>NC_135499.1:222347026-223747859 GCF_052857255.1 Amblyomma americanum | reverse complement strand
AATCATTGCAGCATACTTGTAGCGACCGGGCGTCCCACCAGATGACGACAAAGTTGGCGCACAACACGAGACAAGGGCTACCAGCACATGCTCTCTGGCGCGGAGGCTGCAAGAATGTTAGCTATAGCAACTGGCGCTCTAACAAAAAAATAAACTTGACATTACTCGGCAAAAAAACCTGTCATAGATAACATGTGGCCTTCTAGACCATTAACGAGTTCAGAATGCCGAACAGCGTCCTCATGAGCGCTACCCACCATTTTGTAAAAATCACTTAGTGCATGTTTCTGAAGCTCGACGGAGACGGCTACAAAGACTTAAGTTCGTGCTAGGAAAACCGATGTGAAAGGCAAGCAAAGCCAGGATTCTGAGTTTTTCCCTCGGGAAGCAGAAGCTGCCAGAAGCTGCCATAACAATCTTTTTTACTTCGCATGTTCCAGTTGTGACACACTCTGGTCCACACCTCAATCACAAAGCACTGTCCGTTGCTTTGTCAATGCTAAGATACCATGTATATCATAATCATGGACAATGATGACAGCTGCTGTTGCAAGCCGCATCATGAGTGATGTTCGCTTGTAAGTTTTTTTAGATTGTTATTATGATCGTGAAGTCACATGTCTAAACCCCGGCTGGTGTATACCCTATGCGCTGGCCTGCGCAGGACGCATCGCACACTATGCCCCCATTCGAATGACCACACTTCCCATCGCGATTCACATGCGAGTGTTGCGTTTACGGCGGTAAATGCCTGCAGGCTAACGGGTGCGTGGACCAGTTATGAAGGAGGGTACAAAAGCAATCCATCCTGATGTCTGTTCTCCCCCTTCTTCAAACTACGAAGGAGGCGACATGCACATATGGTAATATTGTGAATCTGTGTCTCCCTTAATGTAGACGTATGGGCTCTGAAGCTGACAGCCAAATAGAAGGTGCCATGTGCAAGGGCATTTCTCAAGGACGGCCTGGCAACGCAATTTTTAACTACGTTGGGAGAACTCATCTGGAGCTTATGACTGGGCGCACTGAACTGGGAACGCATTGCCATATGCATAATGTTCCCTGCAATGAGACTGTCGTATATCGACTATTCTGTCACCATAAGGCGCCGTCTAACCTCTGATGCCGATAACTTAATTTATGGAGATATTTACACTCTGCCATGGAGGTACTTCCATAAAAGTTACAATCAGAGACGGGGAATAAAAAGAAAACGTTATTCGTTGGGTCATTTTGACGTTTTTATTTCATTTTTTTTTGTCTGGGGTAGAGGTTACAAGGCCTCAACTGAGGGTTTGCCGTTTTGATTTTTCTTTGTCTGGGGTGAAGGTTACAAGGCCTCAACGGAGAGCATTTATCCGCCACTTCGAAAGCATTTGCCGTGTAACTTGTACGAAATGACCAATATAAGTGATCCTGTAACTCAGACGCATTTAGCTGGACGTGCGCAGTAAGCTTGCATACGGAACGCTCAATGTGTTGCTCCCGTTGTAAACGGCGCTACCCTTACACCTTTAGTTTACCATATCGTAGGGTCCCCTAATGGGCGTGCAAGCGGTGGCGTCCACCAATGACAATAAGGCGTACGGCAACGCTAGGCTGAAGTAACTTTTCTCCACAATTATTTGTGACAAGGGTGGGTGCCGTACTACCTTTTGTTTTGTTTTTTAACGAGAAAAACATGAAAATAGCGGAAAATGTAAAAGCTTGCGCAAAAATGAAGAAATGCTATACTGCGCAACGTTCCTATGACAACCGTGTACCATGCGCGTAGTTAGGTTTAACAGCTTGAAAATCGCCAGTCTATCTTGAAAACAATTGGGCTAGTTGTCACTGATACCTTTATGTATGGGTGAAAGTGTGCGAATTATAAGCGAAAGTCATTATTTACCGAGCACACAATAGCGCCGAGGAATGCAACGGCGACTTCTGGAGTGGCCTACAAAACACGCAGCGTTAGAGGCATGTGCATTCGTGACCCGCCGTATTACTGCATACGCCCAAATAAAAGTGTCTAGTAAGTGGCACCCTTCGTTTGCGGTAAAATATAAACGTCGCAGTGGCTTTGACGGTATGAAAAACCGTCGATACTTTTATTTCTCTCTCTCTTTTCTCGCGGCCAGCAGCGCGCAGGTAAAAAAAAATGATCACGGAGTGCAACGTGCAGGAGAGAAGACGGCCAAGTAGCCGGTCCCTCGTTTGCCGGCGCCCGCCAACTTTGACGTTTCGCGTTTACTGTGTACAGTGCTCAGAGCGTTGTAATTCGCTTCCCTTGCATCGTACCATTACTAATTTTCTCCTTTTCTTTTATCCCGCGCTGTTATCGCTGTGAACTATACACGCGTGCGCGCGGTTTCGAAGCAGCAATGCGTGTACATAAGTGTACACACCATGCTGCATGTCCTTTGCGCGCCCGGAGAACCCGTGGTCGAAGATTAGGTGCGACAGCTGCTGCTTCAGCTGACGCATCATTATTCACCACATGGGAAGAGTGCCGCCTATTCACGTGTTGAACAGTCATTGCAGCGTTCGAAGCCAGGCTTCGAGTTTTAACATTCTGAAGATTACGGTTGTCGAGGCACATTTTCATATTGAAACAGTCTCTCTCATGCTGTTATCAATAGTTGTCTCGAGACTATTTTTGCTGATTTTGTTTCACTCGTATGATTGGATTGTTTAAGAAGAAAATCATGGGGCATCAGCACCTACTTACGTCCTTCGTGCAGCATATTTGCATGCCGTCGAGGCTTAAATTGTGCAGTTTTTTTTTTCGGCGTATCATTTTACCAGTGTGAGCAGGAGCCTTTCGACGGCGTCTGGCTGACAGCGACAGTGGCGGCACGCCTAGAAAACGGTGGGCGCCCGGGAGGCGACGAAGTAAGAGAAGTGCGCCCACTCTAGGAACTCTCGGGCTGACGGATCGGTGTGTACAGAGTGCGAATAAAGACCCGACTTAGTAAAGACCCCAGTTAGTAACTATTTAAAACATTCTAAAATTTTATTACTTGTTTTATCTTTGCCGCCACAACCACAATGTTGTTGGCTGTGTTAATTAGAAGCAAGTCAGTTCACAAACCTTGCCAAGGTGCAAAAGATATTTGGCAAGTTTTCCAAACTGGCTAAACTCAGTGCAGTGTAATGAACGCAGTGGCGTCAGGGATATGGTTAATAATAAAAATTAACTCACTATTACTAAGCAGTGATATAGCCGGGAGCACTGTCTCGCTATTTCCACATGTACATAAAACGCAAAGGTTTAAAAACAGGTACACTACTTACGGCAAAAAAAAAAGAAGGTTGCTGCGTAACCTGTAAATTGCTCACAACTGAAGGTGAAGAAAAATTAAGGCACTGCATGAAAAATACTAAGTTCAGCAAGATGAGTTTCTGGGCAAGTTAGATCATTGTAGCGTAAAGATTGGTTGCGAAAAAGTGGCAATCGATTGAAAGAAGACAGGAAGACAGATACTAAGCTGAAAGGTGCTTTGTGTCTTCCGAAAAAAAGAGGGGCACCAAAATTTTTAAAAGTGCAGAAGGATTACCTGGCAGTGAAAAATGCTCTTTATGTTGAAGAGATCTATATCAATAGAGTCAAATAATTACAAGAATAAAAATGAGGTGGAGCGCATTTGGCAGGATCTCTCATATCATCAATGGTAGTTTGCCAGCATCCCTCAAAATAAAAGTACACAACCGCTGTTTTCACCGGTACTCACCTATGGGACAGAAACGTGCAGGTTGACGAAAAAGGCCCAACTTAAGGACAATGCCGTGAGATATGGCAGGGAAAGTGATGGGTGTAACGTTAAGACCGGAAGAGGGCAGAGCTGGTGAGGGAACAAACGCGAGTCGGTGACATCCTAGTGGAAATCAAGAGGAAGAAATGAGCTTGGACAGGGAATATAATGCGAAGACAAGACAACCACTTGTATTTAAGGGTAACGGAGTGGATTCCAAGAGAAGGCAAGCGTAGCAGGGGGCGGCAGAAAGTTAGGTGGGCGGATGAGATTAAGAAGTTTGCGGGAATAGGATGGGTGCAGCTGGCAAAGGACAGCGTTAATTCGAGTGACATGGGAGAGGCCTTTGCCCTGCAATGGGGATAATCAGGATGATGATGATGCTGATGATTAACAGGTTTGTGGCTAAGAGCTCAACCATGCGGGATTTGTGGGATGTGGTACTCCAAAGTAGAACGCCAGGAATGAAATACTTCGTTGTGGAGGGCTCCAAATTGCTTATGACTACCAGGGTAACTTTAAAGAGTGCTGGCCCTACGCACATTGGCGTATTTTTACCATTTCACCCTCGTCTAACTGAAGCTATTGCAGCCGGGACTCCAACCCACAACCTTGGGCTCAGTAGCAGAAAGCCTTAGCCACTTCGTCATCAAGTCAATAGGCGCTGATCACACTCATCTCTGATGTAATATAGGACAAGCTCTGTTTACTGTTCAGGTGGCACAGCTTCGTCACGAACTTCCCGGGCCTATTCATGTGCCTTCAGAGGTAGTGTCTTAAACCAGGTTACATAAATGTTATGAAAATAAGGCAGTATCCGATAAAAATAGTAATTCGTTTGATTCAGGAAAGTAAAATTTCAAGGATTTCCACAGATCAGCCCGAGCCAATGAGGCTAATCTGACCTAGTTCCGAGATCGCAAGAGAAATTACTGCCGTCCTATCGAGAACTGAAAGACGCTCTTTGCTCTTCTCGGTGGTCGTGAGCGGAATTCCAGCATTAACTGCGTTGGAAATTGTTAAAAAGAAAGCGAGCGAAAAATAAACGAAAAATACCGAGGGCGAGTTGCGTTTTTTTCGTTATCGATGAAAGACCAACATTCGTCTAGGAGAATGCCATCTTGAGCTACGCAGAGAAAAACTGTCTCCGTACGAATAAAAAAAAATGTGGAACTAGAAATCAGGGGCCCGTCCAGGTGTCGCGTATGCCTGCTGTAGTTCTGCGATATATCACTGCCTCGGGGACAGAAAAGTGAAGACTGGCAGCGTAAGTAAGATGAATGCCTACGCACGCCCTCGTAGCGCCGTCAAACCGAAATGCTGAAAAACGCACCTCCTGCGTCACGCTGTCAGAAGCACCTCCGTCCGCCCATGCAACGGTCTAATGGAGGCCAGTCCCCACAGCGCACTGGGCACATGTCGGCAAGAACAAATCGGCAGGCATGCCAAGAGCAGCCAGTGCGGGAGCGCCAATTGGATTCAAACAAAACTGAAGTCGGAGTCCGCTGTTCCCCGTATACCCCGCAGCGACGAGATGGACTCGCATTCCGCCTCCTCCATCTTGGTCTTTCGTGCGCGCATTCGATATATCGTCTTCCGAAACCCTAACGCATCTCTTGGGCAGGAGGAGGCAGCACCCATCGGAGTTGGTTGGCGCTGGCGGTCTTCGTGGTCTGTGCGCGCATTGCATTCGAACGAACTCTCCGCCAAACGCGTGGGACCTCCGCGCCAAGTTCCACGTACGCCGAAAGTACCACAAGCGAAGCGAGCACCTGGAGCGCCAGATTTTGTTCTTGCACCATACTCGGTTCAGATGCGTTTGGGTATCGCGAAGGAATGCGAGGAGGAAAGGATGGAGGCAGGGGAGAGGGATAGAAGCAGGTGCACCACCCCACGCTCATTGGTCGCATGTTTTGACGTCACGCGCATTGTGCCGCCGCTGCAGAGCGCCACACACAGTGATCATAACGCGGTGAGGTTACGAGTAAAGCGCACTTTTTCAGATGACAAATAATAATGAATAAACAAAATATTATGTCGCTTCCCGCCATACTATTGCCGAAATCAAGCTCATCTGAAAGATCAAATAAACCAACTGCGCTTGTATTTGATGCATAAGAACAACGAGAGACGTCATTTTATAAATATGCAATGCGAGAAAACCAACTCATCGAGCTTTCAGATGTTTATTTTTGACGTTCGATATTTCGAGCCACATTTACGATTAAGAAAGTTTAAAAACACAGCTAACCTTTGATGGTGACGGCCATCATAACCCCGCCTCTTGAAATCAACAATAAAGAGCTTATTAGTTAATTTAGGTTAATTAATCGTTTAATTAATTATTCATATGCGGTACATAATGTCCGCCTTGGTGTACAATCCAGCTCCAAAGACCGGACCGACGTATTTCTCACAGTTTTTTGAAGAAAAAATCAGTAAAGGTTAAAAAAAATCACGCTCTATATTAGATCCCTTGCCCTGCTTTCCAAAGCAGTGGCGCCATAAATTATAACTGTTGCTTCTCTATACTTATTTGCTTCTTTTGCCTCCTGGGGATGAAGTATAGTCTGTTCGCCTAACCGTCTGAAATTTCCGAATGCAATTACCTTAAAGGTATTACGAACGCATTTTTCTTTCGTTTCAGATTTGTGTCCGCAGCGGGTGCACTCATTGGCCGCCGCAGCGTCTACGTCGAAGCTGGCGCCATCTGTGGCCACTTGATCCAGGAACCAGGTGCCCGGAAAGTCTGCGCACTGTCGTGCACCGGGCGAGGATTGATGTGCAATGTGGTGGCATGCAGACCTGCCTGCACTTTTCTGATGCCCCTCCAACTGCTGTCCAGGCAGGCGTTACATATGTTTACATGCGGCTGCCAGCGAATCTGTCACATGTTTTGTGCCAGTGTTCAAGAGGTATCGTACTTCAGTCATCACAGGCGAGCCGTACAAGATGTATTCGTAAAGGAACAAATCGACCACGTGTGATTGTACGCGAATTATACCACGTATGCAAACGAAGAGACAGTAAAATAATGCGTCCCTTCATGTATACGCTGTTTTATTTGTGTTTACATTACATCCGCAGCAATGTCATTCTGCTACTTATTTTATCCAGTTGAGAAGAATACGCAAAACGACTCCTGTCGTGTTCTTTTAACAGCGCGACAAAAGCAGCCTGGTGTGGAGTCTCCACATGCGCAGATTAAAAGGAGTAGCCAAGGAGGCTATGTCCTCGAGAAAACGTTGCACCTAAAAAGACCGATGGATACCTTTCTAATTTGACCGTTTTCCATTGTTTTCCACACCAACTTTGTAATGTGAGATCACGGTGACGTTGACTGTCGTGGGATACGCTCAACCCACTTCTTTTTATATGCTTTCCAGTGGGCACATCCGTGGCCGAGCCAGCCTCTCCGTCCTGGCTTGGGAAAGGATCAAGGCCAGCGCAGCCGCAGCCGACTGACTTAACGCGCGCGCGACCCCGCGCAGCCTAATGAAATCACGAGCCCAAGGAAACCGGGGATTGCATTGGGAAACACGGGGACCGCCGCCGCCGCGGGGATGTTTGCTTCCCTCTCTTGGCCACTCTTGCCAGCGCCTCCGCCATTGCGCCCAAAGTGCGTCGCAGCGCGGACCTTGTTATAACTGCAGAAGGCGACCGGACGTCGCCCAAAGACGGCTGCGTGCGTAGGCACCTCCTGACCTTATCGCCACTGCCTTGGGCTCACCTAGTGTATTAGGCACGGTCGTCGACATCTCTCCGTCTCGTCCTTCGTTAAGGAGAAGTTTTAGGCATTTGGCAACTTGGTTTTTTGATATCATGTATAGTAAGGCATTCACGTTTGATTTCTTGCCCAATAATAAAGCAGATTTATCCAGATATTCGATTCCGCTAGGCCGGCCCACTCAGTTTGAAAGTGTCTGAGTGAGAACCTCGGGTAGCATTGCTCGGAACAAGTATTAGAGACGTTATCTTTTTTTGCTATGAACCAGCGTTTTCTGCATTGACAAGGAGAAAATTTAATCTAAAACCACTGGTCCGAAATCAGTTCTGCAGAATACTTTTCACCAAACGTTACATGCATATGTAGCAATAATCGCATTACGCCCGTCGGTATGGCCGCAGTTCAGAGACCACGGGAGTAAGAAGTGCATACGCAACGCAGTAAAAGCCCCCGAGGATACAAGAGTATCACTGCGAACAAGACGTGCGCATTTATCGCCTTCCTGCGCCAATTGGTGCGACTTTAAAAGCGTGAGCTTCAACGTGAGATCACTGCCTGCTGCAAATAGAAATATCTGCAGCGTCTAAGTTCAAACCAGCTAATCATTCTATGCTCTTACATGATGGAAACACGCCGTGGAGCTCCCTCTGCACACTCAGGTTTCTTCCGTTGTTCCTACAGGTAAATACCACAGGGAAGCACTGTCTATTCCTAAAGCCTTTTCTTGGGAGACACCTCGGATCGTTCACGCAAGGTCTGCCTGGCAGCAGAAAAATTGGAGCAAAGGTAGAAGGTGAGTTTTTCAGAAAAAAAAGTGAATGGCACTTAACCTCCGCCTTTAGGGCTATGACGCGATAGCATCCGACAACGCTGTCCTTCTCTCGATCAGCACATCTCATTAGCGCACTAGTTAGCCTATACGAGATCGCGTGGTACACTAATCTTCTCACAAGGCCTACATTTTATCAAGCTGAAGCAACGTGGGTTCGGTCCCCACCCACATTACCCCAATATTCTTTTCGGCACACTTACTTTGCATATATATACAGGGTTTTTCACTTTAGGCTTTACATAATATTAAAAGATATGTTTTTTTGAGTTAGAAGAGCGCTCTATTGGCATAGCATTGTCAGCGGTGCAGTAAATCAGAGTACAACTAAGCCATGCTAACTAGGAGGCTGATTAACTAATATTCGATAGTTAATTACTATTATTGTTAGGTTCCTTAATCTTGAGAAGCGCGTAGCCAACCGTAAGTAACACCCATATCAGTTTTACTATTTCGAAAACGTGGTAACCTGTGGTAACGCTGTGGCCCCACAAATTTTGCTACATCGCGCCAAAATACATGCATGCACTTGAGAGAAGCTTGCAGGCAAAGCAACCTCTCCAGTGCACGTTACTCGTCGAAATAGCCTAAATTTGTTGGTCCACAGCTTCGACGATAACCACGTTTTCGAAATTGTAGAACTGATGTGAATATTACTTACGGTGGGCTACACATCTTTCATTAACTAAAGAGCTTAACAGCAATAATTAAAAAGTTAATTATACAATATTAATTAACCAGCCTGCTAGTTGGCCCGTCTTAGCTGTATTCTGATGTGCTACACCACTGGCAATTATATGCCGAAAAAAAGTAGGCTTTTAGTTCAAAAAACCTATTTTGAAAAATTTTGTCAAATCTTAGGTGAAGTACACTGTATATTCTCGGGCTTATGTGCGCGCGCATCTCAGTGCGAGTCTTCGTTGTTTTCTTCCTTTCAATAAAACTTCAGTTGTTAGTCCAGCCTCGTCTTGTTTGCTTCTTCCTTTGTGTCGCGTCTTCTGGCTGGTTTAAAATGAATACTTACCAACTCGCCCAGTCCTCAACCTTGTTGATTCTCGGGAAACTGGCGACCTATCAAGGCATTATAACATTAATTTACTAATGTTTTCATCTTATTAAGCTCTTGCCGATTTTTCGCATACAACGCAGAGGACCCCGATGATGCCGTGTTTTCTGCCCAATGGGACCGTTAACGCTGTCGCGTTAAAACTCTCTTTCGATTTTGTAGCATGAAAAGTAGTCCACCCGTAAACAAAGATGAAGATGAGCTAATGGAAAGTTGGTTTCGTAGGTGTGCGTCATGCATTCCTCGTTCCATTTCGTTGTTCCTTTTTGTTTACTTCTTCCTTCCTTAGCATTCATTTTATTTTCGTCAAGGAGATATTTACCTGAAAAACTCTTTGTGCACCCCAACTCTTGGCCAATCCCCCTATGTGGGCATGTGCCATTGTATGAGGGTGACAACATCAACAACAACAACATTCTCGTGAGCAAGAACAACAGCAGTGCCACTGCAAAAACCACGCTTCTAAGATGCACTGCCTTACCATTCATTGAGGGCGGCTTTGTGGCAAGACAGGCTGTACCGCGGCAGAGCACGATTTACAGGAAGCAGGAGGCAGCTGTTCTGGGATCCGACGTCGCGAGACCAGATAGGGGAATCTCGAACTATACCCGTACAATCCATTTCGTGCTTTAAAAGGCATCAGGTACGAAGGGACAATGACATTCGCCCAACTCATACGCCTTATCTCTGAACGAGAGAGCGCGCGCCTCCTCTATGCCCCCGACCGCCAAACCCGTCCAAGAAGGGAATTAGCTTTGAACTGCTTCGAAGAGCGGCCGCTGATCTCTACCGCTCGAATGGAAATAGACGGCCTGTACGTGCGTGCGTGTGCGTGTGCGTGGGGGGTGAAGGTCTGCTTCTCAGCTAGTTGGTGTTAGCAGTGATGTATGAGCGTTTCGACGAACACATTACGACACGGACGTACATGAAGACGCAATAAGGCTCAAGCATGCTGTTAAGTTTTGTTACATCTTCTTTTCGACTGTTTAATGATGTGTTAGGCTGACCTATTAATTTTTTGTAGAGCTACGCCGCTTGCTTTTGTAAGATTACCTCCCTGCGGCGTCCTTAACCTGGACCAGAGTCCCTCAATACTTTATATAGGATGCTGCAGCGCAGCCACGTCCTGCTAAGAATACTCTCCGTTTTAGCTGCAATGCTACCTTAGCTGCAAAAGCTACCTTCACTGCGCAGCGATGCGCTGGTAAAGAGATTTAGTCACCCTTTGCTTTTGCCGTGGAGGCATAGCTTTCTATTGTGTTGGTTTAGAAGTTCCGGCTGGTGGCTGTGTCGGAAAGCAATGTAAATGATCACCGTGGAGCCAACATGTACCCATGAAATGTCTGCTATCGAACACTTATGCGCTTGCCGCATCTCTCTTCGTGAGTTTCAGTCAGTGGTAGGGGGTAATAGCGCTGCGCGCGACTCTAATGGCGAATAATTATTATGAACTTAAGTGCCATGACTCGCGCGGGAGCATACACGGACTTGGGTACCGGCCTTGAGGAAGCGTCTAGGCGGAGACTTGCCACCTTTGCGAAGCCACCTTCATCGGCCGCACAGCGAGGGGGGAGGGGGAGGGGGGGGGGCTGAGCTGCCACGTGGGCCTGAGTTGGCTTCTTTAATTCGGCAATGTGTGCAGTAACGGACAACATTTAATAATACTTCTCCAGTGCGAGATCACGTGATCGCTTTGTGACTACCTAGAACGGAGGAGTGCTCAGCCCCTACAGGCGTATTAAAATTTTTAATGTGTTGCCCGGGAAGGTTGTCCGCCAAGAGTCCCTCAGAACAGAGGGGGTGGAAGTTCGACTTACGGTAGAGCCGTCGTTGCTACTTCTTGCCGGGTAAGGGGCAAATAAAATGACGGATGGTAGCGCCAAGTAATACGGTGAAACTGCATCAACAGGGGACTTGCGCCTCTCGCTTTACTTTAGTCGCCTCCCCATTGGGTCTTTGAATTTGATGTCGCCAACATTTTTTTACTGCGTCAGCAGTAGTAGTGCGATTCCACAAAATACCGGCGTCGGTGTACGACATGAGTGAAGCCTCCATGGGGGTGAGAGAGCAAAGCAGTGAAGCCTGCGCCTTCCAGAAGCGCCACCCACCGCCCATCTACAGCCTCCAAAACCCCATGACATGAGCGCATCACCTACCCACACGCTCAGCTCTTTTTTACGCACCTTCACCCGCCAGACGGCCTCTGCCCATCTTCATTCTCCAGATCCCTCCACCAGCAGAAGCCCATAGGAGGAGCCCATCACCCACCCACACACACACCTCCATTCTCAGTCCGCATTCGCAATCCAGAAGGCCTTCCCCATGTAGTAGTAGGCTACCCGCCAGGGGCTCCCACGAGCGGGAGTTATGTGTAACGGTCATACGACTTAGGATCGCGGGGAGCGCTCAGCGTTAATAAAGCGCTCTTCGTTCTGATTCTCGACCTGACACCCTATTTGCAGGCTATTGCAGTAAGAACTTCGGAGCTGATCATTAACGTACAGAAAATTTAGTTGGCTAATTGTGCAAACAGGCGTTTGACCAGAGTTAACAAGGTTTTCCTCTCGTGAACGGTGTGGTCATCTCCTTATATGCAGTGCATCTGAATGCGTTTTGTTTTATTCTTATCGAGAGATTGAATCTCCCGGAGATTGAATCTCCCGATTTATATCAAGCATCTTTTTAACTCCTTTGAGCTGCTAATTGCCCCTGAGGAGCCTGTGTAAACATGGGCTTCTGTCATAGAATATATGCTATTTATAGCCGCTGTAGCACGCTGGATAGCGTGAATTTTTATGACAAGTGGGTCTAGGTGATCCGAGACATATTTATAATGTGTGGGGAGCTCATTGTTTATTGGAGTACTTCTGCGACTGACATTTGTTTACTCATATCTTTTCCACGTTCTAATATATAGCTAAGAAAAAATTAAGAGTTCTTTGAACGCTGATGCTCCTTAACTTCTAGCTGATGCCATGTTTCGCTTTATTGCTTCTGCATTTCATACGGGTAAGGTTATGGGTATCCGAGTAACTTTGCAGTTGCTCTCAACGAATCAGGGCCTCTGGTATCACTGCGCCTCTTTCACAGACAGGCCAAGCTTGTGAATCCATGTATCTCACCGAAACGTTTTTTTTTTCCTAGCAGAAAATTTCAGCGCGTGACGTAAACTTCAAGGCGGGAGCAGCAACAACAAAAAACTGAGGTAAAAGAATGTTCTGCAGAGTTGTCTCTTGTTGATGCCTCCGCAGCCGAGCGTGCTAACGACTACACTACTTCCTTCCAACGCACATGTAGTTCTTGTCTAGCGTAAAGACGCTGGGGAGTGTTTGCGGAAAGTCGTCGAATCATACGGATGCCTTCCAAATGCCCTCCAGTGTCTCCAGCATTTAAGATTCACAAGCAATTGTGTACGTAATCAACATCTTAACCACGCATCAATAACAAGCAGCAACACCGCGCTAAAAGCTTTCGCCTCAACGCACTTTGGGTCTACAAAGTGCCCCCCCCCCACCCCCCCACCCCACTGCGCTGAATTTTTTTTCAGCTGAATACTGTTGCCCTGACAAAGATAAGGTGCTACAGTTGCCTTTCCTCCGAGCGCTAAATAAGTAATTGGCGCTGATGTGTGGACTGGATGGACAATGGTGTATTTAAGAAGTTTCCTACCCCTGGCTAGGCCAGCCACGTTGCTAACTTTCCAGCTTAGTGATGACGAGAATGTTTATCGCCGAATCAAATTACTGCGAGCAAAGCATTTCACTTTTCCTGATGTGATATTATAAAAGGCGGTACTGCTTATCATTTGAGCCCATTATTCTCACAAGGTAAATTGCTCTTTGTTAAACGCACATTGAATCTTGGAAAGAAGGAACAGCGCTGCAAGCCCTAAGCTTCTGTTGATCGGTAATATTCCTTATTATTCCTGAACCTTATTAAGCCCAATAAGCCTTATTATCTTCCGCTCATTGTTTTAACTTCATTAACAGCAGGAGTAAAGTAAATTTTAACTTTTCCAGAGGCATCACGCAAGTCATGCACAAACACATTGATATGATCAAAGCTGCGAACTATGCAACCGAACAGGCAAGAAAGCAGGTGTTTTTCCAGCTAGAAAAACCTTTCTTTCATGTGTGTTCGCGCTGCTCAAACACCGTCAGCTTGAACAGGGTACCGAAGTGCTTTGAACGACGTACTAGAACCGCAATTTGTTAATAGAGTTTTGTGTACGTTAAGGCTGGAAACTGTTCCTTTCAAATTTACCCGTAATAAGAAAAGTTATTCACAAAGATTTTAAAAGCATAATTGGATTTTTTTCTTTTCCTTACACAACAAAGTGGCTATGACAAAACGTGCATACTCAATGAAGGAGGCAGCCCAAATTTGACAGTTACTCTTTCAGACATGTGATCGTGTATTTTGTTTTGTTTTTTCTCTCTCTCTTAGAAGCAAGAAAGTTCTCTTCGCACTATGTGTACACTGCCAAATATTTGCATATTTCTATCAATCTACTTACGGGATGGCCTTTAAAAGCAAGCCAAACTACTTCCTTTGATTACTTTCCATGGCCATGTTTAAATTAATTTAACAATACTTTGGCTCTCATTTGAAGCCTGCACGAAACGCAATATAAATCATTGAATTATTGCAGCATACCAGTGAAGGAGAAGAGCATTTGCTCGTTTCGACAGCAACACTTTACTTATTCATCAACTGTCCGCTCAGAACATGAATTTAAAAAATGCCCCATCATTTAACATGGAACCGCATACGCTCGCTTTCCAACGACATTGGTCGGTCTGTCGTCCTTCACTGCAGCCATTCTGTTTTGTGTTTTTTTTTTTACTAAAATGACACTGAAGGGAAACATTAACTCAAGCCGCATCGATGTTCTCAGAAAACAGACGCGGAAGATGAGAAGGAGGCAGACCGTGAGGGAAGGCATAGTGCACGGACTAGGGCCTCCCTGACAACCCGCATAGTTTGCCCACGACGTTCTTGAACCTTGTATTCTTCGCGTCTCTGACTTGTGTCAGTTGTCTGGGATATTTCCACATCATACGCAGACGAGAGAAGTTGGGTATATTCGAAACGGCCGTGGAAAAGAGCAATGAAACGATAAACTGTCACCCTAATCGGTCTCAGCTGCTCTTTTTGAAAGACCACAAAATGTTATTCTAAAGCAAGCATCACCTTCACACATAGCTGTAATCTTATCCATACCGCTCAGTACAGGTGTTGCAGAGGAGCCTGCCACATTTTTTTTTTTAAATTTGATGTAAAGAGAAGCGAGAAGCTTCTCTTAACCTCAGAAAAGATTGTGTACCTATAATTACTGTAGTCGCGAAACTATTCCCCTTGCGCAACTTGGCTCTGAGTCGCAGTCGCGAAATTTGCGAAAAGAGCATTCCGCCTGGCCAGTCACCTATGGGCTGACATAACATCGCGTGCAGATTAAGCGGAAGCAGACGGTAATCGGCGTGAAAGACGATGTGCGTTCGGTTTGCTGATTAATAAAAAAACTGCCTAAGTTTGTGGCTTGGTTTGTGGCTTGTGGTTCGGCCCGTGACATTATTTAGCGAGAGCAGAGGCCCATCCGGGCAGCCTCCTGTGAGACGCCAAAGCGGACCCTTGAGAACCTCAGAAAGGACCCAGTAGCAGTATCACACTTGTACGGTTGTACTGAGCCGGGAAGGAAAGATTTAAAGGGCAGTTCATGGGGCAGAACAACGCTATGCATCAGGCGTGCGTCTCTCTTCGTACACGACGCTTTGTATTCGCGCCTTGCACTCCGACCACACGCAAAGCTATATGTCAGTCCCGGCCGCGGCGTAAGCATTTTAAAGCGAAATGTTGTCAAACTGAGCCGCTTCACCTCGTGTTGCCTGCCAAGCTGGAAATAAAAATCAGCGGGCCCGCGCATGCGCAGGAGCAGCGGCGTCGCTCCGCCCACTACTATCTCTTCCCGGCGCCACACGCGAGCTTTCAAGGCCATTCCCGACCACCTGTGACCGGCTCCTCTCCCGCTCGGTAGCCCTCCCCCTCCGCGGTTGATTATCGGCATGGAAATTATCGGTGTCCGCACCTGAGGTCAGCAGTATGGATGGCACCCTTTTAGCCTCATGGCATATCTCGTGGTAAAGCTGTTACAGCTATCGCTGTAAAACTGCTGGAAGGAAACGAGGACAAATCGAAATACAAGTACATTAAGCAAAAGAAGACATTCGGCGTGAATCGAAGGAATCTTTCACTTGGTGAAAGAAATCGCCAATTTTCTTCTGGACACTTGGTCAGATTGAATGTGCAACTGCAGCCAACCTTACCACATCAAGGTCCATTGCATGCTCCGCGGCGAAAGCCGAGAGCGACGAAAGGTATACAACTGCAGAGCGTCGAATGGCGCAATTGCCTCTCTTGCCGTCGGAATTCGTGCTTCGCGTACAGGCTCTTTATCACTGCTATTTCCGTCGGCCTTCGCCTCCTTCCCATCCCTGATGGCTTCGATGATGCCGTAAGTCAGGTCCGAGCAGGTCGTCAAGTCATCGTCAAGCACGACGTATGTTCATCACTCGTCGTACCCGCCGCTGTTTGCAAGAAGCGGCGAACGAGTTGAGTGATTTCTGGAGCTGTGCAGCAGGGCTGGAACAGTTGTCAATCCCAGGCTCGCAAAGATCATTGCACCTAGTGTTGCTTTTATTGCCGGCTGGCGACGCTAGTGCTGTTCGTGTTCGGCCGCTGCTTAGTCCTTTTTTATTCGCGTTGGTGTGGCGGTTGCCATGGTTACAGCCCAGTTCAGATTCTCTCGCGCGGTCTTTGCTGAGGGGTCGACTGGAGCTCCCTATGCGTACCTTGCCCAATGGCAGGTGCGGAGGGCTACGGTCGCGGTGCTCCTTGCGTTCGTTGTAAAACAACAAAGCAGCCGTCGGGAGCGCCTATAAATTCATTCGTTGTGCAGGCAAATTCGTTGTAGTGGTCTTCGCTGTAGAGGCGTTCACACTGCATATGGAAGATAGGAATTCGACCAAGAAATACGAAATCCTTCGTTCAACAGGTCGTTTCGTTGTACAGGCGTTTAACTGTATGTTCTCTCGGGTGACACAGAGCACAACGCGCTTGCGTCTGACTCATGACGTTTTTCTGAGTTGCGCTAACTGGAATGTTGGAATGTATTGCCAACTAGCACGGCAAAAAGTTTTACTTAATATCTGCAGCTTATACGGCATGCGGCCCCTCGACTGCCAAGCGTGAGCGGCTGGTGGGAATCGAATAGCGACGCAGTTATGCTGGCAAAAGCTTCCCCACTTGCAAACCCATGGGTGCAACCAGTGCAAAGCGGTTTAGTAATTAACAAAAAATCGAGTAGTTTGTTTGCATTTTAGCAAATAGAAAAACATTATTCTCTGAAAACAAGGTATTCGTAGAACTCTCGGAAGGAAGGTGATTAAGTTTAGCTTAATTAACAATTGCCAGCTGTTCCCGCGCCCCAGCGTCCCTTTATTACACGGCTTCTGCTCACATTAGAAGCATTCGCGTGTTTCTTCCCAGGCGACCACTACCTTCACCTGCTGAAAACCGGGCACAGTATGAGCCCAGTTATTTGCCGAAAAAAGGCTGTTTCACATGCAAGCGACTGAGTGAATTGAGCAACTGAGATGTGCGAGGCGGCGAAATTTTCCAACTTGTTGGAACCTGGTGTCGCTAGCAGCTTGAGCCCCAACAGCTATTCGAATCAGATTTTTGCGCCACGGCGTCATAAATCGCGACTATTTTCGCTTTCATGTGAATGGGTCCCAGGAAAGCGATTCAGAAACTGGCGATCAAATGCGTGCACATGCCACTGAGTGTCACGCATTCCGCGCTCAATTACTCAGAAGTAAGCCGATAATTTGCATATAATTTTAAGAATTCCACATCTTGGGCCTTGCGCTGGTGGTTTCTCGGGCGAAATTTCGCACAAAGCGTAATGTACCGCTCATGACGTCATCTGAAGGAAACGGTCATTGGCTTGACGAAAAGAGCAGCGACGGCGGGTTGCCCGGCCGGCTGGAGATCGCGGCGTGTGTCCCTTCCCACACTCTCGTGTAATAAGGTGAAAGCCTTTAATGGCTCATACCCGCCGCCACGGCCTTGTCCGTCCGTCCGTTACGCTCTTCAGCAACTTGATGAGAAAAAAAAACTTCGTGCACGATGGGATTACAACCACCATCCTTCCGTTCCGCAGCCGAGCGTGCTAACGACTACGCTACTTCCAGCCAATGCATTTGTCGTTATCCTTGCCTAGGACGCTGGAGAGTGTTTGCGGAAAGGCGTCGAACCAGATTGATGGCTCCCAAACGCCCTCCAGTGTCTCCAGGCATTTAAGATTTACAAAAAATAGTGTACTTAATCAACATCTTAACCACACATCAGTGACACATGCAGCAACACCGCGCTAAAGGCTTTCACCTCACCGCACTTTAGGTCAACAAAGTGCCCCCCTGATTTTTTCTCTAGCCGTGGCAGGAGAGCGAGGAGCACAATAGTTCGGCAGAGGCACTTCAGACTGCTTACGTGTGAGATTGCGAAAGCACTACTATCCTTGGATGCATTGTTTACGCGTAATCCTTGTACATATGCATTAGAGTTGGCGTGATTCGGAGTATGACCCCGTTTCACTTCAGGTGGTGCCGATGTCGAGGCTGTAGACGTTGACAGTTATCGGTTCGTTGCACGAACACACGCGCAACCGGCCGCAATGAAATCCAGCGACGAAATGGTACGCCGCAGGCAGTGCGCTCCACTGTCTGCGCCGTTTCCAGGAACGCGGTGTACGAAAGCCCCCATGCACACAGACACGTGTGATAACAGCCGGAACGCTGTACGACGAATGGTTGCGTCACGATTTTAAGGCGAAAGCCTTTGATGACTCATACTTGTGGCCATGACCCTGTCCGTCCGTCCGTTACGCTCTTGCGTCAATGGTAATTAACTGCGCATGCGCGAGGTGGAGCCACTGGCGCCCGCGCCAGACGCCTCGCAAATGTCGACCGTGTCGGGTGTCGCGCAACCTCCCTCCTAGCGCTCACTTCAATGGAGCCTCACGATGGGGGCAAACGCAAGAGTACTACTTCCCCAGTTACACCAAGGCGGATTTAAAGTGGTGGCGAAGGCTGGGCCGAAAAGTGGTTTAGCGCGACTGCAGCACAACCAGAGGATGGGGGGCAAAACACTCATATAGAGAAATGATAAAGCTACAAAATTGGAATGTAATCTGCCAATAGAAAAGAAAAAATATATTAGCACCTTGTTTTATGAAAGAGGTAAGTCATTTTATTAAAACCTGGCAAATTTTGTATTTTTTCAACACTCTTGACCTGCCCCCAATTCATGAGTGTGCGGTGCATTACAGCGCGTCTTTGCAGGCCTTGTTTCGATACCCGGCTAACCCGGCCACAGTGGCGGGAGCTTACGAAGCGATTTCAAGGCGGATTGCACTACGAATCATGAATGCTTCGCCAGTGTCTGGAAGTGTTGCTGCCTTTCTATGCTGCCCCTCCTTTACCAGTCACTTTCATTGCGTTCCCAATTGCACATTAACAAGGCCATAACTAGCAGGAACTCGAGCACATTTGACTGGCAAAGGTTGGGGCGCGCTGAAAGGCAGCAACCTTCGAGAGGTACGGGCTCGAAAACGCGGATTCTACAGAAAGACCACTTTATAATTCGCGCCAAAAGCATACGTATGCGTGACGTCATTCTACGTCACGTTTGCGTAGTTTGCCCCCCAAAATCCAGGGGGCGCTGGAGTGCCCACGAGCCGCCATTTTTTGGACCAATGGGCGTCTATGGAGCCTTCGCTACCTGTGTACATCTACCTTGGTTACACAGCGACGGAAGACCAATGAATGAATCCGTCGGCATCGGCCTAATGCTTCGTTCCGTCCGTCCGTCCGTCCGTTCGCGAAATCTGTCACACAACAATTCGATAAGAACAAAAAATCCTTGCGTACGGCGGGATGTGCACCACCATCCTTCCGTTTGGCAGCCGAGCGTGCTACCGACTATGCTACTTCCTGCCAACGCGTATGTCTTAACAACTGCGCACTTAATTAACATCCTAACCACGCATCAGTGACACAAGCAGCAATACCACGCTAAAGGCTTTCGCCTCGCCGCACTTCAGGTCAACAAAGTGCTCCCCTGAATTTTTGATACGAAAATTTTGGAAGCCATACGAATGAAGGTGCATATTTCGTTGGTTTGAATTCCTATGCAAGCTAGCCTCCAGCTTCACTAGCACAGTTTCATAACTATACTGTAAGCGATTTTTTGTTCGAATAGACAACTTCAGAGTATTACTGCGGTCTTTGGCAAGTCCGCTTTTTCCGGCTGTCTGACAATGTGAGAAGAAAAAAAAAGGCCACAACGTGATTTTCACCCCACGAGTCGAATTTAGGGTTAGCTGACGGCGGAACGAACCACTGGCCCGTCAACACAGCTGTTCGGTCGAAGACACTTTTCCCAAGCAATTCATCCCAGGAAAGCCGAGCACCAGGACATGAAAAATCTTGTACCCCTCAGAGAACCGCTGGGTACACTTTGGCACTGGGGATCGAACCCTGCACCTCGCTAATGCGAGGCGGATGTTCTACACCGAGGCCACCGCTTCGGTCAAATGTTGGCCGCCCCTGCCAACAGGGCGATTTCCCAGATCGAGCTGGGCCCCCTTTCCGAGGGTTGAGGTTCCATGATGGCCGAGCACCAGACCGCGAGCGCCCTCGCACCTATTTCACCGGTAGGCACCCCACGGCCTTGGTGGATGCCCAAGCACGGGGCCAACAGTGGTTTTAATGGGGTCCCGACACCTCCCCCAAAAAATGGAAGATGCACATACACAGAAAGATCGGCGAAGTACCGGGAGGCATAGAAAGGCGGATCAGCTGGATGTTCTGAAAAAGGAAGAAAAACAGAGAAACAAAAAAGGCAGATCATAACGCATGCGAGAGAACAACACCTGAGGGTCCTATGTATAAGAGGCAGAGAATGTAGAGAAATTAAAAGGCTAAAAGGATAACATTATAAAATACGGCAAGGCATTTGATGAGATTCCAAAGGATATTTTGAACGGCGACACAAACAATCCTGTGGCAAACAAGTATGGTGGCGCCAAATGATAGCAAGAAAGGACTGCTCAAGCTAACTTCAAGCTACTGCAGGCGCCTCTTCAACAACGTTCTTCTAGAAAACTCCTTTTATGCTAGTTGGTGCATTTTGAACCCAAGAAAAGGAGCAGCTCCAAAGCATGCAACCACAGACGAAAAAAGGGCAAGCACAATTGTGTCGTCTCCTTTCTTCGTCTGTGGTTTCTTGCTTTGGTGCTGCTCCTTTTCTTAGGTTCTAAACCTTCTTCTTAAAGAAAAGAACCTGCGGCAAAAATACAAATGCTCTATTGATTCTTATTTTATGCTCCCGCTTGCAGAAAAAAATCGCTTCCTCCGTCTCGTCTTTCAGTTCTTCAAGCCTGATTCCGCAACAAGACTGCCTCTAGCCACGTCATTCTCAGAACAGCAGGGAAACGCAACGACGTGTGGACAGCCTCCAGAACGACTTTCTCATAGAGACCTCGCAGGCCCAGCCTGTTCCAGAGTCTATAGTTCGCGTCCCCGCATTCGTCGCGACCACCGTATGTCACTCCAAAAGTTGAAAGTACTGCACCGTTCTTTTTTCCTTCATTTTATCTTGTTTAACTTTAAATCAATGCTTGAATGGTTATGCTCACAACGTAGGCTTCCGCGCAGAAATATAGCTAACACGTTACGCACTCATCCTCCTTTTGTCGTAACGGAAGTTTCCACTCTTGCGCACGTTGTTATTTCACTCGCTGGAATCGACTGCCGTCTCGCACTCCGCGGACACAGTTTCTGACATGTGCGTCTGAACCGAAACCGGCAATTTCCATGCATGGCGCGGCGTTAAGAAAAATACGAGCGGGAAAGCGGTCGGAAGAACCACCGGCACCGAGGCGAGAGTTCGCGTGTGGCTGTGATCTGCATCCACAAAAGCGTGCAACGTTGTGAAGGCGTAGCCTTGAACCAGGCGCCGGGTACACGAACCGATTCGCACGTAAAAACCATTCGTGCTAAGAAGAACCGGTGAGCCGGCTAGTAAGCGATCTGTTTGCATGGGGCAGCGGCCAATCACAAACAGGTTTTGCATGCGGAGAGAATACAGGCTGCACACGCCCTCCCAATGGGACGCTGGATTCAATGTGCATGCACACTTTTAGTAAAGCTGAGAACGGGCTTCTGCGTGCGTATAAAAAGTGAATAAACACGAAAGTCTGAAGCGCAAACACGAAGAAGTTAATTTAGAAAAAAAAAGAACACTTGAAAAATGAAGCCCGTCGCTTCACGCATATAAATCGCTGCTGGAAAATGATGGGGCAAACTTTCCGGAATGCGTCGGTGTGATGAGACTGCACCCATCAAACAACGGAGGCACCTTTGTCATGATCTACTTTATCGTTGGCTTGTTATTTGATTTGGCGTTGGTTATTACTTTCTTGTCTCTCCAGGCTGCTCATTCTGTTAGCCTGAGGCGCTAAGTAGATTCCAACCGTAACTCGTTAACGTACAAACAGAAAGAGTGATGAAGGCAGCGAGCAAGAGATGATAGTTATGTGTTGCCCTGATTTTAATACTGTTTTTGTTCTTTTGGGAGGCGCTACCGACTCGTCATTTTTAATATTTCTAGTCGGCTCTTTCCCTCAATTTTTCAAATCAAGTTGACTGCTCTGAACAATGAAATAATTTAGAATTTATAGCAAAAGTTAAAAATCACAATATTATTAGCGTGAAGTCAGTCTAATTGCGAAGAGTCCGGGAAACAAATTCGCGCTCCGTTTTTATCGGCAAGAAACACTATATTTACGTTATTTCTCTCAATTTGAGGTATTTTGCTCTCCCGGTAATGTTTCTAAAAATGCCTACGTCAGTGATGGCGGTGTTACTAAATAAAAAAGCAGGCCGCGGGAACTTCAACATCTTATCATGTCCAGCTATTTTTAGAACTGAAAAACGTGAATTATTTAAGCTGCTGTTCAACAGGTGTTGACGTAATGGTGCAGCTCAAAGCGGGAAGTAAGAACTTGAGCCATTACACTTGTGGTAATGGGGAAGGTCAGCGTTGTCTGTTCGCGCTTTGTGCTTTTGCATTTTGAGTGCGTTGAAGCTTCCTTTGTTAACACACAATGTGGTGTGATAGTGCACCACCGCCCTCAGCTTGTTAGCGTTTCTGCGCCCTTGCCCTTAGCTTACGCGCCGTGTCACGAGCAGTAGCTTCCATACGCCGCTGCTCTGATCCTGGTGCAGTTGCCTCACCTCCTCGGCATCGAGGGGTCGCCAGCCGATATCCCCTCTGCATTGACACTCTCGCTCCTCTTCACGAGAGCGCAACACTGGTCCTTCACGAAATCGCCGCTTGCGTTCGCGGCGACGTTCGCGAAGTACTTCAAGGTGCTGCTTCTCTCGATCCATCATCTGTGCAACTGTAGGTAGAGATTAAGTGACGGACCGCTCACCAGCAACTAGCCGAGTTGCACACGCAAGCATGCGACTCGACTCTGTAAAGTCACGGCGTGCGGTGTGTCTGAAAGCGTTGAACAAGACACTGACGGGGCAAGGCAGTGACCACGCTAGCGTACCGGCCAACAGTAATGATATCTCCCGGCGATAGTGTCTTTGCCAAAAGTAACCGAGCAACAGGTTTTTGTTTTTCAACCGTATAACGTAACCTTTACGGCTCCCCAATAGACCGAGAGGTGTCAAAACGTGCCGACAAAGGTTCACGTTACGTCACACAGATTCGGAGCTTAGGGGCTGACGTAAGTGCTTCGCTACGCGGCTAAGGAACAAACCGCCGCTGTCCGGTTACTTTTGGCAAAGACGGTACGTAGTCTGGCGGTAGGCCTGCAGACGTCTGCTCATAACCCCGAAACATCAGCGCAAAGCAGCAAAACTTTCCGCAGGTAAAATAAAAAAAGCACGTGATTCTGGACCTGAGGAGACGTATAATGCCTGGAAATAAGAAGATGAAAGAGAAATAGTTGGAGTCCCTATAAAAGGAAACGCGCCAAAATCGTAAACATATATATAGGCTTCATATACAAGCAAATACAAATGTTTGCTCGAAATAAAAAAACTACCTTCAAGATCCAGGTCAAGAATGAAGCGGCGGCAAATACCCCTTCCTCCGTCTATGGCGTGAATCGATTTTCATGACTGCGGGGCTAATCTCTTTGGGCCTGCTAGATTGACAATGAAGGGGGAAGCAGATGAAAGGGGATTAGCCACGTCTTGATCGAATTAACCGCGACATCATGAAAATCAGTCGACACCATTGGCTGGAGTACCTCCTTTGAGGGGCATCTGTTGCTTCGTTGTGAGCTGTGAGCATTCCTGTGAGGATGGCTGCAACTGATCTCATTCGCACATCTTCCTCGAAGGAGGAGCTAGTGAGGAAAAACTGTGCAAAGGAGTTAATGGATTAATGCGCGTATATGCGGAATTCGTCATTGTTTACATTCATATACCGCTGGGAGTCCTCATACCGCTGCTGGCGCAGTGCCGCAGCTGTCAAGCCATTCGCCACTGCACTGGCAGGTCGCTGTTTAAAACACTGCCACCGGTGGGTCTTGTGAGACACAGGTTGCTCTCCCCGAGCAACCTCTCGCGGCCAGTCATTAGTTTAACTGCGACCTGCCACGATGGGCAGGCTGTGATGACGTCACAAGTTCACGTGTCCTAGGTGGCTAGGCTGTTCGGGAAGAGCAACCTGGGTGTCGCAAGCCGCGGCTGCATTGGAGATTTTTGACTACGACGATGCCGGGTCCACAGCTGAACGAGAACTTTTTGACGCTGTCGCGTTGAACGAAGAGACGCTGCCGGGAGTCATACCATGCATACATAGAAAACCCCATCGAATCGAAAAAGATAGCCAGCAGGCACAATGCCATCGCAGTGTTTTCTGCGCTGATGAATTAAACGGCATGCGTAAAAAGGTTGAGCAAACGTCGCGAGCCGCAAAAGATAAGTCTTTAGAGGTGCACCGCAAGATATAATTGAGTACAGATCTCGAGTACTCAATTCCTTTGTCATGTGACCACCATTAAGCAGGACAGACAGGAATGTGTTTCAGTTAGATGCAGAGTTAATCGAAACATAAGTGGCCATATCACAAGCGCCAGCAGGTCATTGCGAAAGGTGCAAACATGAATGTCGACCAAAGTTCGAGCGGATCAGTGGGGTTGCGGGCGCATATGACAGAATGGCAAGAGAGATATTGGAAACCAAGCGCCTTCACCATGGAAGAGACAAGTATACAAGTACCCCTTCAGCCGCCCTGACGCAGACAGAGAATGAGTTTATATTGAATTACGACGTGCACAAAATAACTATATAATGCTCAGTTTTCACGCATTCACAGACGAGATTGACGTCTTTGGAGGAACATATAAATGTATAGAAACCAATTAAAATTAAAGCTTATGCTTGTATCGCTTCTCCCGGTGTCATTATTCGTGTTGCCCGTTCCTCTTCAGTGCAAAATATAAGCGCTAAATCCAGTCACGTCAGAAAGCGCCTAGCAACTCCTTTCATTGCCCTCTCACGCCGGCTCACTGGAAGCCAAAAAATCCTAGCACAGCCATTTATGCTCATTGCCTCCAGACGAAAAACTTTCCTCCACTAATGTTGCCGAATAAATTTTTGAGCCTACACCACGCATGCTGCCGACGCTGCATATGTACTCAGCCGCACGATCGATGCACCCGCGTGTCTCAACAGGCTCAGATGCTCGCTTATTTTGCCAAGCGAGTTTCCGCTTCGTTGCACACGTTATGACTGCGGCTCTGATTCACTTATCGAGAGCAGCGCGTGCTGAAATTTCCCAACGGGCGCGTATACATAGCTTTCTTATAACCGCCCACCGAGCACGTGCGACGAAATGCATCCCGCTCTCTGCGCAGCATCGTTTCCACGATTTGCATTCCTATCGCCTAAAAATCTTTCAGAATTCATTGCTCACCTTCCCCGATTCCTCAATCTGTATTTAGGAACCGTCTGAGCTAGCTGTGGGTGAATTTTGCTTCTGCTTGGGGTCTGCACCACACACTGACCAATCCCCCACCGTGGATATACGTGCCATTACTTCAGAGGCAACAACAACAACAACAACAACCGAAAGCTCTCCTGGTGCCGGAGGCACTGCGCGGGAGACCCCGTGATAACGCGATATCGTTAAAGGCCACGTTCCACAGAAAATTCGGCGTTGTCGGCGTCATCGGCGTTGTGAGCGAAAAGTTGCGAGCATGACTCTGGCAGGTATGGTGTCCGGAGAGCAACCTAATAGGCAGATGGGTCATCTAGGTCACGTGACTTTGCGGCCACATCCTGTCCACCGTGGCAAGTGGCAGTTAAATTATTCATTTGTCGCTGTGGAAGAGCAACCTAGGCTACATAAGGCTCGCCTCTGGGAGCACCTGACATTTCAGGGCAGTGGCGCACCGCTTAACGACTGCACCAGGAGGGATATGAGGGCTCCCAGGGATCTATGAATGTGAAGTAGATGATGATGATGATGATGATGATGATGATGATGATGATGATGATGATGATGATGATGATGATGATAGCTTTTAAGGCGCAAGGGCATCTTTGGCCAAAGAGCGCCATGACACGAGGTATTCTCTTCTACTGAAGGTAGAGTCAAAGACCCATTTCCCAAGCATTTCACTCTAAATAAGCCGAGCGCCAGACCAGGGGAAAGCTTGTATTTATTGTAGGCGTTGGCGCGTGAGCTCCGCCTGCATGCAATAACAACCCGTACATACCGTGTGGATGAGGCGCCAGCAGGCAGTAGCGATGTATCCAGGCCCTAGGACAATGCAGGGTGCCTGGTGAACGAAGTATAGAACGGTGTCAGAGGGAAAGAACTGTTGGCGAGCGTATATTAAGGTAAAGCAATTTCCCCATTGCTATGGTCAGCTCAGGCCTGCAAAAGTAAAGAGCCCCGTGGGTTTGCCGCTGTGCCTATGCCGTGTGGCTCATTAAGCATCACTCGTATGACCGGTGGGTACAACGGCGGCACTGGGGATTGAACCCTGCACCTCCGCATGCGAGGCGGATGCTCAAACCACTAGGGCCACCTCTGCGGTGAATGCAAAGTATATGATCTTCTGCCTGCATGGGAATTAACCCGTTACGCTCTCGCGTTGTACCTTAAGGCGGAGCTTAAGTGAACCCCCCCCCCCCCCCCCCCATTTTTTTTTTACGAGTACGGCACGTTCGGCACCGCTAAAAAGCGCTGCGACCACGAAACGACCAGAATCATAAATGCGACTCTCGGCACAGCTGCACGAAGACGGCGACGGAAGAGCCAACACACGGAAACCAATTGCGACAGCCACTCTCATGGGTGCTCTCAGAGCGCTACACAGGCCCAGGGGAGATAAAGCGATTGCGCTTCAGCAATAGTTCAACTTCACCTCAAAATGTCCCCTTTTCAGATGCTGTTCCCCGCGTTAACTTCGTTGAGAACGGTTTACATGAAGTGTCGATGTGAGCTAGATTTCACTTTTCTGCTCGAAACTTAAAAAAAGTAATTCAAGCATGAAGAACGCTATAAGCTCGGATAAATCTGGCTTAGAACAAGTTTGTCTACTCCGATTCACGCTCACCGACAACTTTCAGCAATTTCGAACGATCGACAGGGCGATCCCAAAGAGGCGTTTTCTCTCGCTGCCGACAGAACACAGAGAACGTTTCGAATAACGATCAATCATGAGGGCTACGCTTTTGAAGTAGCTGTTCGCACTGAAAAGAGGTCGCTAGGAAATTCATTGGGGGTAGGAAGTTTCTTCGTATGCCAGGAGTTTCAGGTAAGATGTTCTGCAATTTTTAAAAATAGGCTTTTTGAGTTAGAAGAGCTCTTTTTCCGGCATAGCATTGTCAGCGCTGTAACGCATCTGAATACATCAGAATCCATCTAAGACGTGCTCACTAGTAAGTTGGTTAACTAATACTAAGTAGTTAACTTTCTAACTCTTATCGTTAGTCCCCTTATTTATATAGAGGCATTTAGCCGACCGTTAGTCATATCCATATCAGTTTTTAGAATTTCTAAAACGCGGTTACCCTCGGTGCGGCGGCTCAACGAATATTGGCTATTTCGACTAGTTACGAGCGCTGGAGGGGTTGCTTTGCCTGCAAGCTTTTCGAAAGCGCATGTATTTTGGTGCGATGTAGGCAGAATTTGTTGGACCACAGCGCTGAGGGAAACTGCGTTTTAGAAATTCTAATCACTGCTATGAGAGGCGCACGTCTAAAATTTCATCCCAGTTCGTCTAATTACGCATGCCAGGCGGCGGCTCTCAGCGTGAAGCACCTCCTTCGTGTGACGCAGCTGTTGCGTGTGGCTTTCCGTCTTGCAAGAGTGGGCAGCGAGCGGCATCCCGTCTTTCTACCGGCTGCAGATGCGATCGCTTAAAGAAATAGCTCTCCCTTATCGCCGAACAGTGGTTCATCGGTTCCGATCGCCAAGAAGGAAAACGCTGGTCCAGAACGAAAAGTCACCCGCGTCGCCGTTCGTTGCACGCTCTTGTAATACGCAGTGCCATACGCAACAGCTGCGTCACACGAAGGAGGTGCTTCACGCTGAGAGCTGCTGTCTCGCATGCGTAATTAGACGAAGTGGGACGAAATTTTAGACGTGCGCCTCTCAGGACACAGGCGCGTTAATAAAATTGTACAAAATGGAATAGCCCTCAAAATCAACTACCTCCAAGTTCTCAATATAAATACTCACGCTAACTTCAGCCAATAAAAATTAATTAGTGAGTTTTAGTTAATTACTGAATTTACGAGGACAATTATTACCCCAATTTGTGTCCGCCTCACCGCATTACCAACGTGCAAAAGCGGCATTAGCGTGCAGCGTTTCACATTTTCTTTAAGAATCAGTAAAGTCTAATTTTGAACACGCTGTATATTTTCACCGACATAAAAAAATGCTAGTTGAGCACGCGGCCTCGATGTGATAAATGCAAGATCTGCAAAAACTGTGCTCATTAAAGCAGCAGGAAAATCATCCCCCATAGTCGCCCCGCCCACTCCCCTCGCCTTTAAACATTTCTTAACAAAACACCCCTTTTCTGTGCCGCCACCACTTGCCCGGTAGAAGGTGGGAGAATTTCGTATACAGCATACGTAGAATTCGTGATTCCCCGCTGAGGTCTAGCGGTCTGACGGAGACAAGCGCTTGCTTGCCGTCTAGCTGCTTGCACCTGTTGTCGAAGTGGCTGAGAAAAAGTTAGCGCGAGTTCTACATCCGAGTTGGACATGAAGGCGCTCTTTTGCGATGTAGAGAATTGCGACTGCGACGCTGCCGCTGTATTTGACAGGACTACAGCGGCCCCGTGCAAGCGCTGTAGCTTGCACTTGCAACGTAGCGGGGAGTAGAACGCACGCTAATATGCTGAAACGCTCCACACAGTCCTCGGTCGGGAGAAAAATGTCTGATGTCGCGTCAGGATCTGAAAAAGAGGCGAAAAGTGAAAGTGGCTTTGCCAATAAGTGCCTTGTTCCAGAGCTGCATTACGGGCATGAGCGAATGTTCGGACTTATTCCAGAATTCGCTAAAAGTGTTATTTCCCAATGCCAGCTTGAACTTCGCTAAATAACAGGTGAATGTGAGTGCATAAGCAGCGCCGCAGCCAACCTGCCCTTGACAGACCGGAGACGATAAAGGCAGAATTCTCCAAGAACCTCCCGGCACTTCGTCATTGCTTAAGGTAAAGGAATCCCAGTTATTTGTTCGCACGTATCCGTTCTCCCGGTAGTCGCATTTTGTAGCGAGAGCTAGGCTACGCCAGCTCTTCGAGCCTTCAGTGTGGCGCCTTTTGAGCTCCGTGGCGCCGCCGTGGTCACGTGGTCTCGTGTTTGGTCGCGTGGTGCGGAGCAGCTGCTGCTGCCGGCGGCTCGGCGCGCCGGCGAAACCGAGCACCCGCGAAACACAGCAGTTAGAGAAGACAGAAAATTTCAAACTTCTCCAGGCCACGGCTCTCGGTGCGCCCTGACGACGCTTTGTTAAGGCGAAGGCTTTTAATGGCCCATACTTGCGGCCATGACCTTATCCGGTCTTCGGTCATGTCACACAGATGACTAAATTAACTCAACAAGAAAAAAATCCTTGTGCACGGCCGGATTCGAACCACCATCCTTCAATTCTGCAGCCGAGCGTGCTAACGACTACGCTACTTCTGCGAACGCGTATGTAGTTCTCCGTGTTATTTTTCATTCTTTTTATAGTCCCACAGTAATTTCTGTCTAGCGTACGGACGCTGGAGAGTGTTTGCGGAAATGCGTCGAACCAGACGGATGCCTCCCAAACGCCCTCCAGTGTCTCCAGCATTTAAGATTCACAAATAATTGTGTACTTCATTAACATCTTAACCACACATCAGTGACACATGCAGCTAGACCGCGCTAAACGCTTTCACCTCATCACACTTTAGGTCGGCAAAATGCCACCCTGATTTTTTATATATATTTTTTGCCGCGGAATCCCATAACACCCTGGGCGAGACTGCGGGACTTACGGCACACTTACTGTAATGAAACTCCGAGAGTTGGTGGCCTCTTCTGCCTATTTCTTCCTCCATGCATGGCAGCGGCCCACATGGGACGGCCGTTGTGCCTCGTGCGCCTCCTGCAAGTGGTGCTCGCTTCTGGGCGCATGCTCTCAGCGGCAGTGTGGTTTCGGTTGGACGCGCCGGGAGCATCGCAATATATTGTACCATAGCAACGAGTGGTATACCTCAGACGCTTATGAAATTACCTTGCGTTCGCTTAGCATGCAGCACCTACCGCATTTTTTAATGGTTCAAGTTTGACGGGGAAAGCCTTGTATGACGCATAAGCCTCGAAACTCGGCGTAGTTGCCGGCGTTCAGGAAAAGTGGTCCACAAGCCCCCAATGACGTCATCAGCACGGAAATAATTTATTCCGAGGGTGCCGGGAGTTGAACGAAGGACCTTCAGATTGTGAGGCGAGTACGCAACCCATAGTCCACAATACCGCGTTGCTTCTTGGCGAGTAAAGATGAACCCAGTGTATGCCTTGCCCTATAGTACTGTATGCTAATGAGTCGGTGCGTCATTAGAAAGTAAAGAAAGAGTATAAGTTCAAAAATAAATGACTCTGCCTTCAAATCACGTCAGCAGCCTTAAGTTTCCTCCGTAATTTCAGTGCTGTTTCGTTAATCCCTTTCCTAACAGAGTTTAGGCTTATTTTTCAAATCAGTACACCCTATTTCTGCACTCGGATACAAAAGAAAATGTAGCGAGTAGTGAAGTAGGCCATTAAAGAGCTAGAAATTTTTGCGCGTATGATTAGAAATACTTGCTGATAAGTAATGCGTAGCAGCAATTTAATCTTTCTGGACAGCATGAAGCGCCGCAAACCTAAACCTAATGCCCAACATTAAAGGCAGTCAAGCGTCTCCAACACCAGGAAAAACAAAAATAACATGCACGTGCCATCTGGTTGCTTCGGCAGCCAAAATGCATTAATGTGTGTTCGTAAATACACTACGTCGGGCACCCTTCTTAAGCATTTCGGCTTCTTTTTTAGAACCCAATGGAGCGTACGTGTAGACTCTATGGACTGAAGAACGTCCCTCGCACTCTCTAAACTATGCTGCACGTGCCCATCTCAGCGCCCGTGCCTCTTACCTTCACTGGATCTGTTTGGCGGATATAAAAACGCCAAGGAGAAAAACGTCCAACAGAGAAACTTCCGAGCGGAGTGCCTCGGACCGGGCACCCTACTGCTTTTGGCGTGTGGGCGGTGAGCGCAGCCATCAGCGGAAGTGCTCCGGTCGCTGCTCTGCTAACCGAGGCACGAGGTGAGATCTGCGGCTCGCTTCTCAAGTCACGTATGCGCGCGCTGCCGGAGACTGCGAGTAAACCCCGCGCCTTCGGCACCCGTGGGGACCATTTGCGATGCGTTGCTCACGCTGCCTGCACGGGCCGAAAAGAAGCTGCGTTGAACGCACCGCGAGCTTCTCGTGTCGGTCCTGCCGCACTGGAGCCAGGTACAAATGGCCGGTATTGGCAGTCTTGGTGTTCGTAAAGAAGGACAAAAAAGCGGACAATACCCAGCATTGGTGAGCAGGAATAACAAAACATTTCGCAACTGAACCAGGGAAGCGCACCATTTAGATGGTGCTAACCTAAGTCGGCGATGAACGGCTGTGCCCCGCTCCTGGTGCCGTCGAAGCGGAGACAGGCGTTGAGAATTGTATCCAGGCTAACAGGCCTGTGTTGTTTCGACTGAAGTAATAACGAGCACAAAAGGGCTCTGACTTCAGCTAAGCCAAATTACTTCCGCGTGCAGACAGAAGAGAGTTTATAGGGACGTGACAGGAAATATCGAAAGAAAAGGCGCGCGCCGTAGTAACAGGTACCTATTCTTCTCGAAAGATGCCTGCAGTGGTGCCTCTACTTAAACTCGGGCATGCCCCCTCCCCCCCCCCCCCCCCCCCCTTTCTCTTATATACACTGCATGCTCCCGCGATTTGCGTGCACCGCTATGGAGGAGGCGGATGTCACGGCCTCTCCCAGGCGTGCTGTTCAGCGCACAGCGCTGCGCCTTCCATCACCGAGCCACGGTGGCCCTGCTCCGGGAATGAGGGAATTCTGAACCTAAAAATGTTTGCTGCGCTACTTGGACGCTTCCGCACACTTAGTTAGAAGGTGTTTTGTCAGTGTCATAATGTGTTTAAGTATTTTGTTTCAAAGTGGAGAACTGCATTACGGGAGTGAAAGACTCAAACGCGGATCCGTGACGTTGCGAGCCAATTGTTAAATGCAGCTTGGGACCGGTTCGGCCGAACGGGGGCTTGCAGGAAGGGCTTCCGTCTCAGAAAGCTGTCACGGGCGACGCAAGTGCAATTCGGTCTGAATTTCAAGTGCAGCTTTATCGGCTGGCGCCTGCCCGGGGAGCGTTGCGTCAATACTAACCGAGGAACCTGCTTAAACCATTTTTTTATATTCTGGAGTTGCTGATCGAAACTTACCACGTCCGTCGAACCTCACTAACTTTTTATACTTTTTTTTTCATCTACTTCACAGCATTATACACGTGACGACAGCACTCACAGCGTTATGATCAAATATCACTTGTGGAGGCAGCTCAACATTTCGAAATCGAATATGAGCTCCTCAGACTAGGATCAAGAAACACTGGGACGTTGTCCGCTAAGTGTTTCATTCTCACGGTATCTCGTATTTTCATCTTTAAAAAAAACACGTTTACAATATCTTTAAAATACAGTCTCTCTCGTCGACGAGAGTAGGCACAGAGGGAGGCCATCGACATGCCAAGCTTCGGTGACCATTCTTCGAGCTTCCGGTGTCCATGAGAGGATCGAAACGCTTCAACTGGCCGCTTTTCACCGGCGCTACTTTCATATCGCCTACGACACTTCGTTAGTGTTAATGACAGCAAGAAACGCATCGTCACAGCCAATGCGACTGTCCAGCATAAAATGCGGCATCGATCGATTACTTGGCAGGAATGGGGTGGTTTCCTGGCCCTTCGGGGCTGGTATAAATAGGGGATCTCACCGATTGTGGTGACAGCTCCTTGCCACAAGTGGAATGCCTGTTGCAAAAGCCGTCATCGTCAGTTCGGTGTAGGGCGTTGTTGCGACGCGTGTCTCTTCTTCCCTTCTTCCCATCTCAAGCCAGTCTTTCCGTTCTTCCTTCAGTCGTAACAACAATTCCTCGCCAGTGGGCTCTGCAGCAACGCCAAGATGAGCATCACCAACGCGTTCATGTTCTTTCTACAGGCGACAAACGTTACAGAAAGTCATTCCGAAGTAACAGCGTATGCCTACTTTTGCTGCCGTGCCTGCAGCCCCGAGCGAAATGCTCTAGAATGTAATTATTTCGCTTAGATATTTGGTTCTGCTTGGCGGCGACATTGAAATGAATCCAAGCCTCACTGATCCATCGATAGCAGAACAGTTGAAGATAAATGTTCATGACATCGAGAAAATTAAGAAAGGGAAATCTCTAGCCAATCAGAAAGTGAATGCAATATTTAAAAAAAGTTTGAAAATATTCGTGTGCTCGAAAAGCAGGTCACGGATTGGGCCAAGAGAGTCACCGAGTTGAACATTATCTAGATATCATGTTGTCGCTCCAATTTAATTATAGCGTTAAGGAATAGAAGGATGAAACTGTAGACACTTTGCTGCCTTTGAGGGTATACTTGAAATTACAACGGCAGGTACTGAAAAAGCGCATCGCTTGGGCAGACCATGGCAAGACAGTGAACTAAGTCGAAGCCGATAATCGTGAAGCTTCTTGATTACCGAGATAAACTTTACATCCGTAAAGGAATTTTCCAAACTAAAGAATCTTAGTTACTCTAACGGTGGAGTTTTTGTAACGTAAGCTCCACTGGCCGAGGTTGAGCAGTTTCACGTGGCTCCTGGAGAGCCATGCTGCGCATGCGCGAGGAGCAGTGACGTCACATGGCGCACAGCTGACGCGCCGGAGCCGCCGCCGCGCGCGCCTCGCCGGTCTGCGCATTCTCTAGAAACCGCACCACGTGACCAACCACGTGACTGGTCACGTGACCGACCACGTGACCACCACGTGGCCAACCCCCCGCACACTCAGTGAATAAAAAAGGTTTAACCATGAATAAAGGCGCGTGTACTGAATGCGCGCCTTTCATATATTAAATCTTCCGAACCAGATGTCGCCGCGCTTACGCTACGTATATCCTGGCCTAACAAAGCTAGGCCATCATCAATTTTTTCACCTAATGTCAGGAACAAATCTGGGGGACGCTTAAGCTTCGCCTTTAAGACCAGAACGCAATAGCGTTATCGGGTCCCGATCGCATCGCCCACTCAACACAACGACCTAATTTCCAATTAGCATGCTCATAAATACTGATGTGCGCATCAGTACATATATCTAAGATGGATAGCTTACTCCTCTCGCTATCCGAGGGTCCTGGGTTCGATTCCCACAGAAACCGAAGTTTCCTCCATCTAGAGGAGCACTCATAGCACCCCTTAAACTCTAAACGTGAGCAAGGCAAGAAGCATCCCTGTGTTCAGCTTTCAAGGCCATCTGGTTTTTAGGGGTGCATACTGCAAGGACACCACAATATGGCTGGAAATGGAACCTTGTTGCCTGGTTACTTTTGGGAGGGACGAAGCGTTCCAGAATCCTATGTGGCCGATATTAATCCGGAGCCCTGCACTAAAGCACCCCTCATAGCCTCACAGCCTGAGCTGCTTTCGACGTTAATTATACCTCATAAACCCAACGAAACCATTGCATTTCTTTTAGTGTTAGTGTTGTGTGCTTTTATGTCGATATGCGTCGTCTTTGCACTGTATACGTCTTGTAATGAGTCAACCAACTGACCCATTTAGCATCCTTAATTCCGAAGACATTGCCCCGCATATTACCCGTTCTTTTTTTTTTACTTCGCCTAGAACGCACAGCATCAGTGGCGGCCATACAATGTTCGAACAGAGAAAAAATATGTGCGCATTTAACCACAATGCCTCACGTCAGCAATGCAGTGAAATTGTGTCACGAGCGGCGATGGCTCTCCTTCGCTGGATGGCTTTAAATATGCCAGCTTTGTACTCCGACAGAGTGGATGTCATATCGTGTCACGCTTAATCGGCTGGTAAAAATTGAGGAATTCAGTGACTTTTTTTTTTTTTCATCCACGAAGACGGGAATTACTTGACGGAAAAGAAGCAGGCCTTAGAAAACAGTGACCGCGACAGGTTCCGGCTGAAACGGAACATCGCTGAACTTTGAAAGAAGCTCGCAGAATGCGACATCTACAGCATCGGGCTGACAACACGCATAGATGGGCATAAAATAAACGTCTCGGTTGCGGTCATCACGACTGTTGCAATGAATAGGCGGAGAAGCCCTGGTTAAGAAGCGACCGCTTCTGTTCCATTTTATCTGGATTCTCCATACCACTTTCAGATGCAATTTTCGACGTGCTCTAGTTCTTCCCCTGAGCTTTGAGCAGGGTGATGACATTACGTAATAGGAGGTTACTGACTATTTCAGCGTCAACTTTTATCCCGTGATTTTCTTAATGCAATAGCCTGAATATGTTCGTCCTGTAACAGATGTATGCAGCCTAATCTCAAACAACACACTTTGGATTGAAAAAAAATGTTTTTGGGGAAAGCAAATGGCGCAGTATCTGTCTCATATATTGTTGGACACCTGAACCGCGCCTTAAGGGAAGGGATAAAGGAGGGAGTGAAATACGAAAGGAAGAAAGAGGTGCCGTAGTGGAGGGCTCCGGAATAATTTCTACCACCTGGGGATCTTTAACGTGCACTGACATCGCACAGCGCACGGGCGCCTTAGCGTTTCGCCCTGTCGCCTCCACTTTGAATACAAAGAAATTATTTTTGCGGACAGAGCCGCCTCTCACAAACTTTTCACAGCAAAAAAACGCAAAACAAAATTACTTGTGTCACCCCGCCTGGCGCCCTTCATGGTTCTTGACATACAGCTTTTCCTGTGCTGGACTATTGTCTTGTGCAGTCCCTGTAGATGTCTTCTAGCACTTTTACATACGCCCTGTTGTGATCGGAGGCCCCGACAGCGGGAACAGACCAGCCCGGCAGGCGCCATCGAACTATGTTTGACCAAAAGTGCTGTCGTCCTGAGAAGAGGATTAGGAACGGCTCCTGGCGACGGTGAGCTGTTACGAAAGGCCTCTCATCCCTTCGTCCGGAGTATGGAATGCGGCATTTCTCCCGAACTGCGCCCTCACGTGGACCGCCAGAAAGACCCGAACAAAGGCGCCGGACCCTCCTCGCTCGCTTGCACCTGAGCGGCCAGGCAAAGCGGGGCCAGACACGGCTGATTCATCTTACCCTCTGAAATTCACAGGGCCGTCAGGACGCATCTTTCCCACGGAGGGGATCACCGCCTGCAAAGCCAACGACCTTATGCACCTGGTCAGCCCGTCGGAAACAGCATTCCGGGACCTCAAGGCGCCAGGATTCAAGGCGCCAGGTTTGTGAGGGCGGAGTGGTCACGGGGTTAGGGAAGAGACTATGAAGAGTGTGTCTGCCCATTGGACGCTTGATCAGCCACCGGTTTCCCTAGCTAGGTGCCTAGGGAATATCCACTGTATTTAAGCCGCGATTTGGCTGGTTTCACGGCACTTCATCTCTGACTTTTGGTCTCCCTGCTTCTATTGTAAATATGTAAATAAACCTTCAAGTTTACCAACCCTCCTGAAGGCTTCCCTCCGTCGTCTGCAGAGTTCATCGTCATGCGGTGAAGACCTCGGTTCCGATACCCAAGCATATCAGCCCCTTCCGCGCCCTGATTACACAATGTCTGCTTGACTTCTGAGGTTTCCGCTGAATCAAATGCGTTTAGCTCCCATTCCCGGCCAACTGAAGCCATCATCGTCCGGAAACGGCGGCGAACATGAAGCGGAACAAGAGGACGGAAGTAAATCCAAACGTGAGGTAGACCTTCCATCGCTTCCTTCTGTATCTATACGTTCTTTGGGTGCAGCGAACGTTTGCCCAGGCCACTAAAGAGCAGTAAAGCGCTATTGTGCGTCAAACAGCGGAAGCAGCAAGAGACGCCGAGTGCGCTCTAAAAAGAAATAAATAAAAGTAAGGCGGCTGGATGCTGCGAAGGAAGCCGAGCGCGGTGTCCAGCTAAGAAAAGCCAGAGGCTACTAAAGTGGAAAAAGCAGTCGGAGGGATCCAACGCTTTGCTTACCTTGAAGAACAGAAACGGGCGAATTGGAGGCTTATGCTCAGGAACCAAAAGACTTTCCCAATACAGTTGCGTGGCTTCCCACATCCATAAGCCGCCCTAGATGACCCTACGCCCTTTCCTGCAATTTATTTCATGCTGCCACCTATACATTCTTCGAAGAAATCTACTATAATATTTTTCGTTGTCTGTGAAAGCTATTGGATTTGATTTTGGGGTACCGAACGCTCATCTCCGGCCCTGGATATATGTTCTAAGACCCGACGTCTCCTTGGGGACTCTCACCAGGATGCACGAGTAAGCATCGCTGTCGATCGAAAAGTGCCACTCATTTCTAATATTCAACACATGGCTAGCCTTTGTTAAGGTCTCTAAACGAGCGCCATTTAATGTATCCTTCAGGAAAATAAAGCTAGTTTGCGCTTCGCGGCCACATATTTTCTTTTTAAACAAGGTTAAGGCAAAAGTGTCTTTCATAACGTGTTTCGCTATCGTCACTACCGAATGGTGACAGTGCACCGAAGGGCCTTGGATGGGCTACGAATCACGCTCTATATTGGCGTGTGCGAAAAGCACTTTTTCAAAACCGAATCGAATACGAATCGATTATTTGTATGGTTATTCCGTACTTGTGGGGATATTTGTAAAAAACAAATATACATGCAAAACAGCGAAGAGCTAGCGGCGCTGCCACAATTCATGGAGTTAAAGTTGTAGCTGTCGAAAGACGCAACAGTGGCCTCCAGACGCGCAGCACGAAGTCTGTATTCAAGGAGAACTCTAGTTTGGGCTAGTTGGTTCATGATTCACAAAGAAAACGGCGCGAAATACGGGGACAAAAGAGAAACAGACACGACAGGACCAGCGCCTGGTCCTGGTCCTGTTTCTTTTTTGTCCCCGTATTTCGCGCCGTTTTCTTTGTGAAGTCTGGATATTAACTCTGTGACCGTCTTTCATGCGCCTCGGAAAATAGCGTTTCCTATTGACGACGACGGTTAAATAGCGAGGGACGAGAGTTATGAGACAAGGTCTCCGATATCACACACAAAGGCAGGGTTTACTGAACCTGGCTGAACCCTGAATGCCGCGACACCCAGTCTCGGAGGCCGTGTATCTGAACGTCAACCACGCCGCATGAATGTTCCGCTTCGCGGCGCTGAACGCGCACACCAATCGCGGCACCATGCTGTGCGTCGTCGGAGTGTGCCTCACTTTTCGAGCACTCGAGGTCGTATTCGAATCGTTTCGAATATCTTTGAATACGCACCATTAGATTCGTCTTGCGAGTCGAACAGGAGGACATTCGATTCGATATTCGAAAATTTCGAATTATCGCACACCTCTGCTCTTTGTAGCCGTAAATATAAAGAACTGCAACTTTTCTCCATGTCGTGGATTTAGCAGTCTGTCCGCATGATTGCACATATGGTGCCAATCTCCGCACACTCTTCAACGCAGGAGCTCCTGGCTTATTCTGAACAGCGATTCATTCACTATAGAGTCATCCGCAAAAAGAGGCGCATAACGTCCACTCTTTGTCCGGCGATCCGCTGCCCGCATGGCCGCAGCGAACGGCCGGGACCCTTTTTGAAGGCGAGCGTATGCATCCCGGCAACTGCCCTCGCTCGACGTGCGCTCAAAGTGCGCTCACTTTATTCTGACGCAGTTGGAATTCGAAAGCGTCGGACTTGTCCGCGCTATCGATGTTTCTCGCGAGCTTTTTAGCCAGAATTCGGCAGAGGCAACAGACTGGCGCTGGAGGCGGAAAGGAAAACTAGAGAAACGAAAGAACGAACGCGAGCGAGCATTGTTTCTTTTTTTTTTACCTCTGCGTGAGAGCCGATGCATTTCACAGAAGCGCGTCATCGTTCCACTTGGCGAAAATGTAAGCAGCATGGCCTAAACCCGGGCTCAGAAATGCGAGGTTCCCAGAGGACGCAACGAAACGCACATTCACTCACCGGGGAGTTTTACCTCGACTTATTCCGATGTGGATTTTGATAATATTTAGGAATGCATGGCTGCTCCCCGTAAATAAAACGGATGGGTCAATTCAAATGAATTTTTAAACGAAAACTTGGGTGAACGTTTCCGCCTGTCGTAAGTAAGGTATGTGTTTGCGCTCTGATTCGTCTCATGGGCATGCGTCTCGGGAAGTATTCATGTGAAAACCATTGCTACAATATTGATTTGTTTTTCTGCGAAAACAAGGCAGATTTACCATTCTATATTTATTTTACTGACCTGGGTGTATGTTTTTAAAAGTTGTCTTCCAATGAAAAGGAGAAGAGAGAAAAAAAGCATTGGCCCGTCATCACCGCAGAGATGGTGCGTGCATCGCTCCTGTGCGGTTGCTTGTAAAGGGGGTCGAGGGCTTCTCAAGCTGCTCCCGTGCAGCTTTTTTTTTTTCTGGACCTTCTCCATATATTGTATGGGAACAAATCAATTGAACTGAATTTAAATTATAGAAGAAGGCGATATATACAGAAATAAGCGCACTTTAAATATCAAAACGAGACCACTAACAAAATCTGTAATAATGGAGTAATTACTCATTGGCATACACACAACACCCAGGTTGACCGGCTTTAAATAGCGGTTCGACTTTTCGGTTCAAACAGAAAGAAAACGGATACGCCGAATTCAATTTTCGAAATTCGGTTTATACCGAAAAAAGGTCAATATCCTTGACACGCACTCCAGACCGAGCTGGCTGTTGAGTAGCAGTTGCTCTCACTCAGAGGCGATTACTATTAACAAAGTACGGAAGCCAAGGGAGCGGAGAGACGGTGGTAACATCATTTTATATAAATTGTAAATTGGTTGTTGGGGAAAGGAAATGGCGCAGTATCTTTTTTAATATATCGGCGGACACCTGAACCGCGCCGTAAGGGAAGGGATAAAGGAGCGACTGAGAGAAGGAAGGAAGAGAAGTGCCGTAGTGGAGAGCTCCGGAATAATTTCGACCAACTGAGGATGTTTAACGTGCGCTGACATCGCACGGCACACGGGCGCCTTTTGCGTTTCTTCTCCATCGAAACGCAGCCGCCGCAGTCGGGTTCGAACCCGGGTACTCCGGATCAGTAGCCGGGCGCCCTAAGCACTAAGCCAACTTGGCGGGTGCACTGAAAAGCTGCATTTGTTTTTGAGAATGGATCGAAGACAGCCAAGCTTTTGTCTTTTACCGGTTATTGAACACTGCAACGCACTCAATGCGGCGCAGTTCCATTTCATGTACTGCAATGTATTGTGGTATAGTATTGCTCTACGAAGCACAACGCTACGAAAGCTTTTTGTCACGATAAATTTCAATTATACCTTAAAAAGAAGAATCAGAATGATTTTTAAAAATTAAGTGATAACAAGATTTGGCACCAGTTATGTGATAACCATCAATAGCTGTTGACAGAAAAGTGAATACGGAAACTTTTAAAGACAGCAGAGCTGTGGCAAAAGTATGAGCGCGTTATCTGACTTTGCAAATGCACCTGCGTCCAAGGAACGCTTTGTTATTGTGCGAGACCTGTCTTGAAGGTGATCTTCATGCGAAAAGTTTAACCGAACTACAGACACTGCCGGGCAACTTCTGAGAGCTCACTGCGAGAGAAAATATTTTAAAGCTATGCACTTCCCGCAATTTTTTTTTTCGTTCGTAAACAGTAAAAGGCCACCCTTTTTCTCAAGGGATCTTATCCGGTTCCCTGGAGAACAACCGAAGCAAAAATGAAACGAAAATGATTGCTTCAAACGTGCTGGGCGCCTTTTTTTCCATCTTGTGCTTGCTACAAAATTTGCATTGCAATATCTAGAGACGGCGTGTCGTCGCACCGCGTACGGCTCGTGTTATGTGATGGAATGTGGGGCGGCGACGCTTGACAGGTGCCCATCGCTTTCCGCGCGCGGCGTAGTCCTTCATTTGGACAGCCGCAGGCATGCAGGATAAATGGACTTCCACAAGGCTGGCGTATGACTTGGCCAAACAGCGGTACGATGCGTAGAGTTTACGCATTAAACACCATGGAGAAGTTTTCTGCACATGCTAGCAGTAGCAGTAGCACACAGCAGTAGACATAATCACTAGGTCTTTATCAGGTAGAAAGTTATGTATATGAAACCGCATTAGAAGGTCCTAAACGTGTTTTTTTTACGTGCCCCTTCCTTCTTAATTGCTTACAAATACTAAAGCATTCTGGAAAATTATTAATGGCTCGAAATCCAACATAACATCCTTAACTGATAGAAATTGCATTACTATTCGTAGAGAAAAATTAGTGTCGCAAATTCTTTTACGACTGCCGTCTGTTTCTCTGCCGTATATTAACGATATGAATTTTCCCTCAATGGGCACTGTGCTTATGGATTTGATTGGCGTGCGGAACTCGATTAAAAATGCGAAATTTTTTAATTGTACTGATGTGCATTCATCCATTGGGCTGTCTAAGCTATTTACACAATTGTTGCATTCTACAGTGTTACCAAGCGAGTGATACGTGAACAATGTGCTGCAGTTGTTTAATCCTGGTGATGCTCTTTCTCCCAGTGATTATACACCAATTTCTTTAACTACACACACACACTCAGCGTTGTGCGTGTGTGTTATGCCTTTTCCCCTTCTCTCTTCCTCATTTTAGTCCCCTGATTCCTCTTCCCCAGTGCAGGGTAGCCAACCGGAACCCTTTTCTGGTTAACATCCCGGCCTTTCCCTCCTCCTCTTTATCTATCTATCTATCTACTGCATATTCCTGGATTTTTCGAAAGCATTTCACCTTATTATCTATCGACTACTTTGTTTGAAGCTCAGCAAATTAATCACTGACCCTGACATTTTAGCATGAATGCAGTATTTTCTGCTTAACAGAACACAATTTGTAAAGCATAACTCTGATTATTCTCCTCCTCCAGTTTACTCAGGTGTGCTGGTGTTCTATGCTAGGACTTTTACTTTTGTTTATGTGCAAAAATGACTTGCCTGAGCCCATTAATTATTCGGTTAAATTGTTCGCCAATCACTGCGTAATTTACTTAATTGCTTCGACTTCTGATTTTACCCAACTTCAGTCCAACATCAACAAAATATCCGACTGGTATAACATATGTAGAATGCGCATTAACCCTAATAAATGCGAAGAAACTCAGATCTTCTGGAACACGGGTTCTGTTTCCACTGACGTTTTCGACAGCCAGAGAGGAGGTTTTTCACTAGACCCCGTAATATTCTACAAATACATAGGTGTTCACATAACCGATAAGATGTTGCAAAGGCGTTAGCAGCCAAAAGTTGGTTATATCCAAGGTTTACTCACGATAGTCCGTTACATCCGAAGTGGTACTTAGGTTCTTTATATTCAAGGTTTACTCACGATAGTTCGTTATTTCCGAAGTGGTACTTTATATTCAAGGGCAACACATTAAGTCTGTTGCATCCGAGGTCCAGACACAGAAGTTCGTTATATCGGAGGTGACATACTTAGATCCGTTACATTTGAGGTAGCACAGAAAGTTTGTTATATCTGAGGATAACACACTAAAGTTCATTATAACCGAGGTGGCATATTTTGGTTCACTATATCCGAGATGGCATACTAAGGTTCGTTATATCCAAGGTTAGCACACAAAAGGTCGCTATATAGGTGGTGTCCTACTAAGGTTCATAGCTGATGTAGTATGCTAAGTTCGTATAGGTAGCATACAGTCCAGTCCCGTTATAACGAAACTGTTTATAACGTAATGTTGAATATAACGAATGAATGACGGTTCCCCTCGGAAGCTCGGTCAACAGGGGCCATAACGAAGCTACGGCTGTAACGAAGTAATCGCCGGGCCGCTTCAACTTCGTTATAACGAGATTCAACTGCAATATGTGCGTTTATAGTCTGATGGGGAGGTTGCAACCTGCGACTAGCTATACTGACAGACGGCGGTCGCCATTTCCGCCTGTACAGACCCTTCTAGTGTTAACGCCTTAATAAATAACGCCCCGAAGTTGCACACGGCCTATAGCAGGCGTCTTAGTAGCTGGCTCCTGCTTGATTTCCACCACCTGGGGATCTCTAAAGGGCGCCGCACAACACACGGCCGCTTGGGCATTTCGCCTCCATCAAAATGCTGTAGCCGCGGCAGGGACTCGATCCCACATCCTTCGGCTCCACAGCCGAACGCCTTAGCCACTAAGTCACCGCGACGGATCCGTGGCCAAGCAGTGCTTGCTCGGCTATAGGTAAGCTGACAACCGGCGCTGCATGCTTAACGGCAGCCATCCGTTTACGAATCAGCCGACCTCGCAGCTGTCCGAAGAGCGATTCCCTTCGCGCGCCAGGACGGTTTTTTTTTTATTCTTCCCTGTATTGGCGTTCTGATCCGCGCCGCGATCTGCGCGGTGGCCTTGGACCGCGGTGTCTGCATCATGGCTGACTAACTAAGCCGGCATGGGAGGCCGAAAGGGACCGGTGCTTGCCAGATGGCGTTGACCTTGTCTTAAGGTCAGCGCAAGAGGCGTCTGTTCTGGGTCGCCCTCTCGTTATTCTGTGCTCTTGATTCGCAGTTGTTTGCTCAGCACCGCGGTAGGGAGGTAAAAGAGACCGTGCGTCTTCCTGGGTACAGCGTGCCAGCCACTCTACTGTAGGTGACTGGTGCGCCAGTCCATTTGACCGCTTCGGTTTGACCTTCCGCACACATGTTAAAAGAAGAACGGATTAATAAACTGAAGTTACCTCTTAGCGATCCCTAGTTTTCTCTCTCTCTCTCTCTTTGAGCATCTTTGTCCCGTAACGCTCTGAGCGTGGATCCCATGCAATAAACGATCACTCTTCGTGAGATGCCTCGCCCCTCTCGTGGACCACAGTGCTGCGTATGCTGCACAGAGCAGCCTTCTAATTTCCCCACCGCACTTTCCCGCCGTGCAGTCGTCTATTCTCGACAGCACGACAGATACGGCCAGAGGGAGAAAGTGCCACATGTAGCGCTAGAGACGGGGCTTGTACCATGTTAGGTCTTCTTTTGACAGCGACAGCAGCTGGTGCGTGAGAATACTGAAAAACGGACTTCTCACTCCAGCAATGTCTCGAGTTTCGCGATGGCTTCGGGCGTCGATTATTAGATTCAGACGAGCTCGATAACGCATTGCATAAGGCTGGCTGTTTTCATATTGCTGAGCGCGGCGCGTTTCGAGCCTCTGCCGGAACGCACGTCCGCTTGAGAGAATCCCCGCGCTACCGATGGCGCTATCATGATCGATCGCCCGTGCGAAATTCCTCGAGAGCGCCCCTGATCCGTGGGTCTCGTTAGCAGCGTCGGCGTAGCGAAGAAAATGGCTAAGCTTTCCATCGGACTTATTCCACGAAACGATAAATGCAAATTTCCGAAGCGTGCTTAGCTGGCAACTCGTCGTGTGCGAGAAGGGATGCCCTGAGTCAAAACTTTTGAGAACAAATCAGTGTAAAGTGTACAAAAAAAAAGAGGACAGGATCAAAGGCTAGCATGCAGTGGCTGTCTCGATAAAATTGGAGCCGCTAGAAATGCTGAAATGGCATTCCTCCGAAGTGTTTCGCCGCCAGGTTATTCTAAATTTGAACAGTCAGCACGTCACATACTGTCAGCGTTTGAAACGAGGAACATATTGGCGCAAAGCTTTGCTTCATATCTTAATTTTCCTCTATTTATATTTGCTGTTTCTCCGGCGGCACGCGGGCTTGTCAGTTTATTCGCCACGTGAGAAGCGAAGAGAGCGACGTGTGAAAACCACGATCACGCGCAGCTCTTTCCACCACGAATTCGACGTGATTGCCTTTGCGTCTTATCTCGCGAGGCGAAGAGTTACCGCGATTCTGACCTGTGACGACCGCTCAGTGCACTTGCCGCTGTCGCCGCCGCCGCAGACTTTACCAGGATTCGGGACAAGGGCTTCTAGTTCCCTTCGTTGCCACCCTGTGACGCATGGCTTTGAACATTCAAAAATGGCGTCCTGACATCGTCCGCGACGTCAGAAAGAAAGAGAACAACCGAGTGGCTGCAGAAGGGAACGTGGTAGGCCGCTAGGCTTAGCGGCACTGGATGGACGCTGTCCCAAATTCATGGTTATGGATATTCGGGTCTTTGCGGCCTCAGGTTCGTCCAATAAAGTATTTGCAATGGTTCACAGCCACACCAGCTGCTCGTCTATTGTCCGAAGCATCAGCACAGCCACGTGGCAACATGATATTTATTACTTCTAAACTTCCGTACCAAAGCTTTTTTTTCGGCGTCTTTAGCTATGAAAGTTCACGTGGCCAAGCAGAGGCCTTCCTCTGCGTGAAAGTCGACGCAGTTTAAATAAGTGCTGTGAGATAGATAGAGCGACTCATTTAAATTCTAGCCTTCATCATCAGCCTCATCACCATCATCATCAGCGCGTGAGTTCTACTTTTACAGTAGTGTGCGGCACAACGGCGACGAGAAAAAGGCAGACAAGAAGACTTGTGCTGCTTTCAGCTTTTGTCATTTTTTCGAGTTTCGTTTTTTTGAGGCGCGGATTGTCACAAAATTGCTCTGAGTGTTTGCTTCGTCTTGCGCTGCTCGCAGTGAGGAGTTTTTCGCCTCCCGCATCAAAGCACAGGACTTCAGCAAATACGCCGCGCAAGAAAGACGCTGTCATCAGAGGCGTGTCGGCACTAGTGACCTTAGTCCTACGTCGTACACCAACCAGAAGCGCTGCCAGCTCATCTTGAAGCCGGGAACAAAAACCGGAACTCTAGCTAGGCTAGAAACTGTGATTGCATATCAATCGAGGGCACACAGGTGCCTGTGGGGTGTACCCTTTTTTCTCTCGGATTGCGCATAACGTATTTCGACAGCCGGTACTCTGAAAAAAGTTCCTCGTGCGCAGCACGAGAGCTAGCGCGCCCATTTTCTCCTTCATAGACAGGCGCGCTTTGCCATGAAGAGAAGAGATTTCCGCAGCACGCCGTTGGAGCACTCATCTGGTGAGCCTCGGGTATTCCGCGCTGAACGACACGTCTTTACGGCTTATAAAAGGGCTGTATAACCGCTGACTATATTGCGCCACCGCTTCTTTTGGCCTGGCCTGTATCGTTCCGTCAAGCGTTACGTTGCCATGGACTTGCGACCTGTGTCAACGTCGGAAAAGGCCCTCCACTTTGCCTGTCGGTCTTCTACAACCCATCGACGTACCTCCGGAACCTTTTCACCGAGTTGGCCTCGACCTTCTTGGCCCTTTTCCCACGTCCCTCTCCGGCAACAAGTGGATCGCGGTCGCAACTGATTATACGACTCGGTACGCGTGCTTTGCCTACCAGCTGCGCTACAAATGTCGCCGATTTTCTTCTACGAGACGTCATTCTTCACCATGGCGCCCCTCGTCAACTGCTCACCGTCCGCGGTCGTTATTTTCTGTCCAGAGTAGTTAATGACATTCTTCGTTCGTGTGCCACGCAGAACCAGCTCGCGACAGCTTACCATCCACGAAACAACGGGCTTACGGAAAGGATCAACCGCACGCTCACCGACATGTTAGCAATATACGTCTCGCCAGACCACCGATATTGGGACGCAGCCTTGCCTTATGTGACGTTTGCGTATAACTTTTCACGGCATGACACAACAGGCTATTCCCCTTTCTACTTTTTGTTTGGTAGGCACCCCATCTTGCCTTTGGACACACTCATGCCGCCTTCTTCAGTCCCCACCACTGCTGATGCTCGGGACGCCAACGCCCAGGCAACGCTGGCGCGCCAAATAGCCCGTAGTGGGCTCCATGCCTCACAAGCTTCCCAGAAGTACGCCTACGACCGCCGTCACCGGGCGGTCGAATATAACCCCGGATCACTTGTCCTCCTCTGGACGCCGTCCCGCAGCGTCGGTCTCTCCGAGAAGCTTCTTTCTCACTACCGTGGCCCTTACCGTGTGGTGCACCGTGTCACCGACGTGAACTATGAAATTGCTCCCCTTGCGTCCTCGCCATCGTCCTCCGGCCTCACCACCGACGTCGTCCATGTATGCCGCCTTAAACCTTATCTCGACGCTGATACGACGCCACCCTAACGCCGAGACGGTGTTTCATCAGCCGGTGGTCCAGAAGCGGGTAGGTGACGACGACAGTGAGCGATTGAACGAGTGGACGGAGACGAAGACGACAACGAAGTTCTGGCTGTGTTCTCGGTGCCGTTCGCAGCTGTTCCCTTCGCTTGTGTAAATAACTAATTCTTCCCCGCAACAATATATACTGGCGCACTATGGGAATCCCCTGCAAAATTTGCCGATTATTCTGATGTCCCATTTCCACCTATTAGTGGTGACAAGGAGCGAAGTATAAGAAGGGAGGGAGAAACTAAAGCCAAAGAAATTTCTTGTAATTTGGTGTTTCTGGAACGTGACCGTGCTTCGCTTTGGCGTTCCTAGTGCAGATAGCTCGGGAAACGACTTTCCTGACCGGTTGTATGTTAATGTGGCGCTTGTCACTGATTGAGATTTTTACGGTCTTCCAACAAGTGTGAAGCAGAAGGACGTCTGCGAACACTGTACAGACTCACGGCAGTTGGGACAGAGCGCGATCGCCACAGGAAGAGGCAGAAAGAAGAGAGTGCAGGAGAAATAAATTGAAGAAGATGTGGCAACGGCTTCAACTTTAGTGAAACAAGTTCTGAAAAGTAAAAGGAACAAGGAACGCGTACGCAGCGGGATTAGGAGCTGGAGCGGAAAGCGACGCACCAGCGCAGATAGGAGCAGACAGCTACACAGCTGCATATAAACAGATATCGACACTAGCGATCATCAGAGAAACTGCCCGCCCGATCGAGGCGGCCATGGAAGAGTTGTAGGGAACAGTGCAGCAAGGTGGCAACTGTTTGGGCTATATCTGGAGTGGCATAGCAGTGGATAAACAGCACGGGAAGAGAAAGACACCAGACGTAGATGCACGTAAGAGCGCTGACTACCAAATGATCGTTTATTTCAAGCGGCGAAGCTCGAGAAACAAGGAAGACGGCATAAGGAGAAGGGTGCATAAAGGAGAACAAACAAAAAACGACGAAACGAAGGGCGCGCTAGAAAATACGAGGGTAAAACCCAAACGCACGGAAACAAACAACAAAATTCGTCGCGAGCACCCTCACGCATGTGGTACGACTATAAACAAAGCCAGCCGCTAACATATCGTCTCAGGGGGACGCCATTGTTAGCCAAAGGCACACAGAGCGAAAAACCATCTGGGGTAAAGAAAGGGCACTCAGCCAGGGAACGGGGCGGCAGCTGGCACTTAGAAGTGGAGAGGATTGCAGATTGCAGCGGGGACGAGGAGAAGAGCCAAATACGTTGCTGTGAGAATGATGGAGGGAGCGCTGAAAGAGTATACTGTGGCCGAAGTAATTTGAAAGATTTCGATTGCCTATGCCTAGTTTTCTCTTGGCCGCTTTTAGGCTACCTCCGTTCTTTAAAGCATGCTCGATTCTCTCCATATAACACTGCCTTGTGTCAGTTGCGCTTATTAATGAGCTTCGACAGATCTGTCAGTTCTGTTCTGTCTGCGGGGTTAGAGGCTTTCATGCTCTAGTGTTTCTTAATCAGATCTGTGCACTTATATTATTATTTGCAATTACAAAAAGCTGTTCATAAAGTGTCTGGAGAGATTTGCCAAACGTGTGAGCCTTCAGAAAATGGTTCGGGCACCTTTCAGTTCTCGTTCCTGAGAACGTATAACAACACAGACAAGCACAAGGCAGACGCACACTCGTCTTGTGAGGATGGCGTTGCAACTCTCTCCCTCCAGCTGCCCAAGCGCCACCTCTTCGCCTGACTGAACACCGACTGACTGATAGAGCTACTGCGTCGGTGAAGCGATGGTCCCGTGTTCGAAACCCGCACAAGGACGAATCTTCCGTTAACTACGATGTTTGTGTGGGAGCTGTATACCTTTCCTTTGTAGCCGTGTGGCTGCACTTGCGTGGATGCCAATCAGTAAATTGCTCCCTTATTAGAAATTACTCCGTCTTGAGGGATTCCCCTAAACACTTGGCCAACACTGTTCCCACTTCCAGTTATTGATCAATCCACTCTCGCCCTACCATATGCAATACTCGCGGGCAGCTTTTTGTGGCTATGCAGTGGAAGCTACGGGGGAGAGGCGCAAGGCTTTCACAAGCGCGCACTTGTCACTCTCACGAGGGAGAGAGATAGGCGTTTAAGCTGGCGGCGCGCGCCAATAGCTTCCGCAGCATAGCCACAAAAGGCTGTCCCCGAGTATAGCAACCAGCCTAGACGACTGGGTCCAGCGCGGCAACACAGGTTAGTTGCAAGCAGGGAATGATCGCAGAGAACGCTGCAAAGACCTCTCTTCGCACGCGCTGTACTGTACGTGTCACGCACCAACGCAACTATAAGGGACTGGAATGAACCGCTCGTGCAGCGTGCACTGGACAATCAATTCGTCGCCGATGCACCTCCTTGTGATTCATGAAGACGATGTACCATTTTCGCAATGTTTTATGCAAATCGAGACAACGAAACGAGGCAAGGAATCACCGGCTAAGTAATCCAGGGTTTGGCGATGAGGTTCCGGTCATCGCGTGCAGGAATAAGGCCACTCACGGCGGGCTGTTAAAGGGGCTCTGAAAGGGTCTCCTATACTAAAGATGCGGTATTCCTGTAGGCAAAGAACGCCGCTTCACGAATATCTTCCGGCAAGAATTTTTTTAATGCGTTTTGTTGAAGAGTTATCTGTAATCAAAACTTGAATTTCAGCGTCTTCGCGCCTTTTCCTATGACGTCACTTTTTGCATGCTCAAAGGTCGCCGCTCCTCCGCCGGCCGTACCGCGGGAATTCCCCTGGGGGTAGAGGGGAGGGGGAGGCTCCTGTCCCGCCCAGGGTGACGCTGCTGACTGGCTGCGCCCTATGGCTGCGCCACTCCTGACAGAATCTAACCAATAGCTACCTCTGAGCAAATTACCCAGCAGCGTGCGACGGAGGATGGCGCGAGCATGAAGAAGTCCCCAACTAGGGCTCGCCAACTTTCGCGCGCGATTGTGGGTTCTCTGCTGCGTGCAGAAGTGTATTATTTGGCTCAGGCGCTCATGCCCAGAGAATGTACTGATCGAGTGACTTTGTTTTTCAGATCCCTTATAAAAACAACTACATTTCGGTGGAGGTGAAACAGGGACCCCGGAAAAGGGGGAAGGGGGGGGGGGGGGCAAGGGGGCGGCCACCTCCCACCAATCATTTTTTTTCAGCGGGGACAGCGCCCCCTTACCCAGTCTCCAATTGCTTGCACTTCGATAAGATTTCTGACGAACGAAAACTTCAGTTCTAGGACTCTTTTAATGCAAAGTACAGTGAGGCTGAGCTACTTGCCTTCGTAGCCAGTTGTGAAGCATTTCGTATATGAGTAACCTAAACCAGTCATGTCCCAACCAAGTAATAAAGCCGGTCGTGGTGCGAACAGAAGTCGACTGTCTGATCCGTATACATGATCACGATTACCAGAATTTAAACAAAATATGCACAAACTTTTTTTAATCAATTGATCAGTCCTCGTGGGCACATTTATAAAGCTGCCCATTTCAGTTCGTTTTATATTGCCGTGAATCGTTTCACCGTTTGATCGTTCGCATTCAAAACCGCCGGCACGCGGCTTTATCATTTTGTTTTGTAATGCTAGATGCAGCCAGACTTGACTCGATTGATCGTGGCCGCGTGCAAATGTTTCCACACTTTTCCAGATTGTTGTAGTTGCCGTCGGTTCTTTATCTCAAAGGTTCCTTGCCAGCTTTAAATTGAGCGCGGCCAAGAACTGCAGGCATTCAGTTCGATGACCGCCCAGCGTGCTTGTGACTATTGCCGCCGCCGAGTCATTCAGTTCTTGGTGGACGGGAGTCAGCCCCTTACACAGTCTCTTTTGGGAGCCTTTTCGTTGTCTTCCTGACTGCTGGAGTGTCGTCACCACAACGTGACATTTTTCGCCAACCTTTGAACATTGAAAAATAAAAATAAAAATTATAAAAAATATTATCTAAATGAGCATTAAATAAATGAGTAACAAAATAAGCTCGAAGACTTGCCCCCCCCCCTCCCCCCCAACCCACACACACACACTAAGAAAAACGTTACGGGGTCCCAGAGGCGAAACGCAAACGGCTAAGTGGGCTGTGTAGTGAGACGTTTAGAAACCCAGGTGGTCAAAGTTGTTCGGGAGCTCTGCGCAGCGGCATTCCTCACAGCCAACTTCCGTACCATCCAACCCCACAAACCAAGCAGCTTTTCAGCATCTCCTTGTCGTGTAGTCATGACGACAGGCGGACTGCAAGAGAGACCAACGAAGGATTCGAGACAGGCAGTATAATTGGGCGAACACAACCGACTGTCGTCACGAATCTGCGAGCGACCTATAGCAGCGTCTAGCTGCCATGCACCAGGTAGCCTGTCCCGAGCGGAGAACAACAGAACAAGACCTCACGATGGCAGCAATGCAAGAAAAAAATGGCTGGGTTTCAACGTCGCTTGAACCTAGTTATACGAGCGAAAGGGCTCTGAGGCGGGCAGAAATATTGATAGTAGAGAAGCCTGGGAGACCCTGCTAAGAATCCCGGACCCTGAGCTCCAGCGCACCACCATCCATCTGGCGGAAGGGGCCACTTCCAGTCAAGAACTGCCAGCCAGCACCTAACCGCGGACGCGGAACTCCCCGTCTCCCAGGCTTGCGTGCCGGGGGCGGGGAGAAACGTCTTTTCTAATGGGAATAAAAGTTGTTCAATCAATCTGTTAAGCACGGTCTCCACTGTCTCGAATCAAAGGTCAAGGTTAGGTACCCAGTGGTCATAGTCATATGATTACGTAGTCATGCTACCATAGCTTGGGCCATGCCACCACGCAGTTAAGTTCTGTTTGACCTTGTGAGGCATTGAAGGTCATTGTCTCATCCACATCGAAATCGGAAGTTGTGCCCCCAGGAGTGGAGCTCTCGCTCTGAAACGCTCCTTAATGACGAACGCGGTAAGACTGCTTGGCGTCAGTAGACACCTTTAGCATATACGTGTACCGTGTTACAGTTACCGGCATCGGAGTACCGGGAGCCCGCGTGGAGCCAATGCGCATGCGCGAATCATCCTGACGGCGCCAGATGGCAGCAGGTACCAGGCAGCTGCGAGCGCGCGCCTGCAGCATCGGGACCAATCAGCGCGCGCTCACCGCCGGTGGGTGGGCGGGCTCCCGATGCTCCGGTAATGGTAACGGTAACACATAACACGATATGCTCAAGGTGTCTAATATCCAGCGACGAGAAAGGCGGCAGGGTGGCTCCAGTCTATAGATGTGCTCCTGGACCCGGGCGCAGTAAGCCTGCGTACCCAGGCATATGTTCGTCGCAGCTTCCCAGCCAAGCCATGTGCTATTCAGTACGACCTCTGAGAAACGACACGTCGTTCGTATTGCACTGACCCCCGGTCGTAATTCTTTGCAGGAGCCTTGTCTGCGGCTTTTGAGGGTGCACGAATCTGTCGCAGCCCTGACCTGCGCATCTTCACCGCAGACGCCAATATAAAAACTGTTCCATATGGCCAGACGCGCAACGATGGATGGCACCGGAAACGATGCCTGCGGTCCGTGTGTTTCGTTTTATACGCGGTACATCGTCGTGCGTTGGGCAACGTTTCTATGTTGGCGTCCGGGATAAATAAGCGCCCAGGAATGGCAGGGCTGTACGGAAGAATTATTCGCCGTCAAAGACCCCCTATGCCCCAAATACCCCAAACAATTACGAGTATTATTAATATTTACATGTGTACGAAATATGAGGCGTGTGCGCTTTGTATGAGTTACACGGCCAAATACGAACCATAGGGAACGACGCAGCTGGGCAACGTTATGATGTGCAGTTGCGTGCATGAATGCGCTTTTACGCAATCCTTTTCGTCGGAAAACATTGTCTGTCGACACTTTCTTTGTAGCGATCGACAAATGAGTGCGCTCTGCGTGCATCTTTTTATGTCACCTGGGGCCGTATTCTATAAGCTGTCTATTTCTGTTGTTCATTTCTGGTCCATTCGGTTTTCTGTCAGTGGTCCCTCAGACGTGCGTGCGGGATGGCAAGTGCTCTGCCATCACTCCAGAGCACTTGTGTCTTGCTGCCCCATATTACCAGAAAATGTGCCCTCGGTAATGTGGCTTCGAATGACGGAGCACCGATAGGCTCAGCTGAGGCGATTCCAGTTTACTCTTGGGGCCCCTATAGAACACTAATACCTACACCGGAACCTCCACATGTTTCTTGTCGCTGGGCCGTGCCTGCATTCTCGCGCTTCGCACGATATTGTCCAAATGCCACTAATTACGCTATCTGGTCGAGGCGCAGCGGTTTACGCCGAGGGCAGCCACGCATTACACAACAGGGTGGAAACGGGAAAGGAAGCACCGAGAAGTCTCTATCAATTTAGCGCGGAATAAGGCTTCCAAATTTTATCCATTTTCCGACCGGATTTGGGCGAGTTGGAAAAATGTGCCGTGGTCTGCGAAGCGCATAAAGAGAACCCAATGTCTGCTCGGGACGAGCCATCGCCGCTTTAATAAATGGGAACGAACGGGCGGGCACCCTGCGTGCTCCGCAGGCTATCCGGCGCGTCGCCACAAAAGGAGCGGACTGGTTTCCGAGGGCGAGTCATCAATCACCCTTCCGAAAACGAGTGACGCTCTAGTTGAAATGTTGTTAAACGCTTCTGACCCGAGATCGAGGGTTAACAAAAAATTATCTCTTAAGAGTGTAACTTTGGAAGACATGTTTCCGTATTTGGCCGCTTTTCCAAGCGTTCTCGTTTGGTACAAAAAAGAAAAAAGAGACAACTGCGCTTTTTTATTCATTGCCGAGGCTTGTTTTCGACCCAGGCGTCAGAAACAATGACTTTCGAGTTCGTCGTACCAGCCCGTCCCGGCAGTAGTTAATCAGATGTGCTGTCACATGCAGCGTGGGCGCAGCATCGACGCTGTTAACTGCGAACGCGCGAGTCTGAGCTGGAAATTCTGTTCAAAGTGAGGTTCTCGTTAACAAAGCACGGATGCCCGCACTGAGAACATTTACCGCGGGAGCAGCTTCCCTGTACTGGAAAGAATGCATGAACAAAGATTTTGGTTTCCGCGTTTTCGTTGGTTTTGGCATAGTTCCGTATATAAAGCGAGCTGCTGTACTCGAATTCCGCAGCGTATTTCCTGTGCGCGAAGTGTGTTCCTCGTATAGCGGGCATGTGTTTGGGAAACTGTAGGGCATATGCTGTGTAAGAGGCCGAGGTATGGGTATGTGTTCGTCTGCAGCTGCCCCCACACTACGGCTTCTTCTCACATCAGCTTCGTTGCGTGGCTTAAGATTTTTTTTTTTTTTGCCTGAAGCCATGATGAGTTCTCTGTTTTTAAAATGGGGAAATGCATTTATTTGTTTGTTTGTTCGTTTGTTTGCTTGTTTCTTTTTTGTTTGTTTGTTTGTTTGTTTACTCACTCGTTTATAGCACCCATAAAGGAGGGTTTGTGTAGCGTCGCTCTCAAATGGGCCGAATGCCAGCGCAGACATGCCGAAGGTCTAGACACCCCTCCCTCTTGGGGAAGTCACGGCTCCTCGAAGGACTTGGCTCCAAGCGTCGCAGGCGAGGAACAAGAATGGAACCTAGAAAAGGCTCTACACTTTTCGGGCTGTCGCGCTCGACGACTGGCCTCAGCTGAAGCCGAGCCGGCGTAGGACGCGCCTGTCTGCTATCCAGGGGTCAGCGACACGCGAACACCTCGAAAGAAAGAAGCAGCCAAGAATGGCGTGAACAGCGAGTTCGAGTCTAGCTTTCCGGCGAAACGGCCAAAAACAAAAACCGCGCGGGGGAGAAAGAGAAACGCCCCTCATCGGGAACGAGACACACGACCGAGTACCGAGCGGCTACGATCCTTCGTTCAAAGCCTCCCGCCCCGCACACGGGCCGTTGAAAGCTTGTGATGGACGTCGGTTGATTGCGACCGAGGAAAACTGCCCCTCGAGAGTTCGCCCGAAATTCAACCAGGCCACGATGTGCGGCAGACAGTGAAACATTTTTGTTACCACGTGACCTACATTTTACGGGGAAATAAGCGCTGCCTGAGTGAACGTGAATGTGATGTGCATCAGTGAGCATGGAATGAATCGAAAAGAGAGAATGATTGGCCGTCCCGAGATAGATGCATGAAGAGAAAAATGACAGCAAGCCTTCGCTCCGCTGAAGCCTACTGATGCAGAAATGCACTGTGGCCATGTCTAATGCGAGATCGCGCGATGCCTTGAGACGTTATACATTGTATAGTGTATATGCAAAGGCGACATTCTGGGCTGACACCACCTGGACAGCACCATCAGTGTAAAAGAGTGGTGAGGATCATTGTGCTGATAAGAAATTTTTTATCCACACATTACACTTGACACCTCTTCTTTCACCACTAAAATTCAGCTTCCACCTTACAAAACCATTAAGAACACGACATATCTGCAGTAACGTAGAGCCTCAACTCCGGGGCCGTTTAAGTCTCGGCGAAGACGTAGCCTATTCATGCTCCCGCTATAGTGGTCGGCACCTGAAACTTATTAACCATAGCAACATTGAACATTTACTATGACATGTAGTCTACAGGCCACCAACATCCCCCACATTCTGTCGTCAAGCAATTGCACGATGCTTTAGGTGATCTGCCCATAAATGTTAAGGGATCGGCTGTTAATAAAGCGCTTTCATGTAAAGCCCCCCTGCGCCTACTAAGATCAAACCGGACGTTATGCCGCAACTTCCAAGTAAATATTGTACGGACCTATTCCAGTGAGTTTCACGACACCTCCACTGCCGCGTAGGGCGCCACTAGTCGAAGTCCTTTGAACAGTATAGCAATGGCGTCCGCGCTTGGAGGAAGTGAAAGAGGCTATGAATGCCAAGAAGGCGCGGCAGCGCACGCGGCTATGCTTTGAAATTGTACGGTTAGAATTAATAATAATAATAATAATAATAATAATAATAATAATAATAATAATAATAATAATAATAATAATAATAATATTAATTGGTTTTTGGGGAAAGGGAATGGCGCAGTATCTGTCTCATATATCGTTGGACACCTGAACCGCGCCGTAAGGGAAGGTATAAAGGAGGGAGTGAAAGAAGAAAGGAAGAATAGGTACCGTAGTGGAGGTCTCCGGAATAATTTCGACCACCTGGGGATCTTTAACGTGCACTGACATCGCACAGCACACGGGCGCCTTAGCGTGTTAGAATTGCTTCAGGGCCAATTTGTACGTGCGCGTGCATTTCTAATCAAATTCAAAATTTCAGCTACAAGATTTACGTCTCGTGCCGAAAAGACTGTATCTAAGTGCAAAAAAAAAAAAGAAAGAAGTATATCCAAGATCTTTAGCGTTCACTTCCTTGCTCGCAGTCTTGCGAAGTGCAACCCAGTGCGCCAGGAAACTGGGGAAACCATGCGACAGGATTCCCAGATTGGGTGCCTGCATGGCGTATGGCGAATGCTTAACGCCAAGCATTGGCACCGCTCGACAGACGACGTACAATCCACGGAGCAGCTGCGCAAGACCTCCGCCTCTCGCGCTCCGTGAAAGGTTGAGGCTTCGCACAAAACTCGGGTTTTCCAGCTTTGCTAGAGAAGTAGCACTTTCCCGCTAAAAATGGCTGGTGGTTTAGCATTGCTAAGCACGAAATATTGTGCAAACGCACGACTTTTCGCAGGTGGAAAGCATCGCCAAGAACCTCACAGCGCGATTGTAGTGTCCACTGACCCAAGGAGCCAGTTATGCACCCTCCCTTTCCTAAAAAAAAAAAAAAACGGAGCCTCCACCACCTACTCACAGCGGTTGAAGTGTCCACTGAGCAAGTCAGCCAGATACAATTACTACTCAGAGGCTAGACACAGGCAAGAAATTTTACATAACACAATCATGCTGAAACCAAGTTTTTCGACGAGAAAAGTCCAAGAAATAGAAATACATGGTTCGAATGTGACCCCCCTAAAAAAACACAAGAAAAGAAGCAAAATTCCACACGTGCAAAAGCAACAAAACGCAAAACTAAGGACGAGCTGAGCTACAAATAGGTGAATTGTAACCCTTCTGGACATTGTTTATTTCATAATCTCCTTGTTGTGTTCCTCGAAACTCTCGTTTTGGCATTCATTTTCTTCGCAAACGAGGCTAATTTTACTCCTGTGAAACATTTTTAAATGAAATTTTGTAACACGTGTTTGTTGTATTTATCTAGCTGTGCAATCAACCATAATAGGTAAAATCGTGCTATAACTTCTATTATTGCGACATTTATGCCCACAAAAATTGCTGTACGGAAACTACTGTTATCGGTCATTCAAGTAATATACAATGACTATTGATTGCATCATAATTATTTTAATTCATCGCACAGCTCAAGTCTTTGGGCACAAAACTCGAAAAACTATTTACATTCTGATTAATTAAATCGTAGTTATGACTGCCGGCGTCTACGCAAATTTTCTTCTCGCATTTTAACACTGTGATTAGCATAAAAACAATGATATATTTAAAATAGCCATGTAATGTGCTGCTTATACTTGTTTTTAAAATTTCTTTCCAGGAAGTAGCCTCATCCTTAAGACATATTGAGATTTGCCTGTAATTATAGATTTCAGCGTTCTAGTGACAAAGAGACTCTGTGCCTATACTGAAAACGCATCCTCTGCAAGCTAAAAACAAGTCTACAAATTAAATACAGGTATTGCCATAACCGGCCGTTTTTGCATGCAAACTGCGTTGACCACAAGATACATTCCTTAGCTGCGGATCCCTGAAGCTATAGGCTACACGCCATTGCCTTACAAACGGTGATCACGGAGTCCTTTTCGATCTAGACGTCATGAATTTCAAAACCGACTGGCGGATAAAGAACGTTTCATTTCTAAATCCAATTTTCCTCCAATAAGCGCGCTTTTGCCTGCGAAAAAAAAACGAAAAATAAAGCATCCAGAAAGAGCCGCAGAATTGATATTTACAAAGAACAATAATTAGGTGGAGTTTTCCCTTAAGATGCTGTCCCCTTATACGGTACGGTGATGAAAAAATTGGCAGTGGCTAACCCTGGAATTCAGCGAAAGGCAGGCACGCTTGCTAAGCGTCTCAGGCTCGTCCATGACAGCTCCGCTACACATTCGCGACAGCCGTTCTATATATACCCACACGACCATATCATATATGGTATATGGTATCACATGGTCTTTCGGCACCCTCATCGGATGTCATCACGTGCTTCACATCACCCCACCGGATGTTTTTAAGGCCAAAGGTCAACCCAAAGGTCACCCAATGTCAAAGGTCAACTAAAGGTCGTGGTCAAGGCCAGGGGTCCAGGGTTCGACACCATAACAGTACCACATATGGTCATACGCAGATAACGTGGTTATGCTGAAGGTCGTTCAAGGTCATCCTCTGGTTTACGCGACGCGACGTCTGCTTTTACCTAGCGTAGTGAAGCTTTTCGCTTCAAAAGCGCATAAAACACCTCTCTCCGCCACGCTGGAGACGTGCACGGAACCTCCGACGGGGAGGACATCCAGCACCCGCCGCGGTGGCTCAGTGGTTAAGGCGCTCGGCTACTCATCCGGAGTTCCCGGGTTCGAACCCGACCGCGGCGGCTGCGTTTTTATGAAGGCAAAACGCTAAGGCGCCCATGTGCTGTGCGATGTCAGTGCACGTTAAAGATCCCCAGGTGGTCGAAATTATTCCGGAGCCCTCCTCTAGGGCACCTCTTTCTTCCTTTCTTCTTTCACTCTCTCCTTTCTCCGTTCCCTTACGGCGCGGTTCAGGTGTCCAACAATATATGAGAGAGATACTGTGCGATTTCCTTCCCACCAAAACCAATTATTATTATTATTATTATTATTATTATTATTATTATTATTATTATTATTATTATTATTATTACCCGCGGTCGTGGCTCCAGGTCGAGGCACCGAGCGCGAGGCTTTCGGATCGGCAGAAAGGGGTGGGTCGGAAGCGGACTGCACCGGGAAAAACACGGGCTCTGCGCGCTTCCATCCTCGTCCCGCACCCCTTCTACCCAGGCGCGTATGCAGCTCGCGGCCGTCGTTATCGCGGGGCCAAGGCGACGCGGGGCAGATGGATTCGCTCGGGGCGCCGCTTTCTTGACCGTATCGCGCCTCGGGCCGATCGCTGTGGCCCATTTTTCTCTCGGGCTGCGTTTATGCGATGGAAACGATCGCCGAAAAGGCATCGGTCGCGGCCTTGCGTATGCGTGTTTCCTCTCTTTTTCTTCTTTTCTGCTGACCACGTCCGGCCCATCGGATGGCCGCATTAATAGGGGCTCGGATTAAGGCTGCTCCTGAAGCCGACAATAAAAAAATATTTGGGATTGAGTCCGCACGACCAGAAGCACATCTAGTAATACAAAAAAAGGAGGAAAATGCCGGCATGCTTATGGAGGAGCACCCCTTGCAAAAGCAACGAGGTTTTTAGAATGAAATAAATGCATAGATGATCACAGGATGTGAAGCGACAAATCTGCGTTAGCAATATTAACGCCACTGGGTTAAACGCCCCGTTGTCCAGAAAATCCGGTGTCGGCGTTGTGAGCGAAAAATCGCGAGCATGACTCTGTCAGGTGGTGCCCCTAGGAGGCAGGTGGGCCTCCTAGGTCAAGCGACCTTGCGGCGTCTTCACAGCCGGCCCACCGGATAGTGAACAAACTTCCCACTGTGGCAGGTGGCAGTTAATGATTGGCCGCTCAGGAAGAGCAACCTGGGCCACACAAGAGCCACTGCTGGTAGCACCGGCCACCGCAGGTCAGTGGCGCATCGCTTAACAGCTGCACCACTGCTCCAGGAGGGGCGTGAGGGCTCCCAGGGATCTATGCCTAAGGGCATGACGCGATAGCGTATTTAATTCCCATATATGCAGGATGTAATTTTTATTTTACATTCGTAGATCCCTGGATAGCACAAAACCGGCCACGCGTTGGAATTTCGGCTGACTTGTGCAAGTGTCCGGCGATGGGCAAGCGAATCTCACCGGTTCGTGCCGCCACCTGTTCGAATAACGCTCGGAACCGTTAGTATGATATCTAAAAAAAAATTAGCAATGGCTTAGCTCGGCTATGCCAGAATATACGTAGCGTGAGCTATATACGCTGAGCCGCTGAGCAGCAATTTCGCTCTCGTTCTCCATGGCTATATATACCACACTGGCAAACGCCCCGATATATGTATACCCCCCTGCGCATGCGCACAAAATGAGAGGCGCTATCAAGCCGCTCCGGCGAAGCGTCAGAATTGGCTACTGCGCAAAGGTGGCGCACAGCTGGGCACGCGCCGACGCCAGTGCGTCGCCGCGGCTATGACCGTCTAGGCGCGCCAGCTGTGCGCCGTGTGACGTCACTGCTTCTCGAGCATGCGCACCACGGCTCTCCAGGAGCCACGTGAAACTGCTCAACCTCGGCCAGTGTAGCTCACGCTACAAAATTTCTCGGAAGCTACACATAAGCAGACGGATGCCCGGTTTTTGTTCGCATGTTGGTAATAATGCGAAGGCATTAAAAGACGCAACGTCTGGGGGATGCCTCGGCGGGGCTCGCCCCCTTGCCCTCCACCCCCGGTCACACTCGGCTGCGCGGAGGCACTTAAGCACCGATTTAAGTGTATGACGCAATGGCGTTAATGCTTTAATGCCAAATGTGCAGAATTGGACATTGTCTACTTAGCATCCACAGATCCCTGGCAGTCAACATACTGCTCCTGGCGCAGTGGCGTAGCGGATAAGCGATGCGCTACTGCTCTGCAATGGCAGGTGCTGCCCCTGGTGGGGCTTGTGCGATCCATGGGTTGCTCCTCCCGACCAACCTCTCAAGACTACTCATTAAGTTAACTGCCACCTGCCACGGTGCAGTTTGTTCACAATCAAGTGGGCAGGTTGTGATGATGCCACAAGGCCCACCTGCCTCCTAGGTTGCTTCTCTGGGGATTTTTCGTGAATTTTTTCGATCACGGTCAGCGACGATGACGCCGACGCCGGATTTTCTGCGACACGAGCTTCTAACACTATCGCGTTAAAATGACTGCGAACACAAACATCCCTTTTCCGGGAACATTCGCTCTGTTTGTTTCGGGAAGGTTAGCGCGAAGCGCAATCTTCCCGAAACTGGCGAAATTGGCTTATGTGCAGAGGGGGATCACGTGATCGCGCCCCCCACAGCACTACGTGTGATGTGCGCGTGGTGTACGTGTGGTGCGCACGACGAGAAGAAAAGAAGCGTCGTGCCCTTTCTTCTTGTGTCTTGACCAAGTTTGTGCCCCTCATCGCCTCGAGCTAACATAAAAGCTAGAGACTAAACAACGACCATGCTGTCATGCACCGACAGCCTTGCAGCGAGATTGCATGCTGCGTAGAAAACCTGCCGATATCGCCGCATATGTTGGTGCGGCCATGCGCACCCGAATGTAACGTTACTGCTTGCGATCATTGCGTTTTAATAAAGCAGTATCATAAGAGGGCCCGAGCTTGAAATGCATCACTCTAAGAACTTCGCCATTTTAGTTGGGACGGTCGCCAGTCCCACAGCCCTCGTATATAGCTGCCCATTCTCCATTCCTAAACGAGGAGCACGCGAAAGAAAGTAATGCGTACTAAAAGAATATTTTCGTATGATAATCCCTCACTTCTCTTTCCCAGCTTATCAGGTTAAGCAGTTAAACAAACGAAGGCGAACGTTGTCACCTGATTTTAGCAGCGGCGATTGAAGGCCGTGTATACACTTAGGAAAGTGTCAATAAGGGAGAAAGAAGCGAGCTTATTTGGCAATAAATATTAGAATAACTGTAAAAATTAAAGACCACGAAGGTTTTCTAGGATGCAGAGCATAATGTTGTCGCAACAATTTGAAGTATCCAATGCACCAAACCACATTTAATACGAATATCTGACGGTTTGCAGACGTTGCTGATATGGTAATCTCTTTTTTCCGAAGCACTACCATACATACGATGCACAGAGAGAATTCACGCTCACAACAGCATCGAGCTTCTTAATTAGGGAGCTAATTTCTGCTGACGCTCGCCGGTCCGCTCTGGACGGTCCTGTTTTCGCGCCGCGGAAGACACTCGCTGCCCATTAATTGCGCGCGACGCGCACAAGAAATAACGCAACTTCCTATCCTTCCACTCGAATTCTAGCCACTGTGAAGTGGAACATTTTAATTAAGGCGCATTGAGGCCCTCGCACCGCCACGACTCAGAGGCTCAGTTCGCGGCTCTTTCCTGATTTCGCTGTCGCAGCATCACTTGACGCTGCCTGCGTAAGAACAAAGATGTCAGCCTAGGAATCGAGTACGCCTCGAATTGAGTAAGTTGCGGTCGGAACTTTACACCTCACTCCACCGGCAAGGATAGCAGCGTGTGACGCACCATTCCCGCTTTCTGTGTTGACATTGCTCCGGGCCGCCCTGCTATTGTGGCAGGAAAGGGCACCGGCGTGCCCCCGGAAGCTGCACAGTAGATGAGAACTGAAAGGGGGCACGTCCTGGGAGAAACTTTAACGACAGGAAGGTGGAGAGGTCAGCCGGGGGAAACGTGTGGATAGAGATTGCTACTCCACGCTGGGGGCAGGAAAAGGGAACGAAAGAGGTAGAATTTGTACGGGAGGTGATGATGTCAGAACGCAACGAGTGCGGGACTTTGCACTACGTGCTCATGCACGCTCAGACATAGTGCATATCTCTCTCGTGGCATCAAAAGCGTGGTATACACTTGCATGCTCGCGCATCTAGGACAATTCAAGGTGAGCTGACGTGTCAGTTCTAGTGTGGTCCCTTTCCCTCGATGAAAAGGAGTAGCCACCGCGGCCGTCAAGCAGCACCTTCTCTTTTCAAGCTCACGTAAATAAGGAAAAGAACCACGCACACAGGGGTGGATTTACGCGCTTTTGAAAAGAGCAGTTGGGGGGAGGGGGCGGTGCCATTTGAACTATGCGCTTTTCGGACATTTTTCGACAAAAAAGTGAATCCCCCCCTTTATGCACACGTCTCTTGCGCAGGGTTAATTCCAGTTCCACAGCACCGCACCACGCATACACGTTTCAGGTACGGGGTTCTACAGCCTTCGCCGTGCCTTGGCTGACTATCGTCCAGGTGCACGCGAGGGTCTCATCGGAGAGAGGGCGGCCGTCCGGCCTTGTGGCAAAAGCTTCAGACACCCTCCTCTCGCCAAAATATTGGGGGCAGTGGCAAAGTGCTCCAAGAAATAAAATGTTCTTAGAAAACATAGCGCAAAAAGGACACGGACGACACAGAAGTGGACAGGACAGGCGCTAACTTGCAACTTTATATTTCGAAAAGCCACCACGTCTAATATATAGGAGCCGATCACCACCATCAAGCGATGAGCATGCGCAAAGAAGAGCACAATCAGGATTGCAGCGTGTGAAAAATAAGCAAAAAATTACGATAAAATAACAAAATGATAACACGGTGCCGGGGGAACACTGAAAGAAAAGAGACATCGTGTACCGAAACTTACTGCAAAAAGCGCTTTACAAGCTTGTCAATGTTAAGAACCAAACAGATAACGCGGCAAAAAGGGAGATAAACAGATCGACTAAAAGATGAGGGGAGTGTACAAGGCTCCACACTGAGACAAGCACGTGGTGAAGAAAGACAGAATGACAATGGGGAAACAACATTGATGGGTCATGGCAATGGAAGTAAAAGATAGCAGAAATTTAGGCCAAAAACAGATAAGGGCTGTGATACTATACATAATCAAATGAAAAAAAATATTGAAAAAGTTTGAAACTAGGAAACAATGAAAATATATGTATATGAAAAATACAGAAAGACCTAAACAGAAAAAGGATAAAACTAGAAGTATAAAAACACGAGTGTAGAGGGCTCCACGCTAAAACAACGAGGGGGGGGGGGGGGGGGGGGCAAATATGAGAAAGGAATTAACAACTGAAGTAAAAGTCAATAATATGCCAAGGAATAGTAGCAGCAGGAAAAACCCAAAGGAAAAGCGGAACCGTTCCAGTTCACAACACCATAAATATTTTTGACACATGGTTCACACCTACAGATAGCCATCAAGGAATTCAACTTCACTGTCCAGTAATTGAATAGAAGGTGCGCTGACGCACTTTTTCCCAGCTTTTCTTATAAAATACGCCTCCATGACTTCACGCTCCGTTTTTCCTTTAGCTGATGTTAAGAATTCTGTTTTATCTATTTTTGGATAGCATCCACTCTTTTGCTCTGTGTCACATGCTTTGCAATGGTCGGCCAGGTTACTTCCTGATTTGTTGCGTACGCATAATCTATGTTCTCTGGCCCTGTCATTGAAGCATCTTCCTGTCTGCCCAATGTAATGACGCCCGCAACTGATAGGAATTCTGTACACAACGTTCGCTTTACATTCCGTAAACTTTGTTTGATGTTTCGTCGTGCAGTCATCTCGTTTTTCCATTTTCTTAGTGCAGACCTTGGAAAGCTTACATGGGGCAGAGAAAACTACTTGTACATTATAACGCGCTGCCAGCTTCTTGAAATTATGTGAAAACCTATGATAATATGGTATTACCTGGACAGGAGTCTTGCCTTTTATCTCTTCACTCCTCTGCTCACTACAAGAAACCTTGGGGGCTTTCAGCTTTTGCAGAAGGCTTTCACACACTGCCAGTAGAAGGACTACGGGGAATCCAGCCTCCTGCAGGCGCCTGAATTGCTCATGGATGTTGGCGGCCATACGGTGCGTGCAGGATTTTGTAGCTGCTCCGTGGAGACATGAAGACACGATACCCCGCTTAACAACTTTAGAGTGCGCGCTGTCAAAGCGTAACAGACGTTTTTTGGTTCGTGGATGGTACATCCAGCAGATATTACGGTTGGTGAAATCTAATTCAATATCTAAGAACTGAATGCGGCCATCTGTAGGTGATTCCCACGCTTTGACAGCGCGCACTCTAAAGTTGTTATGCGGGGTATCGTGTCTTCAATTACTGGACAGTGAAGTTGAATTCCTTGATGGCTATCTGTAGGTGTGAACCATGTGTCAAAAATATTTATGGTGTTGTGAACTGGAACGGTTCCGCTTTTCCTTTGGGTTTTTCCTGCTGCTACTATTCCTTGGCATATTATTGACTTTTACTTCAGTTGTTATTTCCTTTCTCATATTTGCCCCCCCCCCCCCCCTCGTTGTTTTAGCGTGGAGCCCTCTACACTCGTGTTTTTATACTTCTAGTTTTATCCTTTTTCTGTTTAGGTCTTTCTGTATTTTTCATATACATATATTTTCATTGTTTCCTAGTTTCAAACTTTTTCAATATTTTTTTTCATTTGATTATGTATAGTATCACAGCCCTTATCTGTTTTTGGCCTAAATTTCTGCTATCTTTTACTTCCATTGCCATGACCCATCAATGTTGTTTCCCCATTGTCATTCTGTCTTTCTTCACCACGTGCTTGTCTCAGCGTGGAGCCTTGTACACTCCCCTCATCTTTTAGTCGATCTGTTTATCTCCCTTTTTGCCGCGTTATCTGTTTGGTTCTTAACATTGACAAGCTTGTAAAGCGCTTTTTGCAGTAAGTTTCGGTACACGATGTCTCTTTTCTTTCAGTGTTCCCCCGGCACCGTGTTTTCATTTTGTTATTTTATCGTAATTTTTTGCTTATTTTTCACACGCTGCAATCCTGATTGTGCTCTTCTTTGCGCATGCTCATCGCTTGATGGTGGTGATCGGCTCCTATATATTAGACGTGGTGGCTTTTCGAAATATAAAGTTGCAAGTTAGCGCCTGTCCTGTCCACTTCTGTGTCGTCCGTGTCCTTTTTGCGCTATGTTTTCTAAGAACTGTTACCAACTAGCCCAAACCAAGCTACTGTTAAATAAAATGTATTCAGTATAGTAGTGGAGACAGTGAAGATTTTGCCTTTTTTACAACTTTGCATTGACAACAGAGCGGCCCCAATCATACTCAGTACAATTCAAGGCAGTTTGGCTGACCCTGCCGAACCGTACCGTGCACGCACGCTCCTTGAGTCGATAGTTTGTACATCTCCCGGCCTGGCGTACCTAGAGCACCCACAAGATAGCGGAATGTCATAACATGTTTACAGCAGATCAAAGAAGGGTTCGCGTGCTTCTTGCAGGCGACAGTGGTGAATTTTTCGCTCTCTTGAACGGAGTGGCAAGCTTTTCAGGCGTCGATAACAGAACAAAAAGCTGCTACTGTCCTCCCACACACGTTCTTGTGGGAAAAGCGTTGAATGTACAGCATGGCGACGATGGATGCCTTCATTGGTCGCCCCTTCCCTGTGGTCCGGGTACCGCGACACTCGGCCATAGAGAAGACCCTCCGTCAGGCTTTGTATTAAGTCTTTGGGGTACCTTGACGGTTTATGATAGTGAGGAGCGTATCACCAGCATTTTCGAAAGAACAGTAATCGCAACCGTAGTTTTCGTTCTTCTGCATTTTGCTTGGTCAACCTGTAAAGGCTGGAAGATACAAGGCGCAGGAGTAGACAGGACGAACATATCGAAAGACCTAGAAAATTTTCTGCGCTTGAGCAGACGGGTCAACAGTTTGAGGCTTGAAAAAGACCGAAAAGTTTCGATCGTACCGAAACTCCTTTTTGATTAACAAGAGTTCCGTGAAGCCGCCTATCAAACAAGGCCCAGAGAAGATCGCTAAGGATGGCTCGAATGCGAGCGCTCTCCTTCTGGACGTAACAGCAGCGTTGTCGAGCGCATGTGAAACGTTAGAAGCTCAAGGAAGCTACAGCGGCTGCAGAAGCTTTGGAAGCCAACGGAGCCAGAACTGGCGATTCATTCGCTCACGACACATGCAGCACCGACAAATGAGGTAGCGAGTAATATGCGCAGGTATTTTAAGTGTATGGAGAAGGACTGCATACAACCCACCTTGGCATTTATCAAGCAAAGACGACACCTCTTGAGCACTTATATTGAAGCGCAGATTACGTATATAGATTATCCGCTCCGTACCATCAGCTGGTGCTCCTGAAGGCACTTTCCGCGAAGATGTTGCCAGGTGCATTTTTCGGAGACTTTTGAGTCTTTGTGGTGAAAAATATCTTCAAACAAGGCTTCTGACTACGCTTTACAATCATTGCCAATCCCGTAAATCTTGTTAGGCCAAGGGAATCCGTACAGCATCCCTCTTCGCTTTTCGGGCCAGCCTGATATTGATATCGATAATTGATATCGATATCAAACTCTGAGAACGCATTGGTAGCCCCAATGAGATCTGAACGCGATAGCGCGCGGGGTCCTTCTGCGCGGAACACCTTTCGGGAAGCCCTTATCAACCATCAATTGTTCGGCTAAAAGGTTTCAAGCAGAGGGGTCCCCGCATGCTACCGCGCTCAGATCTCTGGCAGGCCCGCATCTTGCGTTGTATCAGACGGGAGGAAACCTCTTCACATCCCTCATATCTCGTGACATCCGGTGCTTTGCCAACTTCATCGCTGTTAAATGCATGTGCCTCTGTGGCGTAGCGGTATCGCACTCGGTTCGCGACGCAGAAGACCCAGAGTCGATCCCACTGTCCACTAAATAATTCATTTTATCGCGCAAATAATTTAATTCCTAGTATGGCCCTTTGAACTCCCGGTGTGGGGCCCCATCCCACGAACCACCACCTGACCTCTGACGTTAACGCCAAACATGTTTCGCTACGAGGGTTGTGACGTCACAATCCCTTTCGACAAATGGTGAATTATCGCACCACAGACCGCTACTAGGGTTAGCGTCGAACGGGAAGTGTAAAGCTATCGCGTCAAAAACGATGCGGCGTGCTGGAGAAAAAAAAAATGTTACAATTTAGTTGTCACCTTTGCACGTCAAGGGGCGTGAAACCCTTTCTTATTCGCTGCATTGTTCGTGACGTGGTCGTCTGCTGTGCCAGATGCATGTACTGCATAGCGGCTGGAGTATTGCGCTACTGTACAGGTGATGACCAATGCGAAACGGTAGAGTTCCATCATTTTCATTGAACATTGCAGCGGGACGCTTCTAAAGCGCAAAACTTATATGAGTAGTACCCCTGTCACACGGGCACTTGTAAGGCCTTAGAAATTAAGGTCCTTTGCCCCAAAGGCGCGTGACGCGCATCTACACGGCAAAGCGTCGAGACCTTTGCGATAAAGGTCCGTAGCAATAAAGGCGGCCGTCAGCGGCCTTAAAGTTGCTTAAAGTACAGTGGCTGGAATACTATTCCAGCCACTGTACTTAAAGGAGCAACCCAGACGGCAGCGCCAGCTAGCGAGCTCAAAGAATAAAAAATTGACGCAACTTTTAGTTTTGAAACCGTAAAAAATATCTAATTTATCTTATTTAATGGTTAATTTTGCGTTACAGTGCAGGTAACCGTACAGGAGGCTATGACTTAAGACATCCACACTGCTAAGAAAGGACTTGAACGCTTTTCAGCAGCCGCATCGACACACACGTGTTTGCGCATCTCGCTTTACTGTTTTTTCTTCGTTTGCTCTTTGTTGTGTGCGTGTTTTGAGTTTGCTTGCGTGCACAAAGACACAAGCAACAAAGCACGCTTCTCGAACACGACGAGGAGCCGAACGGAAAAGTGCGCCTACCGTGGTCGGACCGAGAACGATGAAAAAAAAAAAGAAACTTTGTTTCAAAATATTCGTTTCTCACCGTCAGAATGCTCGTTTATTATAGTGATAGCTACTTTTTCCAACATAAACGAAAGCACTCTTAGCTGAAGTGCTACCGTCTGCTTTAATTTCATAATGTTACTAGCGCCGCTTCACACACAGCGGTGACTTTTGGCATTCACAGAGGCCGCGTTCTAACTCCTTTGGATTTGCCGTGTAGCAGCGCCGCTGCTCCTTTTCGGTTTTCCTCCTTTAGTGCAATAAGACAACTTTACGGCAAAGGCGGAGAAGAAGTCCCGTGTGACAGGGGTATAAGAGCGGTTATTGTGCACTCAGACGCTAAGAAACTACTGCGCGAAAGGAGGAGGACTGCGAAAGAAACACTAAAGACACACACTGACGCCGACTATCAACCAATGAAGTTAATAATAATAATTGGGTTTTTTGGGGAAAGGAAATGGCGCAGTATCTGTCTCATATATCGGCGGACACCTGAACCACGCCGTAAGGGAAGGGGTAAAGGAGGGAGTGAAAGAAGAAAGGAAGAAAAGGTGCCGTAGTGGAGGGCTCCGGAATAATTTCGACCACCTGGGGATCTTTAACGTGCACTGACATCGCACAGCACACGGGCGCTTTAGCGTTTTTCCTCCATAAAAGCGCAGCCGCCGCGGTCGGGTTCGAACCCGGGAACTCCGGATCAGTAGTCGAGCGCCCTAACCACTGAGCCACCGCGGCGGGTCTAATGAAGTTGATAGCCGGCATTTGTGTGTATCGTTGATAGTCTCATAGACTATAAACTAATGTTGATAAATTCGATAGCCTGATAGACTATCAATTAAATTAAGATAATAAAGGTGATAAGCCTACGTTTGTACGCGTCGTTGGTGTTTCTTTCGCTGTCTTTGTCCTGTCGCGCGGCAGTTTCTAAGCGTCTAAAACGAACCAACTAGCTCGGCAAGTTACACTGTGTATTCAGTACTTCAATATTATTATTTTCCAGTAATTACCGTCCATTTAAAAGCAACTGAAGGAGCTTTCCTGTAGCCCGTTGGAATGCGAGTTATGTGCGGGACTCATTTGCGCCCAGTGGAAAGCGGCGGCCTCTCGTTAGAATCGTAATAAAGGATTGGCGAGTACGTGCTTCACAAGGTGCTTCACAGCTTACTCGATGAGCTACCTACAGCCGCCCTCATAGATCTGAAGGCCCTCACGCGGCGTTATCACTTTGTGGATTTGTTTATCAACTCATTCTTCGCTCTCTCCGCGTGCCAAGCAAGGAAGCGGTCTGCATTCATTTCGTATTAGGGTTTCACTCCCTCCATCGCTCGGTCTCATCCGCAGTTGACCTTTTTCATTCCCAAGATCGTTCAGAGGGAGTCTGCTGATTCTTGTGGCCGTCATCTGGCTCTGTCCGCACACGTTTATAGCCAGCCCAGGAGACGTAAAGGAGAGCTGTGCGAGCGAAAGCGCCCGTTTCTATGTCGTAAATGCGGTCCGAGAGTTATGTATATTTTTTTATTGTTTAGCGCCTGCACTTGTGAGAGCAGGTTCTTAGCCGGCGTCCTTCGCATCTCTTGCCTTTCGTTTCCTCCAGCGTGTGATTCTGGCTGCGAAAAAGAACCGCTTCTTGGAAATATGCAATTTCCTTCGAAAGCCGCCTCGTGCTATCACAGAAGCATGGCTGGCAGCGAGCGGGGTCAATATTTGCGTTCGGTGCACGTGTCCAGAGGAGCTGGAGGGACAGAAGGGACCACCAGCTTGTCAGGGCAAAAAAGAACAATGTTCCTAGGCCAGAAAAAAATTACGATCAGCAGGCTAAAAAAAACCTGCGGTTTAGTAGAGCATCATATATAATCCTAATAATCCAAGTGGTGCGCGTTAATTGCTATAGTATGTGCAGGCCTAGACTAGTGGTGGAGCGAGTTGGCGGTATTCAGCCCATGACGCGCGCTTGGGTTCAACTCATACAAACATAGGAAATACAGTCACGTTATTTTGTAAGCGTGAATGGTAGCAAAATTTTCTTTGTTTCAAAAGGATTGCTTCAGTGTACGTACCCACGCTCTACCAAAATTCACTCTCTGTTTTCTTCTCAAAAATTCGGCCTTTCAGCAGCTGTGTATATAGTTCCTAGTCTGTACATTTCAAATTTAGGGGCCTTGCACCAGACAGCAAACGCAAGCGTCGTCAACGACACCATTTCATTGTCAGGCACATCGCAAACCTAAGAATGGCTTTCTCAGAAAATCCACGAAATTAAATTACTCCTCTCGTACTTTTTCCATCATCCACAAATGTACCGCATGGATTTGTAGCAGTGGTGCATCTGCAAGATTTTTATTGTGGAATAAGTTGTGTCTCAGTCACCAGGCGCCGTTTGTACTTGGCATAAACGTGTAACATTAATTGCCGCGGTTTCCTAGTAAGCGCAATCAATCTCAGCGCGGTTACGCAGCCTCTAAAATTTTCGCGAGACCGCATGTGGTGAGCGAGCAGTCGCCTACCGAACAGGCCGGGGCATCATAATTGAGAAACTAAAGCGCCTTTCTACACCTACCCTTGCGCACTTCTTTCAACTGCTCCCGCTCGTCCAGTTCGCGACACGAAGTGTAGCAGTACAAAAGAATCCTCAGACAGAAGCGTGTGAGCGCAAACCGCTTTTAGAAGAGGCGCTCCCCGGCTGATCACATTTCTACGCGGAGACAAGTCAACAAGAGTGCGTCGGGTCGACGATGGTGCCCCTTTGAGGCGGCTGCCCAGAGCGTACTTTGTCATTAGTATAAGGCCGATGCTGTCGAGAGCAACTTTTAATGAGTCTGCAGCAGCAAGGGACTTTCTCAGGGGAAGCAGGCTGTGCTTGGGAACAACCTCCGGTGGTTCCTAGTAAAAGATACTAGAGCGCGGCGGCGGCTTTCAGAAGGGTGGGCTCACCACATCTTGAACCGACCCCGCTAATCTCGCTCGGAGTCGTTCGAGCAGAGGCAGTTTCCCGAACAAAGGGCCCCTGCAAACTATGTCCGCTTTCTCCCCACTACCTTCTCTCCACTAAAGCTGAGAAGCCGACGGTACTGTGGAGAGGGTTCTCTTTCAACACACACTCACGCATTGCGCCGTTTTAAAGCAATAAACTGGAAGCGTAGGGCACTAAAGGCAGGGCCGTTCCCACCGAAAGGCAGCCGTTACGCTTGCTGCGCGCTTTGCAGCTTTCCTTCAGCATTCGACCCACAAGTGCCGAGTCAGGGAGCCAGAATGATGGAAGATAGGTGTCCAATTTCTTTAGGCACGAGCACTGCGCAAACCCCATATGCGTAAGAAAAACAAAAATTGAGATACAGATCGAAAACATTGTGCTGCCTTGGCAGCAAACACCGACAGACTTGTCGCGTCCTATCGGCCAGCCACCGAGCAGGCGTCAGAAATAAAACGACTCACAAACGCCGCCGAGTCGCTTTCGTCTGCCCTTGCATGCGCCGGCAGTATACCCCAACTATACCGACGCGTTTCCGATCCGTCGCCATTTTGAGATTTAGCCATGAGTCACGAAGCCAGCGAGTTTTTGTACGAAACTTAGGAATTAACAAAGTGGCAGGAAAAACTACTACGAATTTAAGATTTTGTTAAGTTCCTTATTCCTTTCACAGTTGTAAATGTATTAGCATTCATTTAAGCATATGTTTATTAATGGTAGCATATTTTACGCTAATAGATCGTAAAACTGCAGGATATTGTCAATTTCTGAAGGGCCCTAGTAAAAAATGGCTGTGGTTTAGCTCTGGTTGAAGGTATTGATCACCTTCTAATTGAGCTTGTGCCGCAACATGCTCGAGCAAACAGATCTTTTAATCCTAAATGTATATAGCCACCCTAAGTGCCTACAAGGTAACTTCGAACGCCTCTTTACACTTGCGAAGCGCATAGCCAACAAGTGTCCTTTACTCGTCGTAGGAGACTCTAACGCCCCACATACGGCCTGGGGTTACCCACACGACACGCCGAAAGGACGTCGGGTTTGGTTAACCGCGCAACAAGCCAGTCTCTCCCTGCTTGCCGACCCTACCTTTCCTACACGCACGGGAAACAGTGTCTGTAAAGACACTACACCAGACCTCACGTTTGCACATCGCCTTCCTCACGCCACATGGTGCAACGCACAAGAGAATCTAGGTAGCGATCACTGCATTATCGAGATTCTCTTAAACATTCAACTACACCGCAGGCCTCCCAGAGGCACCACTTTTGCATATGGGACTTTCCGCTCATGTACAGCAGCCCGCACTTTCGCCCTCATCACGGACACCACCGAATGATCCCAGCAACTACAAAGCGATGTAACACGCCCCCTACCAGAGGACTGCCCAAACGACAAAACTGACTCCCGTCCCCTAGATTTATGGGAAACTAAAGCAGGCCTATAGAGCGACGCTGGCAAAGGCAGCGTTGGAACCAGACACTTAAGCGCCGCCTTGCCCGTTTTAACAGAGATAGAGACGCGCGCAGCGATTCTTTCACGCCAAAACTGGGAATCACTATGCAACAAGCTAGGTGGTAATATGAGTATACCCCAGACCTGGAACCTCTTTAGGCACTTAATAGGCCTCACTCACTCTAAGACTACCCAAAGACACAACCTCACCAAACTCATACATACTTCTGATACACCTCCACCGGAGCACCTCCAAGAACTTTAATTGCAATCAATACTTCCCCCGCATACCCTCCTGTAACACACCCCGACTATGCAGGCCTCCCTAACAACCACCTTGACCAACCTATTACAGAAGCAGAGGTTCAGGCTGAACTTCAGAGATTTAACACGTCCTTAGCCCCGGGCCCATACAGGGTACATAACAAGGCACTCAGGAATCTCGACGCATAATTCATTGCCGCACTTACCGAATACTTTAATGAGTGCTGGAAAACGGGTACCCTCCCACCGCAATGGAAAGAGGCCAAAGTCGTCTTCATACCCAAACCTGGCAAACCTCTTTTCACCTCTAACCTCAGACCCATCTCCCTCACATCTTCTGCTGGCAAACTCATGGAGCATGTACTCCAGACAAGGTTTTTCCAATACCTAGAAGGCAGCAATCTCATGCCCACCAGCATGTTTGGATTTCGTCCTGGGCTTTCCACACAGGACGTTTTCCTACAGCTAAAACATCACATTCTCGACTCCGACACCACAGCTATTCTAAGGGTGGATCTCACTAAGGCCTTTGATAACGTTGCACGCTCAGCTATCCTACAAAACATTACGACCCTGGGAGTCGGCACGAGGATTTAAAACTACATCCGAGACTTCCTAAGCCACCGCACAGCCACGCTTACTTTCGGCGACCACCGCCTCACAGGTGTCACGCTGGGAGCACGAGGTACACCCCAGGGGGCCATCCTCTCCCCTCTTCTTTTCAACATAGCACTCCTTCACCTACCTCGACAGCTAGCTCAAATCCCTAACACCCATTTTAGCCTCTGCGCCGACGACATCCCTGTCTGGGCAAACCGCGGCAGTGATGCCGAAATAGAACACCTACAATTGGCCCTAACCACCATCGACACATATGTACGGGAGCGTGGACTGACCTGCTCCCCTTCAAAATCAGAGCTCTTTCTCTACCAGCCCAAGCAACACGATTCAGTCAATCTACCCATCTCCCTCGCCCTAGGTACCCACCCCATCCCACTGGTAGACAAAATCCGCGTTCTTGGGCTGGTTATTTACTCCCATGGCGCGCACGGAGAAGTCATAAATACACTCCAAACACGCGGTCAACAGACCACCCGCCTGATTCGCCGCATAGATAACCGCCGGGCTGGCCTCCGCGAGCGACACACGACTCGCCTCACACAGGCTTACGTCATAAGCCGCACCACATATGCCCATCCCTGCCTACCCCTCAAACAGGAGAGAGACCGGGTAAATGCGCTTTTACGAAGTTGCACGAAAACGGCTCTACGTCTTCCCCCCAGCACATCAAACGACCCGACTCTTCAAGCTCGGTGTCCACAACACCTTTGAGGAACTCACAGAAGCTAGCTTTACGGCACAAATATCCCGTCTATCCAACTCAGAGGCTGGCCGCACTTTATTATCCCAATTAAACCTCACCCCAACTACACACCCTACCCAGGGGGTCCCCCTTTCTCCTATCCTCCGCTCTAACCTCAACGTACCCCCGTCCCCAAGAACATGCACCGTGAGCGGGACAGGGACCGCAGATTGGCAAGGGCTCGGGCCCTCCACAAACAGTATAGCGATGACCATGAGGTGGTCTACGTGAACGCAGCGGAGTACACGTCAGGCTCCCGTATGGCCCTGGCGGTAGCCGACAATCAAGCAAAGCTTTTGACCTCCAGCTCGATCATCACCAATTCTACCATGCACAGAGGCAGCCGTCACACTTGCTCTCATTTCTAAATCTGCTACAAAAATTATCTCAGACTCTAAATCTGCCGTTCTCAACTGTGCCACTGGCTACATATCCTGCACTGCTGCTAGTTTACTACGCTTCTGGCAGCCCCAGCGCCCTGTAACCCTCATCTGGACACCAGCACATGCCAGCCTCCCTGGCAACGAGGAGGCTCATTCCTTAGCCCGAGGTCTCACATTCCGGGCGGGAGTCGAGCCCCTTCTACGGGCCGAGGAGCGCCTGCTCTCCTTCCGTGATATTCTCTCGTACTACCGGGAACAATGAAGGGAGTATGCACCCCCAGCCCCATCCCTCACCATAGCGCAGGCCGCACATTCGCGACGACTACAAACTCGGACTGCACCATACCCCATACTACATATGCCCGATACCCAGACCAATTCCCTTCGTCATGCAAAATTTTCGGAAAACCAGGAGACTTTCTACACACCCTGCTCACATGCCCCATCTCCCCTCATACCCCACCACCGACTATGGCGGAGTTTTACTGGGAGACTCTTATGAGCGAAACTTCTCAAGACCAGCGCCGGCTCATCTCCAGCGCTCTCAGGATTGCTCTCCAAGGGCTATCCTTTGCTTTGCAGGGGTGCCTCCTCACTGTGAGGGAGCATCCAAGTGCCATGTTAGGGGTCTTGGCCCCCATCATTTACATCGTTGGTAATAAAAGCTTCCACCACCACCTATATGCGATTCATGCGGCAAATAGTATGTGTTAGCATTAGTGCCCCCCCGACGGTGGCGTGATACAGTACATCACAGTGTATTCGGCTGCTGAGGCCGAGCATGATTGGTTTTCAGGAAATGAAAGGCTCGATAACTGTTTTACTTCTCGGTGGACACCTCAACCGCACCGGGAGAGAAGGAAGCTGGGAATGAAAAACTCACAGGACGGTTACGACTGTGTGACGCGAGATTCAGCGATAGCTGTTTAGTTTTGGGGATAGTTCGAGGTGTAGTGGTCAAGTGATGCACCCCTGCACTGGTAGGAGGCTAGCTGTTCCAAACACACGTAGGCTTATGCGACCAAGGTTGACCGGCGACGACTACGACGCGCAAGCCAGGGATCGGCGCCTAATAGCTATCGCTGTAGAAAGAGTTGCCGTGGTTGAGGGCTCCGCAATATAATTTCGTCCACCTGGGGATCTTCATAACATGCACTGACATATTGCGCAGCACACGGGCGCCTTATGCGTTTCGCCTCTATCCAAACGCGGCACATCGGTAGGGTTCGAACCCGGAATCACTTAATTACCCCATGGTGCAGTTGAGAGTGAGACATTCACTTCACATTTTCTTTGCTCATAAAGCACTACAACCACGGGAGTCTTTCGCGGCAGCGGCACTGGAACTCACTGAAATCGGCGAGGTTGGCGGTACACTGCCTGTCCTGCGTGACCAACAGTATGGCTATATGTCAAACGGATACGTAAAAAAAAGAAAGAAAACGGACAAAACGCACCAGAGACTTTATTCTCCCTTCATTTCATACAAGCTCACCAGAGCACCTGGACAACGCAGTCGCGGGTGCAGTGCCGTTGCCCTCGAGAGAGATGCAGCAGAGCGCCGCGTACGTACGCCTCACATTCGAGATCCGCGTACAGCTCCACCATGGCCGGAGAAAAGAAAAAGACAGATAGCGGCGTGCGTTGCTGCACAACTCATCCCCAGTTGACCGGCGGAGGAGACACTGCGTGTACCTTTCTTATAAATAAGTAGAGCGCGACCAGTACAAAACTATAAAAATAGCAAACACTTTTTTCGTCAACTTCACAAAGGCAAAAGAAAGGTAAGCACACATAGTAAAGACTCGCGAAATGCACGGCACACTCAATTCGCTTTCACGCTCATAGTAACAGCAAGCAAAGCAGCAAGTTCCTTCACAGGCGTAACCAAAATGCAACCAGTTAAAAGGCCGCGTGGTTTTTGTTGCTGTTTCTCGCACATTTTTTCTAACCGTGCTGACCTTTACTGCCCGCGCACCATTTATTGCACGCGATACGCCAAAAACTTGCGCGCGGGGCCATTGTTGTTATTTAACAAGTGTCTACATTCCCACAGATCTAGCAACAACTCGGTTGACTCTTTGATGCCGAAGTGCCAGCGAAAAAGATCCGGCCTCTTCGCACACAACTGAGCAGGCCTTCCTCAGTCAGCTCTGGCACAAGTTCCCTCAAAACTACAGTTGAATCTCGATCGTTACAACGGAGTTGAAGAGGCCTGGCGATAATTTCGTTATAGCTATAGCCTCATAGCCTGCGTTGGCAAAGCTTCGAAGGGGAATCGTAATTCCTTCGTTAAATATCCATTATGTTGTTATAAACAGTTTCGTTATAACGATGTTCGGCTGTATATAGCCTGAGACGGCTGCACTGCGATGACTGACTGGCGTCTTCGTGCACGTCTTATGCGCGTCGCAACTTCATCAATCGAATATTTAACTTCACACTGAACTCACGGTATCAATTAATTGTATCGCAGGACATTCCAGTCTGTATCGCTGGATGCATTACTTTCAGAAAGGGGGAACGAAGACAACGGCAATACCGAGTTTCTGTCGCAGAGTTGTCACTTGTTCACTGGAGGCTTTTCAGAACCGAAGCTTTGAGCGCTGGCGCTTCATAGCGATTTCGCTGTTATGCAGCAGTGAACAGACACGTATGTGCCAGACATTAACCTTGCCCAAGTGTGAGTAAGTCGGAAATTACATATAAATATTGTGCTGTGGCCAAATGGAGGTTTTTCGCATACGTATAAGAATGCCATGTACCTGGAATGTTCGCTAACGTGCTTTTTTCTCTCTAAACCGGGGCAGGGCATTAGGCAACGATTAGCATAAAACAGGATGGGCACGAGAAGCAATTACCAAGGGGCAGCAAAATCTGTGCTTTTCTAGAACACGTGCAAGTCTGTGCGACTTGCACTCTTACGAGACACTCTGGCGGCGACAATGTAGGTTGGACGTATACACATTTCGAAGGCTACTCAATGACAGAAGCTAAATCACACGCAAAAACAAAAAACGCGCAGCTCCATGAAAAAAGCCTATCGAAGACTTTGCATTTCTTTGCGATGGTGAGACTGAAAAAGTCTCTCAATCGGTGAACCGCCTTGAAACACTCGACAACAACCAACAAGATATAAAAATGTGACATCTCTGGAACAAGGGAAATAGTACAGGCTCTGATAAGAAATTGAGGAGTAAATGCGTAGCCCCTTTAGACCAACCCATCTGCATTCGCTTCTTCTCACGTGCTCGATTCACGCTGGCTATTTTACCTTTCAAACTTCGTTAAAAAAAAAGAGAACAAATAATTCCCAGCAGCAATAAAACACTACCTCCTATAATCGCGCCTTCAGATAGCACCAAGTTTTCTCGTTTCATCCTTATAATGGAGGAAAAAAAATACTGAAAACCTAAGCGTAATGGTTAGTCTTTTCACCGGAAGTTTTACAGCGCCACATATTAACAGTGCCAGCTTTTTATAAACACAACGGCGCAAAGTGAAGCTATGCGCTTTTATGACGTCAGCATCATGTGTTGCACGTGCTGCAATGAGCGCGCCGTCACTCGGTCGCTCGCTACCCTTGTAGAGATGATCGGCCGCCAGAACTCAACAGAACTTTGCGAATGTCACCGAGCGTTAGAGACTACTACGTAAAAGGCCTGGAGCTGAGCGTCCGTGTAGCCTCGGCAGAGGGGGCTCAGGAGGTGTGCACCCGGTGCGGCTTGGCCTGGTGCCTCATTTCAACACCAACCCGTTTGGCTTTGTGTGTGCAGTCAGGAACAGGCACTCCAAGCTGTTGCAAATTTCTTCGCTAACTGTATGCTTAGCCATCCCATTAATCAGAATTATGGATGCTTAGAACACACTGGTTGAAAAACCACCTAAAGTTGCCTTTTTTATGGAGCTTTACAGCGAGGAGTAAAAATTACCCTTTCAGGGAGCAAATAACGTGGATGTGGTACACGGGGGCTACGCGTTATGTGCATCCTTTGTACACCCACTCACTAGAGCAGCGGTTCTCAAACGAGAGTCTGCGAACACATTTTCAGTGTCCAAACCTAATAGGCCATATGTATAGGGACCAGATGCAGGCACCTATGAATAAATAAATAAAATCAATCAATCACTTTTGGTGTAGCCTTTGCTCCTTGGGTCGCATGGTCTTGGCGGAAAAACCTCTCCCTCTTCCCGTTTACTCTACCATGCTCTGCACCGCCACATAGCCAACTGAGAAGAAAAGGAAAAAGCAGGGGCCTCCTTTCTGTTCGACACCAGTCCCACGCTGGAGAACCACTGCCCTAGTATGTTGATGTGTCAGAAAAGTGGCGAGGAAGAAAGAGAGGCCGTTGTGCCCACTGCACTTCAGGTTCCACAACTTTCTCAGCTTTGCCGGCGCCATACACACACACTCTACAGCTTGCAGTGCAGCATGCAGCGCAGTTCAAGAAGCTCGTGCCAACTTCCAAGGCTTTCAGGGTTTTCAGATGAAGGTGTAAGAGGTCAAGGATCGACAACACTGTAAGGGTGTTGACAAAAGACCATAGGTAAAGAGGGAGCTGCTGTGGGAACATGGTGCAACTTTAGTGCGAAAAGCTCTTTCTGTTGACACATTTAGTGACGCACTATTTTTATAGCAAGTGAACTCTGCTGAAGATTACCTCCCCATGCCCATTGTGCCAGGCTTTCAATTGGCTCAACAGGCAAAAATTTTTGTGAGCTCTGCAAGAGAACTTAACCACATCAAACAAAAATGTGCTTTTTTTTTTGTTCTAGTTGAGATGGCAAGCCCACATGAGTGAGCAGATAAAACAATATTAGACAATTAGCCCTTATGTCCATTGCAGTGCAATAACTGCGTACACGGCACATGGGGTACAAGACAACAAAGGTGCCCTGTGGACGCAGTCGTTACTGGTCACGAGAAAGAGCTTAGTAAGTGGCAGTGCAGAACATCTTCCCCTTTGCTTGACTTCAGGAAAGCACCATCCCTCCCAAGCAAACACCCAACAATAAGTACATGCACATTCATTGTAAATTTAGCCACACATTAGCTTCACAAAATTCTAAAATGGCAAATTGCATTTTCACAAAGAAAGAATAGGCAAAACCTTTTTTTTTTTTTCAAGACGCAGCGTGGAAATCCTTCACCAACGATCATGACCAAGAAGGTCTACACATTAAAGGTGCCAGCCACATGTCAACAGATGCCAGAAGAACATCAGGTTGCACTAGAGAGGTAATAAGTCTCTACCTCCTAGCAATACCCCTGGACAACAACCATTACACTTTTGTATAGCATTAGACATGTCATTTACCACAGTGATCATTGTATTTTACATATCCCTTAACACCAAAGCTAACTGGCAGCCCTGTGCAATTTCTCATAGGCACATTCACATTCTCCTTCATATTCCTGTCAAGTTCCCTCACAAATAGCAGAATGCATTAGTAAGCAGCTGACATTTGCAAGTACGTCAAGCTATAGGTGGCTGTTCTGATATGCAGGTTAGTCAAGGTATTCAGATATATCTTGTGTCACAACACACACTGACATTCACAGTGATACAGGGTGCAAAAGAAATTGTGTTGGACTAGTTTGCATTGAAGAATTCTCTGCTAATACAGTGGCAAGACAAATGCACATGTACAAGCACACAGACACACAAATTCTAAGCAGTATGCAGTGGCTTTGACAACCTGCATGCATCGCATTGCATATGGGGACAAGTGGTTGTCTGGTTGGTCACAAATACATTTGGTTGTCAGATAAAAGCACTGGCTTCCATCAAAGCATAGCTGAATGAAAGGACTGCACTGCTACGTCATGTCTAAACTAATGTAGAAAAATGTAAAAACAGAGGCACATGGCACACACACGAAATGCTTTTCGTTCATTTTTTGGCAACTCGGCTTTCACCAAAACACAGCAAAGTGGGATGAAAAACAAGGGTATAAACAACAAAAGAAAAACATGGCCCGGTCTGCTCACGATAACGGTGCAAAAGTTATCAGCAAGAATAAAATGCTCATCTTGGTCACACATGCGAGAATCCAAACGCATAAACTTGCGTGCGACAAGCAAACACTTGCAGCCCTATAAAACCAGAAAAAAAAAAAAAACGTTCAAACATGCTGGTTCTGGTATACTGTTTAAAACCATCTTCAGCATTTTCAGCACACAGTACGCTGAGATGCCATTCAAGCCCTCACAGTTGACACAGCCACACAACACCACTGCCTTCAGCTTATGCCAACAAGTTCGCTGCGACCATGTTTGGTGACATGACATTTAATGGCACCACCTTCCCACTGTCCTAGCCCTTAAGTGCATGCAAGCAGCATGCGCAGCCATGCCTAATAACACTTTCCTTACAAAGAGTAGGTGCGCAATGCAAAAAACACCACACTCTAGTTCAAACAACCGTTCTTTGTGTCGGGCAAACAGGCTGCCCTTCAGTATAGATGTGAACTATGCTGGCCACTTGTAAAATACATTAAGAGTTTGTGGTCGGGCTCTATTGAATAAAACATCTGCACATTTTGTGAATGCGCTTTGAACTCACAGCAAATACTCACGGAAAATTTACCTATAGCAGCAAAAATATCTTATCAATGGCAAAAGGATTAAGCTCCAAATTCACGTTTATTTTAGATGCTACACACTTTATGATGTGCGGCTCTAAAGATGAATGCTACACCCTGCTTTACAGGCTAAGGAACTTGTCAGAATAATTAAAACGTTGCTGGCCGTTTGACAGGTTGGGGGACTCTTTTTCACAAAGAAAGTTACTGCACATACTATAAAAGGCTTCTCAAGTGTAGCCAAGATCAGAGCAAAACCAGCCACAAAAATGGATGCGTACGAATGAAAGTTTCTTCTTCCTTGAATATAGAAGCTCAAAGTCAAGGAAGACTACAATTTACTTGCCCATTTCAAATTCCCAGTGATGCCATATTGGCTGCAAGAAAATCAGTGCACTACCTTTAAAGGTGTACAGACATATAACTTTTTGGTGCATGTTTTCTTCTTTGTAAAGATGCGCAAGGCATTATAACACATGGATTATTACCATGTGGTATTCTCCTACAATGGCTAAAAAATTTATAATCAAATTTCTTTCTCGTGCTGTTTCGGTTTTGGTTTCAACAGCTGAACAATGATTATGACGTCAAAGCACTGTTACAGGTCATGTGAGCCATGAAAAAAATTGCAATACAATCGCTGCTTCTACATTCAATGTCATTCCGGTTCTTCAGGAAGGCTGGCTTCAGCACTGCAGTGAATTAAAACGATGAAGCAGTGATTATATCGCAGTTGATCTATGCCTCACGTGACCTATAACCACACCTTGGCGTCACAGCCATCGTTCCAACTGTTGAAACTGAAACCAATACAGCATGAGAGAAAAATTCGATTATAAATTATTTAGCAGTCGTAGGTGAATTCCACATGGTGATTCCTGCATAGTAGTATCTTCCACATCATTGAAAGGAAAAAGCATGCCACTAAAATTAGGTGTCCCTCCTTCTTTAATGTACGTAGTAGTGCAAATTTGCATGCCAGCCTTCAATGGCAGCCACAATTTTGGGCAGCACTGTTGCTTTGAGGCACACGGCAGCACATGAGGGTGGGGTTGAAGTGAAAACACAATAGGGTGGCTCCCATCCCTGCATCTAGTTTTTTCATTCTGGCTGGAATGCTTTCCTACTCCATCCTTTTCTTTTTGTCCATGCAATCTTTTGGCTGGTTTCCGCCACCAAGCTCGTGCTACCTGCAGTTTACACAGCAGCACTCATTTTCAAGGCAGTGTGAAGCCAAACGAGCGAAAAAGAAGATGGAACCAGCATCATTAAATGTGGTCCTTTTACTCTCTCCCAGTGCTTGGTCCAAGTTTGTTTTCTAGGTGAAAAAGCTGCAAAATTTGAAGTTGCTTTTCTAATTCATTTAGGAGTGTAGAAGAATGAAGCCTTAACCACATATCGAACCAACAATAACCGAGGAAGCAACCAATCACATTTCCCATCTCATTTTCAAGGACACAAATCACTGCCGAGTGCTGAAACTCATGAACATAACTGTGCATTTCTAGTGCACATTAATATAACAAAGCATTGCAATTTTCATGCTTATTGGGCAATGAGGCCTGTCACATCCCATGAACGCAAACACTTAATAAACACTACTGGCTCAGTCTGCACTGCAAAGTCCTGAAAAAGCAGATTTAAAGTTGGGCCTTAAGCATACAGTCCTGCAAATAATTAAGGTTAATGACCAAGTACCTTCGCTGCAATTTTAATGCAGCACAGCTCACCAGGCATTGTGAAAAAGCTTAAGAGTTGTGAAGCAACTTACTGGGTATGTAACCAGGTGGTATACAACCAAATTTCTTTCTCACATGATTGGCTCCTCTATGCCTTTGTTATCAACACTTTGAAATTAGGCAAATATCTGACGATGTACAGAAGTTAGCTTCCACAAGTCCATTTTAATATGAAGAGGCCCATTAGAGGTGGTCTAATTAGGCCATCTGAGGCTCCCCACTTTCCAGGTTTGATTTGAATACTGAAAAATAATCAACAAATATATAAAGAGCTGCTGCAAGCTGAAAATTTCAGGCTACCCTCTTCAACAACAGGCAAGAGTGCAAACAAACTGCTGCTCTCGGCACTTCTCAGGTCACTTCCCTCACTACCACAAAAACAAAGCAGTCCCGTCAAGACCAGCTTCAGACGAGTGCTTGGTCTGTGCCATCTCCGAAGAGAATTCCAAGCTGAGCTGCACGGAGCAAAGTCAACAAATCTGGCACATGGAGGAGGCTCTGTTCTTGAGAGCCAGGAGCCTTCTGTGTGACTGCGAGGCCACTGTAAGCAGCACAGTCGACCAGCCACAATGCTGCATAGTGTCACAGCGTTGCAGCCAAAATTGCAAATGTCCCCAAATGTTGCCTCAAGCAACGATATGGGCTAAATTCATTAGCAGTGCCACCTTTGGCACACGAAGTCCAATCGAACTTTTCTCTCTTGCAGCTAAGTAGCAACCACTGGGTTTGGCAGGGCAGATGGTCCTCGCCACCTTTTCCAATGGCAACAGTCATGCTACTCCTGTGGCACAGTCACATCTGTCCTGGGCACCAAATGACCCCATGCTGACCAGAAACATCATAGTGATCCTGACCACAGCTGCGATCAGCAACAAGCCCTGCGCACCAACTCAACTCTCACAGAAAGGAAAAGCTAGAGTCTTGGAGCTCACTTATTGAGAATGACTTCCACAGGAGAAACGGCAGGAATGAGTCACCTCTATTCCTAGACCTGAGTGAGTAGCTCTCTGCAGACACATTTTAAACCAAGTTCTGGCAATTAAAAGACCTTTCTGGTCAGCTGCGTTGCATCACTGCGCTTTGGTGGGGGTGGTGGTGGAATTTTGCGCCTGAGCGATCCGTCGTCACTGCCGCCATCCAGTGTGCCTGGCGGCGGCAGGCAACAGGGGTCCCGGAAGCCCAAAATTTCGTGCGGAGTTGCAGTGGGCTCAGATGAAAGCTGCTGGGCTACCTTCCACTTTTTCTCCATCACTCGCTGCAGGTCGCGCAGAAACACGTCTGGTGGGCAGGCAATCTGGCCCGGGCCGGCCGGTGACGAGAATGATCGCCGTGCTGGAGACGAGAGTCGCGTGCTTTCACTGCGCTTTGGCGGCGGTGGCTTCCGTCGCATGACTGGCTGCGCTGGCGGTGGTGGAGGGGGAGGTGGCGGTGGCGGAGGAGGAGGAGGAGGAGGAGGAGGTGGTGGTGGTGGTGGCAGGGGCGGTGAAGCAACTGCCGCTTCTCCCGCAACTCGTCTCCTGACAGATTCATATGCATTGTGGCTGCCAAGCGGTGCACTGGAAGGCTGGGCATACCCAACTGTTTCCACACGTCCTGTCGAGTAGATACTGTGAGTGTTCTGGAGGGAAACAGCCTGGTCGTGACAGCTTTTAACAAAGTCTCCATTTCCCCTCCTTCGCAGTGTTTCGTAGCCATCGGTGATAAGTTGTGGGTCAGCATAAATTGAAGAAGGGTTGTCTGATGCATGGCAAAACACTGACAATGTTGCATCTGGTGGAGAGCGTGGTGATCTTGGCTTTGGGGGCACAGCTGGAGGACTGTTCGTTGGTGTGTTTGTAGGCGTTGTCTGCGTGCTTCCTGGTGGTGGGCTGTTGGTTGGCGTCACCAGTTCAGAGGGTGGTGGTGGCAGGGAGTTGAGGCTTGATGTGCTCGGCCAGCTGAGAACATCACCAAGCTGCAAGGGTGGAGGTGGCGGTGGGAATGAGTCCAGGCTTAGTGTGCTACCTGTGAAATCATCGGTGAAAGGAGGCACAGGTGGAGGAGCAGTTACACTATTGGTGGTTGCTGCATTTCGCAACTCAGCCGGGGGGGACATGAAAGGAGACTTCCTTGGGGACCTCACCAAAGGAGATCCAGGTGGCTCAACTGTTGGTTGGGCTGGAATTGATGCTTCGCACAGATGAGTTGCCCCTGACAAGTGCATCTTGGGTGACAGTTCCTTCACTGGGCTGTGTAGAGGAGACTGAGCTGGAGACGTGTTGCATGGAGTCTGTTCAGCCGACAAGGGTGGTGACACTCTTCTTGCATTGCTGGAACGCGGCAAGCTACCCTGTCGATTTCTCGTCAGTGTGCCAGTGCCCAAGGCGGAGACAGAAATCCTTTCATCGGTTTGTGACCGCCGCAGGCTCATTCGGCCCCCTGATGTTCTTCCAAGACTTCCAGCTAGATGTGCCCCACCCTTCCTCCCCACCGTGTCATAAATTCCAGCACTGTCAGGAAGTTCCACCGAAGACTGCTTGGCCAGTGTACGAGTAGTGTTGGTCAGGGGAATCTTGGGTGTCATTGATGGCTTTCTCTTGATCGTTCCCACTGGGACCTCAGCGTCAAAAAACGCAATCTGCTGGTCAGTTGGTGTCGCCGTGTCTGCCCGTTCAGATGGTGCACCGCCACTTCCACTGCCACTCGAAATGACCGACTCTTTGCGAACTAGCAGAGGCTGCCGCATCTGCGATGGGGAATTGCCAAGGTCACTGGCCGTAATGGTCAGGCCTGAGTCAGAGTCCGTGCTCCCTCTCCGCTCAGAGGAAATATGTGGCTCCTCCTGAGGATCCGATGGCGGACTAGTGAGATCCGGAGATCCACTGTCAGGGCTTACAGCTGCCAGTGTCTTGGCCATGGAACAGATAGAAAAGCTTCTAGCATGAGCGAGAGTTTCCAAGTCTTCTTCAACAATGTCGCGCATCAGGTTGTCATAGTTGTCTTTGATGAGTCGGCCATACTGAAAGCATAAATCAGACACAAGCCATAGTCAAGAAAAAAATTGCAAAAATAATAAGTGTGGTTCATATGCCTGGCACATGGCATAAATAAACTCCATCCTTCAGTTACTCGCTGACAACTGGCATCTACTTTCAGTGCTGTAGTGCTGAACAAACATTAGAAAATGTGAATATTTTGTGAAATTATCTGTTATTCGATTTAATCAGCACTGTGCTTTTACTGCTTGATTGATTCGAGTTTTTGAACATTCCAAAAAAAACCTTAACTCTCTTCTTCATATGAATGCAGAGTTATACAATTACCGTAATTCAGAATGATGCTTACAAGTTAAAATTTTTTTTACAATTTCACAGTAAACAACCTGCTTTTGTCCGCATTGAGCTAATAGCCATAATGTGACAAAAGCATATATGAAGCATAACAAAAAGAATGAATGGGCACTGCATAAAATGTGTAATATTTACATAATAACAGAGTTGCGTTCAACGAAAACTGTTTACTATTATAGTCTATATCAAAGAAGCTTGTACAATGCTGCCATGAAGCATTTTAAGCTGCTGTTGTGAAGACGCATTTTAATGCTGCCAGACATCTCCTCACTGGCGAAGTGACATCAGAGGTTACCATTGACAGCTATGGATTGCCAAAACTGGATTTTTTAACCCTTTGAAGCACTGCCAGTAGAATATGATACCCCCTTCTAGATGCACCCTTCCCAGCAGTACAGTGTCGGGAGACCGCAAGCATGCACACAGAGAACATAGTGAACTGTCCTATAGGTGGTTGGCTGTTGTTTCTGATGGCCAAGATTAACGCAGAGCAGAAAGAGAATGGCCACAAAGCAATGTCTCTTCTTCTTCACTGCCTGCTACTGCATTTATATTCAATTGTTGACCTCCACAAATTCAAAGTCTTTAAACCACGAGAAAAAATGTATGATCCAAGCCTACCTAATTTTAGAAAAATGTAACTCTTGAATGAAGTATTGACAATTTCGCTTCATATAAATGTTGATTAGCATATTTTGGTCCAAGGTCTGAACAGCTCTTTTTTCTGTTCTCGCAGAATTTAATCCGCATTTTCATTCTTTTAAACCAGGAAACAACTCCGCAACACATCCAATCCGTCAATGGCAATGGCAAGAGTAGCCAAAATCTCTTCCTTGTTTTTTTTTGTTTGTTTTGGGTGGTTCGCTACCTTGCACCTATTCACTGCGGAGAAGCCGCCGCCACGGCCAAATGAAACTGCTTTTTTGCTTTTCATGTTGTGTTCACCAGAATTAGCTGGCTCGTATATAAGCACATTGTTGTATTTTTCAGATACTTTGCACTGTGAAGAAGCTGATGCAATTATCCTCTTCACATCGCATCTCCACAGGAATGAACCGCTCGTATGTGCAGTTTTTTTCCTTTGTGTGTGCTTCGCCCCTTTGCACCTAGGTACTGCAGAAAAGCCACTGCGGCGGGCAACTGCCGCTGCATTCCTTTTCATGTTGCACATCCTCCAATATGGCTCATTTGTGCATTTGGTTGGTCACTAAACATATTATACGAACACAATTTGCCAAAATTTTAAACGCAGTAGCTGTTGTGTAATCTTTGAAAGTATTAACCAGGAAAATGGTGTAACCCTATGGGACAATTTTAATGCCTGCCATTTTTAATGTCCGAACCCAGAAATCGGATGAACCGGGAATGCATCAACTGTATATGCAATGCACTGAGAGTGTCCGTCTCACCTTTGCGATCCTGCATCCTGTCACCCATCGCTGCAAGGTCTGCTTGTCTTCGGCACAGAGATACTTGATGTATTTGGATGACTTAGTCTGGATTTGTGGATGCTGCCACAGAACAGAGAGGAAGAGAAGTTTAAGAGCGACCGCCATCACATATCACAAAAGTCTTCAAAATGGAGAAAGCAAGACATGACGGAATGTAGTAAGTGCTTGGGTTGTTGCTAGCTGGTTTGACATCTCTGCGAAATTCTTATGCCATGTTCACATGTAGGCATATGTGCGTATATGCGACTGTCTGCTCCTTGCTTTTGTCCTGTCCTTTATGTAAACTTCAAAAAGCACTAGAATTTCACAGAGAATGAGAAAAGCCTTCATGGTCACAGGTAATTTTGAATTAATACCCCAAATCTAAATCATCTGAATTAAATGCATGTCTCACAAGATAAAAATACTTGTTGTATTATTTGAGCAGGTAGAAATTTTTCAATTAATTGTACTACCATATCATGTCACAGCATACTTACTACCTATGCTGACAATAAGCTTATGCTAATGCAATATATCTTAAAATCCACTGCTCGCTCCCATTGTAACTGATTCAACCCCATCTAAGGCAGAAACCTTTTTCTTGACAGAAACCGTTCCATTCTTTCTTTTACAAGACACTAGTTATTTGAGATAAGCTTGTGCACGGCTAGAGGTATTTGAGATAAGCTTGTGCACGGCTAGAGGTTTATGGCAAACATGCAAGCCATGTACTGAAATGCGCCACCATTTTTTTCCACAGCTTTAGCCTGAGGTGCACCTTAAAAGACTTCCATTTTCCTGCTCCTTCTTCAAGTTTTTTGGACAGAACAATTCGTAGGTGTTCTGTAACTACGCAACCACTTTTAAAGGGGCAGCACTGAAGGGAAATAGCAAACCAAGCAAGGTGCTACACTATGTGGATAGATTATTCCTCGAGAAGACTACCAATGTTTCTACTGTGCAGACAGATGGGTGCACTGCTGAGAAAATCACAAATGAAATTCCTAAATTCTTTAGGCACTCAGGGGCCTTTGAACCTAGGGAAGGTCACAACATTTTTGTGTGTGTGTTCGCCAGCAAATCACAGGTGCCACTTCCAAAGACCAGAAATGCATTCAAAACGTTGACGTTGAAGTGAAAAAGAAAACAAAGCCTTGGTGACGTTGGCTCTGCTAACACTGACTTTAACGCGCTTTCCATGGAGGAGTTCTTGCTTTTGTTCGTGTCTCGATCTACCTGTATGTTGTCTGGTTTGCAATGTTTTAATCATGAAACTCTTCACATTTTAGTACGCAATTGCCATGCTGCTTTTCCATTTTTGATGGCATCTGCCCACCGACATTGAAATAGCATTGCTCTGCCAAACAATGAGCCAATAACCCCTGGCAAAGAATTCACACTACCAGTTGCAGTTGCAGGAATCCGCAAGAGTTGTCACTAAGTGTACTTTCCTTTTATATAATTTCCTGGCATATCGAAGCTCTGCCTTAAGTAAAAATGACACATTTGATATCACATGACACTAACCTAGCAGTCTAGCTTGAATCAGTATTACCCTTTCGCGCCCCCTTTAAAATAATAGTCACAAAATTATACGTAGCTGTGCACTGTGCACTAAAACCATGTACCAAACCATTTGTAAGCCAAGCCCTTCACTTCAAAGATTTTTTTTTCAGTTCAAATATGCTTAATTTTAGCAAATGGTTTAACTCCTCAAAAATCAAGTCAACCAAATTGCAAAGACTGAAGCTAATTTTTTCTTTTTCTGATTTAAAATGCTAAAAAATGCTGAAATCATCTACAAGAAACTGAATAAACAAAAAGTTCAAAACCCTCCACGTGACTTGCAAGATGCGGTACAGTGAAAACTATGGGAGCCCCTTCGGGCCTGTTTCCATGACCGGCATTGGACCTCTCCCAGGAGAGAACAAAAGGCACGGCAGCTGACGCGCCAAGCCCAGTCGTGCTCCTGCAGCACCTCCCCTCCTCATGAGAGACTCATTTCTATGTCCAGACGGGCCACTGGAACTTGAAAATTTTTCAGAGTACTGCATTGCACCTCCATGCCACTGGATTTGGAAGAGATGCAGCTGCCATCAGCTTAATTATGTTGTATGGCGCAGGAAGCACCTCTGCAGCACCCTAAATATCCGAGTTTAAAATACCCTTATTGCTGTGGAAAGCTATAGGTTGCAGTTAAGGAAATTCTAGTGATATAATGCGTCAAAATTAAAAGCTTGGGAGAACAGGATTGCTGCACCTCATGTAAGCAGCAGCTTGTGCATCAATTTGCATTCTACACGACAGCATAGATGCGCTGGAACACGTCTGCTACAGGAGGGGGAGGAGGCATTTTTTGCATATATTGTCAGTGCTTTGGCATGCACAGTGCCTGCGATGTGCATCTAATCTCTTCACTTTCTTCTACTCCCTCTCTTCTATTTGCACACAGCAGTGGTATAGGCTCCATTGATGTCACTCGACAGAGCTCTGCCCTCCTTCACTGCATGGTTTGTGATGAGACTACTGAAAGTATGGTGGTTTTGCATTCAAACACCCAGTGTGAAACCCCAAGAGAGCAGGCCATCTAACTAGTGCTGCAAAAAGACATCTTTATGTAAAAAGAGCTCACCTTGATTGCAAAGCCAAAATCTGTTGGTGCCTTGTACTTCTTTTTCCACCCAAAACCAACGTAAATGTTGTTCATTTCAAAAGTGGTGAGGCAGACCAGGTCTTTTGGCAACTGCACAGCAATCAATCATGCACCACAATAAAGTGTAAAATGCGGCCAAAAGCCAGCACAGGCACTCAGTGAAGTTTTTGAAACACAGAAGGCAAGGAAAAACAGAATTGCCTAGCTACCCAGAGGCAGGCCCCAACATCAAAGGGTGCACACTTTGCAGGACACACACGGAAGTGTGAAACGTGGCATAGTTACCAGATTCTAATGCACACCAGATTTCCATGTTTGCCAAAACAGAAAAAACAAAATTTGTGCAGAAGCTTAAAATGATGTTCATATTAGCTTTTGCGTTACTTCTTGTTGCTCTCTTAATGGTTGTTCTTCTGCTGTCATTGCAGTCCGCGCACCTCAAGGCAACAGGCACACAACACAATTGCAAGCCTGGCATTTGAAGACAACTGGAGATCAATGGCGATAAAACAGCATACCTTCTACACTCCCGTATGGCCCAGCTAAGTAGCCTGGTAAGTGGCTAATCGACTGCAAACAGTGCTGTAGTTTTGGATTCCTGCGTGACACATACTCTGGACATTACCAGAAGTAAAATCCCCAACTGGAAGTTTTTTCTAGTGCTACCTACCACCAATCTGGGAAAGCGACTGCCACTGTGAGGGAGCTTGGTAAATAATGCACAGTTTGAATTTTCGTTAGTGCAACTAATTTGCATACAAATTAACTTTTTTTTCATACACGGGACTCGATCAATGCCAGCAGGAGTGGGCACTAGCACATGACGCGTATAAGCAGTGACTTGGGCCCGCAATTTTAGATGGTCATTTTCGTGAAACAAAAAAGAAAAGAAAGGTAATCTTATACATGGCAAATGTAAATATTTTGGCCCAACATCTCTAAGGTGCCTATCATCCGAACTTCAAGTGCACAAATACTTAGCTGGCATATTATAATGGCAACGAAGCTGGGCTGTTCAGAGCTTGGTTTCAGTTTTGTATAAGATTGTAACTTGATTTTCGTGAAAACAAGTGCTCGTCAGAATTATGTAAATATAGTACTCTTAACTTGTTTGTCAGCACATACCAAAACTGCCAAGAATCCATGCTTTTTCAAGGCTTCCCTGCTCCTAAAACTCCTGTGACTACCTGTACGTTGCAAACAATATGACAGAATTGGTAGGCAACATCTCTGTTATCATGATTAGTCTGCTTAAAAGGCTTCTGTCCACTTCCAAAGAAAGTAACACAATTCTGAAAGTATGTATTCATCAAACAAGAACTACAACTTATGCCAGCACCGATCCATGGCCACAACTGCTCCCTTCAAGAGTGACTGCTGCTCATTAAGCATGAATCTAATGACATGAAACCAAGCCGTAGGACAACCCTGAGTGACTGGTCACCTTGGACTTCCCCTTGGGGCAGTAGTAGAGCCCCGAGGCCCGCAGGAGGCAGAAGTGCTTCTTCCAGGCTTTCTTTCCATCACTCTTCAGGTACAGCAGTCCTTCCACCTCCGGCACACCAACATTCGTTCCCCCAAAGAACTCCTGCACACAGTGGGCACCCATTTTGATACACTCTTGGCTGCTGACACAGACACGAGAAGGTGCAGCACAGAACAGAAAGGGTAAAATTACCCTTCCTTATTTTCTCTGTACTCTTTCAGAAATGTTTTTGGCAGCAAATCAAAAAGACTGGGTGCAAATCAAATTGAATATTTTTGAATATGAATACTGTTAACTTAGATCACAAATAAATGCTTTTTCACAAAATATGGCCATGAAGAGAAGCAAATATACCCCACAAAAAATAACTCCCTAATGTGCCCTTGCATAACTTTATTATTACACAACACGTTATCTTATAGCGGCACTGCTATCGGCACTTGGGCTGGCGATGCAAGTCTCTTCTTTCAATCTTTCCTCTCACGTTTCTTTCAACTCTTCTCTGTCTGCACACGGTAGCGATTGTGGCTCAGCTCGAGCCAGTGGGCAGGCCTGTGGAATTTCCTGTCTATTCTTCTTTCAGTCACAACAACAACAGCACTTGCACAGCCGAGAAAGAGGTTGAAACTTGGAGCTCGAGCTCGAACGCTCACTCAGCTCAGAACAGATTCGGCAACCAGCCCAGCAAGCAGCATCGACGGCCCGCTCCGCTATCTCACCAGGCGCAGCTACAGGGCCTTCAATAAATGTGGACGACTTTCCACGTCGTGCGGACATGTGGAACCCCTGGGCTAGTCCAATCTGGCAGTCATTAAGTGCTGTATAGGCATCTTCGACTGGATGTTTGCCATGTGTACGTGTTGGCAATGGCCTGTTAGTGGGTTTTTTGCAAGCACAATAGATGCACATGGCATCTGGAAATACTTTGGCTACAGAGTGTTTTTCAAAGGTTTGACGGCATGTCCTGATGAAAACGGAAATCATTGGGATTACAAAAGTGGTGAGAATAGCATAAACATATCGGTACTAAGCAATTGCTCTTTTCATAATCTCCGAGTAATAAACAGCATGAGGTCAGACAGAACTGGCTGGCAGTTGGCTGCATCGAGGTTGAGAAAATTGGAATTAAAATATGTAGACTTGGTGGAATCAGCAGCAGGTTTCGAGTCTCTCCTATGATTTGCTGCGAAATAGTTCTCCCCTAGCTTTTCGACTTGTTCATTGCAAATAAACAGTCAACTTTCCAATGAAACTTGTCCCCAAGTAACATGACTCAGCAACATGTAAAATGCCATTGCAATCTTATCATCAATCTTTTTCCTCCTGATGCTATCAGGGAGGGGAACTCAGCTTATGCTAATTATACTTAAACAAAAATGAATCGGTACCGCAATTTTTCCGAGACAGTTCTTTCTTTCTTGACACACGAGCAATGCCTGGCCGATTTGAACCCCTAGCTTCAACAGTTACTTGAATTTTTGATGCAACAAGTGTCATTCAGGTTAAACTGATCTTCAGTACTGTAGTTAAACCTGATGGAAATTGAAGCATGCATTCACAAAAGTGGTACACAGCTTCATTTCAAGACATTCTGAGAAACACTACGAGTGCCGTTTCTTGGGGTTTAGGGCAAGCATGAATTTGTTGTGGCCACCGATGCAGTTCTGCTGTTGCAGTGAGGCAAGAGTGCAAAATCGTACAAAAAAAAAAGCAATGCCATGAGGCACTGCTAACAGTGAACAGCATTACATCTTTCTTTCTTTCTTTATTGTTCTTTGTCACTCTGCACCATCACTCACATGATGGCTCTTGTAGCTTCTTTTATTTCTATAATCCGCATTTTTCCTATCGTTTATGGCTAAAGAGAGGCAACTTCTAGGTTCTAGACCACTGAACTGCATACAATAAAAGCAGTGGCCATGGAAGCACTGCACGTGGGCACACTTTCGCACACGTGGCGCGACTCTGAGAGCTCCACTCATGCCTCCATTATAAACAACTATTGTTCTGAAATCCTCTCTTTTATCCCGCAATCAAATGTGACCATTTTTTTCAATTTTGAAAATTTGAATTTCATTTAATTTGAAACTCTTCAGTGTCACCGTGAAGTGAAAGTTACTGACATGCACAAATGATGGAAAACAATAAAAGGCTTTACGCACATCAATCAAGGCCAACTTGGCATCGTCATCAAGCTCAGCTCGGTGTTCCGATGAACTTGCCCCAAGAAAATAGTTCTGCAAGTGGATGAAACAGAAAAATTGCTCAGCCAAAAAATAACAAGCATTAATACACAGCAACCCTAGGGTCTTAACGTGTCTAAGTACACTGGCTGCACACAGAGATGCCAACTCCTAAATAACTCTGCAGTGCACAGGGGACAGACGGCCACTTCTCTTTGAAAGCCTTGAGCTGATTTCAGCTAGAGGCACATAATAAAATGTCTCCTCCTTACTTTCGTGCATGTATACAACATAGGAGGAACTGCACAAATGACGAATGGCAATTAGGAATAAAATATAAGAAAAATAATACAAGCTAGAGAAGCTAGAGACCTTCCCATATTGTCCGCTGTTCTTGCCCTGGTACTCATTCAGAGTCAATCCAGAGTCATGCAGCAGGCAGTCCAAAGACGCACGCTCACCTCTGGGTTCACAAACAGGTCGTACTTGTCTTCCCGCTCCATGAACAGGATCCGGTTGGACGAATCGCGTGTCCACAAAAGCAGGTTCTCAACAAGGTTTTCGTGGTCTTCATAGACGCGTTCTGGACACAAGTAGAGAAAAGCACATTTCAGAGTCATGCCTCCTATATCCAGTCGAAGCCATTGTTAATAATAACAATAACAGTTCTTCATTCCCCTTCCCTTTTTTTAATTAGTACATTTCCTTCCACAACTAAGCATCCAGTATTCGTAAGTGGGTAGTCAGATCAGTGGGGACAGACTGGGCATACTCCTGTGCCATGCAAAATATAATAAGGACAGCAAGACCCAGCACAGAAAAAAAACAAACCAGTGAAACCTGCAAAAAACTGTCATTTTCCCCATGGTAGATACAGAGTTAAAGGGAACACTGAAATAAATAGCTTGGCAGAATGCCACGGAAAGAGAGGAGGTGCTATTAGCTTGAATGCAGCAGCAATCATTACCACGGAAAAATCATTATCCTTGTGCCTGCTTTTCGAGGTCTTGAAAATCTTGCTGTGTAGGCCAATAATGCATTTCTGCATTTAAGTATGTAGGCTTTTGCCTGACTTTTGTAATGCACCCAGCATGGGCACAACCTCTTCATACCCTTTTCCTTCCCCATTCTTAAACTGATGTAGCAAGGTTCTCAAGAGCAAGGTCTGTATTTAAAAAAAGAAAAGAAACATGCTCGAACAAGTGCACGATGGAGAGCACATGATGCTGACCCATGTATAGCTGTGGGATGCTCTCCAGGATGGCCCACTTGGGGTCCATTGGAACGTGGTTCTTGTCGGCCAGCAGGCGTGTCACATGCACAATGCTCATGCGCTCATCCACCAGCAGACTCTTGGCGCTGTTGTCCGCGCTGAACGCCTTGATGAACAGCTGCACAACAGCAACACACACACAACAAAGATTGCTGCAAAAAACCAGAGCTCAGGTGGAAGCTTAAAAGCTTGTACTGAAAGCTACGTGCTGTTCTATTGAACACCTAAGCTCTTTCAGCCATAAATTTTATATTGCGCAACAGGTTCAGTGCAAGCAACAGCCATCCAAAGTGCAAACTTTGCTCCATGTACATTCGACTGTCTAAAGGAAAGGGTTTCATGGAATGTTTGAAGGTCCTGAATAATAATTTCCGGATGCAAAATAAACAACTTCGAATTAACATCTTTAATATTCGTTTCTATATACCTGAAATATGTTACCTTATGAATATATGGCGAGATCTGCTTGAACATGCCAGTGCAAAACGTAGTTAACACAAAGCAATCTGCCACGAGACAAAAATAACTTTAAAGTCTACGGTAAAACTAAACATATGGCGCATGCCTGGCAGGCAAGGTGCTGGCACAACTATGTCAATGTGAGAATAAAATATCCATTAGTACCTATGTACAAATATCATTTATTGTACAAATATCCATTTGTACCTATAGGAACCACTGACATCTGTTGTAAGTGTCCCCTGGAGACAGAACAATTCCACCTTTAGATTCCCTACAACACCACGCAGACACCCACTGCACATTAAAGGACTGTCCAAGATATCTAGATTATCCTGAAGATGTCCATGGATAAATCCTATGGAATGCCCATGGTTTCTTGGGAAGTGACAAGTGCAACAGTGATCTGCAGTAATTGTCCCCAAGTGATCTCAGGTGTATAGCAGACCTGTAAGGCTCACCTGTTTGCAGCTTTGAGATGATAAATGGAGCACACAACTCTACCACCAAGAAAACTAAAAATAAGTTTTTAAGTTTACAGAGTGAGTACTCCATGGCCAGCTGGACAAACATTGGTCTGAACAATGTTCAGCAAAACACCAGAGGGCAAAAAATAGCCAATACATAAAGATCCACCTACTGCATTCTTATAAACTTATATTAATCCAGTAACAACACTTTCATAATGAAGACAACAAAAAAAATGTCTTACTCTCACTTGTAAAACAGTGCGAACTATGACAGACAAAACTATGTCCTGTGTTCTTCTTATTCTCGTTCGTTGTAGTTCGTGCTGTTTTACAAGAATGAATCTGTACCAACTCGCCAAACTGAACGTTCTGCTTACTCTCACGTATTTCTTATGTAGCAACCTGTACCTAAGCAGCAATTATAGAAGTATGTGCCCGAAGTCCTCAATCCTTATTGACGGTTACAAACTTGGTTGACTGTGAAAAGGCACTTTAGTGCCCATCAGCAACTTAAGCTATGTTTACAGCCATTACTACAACTCACCAATTCTCTTTGCTTCTAGAAGCACCCACATGTACTTGCCAATTAACATGGCAGATGGGCAAGAAGAAATAATTACATGTCGGAAAATGAAGCATCTTAACTGATTTACAAACCTTAGTGCGAATGCAGTTTGTGCTATGAAACAGAAGAAAGTGAAATTTCCTAGCACAAGCGACAGAAGTCACAGGAACAGTGAAAAGAACAGATGTGAAAAGGTATGTGATAAGAAAAGCAGATTCAAATGTCTGTTTATATCAAGATAACATACCATCATTAAATAGAATAACCTAGTAAAGGTTTCAGTGTTTGCTTGATAACACTGCTACTTTAGGCAGACTTAGGGAATACAAATTTGTGGTTACATACATCATTGGCCTAATTCAAGCAACATGTGATTAAAAAGTGTAATAGGGCACAGTTTTAGTAATGTAGCAATACGAAAGGCGTCTAGCAACTTGAGATTCTTTTAGTAGCTTTGAATCAATAGTCCAAGACGTGAGCTTTGGTTTCAACTCATTTTAACATAAAATATGTGGATCCAAACTGTTATACCTTCATTGCAAATGCGCAAGCTTCATATTCTTTGAAACACCTGAACTAGTCTGGGACATGAAATACATTGAAATGCAATTATGATTTCCAAAGTTCTGCATTAAATCATAATGTCTACAGTGTTAATCAATGACGGCACAGCAGCTCTAGTGAAAAGTTTGTTTCCCCGTTCACTTAAGCATGCTGCACTGCCAACAGCTCCAGGATCTGTTAGTACTGGTTGCAGCTACAACCTAACTGGACCTGACAGGGCAAGTGAACTGCGAAATAGTGTAAAGGAAAGAAAAGAGAGCACTGAAATAGAGCCACAGAAAAGTGTCAACACAGTGCTACCTTCTGCACGCTGGCCTCCTTCATTTTCTCCAAAGCTATCTTAATCTTTTCAGCCTTGAGGCGCGCAGCTTGTTCTGCCTAAAGAGCAGGAGAGGAGGGAGAAACAGAGAGGTAGAGGAAAGAGAAAAGGACAAGAGCACACACACCAGGTGAGGCACACGCATACTAATCTCAGGGCACAAGACAGTAAAACTTGCAGCAAACACCAGCAAGGCTGTTCAGAGCTCTGCCTCAGCACACAATAAGAGCAAAGGATTATTCCTTTCATTTCTTAAAGTTTAATCACAACAACTAGGACTTGAGTACTTTACTACTCTATATCTATATACCAGCAATTACATGAAATTATAAATATGCATCATTCCTCCCAACTTCTTCTCATGCCCTGCAAACAACTGGTAATGTGGAATATAAAGTGAGCTAGGGAAGACAAATGTGGTGACAGGAAGTGACAGCGTATAATAAACCTATCAAGCAGAGATACAAGATATGGCAGCTTGCACAAAAAGCAGCCAGAGAACCAGACCACAAATAACGGTGAATCACAACAACCATGCTTTTGTGGCTGCGTTTCGACATCTATAGGTTATGCATGAACCTGACGAATAGATAAATTAAAGGACACATACTCTAATGCCAATACATCTCAAAACAGAATCCTAAATGCACTTTGGCTGCTGCAGATACAGTGATAAGAGTGGCTGTGGATGCAATATAGCAGTGACACTAGGACCAAAGCCGCTGTAAGTACAGCCAGCCCTAGTATCTGAAACGATATGCATAAAGCCTGTCACTGCTGCCAGCAAACACTGTGTGAAAGACATTCTTTGCTGTTCACTTTCAAAAGTAGAACAAAAGTATTTACAAATGACACATTGGCTGGACACATTGGCTGACACAAAAGCTTTCAAAGGGTCCCTGCAATGGTTTTCAAGGTGGCTATGAAATGCTCGCATTATGTAGAGTAAGAGCTATTGAGCCTTCATGCCATGTACAAGTCCTCAAAAGTGAGCTGAAAACTTACAAATAATCTTTTAAAATTCTCATTTTCGTTCCTCGCAATGACATCCAGTGCCAATCTCTCGGGTGAAATCCTGCCTCGCAACATCATGAGCTTAACATAATATCATTCGCGAGGGGCTCTCATGGGCCCCAAGACCTGCAACAAACCAGTACGCAAAACAGGCAAAGAAGGCAGGGTGCATGGCCAGCCGGAGACAGCGGTGCATGGCTCCCTTCCACTCGGCTCTTTACTGCCGTGCAGAGAGAGTGAGCGGCAAAAAAAGAAAGTTAAAAACTGAGCCAGGTGACGTATTCATGGGTGGAATGCGGTCCTGGCCTGTAATCTTCATTTCTGACTGGCTCACTCCAACGTATGAGTTGAAAGAGAAAAGGCGGACGGTCGCTTTTAATCTTTGATGTCCCTGGTTCTGCATAACCTAGATCAAATATTTTTGCAGGAGGGTGATTCAATATCGATCAGTGTTTTGCTTTTCTTATCCTCGGTGCTCATGATTGCAAAAACCCTTTAATACGTAAATTTCAATCAAGACTGTCTAACAGTTTTATTGCTGCATGAGAAACGGAAGAAAAGCAAAGAGAAATGACGGTACACTATGTCCTGCATTCAGTAATGCACGTGGCAAACAAACAAACAGAAAAAAGAAATGGGGCCAACAAAGTACAAAGGTTACTTTTGAGAAATGTGACTCACAGGGGGCGGAGTATCCAGCTCAATGCCTGCCTGAATAGACCTCAGCTTGGCATTGATGGCCTCTAAAAGCTGCAAGTGCAAACACACACATACAAGCCGACAACAGACATGCATCTTGGCAGTCCAAGAGTGCAGGACATAACAAACACACAATAGCACAGCAAGACAGCTGACACTGATAAAGCAGGATGAGCTACAGGTCGTGCAAATACAGAAGCGCTTTGTGCTGCATACCTTATAAAGTGCAGAAAGAAATGGTGCTTTCTAAGCATGGAAGTGCAATGTGAAGGTGGGAAGGCATACTGTCCTCTGTTCTACTTAATGAATAAATGAATAAATAAATAATGAATAAATACTTAATAAATAAATAATAAATGCTGCCAATTACAGCACTGCTTTAAACTGGTGAAATGCACTAAAAGACCAAACAGAGTGGCAAGGGCAGGAAAAATGCAAGGCAGTATGCATGGACTCCGTGCTTGTCCCATCCTCGCTTCTAATTCGTTCTGTCTTTTAGCACAGTTCTACACGTATGTTGATATGTTTTACCAAGTTGTGCCTGGATACATGCACTTCATAGTGCTCTTCTGGTGCCTATGGCTAGCTACTATTGAAAAACAGGATGAACGGTGATAATTCTGATGCTAGGGAAAAACACTGCTGTTTAAAGAGATTTAAACTAAAAGATTAGAATTTGCAACAGACCATTTGAAAAAGGCATAAGTGCCCTCAAATTGTCTCAAAAGCATTTTGGAACCTTGAGGGAAGGACCACTTCATTCTTTGCCTTACTGGATGTGTACACCATGCAAGTCAGGGTCACCAATGCAAACCTTCCTGCCAGTGCCAATCAGAAAGTAAAAATTCAGGAAATGCTTATGGACAGTAAAGACATTGTGTGAATGTTTTGCTCTTAATACCTAATGTTACTTCGTTTCTTGCACCGAAGATGAAAATGTAAACATAGCTGTCAGTTTTGGTCACAATGAAGATTTAATGCAGAGATTGATTTCCCGAAGGCAGACGGAGTGAGCTTTGAGTGGCATTATCAGAATGAGCACATGTCATTCCATATACAAACAGAAGAAGAGCAATATGAGTTATGATGGTACACTAACATTGGCACGTCAGTTCTCCCATTCTAATGGAAAGCAGGAAATGAAAATCCAACCTAGAAAGTTCCACAAGCATCCCATCACTAAAAAAAAGGCATTTGCTTTGTTCAAATGGTCCTTTTCACTCAGAAGAATTCTTTCACCTCACTGAAGCACTACCCTAAAAATTTTTACAACATCTCACAGGCCTTGGACAATGTCTGAAAGAATATGATGCTGCCCTATGGTACCATTTTAGATTCCTCGAAGATAAAAATGAAACTATTGTTTAAACATTTAGGACTGTACCTAATTTGAACAGGTTTTCAAGGGCACAACAGGAAGTGGTTCGAAGCCAACCTGTTCCGGTTGTGTTTTCAAAACTTGTCAAGTTTATTTTAACTGCGCAAAGAAACTTCCTGTGTGACATGATTCAAACAAGCCTCAAACAGTGGCCGGCACAGTCCTTGCACAGGCACATGACAAATCTGGCAGGGCGAATAACAAGCAAGCGTTCATCTGATGCCTCTGCGCTCAAAGCATGTGCAGTGACAACAAGCTGTGCGAGCCAAGGCATATTCACATTGGAGAGAGGCAGGCAATGAATGCAAAAGCAGGCCCCCCATACCTGACAGGGCGACGATGCTGGGGGCAAGCCACTGCTGTTCACCACAGCCTTGGTTCGGTGGTTGGCCAAGCTGTCTGCTGCAGAGCGCAGTGCATTGTTGCCTCCCCCAGAAGAGGCAGACGACTCAGAGGAGAGCATCGAAACGTTGTCCGAGAAGGCAGAGTCATTGTCTGGACTATCGGTCCTGGGGGCTCCATTTGCAGATACGATGCCATCCTGCAAGTGTAGCCAGAGACAAGCGGGAAAACAAGAGGTCACCATGCACTTGCTGCTGATCAGCTGAGAAACTAAGCTCTTAAGCAGTCACCAATAGGCTAGAGCTTGCATGTAAAGTAAAAAAAAAATGGCATATGAATGTCGGTACTTGTGGATTTTTTTGTAATTGTTTTCTTTCCCCACATGTATTTGTGACTTTTTCCTTCGGTTTTGCATCACTTTACATCACTTCACCTTAGTCTCCTAGTTCCGCTTTGCTAGCTGTTCTCATTCTTCCATGTGTTTTTTTCCCATTTAAATGCTGTGGACGGGAAATGACATTAATACATTAAATTCCCTTCCATTTGCAGTTCTATTCACTCCCATCTATCACTTTCATTATTGGCAATGAATGCATCCCTGCCATTGTTTTATGCAAAGAGCGAAAACTCAATATTCACAGCTCATATAATATGGGCTGGCTTGTTTCAAGTAATCCACTGCAGATGGCTCACTTTTGCATGATTTTGAATGGATGCTAAGGACAAAAGTTGGCCTGTAATGATAAATTACCGCATCTTAATGGCAAAGACGCTACTTTCACTCAAAAAGGAGTTTTGTAAGCTAGAAAAGGCCAACAAATAAAATACAGGTGTTGTCATTACGGGCCAAATTCACAAGATAACCGTGGTGCATTGATGCAGTTTTTTTTTGGGGTGTATTACAGAGACTATAGGCTACATAATCACTCAATTCAAAATGGTAGTCACAGAGTCCTTTTCGGAGCAGACGTCATGGTGAAATAAGTATTCGTTATCGGTCAGTGCTGGCCCTGTGTTCTGTGCTCTCATCCATCATTTCTCTACTGCTCGGTGCCTCTAAATATAGTTTCTGAAGTTCACCCAAGCTGTTTTCCTAGTTTGCGTCTTCTCATTTAGGCAATGCTTACCGCTGCTGCTACCTCTGTAGTGTAGCATCCATTTTCCCAGTGCCACCATTATTGTTCAGCAAGGCTCGTTTTTGAATCTTAGTGCAAAAATGGACATGGGACAAGCTTGAAGAAGGATAACGAGCAGACACCGCTGACTACCTACTGCTTCTCCCGTGTCCTTTTTTGCACTGTAATGTTCAAAATACATGCCAACAGTTTGTTCTGTTGATGCTCCTTTGCTGTTTGCACAGACAACGTGGTGCAGCGGTTCTTATTCACAAATGGGCTGCCCCGTGCCTTGCCCACATGACTAAGAGAGGGAAAACGGCAACACCAAATAGACTTTCCATCTATACCCTTTCCATCTATACCAAATGGGCTAGCTAGTTGACAGTGATCTTAATTGAAAATACCAATGGAACATTTGAAGACATATGTGTCTTGCATGAAAAGAAATGATTACAAGTAGCACAAATGACAAATATAGTATGCATGATGCTGTCAGGATTGAGCCAACCAGCCCAGATGAAAGCATTATTTTACCATTTGCCGACGTGAACTGGTTTGAAACAAAATTAAGTCTGGTCCATTTGTTCCTTTTGTTTCGACTGCATTCCTGAAATTCATTCGGCAGCTATTTTCTATGCACATGCATAAACCCTTGCCTGAAAAGGTCCCAAGTCCAGCTTGGTCCGACCGCCCCCACTGGAAGTGCTGGTGCGACAGTGGCTCGAAGGCTGCTGGCCCATGGTCGCCACCGTGCTAAAAGGCGACGACAGTGCCAGGCTGGCTGGAATGCCCACTGCAGCAGCGGACACGGTGGTGGTTGCAGCGGGCGGTGCAAGGTTGAGCGACACCGGGCTGGTGCTGGCATTGTGGCCCGGGTAGGAACGCGAGTTCAGTCCCTTCTGGTTGATCTCACGTTCAAACTGGGTCTCCAGTGCACACAACTCGCCCAAGATTGCATCCAACTCAACATCCTGGCTCTCTGAGGGGGCCACCACAGAGTGAAGAGAAAGAAAAAGAGGGCTTGTCAGTTTGGAGTATTGTCTGGAAACTTTCAACAATGCAGGCTGAACAACACACTAAGTACAGGAGAGGAATAAAGTTCACAAATCTGCACAGCTGACTTCCCACGAAACACATAACTTCTATAAAACGTCTTCAAACAACTCCAAACGTCTAGCAACGTCTAACTCTAGATTGAAACATTTAAAAACATCTGAGCAATGGATGTTTATCCACAAACGTTTTAAAAACCTACTGACAAAAGAGGTGTATTCACGAATGTTTTAAAAACATTACTGACAAAATAAGTTTATTCACAAACACCTTAAAAACTTCTCTAAATATATGTTTTCCATGCAGCGTTTTGAAGCTTTGTCTGACGAGAAGTTTACTCAGGAACATTTTAGCGAAGTCTTTTTAACAGCAATCGGAAAAGTAACATAACTTTTCCAATTAGCGGAGTGATCGACGCCTAGGCGCCATCTACCAGAGAAATTACGATGCACGTCTACCCATTCTACATTGTCAAGTTACACCCCCTCAAGATGTGTTTCAAACAGAATTTGCTTCGCTTGGGGGGGTCAAAGTGGGCCTAGAATTCGGCTTGCGGTGCGATATGGTAATGCTTCAATTAGTAATTGCATGTATAAAATGTTTACGTATTATTTAATTGCGGTTTTATTTCTATACCAATACCCATAGGGTTTTATTTGCCTACCAAATTAGGTACGCAAAGGTACGCAACTGTCCCAGGATGGGTGCCCCTTGTAGGAGTTTACATAGAGGAACAAATGTATACATTATTGATGGCACTACAAGTTTCAATGCAAGATGTGCTGTTTACTAGTTGCAGCCAGAGATGGCGCTGTGACCTTAGGGTGATAGCGGACCCCACGAAATTTCGTTACGTGACAAGTAGTTGCTGCCACAGATGGCGGTGTGATATCGGAGTGGTAGCAGACCCCACGTACAAAATCTCAAAACGTAATGAGTAAGAAGAGGTAATGCTCTTAAAAGCATGAGAACTAAACCTAATGAGATCCCACTGGTTGTTTTTAGAGGATAGCATACTCATCTTGAGTCTATAGGCTTCATATAAGCAGCCATTTCCAAACAATAAAAATGTCTAAATATGTTCTTAACGATTTCATGCGAAGAAGTTTTCAAGATCTTTTTTGGCGGAGCATTAGCAGGCATATAACACCTCTTTTTGCCTCATTGTCTGCAGAACATATACTTTTGTAGACGTTTGTTACACGTTGCATAGCCCTTCTTGTGTTTCGTGGGTTAGTAATTTAAACATTGCAGAATGCTTATGCTTGTGTGATAAAGAATGGTGCACGGAGAAAGAAAAAAATTGTTAAGAACCATGCAAGATATTGGTACAAACTGCCCCGTGTCTCCTAATGCCTTTCTGTGAGTGCTTAACACTTCGCAGAGCAGCAAGACATGTGTCCCACTTGCTTCAAGAGCTGGCAAATGCAAAAAGGGTGCACCTAGATACCATATCTTTGCGTGCTGAATACTACCAATCAACCATTCAACGTGTTTTTATCTTTCCCTTATAGGCTTCCTTGGTGTTTTGTGTGTTTTTACAGGCGCCGTACAGTTTGACGAGCCATCTTAGCGGGAAAAAAATAGTTAAAAAATAGTTGAGCCTTTGAGCCTTTCCATCAGTAAACTGCCTCATAATATTTCTTCAAGCAATTTTCAATTTTAATGCAAGTTGTCATGTAGTATCCGAAAGACTGGTATGGATACGTACCACATTTGAGGCGTTATTGTGAAGTCATTGGTACAAAGTTGCACCCCTTTTTCTACAAAACCAGTGGTTCAAACTGCTTGAAAATGATTTCATTCGATTGCTAGAGTGAAATTTTTGCCATTTGTATGCATGTGAGACATGTACACAGCTTGTGCCTTATAAAGGATCAACATAAGCCTCTGATTGTACAAAGCACCTCCCACAGAACTGATTCAGTGCTTTAAGAAGCAGCTCATTTTGCAGGGCTAAAATGATAGCAGTTGTCTGGAAAATTCAGGACTATATTTATTTCTTAATTATCTGAATTAGTTACCACACATAAAAAAATTAGGTTTTAAATTGAACGAGAACATGTTGTGTCACAAGGCAACCCAATAAACCCCAAATCTTCTGTCACTTTTCTCATTCACGCTGTGAACAAAGCAATGTTATTGACCACAAGTGTAAATAAAAATGTGTGCGGTCTCAGCAGCTGCTTCCGCAGCCTCACACTCAGTGGATGGCTGGAGCAGAGCCCATGCTAGTACTATCAGCTTGCTTGTCTCCACTTTTCAGCACCGGGTTCAATGAACGGGGAAAACATGTAGAATAAAGATACGTGGTTAAATAGTGCGCAGTTTGGTCTTCTAATACGGCTAAACTTTCATAGTAAAGCTTTTCAGGCATCGTCAAAGGTATCCTTGTTCGATCCATTTCATAGTCTTTAAAATGCGCAGACAAACTTTACACTGCATCTTTTTTTTTCCTTTCTTTTCTAACTTGTGTGAAATACACTTTCGCAGCCATGCTATATGTTCTGATTTACAAGCACCTTACGTGTGCACAGCCACTCATGTTGTAGCAGTTTATTTTTTAAATGATGTTGCTGTCTTTGATATTTACCAGCATTTTCACATTTACTGCCACCTGTATTATCTGCTTCACCCACCAAAATGCTAAGTTGGTGATATGCTATGATGTAATTAAATAAATAAATAATCAACCAGGCTAACTCAAGAAATAAGAAAATGTGCTGGAGTTCACTAAGTGTGAGTGAGAGATATAACTCATACTGCAATCGCACAAATTGGATGAGTACATGTTTAAACTTTGGTTCAAATTACATAAAAGACCCAGATATCCTCAGAGAAAAACCACAGAATTTCTTTTGATTACTGCCAATGATACTGCAGTAACCTAAGCAACATGAAAATATTAAAATTAAGAAATGAGGGGAAGTCCTGAAGGACTGTATGCGCAGCTTTTGTCAAAATTTGCTAGACAACACAGTCATGCTCAGAGTCGGTATGCTGCCACTGCCACCACTAGCCAGTTATACAGCATTGCGGAACTTCTACTCTGCACCTTCTTTTGCGGCTGACACCAGAGAACTATGGCAGCAAGCGCCCTATGAAGTCACATTGTCTCCTGCCTCACAGAAGCAGCCAGTCAGTGCAACTACTTCGCTTCATGTGGTACTAGAGCTTCAGTTGGGAAAACCATACAACATGGTGTCACGCAAAAAGCCAGCATGCACCAGCTTGGTTCTTAGTATCGTTTCTAATCGAGCTGTCCTACAGCATGAACTTGAGGAGAAGAAGAAGAAGAAGAAGAAAAAGGCACAAAGCAGGCAGAATGTCATGGCATCAGGATTCTTCATCGCACAAATAACGAGTAAAAGTGTGATCACTTTGGCGTAGCGCACACTCATCGGTTCAAAAGTGGCATGCTGATATTAGCTATTTCGAAACTTTCATTTTTGTTCTGTAGGCCATGTAGTATGGATTGTTTTGCACCACCACAATCAATATCTTTGTCCTCATTTCCTCCAGAGCCAAGGACTTCCGTGGTGTTACAGGAGGCCCCACAGTACCCTCGAACCCAAGTCAGTATATTTCTGATGAAGGCTGTACATGCTGAATGCTGGTACAAGGCAGAGGGCAATTAGACACCACACTTCCTATCATACATCTCCATTACCGCACGCAGAGAGAAGGCAAGGGCAGGTACTCTGTGCACTTGCTGAAGTTGCATAACCAGCAATGCACCAAGATTTTTGTTGAGCAAGAACTCACATCTGAGAATAACAAAACCGTCAAACCGATTTATCTTTCTTCTGTTTCCAGCATTAAATGAGAACCCTGTCCCTTAATTCATGATGGGCGCAGTGGGTGCAGTGGGTACAGAGCTGTGGAGGAACCAAGATGTTCCACAAGGATATATATTTTCTGAACAAGCTGAAGCAGACCTTCCAGGTTGACCATGGAAAAGCGGTAGCCATCTAGCCGTGGGGTGGAAGCCAAAGCTGAATCTGGTGCTGTACCATGCCCCGCACGGCCAGTTCGAACATTGGCGGCACTGTCCACCCCATCGATGCCCTGAAAGTACACAAGGGAGGTGGATGTCAGGTACACTGCGACGTGGAGCTATGCACCAACCCAGCCCCGTTTAGGCGACAAAGCAAAGGTCTGGTACTAAAGAGTATGGACCAATAAAAAATCTGAGCACAGAAGGAATGAGGTGAAGCCCCTATTACTGTGCTTCTTCTCTACTGGTATGGAACAAAAGCACGCACAAACAATCTTCCTGAAACACAAACAACACACTTGGCCAATTAGGGCAGAAGAGAACATGCATGTAGTAATGCCAACTTCTGCACAAACAAGCTATTATTACTGGCTTGGGGTAAGACTAGAAAATGCAATTTACACAATTTTTTATGCTGACAGATAATAAAGCCAAGGTCATATGGCAGGGCCTCAATAAGTTTTGCAAATGCCTGCTTTCAATACTCTGATGTACTACTTTTTGTACTGCCATTACATGAACAATAAAAAGTAATGCAAAGTCCAGATACTAATCTCTCAGTCTAGTCTCAGTCTACCTGATCATTAGGTGTTCCAAGATTACAATTCATTTTTACCATAAATACAGTTTGGATAACCCAGAAAATCCTGTAGCAAGAAAATACAAGCAGCAACACCCTTCTTGAGATTCCTCGTGATTACACCCAGTGGCCATGAATCGCTCATCACTTGCATGAGCAACACTATTTCAACAGGAATTGCTCAAGCAGGAAATCAGCACTGTCCTGAGCACTGTTGAGATCAGAGAATGAGAACTGTCACTTGCTTTGCGTGCTGTCTAGACAGCCTGCATCAGGGAAGTAAAGTGTGGCGAAGAGATTATAACCCTCTGTGGTACCCTCATGATACGGCGAGGAGTGCTTGCGCAAAATCATTGACTTAAAGCTTAGAGAAGTGTTGGAACCTGTTTAAAGTGATTACTTTTGCTCTTCTGAGCACTGTTGATGTCATTAAAGCATTGCAGCTGTCTGTAGTGGACGTCATGGCCGTCATGGCACCAGATAGATTATGTGACCCGAAAAGACTGATGCTGCCACATTAGTGCGCCTCGTACTATTCTGTCTGCAAAGTGACAACACGCAAACGAAAGGCACTACCAATGGCTGCATGCAAGAACATGGAGACAGAAGTTGCACACAGGAGTGCAGTTACCGCTTTTGATCTCGAGTCAGCACACTGACTCCATACCCTTCACAAAGCAGTCTTGTGCAGTAACTTTAAAAGCACAGACTCAAGCTCTCATGGCCATTCACAGCCTTTCCAACAGGTGGGGTCGTCATTACCACGAAGGATGATAAACTAAGCCTCCTATTCAAAGCTAATGGTATGGTGGTGCCATCTGTCGATATTGTAAAAAAAACAACAACAGGTTTCGTATTTCTTAATTTTCCTGAATTCACCGAAAGATTCGCATGGTGGCATGCACATAAAAGAAATCATGTAATGATGCCCACGTTTCAAGGGTGCAGATGGGGAAGGTGGTCAAGGCTTTCTTTCCCAAATTTCTCAGCAAAGCAGTCATTATTATATGGAGAAAAAAAAAATGTGTTCATAGCACTACTCTCAGGGCAGCACATCTTCCTGTTCTCTTGGTATTTAACATCAAGGTCCCTCAAAGCTTCACTGCACGAAGTTTGTAAAACCATGACAACAGCTGAAGCTGGGAGTAACACAGCGGAACAGGGTACGACTCATGAAATATAACTGTACATAGAAGTTTTCATTCCACGACCAGAGCATTAACTTTTAATCCCACCAGTTGCCAGACTCCTCACACATTTCTTGCTTCCCTAAATGACCTACATTTGGAGCTCTGCACAGTTCAATGAAGGGCACAAAGCTCTTCATTTAATAAATTGCTTTTCATCATTATCACCATCTGCTATCTTCCAAAACCCAACCAGTGGAGACAGTTGCATCAGGTTTCAGAGTGAGTAAAGCAATCCATCCTAAACTAACCACCTCGGCCGTTCCCCGATTTGGTCGTACAAGTAGCGCAGCCAAGACAACCACGGATGTGGGTGTCGTGCTGCCAACTGCATATGTCACCAACCGCCTTCGCGGATCACGCAACGCGAGACGGGCGTGTCCGGCAGTTCACAGTCCTCGAAGGCCGGCCCTGCTTCTGTCACCGCCATCATCTGTGCGTTTGCATCGCGAGACCACGCTGACAGCATCTGGCTTCGATAATCGTGGCCATGATGGGCGTGCGCCTCTTCTCGTGGCTAATGGTCGAGAAACGTGCCAGAGACCCCAACCGACAGGCCAGATGAGGTCGTCAAGTACGCCGGGTGGCTTGCGACGTTTTCCAGTCCGCCAGACAGGGCCTCCGCAGCCCATAAGTAGCCGCAGAGTGCTCGCCAAAACCCCTTTCTATGCAATGAAAACGTTTTTCAGCTGAACGAATTTCAGCAGGCTGCAGCTTTGACTTTTGCGAAGATCGCTGCGCCAAACTACAGACTCCATATCTGCAGGTAGAGCAGATATGCCTGCGTAGCTGGCTTGTATCTTAGGCGGTAGCCGAATGTACTCGCGAAGTGTTCGACGAAGCACCTGTATTTGAAGTGCCACTCGGCAGGCATTGAACGGGAAAGAAAAGGTCAGCATCCAAATGGTGGCCATGACTTCAGATCATGTGCAAGACACAGAAAAAGCTCATGCTTAACTCTAATAGTTAAACAGCAGAAATTCATCCAGGGTAGTTAGAAAAGAAGATGGCAATCACAATTGTAATTAGTATATAGCTGGGAAGAAGGTCAAAGTCACGGCTTAATTGTTGCGCCTCCTGCGCACGGTTTCGGAGTAACGCACGGCCGACACGACACGGAGAGCTACACCAGATGACACGGCAAAGAATCTGCGCAGAAGCAAAAAAGAAATTATACACGCCTGCGATCGAGTAAGCGACCGCGTTTGGCTCCTTGGGAGGAAACTCAGGATGGCAGTGGCATGCGGTTGGATATACTAGACCTAAAAAACAGGCGTGTCCCTGTGACCTATGCGTTTGTTCGCGTCTTGTACTACTAGTTGTTGCGCCTTTTTCTACAGGCGGGTAAGGCAGTTAAGACCATTCTCACCGACTTGCAGCATCGCGCACAAACAATGTGATCGCCACCGCCATATTGGAAGTCAGAATACTGACAACGTGACCGTTCGTATAGGCCTTAAAGTTTCCGGCAGTCCAACAGCAGTGCTCTTGCGGGAACAGCCCTGGGCACCACGAGCAACTTACAGGTGCCACAGCAGACAGATGCGGTCAGTCGGACGGCTGCATTTGTCAGGATCAGTCGACGTGCGGATTTCAACAAGAGTTTGCCGTGGGCGCTCTTTAGAACTGTTTATTCAGTCTACTTCGAATCGATAAAACAAGGATGAGCGGGTGGTTCCGGGCAAAATTGCCAGTTTACACGCATAAGAACCGGGCCCATATTGATAACGGACAAGAGAGCCTGGAGCGTGGGTTGGACAGCTATATACTATATACACGCAGTGTGAGAGGTCAGAATTAATTGCCTCTTATGCTTCAGCTCTGCTGTTCCCAAGTCACCGTGCAGGATGGCGTCGCATATTCCTTTCCGGTGCTCGGCGCTTTTCTCGGGTGACAAAATAAGGGGCTGCGCATCGCTAAAGCAGCGCGCGCGCTAAAGACGAGCGCGGAAATCCGCAAGTCGAAAATCGCTTGTCAACAGAAGTTCCGCTTCTCAGTTTTTTGTTTGTTTGTTTTACAAGCAAATGCAGCTGCGTTCAGCATTAGAAACGTCCCACGCAGAGGCAGCACGCCGTACGGAAGCGAGAGCAGGGCAGATACCTCGCCGACCAGCTGCAGCGCGGCGGGCGCCCCACGGCACCCTTTCCCTTCACGGGCCTCCGGGCGTCGTAAACGTCAGGCGCCACACTCCGGGGAGTGCGGCAGGGTGCTCCCGGTATTTACCGACGCCCGTATCCGGCGTACACTTTCGACAACAGCGACCCCGCTATCTCGCTCAACTGGACGACGGCCGCCGGGCGTCTCACGCCGCGAAGCAACGCCGTCGTGGCGATGCTGCAGTCGGACTTGGCCGGCACCTAGACGCAACGGAAGTCGCGAGTTGGGGCTGGCCAGCATTCGCGCTGACAGTAAAGTTACACAAACGGTATGCGTGTACCGAAGCCGGGAAGGCTTAAGAGGTCGCCATGATTAGAGATGGCGCTGCACGCGGGAAATAAAGGAAGCGGGAATGAAAGGAACAGGAGAGGCGGATTATGACGCTCAGGGGAATGAAGTGGCGACGCTCTTCATTGCTGCTCAGATCGCCCGCATGCAGAAGGTTACAACCACTAAGGGTTACAACCACTAAGGTGACAACCACTAAAGCGCACTAAGGGTGACCCACTGAGCGAAGAGCACCGTCTACGCCATTGTTGCGGAAAGGGGGGGGGGGGGGGAAGCAACTTCACCACAGTCAGCACTGTCCGCACGGCCAGGAAGCAGCACCGAAAACGAGATCCTTGTGTTCGACACGAGGCCGCACTTCAACATAGGCGAAATCATCACGCAGCTTTCCACTACGGCGTCTCTCGTACGCCTCAAGAGCGCCTTTTTCGCGTGAAAACTAAGCGATAAAAAAAATTTCACCGGGGCACCTAATTCCATTGTGTGTTGGCATGCGACAGCATTAGCAGCTCTTGACGCCTTTAACGGAAGTGACGTCACTGCCTGTCTGCAGTGACCTCACATCCCTCCAGCCAATGGGCGAACGTTATGACAGACAACGTATTTGGCCAGATGGGGCTCTAATGCTATCGAATTAAAACCAAGTTTTCTTTGAGCACAGCTATATATAGGTTCATCCACACACTACCTGGTCAACCACCCTGCCTTTTCTTCCTTTTTTCCGTTCTTTGTGCAACAGCAAAAACAGCACACACGGTGCTTTTTTTTAATAAGCGTCGTGTTCACACGACGGACGGAATCGTCCTTTATATGTGCGTGCCGGACGTCACATGATGTCACTTCACGCACGAGGTGTTGCGACGATTCGTTTGCTTCTGGGACACATGACAGCCGAACGGGAAGTTTCGAAGGCGCGCTTTTAAGGCGAAAGACGCAACGCCAGCGAAACGACACGTGCGGCGGCAGCCACGCGAAGCGAACGAGGCGCCATGAAGGGGCCCCGAGCACCGGGCACCTACGTATATTTAGCAGCACCAGATGACGCGCGCGGCACGCGCACCCCGAGCGAACTTGTATGGAGACACGCGACGGGCTGCGAGAAGAGCTTCCCGGCACGGCTATCTATAGGCCACCATAAGGGCGCAGTCATCGACGGAAGCCCCTTCGATACACTCCCAAATTCGCAGGCAGCACTCTTCGACGATCTTCCACCACCGCAAGACTCTACCTCCAAGGCGCACCTTGTCCAAACTGCTATGCCGTCTGAATGGCACGAGACTTGCTCCTGGCCCTGCTCCGTCAGAGCCTCAGCCATCTCAACACGGGCTCGCTTTGCCACGGCTGCGCACAATGCTATCTGCTGCGGGGCCAGCGTACCCTCTGGCCAACGTGGAAACGACACCGCCATCTGGCCGGCTATCCGAATCAGACTATAGAACTAACCGGATCACATCGTGTCTAGCAAGCTCCCTAGAAGGCCAAGGTATAAAAACTCCGCGCTCTGGACAAGACTTGGGGTAGGGAACTTGGGGTGGATGGATCGATTAGGTCGACAAGAGGATGGACGCGTCCCCTTTGAAGCGGGGTGGTTCCGGGTGACACAGTGCTCAGTGTTTGTTTTACTGCGTTAGAAGTAGTGTTCGCTTACCCCCAAAATCCGTGATGCGTGCGTGCGTGTTTGCGCGCGTGCACGCGCATGTGTGTGTGTGTGTGTGTGTGTGTGTGTGTGTGTGTGTGTGTGTGTGTGTGTGTGTGTGTGTGTGTGTGTGTGTGTGTGTGTGTGTGTGTGTGTGTGTGTGTGTGTGTGTGTGTGTGTGTGTGTGTGTGTGTGTGTAAAGCCTCTGCCTTGCGGAAGCCCCGTCCGGAGGAAGTATTCTAGAGTAGGAGCACTTCTGGGCACCCATCTCCACCCTCACAAGTCCTGCAACCGCCCTTCAACATCACCCAAAATGTCCACCCTCAGAAGGCCTCCAACCAACTACCACCAACACCTACCTCCAGAATTCCAACCACCATCACACACTTATACCCTCCTGAAGACTTTCACCCACCAACCCGCTTTCCCACTCCAGAATAATAATTGGTTCTGGGGGAAAGGAAATGGCGCAGTATCTGTCTCATATATCGTTGGACACCTGAACCGCGCCGTAAGGGAAGGGATAAAGGAGGGAGTGAAAGAAGAAATGAAGAATGAGGTGCCGTAGTGGAGGGCTCCGGAATAATTTGGACCACCTGGGGATCTTTAACGTGCACTGACATCGCACAGCACACGGGCGCCTTAGCGTTTTTCCTCCATAAAAGCGCAGCCGCCGCGGTCGGGTTCGAACCCGGGAACTCCGGATGCAGCGGTGACACGAAAAAGCGACGGTAAATTCCAATTTCCAGACGCATTGGGGTGGCGATAATTGTAAAAGCGAAATGTAATTTGTCGCATCACATCACATGATCGCCCAATCATTTTTTTTTATGTGAAATCATTGTATGTCCCATTAGTACAAAAGCTGGCGTCCGTCGCCGTCCATGGCACGAAATTCCTAAGTGACGTCACCATGGCCTCGCACGGCGTAAGCCGTACACAGTAAAAAATTTCCAAAGGTGCGGGGAATTCAACAAAGGACTCTCAGATTGCGAGGCGAGCACGCAACCCATTGGCCATAAAACTGCGTTACTTCTTGGCGAATAAAGGTGAACATAGTGTGCGCGTTTCCTTACGACTCTATGCTAATGAATAGGTGTGTGATTAGAAAGAACAAAATCTTTAATGAATCTCGCCACAGAGCTCACGTTGAGACAGTGCTTTCGCAATCAAAGCATGTAACAGGTTTTAAGTACCCTGCGTATCTTTTTACCAACTTTTAACCATTTCTTAGATCTTGAAAATTACTACCTTGATGTTTACCCATTTTTATATTCAGCTTTCAAAACTATAATTCTTGAGAAAAACAGCCAGGTCTCTTTATGATGGCTGCGCCCCCATTGACCGAAACTTTCCGCTGCGGCTGATCGCCCGCCCAGGACTACGCGGTCAGACCACCGCCCACCAGCCTGTAGTTTTTGCTGGGACCCGGAAAGCGGGACGGCACAGCCAAATAAGAAGAAAAGAAAGAAAAGACGGCCACGCAAAGAGCCTCGGTTGGAGCAGCTCTGTGTTGGAGCAGACGGGCCCGACGACACACGCCGAAAACAAGGCGCCACGCACGATAGCCGCAATGGCCAGCAGTCGCTGAACACGAGGACAATTAATGGACGCGGCAGCGCCAAGGCGAGCTCCGTCTCCTTCCCCGGCCTCATGGTGGCAGCAGGGAGGGGGACGTATCTCTGCTCCGCGGCAGCGGCTGGGTTCAGATGTCACACAGCCGGCATCTGCTGCGACCGCGCCAGACGAAAGATCGGAAACCAACCGGGAAAAGCGAAAGCGAAAAACGACACAGAAGGGCGAGGTCGAGAAAGGGCGACCACCCCCTAGTTTCCGATGGCCCGGAACCGCCAGGCAAAAAGAATGAAGGACATAGATGCACAAAAATGGTCCGACGTGGAGAAGAGGAAAGACGGCCGCCGCCTCGGGGGGACGCACGACACGCGACCGCCGTCTAGGCCGCGCGTGCTTGCGCGACTCGCCGGCGTGGCTCGGTGCCCCTGACCCTGCAGAGCCCCTCTCGGGGCGCCAGTCTTCAGCTGCTGCTTGCTGCTCGCAGGAGCTGCGCCCCCCTCTCGCTAGCGGGGGCGCCGCCCTGTCGCCCGCTTCAACTGCTGCCTGCGCTGCTGTCCCGAAATAAAGCACAGACCCCGGAGAGAGACATCTGCTCAGCGGAGCGCGGGGCTCCGTCCTCCGCACCTCGGTGCAGGCAACGCCCGTCCGCCGTGTAGCGACCGACTTCAAGGGGACAAACTGAGGTCTGGCCCGCATAGGTAAAATATCGCATTCTAACGACAATGACGCTTTCTCTGAACACGAAGCTTCTATAAGCTATAGGAAAGGTAAAAAAAAAAAACAGAGCAGTACAGTAGCTCCAAAGCCGAGGATCCTTGAGGCCACTAGGTATACGCCGCCATTCACTTCCTAATGATGATCTCGGAGTACCCTCCGGTGCAGACGTCACGAGTTCCAATCGAGTGGCGGGAGAATTTTCAAATTACACGTTGCCGGCAATAAATGAGTCCTTCGCTGACGAAAAAACATCAGATGCGACCAAGAACCGAGCACAGACACGGGAACACAAGCCTCGAGATGAGCCTTGTAACCGCAGAGGGATACTCGTGACCACAGAAGGCATACGGGCCTGCTGTTCACGCATCGTGAGCAAAAAAGAGGTAATAACAACAATAAAATAATAATAAGCACACAACATCGCCTGTGTCCATTGTACGAACCAAAAGACAACAAACCAGTTGATCTTTTCGCGTCCGCCCATCCGAAAAAAAAAAACAACGTTTATAATTGATACTTCGAGGACGCACTCCTTAAATCTTGTGGGCACGTTTCCCAGCACAGGTGGTGCCTCCTTTCCGGCTCCTTTCACTCATTCACACTCGCCGTCTGCGGTGGTGGCCGGCAGCACGGTCAAAAACCATACAAAATCCGAGAATATCAAGAGGAACCCAGGAACAGGGATGAGACAACACTTGCCCCGTGCCTGCAGGCGCGCGCTGCCAATGTGAAACAGACGAAAACACGCAGGTGTCCGAATCGTTTCTCCTGTGCCAAGAGTGTTCGCGAGCGAGCTCTGTTCAAGGTGAGCTATGCATCTGCGAGATAGCACTAAATTAATTCGTCCCACTGAGTGGGAAGCAAACTGTAGTGCGTCGACTGTTCTTCAACGCTGATCCCAGAGGCCAGGCAGGCTACATCGCCGTTCGCTTCAAAACGCGGATCACGGAGTCCTTTTCGATGTAGACGTCACGCGTTTCGATTGAGAGGAGGCAGAAGTTTTAAATACAACTTTCTCAATAATAAACGCGCCCTTTGCTGCCGGACAAACAAGGTATCTAGAAGGAACCACTGAATCTAATTTTTCCAAGCACAAAAATTAGATGGAGTAGTCCTGAGTGTCGTGGCGACAGAGATTGGACGAGCCGCCGACTAGAGGTCGACCGGAAACCAGGAAAAAAACGCTCCACCGGGCGTCAGGCGGCGCGGCGCTCGCTCCATGGCTGTCCACTGACAATGCGACTTATCAATATCGGGCCCTCTAGGACGACCTCGCTCGAGCGGAGAGGCGGCGGGTTCCACGAGCACCATTGCGTTAGAGCATTTTCCAGTCGATTAACGCCCCGTTGCCTTGATGCCTAAGCAGATTGTCGAGACACGCCGTTTTGAGAACAGCTGCAACGCAACGCGCGCACAGCTCGCGCCTCAGCGCTCTTAGTGAAAAGCGTTTAATCAAATGCCTGCTCCCCACTCGGAGCAGCTTCGCGCACTGCGGAGGGCAGCGCGTTTTCGCTTGCCAGCTGAGCCTTTTTTTTTTTCCTGCAAGCTGCATACAACGAGGCAAGACCGGAGTTTGTTTGTGTTCATACTTTCAAGACCTATACTACACTTACAGACATTACAGAGGGGAGTGGTTATAAATAAATGCTAGAACAATCGATTAACAGAAAACTGGAGCAACACACTCATACGTACTTGTGGAGGTGCTAATTACATAACATCATTAAAGCGCTGTTGAATTCGACATGATCTGTGATCGCATAAGCTTGTGCGGAAGGCGGTTCCACGCTTGTGACGACTTCAAACGAAACTGAGTGTGAAAAACGATTGGGTTTACACAATATAATTCCGACTATTTGAGTATGCTCTAACCGGGAGGAGATGAACTGAGGGGGCAGAGCGAGTTCACCGTGGAACAAAGTAGTTTAAGGCGATATGATATGCAAGGGGTGGCAGGTCAATTAAGGCTTGCTTTCATGGCATTTACGTTCGCACTTGAGTTATAATTAGAGTATGAAGAGAATATAATTGCCCTCTGTAATTCCTGACGAATATGTATCGCAACTGCAGCCATGGGCACTCCTTTTTCTAGTCCCCTTTTGTTGCTGTTCTCCTTCAACACTGCTTCTCGGTGCGGCCGCTACTGGACGCTGCGGTTTTGCGTACAGATCTGCGAAACGCGTGCGTGAGAATGTAGGCCATGCAGTCATCGCCGTAAGAATTACATTTTTAGATGTGTAAAGGCTTGAGTTGTACACTTAATCGGCGACATCAATTAATGGGATTCGTTTACAGCGTGTGAAATATTAGGATTGAGTAGGAAAATGGCCTCTGTCAGGTCGCTGCACGTAGCATATTTCTTACTATGCCCAAGCTGCCCAGTTGAACTGGTTGCAAACGTAAAAGGTACAAAAGCCTCACAAAAAAATATCGAAACTAAAGATTAAATTAAAAAAAAAAACTGCATGTACTGAAATTGGAAGCACCGGTAACTTATGCGACAACCTTAGAGAAACTGGACTTCACTCCTTTGAACTTTCTATCTCCTGCATTCCGTTTCCCCTTTCTCTACTTATGCCTCACGGCACACTCCCCCCCCCCCCCCCCCCCCAAGAGAAATACAAAAAGTTATTCTTTTTAACAAGGAGTCGTTACTCCGTTTCATTTTGATGCTCACTAATACAGAGAATAAAGAAATGCATGATTACACTGTTTCTTTGCAGACTGCAGTTCATGACTAGAGCGGACATGACAACCACACTCGGATAGACGAGCGTTTACATTTGTACCAAAGCAGTCAGCTTCAAGTGCTTTGAAAGGATAATATAAACGACGTTTCGTGCACTTCTACCCTCTACAATTCCGACCGCCACAGCATTCGATTCGAAAAGTGTCTTTCTCCGTACAACTGAATACATTCATGCTCACTTTCGAGAAGACGCGTCGTCTCTCCGCCGGGCAATAACAACCGCCACGCTCCGCTGCAGTGAGCAAGCAACATATCCAAGCAATGCGGACACGCCGCACGCAGAACGAGGCCGCTTTCACCCCCCCCTTACAGCATAACTACCCAGCCAGCCAGCGTCCCACCATCGGCGACAAGTTTTCTTGGCGTAAACTGACCACAAGCGCCTGGCAAAGTGCGCGCCATGTAGCGGTTCGGTTTTCTCCTCCCCCGCAGTCGTCACCGGCCTTGGCGACCCCGGCTTCGCATCACTCGGGCAAGACGCCAAAGGCCGCCGCCGCCGCCACTGATCAGTGCTCGTCTTGGAAACAAATAACAAACCCGCGGAGTGGGGGGAAGCTCGATAGGGCCGTTCGTGTTTGACTGACACCCGATTTTACTCCATTCTTGCGCCCCGAGCGAATTTTATACATATAGGCGTAAACCCGATTTTTACCCGAATTGGGCTTTCTAGAATGTAGTTTACCCAGTACACAAAGCATGATGTCTCCGAAAGAAAATTAGCGGATTGGTCAAATGTTTAGGGGAATCCCCCTAGGTGGAGTAGACTTGTAATAAGGGAGTAATCACTCATTGGCATCCACCCAAGCGCAGCCATACGGCAACAAAGGAAATCTATGCAGCTTTTTCAGAAACTTCGTAGGTAAAGAAAAATTCGTCCTGGTCCGGGGTTCCAACCCGGGACCACCGCCTCACCATAGCAGTCGCTCTAACAACTGAGCTAAGTGGGACTGCAAGCTTATGGTAGGGCGAGAGCAAATTGATCAATAACTCAAAGCGGGAACAGTGTTGGTCAAATGTTTAGGGGAATCCCCCAATGGGTTGGGTGTATGCCAATGAGTAATTACTGCCTTATTAAAGTTAGCACATGTATGAAGTTTGCTCCACAGAGGCGTTCTTAGTTACCTGTTTATTTGAAACCTCTCTTAACGCTTGTTATGTATGACGCGGCTTAGTTAGTTCTAAATGTCCGGTTAGAAGTGACAGGCTAAAACACGGGTACTAACCGAAAGTCTTGTTGGCATCACTCTATCAAACGCCACCCCCGCTAACGACGTCCTGCTCCACGGTTCTCGTGCGCCTTAAATGGCTGATGGCGACTGAATGCTTACGCAGTGCGCTAAGCCAGCCAGATTCCGCAGGAACACGGTAGTGCTGAGCAGGAGTTGGCAATGCACGGAAAGGAAATTCTGTAATAAGCGTAAGTGATAAATGTACCTTATTTGGTAAATTATTTAGTGCAGATTGCCGTTTCGATATATTTTGCGCAAATAATTAGCAAGAAATAAAGGATTTATAGTCATTTTCCTGCACTTGTCTTCTCCTTTAGTAAAATGTCCTTCGCTGCAAAAAAATAAACAGCCCCGAAAACCTTAATTCTGAAACCTTTTGCTGAATAACTAGAAATTTATCTGAAGCAAAAAAGAAACGCCTGATTTTTAGCCCCGAATTACGCAAAAAAAAAAATAAAACCAGGAGACGACGAGCCTTACATATATATGCCGTGAACCCAGGAAACAAAACCAAGACAGCGAGCTGCGCAAAACATCCACATTAAAAACAAGCAAACCAACGCGCAGCCTGGCGCCCCACTCAGCTTCCGAAGCACAAGCACGAAATTTCCTCAAACGTTATCTGACTCAACGTTCTGCCGCAACTCTTGACTGAACAGCAGTTCCGCCATACAGAGAATAACAATCGGTCTTGCATGTTTATTACTGTATGCAAAGTAACCAAAAGCAGCAGATCCAGGTCACACCTGCTGCGGGACTAGGACCTCTGCCACTGATCAATCTCAATCAATCCTCTCTAATGCCATCACCCCGCCCGACTTGCTGTCTCAACCCTGGCTACGTTTCAGTTATCCATTCTCCTCGCTGCATGTCCCACCCACTCAAGTCCATTTCCTACTATTGATTGCCAACAAAGTTTTCTCCATCAGCAGTGAAAAGGAGCTCGTAGGCAGCGACTAATTACAGCTAATCGGTCCGCAATTCTGAGCAGCCTCAGCTGAACAGTCCAGTGACAGTACGGCACACAGCGGTTGTGCGATCAAGCTTGGCCCATTAGAGAGCCGCGACTCGTCGGGTCGGGCCTCCTTCGAAGATCACATGTGGAGGAGAGGGGGGGGGGGGGGGGGCGTCTTCCTGCTGCGCGGGAAGTCGTCAATCAATGCCGAGGCAGTCGTGGCCCATGAATAACGCGCGCGCTGCCTTCGCTCTTGGCACCGATCAAGGCGAGTCACACATCGCCGGGGCGGCGACTTCGGAGAAGAGCGGCCGACGCTGCGCCTCTCTGCAACGCGACGGGGCCAGACCTAGAGCCGAAACTCCCAGCCCGACGTGTATACAGCCATGGAAACGCTGACCTGAGAGCGACGACCGAAGACCACCGGTGACACGCATACCTTGCAGCCACGAGACCACGAGTCACCAGCAACGACATGCATGCGCAGGAGATCGCTGCCTGCGTACAACGGCCTTGAGGTGGTAACGTCTATGAAGGCCCACTTGCGAAACCAAGCGACCGGAGCGAAATGTAGTTAACAATGAATATTTTCGAGACCAGAAACCGCTCGCGGACGGACCTTGTAGAATCATAGAGGCGCGCTTGTCTGCCCTCGTGGCATATGAGTTGTCGTCGCAGTGGCAAGTGCTTTGGCGACTGGTGGCCCACGAAGCCAGGCGACCGCTTTCACTACAACCCGGAGAAACGAATCAACTTTCAGTGACAGCTACAACCGGCCGCCCGTTACCTGTTCCTCTCGACATCTGCAGAAGTAACCGCAAAGCAGACGCAGCCAGAAAGGAAAGAACCGCTAGAGTAAGCGGAAAGTGACTGCGGACGAAAGACTTTCTCTGCAGCAAAGAGGAAGAGGTTAAATAGGAAGTCCTGACGCGCTCAGAAGTCAAGCAGGCTGTGAAATTTCACCCCACTAAAGTTATCCCACTTCCGGCACCCCCGGGCCTCGCGCCCTACTTGCTCAGTGACCGCGCGACAAACTAGAGGGTCGGTCGGCCACAGACGCCGTCTTTTAAAAGGGCCACTCTTTCGCACATGTCCAGCTCGCCGGCGCTGTACAAAGCATGAAAGATACCGCGTGAAGATGGGAGAAACTGAGAAGCGGCGGAGGAAGTGTCAGTGGAGTCGGTTGCCATGGTTACGCACCGCCGGCCCGCTCTTTGACGCCTTCCTTTTCGTTCTTCCAACCTCGTGGAATGGCCCGCGCCTGCCTCCGTCTTGGCCTGCTGCCAGCAGTATGTGAGGGTTACGCCTCAGATCGCACGGCACAAGAGGGGGCAAAATACCCTGCGTGCGTATACGCACGCAAACACGAACCAATGCATGCGTGCAGACAAGCGCCCTGGACAGAAGCCCCTCCTTTACGTCCAAGCGTGCTTGTCATCCTCGGCGACACCCAGCAGAGGCCGGCGAATGCTGAGGCGTGACGTCACTCGAACTATCCACGAAGAGGATGGGAAAATGCTACAGCATTACGCCGGCTCAGGTGGGAGGACGGGGAGAGGCTCGCTCCTTTCGTGTTCCGCGCGGGGAGCGAGGCGGCAGCCGCACGAGCAGCGGCGGTCAGTGAACCCGGGCCGACCGTGAGCGTCCCCGGGGTTCGCTCCTGCCGCTCGGCCACCCTTTCGACCGCCGTGGCGGAAATGCGTCCTCTCTGCTCCCGCAGAAACGGCCAGGAGACACGACAGTGCATGGAACATGACTTCACGTGTTGCCGACACGAGTCTCGATAGGGTAATGCCGAAGACTTATTTTTGGAATCTTCGGGCATACTAAGGTCTGGGGAAAATTTCCGGCTCGTCAGCGCAGGCACAAGATCGGGCCACGTTGACTGGTCAGCATGCAATGGCGTAACGCATGCATGACGTCATTGCAGCGCGCAACGCAGAGGTGTCCAAACGCATTGACGTCACGCGCACTCCACGAGGGAAGGTGAGTAATAATGAATCAACGATACTATAATCGCCACCGAAAACAGCTGTCGCTTAATCTCGCGCTACACACTGGCAACCGTCACGCAGGGTTTTTTTTTTTTTGTTACCATGATGTCAGCCTGAGATATGTTGACGAGCTTATTGTGATCCTAAAGCACGTGCACCTCTCTCCCCTTTCCCTGGCACTCACATAAGCGCGACTGACATGACTGATGGCTGTCTTACACTTTCTTTCGTTCTCAGCGGCCAGCACACTGGCCATTTTTATCTGTACTCACCTATGGGGCAGAAACGTGGAGGCTAACGAAAAGAGTTCACCTTAAGTTAAGGACAACACAGTGAGCTATGTAAAGAAAAATAATAAGTGTAACGTTAAGAGACCGGAAGCGGGCAGAGCAGGTGAGGGAAAAAAGCGGGTTAATGACGTCCTAGTCGAAACCAAGAGGAAGAAATTGGCTTCAGCAGGGCATGTAATGCGAAGGAAAGGCAACCGACGGTCCTTAAGTGTAACAGAGTGGATTCCAAGAGTAGGCAAGCGTAGCAGGGGCGGCAGAAGGTTAGGTGGGCGGATGAGATTAAGAAGTTAGCGGCGATACGGTGGGCGTAGCTGTCAAAAGGCAATGTTTAATTGGAGAGACATCGGAGAGGCCTTTGCCCAGCAGTGGGTGTAGTTAGGCTGTTGATAATGATGATGAATTACAATGCACACCCATTACAAACTTTCCTGACGCGACGCAAATATACCGAGCCGGTAATTCGGAATTGCTTCGGAGGCTACAATGCCCACATCGCGCCAAGTGCTGCGCCGGCGGCGACGAGCGCGTTCAAAGAGACTCCTCAGACCATAATCGGAGGGAAACGGGTTAGGTTAGGTAGTGAAGAAAATGAAAGGAGCGAACCGAAGATCATGCTTTTCCGGACGGTCATTCAATTAGCAGCAATTCAGGATGAAAAGACGAGAATATGCTCGTACAAACCTGTGCACGTGCCCTCCTTCGCTGCCCCGCGCCCATCCGGCTGTCGCCCACCATACGAGAGCGCGAAAATCAGGCCCACTCGAAATCCTTGCGGAGGAACACCTTCCGCGGAAGACTCGGCTGAGCTGCGCATGCGCAGTAGTAGGCGATGCAGCCGTCCCGCAGTCACGCGGGGAGGACCCGCCGTCGCTTGATGGGGCGCAATTAGCGGCGCGAAACAACGCTCCCCAAGGAGCGCAATTGGATCGAGGAAGCGGAGACCAGCAGGAATTGCGCAATGCGCACGCGCCAAGCCCACACGCGTTCCTCCGGCGCTGCCACCAAATGACCGCATCTCGGCGTGCTCCTCCGCGTCCGGCTGCATGCAGATGTCTCCCATTACTTGGTCGAAGCTTTCGAAATCTTCCGACGGCTCTGCTTTAGGCTGGCAGGGGCCGAACTGCGGGGTAGCCAGCCTGCACAAGCCTCTGGGTCGTCTTGCGCGTTGTGTTCGAACGGCGCGGGAGGTTCCGCTTCAGAGGCGTGCGCACAAAAATGAGGCCTTGCGCGCCCAACCCACGAAGTAAAGCAAATAATTCGTACTCGTTCACTCCCCGAAAAGGGGTGCAAGGGTGGCTTCTACACCCGCACAATTGCGTGGGGTAGTTCCACCCTTTTCCCCGGTTGCATTGCAGTTGCACTGGCCAACTGTTGCATGCACACTGACTGCTCTGAAAGACGCTGGCCATTCTGTGGCGCGTGCATTTTCGAAGGGAAGCTGAACAGGAGGAGGAAGAGGAAAGTAACAGTGAGCTTCTCTTCCTGAGTGGAGCCCTCGGTCTAGGGCTCTACCACTAAATATGCATCCGTAATTAAGATATCAGTTATGATGCCCGGATGGGTGCAGACTGCTCCAAAAGCGTCGCCGGAGGAGGACAGGCGCAGTTTCTCGACCCTCTTCCTGTTTACTCTCTCTGTAGCAGAAGGTAGCTGCCCGGCTGTGCCACCTTCTGGCCCCTGACGGGAGGAGAAGCGCAGCATCCAAAGCGAGGAATACAGCGGCGCATTAAAGGAGCAACACCCAGACAAGGGCGGGGCACCCGTCCAAGAATTACGCGTCCACTTGACACTCAGCTCGACACGCGCAAGGCGGCGGCCCGCAACCGGGGCTGATCCAAGCGGGGGTCGAGAGCAAGGCCGCAACCGCGCTTCCGGCCGCGGCTCACACTCTGGACAGCTGCCAAGGGCGAGGCCACGCGTCGAGTCCAACTCGCCCGCAACACAGGCGGGCTTTGCACGGGAGACGGCTACACGCCCTGCGATGCGCGCCGCCTCAATGCTCGTGTCCCTGGCAGCGCCTGCGTCCACGGCTTACGTGGATGCAGCCACACACACTTCTACACACTTGTCTAGAGCTGCTGCCGCTCGCTGCTCCACACACATTTCCGAGGAAGGAGAGGTAAGCGTGTACGCAGGACAAGGCGTACCGAGCCGTGTGGATACCTCCAATGATGCCCGCACACTCATCGAGAGACAAGTGTGCGGATACAAGCACGGAGAAGGGAACAAAAATATATAAAACAATTGACAGGACGACCGTGAAACATGCTGCGAGAAAGCTGAACCGGCAAAACTTGAAGACCGACTTAGATGGGTTCATAGTTTCGGAAGGATTAGCGCTTGTCCCGTGTCCTTATCTTTCGTGTTGTGTATTTCGTATGCGCCATGAAGCCTGAAATAGCACTTGGATTTACGCTCGACTATTATTTTGATTCTTTTACCTTAACAGATGTCTTCAATATAAGCCGAGGCTTCACACACGCGACAGAATTTTTCTGGAGGCCGAAGGTGAGGTGCAGAGGCGGTGTGTGTGTGTGGGCAGCTCCCTAGCTGTGGTGAGGAGGTAGCTGGAGGGTAGCTCACTTTCCCACTCCCGTCTTTAAATTTGATTTCACCGTTGCTTTTCGTTCCGCTGTTGCGTAGGGGCTTCACACAGAAGACGCCAGCATTTTCTCCAAGCGCCACTCGTACTGCAACGGCAGTAAAAAAAAAATCGATTCGGGAAAGCTAGACGGGTGAAACACGTCGCGACATCACCAAGTTATCGGCACAGATCGCGGTCAGCTGATATCTGCTCCAGTTGGTCGACGCAGACTGCGACGCGGACGCGCATGCTGCAAGGCACGCTCCGGACACTGACAACTAGCAGCACCACGTATGAACGTCGACAGGAGGCTCACCACAGAGGCGCATGCACATCGCACGGACAGCGGCTCAGCGAGTGCACGTGTAGAGGCAGCTGTTACCGACAGTACGCCTGCTATGAAGCTATAACGCCAAGCCCAGCCAAAACAAAACGTGAAACGATTCGTTTCGGGCGCGCCCCTTTGTCAGCGGCTTCCCTAGCTGTACACGAAGCGATGCGGCAGCACCCCGCGCACAATCCGCGCCCGTTTTTGTGCAGCCGGAAAAGCTGCGATACCAAGATGGGAAAGGCAGAAGAAGAGAAGCTCCGCAACGGCGCCGCCCTCCCGGACAGTTAAGTGAAGCGTGCGCACGCGCAAATCAGCGCCAGATGACAGCACAGACCGGAAGACGCGGCCGCCCTCCTCGCATTCATTCGCCGCACAGAGGCCGCGACGACGCCCCCTCCATGCATGAGAAGGTGACGCAAACTCTCGGAGCAAAACGTCCTCCTATGTCGGTCACGGGCTGGGACGTGTTATGTTCCTTTCCTTTCTTTAGTTCCAACATAGTTTGTGCCCTATCTTGATCGTCCGCCTGTCCCTGCACCGGGAGGATGAGTGACCGCCTGCAGGCCGGCTGGACCGCCAGGGGCGCGCGCATGCAGGCACACTTGACACGTCGAGCAGCATGCGAAGGAGAGAGAAGCGGCCGGGGTGTTTACGATGCAGCCGGAGAGCAGGCGCCGGCGTCGTAATGGCGGCACGCCCGCAGGCCGCGGGGTGTCGCCGGCGGCGGGCTGGGGCAGTGTATCACTGGGGCACCTCTGCTGGGAGCCGGCGAGGGTTCGTCACTGCCCGTCGGAAAGCGAAGACGGCGCTCACTTCCGACTTTGTCGACACCCTTTCACTAACTTCGGCAAAAAGAACACTTCTTTGTGTAGCGGTGCTCCTCCCGCTGTCTCCTGCTCTGTTGAGTAACGCCGGTCACAAAAATGGTTTCAGCGGCATTGGTTACCACTCAGGGGGATAGGCCACGACGTCCCCGACCGGTCGCACTCGTTCCCATGCGAACTTAGTGTGCCTCGATGCCTGCGCCTCTCCCTATATGCACAGCATTCGCAAGAGCAGCCGCTACCCATTCCAGAATGGGCAGCCGGGATCCGAGAGACAACTTTACGGGACGAACCGCTAGGATAAAACAGGGGATGCCGCAGAGCACGACCTGCGAATTTGCCAGGCACGCGAAGAAAACCCCGCTGGCTCAGCCCCCCGCCAAGGAAAGGATGTCGTTTGTGTCGGCCGAACAAACGCTCCCTTCGCGCCGCCGAGAGCAACACCGGGACCCCACTCGAAGGCGTGACGTTTCCGCCGAGTGATGCGCGCCCGGCACAGCCGTGCGAAGGCGAGTTATCCCACCAGGCTCCACAACTAGCATTCAACGACCCAATTCGCCCCTAGTTTCCTCGCTTCTTGTTCTAGCGAGCGAATAGCTCGTCAACGGACACTGGCTGCTATGCCATTTTGTGTCGCAACCAAAGCGCATGCGCATATGTATACACATTAAGGCAATATAAGTCTATAACTAAGGGTATATCTTTGCTTTGCTTTGGTTTGGTTTGGTCATTGGGGTTTAACGTCTCAAAGGGGCTCAGGCTATGATGAACGCCGTAGTGAATTTCGACGATACGGGGTTCTTCTTTAACATGGACTGACATCGCACAGCACACGAGCCTCTAGAATTTCGCCTCCATCGAAATTCGACCGCTGCGGCCGGGAACAAACCCGCGTCTTTCGGGTCAACAGCCGAGCGCCATAACCACTGAGCCACCGCGGCGGCTTTAATGTATATGTATGTGGTATACGGTAGCGAAACTTCCGCAGGAGCTCATGGGTCCAAAAGAACACGGTAGCTCGTAAGTCCAAAACATGGTAGCTCATGAAGGCCTAGTGCCACGTCTACAGGAGTGCTGGCACTTCCGCAGGAAAAAATATAAACAGAAAATGACATCATTTCCGGACAAACAAAACAAGGGTAAACGTTACAGCCAAGTGTGCGTGGTCGTTTAGCGGGAATAAAATAAACGCCCTACCGTCTTGAAATCGAGCGCGAAACACGAGACAAAGGGGATGGCAGCGGGACTTAAGACGGCGTTCGTCGTGTCAAGAGATGAATTTCGAGGCTGCAGCGCATCAGGACGCCCAGCTATCAGCGCATACATTCGATGAATAATAATAATAATTGGTTTTTTGGGGAAAGGAAATGGCGCAGTATCTGTCTCATATATCGTTGGACACCTGAACCGCGCCGTAAGGGAAGGGATAAAGGAGGGAGCGACTGATGCTGAAACCAGGACAGATGACGACGTCGAGTCTCCTGGAAGCCCTCAAAACCGCGCAAGAAAGAGACTGCGGCGGAAAGCACCCGCGCACACGGAAGGAACAACAACGCACAACGGAGAATAATGGAGCGACAGTGGAGAGACGTACACACAAAGAAAAAAGCAGACGAATAGCAGAACACGAACGAAATCACAACGGGGAATAAGCTGAACTACGAATTGTGCGTAATCGAAATGCAGTTCAGTAACAGTGAGCAGTAAAACGTTTTAATGACTGTGGGCAACAGAGATATCCTGAAATGACGTTTTTAATAACGTTTGCCACAAGCCCTGCAGGCTGACGACGTCACCAGCAAAGGTTCCGGGCCGCAACTGGGCCTTGCCTTCGCCACCCATTTCTATACGGCTGAGGCCCCTTTGTACCCAGACGGCAGCGCCAAAGTTGAACTTAATCGATCAGTCGGGTGAGCAGGAAGGCAAGAAAGAGGGAAAAAAAATGTGTGCTTTTCATCGCCGTACCAAGCACTACGCTCCTCCCTGATGTAATATCGCGGTAGCATATGAGCGCGGCGTTTTTATTTACCTCCTTATTTTTCGGCACCAAGTCCACGCCTGCATATTCTCAAAATGCGTTTCCACATAATCGCTTAACGTCACTGACTATGCAAACGTCACCGTTGCCGCCATCTAACGACTCACACGAAGGCTTTCCACGTCAGCTTGCCCGCATCAGCCACGGACTCTGAGAGAAGAAAGAGCAGCGCGTTCCCCGCTCGCCTAATGAAATAAGGGCCCTCATTACGGCGCAATTGCGGGCCGTTCGCTTCCGCGGCGGCCGATGTGGGTGAGGGCCCGATCACGCGCTCGTCGGCGGCAGCGTTCGGACGATCCCCCGGCCAAGAACAATGAACGGGGCAGGCAGCAGCCACCGCTTGTTCCTCCTTCCGCCCATTCCCACGTGTATGCTTTCGTCCCCCACTCGCTCTCCGTTCTGGATGCCGACCGCGCAACGCATGCAAAACAGGGCGCCGCTAAGGGGCGAAAGATGGCTTCTGGGACAGCCGCTGTTGCTAGTCGAATCTCGTCGCCGAAAGCCTTCGGTGCACTGTTCCAAACGCCATTCAGAACAGCTCTATCTAATTTTTGCTCGTTAAAAACCAATTCTTGGGCTCTTTTGGCCATACTGATGTTTGGCCAGTGACGTTTTTGTTGTTGAGAAGATCTGGTTTAACCATTTTCCTATCGCTCGATTCGAAATTACTCCGTGATCACCGTCTTGGCGTGGATAGCGGTGCAGTCTGGCCTCAGAGATCGGCGCCAGAAAACTGTCTCCGCAAAAGCCGTAACCACAATTTACTCGCGCAAAGGGCCAATAATGGTGGTATGCATATATAAACTCTTGCTTTCCTTTTTTTTCCTAGCTAACAGGGGCTTATCGTTTTCAGTTAAAGTTTAGGCTTTGTCACCCTTTTACCCTTTTATTGGTCCTCTCAGAAGAAAAACAAATGAGAGAGAGAGGGAGCCCGGACCAGCTTTGTCACCAGAACGCGGCAATCTATCAATGCAGGTCGACCCCAATTCGTCCACAGCGCACCTTAAAAGCCTATAGCTATCTTCATTCGCCAGACGAAAGAAAAAACGACAGAATCGCGCGGAAAATGTTTTCTCGCTCTGGCGTAGTGACAGATTTTTCTGTAGTGCTATAGTACTTTCGGTAGAATTTTTTTTTGTGTGTAGTTGTGTCGTAACGACAAGGGACAGCACAATACACTGAACCTCGTTATCAGGAAGTTGAAGGGGCTCGGCGATTACTTGTTTGTAGCCGTAGCTTCGTTCTGGCCCGTGTTGAACGAGCTTCCGAGGAGAATCGCCATTCCTTCGTTATATCCATTATTTCGTTGTTAACAGTTTCGTTACAACGAGGTTCGACTGTTACTACAAATCCACGGCCAACATTACCACAAAAAATCCGTTGCGTTTTCGACTGGGTTAGCTCTCTCGATGAGTCGGCCAAAGCGCAGAGCGGTGAGAAGGACCACCTCTGCGGGAGTCCGGCGGCGGCGGCGAAGGAGAGCGAGCAGCCTTGGAGCTTCCGGTTTTCGACAGCGAGCCCTGCACCGACGCAATTACGGCGACATCCCGCGGGGTCGGCCCAGGCGGTGCGCGCCGTGCGGGGCCCGGTTGCGCAACCCCAGCGAGGCTTCGCTGCCGCCGCACCTGCGCCCAGGCCCAGGCCGACTGTTGGGGAGAGGGGTTTTCTATGCGCAATTGGTTTCTTGGACTTTCTTCGCCACAAAGAAAAAGCGCTTTTTTTATCGTTCTGCCAAAAAAAGAAATGGTAGGGTTTTAACGTATTTAAATCAAGTAGACGTGTGAAGGCACACTCAGGTTAAGCTCTGATCAGGTTAAACTGACGTGACCTGTTCGCGCCGCAGATGGAAGTTGATGAAGACGACGATGTGCAATGCACTGAGCGAGATCCTGTTTCAGTTAAACATGAGGCGTGATCGACTGCGGCGATAGCATAGTGTTCTCGTGCACTGGACAGCCTTAAGAGAACGCCTAATGAATTTTTTGAGAAACTCTAATGACTTTTGACATCAGGCTCATATGCCTTTCTCGTGACTTTCAGGTGCCTTTTCCTGATGTATTCCTAATGACTTTCAAAAACAATTTGGTCACCATGGTTCTAGCGTGTTCCTAATGAATGCTTTTCTGACGACTGGTTCTTGACTCCCTGGTGTCAAGACCGGCCATTGCAAATCCTGACGCAAATATTGGGATGAGTACTGCAAAATAGGAGCCAAAATTAAAAAGTACATGGAAAAAAATGAACGAAAAAAATTTAACCGCAAGAAATATACACGGCAGATAGTGAAGTTAAAATGTTAGAAAAAACTCTGCAGTCGCCTTATTGGTCTTTCTGCCCCGCGTGGCGCAGCGTTCCAAACTGTGCACTGCAGGGCACGCTATCCGCTTGTGAAAACACGTTAGATAGCGCTGGAGAGAAGACTTCCGATAAAAAGAAAAATCATTTCCAGGTGTTTTTGTGCTCAGACAATCTGAGAGGATGGATATATTAGCCACGTCAACAACAAGCTTTCATGCCGGCAACAATACACGCAAAAGGGCGAAAAGTTGGGCGAGTTGGTAGGTATCCATAATGTTGAGGCACCCCAATGACTAAACATTATAAAACAAAAGATGCTACAGGAAGCTGGAGACGCAAAAGAAATCGCAAGCTATATGAAAGCTCTCAAAACACTACGAATTGCACTCCATATAAGAAGTCATCTTTAGGCCTTGAAGTAACCAGGTTTACCTATTTTGTTTTTGTTTTGAAATAATTACAACTGGGAGTCCAAAGGCCACGGTAGGCAATATTCTTCCTGATGAGTATAGCAGAGTATACCCAACAGTCGGGCCTACCGAACGGCATTGATATTTAAATATTTCTGTGTCTGGAGATTTTTGTTTGCTCGTGTGCCAGTAGTGGCACTGAGTCTCACGATTATATCGTACAAATAAAGGGTAGTTCGCACGATAAAAACCCCAGAACACAAGACCGCAACGTCGAATACCACCCACTGAGAGGCTTCGTTTCCTGCATGCGTGTGCTTGATTTACTGACTCGTTGTGCTCGTTAAGAAGGTTCGCATACTCTGGAAATCTTTTTGCCACCGGGGGTGAAAGCTCCGGTGCACGGTCGTATACGCTGCACGTTACTGCAGATCACCCGCGTTTGCTAACGCCGAGACGTCGTGGCCTGGGTGCGGGGAGAGGGAAAGAAAGGTGCAGCAAGCCTAGAGCACCTGAACAACGCCATAAGGAACTGGGTGAAGAGGAGGTGAAACGAGCAGATGCCCGTTTGGTCTCGCACATCTTTCGCCGTTTTTCCTCTCACGATCAGAACACCCTGCACTCTAGACAGAAAGCTGTCCTCTAGTGCGCTACTCCCTTTCATAAAAGGGAGTGCGCCAGACGAGAGCTTACTCCATTCTTTACTCCCATATAATTAAGGGGTGTTTAGAGTGTGAGCCCGCGCCGGAGCTTCTTCTGCACCACGCAGTCTCAAGCCGAACGTTTCGCCTGCCAAGCTGGCCACGCGTGCGCCAGTGACGCGGAACGGGACGAGCCTAGCTTAAAGCGCAAGGGACGGATCTGACACGGGAAAGGCTACGGGATGTCCGCGACGACGGTTCGCCGGACAGCGTGCACAGGGGTCTGCGTCGCCGATGAGCCGGTGCCGCATATACAACAATGGGCGGCCAGCCACGATGTGGGTCAGGGTGAGCCGCTTTCCTTTGTCTCGAGACTCGCGCCAGAATGGACGCCCGACTGCGCACCAACACGCGCCGCCGCCGGGGGGGAAGTGCCCCGCCCACCCGGCGCGGCGACGGCGTGAGAAAGTCCCGACGGCCTTCCTCCTCGGCACGCTGGAGGAGAGGCAGGCTTCTTTCTGTTTTGTTTTCATTCCTTCATTCACAGCATTGAAGTCTATTCATACAATTTCCCCTATGCTATTCTTTTTAAGGATAGCACACACGTCTCCGACAGATGTACAGAAAGGAAACTTTATAAGTCAGCGTTCCCATTCAAAACTCTTGCGACGGAACCTACTTCGAGTTCTGATGATGATGATTATGAATTTTTATGGCTCAAGGGCATCTGTGGCCAAATAGTGTCATGGTACAAGGGCGCCTGTGGCCAAAGAGCGCCATGGCACAAGGTTTTATCTTCTACTCAAGGTGGGATCAAAGACCCATTTCCCAAGCATTTCACCCTAAAGAAGCCCAGCACCAGGCGGGGGAAGGCTTGTACCCATTGTATCACAGGTGAGTACCCGGCGGCACTGGGGATCGAACCCTACCAATACATGCGCGTACGCTCCAAGTGAAACGCTTGCAATCTCGATCATCCGGAACAGTTACAAATGATTAATCAGTGCTTCAGCGGAGCTTCATCAGCCTGCTAAACCAACCACCTCTGCGGTCTTCAACGGGCTCGTCGTAGGCACAATAGCACAGCGCCTCAACCAACCCCTGTGTTCCTTCTATAGCTAGCCCTGGCGTGTTTTCAAAATGAACGACGTCTATAGAATACGGCATTTCATGAGCGCTGCTCCATGTCCGATTCCGAAGTGCGCTGCCACTGGCTACACAGGCCCGTCCAGAGAACGACCTCAACGCGACGACAGCACCCATGCGACTCGAAAAGGGGGGCTTTGAAGAGGCAAGATCCATTAGCATGTCTTCAGAGAGAACAGAAAGAGAAATCAAATTAGCGTATTCTACTCATACAAAGAGTCCCCATTTGGGAGAGCAAGCCCACGCTTCTCACTGATGAGAAGCTTGCTTTTCTGAACGGCCCACGTTAATTTAACCTCTCAGCCCCTTTCCGAGCTTTTGCAGGTGTATCTATCCATCCTTAGGTCAGCCTCTCCTACCGCAGCGTGTGCCTGCAGTGGTCATAAGCGGTTCTTCAAATCTCTGACTTCAGTCCCGTACGTTTCCATCCCCCGCTTTCTTAGCTTTGGTCCATCCACGATCGCCAGAGTGGACCCTGTGTGGGGCGCCTAAAGGCAGATTTCACTCACATTATGTTTCAGTGCTCGGAGTTGGGTGGCCCTCCAGCCAGTTGGCAACTCTCGGGCTGGAGCGATGGGAGGCTGCGGTGTCCAGCTCTGACCCGGCCGTTCAAAAGCGGCTGGAGGGCTGGCCTTTGGGAGCCGCTAGGAAGCACCGTCTTCCGGCCACAAAGCGTAGCCAAGAGCCGACCCGTAAGAGCCGAGGCGAAAGCTTTTATAGGCTCATCCTTTGTGCATCCTCAGAAAGTGTCCGTTCCCGCAGTAAATCAAATAAAATGAAAGAGAAATTTCGAACCCATGCGGGCGGAGCCCAATGGATTAGCAGTCTTTTAAGCACTCGGCCACCTAGCCCGACGGAACGAGGGTGTTTTAGAAGGCATATGTCATGACATGAAACCAGATATATGGAACACATCGGATATAACAAAGGTGTAGTATGTCGTAACTTGAAACCGAAACTAATTCGAGCACCTAGAGCGCTCAACAGGACGACACAAAGGCTTTCGCCGTGATGTACGTAAGGTGCTCCCCCGAATTTATTTCAACACCACCGTTGCGAGAAATAAGCTCAGCCGGCAGTTGTCGCTCGTCCCGTCTGTCAATGCTTTGCCAGCGACGTGTCAAGCAGCGAGCATAGCGGGGGCCAGAGCACGAGGGCGCCCCGCAATGGCTCCGATTAAAAAGCGCCGGCTGGGAGGTGCCCGGAGCCCATCCATCACGCAGCACGTCGATGGCTGCTCCGCAAACTGGGTTAACAGCGCTGCCCGGCGCCTTTTGTCCGCCACCCGGCCCACGGCGGCGTCCATTTCGCCTCCTCACCGCCCAAGGAACCGGGCGACCTTCCCCGCACCACGCGGCGGTTGCTCCGGCAGCCGGCTCTTCCGCAAACGGGACGCTCTCGTCGCGTTGCAGCCACGCACTGCCAGCTGGAGGAGGCATTCGCGAACCATGCGTGTCGGCGTTAACCGGGCGACTCGAAAGTGCTGCGAGAGCACGCCGACCGTCTCCTCAGGGACTTCTTATTAGTTTTTTTTCTTCTGCTGCACGCGAAGAGAAAGGGAGAGAACGAAAAGCTCCCGATAAACGAGTTAACTGAAAAGGGCAGCTCCATTTGATGTTCAGGTGTCCAACAATATTGTAACGAAGCGTACGTCGGGACGGAACGGTCGCTCCGCCGCCTCGAAGAAGTTGACCAGCAGGTGTCGATGGGTAGCATGAATTAACTTGATTTATCTAAAATGGGCCCAAAACATCATTTAAACTGAACAAACTGACACAAAAGGTCTAAGAGTAAATAATAACGCAGTCAGTCATACCAAAGGGCGCGCAACATATTCCGAGCAGAGGTCCCGAGCAGCAGGACCGCAGCCGTTCCTCCCCCTTCTTCGCGCCAAAACCCCCTCTTAAATACGTTCGCCCAGGATCCTGGGGACACTTTTAGTAACCAATCGGAAATGCGGTTGTCGAAGCCAAAGAGAACGATTTCTTTAAAACGAAAGCAGCCAATAGCACGCCGGTGCCCACGAGGTTGTTTACTCGAGAGCATCGCGTAAATTCCACGAAGACGCGCGCATTTGCCGCTTGGCACACAGATACAAACGCACAAAACGACATCCGAAACACAGGGAACGCAAACCTCCCAGTCGGTGCACCACGCGACCCGCCGTCCGCGCTCTCAGCCCTCGCGGCTCGTCTCCTGGAAACCACGGGGGTCCGCGCGCTCGCTCTGGTGTCTCGGACACGGCCTTGGAAGACATTGTCCCCCTAGAGGCAGCTAACCGTGCGTCTTAGTGCGTTTTACTCTAACTAAACATTCGAACAAGTCCGGGGAGGGGGTCGCACAACGCCTGCTTACAAAGAGCCAGAGGGAAAACGGCTCTGGCAAATGTCGGGGTGTGAGCACCTCTAATGGCTGCCCGCACAGCAGCGAGCACAAGACAGCAACAGTCGCACCGCGGGGAGAATAACACATTCGGCCCGCTCGAAAAAACTGGCGCACGAAACCTGCGAAGCTCGCTACGCGACAATATATGAGACAGATACTGCGCCATTTCCTTTCCCCCAAAAAACAATTATTATTATTAGATGCGATTTGAGAATTTACTGCTGGACTTTACTGAAGATCGAAGAAAAAGACGGAGGAAAGAAAAAAAGGACAAAAACGAAGGGAAAGAAAGAAAGGAAGAAATAAAGGGCGCAAATCAATAAAGAAGCGTTGCTTTCCAAGTGGCGGCATGCAAACATTAAAGCACAACAGTTGAGTTATCCGGCAACTACGCTTTGGTCCTGCGAAGACTGCGTTAGCCGGAAAAAGGCTCCATATCATAGAGCAGAAAGCGCCGACCCTCGCAACATGAAGCCCGAAGGCCCTCAAGAGCCGAGAGTATCCCATATAGCACTACGCATAAGAACACTGAGCACGCCATGTTCCCATTTAAACTCACAATGTTCGTGACGGGAATTACTTTTGATACGTACAGCTATCGCGCAGCGCGGCCCGAAGAAGTTTTACAAACAGAACAAACTCCGGGGGGGGGGGGGGGGGGGGGCGCCACGGCCGCCCGCATCTCCGCGCCGTTTATCAGCCCTACTTCGTCCGGTTTATAATTTCAGAAGGGCGCGAGTGCGACAGCAGCAAACAGCTCGTTGCCTTCAGATGCGGCTATCGGCACCACGACGCCGTTCCGTTACGGCGCGCTTCCGCGGCAGTTAGCGCATATCACTCGGTGTCGAAGTTCGCCCAGCACGTCCCGAGCCAAAACCGGCTCATCTGGGGTTCGTCTATCGGAACAGGAACAGCCGCGAAAGCGCTCTCTCGAATCGCCGCCAACGTTCGTTCGACAAGAGCACCGCGCTCCTCAAACCGGAAAGCGAAAGAAAATCAACAGCCCCGACGAGTTATGAAACGCATCGACAAGGCGACGGGCACTGAGTGTGGGGGCACGCGCTGAACACGGCACAGGCAGATCCGGGACTTACGAAGAAGTCGTCTTCGTCTTCGTCCATTTCGATGCCGGCGTCGGAGTCGTCCGCCATGTTGGCTTTGCTGTCCTGCGGCCGCCGCAGCCAGGGAGGAAATAATCCGCTGTCCGTCTCCAGCTTGGCGTTCTAAGCACACGCTTCTTCCCGATTCGACATCGTCGAGCAGCCCGAGCACGTCGCCGATAGGACAGAGCAATTGGTGTAATCCGACAGAGACAAGTCGAATCCGTTCAGACGCACTTCCGAGCGCAGGGGCGACAGGATATCCGCTGTTGGCATCAAAGATCGCTCCAGGACTTACTCAGCGTGCTCATGGGCAGGCCTTTGCGGCAGCTGAACCACGGCGCTTTGGGATCGTCAGCGTTTCCAGACGAGGTTCTCGCAACCGCACACAATCACCGAGAGCACTCAATGTTGCGCTTGCGATGGTTTGATTCCACGGTCTTATGAACGGGACGATCGGCGGCTGGAAAAAGAGACGGAAATGACACACAGAAGCCCGGGAGACGTAGACGAGGTCCAGGTGCGGCTCTGCCGGGACGCCGTGCACAGCGCGCTTGAACGTTTGCCGAACAACGCAGCGATGTCACGCGATTTCAGGCGGTCAGAAAAACCTCCGTTGGCACGACGTGCCGATCGACGATAGCTCTTTACACGAAACGGCAGAAATCAATCTTCCACTCCAAACTGATGCCGTGCTCCCGGGCGCAAAACCATTCTGCGCCACTAGCGAGCCCCCTTGGAGGGTTCCGTCGCACCGTGTGGAACGTGCGGGTCGTTGGACTGACTGGCGAACACGATGCAGCACTCTGTCACCGCTTAAGTAATGCCAAGTTCACCGAGGAGGCGCCGGCCGAGGAAACTTGCGCCGATGCCAAAAGCGAATCCGTCCTCTCCGCTGCCGCGCGGCACACAGCGCACATTCACACACTCAACACCATCCAGTGCCGCTGCCCCGCGCCGGAAGGAGACGACAGCACGACGCTCGGCGAACGCCTCCCGAGAAGCCGGAGCAGACGAGTTGCTTCCTCCCGAAGCGGACGGCGACACGATGACATGCCGGCGCGAAGCACCCACGCAGTGGAGGCGAGAAGGTCCGTTCCGGCGGAACGCCGCAGTCACGGAGGTAGTATGTTCTTTTCTCCGAATCCCGAAAACCGGCAGATCTGCAAAGCTCCGCGGTACCTGCTCGTTGCGCGGGGGATGCTCGCGAAGCGTCCTCGGGCGGCGCACGAGTGAGGAGCGAAGAGGGGGGGACCGTTCTCTGTTTACACAAAGAGAGGGGTCGTAAAAGATAAGGCACGGGGACAACGCTCCCGCTGCGAAGGGCTCTCTCCGCGGCGAAAACGTTTTGCCACTCCGGGAGTGTCGGAGAACCACGCGGAGAACCGACGAGCCGCAGGAGAGCCGGTCTTGCGGCGGCAGCCTACACGTGCGCCGTCGCTACCGCTACAGCAGCTACAGCACGCGAGAGGGCAAAACAGCACAACACTGTCGCCGGTGACGAGAGTAGGCACAAGCAAAGAGCGGCGGCACAATCGCCCTGGCAACGGCCGCGCACGCGCAGTTCACGCTGAGAGAAAGAGAGCGCGAAGAGAGCCGCGTGGCGTAGCATGTGGTGGAGTATACTAGGGCACGGGAGAGGGGATGCGCCGCCATCATCCGACCTCCTCCCGCTACAACCGCCACTGATCGGCGGAGTGCCTCACTAGGGAGAGGAAACCCAAAGTAAAGCGCTAAGCAGCAGCAGCGCACATCGCTGGCGAAAGCGCGAGTGACTCATCGGCCTGTCCGGGTATGAGATCAGGCGAATCGAACGGGGAGGAACCAAAGCGGAAGCACGTCTGACGACGAAGGATGCTTCCTGTTTACGCCATGCCCGAGTCTGCCCTGGAGATTTCCACTCGGTTTCGCCGGCGGGGCGAGTTCGACGCGGGGCTTGTGATCCCACCACCCCCGCTAGTTTTGGGACGCAGTCGAATAACCCTTTTCGTAGAGACCTCGAGGGTGAGTTTCTCGACACTCTCCTATGTCCACTTGACCAACTTGAATGAGGAATGGCTGAGGTGACAAGCAACGAACAACGATCCGCACACCCAGAAAGCAGCTGCCAGTGGAACAAAAGAGTGCACTTCGTAGGTAATCTCAAGATCTGAACACCAGACAACCGAGATCCCCCATATAAATATAATGTTCGGAAAGCGTAACAGTTGCATTCTGCCCCACTGAACTGAAACATGGAGGCTAGCTGCTATGGAAAAGAAAATGATATGGGTAAGCGTGAAAGACAGGAGAGCACTGCAAATGAATTGACTACATGGAAAGGAAAACTATTCCCGGCTGCGTCTACCACGAGCCACGACCAGCTCTTTTAGTGCAGCTCTGTCTCTTCCCCATCTCCTCTAAATTTGCAGAAGATGGAGAGATACTCAGAATCGCGGCCGGCAGAGAATCGCTTTAATACGGTATCTCTACCACAGCTTTGCGGACGGCGGCGGGGATGAGAGCACGCGTCCATCATCAGCGAGGCACGAATGAAACGTCGGCAGCCGCCGTAGCTTCTAGGCCATAAAACCAGCGATGCGACAACACTCGGCGACGGAAACCACGCCAAGCGACGCCCCTCCAACCACCCCCACGCCAGGACCCCCCGGGGCTCCTACATACACTCGCTTTTTCAAGTTTTTTTGTTTTTTTTCCTCATGCTCCCCACTTTCTTTGGCTCATATCTACATGTTCCGACAGTGCGCGCCCACCACTACAGCACGGCTTCAGCGAACACGGAGGCCCTCGGGAAGGCAGCACAGACACGTGCCGATGTTGCAGCGCAGGTCCACCTCACTGGAGTTCAAAAATAGGGGGCCCAAACTTAGGAGGGCTCCTGTTTGCATTGCGGGCGGCGACGTGTATTACGCCAGGCTTAGCGCCGGCCACATCTGGATTAAGTGAACTGCGGCGTTCTATATGTAACATTTCAGGCATCTAGGAATAAATAAGCTTCGTCCGCGTGGATTATGCGTACGCGCACTTGTATCCCGATACTTCCCTATCCTCCCAAGCAATGGGGTCACCCTACTTTAAATCTATTCTAATTCCAAGCCCGAAAAAAAAACTGCAGTAGCTTCTTATTATCCTGAAATTTGCGATAAAGCCCACGCTTCGACACCTGCTAGAGTCCACGAGTCCACTGTCCACAGCTGGCTCTTACACATACCTCGTAGAAAATCACGACTGCGGGAAGAGGCCCACGTCTACTCAACGGTAGTTAAAAAAAAAAAACACTCCGGTGACTCCTCCAAGGCTTGGGATGTATTACGCAAAAAGGACAGTCACCGAATCTGTTCCGATGTTCCTCAATTACAGAAACTCTCGATTTCCACTTCACCGTGTTTTATTTTTCTTTTCATTATAAGCTTCGGCCATTTTCCGTACTCTTGACTACTGCCGAGTCAGTTTCGTCCAAAGCGGAGAAAGAGGCGCCTAAAATGCGCAGTATATGTGAACACTGGATTCCAAACACTAAACCAGTGCCAACCAAGCTGCGTGTGTTCATCGCAACAAAGTGAAGGGAACGTCACCGCCTGCCCCTGTAATGGCGGTGCGGCCAATACTTAAAACAGGCTATACTCGTTAAGTTCATTTCGCCCTGGAGGCACAGATAATAAAGTCAGCACTGAGAGGTCAAAAGGGCGAACATCAATAAGAAATGCGCACAAAATAAAACGTATATACAACAGAAAGCATTCGAAATTTCGAGCTAACAATACAAAATAATGGTACACGTTGGCAAATATGTGAATATGAGAAAGTACAGCGCGGTTCAGGTGTCCAAGGATATATGAGACAGATACTGCGCCATTTCCTTTCCCCCCAAAACCAATTATTATTATTAAGTATACAAGACATCTCCAAAATTTCTTCTTAACATTTTCATGACGATACTTACAACAGGCTACACACATCGGTCCATTTCTAAAATAAATGTAACTAATAAAAATTAATTAACAAAATAAATAAATAAAATAGAGTTTAATAAATTCAAATGAATATGAAGGTGCAAAAAGTCCAAGACAGCAAGTATACGTAGGCAAAGACATGTACGCCTGAGTGCGAAGCAGCAGTACAGAGAGAATCACGAAATCGCGTTTTCTAGGGCGCTTTTAAACATGGGACGCACTAACCGCGCTTAGTTAGTGATAGGGTTATATCGTTTTTGCAACCCGCACAATTGGCGCAGATATGCGCGACTCCTGCATGCTATATAACTTGAAAAGCAGAACATGGTACCTGTGAAGCGCGAGCATGCACATCCAGCATTTCGTCGTGGTCCGACGGCCATGCAGGGGCGGCGTTAGCTGGGCAATCAACTTAACAAGTGCGAACAACTTAACGACCATGAAAATAATAAAAGCACTCTAACGAAGTAAACCAAAGTGAAGAGCGCATGCGCGGCGGCTGACGAAGAAAACTATGGCGGGAGACAGTGCAGGAAAACAGAAACTCATCCCAAAACAGGAGCGCTGATAAAAATGAACACGTAACACAGCTCGTTGCTATCGCTTGCTTTCCTACTGGTTCGCTGGGCGATCATCGACGACTGTTCATGAGATCACTGGCGATCAAAAAACTTATACCCGCGAGGTGTCGCATGTTGTATTAATTAGACCCTCGCCAGACATGAACAGCAAACAGATACGAGAATCTTATATCAGATATGATAACCTTTCTGTCCATATTAAATTATATGCCGATGACTGTGTGCTCTGCAACAGAATTAATACTGTTCGTGACCGCGGTGTGATGGGAGGCAAACGAGCGTTAAATTTGAAAAGACTTTTCATGAAAATCCCCCACAACAAAGATCCCCTTTTGTTCCCACACAGCACTAAAACATAAATTTTCAGAAGTAATGCATAACAAGTACCTCGGTTTGTGCATCACAAATAATTTATCGCGGACAAAACGCATCGATACTGTCACAGCTAGCGCCCCCCGTAAACTCTTTTTTTTTTTTTCGGAGGGTCTTCAAAATCAATACGCCATCTGTATATACGATCTCTCGCATTAACACCATGATCCGTCCAATACTTGGATATGCCGCAATAATTTGGGACTTGTTCACCGCATCTCATATCAGCAAACTGGAGCGTATCCAACGAAAAGCAGCAATATTTATCTTCACTTTCTCGTGTGGCTACAAAACAAGAAGACATAGCAGAACAATAATGCCGCTAACTTCAAGGTATCATTTTTAAGCACTCATATTTCTCACGAACAATATTTGACTGGAATAACCTCACTAACGACGCAATTACATACAACTCATTAGCATCATATGAAGAGCGCCTAAAATAATTTACTCTTATTGTTTGCCTTTTTGTATATGCAGTTATGTACACGTGTCCACCCCAGCATGGTCTCTGCAAGACCGCAGTATGAATAAATAAACAAAAAATAAATAACGGCCCCGTTTTGACCTATACGAGCGCTGCCTCTACTTTATGCGATTCTCTCTCAGTTACACCGTTCCGTTCGTGCGTCATCTGCCGACTACAGCGCTCTCTCCCAGCGGTAAGCCTTGGCAACGGCAAGCAAGCAAGTCGCATATGCGACTTAGAAGAAAGAGTGCAGGGGAGAGGAGCTGCTAAGCGTGCATCGTTTTTCAAGTGCCGTACATAACCGAACAGTATGTGTGGAGAGAAGGACCCGTTGATGTTGCTTGTGCTTTATAACTGACTGAGGAAAGCTGCGGTCCTGACGCCTCTCTCAAGAGCTGGCATTGAAATTACAATAAAGAACTTCTCGGAAAGCATTAGCTTTTGCGTCAGTCCAGTAGTCATTAGTGCAAGCCGCATACGCAAATAATGCAACGTGTAGGCTCATCGTGAGCACACAAGGAAACGTATACGGTGAACACAGCGCGCACTTGTTGAAGTATGCGGCGTATAATTTATCCCCCCCCCCCCCCCCCCCCCCCCCCTTGGCTGTAGAGAGCTGGGCTCTGAAGCCGCACATAACAAACGGCCGAACATTCAAAGCACTTCGCTCCCGAGAACTGCACTGCCGCTACGCAGCACAGCGGAAAGTGCCAGGGAATGAGGCGCGACGAACGCCCCTTCAGTGCCAGCAAACTGTGACGTAGAGTGCAATGCCAGCGGCACATTCGCAACAGGCGAGGCGGACCTGCACAAACAGCCCAGCGCCGACGCTCCCTGCGGCCTGACTTTTCCGAGCACTTCGCTCGATGATGGCAGAAATGTGTCACGCCACAGACGGGTGGAATAAACGTGAAAAGCCGCGACTCCCATTGCGCGTACGCGGCTTGGGCGGGCGGAAATCAAGACCACTTCCTCGAAGGCGGAAACGCGTTTCCGCGGAAGAGCCCGCGGGACCGCACAGTGCACGCCCGCGGAGAAATGGAGAGCTTACCTGGAAACGAGGCTCTTCGATCGTTTCGCGGAAAACCGCGGTATGCTCTCGTCTCCGAGACGAGACCGTTTTTCTGAATTTTTCTCCAAGATGGATGAGAGCAAAGGCCAGGACGTTAGATATGCTTGTAAGACTTTTGTGCACTTTTTTTTTCAAGTAACGGTATGTAAGATATGTAATGCTAGGAGACAGGAAGAGAAAGCCGAGTGGGTACGGGAACAAACGCGAGTCAGGTAATAACAACCTACTCGAAATCAAGAAGAAGAAGAAGAAATGGGAATGGTCAAGGCAAGTGAGGCAACAACAACAAGTAATGCGCAGAACAGTTAACCGATGTCCCTTGGTGAACGGAGTGGATTCCAAGAGAAGACGGGAAGTGCTGCAGAGGGCGACGGAGCCATGTGGGCGGAAGAGACTTGGAACTTCGCGGGGATAAAGTGGCCACAGTTGGCACAGGACAGCGTCAGTTAGAGGTCAATTGGAGAAGTGTTTGTCCTGCAGTGGACGCAGTTAGGCTACTGATGATGATGACGTTTATTTACTTCAAGAGACACTCTGAGGGAGCGCAACCTTCCCTCATAGAAACGGCACCAAGCACGCCTCGTTTTGTGCCGTTCGCCCTCGGTTCCTGCTTCCCGCACAAAATGAGCCTGCCAGGGAGGCACGTGCCGGCCGCCTCCCTGGCAGAGGCGCTCGCGTCGCACACCTGCGAGAACAGCTGCGCCCCCCCGCCGAGGCGGCGTCCCCCGACCGGGCTTCGTCGGCCAGGCTACTGCACTCGCCAACACAGAGGGGGTGGAGGGCGTCCGCTTTCTTCCGCACACGCTCGTCTGGTGGTCGGCAGCTGCCGCTTTCGTCTCTCCCGCGGGGCAGATGCCGTCGGCGCCCGACGCGAGGGTCTCGAGGTCGTCCCAGCTGCGGCGTCTCTATCGGTGCGCGGCCGCGGCGTCAAACATTCGCGGCCAGCATCACTTTTCTCGGAGCCTGTCTGCGCCAAGACTTCGAACGGGAGGCGCGTAGCGAGCAGCGGGAATCCCGTCAAAGTGGCACAAAGCCAGCTTTTAAGAACATGGCCGCATTTTTGTTTCTACTCTAATTCCGCGTCAATATCCCCACCGCTTACCGGCCGCGGGCTTACAGCAGCCACCGGAGCCGTACTGACACGCCACAATGGCTTCGTTTACATCAACACGGCAGAGCGGCAGCCGCACTGACGCTTTCACCTTCCCGAGGCTGGGCGAGCGCTAATGCAGACTCGGAAAAGCCTACGCCGAGACACTTGATTTTCAAACGGCACTACCAAGCACCGGCTCCCGGATTGCTGTCTCTTTTCTCTTTATATTTTCCTTCGTTCAATATGCACAGAACCGGGCGCCAGTTTTACATCTTTTTTTTTTCTTGCAAGTGCGCCTTGATAGTACGACAACTGGAGAAGAAGGCCTATATGTAAGAACTTTTTTCTATTCTTGTTCAAAACAGTAAACGACTCGCGACTATAATATCCATAAAACGTGGTAAAAACGCATTTTTACGGAATGACCACCTCACAGATACAGTGAATAAATCTTAATACATAGTTCGTTACTGCGTTTTGTTATTGCATGCACAATGTGTTCTTAAACTAATTGTCGATCTTAGTTATGTTGCCACGCTTCCCGGTTAGCTCAGTTTGTCACAGCAGGTGTTCCAAGTAGTTCACCACTGCGGAACCTTCCTGCCTTCTAACATCAGCAAGCCAGAAACCGCGTGCTTAGGTAAGGCACGGCAGTAGTGGAGGGCTCCGGATTAATTTAGACCAGCTGGGATTGTCTAATGAGCACTGACATTGCGAAGCACACGGATGTGCAATGTCAATACAAGTCGGGGTGTTCACTAACTCAGGGTGCTAAACATGCACGGTCCGTCCGTCCGTCCGTCCGTCCGTCCGTCCGTCCATCCATCCATCCATATGGATCCACAAGTAACATCACTGTGCTAGGACCAATCAGCGATCTGGCCAATCAGTGTAGCACGTTGTCGTGACGTCATGCGCGTCGCGTCGCCCCTTTTTGAGCAATCAACGCGATGGGTTGCGCCTGCAGAGTTACGCCACCGACCCCGACGCCACATAAACGGGAAACGTCGTTTTTTAACAGTTGTCGCTGTAAAGGACACAGATACTGTGTTCAGATTAGGGGACAAATCTGTTTGTCGCGAGGTTTTAGGCCTAAATATCCACGAACACCGAATATACACGTAACGTGGCTACTTGAAGGGGAGGAGGACGACCTTGTTTCTTTTTCGCACGCGAACTCACTGTCCTTGAGCCGCCGCGTCAGCCCACGCAACGCCGCAGTAACAATGATCCCTCGCTGTGCGTGGGAAGGTCGGGGATGATGAGCGGTTCCGATACTGGCACGCTGTATCTTGTATATACAATTAAAGGACTCACGACAGGCTGACACTCTCCGCTGCTTGAACGTTCTCGATATCCTTCTCCACCGCTGTAAGCTGAGATGAGTTGCCTGGAATGGCATGCCACAGTATAGAGGCACGGAAAGCGCAAAAAGCTAACGGAACGGGCAAAAAGCTAAAATAAACCAAAACCGCGCAGAAGGCATTCATTTCGCAAAGCGGCCTCCCAGCGACATCCCGAGAACAGGGAGGGGACGGCCGCTGAGCGGATGTTTATCGGCTCATCAATCATCATTGCTCTCGCGACGGCCGCCGCCGAAGGGCCCAGAAACACGGAGCCACCGCCGATCCGAGCGACGTGAAGCGAAATTCGAGGCGCCCACAAAGACAAGATGACGACGGTTCCCCCCCCTCCCACCCTTTCTCCTCGCTTCGCACTGCCTACTGGCTGCGAACACAACCACTTGCTGTTACGAAACGAGAAAAAGAAACAACAGAGTGAATACTGAACGCCGGCGTCTTCTGCGGCGTGCTCGCAGGCGAACGACACCCGGGAAGAAGATGGGGGAACAGGGAGGGTACTGACGGCGGCGCCTGCACGCCATGGAAGCACCGCGCCTGAACAGCGTGCGGAAGACCAAGATTGAGACAAAAAGCCTGCGTTGCGTCCGCATGAAGGTGACAATTCGTGTACAGAGCGTCATTCTTTCGGGGTTCGCTACGGCATTCGCAACATGGCATCATATCCCGCGCACCGTTGAAGCACGCTTGCGACACGGTCCCTCGGGACGAGAGACACAGTTCCACCGGTGTGGATGATTCATGGCACAGTTCAACCCTTCAGTCGTCCGCCCGAGCGATTCGGAAACTACAGAAAAGACGCGACGTTGGCAAACTGCCGGATTATAAGGCAACAACTTTTTTCTTTCGCGTAGGCCGGCGCGAACCCTTTGCTGTGCTGTGCGGTGTAGAGGTCTCGCCCGTTTGCATTGAAAGCGCAAATAACGGTTTAATAATGCGTTCAGCCGTCATAAGCATCCTCTGCACAAATACTCGATTTCAACGTTTTCGGGCATGAATGGCTTGACGCTGGTGCTTATCGACATTTTTCTCATGGGCGCTTCCATTCTGAAGTATACCGCCATCTAGCTAATGGTCCGGTCCGAACGCCATATATAGTAGCTTGGAAGGCCGGACACAGCCGTGTTTGGCTTGGCTGAGCGAGAGCAGCCGTTATGAGCCAAGCAATCCAATATGAAACAGAACAATCAGTTTTGCACAAATAAAAACGAATTTTCTGTTATTTCCCCAATAAAGCTGAAAATGGAATTTTTTTATTATACGCTAAGACGAAGACAAGTTAGAAAACACGAAATAATGCTTTTCGCACATATCTACAGAGTAATCATTAATTGAATGTTCAAATATTATTCACTGCCACGGTGGAGGGAGCTGTAGTCGCGTTATGGTTAACTTTTTTCCCTTTCTTTTTTAATAATAATAATAATAATTGGTTTTTTGGGGAAAGGAAATGGCGCAGTATCTGTCTCATATATCGTTGGACACCTGAACCGCGCCGTAAGGGAAGGGATAAAGGAGGGAGTGAAAGAAGAGAGGAAGAAGAGGTGCCGTAGTGGAGGGCTCCGGAATAATTTCGACCCCCTGGGTATCTTTAACGTGCACTGACATCGCACAGCACACGAACCCGGGAACTCCGGATCAGTAGTCGAGCGCCCTAACCACTGAGCCACCGCGGCGTGCCTTTTCTTTTTTGCAAGGTGTGTGCTTGAGTTGATAACAACGTTGATTTCAGATCGCTTCACGGCTACTGGAATCTTTGCTCGGCACTGTTGTCACTGGGCCAATGTGCCTGTGCGCATGTCGAATTTGCGTCGGCCAAGCAAGGGCTTATTGCAAATAAACGAAGCAGGGTAACGATATCCGAACAGCAGGGAAGAAATTACATCATGTTGGAATGGTCGCACCTAGTCGACTTCGTATGCGTTGCACCAGATACAAATCAGCAATTAGAATGCATGCAAATAACGTTCATTTTCTATTCTTGCAAATACTATGCTCCGTTTCATACCTACCAGCAAACGCTGCCTAAGCTAGCGCGCCCGTCCGCGCCCAAAACGTAGTTCGCCACACAACCGAAGCGAACACGGGCATATTTCGCTACGACAAACCTTACGTGCCGTGATTAACACCTCCTGGACTTCGTGTCATCTCCTGCCACATTTTCGTCCTTCAACTCATCGAGACTCGGACTTATCCGCGCCTAGAAAGTAGCTCCCGTGCACTCAGTGAAAATCACAGCCAGTGGGTTCCAACACTGAGCGCCTCACAGCTTCGATTATACAGCTCTTTGTTTTCGTCCAAACACCCTCCAAGGGAACGAGTGATACGTGGCGGAGTGATATGGTCACGAATGCGCACTACTACCGCAACCTCGGCAGCGTTGGCTGCTATGTATGAAACGGAGTACAGTGCCTCATGTTACAGTTGAACGCTCTCGCGCTTGCTCGTTCATGCAGCCGCTGCGAGGCACCTCCCCTCCCGGAGCCCATTCACACACGTTTGGCAACATGCACGGCACAAGTCGCAGATCTCCGCAATATATACGTATACCCTTGTGACGTAAATCGAGTCACAAGCGGTTTTCGGGACAATTAAGTGCTTCAGTCACATCAAGCTGCTCTCACTAAGAGCAGCTTCAAAAGGTGTTTCAAGTGCGAATTATGCAATTTTATGACAGGTCTTTCGATCATTTTTTTTTCTCGAAAAATAATAATTCCTCCGCGGCACTTGCGTTCTTCCGTATGCTTTAATAAGCATCCCCCTCTACAAACCGTCCTGACCTTGAAAGTCTAAAATAGTAAAACAAAGAGTGTGCAGTATCTTTGCTGCATCCATTCTCTCTCCGTCATATATAGCCAACTAGACCATAATTATGATCACCATTTAATTTATTTTTCCCTTAAATGTACCGTTAGGGAAATATTACGTAAAAAAGTGGGCGGGGGGGGGGGGAATCAAGCGGTCCTACATAAGCGTGCTAAAAGGTAAATAATTAGCAGAACAAAAAGATGGCTACGAAGACTTATTGCGCGTGCAGATGTCACTTTTCAGAAAGAACGACGCAGAGTAAAAAATGCCGATGAGCTGCTACCGCAGCGATGCCCGAAGGGCGTCTGTTGCTGAAAAAAACAGCGAACACGGGAAGGCTCTTTCCGTTGACAGACATTTCGGGGGTTGCTGCTGGCGAATGCCAGCGGAGTGTGCAATTAAGCCGTCGAGTGTGTCGCGATACAATTTGCGATGAGCTACCATTTGGTGATATCGTATACATCCGTTTCTAGCTGACAAGTTAACGTCCTCTGAGCGCGTGAAGTTTTGCACAACAAAGCCTGGAAATGATTCCTGCGTGTTTACTATCGTTTTCCGCAGCCAGTACACAATGATTTGTGGACAGACGACGTTCACGGTGAGCCCCTCCGTTCAATGCTGTTTTCTTTCTTCTTTTTTTTAACCACTCCTCCAGTTTACCCCCATCCAGTTAGCCCGTCTAGTTTACCCCACCCAGTATACCCAACCTCGGTCGAATAGTGAATACTTCTCCCAAGCTCTCAATTCTTGATGCTATTCTAGCTCCTATACGACTGCCGGAGCACGAATGCGTTGTCACTAAATATGCAGACCACGCGCTTACTGTCTCAGAGCGTTCAGCGTAATCAGCAGGCCGGCCAGCACGCGTCGATCGACGGAACTACGGCGCCTCGCAGTCAGGCCTCGATCGCGAATGGCTCAGTTTGGTTCGAATTCACCTCGTCTGCAGCGTTGTAACGGCGAAGGCTACGCGCAACACCGCCGATGCGCCTTCGCTTTCGCGCCATTTTCGTAGACGCCAGCTGTGTACTGCGCGCAATGCGCCAGGAGCGGCTCGTCGCGGCGCTTCTCCGCAGCCGCCCTCCTTGGAGCGCTTCTAGGAAGGAAACTGCAGGCACGCGCCCGCCGCAGCAGCGCATACGTCACTCGCGACGTCACCGGAAGCCCCGCGATCAAGCTCTACCGCACGAGAGGCGATTCCCCCGATTAATCACCCTCATTACGGCATCAAGAATCGAAGGCGCGCAGCGAGGTCAGCGCCTCCGTGCATCGTGATGCATGCCAGATGCGACCTTAATGAGCCGTGCGCCTGGGTGGCCAAAAGAGAGGGGGGGCTTTTTCCTGCGCGCCATGTACGTGGCGCCTCATCGTCGCGCGCTAAGGGACGAAAAAAAGGAAAACACGCCGAGGACGAAAACCGGCACCTTCTCGTCAACGCGGCTTCGGAGTAAAGCAGCGGCACTGAACTCTCGCGCGCCAGTGCGGGGAATCGCGCCGACATGTCTGCTCGCAAAGCTGGATCCCGACAAGTCTCTCTTGACGCTGGGCGATAGTCTCTCGTCCGCCCGTGCTGTGCGCACTGTTCCGCAGAATCTCGCGTTCACTTTTATCGTGGTGCATGACAACATTCTTCACGAAAATGCAGCACACTTGGAGATAGCGCTGCCGTTGATCGGAAGCTTTCCTTTGAGTTGTCCTTCAGAGATGGAAGCATTACCAGTTTCAATATATACCACCCAAAATGCAGCTATAAATAACCCTCTCTTTCATGTCTTTTCCCCCTCCCTACATGCGTAAAAGCGAGTTCTCCGACTGTTGTCTCCGAACAAAACTGGCACACATTTTCGCGCCGTATGTCGGGGCGCACAAGTCTCGAAGATGGCTGCAGTGGACGTGAAGAGAGCGAGCCACCTTCGGCCATCTCAGTGGAAACCAAGCGCCGTGTTTCACACCATTTGATTGCGCCCTCGGTACGCGAAGGAGCGGAAAGCACGGTCCAGCTACTGGACTCCCAGCTTATCTCAGAAGAAAGACTATACTCTCTCGGCCGCTGGGGCGGGGGTCGGTGAAGCCCGGCGCGCAGCGAATTAACGCCATTGAAGTTTATGTGCGAAAGAGGCCCTGACACTTTTTAACAAGACGCCTGACTGATATGTACAGCTTTGGTCAAAAGTCATCAGGTCGTACCGTTTGCTTTCGAGCTGCAGCGAGGAGATACTTTGGGCGCAACGCTGAAGACCAAAAGGTCAGGAAAGGCGAGGACGAGGCTTCCTCTGACCTTATTGAAATTCGGAGCTTGAGAGGTACGTGGCTCATAAGTGCTCCACTGCAAGATAGAAAAGCAAGCCATCCGACCCGGGGACTTTCAACCGAAAGTGTGCCATATGCGTTCATGCGATGTTAACCTTTGCGAAACGCGCAACATCCACCTGGACGGCTCCCTCAGGAGAATTTGTGGGGGCTGTATGTCTCCTGAGGTATTTGTGTGCGAACACGCATGCTTTATGTATATTGTATACAGCTAACTGTATTATGCAATCGTCTCCTCCCGCCTGCACTCATCCGGCATTCTCCCTTCCGCTATCGCGTAGTGCGGACTCGGTAATGAGCCAGAATTAAGCACATGGCTCTCTGGGCCACCACTGCCGCCTTTTGCCTCCTACATTAACACAGTTCCATCACACAGTTCCCCCCCCCTCTCTCTCTTCCTTACGCAGCTACAGCTGGTGCTCTCAGCCTGGTGCAGCTAACGAAACTCTGCACAGCTTCTCCGAAATGTGCACCAGGTGATCCTCGTGTGTGTTAACGATACAACTGATGGCGATCACCACAGCAATCATCTGCAGCTCAATCTTCGAAGATGATGCCCACTGCTATCTCGTATTCCAGCGCTGCGTGCTCGCCGCACACAGCCGCTTCCTGTAAATCTGACCAGGTCGGTCAAAGAAGCTGGCATGCCTACCAACCGCTCCGCAGAGCGCCGACCTATGTAACTGCGCATGCGCAGAGGTGGGGGGAAATTTGACGGAAAGTTATACAGCACTGAAAATTCTCTAAAGATGGGTCCAAGGATATTTAAGAATGACGGTAACCAGCAAGGTACTACCTCGCACTCTAGACGAGAATACGCCCCTATTTCGGAGCAAAAAGGCAGTAAGCTCTCCTCTAGCTTACTCCATTATTCAAAAAGGCTGTGCGCTATAGAGGACAGCTTACTCCCTTTTTATACCTCTCTGTTTAGAGTGTGTGCAGTCGCACATATCTGTCATCGCAAGCGACCAACATCCTGCGGGAACACCGGTGCCGTGCACATACTACGCTAGTAAGCTCTTTGCGCGATCACCGCTCGTCGCGCACCCTTTAGCGGCACGTGATAACGGAGCTTGTGCCAAAGATCGAGAGACAGTATACTGCACAGCGCACCCGAGGACAACGGGAGCCTTGAGGCGAAGTTCAGGCGCACTCCCGCACCGCCGACTGCTTTTTAGGGTGCCTCGATGGCCAAGCTGGTCCATCGAGGCACCATAGCTGCTCTCGGCGAGGGAAGCCACCGCAGGGGGGAAGGGGGGTACTCACAAAGGCGCGCAGTAACGGGCCGGCATCCCTTCCCGCGGGCCAGCAGCAGACAGCCGCTGCAGATCATCTCCGGCGAGTCTCCCTCGCCGCCGCAGAAGAAGAGGCCGCTCACAGGCGCTGCTGCGGCTGCTCCGGGGAGACGTGCGTCCAGGCGACGACAAGCGGCCCTTTCACGAAGAGCTCATCGACGCTGCCTGTCTCCTCGGCGCGTTGCGGCGAGCAGGTAACGACCCCGTGAGTCGCCGCCCCGCCCTGGATGCGGCGTCATCCCACTGACCTCCTCCTGCGAGGCTCGCTAGCAGGAAAGACTCCGCGCGCGGCCTTTCTTCTCGGCGGCGTCTCGTTCCAGGTGCGTCCGTTCCCGCCGCCACGAGAGTCCCGCAAGGCACCCTTTGTCGTCTCTGTCGCGTGGGCTAACAGGCTTGCGCCAAGACCCAGCCAGTCACAGCGTGCGGTTCAGTTGCCTTCCCCCAGCACGCACAGGACGAACAGTTTCCCAAAGAGACGTGCGTCTGCGTGTGCCCACAACGATTCCCTCGCCTTACATGTGTAGCGACCAAAGCGTCAAAGAAGCGCTCTTCTGTCCAGCACTGCTGGAAACACTGTCCTTGCATGTACACCAGGCCGCGCGCGTGGTCGAAGAGCACCTAATCCGGAAGGGTCCCAAGCACGGTATTCACGCTCATCGCTGCAGGGGTGACGCACGAGATGTCAAGAGGAATGCTAGGCCTGTTTCCCGGGACTGGTCGACGAGTTGACGCTCCGTCCGAGAACCATTGGCGTACGGCCACAAAAACCTCTGGAACAAAGACGCTACCCTGACGTACACAGGCAAGCTCGACGTTCCCGGGAGGCACTCGAATGCGGGCCGGCTCCGACACAAAACGATAAAGGAGCGAGCAGCGGCGGATGCCTGCGGAATGTGCCGCGCATCGGAACGCAGCCTATATAATGGCGCCAGCGGCGGGGACAGCTGCATCGTATCGATAAAGCGGGAAGAGGAGGAGGCATCACTGCTTCTCCACCGCCCCGAAGCAATCAAGGTTATACGGACAGCCAGAAGGGGCCCATCAAACAGCGGCACCCTTTCCCAGCTGGAGGCGGCGGCCAGCGATGCGCCCAGCGCCAAAGTCTCTCCTCCACTGCGGAGCCCCCGACAACCGGTCAGCGCACAAATCGGCCGCAGTGAGCGGACGCCCGCGCGCCAGGTGTGGAGATGCCCAGCGGCCGGCCTATACCTCCGTTGGCACCCTTTAAACGACGACAAGAAAGAAAGAAAGAAATCGGCGCTCACTTTTTTTTTATTTTTAACCGCGAGCAAACAGCTGCCGCTCGCAGCGCGCGCACGCGACCGCGAGGCTGGTCGGCCTCCCGACAGGCGTCTAATGGCGTGTACCTACAACCACGATAAGATGCTGCTCAGCACCGACGGTCTTTGAGAAGTGCGTTGCCGGCCGGCAGCTCATCAACGAGGCAATCTCAGAAGAGGTCTCTACAGCGTCCTTTCCTTGTTTTCTCGCCTTTAGTCAGCTTGACTTTCACCTCGGCCCAGGCTGAAGCGCCGCGCCAGCTGCGCCTACCGCACCGCAGAGGGCGCGGCCGACGGGTCAGCCGAAAGCGTGACGCCAAACGTTTTTTTTTTTCTTGTTTTAAGAGTGGAAGACCAGGGCGTTTACACACAAACCACGCACCACTGCTGGTTTGGCGCATAATGGACGCTGACGTCACCTCAATAAAGCAGAAAAGCACCTCTTCAAAGCCGTGATTTTGAGTGCGTCGACCTGAATCGAGCTGGCGTCGACCGTGGATAAAAAAAAAAAAGGCTTTTCTTAGCCCTCCACCACCTCCTGCCTCCCAGCGCACTGCACCAGCTTGTACACGACCTCCCTGAACAATAAATTCACCTCAATAAAGCAGAAAGCCACCTCTTCAAAGTAACGCCGTGATTTCAGTGCGTCGACCTGAATCGACCTGGCGTCGACCATGGACAAGAAAAGAAAACCTGACTTTTCTTAGCCCTCCACCACCTCCTGCCTCCCAGCGCACTGCACCAGCTTGTACACGACCTCCCTGAACAATAAATTCACCTCAATAAAGCAGAAAGCCACCTCTTCAAAGTAACGCCGTGATTTCAGTGCGTCGACCTGAATCGACCTGGCGTCGACCATGGACAAGAAAAGAAAACCTGACTTTTTGTAGTCCTCCACCACCTCCTTCCTCCCAGCGCACTGCACCAGCTTGTACACGACCTCCCTGAACAATAAATTCACCTCAATAAAGCAGAAAGCCACCTCTTCAAAGTAACGCCGTGATTTCAGTGCGTCGACCTGAATCGACCTGGCGTCGACCATGGACAAGAAAAGAAAACCTGACTTTTTGTAGTCCTCCACCACCTCCTTCCTCCCAGCGCACTGCACCAGCTTGTACACGACCTCCCTGAACAATAAATTCACCTCAATAAAGCAGAAAGCCACCTCTTCAAAGTAACGCCGTGATTTCAGTGCGTCGACCTGAATCGACCTGGCGTCGACCATGGACAAGAAAAGAAAACCTGACTTTTTGTAGTCCTCCACCACCTCCTTCCTCCCAGCGCACTGCACCAGCTTGTACACGACCTCCCTGAACAATAAATTCACCTCAATAAAGCAGAAAGCCACCTCTTCAAAGTAACGCCGTGATTTCAGTGCGTCGACCTGAATCGACCTGGCGTCGACCATGGACAAGAAAAGAAAACCTGACTTTTTGTAGTCCTCCACCACCTCCTTCCTCCCAGCGCACTGCACCAGCTTGTACACGACCTCCCTGAACAATAAATTCACCTCAATAAAGCAGAAAGCCACCTCTTCAAAGTAACGCCGTGATTTCAGTGCGTCGACCTGAATCGACCTGGCGTCGACCATGGACAAGAAAAGAAAACCTGACTTTTTGTAGTCCTCCACCACCTCCTTCCTCCCAGCGCACTGCACCAGCTTGTACACGACCTCCCTGAACAATAAATTCACCTCAATAAAGCAGAAAGCCACCTCTTCAAAGTAACGCCGTGATTTCAGTGCGTCGACCTGAATCGACCTGGCGTCGACCATGGACAAGAAAAGAAAACCTGACTTTTTGTAGTCCTCCACCACCTCCTTCCTCCCAGCGCACTGCACCAGCTTGTACAGGACCTCCCTGAACATGTCTTCCGATGTATTTCAGTCTGTCTCTGTACTTGTCCTCAGTTTCCTTGTTTACCACGGGACTGCCAGATGGTGACGCTCACTTCAGGTAAGGGTGAGCGCGGGAGTTTTCGCCTATGACGACGCCAACGGCAATGCCGTTAACCCCGTGTAAACTCCCGCACACAGCTATCGCGGAGCCCTGGCTCTCTACGGTCAAAGAAAGCCCCAGCAGATTCGATGCAGTTTTCCGCGCCGGATTCCGGTGTTCTGTTTCCAAGCGGGTTGACTGGTCCAGTTCTGCCATTGTAATTCAGCACATGGCACCGAACAAGCTACAAGGTCGAGCGCACCGTTACAATGTGGTCTGCAGACTGTGCACATGAACGAATTTGCGCCATGGCTGTCAGTGACCAACTCGACCGAAGATCTTCTTGACCACTCGCCAATACCGGCAAATGTGGCGCACGCCATCAGTCCTTGACCCTTTGATCTGATTTTCGCCCACGCGTGTACTCTTCACACGTACACCTTTAGCAATTATTGTTATTTCTTGTCTGTATAATAATAATTGGTTTCTGGGGAAAGGAAATGGCGCAGTATCTGTCTCGTATATCGTTGGACACCTGAACCGCGACGTAATAAAGGGAAGGGATAAAGGAGAGAGTGAAAGAAGAAAGAGGTGCCGTAGTGGAGGGCTCCGGACTAATTTCTACCACCTGGGGATCTTTAACGTGCACTGACATCGCACAGCACACGGGCGCCTTAGCGTTTCGCCTCCATAAAAACGCAGCCGCCGTGGTCGGGTTGGAACCGGGGAACTCCGGATCAGTAGTCGAGCGCCCTAACTGAGCCACCGCGGCTGGTCTTGTCTGTATGCAATGTGGCGATTCTTAACGCACCTTGTTGCTACCAGCTTCGTTCCATTTGTCCGTGCGGAATGAACGGACTACGTAAGAGCAAGAGCTCGAAAATCTCTCAATATTCTTCTAGTAATGTACACAGGGCATGAAGGTTGTCAACGGTTCCACCTTTAGGTGATCCCTACTGCGTACGTGCCAATTATCTACAGACGACCGGATTTGTAAACTGACCTCTGTCTCCCCGCGGAGCACATAAACTGGGCAGAGCAATGAAGTTATCTGCGCTCTGAAGACAAACTGTGAACAAACACGCGCGGTTCAAAGTGCGACGTCTTGCCTTGTGGCCCAAAGAACGTACACAGCAGCGTTTCTTCCTCTCGTGACCTTGGCTGTCCCAGCTTCGAGTCCATGCGGCGTAAGCACAGTTTGAAGAGGGAAAATCAGAAAACGCACACTACAGTGGCGATTATCATGACTGGCTGTTGTTCATATATATATATATATATATATATATATATATATATATATATATATATATATATATATATATATATATATATATATATATATATATATATATATATATATGGATGTCAAATCAAAGCAACCGATTAAAAATATAAATATAACAAGTTGGGCAAAGTCGCATTAAACAATAACGGATTTATTCAACGTATATATATATATATATATATATATATATATATATATATATATATATATATATATATATATATATATATATATATATATATATATATATATATATATATCGAGACGCTGTTTGGGAACATAAAGCACCTGGTAGCAAAACAAATGAGAAACGCCGGACCCGTGGCAAAATGGTGACCGCCCCTTTCATACGGCAGACCTCATCAACGATGCATCTATGTGAGCGCGTGCGTGTGCAGACTTGCAACAAACGGAAACCTGCTCGAAAGGCGCCCCGCCGTGCATCGCGAGTAGCAGCTGCTGCCAGACTGGGAGTGAATATAAAACGGCAGGCGGACAGCTGCGCAATGCAATGCACAGTCGACCTTGAGAGGAGACCTCAGCACCGGCAGTGCACTACGCGTCATATGCTTTGTCTATAAGATTACAGCGGTTATCGTTATTTACACAAGAACACGATAGCCAGATATGCGGTTTGATTTTCGCAACGCGTCAAGGTCTTGTTAAAAGCCTAAGGTGCCATTATGCATCGGCGAAAGAAATGCACACACCCAAGCACGGTACGTGGCTTTGTGCAGTTGAAATATAATTAACGTTGATTGGTTCGAGTGTTGCTGGATTGTTCCGAAGCTCTGAACTTCAAATTTTACACCCTCGTAGCCAAAAGCTTTATTAACGGGAACGCGGGATCACGTGGCGTTCCCTACAATAAGCGCAAACTAGCGGCTTTGCGTGCTCTATCGCGCATGCGCCCTCATCAGCTATTGATCTTAAAAAGCGGAGACACTATAGCGCGCTCCATGCGCTCCCAGCTATTAAAGGCGCGAGAATAGCCCCCTATTAACAAATAAGCACGCTGTTCTGTGACACAATTTTTTTTTGAAAGAATAAAATCAAAGTAAGCATGATGTAATGTGGTACCTTTTAATTACTGACCCGTGGGCCATCAAGGGGCGCCGAAGCGTAGAACAGTAGACGCTGGCAGGCAACAGCGAACTAAACTGCAGGTGGTGAACACCGCAGCGAATATTTTGTGAGCATCGGATAATCAGCCTCATCGGTCTACAATACCTGAAGTCTCTGAAATCGCCCTATTCAGATATTAATATCATGTTAGCATTCCTCCATGCTTAGGGTACATTTGAGGTGGCATGGTGTCATGTGTACAATGCTGCAAGATTCTATACCACTGTCTCGGCCACCTTTCAATGGCCCTGCAGTTATCTGACCGTCAGGAGCCGATTTCTTCTCTGCATTACTTTACAGACGTTCGCCCTTCTCCGTTACCGCAAGAATTTCGATTTCCTTCGAGCAAGGATGTATATTATCAGTGAAATAAAGATATCGATTGAGTTCCAAATCTATAGAATTCCTCCGTTGTATACCTTAACCATCTTCTCCTAAATACAAACGCCATTAACATCTTATTACGCACGGGTGCAGACAAAAGTAAACCTCATCCCGCAAACTTTTGTCCATGACTGTATAAATCTGGCTCGTGATCACTTCGAACTTCCGCTGTGCTTCGTTAATTCATGCTTCCCACCACCCTGTCCTTATTATGTTTTCTTGCGTCTTACCTTACGTGCATTAGTTTTTAAGGTTCTAGTCGTTACACATCGTTGAAGCTCAAAAATATGATGTTTTAGGCGTTCCTTAATACCTTGCTTGCAGGCACAGTTCTGCAATGTTTTCCTGGTTACGGTATCTCCTACTTCGATTGCGTTTGCCGTTATTACACTGATAAAGTAATAATTCATCGCACCTATGCTATGGTTGTCACCTTCGGTTAAAGCAGAGCACTTGTTCTGACACGCAACAGTTCAAGCCCCACATCCCTGTTCCTTCTTGTTAGCTCGTTCAGGTTTTTCTTCATGAGTACAGCTGCCCACTTTCTGAAATCTAGGCCAAGACTTGATCCCAACACCTTCTCGTCACCACAGTTCATCATTTCTACCGCTGTATCCAGGAAGATCCTGGGATGGCCCTAAATTGAAAAAACTATTTCATTCTGAGTTGCTGAGAAAAATAGTGTTAAATTGAAACATCTTTTTTCCATGCGACTCAGTTCAAATACGTGAAGTCAATGCCCGGAAAAAATCTGGTCACTACAGGCGTGCACAGGTCTCTCCATAAGGAGGGGGCCAAAGTTCACGGTAGCACCCTTTCATGTCTTCTGGATAGCAAAGAACAATATGGTACAAAATTTCCGCTCCCCTTCCCCCTCATGTCTACTAAGGGGGAGGGGGCTATTGCTCCCCCCCCCCCCCCCCTCTGCCTTCCACAGCGCACGCCTATGGCGGTCACCGTTTGGAAATGGATGGCGCTGTTGTAGCCTGGCTTCAAGGATCCGCGACGGATAAGCTGTCTTCAGCGTCACCGCACTTTGCTTACGGAAGCGGCAGGTGGTGGCCACACTTGTATTTCACTTTTCTTTCTTTTACTTTCTCTCGCCCATAGAAGCCCCATTTAGGGCGAAAGGATCCCTCTGTCACTGCAGGCCAACTGCAGTTCATCCCCACTGTGTGGTGAACGCGCCCAACAGGCGCAAGTTGGCGCGGCGGGGCGGCACCGACCGGAGTGCACGGGGTGACATTGAGAGAAAGGCGGCGCTGTTATCGGAGCCTCCACCGCCAAGCACGCACTGCGCAGCGGAGCAGGAAGGGTCGCACCTGCCCGGCCCGTGACAGCAGGCGAGCGGCGGCAGCGGGCAGGCCGCTCTCTGGCCGCGCAGAAATCGCGCAGCGCCGCGGAGGCCACATAAAGCCCCAACTCGATGGACACATCCTACGCGTACCGGCGGAGCGCCTACGCGCACGGGCGTACGCTGGATCCTGTCTGCGCATGCGCAAAGCGCGACGCGCGCGCAGGCGCGAGCAGGGGCAGATATCTGTCCATGTTAGATATCCGCGCCTGAGCGCGCGCGCTTGCGCGCGCGTCGGTCCGGTTTACAACAATAGGAGGACGGCGGGGGCTCTCGGGGACTCTTTTCTTTATGGCTTGAACCTATCCCAGGTTCCTGGAACTTTTCTTCGCGGTTTAAGTTGTCCTTTCAGCGCCCCCCAAATCCCCTTTCTTCACGCTTGAAATTCCTTCGGTCGGCTCGAGAGGGTGAACGCCCCAGCACAGGGAGCATGGAGGTGTATGACTTTTTTCGACGTCTGGCACGGCGCGGCGCTAGGATGTGTGCATCGAGTTGGGGCTTAAGGTAGTGGCGGTGATCCGCAAAGCTGCATTGTCATAGGGCGAAGGCTGGCTGGCCGGATTAGATGAAAATGGCAAAACACTGGCACAGCTCGTCGCTGGGTTCCACGAAACAATAGGTCACGCCGATGACCGAGAATGACCCCCCCCCCCCCCCGCAAAGAAATAACGGCGATAAAAAAATGGCGGACGATTTAGCATGGTTAGGCCAAATGCAAATTCAGTTTTTCCCTTCGGTTTCGGCTCGAGGCTCAGCTTTCAAGGTCAAGCAGGTTTTCAGACAAAGGCGAAATCGGACTAAATCTCCGCCTTCACGGTATGACGCGATAGTGTTGATGGGTTAATGCCCATTTATGCGGAAATGGTAGTTCTCCCGTTTACATTCATAGATCCCGGGGAGTCCTCATACCGCTCCTGGCGCAGTGGTTAAGCGATGTGCCGCTGCTATGCGATGGCAGCTGCTGCCAACGGTGGGGCTTGCGAGACCCAGCTAGGTTACCCTTCCCGAGAAACCTCAAGGTTGTGGAGAGAGGTTCGGACAGATCGCCGAAATCTATGATTGTGAGGTTCCAGTGCTAGCGCACTAAAAGGGCGTTCCCCCGCAGTCAGAAGTTTATGAAACGCAATATTAGCGACAGAATTGAATTCCACCGCCATCTTTCTACGCAGCCTGGAAAAGATGTAGCATGCAGCCTAATTGCTGCAGAGTGGCAATTCGGGCTAGTTGGTTCGATGATTACAAAGAGGCAAAGCAGCGAAACAAACAAGGACGACGGAAGGAAAGACAACGCGTGCCTCCAGGGCTTGTGGTCTTTCCTTCTACTCGTCCTAGTTAGTTGCGATGATTTGTCTCTTGTTAGCCTAAACGTAAATGCGTCCCTGAATCTCAACCAATGCGCCTTGCATGCGACGAAATCAAATTTCTTCGACAAAGTCGCATTCCCCGAACTCATGACTGCGGATGTCAATCAGGCAGGAACGAAACATGAACAGTGCCTGTGAATAAAAATTTTTCCATCTGCAGTGCACAACAAGCCTGATTCATGTTTCTGGGAAAAGGGTCTACCGCAGTACATATTCATAAACCGGTTGTACAGGAACATATCACTTCAAAGTAGAAAAGCACGACATATGCGTGTTCGCGTTTCATTCCGGTCTGACTAAGCGTCAACATCAACACTAGATGCAAGCAGGCCACTCTGTGCAAACCCCCAGAGACACGAGGCTGCCACATGGACCTCCAGCCAGCAAGCTCATCCGGACACTACTACGCTCGCGAGAGGCGCAGCAACCCCGCGGCGGAGGGGAAGGAGAGGCTGCGCGTGCCGCCCGCGTTATCAAAAGACGCGTGCGGGGCACGTGCCGCGCCATTTGGCCACCGCTCGAGATGAGCGCACAGGTGCTGGTGCGACGGATGGGCTGCTGCGGCCACTCCGGCTAATGAACGAGCCGCAAAATACAGCTTGGCAAGCTGGCGCGGTTCCCGAGAAGGAGGGGGGGGGGGGGGGGCGCTGTTGCCGGCAAGTCGACGCCCAGCGTTGCCTCGCGTGACTCCGATTAGCGCTTCCGTATGCACACACGGAAAGAGGACGCTACGCTCGGGCTGTAAACGTGCAACTGAAGGCCAGCAGAAGTGTCAATGGGAGAGAACAGGGCTACACTAAAGTGAGAAGCAAAAAAATTCAGGGGGGCACTTTGTTGACCTAAAGTGCGGTAAGGCGAAAACCGGGGGACACCCGAAACACGCTGTAAGGGAAGGAAAATGAAAATGACAATTGGTTTTAGGAAGAAAATGACGCCTGTCTCGCACATATCGGTGGACACCCGAACCGCGCCGTAAGGGAAGGAAAATGAAATGAAAATTGGCTTTAGGAAGGAAATGACCCCTGTCTCACATATCTCGGTGGACACCCGAACGGCGCCGTAAGGAAGGAAAATGAAATGAAAATTGGTTTTAGGAAGGAAATCACCCCTGTCTCACATATCTCGATGGACACCCGAACCGCGCCGTAAGGGAAGGAAAATGAAATGAAAATTGGCTATAGGAAGGAAATTACCCGTCTCACATATCTCGGTAGACACCCGAACCACGTTTGATTGACAGCTATATTGTGACAGATTTCGCGGACGGACGGACAACGAGAAGCCATTAAAGGCTTTCGCCTTAAAATAAAACGAGTTTGGAAACGAACGAAAATGCGAGTAAACTGAATTGGGACGCTGCCATCCATTTCCACGTTGCGCGTAATTTGAAAGCGGGTAGAACTACAAAAATAAAACATGTCACTCGCTGCGGCAACTCTATTTCCGGCCCCAGGGAACCCATCGACATTGTTATTTAGGAAAAAAAAAACTTTCCTTTGCTACTACCAAGAATACTGCTGCCAGCTAACTGCAACCGCTACTGCTACAACTTCCGATAACAATAGTAATATACGGCTTTTACTTTGAAGATCACTGTCAGCGCGTATTAAAAAACAATTATGGCCCGCAAGGACAGAAAATCACCAAAGGATTTGTACTGTCGTTCCTGTTGATCTCCCTGCTGTGTGAATAAAGAAGAGCTTCAAATGGGCCTAGTTGGTTTGTAATCTTCGGCATTGTTATTGCGCTACTCAAGGTTTACACAGACAAGAACGACACATACAGACAGGGCGCAAATATATTGCGCCCTGTCTGTATGTGTCGTTCTTGTCTGTGTAAACCTTGAGTAGATATTGCGCCCTGTCTGTACGTGTCGTTCTTGTCTGTGTAAACCTTGAATAGCGCAATAACAATGCCGAAGGTGTGAATAAAGTCATACCATGCCAGCCGCCGCGGTGGCCCAGCGGCTATGGTGCTCGGCTGCTGACGCTAAAGACGCGGGTTTGATCCCGGCCGCGGCGGTCGAATTTCGATGGAGGCGAAATTCTAGAGGCCCGTGTACTGTGCGATGTCAGTGCAGGTTAAAGAACCCTAGGGGGTCGAAATTTCCGGAGCCCTTCATTACGACGTTCCTCATAGCCTCAGTCGCTTTAGGACGTTAAATCCAAATCAACCAACCAACCATCCCCTGGCGGCGAAAATTTTTCGAAGGCTAAAAAAAATAATAGGAAAATATTGACACTCTTTTGCTCAGAGACGCCAGTGCAACTAGGTGTAAAACAAGCGACAGTGACCAAGTGGCCACGAGGCTCTTAGATGGCACGTAACACACTGCGCGGGTGGAAAATCGAGAAAAAAATAATCACGAAAAAGATTACAGCTGAACAAGGCGTGAGGGCGTGTGTGCTACGGAAGGATGCATTTTCCATTACGCCGCGCATCTCATTTCCCGTGGGCTGGCCGTGGCCGAGCACACGCAGCACAGGTTCGCATTAGCATGACTTTGCGATGCCACACACTTGAGCGGCACCGGAAAGGAGCCACGCGCATTTCCTGCTCCACTTTGCACACGCGTACACCGAGCTATCCCCCGCACTCGTTTTTCCTCCTACAATCGCAGTAAAGGAAACGGGAGATGTTGTGGATGCCTCATGTTCCGACGTAAGCGAGGCACACGCGTACGTGAGTGTGCAAACTCTAACCGGCTTTCTATTACTACATGGCCGTCGTTTCTTCCCCAGGAAAGCTTCTCCGGGCCTCAGAAAGAGCACAGTTCGTGAAGCAGAACATGTTTCCCAAGCCTGGACAAGAAGAGTTTTGCGGATGCTAGCCTCACAGTTTTTTCTCTTTGAATTTTATTTTTCTTCGCGCTCTGTGCTATGGGCCTCCGCACCTTCACAGAGTATAGCAGCGAACCTTTTGCGTCGTTATTTTCACAAATGCGCGGTGGAACGCGCACTTCTATCATGAATACCAGCAATATTTTGGTAAAGCGCACAGCGTAACCACTTGGACGCGTCGGGGATAGAATTTTATTGAAAGCAGCCGTCTCGGAAGCCAGCTCCGAACGCCAGCGACTGCAGTATGTGACTCCGGCAGCCGGAGCTATTCGCCTGCTCGACGTTCGGTCCGCGGCACAAATATGAAAGCTGGCAGAGGCTTCGCCTTGCAGCCACTGGTTTTGATAATGCACCGCACTCGTTCGTCGTAGAAGCACTCATAACTATCGTTTAACTATTGTCCTACCGAAACAAACTTCGCATGAGAACTTGCGCGAGGCAGGTGGACTGACGGACAGACGGACGTATGTTTAACATCACAAGGATGCTTGACGCACCAGCAAAAAGTCAGTGGGATGAAAATGCCGACGCACACTACAGATGCCTGGCAGTGGAACACACGAGTACGCCAACAAGAAGAGCATGAGAACACTTTGAGAAAAACGTTGGGAAATATTCGGTTATGGGGGTTTAACATCCCAAAGCGACTCGGGCTATGAGGGACGAGGTAGTGAAGGGATCCGGAAATTTCGTTCGACCACCTGCGGTTCTTTACCGTGCACTGACATCGCACAGGACACGGGCCTCCAGAATTTCGCCTCCATCGAAATTCCACCGCCGCGATCGAACCCGCCCGCGTCTTTCGCGTCAGCAGAAGGGCGCCATAACCACTCAGCCACTGCGGTGGCCGTTGGAAAATATCGCAAGAACATAATAGAGTTTGCATTGTTTAGCTATACATCGATTCGGATTCCTTATTTAATAAACTCTATAGGTAAGAGCCGAAAAGCACAAAAAAAAAACGCGACACAGGGGAATAGAAGAGCGTAAGACGCGTGCGCATGCCTGCCGGGAGAGCCGGCAGTGCATAAGTGCGCGATAGCCATGGGCACGCAGACGCCAATAAAGAGGGAAAACAGCAAAATGCGCTTCACGCAAGGACGCGAAGATGACGGCGCTTGCAGTGTTGCATCACAGACCCGCGCGCACTGGGCGATGCATTGCAAACGAGCTTGGCTCACTTAAAGTCGCTTTTTTCGCGAGCTTCTGCGATCCAACGAAGCAGGACGGCGTCAACCAAAAGTGTTGCGCAGCGCAGTGCTTGGCAAAGCGGGAAGTGAAGCAAGCAGCAGCGCTGCAGTCGCGGTGCGGAAATACTGCGCCTGACGGGGTGGAAAGCTATAAAAGCGACCCGTGACGACTGAGGGCCAACGACGCTGACGGAGTCGTCATGTGCGCTAAGCACGTAACGAAAATCACGACAGAAATGCACACGCGATCGCACGAAGTGATGCCACAAGTCTGCTTTATAAGCACTGGTTGTACGTTTCACTATTGCACTGATTTCGCCACAGCGTCTTTGAATTTGATTTCCCCGTTCCTTTTTAATTCCACTACTGCGTGGGCTGGTGGGTGGATGGTTATGCAGGGTGGAGCTTCTTAAGGGTATACAGGTGGGTAGACGGGCGATGGACTATACTGCTAAAGCACTGAAGTTTACCGGGCGTTTATGCTACCGCGGTAACGCCAATTTCAGCGAGAGGTGAGTGGTAAATGCCTATGCCAGTCGCACTGTTTAGTAACTGTGGGTAGGTGTGTGGGATGTCTGTTGCGTTTGCGCTGCTGTACACTCGCATTAAAGCCACGGGTAAGCTGCAGTGAATGCCCCCTTGACGCCAAGAGTGACGTCATCGTGTTCGGACCAATTAGTGAGTGGCATTCTGGCCGACCGTCATGCCGACATGCTTGACTACTCCCCTCCATTCTGGGCAATCAACGAGAGATGTGTTACACAGCAGCTGTCGCTCTTCAATAAAAATGCGCGAGGAAAGAAAAGTAGAAAAAGCAGCGGCAGCCGTGGTGCAATGGAAGCGGGTCAAGCGAAACCACCCGCAAGCGCGTGGGCGGGAGGAAAAGAGCACGACACAGAAAGGTCAGGGCGCGACACACCTTATCGAAGAAGTGCCGACTGTCGGACCCCGGGAACCACAGGCACGTCGCCGCGACGGTGGCGCCACGCGAGACAAAATCGGAGGAAAACAAAACCATCGGCGGCGCCAAGAAGATCAGCGATCAAGTCGAAACGAGCCGAGACTAGCCATGTCGGCCCAAGACGGAGCGGCGCGACTCTAAAACAGTCCGTTATCGGGACAGGCTGCGGGTGCTACATGTAGGCCACGGAATACCGATCGGTGGGGAAAAAAGAAAGAAAGATGAGAGAAGAAGCAGCTCGGCGACGTGAGGGCAAGCGGCAGAGTAGAGACGAGACAGCACGAGCGAGCAGCGGCCACTCGCCAGGGGCAACAACAAACGGCCGTTTTCGCGACGAGTCGCGGGGCGCGCGTCGGCGAAATGTCGTTGCTCAATCTCCCCAGCCGTGTTCGACAGGAGGCCTCCACGAAATTGCTCACAAGCCACACACAGAGCGGCCCCGCGGCGGCGCCCCTGTATACAGATTGCGGGACTGCACCCCCGAGTCATTTTCTTTATTGCTTTGAATTGCTCCATTTCTGGACGCGTTCGGTTTCTAGCGTGCTCTCCTTCTTGTGTTCGCGTGGATGCGCGCTCTCCTAGCGGCGCCAGAGTAAATTCTCGCCCCGGGATCCAAACCCCGCTAAGCGAAAGCCTTGACCGGACGTTTACAATATTGTGGTAATCCTTATTTCAACGACAGATGTGGTAATACGAAATGCAGACGCCAGTCGGAGTGTTCTACAACTCTGAGGATGTAGCACGTCTGTCGCGTTTACGATGCCAAACACACATCAGCGCCACGGGCAAAGCTCAGGTGAAAGCATCGTGACGTCGCTCCGTCTGACCGATCAAAGTGAATCATTGCACCTTGTGTGTAACGCCAACGACAAGGAATCCGCGTAAAACGGGAAACGCGGCCTTAGCAGCTGTCGCTACAAAAGTTCGGTCCGCACGTATTGCGTAGCTTCCAGGAGCGGCGACGCGCAATAATATTTTCTCGCCGACGCGAAGCTTCTACCCCCGAGCGCGCTCCCTTCCAACCAGCTCGTATCACGCCGCCGCCATTAGGCAAATAATTTTAAAAACTTATCCTTTGACTACTTTACGGCGGCTTGAATAAGATCACTAAGTGCACTGCCTTAACCAGGCAGTACTCGTGTCATACCCGTGTACATATATTCGTGAAGATCACAAGTCAACCAGCTCGGCAGCTATAGGGAGAAAAAAAAAACTTTGTCAAGGGGAAACAAGATATAGCAGCCAACCTTGAAAAAGAAAAAGCGAGATTCAGAAAGCACTCGGCGGTGAAGTAAAATGCTGTAGAAAAGAAGAGACAAAAGAAAAGCATCCTTGGAGGTTACCGATTTTCCCTGCACATGGACCGCGGAGCAAACGAAGAGAAAAATAGAGATTGACGGTTCAGTCCGCCCTGTCTGTGCTATGTGAGGTCTAAAAATGAAAAGGAAAATCATTTTTTGGACAATTCCAATGGAAGCGGCTTACTTTTGCAGATTACAGAGCTGCGTGTGCGATCAAAAATATGCCACGAGCGAAAAAATTGTTGCCACGTACAACATTTCCTGTTAACAAGGGGGCCGATCGGACATATCCTTACGCAGTGCAGAGGCCTCCAGCACTTCCCTACCTCGTCCCTACATACGACGCCACCAAGGAGATTCCCGAGAAGTTCGGGGATTTAAAAATGCCTACCCTGAGGACTACTGTCAGAATGTGGAATCAAGACGCGATTAAAGGGACAGTGCAGAAGCTCGAGAAAGTAGTTTAGGCAGAAAGAAAAGGAAACTGGGCGTTGCCTACTCCAAGGAGACACGTTACGAAATCTAAGCTAGGTCACTACTACGTACCACCACACTGATTTAAATGCGATGCTACCACCTCAGCGGCATGGCGGCACAAGATGGCGCCACTTTTACAATTCGCTCGATTCCGTCTTCTCGAAAGGCGCGAAACTTTCGGCTAAGTAGCGCCACCCAGATGTGTCTTGCACACGGGAAAACCTCAGCTCGAAACCTCTCGTTGCTCCTGACATTTTCAAAGCTTCCCGCCTTTTTAAGCGCAAAATACGCAGCACGTTACCTACAACTTCCGGTCACCGGGTGGCAGTGAGTGCATATCGCGAGAGGCTTAGGAGGCGACATCGTCGCTTTGTCAAGATATGTTTGCTAGTTGTTTTTCTCTGCGTCTCTTTCGACACTCGTCCCGCACTCGCGAGAACGGCGGTGCCGTTCTTCGGCCCTGCACACTGACCTGCTGCTGCTGAGCGAGGTTGATGGCGTCCAGCTCTCCCAGCCAGGCCCCGAGCAGCTTCTGGGGGTCCACCTCGGCGTCCAGGTCGAGCTCCTCGTGGTCCGAGTCGAGTTCGGCCTCGCTGGTCGAGCTGTACGCGCCGTCCTCCGAGCTGCTGTGAGCGCGGCTGCTGCAGGGCGGCGGTGCAGCAGGGGGGCCCCCGGCCCTGGTCAGGCGGCCGGCGCACTCGGACGAGGAGGACGAAGACGAGGACGCCGTGGACACCCACGACCTCGTCCTGCGACAAAAGGGTGCGAGGATGGCTTTGAAAAGCGCACTCTTTTAAAAAAGGCCACAGGGCTCGGTATCTTCTTTTTTTCCTGCCATATATCTCTCTCCAACCAACCTTTCAAACTACTAGCAAGAAATTCATCCTTTTCGAATGAACATTTAATCGACCCTTAAGCTATACGAACTTTGAAATGTTGAACTCCTACTTTTGATCACGGCCCTGATTTAAACCACCAATCCCTAACCGTTTCTCACTAACCACTGTCGTAGATGCACTCACATTATACCTCCGTTACCTCTGGACTCTAAGGAATCGGAGATACTGATTGAGCTCGCACCGCCATCCAGATGGTCACTGCCATATTGCAGCAAAATATGCTCACTTGTTTCTTCACACTTACAGCGGTTACGGGGAGCGCGGTCGACGCGGTACTCGACACAACAATACTCAGCGGGAAACAGCAAGCATTACTAGCCGTACCAATCGCGGGCACCTGCTGGATCACGGCCAGTCGATTGTTCCAATGGGGTCTCTTGATAGCTGCGCAAAAGTTTCTCGAATTTAATACTTTCCACAAAACTGCAGTGTATCTTAAGGGTGCCCGACGCCTGTCCCTTCCAGCTAGCTTACGCGTGGCACTGGTATTTTTCACTAGGCTCTCAAAATGTTATTACGCAAATGTGCAACGGTGCACACCGCACTATGCAACCCGCAGGTTCTGTCGGTTGGGCAAACGAATGCTTAGCGTCTTGTAGAGGACACACGTGTCTTTACAGCTGTAAGCAGCCAACAAGCTACGCATCATTCCGGCCCATTGCCCTACTGAGCTGCGTAGGTAAGCTCATGGAGCGCATGATTTGCAAGCGCATAACTTGGTTCCTAGAAAGCCGAAATGAGTTCCCCCAAGAAATGAACGGGTTCCGTCAAAGCAGGTCTGCGACTGACAATATCATCGCCCTCGTCTCATCAATTGAGGAGTACCTTCATGCTGGGTACATCCCAACAGCCGTTTTCCTAGACATCAAGGCCGCTTTTGACTCCGTCTTTCACCATGCAATTCTCGCAGCCTTTGGCAGTCTTGGCCTTGGAGGAAGGCTATACAAGTGGATTGGGCATTATTTAAAAGAACGACAAATTTTTATTACCACTCCAAACGGTCCAACACGCTTTCACGCAGTGGAGAGGGGCGTACCACAGGGAGCGGTGCTCAGCCCTCTCCTGTTCAATATTGCCCTTATTCACATAAGAAGACACCTTCCGCGAGGGGTCCGCATAACAATTTATGCTGATGATATCTGCATCTGGACGTTCTCGCCATATTACCCAGCAACGTCTTCAGAGAGCACTATTGCACATTTCGATGTACCTGGCTTCCAGAGGTATTCGTCTCTCGCCAGAAAAGAGTGTTGCAATGGCGTTTACAAGAAAAACGATGACCCGATATCCGCTGCTCCTAGGCGGACGATCGCTGCCATATGTACGATCTCAGCGATTCCTGGGTGTTGTAATCGACTATAATCTGTCATGGTCACCTCAGATCAAAAAACTCCGTGCGAGGATTACTGCAGCATCGCAAGTGTTTAGGTTCATGGCGGGAACAAGGTGGGGTAGCAACTGCCGATCAATGCTTCTGCTTGAAAAAGCCTACGTTGAAGGAACCTTGCGCTACTGTCTACCAGTGCTTCAAAGATTATCTACATCAAGCAATAAGACTCTCAATGCCGCACGGAACAACTGCCTGCGAATATGTCTTGGCATCCCAAAGGGTTCCTCTGCATCAGGAACAGTAGCGGAGGCAGGATGTCTCCCACTACAGGTAATTGCCGCCAAGGAAACTATGCGTACCCATCTCCGCCATGTCCTGCAAGGGAAGAAGCACTTCCTACACCGTGTCCACCTAACTCACAGCAACTCTAGCTTTGGCCAGGCAGTGCAGCTCCTGCCCCTTCCTACTATTAATCAGCCTCAGAAACTACTACCTCTGGCCTTTCCTCCATGGACACTCTCTCCTCTAAAGGTGAAGAAGTCTGTTCCAGGTGTGAATGCAAAGAGCCGCATGCCACAGGCAGCACTTCTGCAAGCTACTCTCGCCTACTTAATCGAAGAATATACGCAGCACACCCATATCTTCACCGATGGTTCAACTACTAAAGAAACTTCTTCTTGTGGCCTTTATGTGCCCTCAACAGGCCATGCCCTTTCTTACCGGCTGCAGCGGAGGACCTCCTCTACAACAGCTGAGCTTCACGGCATTAAGGAAGCTGTTTCTTACATCCTGCGCCGAATCGCCGGCCGTTGGGATATCTTCACCGATTCAAAAGCATCTCTGCAGATCCTGGCCAACCTGCTGAAGAAAACGAATCACCAGCCAGTTTCCCTGGACATTGGGTATATCCATCATTTAGCTATTACCGCAGGCCACTGCATAATATTTCAGTGGGTACCTGCTCACTGTGGCATTATGGCTAATGAAAAAGCAGATGAAGCGGCCCGTAAGGGCCATCAACATCAGAGATACATTCGAAGTTTTCTCACGAAATCTGATGCGTCCCAAATGGCTAAAAGTTTTGCGTACGAAGAAACGTATCAACTTTGGAGTTTGCCGACACATCAGTACCAATTTCTTCACTCAATCGACCCACATCTTAGATCAAGACTCTCACCCAGAATTCCTCGACAACTCGAAACACTTTATCACCGACTTCGTCTGAATGCTGCATATACAAATGGCCTGCGATACCGTTTTGGACAAATGAACAGTCCGCATTGTGACAACTGTGCTTCGATAGAAACTGTGGAACATATCCTGCTTGAGTGCGCTGCGTATGCTAACGAGCGTGCGTACTATGAACATTGCATGCAGAAGCTCTTCCCAGTGCCCCTAACAATGGACAAAGTTTTAGGCCCCTTAGCCTGCTCCAGGCAACAGAGACTTGCAATGAACTTTCTTTTTACATATTTAAAAGACATTGGACATCTCGATAAGCTCTAAATTCACTTGCAGGTTACCTTCATGCATTCTTCTTGCAGTGAACTTCGTCAGCCCATTCGTCGGACTGTGCACTCCATCATTCCATAGGTTACATCAATATTCGCCACTGCATCCTTAGTACCATTTCATGGCTGCATTTTATCTTCGTTTTTTTTTTCCACCTCTTCCACGCTGCTCTCCTTCAGTCTTTATCTCCCAAATTTCCCTCCCTACGCAGAGTAGCATGCCAGCGATATTGAAACGCCGGCTAAATTCTGTTTCTTCATTAAAGAGTCTCTCTCTCTCTCTCTTTACAGCTGGAGAGCTGCGACAAGTTTCATCCCTCCCAAATGCGCTGTATGCATAGAGAAAGAACCGTAACCGAACAGTGAACAGCAAAATGCCACTGACTCGAAAAGTCGTGCTGCTTTGTTTTCACCCCGAGAAACGAGTCTCCAGCGAAAAGTAGTGTCGCTCGAGAGTTACCTGAGAGTTTTAGCACAGCGGATGCGTGTTAGCGTACACGTGTACAGGATAGAGCAATGTCGGCCGCGCATGCGCAGTGGCAGCTGCACGGCCGGGGGGAACGCGCACCTGCCACTGCGCATGCGCAGCAGGCATACTTTACTCGGCGAACGCATACACTGTGCCAAACCACTCTAAATGTCCGCAACTGCAGTACGCATGCGTGCGAAACGGAGCAATACGGAAAGACAAGAAACATCGTCTGCAGTGAAAAACGAAGAGCAGTAGAAGTTAAAACTCAGTGCCACGTCCTTTTTACACAGAATCGCTGCTCAAACGCAAGTGTCTCTTGCGTATTGCAGTACGCATCATGTTTTCACACGCCGACCGCACAAGTGGAGGCAGAGTCAATTAAGCCCTGGACTAAGGGCGCTTGACCCATCTCCTTCCGATTACCGTAAAAATAAAATTTTCAGGAATAACAACGACAATAATGTTCTAAGCTTTTCGGCACCACCATCAGGCCGTGCTGACGGCAGCGAGCGCCACGCGCTCATCCGTGTTCAGGGTCGAAAAGACCCGCTCGGATGTTTAGCGGGGCACCGCTGCATTCTCACTGCGGGCCCAGAATTCCAAAGCGAAGCACGCAGATAAAGCAACTCCGCCCGACCTTCCCAAGTAATGGGCAAACGCGCGCGCGCTCGAGTCCCGCCGAGGCGTCTGGGCGCGGGGTGAACCCCCGACACGGGGCCCCTCGCTACGCGGCTTTTCCCCTTCTACTCCTCTTCTATGTCTTGGGCATAGCATCCCCCCCCCCTCGCCCTCACCATTTTTTCTTCCTTGGAGGGTTCCACTTTGCCTCTGTGCTGTTGAGCGGCGGTATTCTGGCAACGCCCTCAGTGCAGAGGGCTGCTGCTGTTGCAGAACGCGTGCTGCCTCTTTCTGAAGCGCTAGGGGTAGCCAGCTCGGCTGGGATCTTGCCCGTGGCTTGCCGAGCTCATCGTGCGCGTCTCTCCAGGCGCTTGCGGTGTTCGAAGGGAGGCAAGCGCCGCCGAAACCTTCCAGCGTTCACGGGGGTGGTCGCCATAAGGAGAGCTAGCCCTCGCACAAAGGCAGCGCCTCTCTCCACTGTGTGTACAGTCAGCGGCTCGGTGAATTTGTGCGCTCTTTATGTAACTAGTCGGCCTCTGGCTGACGCAGAATTGCAACACACACTGCTAATATCCTATACTGCAGCACATAATTACATATTCCCGTCGAAGGACGCGAAACCCAAATGATGCAAACTGCGCTTTGCACACGGGACACAAAAGATGCTGACAGACAGCTGGAACACGTTGCGTGTTTCTTCACGCAGAATAATTGGCACACGCGGCGAGAATTTCGCTCCTCTGACACTGTGCGTAATGTTCGTCTCGACGGCTGTCTTTACGTGTGCAATGCTTACGCAGAGCCGTCAAAACTCGTGCTTTTCGGGCTGCGGCGAGCAGTTGGAATAGTCGGATGCGCTATATATGAAACGCTGCTTCGTTTTCGTCCCGCCCCGAGAGGCTGTTGCCGGCAGATTAGAGCAGAGCAATAGAAATATAGTAGCATCACAACATGCATATGCAACATCGCACGTGTCCAAACTGGGACCAGTTGAGCTAAATGATCTCATCTTGTTCTTTCGCCCACCGAATGCTCGATGCAGACCACGACTCATTCCACGCGAGTCATTCCATGCAATGCTCAATTCGTTAGTCGACCGCGTTATCCCGCTTTCGGTATCCTCCGCGGCGGCCTGGTTTTGTGTGTGCCAGCCACGCGCAGAGGCAGGGGGCTAACCGGGAGATCGACCTGCTGCTCCCCGTCTCCATCGGAACATGGGAGTTGGGGCCTCGCTAAACACTGCCAAGAGCGTGTGCGCGAACCCGAAGCCTCGCGCCGAGCGAGGCTTCGCCCACTCGATCGGCCGCACTGAAGAGCTCCTCCGCGCGTACGCCTGTTAACCCGGCGGCCTCTTAACCTCCGTCGTTGTTCGAGGAAAGGACGGGCCGACGCGAACACGCAACGCGGCCAGCGTTGAACCCCCGGCGGTCAAGAAGACACGGAGAGGCCAAACACTCCGCAAGGGCTGCAGCCGTCAGCGGCTGTCACTCCGCTTGCTCTCAAGTTTGCTCGGAACACCGGTGCCAAGTGGGTGGGAGCGAGCGCTAGAGGCCCACGACGTCAAAGAGGCCTTTTTCCATCGCCACACAAGGTCTACGGCACACGCCGCAACGCCCTTCGCGGCACTCGGCGCGGCATACGAGTCCGGTGGCCGGCCGGGTCACTGGACTCGAGCATCGCGGAAGTAGCGCTGAAAGGTGTCGACCAAGGAGCGAGTAACCAACTTCACGCCGAGACTAAAATCAGGACATAGCGTGAGTGGATGTGTGTGTGTGCGTGTTTGGGGGGGGGGGGGGGGTTGTTACTAGGTACTGTCGGATAAAGCGAACATCGCGAGTACTACCATATATATACATCATCATCATCATCATCATCATCATCAGCGTTACTACACCCACTGCAGGGCAAAGGCCTCTCCCATGTCTCTCCAATTAACCCTATCCTTTGCCAGCTGCATCCACCCTTTGCCTGCAAACTTCTTAATCTCATCCGCCCACCTAACTTTCTGCCGCCCCCTGCTACGCTTACTTTCTCTTGGAATCCACTCCGTTACCCTTAAGGACCAGCGGTTATCTTGCCTTCGCATTACATGCCCTGCCCAAGCCCATTTCTTTCTCTTGATTTCGATTAGGATGTCATTAACCCGTGTTTGTTCCCTCACCCACTCTGCCCGCTTCCGATCTCTTAACGTTACACCTACCATTCTTCTTTCCATGGCTCGCTGCGTTGTCCTTAACTTAAGCTGAACTCTTTTCGTTAGCCTCCACGTTTCTGCCCCGTAGGTGAGTACCGGTAAGATTATGCTGTTGTACACTTTCCTCTTGAGGGAAATTGGTAAACTGCCACTCATGATCTGCGAGAATTTGCCATATGCGCTCCACCCCATTCTTATCCTTCTAGTTATCTCCCTCTCATGATCCGGATCAGCTGTCACTACCTGCCCTAAGCAGACGTATTCCGTCACTATTTCTAGGCTCTCGCTGCCAATTGTAAACTGTTGTTCCCTTGCTAGGGTGTTGAACATTACCTTGGTTTTCTGCATGTTAATTTTTAGACCCATCGATCTCCTCTGCTTGTCTAACTCATTGATCAAGATTTGCAGTTCACCTCCTGAGTGACTCAGCAAGGCAATGTCATCAGCAAATCGCAGATTATTTAGGTATTCTCCATTTATTCTTATTCCCAACTGTTCCCAATTCAGGCCTCGAAATATCTCCTGTAAACATGCGGTGAACAGCATTGGCGAGATCGTGTCTCCTTGCCTGACGCCCTTCCTTATTGGAATTTTATTGCTGACTTTATGGAGGACTATAGTAGCTGCGCAGTTGCTATATATATCTTCCAGTATTTGGACATAAGGCTCTTCTACCCCCTGATTACGCAATGCCTGTATGACTGCTGAGGTTTCCACTGAGTCGAATGCTTTCTCGTAATCAATGAAAGCTATATATAGAGGTTGGTTATATTCTGCGCATTTCTCTATCACCTGATTGATAGTGTGAATATGATCTATTGTGGAATACCCTTTACGAAAGCCTGCCTGATCATTTGGTTGATTAAAGTCTAACGTTGCCCTGACTCTATTAGCGATTATCTTAGTAAATACTTTGTAGGCAACGGATAGTAAGCTGATCGGCCTGTAATTTTTCAAGTCCTTGGCGTCTCCCTTCTTATGAATTACGATAATGTTTGCATTCTTCCAAGCTTCTGGTACAGTCGAAGTCATAAGGCATTGCGTATACAGGGTGGCTAGTTTTTCAAGCACGATGTCCCCTCCATCCTTCAACAGATCTGCTGTTACCTGATCTTCCCCAGCTGCTTTTCCCCTTTTCATTGATTCTAAGGCTTTCTTTACTTCATCTTTCGTTACTGGCGGGATGACGCATTGCTGTGCACTGCTGTCTTTCTCATTAGCGCTCTGATTACATTGGCTACTGTACAGGTCTGTGTAGAACTCTTCGGCTACGTTAACTATCTTATCCATATCGTTAATGACATTGCCCTGCTTGTCTCTTAATGCATACATCTGGTTTTTACCTATGCCTAGTTTCCTCTTCACTGTTTTTAGGCTACCTCCGTTCTTTATAGCATGCTCGATTCTCTCCATATTAAACTTCCTTATGTCGGCTACCTTGCGCTTATTTATTAACTTTGATATCTCCGTTAGTACTATTCTATCGGTAGGGTTAGATGCCCTCAAGTTTTGGCGCTTCTTAATCAGATCTTTCGTCACCTGAGATAGCTTCCCGGTATCCTTTCGAACTGTCCTACCGCCTACTTCTACTGCGCACTCCGTAATTATTGACGTCAGATTATCGTGCATTGAATGAACATCAAGATCATCTTCCTCAGTTAAAGCCGAATATCGGTTTTGCAGCGCTATCCTAAACTCTTGTGCTTTCCCTCTTACGGCTAACTCGTTAATGGTCTTCCTCTTCACTAGCTTCTTCCGTTCCCTCTTCAAGTCTAAGCTAATTCTAGACCTTACCATTCTATGGTCGCTGCAACGCACCCTTCCGAGGACGGCCACATCCTGAATGATGTCAGGTTTAGCGCATAGTATGAAGTCGATTTCATTTTTAATCTCACCATATATACACTAGTTAGCAAATGCGAGCAAATTTCGGCTCGTGTTGCGACTACGCATGCGCTTTAAGTGGTGACGCAAACTTGAACTCCCGCGTTCTTCGTGAACTCAGGCCAGAGCGGCGGCGATCGTGAGGGCGAGCATGACGAAGGTCGCAGCTGGCTCTTCCGTGTACCAAGCTTGGCAGGTGGCGAAGTGTGACATCAGCGGACGTAGGTACGGAGACATGGGGCTCGGACGCCATCGCATAATATACACACTTCAAATCAGTTGAGAGGGGGATTTCTCTCTCTCTCTCCACACTGCCTCATGGCAACTGAAACTTCACACGCCAACGCAGGAGACTTTCGGCGATCATGGGCGTCCTAATGTTAAAGCATTAATAAAAATGAAAAGCAGAGCACTGTGCGTTCCTCGTGGTTTTAGGGACAAGGCGGCTATGTGAAGAACGAGGAAAGACTTGGAAATGAAATCGGAAGCCGACAGAAGCGACGCTCCAAATGAACACGTTTGTCGCAAGCTGCAAGTAACAAAAAAAGAAGAAAAAAAGAAATTACGCGTGCTTCGACCGTAGGCAATACTTTATCTGCGCGATCGAAGAAGGCCATTTCGACGGCGTCCACCGCAGGCAGGCAGTGTGCAACATCAGTTCCACCTTGAGAACATGAACGGGCGCTTAACGGCTGAGCTGCAAAAAAACTTCGAGGACTGCGGCAGGGTCCGGGTGAAACGGGTGTTTTCCGTTCGCACCATTAGGACAAAGCACACTGAGAAGGAGGCGACAGGACGCGCCTGAATTGTGCAAACGCTCGAAGCGCACACGAGGGACACAGTGGGGGATAACAATGGGCGCGTGACGACGGGGGCGTGACCACGCGGCCGCCGAAGGGGCGGCAAGGCCGCAAGGTGCCCTCCTCGGCACTCATGAGTCATGAGCTGTCGGCTGGTCTCGACTCCTCGTTGGCGGTGGGGCGCAAAAGCGTGTGCCGTAACCGTGGTGACTGCCGACCAGCCGACCAACAGTGGTCCGAAGCTCGCCGCTATGCCCAGCTCTCGACGTAGAAGTGCTACAAAAGTGAGCAAGTATAATAATCGCAGCGAGACCCATGAGTCGCGCTTTAGGTCAGACAACGACGCGACATATACCGCCTGAGTGCTGCGACTGCCCCGCGGAATGACCGTCCAGAATGAAGATCGTCCATCAGGGAAAGAAAGGCGCTGTGACTGCATGCCTCTCGGCGGGCACCTCAACGGCGCCGTGAGAGAAGGGATGGAGGAGGGAGTGAAAGAGGCGCCGTGTATATCAGCGGAGGGCTCTGGATAAATTTCGGCCGCCTGGGCACATGGACGTCGTCTTCTGAATGTCACTATCGTAGAAGCGCGGCCACTGCAGCTGGGACTTAATCCGATATTTTCGTACTCAGCAGCGGAACTCCGTAAGCAGTGAGTCACGACGGTTGGGGCACCACTGGCTTCGAGCACGGGAGAGGTTCTTTCCCAAACGTGCATGGCCTCCGGATTTGCTGCCTCAAAGTTAATGAAACAAGCCGCGCGCGGGCACCAGCTGGCAGACTCCGTCTCTCATCGACTGGCCAAGTAACATGTGACCACCTAGGCCTTCAGCGGCGGTTCAGTCGATTGCGAGAAACGCCAATGGTTTCCCCACAAACCCGACGAACAATGCGCGTTAGAGGGCGGAAGGTTCCCTCATCAGAGCATTGTTGTGGAGCACGCTCTCCGCCCGCGGAGGACAGTGCTCCTAAGATATCTTCGTTCAAGTAATTTGACCAGACACGATGCTTCCTTTTCTAAACCTGCTTCGCGTGATACCTTTGACTTAATTCGTTTAAAAAACGACAGCCATGCTTTTGTCAAATCTTCTGCGCCATTGCACTGACGCCTGCATGACGACATACATGGCACGCTATGCCGCTAGATTCTATTAAGCGCTCGATAAGGACAGCGTCAGGAGCGGGAATGCAACAGAGAAGTAGACCTGCCCTTCACCGCTGATGTGGCAACCGCTGCCTTTGCTTTTCCCAGCTCGCCTTCGATCAGGCTTGCATGTCATAAAGACAGAACCACCGCGCGGAGCCCGTACATCACGACGAAGGAATACAGAGTTCGCGGTGGTGACAGGGCTGGGGGTTCCGAGCCCCGTACCCACTGGACCACTGCGCCCAGTCACCACGTGCGCGGGATACGAACCGTGACCCACTACCCGGCACGCAGCTGCACCACCATCAGAGAGAAGGACAATCACCGGTTGCTAAGACCTTTTCACATTTGCCTTTTTTGAGCGCACCCATATTTCCGCTGTGCTGTGCTAGCTGCTGTGCCAATGGGCTGTGCGCGCTACCCGCTATCCCGAGGAGTCAGGAGCAGCACTTTGCCCGCCCTTGGAAGGCAAGCGTCGCTACAAAAGTCGCCCTCAACAAAGCAAGACAGGGCAGCGCACGGCGCCTTTCGCGCGCGTCCCTCGCGTCGTGCTCCTCACCCGCCCACTGCGCAACCCCCACTGAGCCGGTGCCAGCCAATCCATGCGGCACAACCAGCGATATCGGCCGACCCATTCTTTCTCACGGGCGGCACGCAGCGCTGCGCAGAGCTAGCGCACGAAACGGAACACGGGGAGGCTTTTGCGACCGGTCACGCGCATCGCGACGCATGCACGCTTGGCACGACGAATAGAAGCGTGCAATACAATCTCGAAGGGTGGTGCAACGCATGACACAAGGTGCGCGGCCTGCCTGCGCCACGTTCTCCCCTCCACGCGGTTTCTTATCTGCCAGTGGTATTCTGCGCATGTGGCCCGTTAACTGAGAGCCTAAGTTAACTTAGGCTAAGTTAACTAAGAGCACGTAGTTGCTTTTTAAGCATCGGAATCATTTACAATTTCTCCTTCCAGTCGACATAGAGCTTTCAACATTTCAACCGATCACTTTAGTTCCATACAACGTGCATGGGCCGTGATAGAGGGCGTGAACATGCACGCGAACAAACGAATACGACCCCTTCACGCAGCATTTCGTTTTCAACAGTGCATTCGATCCTCCCTTTTAAGACTGCTTGCCCGCTCGCTCCTTCCGGTACTCTATCAGTAACTATTTTACTAGCTAATGAAATTTTAAATATTTAGGAATAACTATCGCGCACGACTTCAATTGGCGTAGGTATGGTGATATTATGTCATCAGCAGCTTTTAAGAAACTGTTTCTTGACAGCAAAGTTAGGAAAAGCAACGAAGGCCACCACGTTAAATGCCTTAGAAAACAATTCACTCGACCAGCCAAGAAACGAAGTGTGCCCCATTTTGTTGACACGAATCGTTAGCAAAACGTATCACAAGGTAATCTAGAAACGGTTGCACCATGCATTTCTTTGACTTTTTGTGGAAACAACGAGCGTAAGCATGGTTTTATTATGGAAACTCATTCGCCTAATCCGCCCTAACGTGGCATTGCGTGCCGCTTCTCGAGTCCTGCGTCAACGCGCTACTTTCTCACCGTATTCCCATACCCGCAACAGCTGGCCCAACCGCGCACACTCGTTGGTCACCTTTGCGGGTTGAAGTGAAGGCCCGCGGTGCTGCAGGCGGCTAAAGAGAGAAAGGAGGAGAAGCAAAAGGGTGGCGGAGCGAGAGAGCACTGAACCCCCCCCCCTCTCCCCAAGGCCGACTGCCTGGTCCCCGTTCGTCGCTTCGCCTTTCCACGAAGAGGGACGCACCGGAAAGCCAGGGCCATTACCGGCGGCCGCGGAAGAAGCCCCGCTCGCAGGGCGTGGCCGGCGGCGGCGTTGCCGTGAAGCCCGCCGCGACGGATCGATGCGGCGCCCGGGGCCACGCAGGCTCGTCTCGCGTGCAGCGGCGGGGCTCGCGGCCAAGCGAACCCCCCGGAGAGACCGACGGATGTAGGTCGAAGCCCAGGTCGGTCACTGCTGTTTGTTGCCGGAGTTTTGTAGGAGGGGTTAGAGGACGCTGTCTCTCGCTCACTGCGAATTTTTGATGTCGCACAAGATGTCAGTTCTGTTTTCCTCCTGTTTTCCGTTCAAGGAACGCCAGGGAACGGGGGCACTCGGACAGCGAGATTGAAATCCACAACTTGTCACTTCGACTCATAAATGTCCCTCAAATAAACAAATATCCCTCACGTAATGTCGCAACATGCCATCCTTGAGGAATCAAATACACAAATATTCCCCACATAATGTCTCAACATGAAAACCCTTGAGAAATCAAATAAACAAATCAAATAAATAGGCTGCAGCATTAGGCTTTGTATAGGGTACCTGCGTATTGAAAGTTTGGCATGCACCGACAAATTTGGTCTGTCAGCGGGCGTCCCTCATTCCTGTCGCCGGTCGTGGGCATAATAGTATGCTGTTAAAGAGTGTGGCCTTCCGTCGCCTTGATTCGCGCCGCCGGACCGAGTATCGAAGGTCCCGCTCAAATAAAGTTGCTGCCGTGCAGGCGGACGAGTAGACGGATTTCGAGGAAAGCTTGCCTGCAGAGGGTATTCTGCTGTACGCATTTACGAAGGATTTTGGAAATTAAGAACACCATGCTTGCCGACATGTCCTTTCAAAGTGCACTGAATGCTTGCTACCCCAAGCCGGAGATTTCGGCTATTTCAATTCTTGACAATCAGCTGGCGGACTAAGGAAGTCCCAGAAAAACGCCTTCGCATAAAAAGGTTACGGCTGTCCATCAGAACTTGCTGCTAAGCTTGTTGACGAAAAAATAATAGTAAAAGCTCAACGCCAGGCGAACTCAAGATGCGCCGCATTACCAGCCTCTAGTTGTCCCGCAGTGTCTCGTGTCCTCTCCTGTGGTCTTCTGCAGCGCTTTCAATGCGTTAGCATTAGAACTCCTTGTCGGAAAAATCTGTCGGCCCGTCTGAAGAGTTGGTAGGCAGGTGCCAAAGTGGAGAGAGGGAAATACCCCTCTCTGTTTTCAAAGGAGAGGAGGAAGTGAAAGGGAGCGAGAGAAAACGAAGCGAGGGTGGGATAAACACGCTGTTGGGAGTCGACGGGTGGCGGAGAGTGGAAAGGGGGTACGGCGTGTCACACTCGAAGTGCTGGATTCGATCGGGGCGAGCGGCTGCTCTCTCCAGGGGGACACTAATGCTAACGCATACTCTGCCGCATCAATAGCATTGATCGTCTGCAATCTTTTCTTCCAAGAAAAGCTTTGCGCGGCCGACACACGGAGGCGCCAAGTGTGCCGATGTCCACGCCGCACGACCTGCAGACAGAGAGCGGAGCTGCGCTGTGGCTGCCGGGGTACATCCGCGGGAGTGGTACGGCGATTCCGAGCACGCACTGGTGCCGCCAGAAGCACGGAGTCCTCATCGGCGGCGACCCGGACGTCGTTATCGCCTCTAGAGCAACAGTCACGCGCGAGAGGCCGCAACTCGAATCCTCCGATCGCGTCGCAGTAGCCTTTCTCCGCGCGGACGGCAAGCAGGAAGAGGCGTGCAACCCGACGCGGTACGATAAGGCCCGACGCGCAAACAAGACCAGTCCGAGAGAAAACCCGCGCACGATTCCGCGTGCGGCGGATGCGTTACACAGCTTGGCTTCTGTTCGCATCCGCAAGATATTAAATAATAGGCAGGCGTTCGCTAAAGCGTTAAGCTTGATGGCCAATGTGCTCGGGAAGCTACACTGTACTTTGGAGAGTTCTGTTAACAGCCCCAACAATACGTCGTGCGCTGCATCAGGCAGGTACGCAGAAAGTGCTTGCCTGGCAGGCTTCCGAAAAGCGCGTGCACCAGCGTTTACAGCGCACAGTTTCCTCCCCTCCCAACATCTCCTCGAAGCGTAGGCATAACAACCGCTTCCAATAAAGTACGTCCGGGGACAAAGTCCCGGAATTAGTATAGGGCTGGTGCTGAGTCGATATTTCGTCAAACCAATCTAACTCGGCATCACTCCGATCCAGCGCACTTCGCAGGATCGCAGGCATTCGCAGAAACTGCCCTTTATTTGTATCAGCCTTCCGCCACTCGGGTATTGCGCGAGCGCAGAAGGCACCGAGGCCGCGTAAAATAAGTTATAAACGAAAGAGTGAAAAAAAGGGGACTACACACACGATCATACGATGTGACGCAACAAACTGCGTCAGCGGTATGGTTGTACATTTCTCTTTTACACTGATCACATCCCTACTGTGTCTATGAATTTAGCTAATGGGTGGACGCTTCTGGAGGGTAAAGCTGGGTAGAGGTAGTGAGCAGAGGGAGGAGATTTGCCAGATAGAGTGGGCAGTCAACGCAAGGTACGCCTGTCGGAGGTCACTGGACCAGGCTCGAGTCACCGGAGGTCACAGGACCCCGTGTTGGTGAGCTCCATTAAGCACTGGTTCGAAAAGGTCCCACTGGGGCCGGCGGACAAGCACAGCAGCCCACGTCCTATCGCGATGAAAAGATATGTGAACAACGCGGTGCCTACGCACTACGTTGTTCCAATTTCTTTTCAACGCGACTTTACGTGGGTGGTAATAAAAATACGTCAGCGTCGTCCTACAACGTATCATGGGCGACTCTAGCACCTTTCTGCTACCACGAAGTACAGGAGCGTGATCAAAAGAAATGCGAACGTCGGAGAACGTAGGCTCCGCACTGTTCGCAAGGGAAAGAGAACACCGCGAGAGGCTGGCGGCGGCTACGCAGAGACAATAGTGGGATGCCAGGACTCCTACAATCGCATACGATAGAACATGACTGACAACAAATGCTGGCGGGAGAGCTAGTTTCTCGCGCTCCCGCTGGGGTAGCTATTGCAGTGTCTCCCACCCCCTCGCCCTGCGGCCACAACCCCACCACGTTGCTAGCTGTAAAAATAAATGAAAACATCTACATTCGCCTATACTCAGCCATCCCGTGCGGACACTGAAACCGTTTTCGCGATAACTGCGGCGGCAGAGCCAGGCTGCCAATTATCGGCAGCCCGAAATGGCAACGGCTGCTGCACAACCAGTGCCCTTTTCCCTTCGACACCAGCAAGTCAGTCGGCGGCGGCAGAGGGGCACCTACGCTGGGTGCGCGCAAGAGGCGATGACCTTGCGCCCTTCCCTATCGCGCCTGCAGAGATGCGCGTTTCCGCGCAACAGCCCGCCGTGCGAACACTCCGCCGCGCCCCGCGACAGCTCCGAGAAGCGTCTCCTCTCGGCGCCTCCCAACCGACGCGATGACGAGCTTCGCGGCGCTCCCATAGCAACAAGGAAAGCGCTGCAAGTCGTGTCTCAAGGAGAGGGATGCACAAAAACAGACTTACTCAGTCATTTCCGCGATCTGTGTTGTCTTCGACAAAACTTGCCTTCGTCAGTTCGATCACCATCACCGTACAGCTTCCCCCTGGGTAGCTGAGTGGATCTCATATCCAGACGCTCTACGAGCTCCCACGAGGGTTAAATCACTAAATCCCTTCTATCATAGGTAGTTGCAGTTGCGTGCCCAGTAAGGCCAACGGCTAAAAGCCAGCGAGGGCCCCTCCGCACGCCCCTGCCAGCAGACCGCCAATTTCAATGGCCACCGACAAATGAGTATACGAACACGCGGATGACGCTAAGTGCGCCAAAATGTTACATTGACAAGAAAACACTTAAATCTATTGAATCTATTAGTGAACAACGAAACGGTACGTGCTACCACACTCGTGACTTTGCTGCCGATGGTCTCACGCCTCCATCAAGACCGGTCTAAGGACGCTCAGCGGCGCCGATAGGGGCGATGTAAACTCAGTTTGAATCATGTTTAGTATCCGCGTCCTGCTGACGACTGTCCGTGTTCAGTTCGGGCGCACTGAGTGTGTCCTTCACTGGTTCAATTTGATGCTGCCAAAAAGTTTGCTAGACCGACTGCCACCACGGATCAGCTTGGTTTTTCGTGTTTTGCTTCTTTACGCAAATCATGCTGGTGAGTGTCAATGACGTTCGCACGGGCTTAGGACGAATGTCATGAGGTTCGTCGCCTTGACCGGCCACAATTTTTGTTCATCCATTATCCCTCAATAAAAAAAAAAGTGACTGGCTACTGACATCTTCGACGGACATGAAAAACATGGCCAACTAAAAAGGGAGCCTTGAAAGAAATATTTCGGCGACACGTTGTCGTTGTCGGGATTGAATGTTCTGAACAGCCGCTATCATCTTGTTTCGCCATAACTACCACCATTATTATTAATTTTTTTCCCGTCAGCAATGGTGACGAGAATATGTAGCACATTTAAAGGGACACTGAGGACTATACTCCAAGCAATATTACTGTTCTCGGTAAAAATTGATTCTTTGGCTCTTTCTGGGCATGTTCACGGTTTCCCGGCGACAAGGGACTCATTTATCGCAGACAAACTTGAATTTAATAACCTGCCCGCCAGTTCATTCAAAGTGTCACCCTTTTAAAGTGAATGGCTGCGCAGAGTAGCCTCTGGGATCCGCGAGAAAATCGGAGCCGACGCACGCATTCTACTTACGAAATCGGCCGCTGATGGCGACACCTGTATTTCGTTTTTTGCTATTTTCTAGCTCACAAAAACCGCGTTTCCGGCGAGATAAGAACGCGGCACCCTACCGATACAAGCCAACTTTAAACTTCTCAGTGTTCCTTTTAGCCGCAGCGGTGGCTCAGTGGTTATGGCGCTCGGCTGCTGACCCGAAAGACGGGGGTTCGATCCCGGCCGCGGAGGTCGCATTTCGATGGAGGCGAAATTCCAGAGGCCCGTGTACTGTGCGATGTCAGTAATTCACGGAGCCCTTCGCTACGGAGTCACTCATAGCCTGAGTCGCTTTGGGGCGTTAAACCCACATAAACCATAAACCATCAGTGTCCCTTTTGGAAAAAAAAAACACAAAAAAAGAACAAAGGCGGTAGTCGTATCGCTTATTCCACTTCGTGCTATCTTAAAGGTTGTAACTGCGACTACAGCATCCGTTTTATGGGTGTTGCTCGGCGAAATTTTTTCATGCGTTAGCAGCATAGCCTACGTTTCCACAAAAGTAGTTGCAGACGTTGTGACTGAAGGTTAGTTGTGCGAGAGACAAAGGCCAGAAAGAGGGAGAGAGGGGAGGCGGGAGTGCGAGGGACTAGCGCTCGGGCCACCGTTCTCGGTCAGTCGTCTTCTTGGGTTTGTGACACAGATTGCAGGTAATTCCACAAGCGATGCCGCAGCAGCCAGGCCTCCAGCCCCTGCCGAGACGCGACGGAAAAGGAGCCAACGTCTAGCGATTCGGACGGCTGAACCGGAGGCGCAAAACGGAGGAGATAACAGCAGCAAGACCCTCCAGTTCGCGCGCCTGCCCGTCACCACCCAGCGACACGCACCGCCCCTGTCGACCCCGTTCCACAGAAGACAGTCTTCCCTCCGGAGTGCTCTGTTCGTTGGACTCCGTACCTTGAAAGGCCTTCGACGACGGCCATATGTGCACTGCAAGCCGGCGGGCACAAAAGGGCCAATTTAGCTGTCGCTGAAGCCGAAGGGCTAGCGAGGTGCGCGGCGACCGAGAGAACCGCGTGTCAGTCTGAGGCAGTGTTGGCAAAAAAAAAATGAAGTGGAGCACAAAAAGCGAAGGTGTTCCTGCAGGTACGGATTCGACAGAAAGATGGCCGCCGAGGATTTAACGCTCGGGCGCCATGAAACTGCGCAGCCAACAAGCTGCATGCAAAGGGACGGGCCGGCTCTTGAGAATGGTGTAGGCTTCAGCAGCACGCTAAGAAAGTGTACAATCGAATGCCTTCCGTCTTTCGAAGCTTCTTGTGTGTCTGTCGTCTGTATTCGGAACCCGTGGTGAATCCCGGCCGGGGCGGCCGCATTTCGATGGACGCGAAAGGCGCCCGTGTCCTGTGCGTTGTCAGTGCACGGTAAAGATCCCCAGGTGGTGGAAATTATTCCGGGGCCCTCCACTACCCGCACCTCTTTCTCTCCACCATCTTTCACTCCCTCCTCCATCCTTTTCTTCTCTGCACGGCTGAGAGGCCTAGCGAAAAGTAAGAGTTACTGCGCTCTTTCTTTTCATAATTTTTTTTTTTTCGTAAGAAATATCCTACAGCTGGAACTGCAGTGAAAGCAAGAAACGCCGCTCATCCTACTGAAAGAAATTAGGGGGATTACTTAATCACTGATCGCTTGCTGGCGCTCGTGTGTCTGTTCTTCTGTCCATGCCGCACAAGGTTGACAGGTGGAGAGAAGGAGGCAGTGACAGAGGAGGACGGTTGGCAGGTGGCACGTCACATGACCTGATCACTTTAAAACTGGCTTAACCAATCAGCAAATTTTGTAACAGACCACAACCCCGGGTTTTTACGTGACGAGGCTTCAAAAAACTACCGCATTAGTATATTGCACCACTGAAATCAGCCGCGCTAAAACCCGGTGACCTCCGTATCAGCAGTGAGCGGTAAGTGAGGGCGTTAAGAGTGCTTCCGAGCAAAGCTCCAAGCTTCTACGCTGACAACCTCTTACCGGATATTTGTACGGCAGCCTTGATGTGGAAGCAGCAGCCGCCTTGGCCAAAAGTCTTCAAACCATACCGTTTGCTTTCAAGCAGCGCAGTCGGGGTCATACGAACTCCTTCAAGCTCGAAACGTTTTTCTACCATCCTTCCACTTGATAGGTTTGGGCGCTGACTTACTGAAGTGATGTTTAACACGCGGCAGACAGTTACCCCCCCCCCCCCCCTCCCATATATGTGAGAGAGGACCATGTTTTAATTTTTGTTTTTGCGCATTGTTCCAGTTACCTTTCGCTTTCAAGAACGGTGCAGAAGTAAACACAAATTTTATCCCAAAATGAGAAAGTTCTCTTTGAGCCCTTGCCCCGCCGCGGTGGCTCAGTGGTTAGGGCGCTCGACTACTGATCCGGAGTTCCCGGGCTCGAACCCGACCGCGGCGGCTGCGTTTTTATGGAGGAAAAACGGTAAGGCGCCCGTGTGTTGTGCGATGTCAGTGCACGTTAAAGATCCCCAGATCGTCGAAATTATTCCGGAGCCCTCCACTACGGCACCTTTTCTTCCTTTCTTCTTTCGCTCCCTCCTTTAACCCTTCCCTTACGGCGCGGTTCAGGTGTCCAACGATATATGAGACAGATACTGCGCCATTTCCTTTCCACCAAAAACCAATTATTATTATTATTATTATTATTATTATTATTATTATTATTATTATTATTATTATTATTATTATTATTATTATTATTACTTTGAGCCCGTTCGTACTTGCACATCCGATTTGCTTCATGCTTCATGACCGATCCTTCCGTGAGCAATAGAGAGACACCGGGGACTTATACCGGTTTCACGTACAGGAGCTGCGCACGCGCAGTGGCAAGGGCATGGCCGGGTAGGACCACTGCGCGTGCGCAGGAGGCGTCCGGTCAACCGGTACAAGTCTCCGGTGTGCGAAATCTCTCAAATGACGCGCGCTCGGAGACTGCACTGAGCGCGAGTAGAGGAACACTCACTTGAGGCTGGCCGCCGACGGCTGCTGCTGCTGCTGCTGCGACCGAGGCATGATGCCGGAGATGAGGCCTAGCCGCTGCTCCCCAGCGTCCGGCGTGCAGGCGAGCGTCGCGCCGCCCAAAGCAGGTCATCCACCGGCGCCACGGCGGGGGGCGGGTCGCGCGACCAGGTTCGCACCCGAGGCAGCCTGCGAGAAACCGCTGCTCAGATGACTGCACACAAACTGCCACCACCTCACACTCTTGCTGCGTGCATTTCCCTCTTTAGCGGGTGTATGCCTGTGCCTGCGCGCCCGTCTGCGCGTTGTTTTAACTATCGAGATGGCGATAAAGGTCCCGCTTAGCGCAGAACCCGACGTAGTTGGCGTCGTCGCCGGTGTGTGCACAAAAGCCGGATTAGTCGAGACGTCACACGTGCAGCTGTGATATGAAAAGTGATTAGAACATTACAAAAGTGGTGATCAGAAGTGTCATTAGGAGATGTAAGTATACAAAGTAATTATGAACTACGGTGAAGACAATATTTGGGCAATTAGTCCGGAGTCGAACCCCTGACCTTTTAGTTGCGAGTCAGACACGCTGGTCCTATAAGACACGCAGGCATGCCCACACCACTTGCTTATATGTATGTCGCGTGGCCTTTCACATGGTATGAAAACAATGTTCGTGTCTGCGTGGGCAAGAGGAGCCGCTCCTAATTCTGTGGGAATGGTTATGGTATGGTATGGTATGGTATGGTATGGTATGGTATGGTACGGTATGGTATGGTACGGTATGGTATGGTATGGTGAGAACGTCCCCGACGCTGCACGTGGGCTACATATGACGGACGCCGTAGTGGAGGGATCCGGATACAGACCACCCAGGGTTCACCAACATCCCAGAAGCCTGTCAGGCCAACGAAATGAGGCTGCTGCGGCAGGGATTCGATACCGTAACCTTGGAATCAACAGCCGAACGCCACGGCGGCTGAACCACCTTGGAGGTGTATGAAAAAGGAATAGATGTACGGGATAGCCACCATCCGACAATTGCTCGTTGGCTCCTTCCAGGTTTTGCTCGTTATGACGGAGTCCAACTAGCGGTTTCTCGGCGATTCCTTGCAAAAGGTCACTTGGGTATAGCGGATGACTTCGGGCATACAGCCTGGGCACCAAAGCTGGCCCAAAACTGTTGACAGCAGCGCCTTCTGAGGGCGCCTTTCAGTGTTCCCAAGGCCACACCTCGCTTCCCTAACCTCGAGTGCGAGGAGGTGCGCGGCAGCAGGACCTTCGGGTAGCCAAGGTCGAACCTGTAGCATGGATGATTGCTGTTGAGAAACAGAAGTAGGTCCAAAAACCGCAGCTGCTGCTTCAACGAGGCCCTTGATCGCACTTCTGGACGTCTTGAAAATGACTAGAAAACCGAAGATCATGGACACGTCGGAAACTTTCCTTATCGGCATCATTAATTTCGTTATCGACCTTCCTTCTGGGCGCAGACGTCTCCATTCAAGGTCACCGTAGCGGAACGAAGTCAGAAGCCCAAAAGTTTCAGAAGACAGTTCACATTCGTCAGTACACATTTTGGTGATGATTATGGATTTTTTATGGCGTAAGGGCATCTGTGGCCAAAGAGCGCCATGGAACAAGGTTTTACTTCTACTCAAGGTGGGGTCAAAGGCCGATTTCCCAAGCATTAAGAAGCCGAGCACCAGACCATGGGAACGCTTGTACCCACTGTATAACCGGTAGGTACCCATGCGGCACTGGGGACCGAACCCCGCACCTCCCGCACGTGAGGCGGATACTCAGACCACTAGGCCACCGCCGCAATACAGTACGCATTTTGAAATTTGATGCACCCGAATGTGCTTAAAATGCGTTCAGTGACAACTTGAACGATCACAGCAGGTCGGCAGATAATAACACAAGCCCTTTACATCTGTGGAGAAAGCCTGCAAGCCTCCTTCGCCATTCTCTTCAAGGAAACTAAGCAAACCTGGCGCGCTTCCGATCACGAATAGATCAACTGGTAAAATCGAGAGATCTATATTTGAATATACTGACCAAGTGGTTGCTACCAGCAGTGCCTCTCAAGAGCATTAATCTTTATGAGTTTTGGCAGAGCAGATCACTTCGAGACACGGCTTAGTGTCACACACAATGAACTCAGCCAATCTATACTGGGACTCACGGCGCCGCAAACCTTCACAGCCTACCGTTTTATGTTCGCGAGAGGGACGCCCCAGAAACAAAAATTGCAGTCGCGATCGCCTTATGAGCCTACAATTACAACTTTCCGACGACAGACAGTGAATAAGCCTTCCCTGTGAGACAGAAGCAATCTGAAGCTGGTCTCGATCGAAGACTTTACTCAGCTGTTCAGCCGGAGTCAGGCTCTGGTTTTGCGCGATTTTGCGAATATCCCTCCGCTCTCAGACTGCGCGACGGCCTCCGATCCATAATTTTTCGGGCCTGGTCAATGCAACCGCATGACGCACTTTGAAACGCGGGGGCGGCCACGCGCTGTTGTGTTTCCAGCTCCGACTCGGAGCGCTACGGCGGCTGACCGCGCCGGCATCCCACGCTCGCCCCGGCGTGCATCTTTGAACGGCCCATCAGCCGAGTGACCCAGGCGGCAGCTGCGCGGAGAGCGTGCGTCTGCCTACCCTCACGCAAACGGGGCCGACACCGCGCAGGCAGCCGCCACTCCCGACACGACACGCCGGTCACTGGCGAAGCGCTCCCGCGTGAGCCACCGCGTTTTCCAACGCTACACGGCAGCAGAGGCAGCGGTGGGCTTTAGTGATGAAGTAAGGCAAAAAGGAAACTGAAAAGATGGATGCCGGCCGCGGCTGCAGCCGGCAGAAATGGAAGGGACAGGGTTGAAAGACAGGAAGGTGAAACAAAGACAGGAGGGATGGTAACAAAGCATAGCAGATGGATGGATGGAAAACTTTATTAGCGAGCGAGTTTGGACCCTTTAAGGTATCAGGGCTACCGCACAGCCCTCACATTACGCGCTTGTGTCCAGGCCACGTAGGGCCACGACACATGCGTGGCATGTAATCCCCTCAGCATCGCAGAGGGGATTACACTTACAACTGTATACGATAATCACAAGCACACAGCACGCACACTTAGTAAACGGTATACGATGAATTAGAACACTACTCGAGCGCTTGTCCTGTGACAGTTCTGCGAAACGCACGAGCGCTGCGGCGTTACGAGCGTTACTATACGCAGGAGCGCGCGTGTCACGTCCCGCGCATGAAGTTCACCCGTTTTAAGCGCTGCGTGTGTCCAGCCCTTGTGTTCGTGCTGTCATTTTCGCGCCGTGACTGCCCTTGTCATACAATCGGCTCACTGTTCACTACCATCCGGGCCGGAACGCATGGCATGCTTTTGTCCATGGGTAGCATATGCGGAACGTCCTGCCAGTACGTGTCGTGCAACAGCAATGACGCCCGCCTGTTCCGCAGTCCCAGTGCACACCGCTAGAAGCAAGGCAGCAGTCGCGTTGAGGGATGCCCACTCGCCGTCATATATCGCTCCCCGATTCGGCACGGATGAATGGAGGAGCGAGAGGCGGGTTTCATTCACTCCGCACACTCGGACCGGTTCCGATGTGGAATGACGTGACACGTGGCGCGCGAAACGAGAGCCCACGTACCGCATCGTGTTCGCAGCGCTCTCCGCGCGCTAGACTCTACCGCAGAGGTAGAACGCCTCGTCGGTATAAACCCGCTGCTGCTGAGCGCGCCTATCTCCAGTAAAAGCACCTGCTCTCCGCCAGCTATTTTATTAGGTGCCGCAGCTGTTTACTGCGTCTAAATTTCTAAATGCGTTAAATGCCGAGCTCACGCCTGCTTCTGAACGGGGCAGTACACGAGCCCTGCGCACAAAATGAGCCCCAGGATGGTTTTATCTCCTCCGTTTGTAATTTGTTGTTGCGCCAGAAAGACGACACAGACAGAGGCGCGGGGCGGAGCGCTTAATTTTGCGCTAGGCAAGCCAGCAATTAAATTATGCCATCACCACCTGTCATGCGGTGCCGTGTTTTAGGCTTGCCACTGTGTAGCAGTATACCTGCGCTATGACCTCTTGTGACCCACATCTCTCGTAAAATTCCTCCATCACTGATTTTAAAAGGGCACTAAAAGGAAATATCAAACTATGCAAAATGAACAGACTATTTCTCGGGAACACTACCGACGTTTTTTTTTATTATTTTCCCTACGCAGAAAGGTGGCTGAGTTGCTGAGCAAATCGCACCTCATAGTCCCGAAGCCCTTCGAGGTTCAAAGCGACTGTGAAAAATGAACTGCCGAGACGTCATTTCTATGACGCCTTTGCAATCCGACCAATCAGACGCGCCATTTCCAAAGACCTGAATAACGGCCGGAAACCGAAAACCGAAAGTCAAGAGACCAGTGGCCACGGCGGCAAGGTGCAAGTGCAGGCCGCCTCCGCCCCCCACTATTTCGATGGGGACTCTCCGCTGCATCGCGTGCGGCTGCAACCCGCTGCAAGCTCCGTGGGTGCGAAAGAGACTACGTGAGTTCATCGAGGGCAGCCGCAGACTGCAGAGCAGAACTGCTGTTCTCGCTCACGCATATACATCGGTGACGATAACGCGAGCGTGAGACCTTCGGTGCGTTGTGTGCTGGAGGGAAGTGTACACGTAAGCTTCGAAGGATCCTCAAAAGCATGCGAGCAGCTGTTGTTCCTTAATGTGTTCATTCAACACCACACCTGAGTGAAAAATTGCACGCCCATTTCGCACTGTGCTGTCGACTGTCGCGTGTTTATCGACTAACTACGCAGTAAGTATATATGATCGCAGACAACCCTTGTGATTGACTCTGCTGTGGTCGTTGCGATTTCTACGTTCGTGAATTGCTTCCTGTGGTTTGTGTAGAGAAACGAGTCAGGGTACGATCCACCCGACTATAGTCTGCCGCCTGCCGGCTGTAGCTGTCGGCAGGCAGTTTCCGGTAAAAATGTCATTTGCTATCAGGTGAGTCTACCCTGTCAGTCTGTAGCCTGACTTAAGTCAATTTATTCTGATCAAGGCGACTTACCTTCGAGCGACAAGAAGGAAGTGATGTACAGCCTTTGTCAAAAGTTTGGAGACCAAGGGGGTTGCTTAAGAGCCACACCGTATGGTACGTAATGCATCTGCCGCGTTCGGACTTTCCTGAACGTAGGAGCATTTCTGGTCCTGCCTCCTCCATTGGGTAAGGCTTCCACGAATGCTACAGGAGTCCCAGAACAAGGCTTAGAAGCGAACCTCTTGGGCTCCAAACTTTTGACAAAGACTGTACCCCAGAAAACGCACTCAGCAGAGCCATTCGGCGAAGGCATGCATTTGCGTACATAAGTTTGAACTGAGACTGCCCGTGTATCGTAGAGCTTCGCTGTTTCGCCCGATTACTCGCTTTATATGATTATTCACACAAGAAGCGAGGTATTCGCAAAATATTCGATTCGTATTCGATTAGACTTGGAAAAAGTACTATTCGCACACCCCTAAAGACATGACTGTAAGTGAAGGGGCGTGGCATTAATTGCGTAACAGAGAACGCCCGGACTTTCCGTTCACGAAGGGCAAACGTTCAACACACGCCACGAACGCGATTCCGAATGGGGATTTTCAGAATGTAGTGCGAGGTCCCTTTCTGGATTGTCTGTTCATTCATACAGCTGTGCAAGGCACTAGCCCGGCAGTGATCTGTGATTTACTGGTATTTTATTGACTAGAAAATTTCGCTCCGGCAACACTTGTATAATGCAGCGACCAACTGTATACGCTCTCGTATACGGTACCTTTGCCTGTACCGTCGAGATTCAGAGGCTCAAAATGCTGATCTTTAGTTGCCCAACCTAGCCGGACCTAACAGCCACGGCAATGCCCACTCACTCGTTAGCGTGAGTGCAGCAGGCACACGTGCCGTGCTCGCTTCCCAAGCTGCGCATGTTGCAACACGGCGCCAAGAGGACGAGACGGATGTGCGGCGCGCATGTTTCTCGGCGGCAGGACCGGCTCGTTCCTCGGACTGCCACCGACGTAAGATGCACGGGCGCTGGATTCTTTATGCATCCGTGTTCTTGGATCCGCGAGCACGTGCTCGCGATGACTCGGTCGCGCTGGAACGCTCACGTGCACTGCCAAGCTCTGCCGCTTGGCTCCCTCGCGTCACCTGCACGGGCTTACGCAAGGGCCCGTGTCTGCTCGCGGTAGCGTATACGCCCACGAGAGCCGGCCAATTATGGGGAAGAGCGGTGCGCTTTGCTCTTGTATAGATACAATCCGGAGCAGTGGAGGGCTCCGGATTGATTTAAGCCCCGAGCGATCTAAGCTGAACCGCAGCCCTCCACTACGCCGCCCCTCATAGGACAGTGTGTCGTCGCTTCGAGACGTTAAACATTGCGCACCAAAACAGCAGCTGGCAACAGTGGTCCATGGCCATCGGGGCTCCTGTATTGCCCCTCAAAGCCATAGAAGCAGTAAATGCAAGCATCGTTTCCATGTCTCGCTCTGTCCAACACCTCAGAGGCATCAGGGGAAGACCCAACGAGTGCCCTCCACCACGATCCACCACGAGAAAGGCGCACTAATTGTTTCAATCAGGGTGAACAGGCAGAAATAAAGGGCTCCTAATTAAAGGAACAGCGAGGACTATCGCGTCCATGTAACGAATAGGCCAATCCCACCAGAAACGGAGCTTTTATAAGCTACAAAAAGCAAAAAAAATACACGCATCGACGCTACTGGGTGTTTTCGCGGGAAAACAGCTGTGGCGTCACGACTGCTATTCAGTACAGCTCCGTGATGCTATAGCTACTCAGCCACTCGCTTCCAAACGGTGTTCACGCAGACCTTTTCGGTCTTGATGTCCAATCTTTGAATTTCTCAGCTTTAAATTCGTCTTACCCCGCGAATAACTACAAAGCTGCAGAAAGAGCCATGGAATCTATTTTTTACTGAGAACAAAAATTAGACCATATTGTTTTCAGTGTTCCTTTTATTTTATCCACCTGGGGCTCTGTATACGTGCACTAGACGTCGCAGCCCGATTTATGCTAACATCGTCTAACACACAGCATACGATCAATAAGGGAGCCCCCGCGGGCAGGAAGGCCGCTCTCGTGAGTGTCACGCAGACCCAATGCGAGGAAGTGGAAACGGGTGCGGAGACACCGAGTAGCCCGCAGTGCTTTCTGTTCGTCTCGCAGCTTGGATGGATGCGCGGTCGCGCGCGCCTCGGAGCTGATCGAACCAGTTTGCACAACATCGATCAACACCCGCTCGCACCCTGCTCGCCTTCGTTTCCCGCACAGAGCAGCTATGCCAGTGTCGCTGTAAGCATGCTCGCCCTGCATGCCATGCGAGAACGGCGATGAATAATGCTTGCGCACGCGCGACCCCTGCGATGCCCAGAGCGCCGTCCTCGCGAACAGGGTCGCGGTGGGATCAGGAGCGATCACCCGCCCAGATAGGATGACGTATACCACGTCTACGATGCGAAGCCAAAGGCACCGCGACCAGGGGGGTTGCATTTCAGTGTCGCTGCTCCCGTGCTGACCTGGCGCCTTCGCTGCCGTTTCAGCGAATGCGTGTCCAGGATCGGCCTGTTGCGGTAACGAGCTACGCGCACTACAACTACTAAGCAGACGTTGTCCAGCTGCGTACCACTGCAGCGCCGCTCCTCCCAAACCTCTGAACTGTCATCTATACTTCTTTTTTCTCATCGGACCCCGCCAAAACGCTGCGCTTCGCAGTCAACGCAGAGACGGTGGCCACTGGTAATGCCGCGTGCTAGACCCAGCTGCAGCGCAACCAGCTATAAAGACGAGGGACAAAAAGAATCGAACAGACGGGCGCTGCGCAGGGTACCGAAGAAATCACGGACCAACTAGTCCGAACTGAGATGCTATATTTCGCTCATTTAGGGGAGTTCTTGCATGAAACCCTGTCAGTGAGCTTCCTTTTCAAGTGACGTAGCGAAGCACTGTTTCGGCGCAAAGTCGCGAGCGGCAAATAGGCGGAGACGCGCCGCCCAACTCAAGCAGCAGGAACGGAGAGTTTTCCTGCCGACCCTTTGCCAGGGGGCCCACTGGGTGGGCGGCGACCCCGCGTACCTTGTATGTTTAGTTATTCTGAGTTTAATGGAGCAAAAGCAACCGAGGCTGTGATGCGCCACCTTGTGTGTTTGTTTGATGCCACGGCCCGAGAAGAGTTTTGTAACTCGCCTTTGCGGGCGCAGACGCATCGGAGTCGGGATGGAATGATGAGTCCGGTTCGGCGACCTCGCAGGCGACTGCCGGCGGCGATGCGGTATATGAACCGCCAACGTGTGATCGATGTCGTCCGATGCGCTCCACGCACTCCTAGCCTCGGGCGGATCTGCTCTGCCGCTTGTTAATCACTGAACCAACTAGCTCAAACTGCCACTCGCCTACATCAGTTCGAAGTAGTTCCCACAGGAAGAACTCTGTGGAACTGCTTATTTCGCCGAGAAAAGTGGCAGTAATTCAAGGTGCAAATGAGAGCTACCGCACTTCCAGAGTGGCCTATGCATCCGCCTGTGTTCCTCGCCTTCCGTTCAAACCCTGAAGTTGTCTGTGCGGCCCGCGAATGCCCTCAGCTGCGCAAACACGCGTGTAACTCCGCTGGCCATTGCCTGGTGCATGCTGCAGGAGCTGCGGCGATCTGATTGCAGTGCAAGTAAGGCAGTCGTCAAAGGATAACAGTACCGTTACAATGATCCTCGCCGGACATGTTTTCTAAGCCTCCGACAGGTTCCATTGCAGCTTCTCAGCACATATGCGCGCATGCCTCTTTGCATGGAATGCATACAGTGCTGCACGTTTTCATCGGTCTCAGCGCGAATTATTTTTCGTGGCATATAGCCCGAAGAAACGCAAGCACGTGCGAATTGCACTTTACTGCATCTATACATTAGCCTCGCACAGAGGTCACTGCACACACTGCCAATTCTGCAAGGCGAGGAGCCACGGTAAGAGAATTTCGCGCAGACCAGACCAGGAGAGCGCACAGCACCACAATATAGGTCAGTGCACGCAGCGAGCTAGAGGACGCCCCGTTCAGTGTGTGCCATGCGCCGCGTGTTCTCTCCAGCCGCACACGTCTGCGTCAATCCCGGAGTGAGGCGTCTTCCTCCCAATCCGCGGCGCTGCTCGACCACAGCGGGGCGTAAAAAGGAAGCGAACACTCGATCGAGCCGGCCGATCAAGGAACGCACGCCCTCCTCGTTTATGCCCGGTCTGGGTGTGTTGCTCTGCTGTCCATTGTGGTCCGCAACAGAGGCGGTGCCGCCAGCCGCACCGTTGGCGCGTGCTTTGCGACGCGATGAACTCCGCAGTTTTAATGCGAAAACATTATATGGTCCATCAGTGAGCAAAACCGTCGTTCCGTCCACACGAGAAACGGACCCAGAACCCACGTGACCTCATGGCGTCATCGGCAGTGCCTACATTACCAGAAAAGAAAGTAAAATAAAATAACTTTTAAAAAATCCTGGGCGGGGAAATCCTCCCGAAGTGGGTTTCGAACCCAGGCCGGCGCGAACAGTTCAGCTTCGTTGGCCACTTCATTAGAACATTCCGCCATCACCGCTTTTCTTTTCTTTATTTCCTCTTCATGGTAACAAAAAAAAAGGTTACAGCAGTAGCAGAGCAAAATAAAAATACGATAAAATTCAAAGTGGCAGCCGCAGTTGAAGCTGCGCTGTGGTTCAAAAACGTTTCAACTTTGCCCGATCACTCAACATTGGCATCGACGCAGGTTATTGCTCGCTCTGAGCACTGCCATCACCGCAGCGCAAGTACTCCGCGTGCTAAACTGCCAGTCTCTCGCGCTGGGTTTGGGTATCGTCGTCTTCATCAATTTCCATTCGGGCGGCGCGAACAGATCAGCTTCGCTGTCCACTGCATTAGAGTACATAGTACGCAATCGCCGCAGCCGAACACCCCGCGTGCATGCTTTGGCATTCACCGCACGTGAGTATTCTTAAGTGCACTCTGTAATTTCTTCCTGGGAACGCACTCTCATGCCGCCGGTGTTGCAAGCTGGGCCAAACGAGGAGCACCTTTCGTAGCGAGTTTCGAAGCGCGGCTTTTCTGCCGCCCGAACGACGTCGCACGCATGTTGTAGACTGCAGGTGCAGTCAGCGACATACGAGGCTAGTTTCAATGCAATGCCAGTCTCGCTCCAACTAAGATCGGCTTCGACTTTGCTTTGCCAGATACGCGAACCATGGGTTCCTCGTCGGGTGTTCCTCACAACTGACAGCTTATTTCCTTCCGTTCCTAACTTCTGGGCGTTTTTATTTTGCAAGTCCATTTTATTAATTCGATCTACGTTGAAAATTATACCTTAACATGCAACGCAGTAAAATGGAATTAAATGAATGTACCTTTCGACAACAAACATTTTAGACAGAAATATTGGACTCTAATGCGGAATTATACATGTCACATACACAATTTCACGAAAATTGGGCAAATACTTGTCACGTTATGCGTGCAACACGAAAAAAGTTAAAATCCTGAAATGTGAATTTTTTAAATTTTTTTAAAGGGCGAAACGTTTAATGCCTAAAGCGCTTAAAATTTTCAATACTCGCACCTATAAAATAACTTTACATGTAAAAAAAATGTTTGCTGCCTGACAGAACTTGTTTTCTTATTGGAGGTATTAGTAAAGCTTCTTTCGCATCTAAATCTTTCGTTGGAAAGTACAGGAAAATACAAATATAAATCAACTGCGTTTCTGAATGACACGAATTTATATAATAAATTTGAAATTTATAATACCAAAGGAAAACTGCTAACACACAAATTCAATGAACATCACACCAAACAACGAAACATGCGGGCATAAAAAGAAAAGTTGCACAGAATGTATGAGGTGCATGCCACAAACGAAAATCCATTCGCTAACAGCAACGCACAAAAATAAAGTTTTAGCCCATAAATCTTTCGGGCTGCAAGAGACAGCCTGCACTGGCTAAGACTCGCGTGAATGTAGACGGAACAGTTCCTAAACGTTATGAAACAAACTAAAGAAATGAATGGAATGAAAATTCGTATTTGAGGAGAGGAAGTAGCGCAGTATACTGTCACACGTAGCTCGGCGGACACCTGAACCGCGCCGTAAGGAAGGGATAAAGGAGGGAGTGAAAGAAGAAAGGAAGAAAGAGGTCAACGAAAGACACACTTTCTAGACACTATTCGAGGGTGAAAGAAGAGAGACAGAAAGAGGCTCGTCGTAACGGAGGACTCCCGATTAATTTCGACAACCTGGGGTTCCTTAGTCGAACTACTCCACATAACGCATCAAAACATCGTACAGCCTGGCCTTGTACGGCAAGAAGATCCAGAGAAGATATCTCAACTTCATTAACGCACCACGCCTGAGGAGGACCGCCTCTTCAAAGCGCTGTCCTTTTGCACGGCGCTGTGTTCGGCGAGGACCCGGTCACAGAATCTGGAATAGGAGCCAAGGAAAGGCGGGAGGTGTTCGCCGCACACGCCGCAGCACGGAGGCGGCGTATCCGGACCGCGCACGTGACTCCGTAAGTACCTCCGGCAATCAACGCCCCGGGTGCTGTCGGCGAGGTCTGCCCTTGCCCCCTCCGCAGCGCCTAATTGGGGACAGGCCTCGCCCACCGGGACTCGCGTAACGACCCTTATGAGTCGACTATCTGAAATTGAAATCTTCGGCCGAGCGGAACGGCTCAAAATGTGGTGCCTGAAAAATGGCCGGCCCGTGCTCGAAAACAGGTAGGTCGCCTTTTTACCACGCTCAACAGCGTGTGAGGACGCCCTGGATCCACTCACTGCCTGATATGTACACACCTGGCTCAAGCGGGCAGTCAGAAAGAGGCAATGGGAGCGACGACAGTTCGAAGCCCTTTTACACTTTTCGCGGTGCATTGCGTTCTTTACAACGCTTTATGCGGTGCTCAGTGTCCAGAGGCAAGAAAAAATTGCAACTTGCAAGGCTAATGGCTGTACTTGATATGATTCGTAATTGCAACTCCAAACTCCCGCAGCAGATGTTGGCAGAAGCCTTTAGGACGGCTCGCTTTTGCCCTAGCACTTGCCTATCTTTTACAGCTACTGAATACTACTACATTAACTGCACTACTACTACTACTACTACTACTACTACTACTACTACTACTACTACTACTACTACTACTACCGCTGCTGCTGCTGCTGCAACGGCATGAGTTGCTGCTGTGGCTGCTTCGTCGCATCTCCTGAATCATCACATATCAAGCAGGGTACGCCCATTGGAGTACAATTCAGAAGAGCGTGTTGTCGGGCAAGTTGGCTTTGCATGATATAGAAAAAGTTAGCGCAAAACTTAGACGAAGACAGAGAGCTCGTCTGTCGTCTCGTGTGTTTCTTCTCTGTCTTCGTCTAAGTTTTGCGCTAACTTTTTCTATACCCATTGGAGTACGACCGAGCCGTCTTCGAGGCGCAAACCACGGCCGAATTGAAGAACTACATCGACGAGGGGCAGGCCCTTCTAAATCCCTGCCTCCAGGAAGCACAGAAGCAGAGGCCGCACACCACACCTGTTCGGATGGGCTAGTGCGTGATGTGTGACAGCTGCGTAGAGCCATGGAGAACGGGAGGCCGCACTGTGCGTGCGTTGAGCCAACACTTGGAGTCTCCATGCTTGCCAAAACTCTGGAACTCCCCGTCACGAAAGATGGAGTCGACGAATAATGAGCCAGGGAGGGCGCGCCGCTACATGAGGACTCGTTCCCGAGAACGTATCCGCCTAGCAAGATAGCCTGCCAGCCCTGCCCGCCGTACTGTCACACCTACGGTCATCTTCAAGCAACGGTTCCCCGCAGCCGCGCCCAGACTACGCCTCAAGACCGTTCCTCAAAATCATCGGCGTCTAAAACAATATCAACGCCAACGACAATGAATACAGTTAACACAGACAGCTTTCGCTTTGTATATCCTGGATTAGCTGAGCTAATCCACATTTATTTTCTTTTTGTATAAAACGAAGTCATGGTTCTGCGTTTAGTCTTCCCGAGCAGGTAGTTAATTGCATGGCTTTGAGTTAACGAGATCAATGCACATAAAAGTTTTCGCGCTTAGACTGAGAGTCGCTCTCCGAGCTGGAGTCTTCAAAAGGTGAATCGGAACTGCGGAAGCTCTCCGAATCGCTGTCCTCAAGAACTGTAGGCGCTAATGCGTGACGCGAATTCGCATCCATAGCGGTGGCAAGTACTGATCGGAACGCAGAGAGCGGAGCCGGCGCGGCGGAGACGACAAGCCGCCGGAAGTAGAGAACGCCGATAGCGCCGCAGAACAAAACATGTCGCGCAAACTTCCGGTCGAATCAGCCGATTTCGGCGGAGCAGTTGCGACTGCTTTACGGAGCGGAGCGACCTTGGCTCGGCGAAGAAAGACCCACCTAACAGCGTTCGTCGGGGTGTCAGTTGCGCGATGGTCATACGCTCAACGTCCCGCTAACTTAGCTAGTACTACTTGCAAAGCGTGATCAATGACCTATATACACAGGAAAACCAGAACGGCGGGTTTAAAATTTAATATGCACAACACTAAAGTAATGCTCAACAGCCTCCAAGGGGAACAGCAGATTTACGACGTGTAGCGAAGCGTTGGATACACCTACTCAGAGCTGGTAGTGACCGCAGATCCCTTTTATGAGAGTGAAATAATCAGGAGAATAAGAATGGGGTGGAGTGCATTTGGCAGATACTCTCAGACCCCGAATGGCAGTTTACCAGCGTCCCTCAAGAGAAAGGTATCTATAGCAGCTGTACCATAGCGGTACTCGCCTATGGAGCAGAAACGAAGAGGCTAACGAAAAGGGTTGAGCTTATATTGAGAACAACGCAGTGAGCTATGAAATGTGATGCTAAGAGACAGGAAGGGAAGCAGAGTGGGTCAGGGAACAAACGCGAGTTAATGACATCCTAACGGAAGTCAATGAAAAATGGGGATGGGCAGAGCAAGTCACGCAAAGGCAAGATAACCGGCGGCCACTAACGTTAACGGAGTGGATTCCAAGAGAAGGCAAGCGTAGCAGGGGCGGCAGAAGGTTAGGTGGGCGGATGAGAATGCAGTTTGGGGCATAAGGCGGCTGCAGATGGCGCAAGACAGGGTTAACTGAAGGGATATTTGGGAGGCCTTTTTCAGCAGTGGACGTAGTCACGCTGATGATGAGGATTATGACTGCCTCTCAAGTCAAACGAGACACACAGAGGTCATCTAACCTCACAATTTCTTTCGGACAACTGCGCATCTATCATCATTGCTTGTTCGGGCTGCAGGAGCCTTGAATGGATTGCCGGACGAAACCGGTCTATCAGCCTTAAGGTCATGCATTGAACAAATAACTCGCGGAGTAACTCAACCCTAGTTCAACACCGGTCTGCTGGAGCCTTTGGTTCGAACGCCCGCCAGGAATGCGGCAGTTCTCGCTGCCGACAGCCCCTGTTTTTTTCATGTTTTTTTTTTCGCTGCCGATAGCCGCTGTTACTCAACAGAACCCACCACCACGGAACCAGCTTGTAGCCCGTCGGGGCAGACGCAGCAGTCTGGGTGTCCGACGCCCCGGCTCTGCCATACGTCGTGAATTAGACAACTAGCAGAAGGTACCTGAAATGGTGGCATCCCCCCTCTTGCATCGACATCATCCGCACAAGACCCCACTGCAGCCCCTTCGTTGTGAGGAGCGAAAAAATCCATACTTTCATCGTTCAATGCTCAAGGGATTCCTTCAGCAGCTGGACTCACTGCAACGCCGCAATGCCGCAACACCTTCATAACGCACCTTGCTTCCGCGGCCATAGCAGCTGCTCCTCAGCCGCCTGCGACGCCTCTGACGTCTCTCGACGTCGTTCACATGCGCATGCTCCGTGCGGGTGGCTTATTTTTCGAGAAGAGATGCCACCGTGCGTCGGTTTTCTCGCGCGAAGAAAAAAAAAAAGACGCATCCGCAAGCACCCTCTTGGAGAAAGCGCACAACACAGCGCGGTGCCCCCAGCTCCATTGGCACGGGATTGCCACTCGCTGCGTCGGGCCTGCCCTCGAGCGCATCTGCCTTCGGCGAGCCAGCAGAGCCGGCGAGGGAAGAGAACGGCAGCACGAACCCGAGTGCTTTCACGGCTCCTCCAAGGATACTCTGCCGATAACGCACTGATAAGGCTGGCAGTGCTCCCGTGCGGAAACACCACTCCATGCAAAGTACCGGCATCATCGCTCTGCTGCTGCTGCTGCTGCTGTTGCTACACGGGGAGCGCTGTGCTCGTTCCGCCTCCTACGCTCCATGTTTTCTGTGCGGGCAAGGGTGTCTCGATGCCCGTTTGCCCCTCGAGGCACCCTAGTGCGGGCGTGCTACGCTCGCTCCAGCGCAGACCGTCCGATGCCGGCGGGGAAATTCGAGGCATGCGCGGCAACGCAGTTCCTACGCCCGTCGGCGTGTGAGAAAACCCTTCCGTTCGCAGCCGCCCGCTCGTCCGGCGTCGCTGGTTGACACGACGATAACACCACGGCGGCGCAGCGCAGCGCATCGCCATCACCGGCAGATAGTGGACCACCGCGTGACGCCGGCTTCTAGCAATGCTGGCCGATCAGCACCGGTGTCCTGCGCCACCAACTGTGGCCACCCTGCCACTGCGAACACCCACGAGTACTGCGTGTCACTTATCCGCCCAATCCTCTGCCGCAACAAGGCTCCGGAGGGCTTTAGGGCTCACGGGTTTCACTCCCCCCTCCCGATTATCCTGGCAGTTTTGTCTTAAAAGCAGTCAGTCCATCCGCCTCCCTCCTCCATCAATGCAAGAAATTACTTTGAGGTGCTGTGTGGTTAGAGCGTTCGGCTACTGATCCGGAGTACCCAGATTCGAACCGGACCGCGGCGGCCGCGTTTCAATGGAGGCGAAACGCTGAGGCTCCCGTGTACTGTGCGATGTCAGTGCACGTTAAAGATCCCCAGGTGGGCGAAATTATTCCGGAGCCCTCCACTACGGCACCCTTTTCTTCCTTCCTTCTTTCCCTCCCTCCTTTATTCCTTCCCTTACGGCGCGGTTCAGGTGCCCAACGATATACGAGACAGATACTGCGCCATTTCCTTTCCAATAAAACAAATTTTTATTTTTTTTCCCTATCACTTCACTACGAGAAAATTATGAGTCCCTATCACAAACTGTGTCCCTGATATGTTACCGCTTGGAAGTCGCCGTATTTTTTTTTTTCCTTTTCAATTCACGCCACTTGCTTTCAGCCTCCTGGTTGCTACCCTTTTCTACTCACAGCTCGCTGCGCTGTCCTTAGTCTGAAGCTTTTTTGCCGCAACACATGCGGCTCCACGTAGGTGACCACTACTCGCAGACTACACATTATTTGTACTATTTTTCTTTCCAGGTATGTCCACAATCAACATCAAAGTTTCGTAGCATACACGAATCTATAAATTATACAGGCCCAGCTCTCAGTAGCCCCTTTAGGCCGACGTGGCCTTAAGTATCACGGAACAAACGTAAAGACGAAAGTAGTCGTGAAATTCCCAAAGCCCCCGGACTACGCAAAGCAGGCCCGCAGCCAGCAGTCGTTCCCAGCATGCAAAGCAAGCCCGCGCTGGCGGTCGGAACGACTGAGCCGGCCTGACACTTGGCGCGAGTTGGTGCCTCAATCGTGCGGTTTACCATTTTTCGCGACTCGTTTGCCCGGGTTTTTCACGGACCCTCATCTCCTCGAACGAAACCTCTCGGCGGGAGCTATAGTGATAGTACCACCGGCTATGCCCAAACCTTGCAAAGAGCAATGAATCTCTGCAGCCGCCTTTCTGCGCTGCGCACACGCGAGACGACAACCGCGTGCTTACCTGGTGAAGCCGGCCCAACCCCGCTGGCATTTGATTGCTGCAAACGCCCTGCCCTGTCCAGTGGTAGCATACTCCCCTCCCCCCCCCCATTTCAGGGTGCCTCTCTGCGCCTCATACAGAGATAAAGGGTTTCGTTTCACAACATCGCGGCTTTGCTCTCTCGTCGAACCGTCCCGAGAAAGGACGGAAGAAACGGGCGTCCGCGATAAACCACCGATAAGCGCGAGAGCAAGAGCGGGTGCATTGCAACTGTCTCGAGCGAGGCGTGGACTCCGCCAACTTTATGGCACGGAGGGCGGCCATCGGCTCGCGTGCCTCTGCTGAGCGGCGTTTCGCGACTCAGCAGAAGATCGCACGTTCATGCGACCGCTTGCTGTCGTGCACAATCGTATTGTACTGTATACATACTCTGCCATTCTAGAAACACTGCCTTGAAAGTAAAGCGGGCGCCAGCAACCAGCGTTACGGGCAGACATGTAGCAGAAATCTATGGTTTAATTTTGTTTTCTACAAGTATTTACGTGTACTGCAGTGCAAATCTGTTCAGGCTCCTGCGCTCCCTCACCTACAGAACACGTAGCAGTGGGCCCTCAACTGCTATATATCAAGTGAACACATCGTCGCGCGATAAAGTTACTACATCAGACCTCCGCAGAGCGTCACACCTGAGGGGCGCCCACATTATTGAGTGCATGCAAACGCGCATGCACCACGACAGCTCCCCGCGCTGCCAGCGCGAGCTGGCTAGTTCACGAGTGTCTAATAACGTAGACGACGCTTCCGTGTTCAGTTCCGGCAATGGCCGACCGTGTGTCTTACCCGTAGACAGAAAGACGAGTTTCCGTTTCCCGCCCTCCTTACTACCCAAGCATCGCGGAAGCAGCACTCGGGGACGAAGGGAGAGATACACGTCTCAATGCGGGATAACCTCGTCCACCGCCTTGCGTTGGCAGACTTTCGCTCGTCCGGCCGCCATGCATGCAGGGCAGCTCCGCTCGGAGCGGCTCTGCTCGCTTCACGTCAGCCATCGCTGCGCTGCTGCACGCAACTCCACGGGTACGGCGTGCAAGCGGCCGCGCACGACTGCGCGCGTGCGGACACCTGCGATCGTGACCCGAAGTGGGTCCTTCCCTCGCCCCCGCGTCACGCGTGGAACGATTACGCCGTTCTGGCCACTGAGCGTGCGTCCCAGTACGAATCGCGCTTCGGGAGTCCGTGCGCAGTGGAGCGAGCAGGTGCAGAGAAACGGAGTTGGCCGATCGACGGGGGCTCTGCTTTCCCCTCTTTCTTCGTTCTCGGCATCGGCCTGCGCGGAAGCACGAGACGCAACTCTATAACGCATTTCACAAGTCGCCACCGTTCTGAGCGCGGGCGTGTATGCAACTTACGCTCTGTCTGGGTGGAACCGCCCTCTTATTTGAAGTGCTCGGCCAGTGTTCCTTTCGAATGGCATCCCATTCAATGAGTGTGACGTCCCTCCCCTATCACTGAGGCGCATTCACTTTCAATTACTTCTTTTTCCGTTCCTTCTTTCACTCCCATATCATCCCTTCCCTCACGGAGCGGTTGAAGCGTCCACTGAGAAGCGAGACAGTTACTGCGCCATTTCGTTTCCTCAAAACCGTTTTCTTTTTCTTTTTCAGTCTAGGAAACACGTGCGGTTCGATGCACCCATTCCGAATGGCCTGTCCGGCCGGTGACTTCGGAGCAGTGGCTGAGGTCCACGGGCGAAAACAATCGCCACAGGACCTGGAATGAGTCAGCACATGATACCTCGGCCCAGCTGTTGCGTCCTTTTTTTTTCTGTCTTGGGGGCGCGCAATGGCCAATTTCAACGAATCAAATACTGTTACTAAAGAGGCGACAAAAAAGTCTCGGAGTGGTGGACAAGAGGCGACGAAGGTTCAAACTGACTTCCCATTCCTTTCCTTTTCTTTTTGTGTGATACATGCGACGCCGCAGAGAAGATCTCCGCGTTATTAGGAACATTCGATGTTACTGCACCTGAGATATCACACGGCTGAAGGTCGTGAAGAGCGAAAGGACCAGCTGTCCAGCGACAGCCACCAGTGGAGTGGGCGAGGAAAGAGGGTTAGCGGCTGGAGGATTGTATAGCTGCGGAACAGCACAAAGTGACCGCGAAAGTTGGAGAAATTTTCCTCGCGCACACAGATCTCAGCGCACGCGCTCCTTGTGCTCTTCTCCCGCTTCGAAACGCGTCTCTCCACATCGTTCTCGCTCGTCGGCACAACGCCTGTCGAGCACCAGCAGCGCCGGCTGGAAGCCAGAGAGGCAAGAACGAACTGCAGCGGAATGCCCAGCACCTGCAGCAGTTGAGCCAAACAAGGCCCCCCTCCATGCGAGTGTTATGCGAGCTGCGGACAGTGGGCGCAATGTGCAGCTGCTCGCCACTAATCGCGCGACATCGGCCTTGTGCACGGCCTTCCGCCTTCAAGGACCACCTGTCCCAGCTCTCGAATCGACGTACAACTGCTCTGTCGGTCTCGCCAGAGGTACGTGCAGCCTCTGCGATTTCATTTACAATAGGAAACATGTTTACTCCGCCTCTCTCTCGAAGATGCGACGCCGCGTAAGAACCCCAGGAGGTGGGGAGGGGAGGCTGTATTCCGTTTTCCTCCAGCCCGCGTAAATAAAGTCTGCGCAACCGCACGCTACAGGCGCAGTGTGTGTTCTTCGTGCCTACCTCGACCGTGTCCGGCTTCTTTCCGCTGGTCGCGGTGATCCCTTCTCTCCGCAACCAACGCCACTCGGATGAGCCGAGCCTTCCGGCCAGCCTCTGTCCGCGAGCACGCCGGCGGCCTGCGCGCTCAATATCTTATCGCGGTCGCCGCGTTTCCGCCGGCGTTGTCCGTCGCTAAGCAAGCGGGGACGGCGAAAAACAACGCAGTGCGCGGGTGCACTCCCCGACTGCCGCTTTCCGCCTGACGACGGCTGCACTCCGATTGAAGTGACCCATAGAGGCAACCGACTCTCTCTCTTTGGAATACCCAGCAAACGACCACAGAGGAAGCGCTCCCATAGGCGACGGGGCTGCAATGCATATGCGAACGAGTCGGAAGTAAGAATTTTAGCGAGCTTACAAAAAAAAGAGGCAGAAATGTCACACTGTTGTCGTGTAAAAATATTAGGAAAATTCCTCCGCTATATAGAAACTATATAACAGCGTGTTCTTAAATGCAGTTCGGGGTACAAAAGAACAAGAGGGGAAGTGAGCTGGAGAGCTGTGCTTTCAGATTTGCCACACGTGCTCGCATAAGCTGTGACATTCGAGACACGGTCAACTAAAATGAGCATTCCCTCTCTTTACTGAAATATAAGTATCTACTACATTACAAACAGCGACATGGCATTCACCACTGTCGCACACAGCGAGTTAGGAAACGGGGCTCGGCCCACGTAAGGCGGGGCAGTCTAGAAAGCGCGGCGACGCGTGCGAGGTGGACGCGCTGCCTGTGCCCAGCATACTTACTTGGCTCGAAAATTTGCGCCTTTCCTACGCGCCCAGACGCGCGAGCCCTCCTTTCGCAGCAGCTCCAGCGTCGGTCAGACAATGGCCGCATCCGTCATGGCGGCCATGACTCGTGCCATGGCTATGCTGCATTCGGACGTCTTCTGCCGGATGTCTCCGACATAGTATACTCCCGAAAGCTCTGCAGCGCGTGCGCATGCTTTCTCCGCTTGGTGAGATTAAAAGCGGAAAGGACGGCGCCAACACAAAGTAACGGCGCTACCTGGTACGTTACCACGCTCGACCGGACGGTGGACACGCGGCGCTGAAACCAGCTAAACCACGGCCGGACTGGAACGGCCGCCGCCGCCGCTGCTCCAGTCCGGCCGTGGCTAAACATGCCACGTTCCGCGACCCTCTGCTGAGAACTGCGTGCATAGCGACGCGTGGACACGTCCAGATGAAACACTCTTATGTCAGAAACAGAGCGCGAGAGAAGGCAACGTGAGCCGAAAGCCATGAGGTCGTACAAGCCAAACGAAGGCGGTGTGGGTCAGTCGACACGATGTCTGAAATCTTTATATCGAAATTTTCGGCTGGCAGAAAAGAGGGGAAATCGAAGGCCATTCGGAGGGACGATTTACTCCCGCAGAGGACCCCACGAGGATAATGGTGATGACGGTGACCGCGACGACCGCCGTTCTTGCGCCACTCACCCGCAACAGGATCAAAGAAGCCTGGAAGGCGCTCTTTCTTTTTTTTAGTGCGAATAGCAATATTGAACGGGATCCGCACCAAGCCAACAAAATTGTGTGAAGCTTGACCTTGAGAGAGACCACAGTAGGGAGACCCGCGCCTCGAGAGCTGGTTCCTGGTCTTGCTGGTAGATGGCGCCACGGGACCTGTATCGCCAGCGCGCCCATTGCGTGATGAGCAGCTCACGCGGCGTTGTCGCCTCGCTCAGAATGGGATTGCGCGTGCGCCTCTTGGGCCTCCTCCGCGCCGTGCGCTAGCTTCGCCCACTACCAGACTCGGAAGATGCTGCTGTTGACGCATGTGTAAGCTGAGAAAACCCTTGCTCAAATCGTTTCAATACCAGGCTAAACAGATGCTTTCGCACGTCTACGTTAAAACCTTACCACTTAACGTATAGCTCACAGCCTGTGGTGGGTCGTGCTGGCCGCAGCGGCGAGCAAATAACAGCGCAAGACCGCACTAAAGGCACACCAGCATAATAACGATAAAAGAAAACATGCCCCCCCCCCCCCCCCCGAAAAAAAAACGATAGTTCTAAAACACTGACGTTTCGGAACCCATACGGGTCCCTTGTACACAATGTTCTTTGCCAAATGTCTGTTTTCTTTAATAGCCGTGCTCCACCCTGTTGTTGACGAGGGTTCCGTCCAACCCTCGACAGTTGAGTAATGCTCGCAAGAGGCCGCTGCAAAAACGCAGCCATAGCTTCGTGCGATCTTTCTCGCGCGGTGCGTTTGTGCGGCGAAGCAAAGTGCGGCGCACGGGTTGCGTGCGCGAACCGACGAACGCCGGCCTGACGCTTCGCGCAACCGGTGGCGCCTCGCGGCCCGCCGTCCATTGTTGCTGCGCGCCTTCGGAGCCTGCTTCTTGCTCACACCTTGGGGCCAACCTCCTGGGCCGCCGACGCCGCGTGCATTGTTCGTACACAAGAGACGCCCCCGCCCCGTGCCTTCTCATCGCCTGGGGATAATAAAGCGCCCGGCCTAAATTGCCCAGCCCTCACCGGCGATTTGCATGCGAAAGAAGGTCGGCAAAAAGATAGCTGCCTTCTGGCTCGTCGCGTCTGCCGCGGGTACTGTTCGCAGCGCCGCGGCCGTCTTTGCGGGCGGTGGGCCACATTCCGAATAGGCTGCTGCTATCGAGAGCGGCCCTGTCTCCTCACCATCTAACCTTAAAAGCCGCGGGTGCGTGGGCATGGTCCCAGCCACCGCGCTTTTGTTCTCATCGCTAACACGCGCGAAACAGAATCAAAAAAGGATACTATCTGTCTGATGCCATCGCAGTCTCTGGCCGCATAAGCGCGCTTGCATGGAGGCAAAAGTGACATGAGCCGCCGCGGAAGCTCAGTGGTTATGGTGTTCGGCTGCTGCACCCGAAAGACGCAGGTTCGATCCCGGCCGCGCAAGTCGAATTTCGATGGTGGCGAAATTCTAGAGGCCCGTGTACTGTGCGATGTTCGTGCACGCTAAAGAACCCCAGTATAGTGAAACTTTCCGGAGCCCTTCACTACGGCGCCCCTCATAGTCTGTGTCGCTGTGGGACGTTAAACCCGCATAAGCCATAAACCAGAAGTGACATGAAGTGGCAGTACTCCTCAACGACTCGGATGCCGTCGCGCCAGTAATAATGACTCAGAGATAGGTTATACAGAGTTCATACGGACACATGGCACTCACGGCAGCTCATACAGCAAGCAGGCGTATATGTGGACTCACCGCACTTGAGTTGAAGTCACACACTCAAACAAGCTGAACTCGCACAGACACTAACTCGGGATCAGACTCAATTGCATTCATTCCGACCTTAAACGGCCACGAGAATGCACTTTTTGATGCAGACAGTACCTAAAACGCAGGCCACGCCGACCAGTTCCTTTAGCCTCTTACGCTCTCTCCCCGTCCTGCCAAAATCATTTGCATTAGAGTGACTAAGGGTTTAATTTGCTGTCTACTGCCAAATGCGCCTGATAATGAGGCAATCCCTTTCATTTCAATTCTGCGTGTACAGGACCGACTGCACCTGAGACAATTGACCGCTTAAACGCATATTCATTTCAAAAGGGGCGATATCCACTTGTGGAGCATTAGGCCCATTAGTACATATATTAGTGTGGGCAGAAAAAAATAAGGAAAATAATGTTGCCCATCCCACACCGCCTGAGGCACAACGGGCTTAGCCAGCCAGGTTTTCAGAACCAAGTAGCGAGTGGCCATGCCTTATTCCTTTGGAGTTCGTAGCTGAGCTTAGCAACAACGCCAACACCGAGGCAAAGCCGTGTGTGTCCCCCGCGCCCCGCACAGCGTTTGCAGTAAAGATTGCGGGAGACCAAAGGCCCGGCGATAAGCGGCGGTTATCATCTGTGCCAGGGTCGCGCAACGAGTGGCTGCCCTTGTGGCGTCCACCTGCGGAAGATGTTTCGCACCCGTGTCCACACCGCCCCCTTAGCGGAGGTGTCCCGCCGGCGAGGACCTGGTAACCGTGCGCTACCCACTTGACGCGCATTCTATCTGCGCGCTGAACGTCGTTGCTCCTCCTCACGAACACATGCGCTTTGCTTCTGGGGACTGCTCCTGACCTAACCCAAAAGATAACTGAAGCAAATCTCTATGTAAAGGAAGCCAATAGTCACTGAAATCAAGGAAAGCATAGGTAAATGCTTCTTTTTTTTCAACTTTGTGCTGCTGAACATTGGGAATTTGTTGATGTAATTACTTTGTGGCTGAAGCATAGCCTATAACAAAGTAGAAGAAAAAACAACCACACCCCGCAGGTGAGATCCGAACCCACGACCTCCGCACTTCGCGCACGGTTTTTTTTAATCTTCGGGACACATGAGCGTGGCTTACCTTTACTAATTGTCTTAAATAGGTTAATCTAGGTCACTATGCCTGTTTAAAGCTAGTCTGCGCTGTTTTCTTTCTTTGAAGTGGGTTAGGATTTTGTTTGTCAACTTTTCATTAAAAAATATTCATTTCAGTTTCTTCAATTGGCCCTCTCTGTATGCTGCAACTGCTGCTTATTATTATATTTTCACTTTCATGCTGCTGTTACTACTGACAAGAGGCTCCCCCATTAGTCTCACTCTGGGACCTCCTCCTGAATTCCCATTATGTGCTAATACCTCTGATACAATAAACAGTTCTGAAATTTTTGCAGGGCGGCATTATCGGCCAGCCATGCCGGTTGAAAGTCAATGTCGGCACATGCGCATGTCGAACGCCTCCCTCCGCCAGAGCGAATGGCCGAGTAGAGTCGGTCGCTTGGCGCAAACAGTTGAACAGTTGAGCGTTATCGTAGACACTTCCCTTTCGACATTTACTACAGGCTCATATCTCGTGGGACAACACGGGAATTCCTGGCGATCGCTATTTATGTCACGTTTCCCGATCGCGCGGTGTTGGCGTCGGAGTAGCACTGCGCCATGCTGATTGGTAAGCACGCGTCGACGTCACACATGACGCCACTGAACGCAGCACGGCAACGCGCCACGCTGACTGGTCCGAACACTATGACAATAAACGAAACCTTGCGCTTACGTTCACCACAAGAAAGAGCTGCCGCTGAATCTGGCGTTTGACAGTGACCACCTGGTGAGTTTTCTTTTTATTCGACAGTCCAGAAGGTACACGACTACGATTACTGGCTACAAGCGCCCCTCGCAGCCACGCGAGCAGCTTGCGCCATAGCAGCCTCGGGCAGGCGTCGCAGGTCCTTCCTGATTTCCGAGCGACTCTCAGCTAACGATACAGGGCGGTAAATGCTTTCCACTTAATGCAGCAAAAAGCGTGCACTCGAACGGAATTGCCTCTTTCAGCGGCATTACTTATAACAAGTAGGCCAACAAATAAATGCCCCTCTAAAATTAGTAAGCCCAAAGCACGATTGGCGTCTATTAAAGGGTCATCTTCGGACAGCGTGTCAGTGAGTGCGCGAACCGGAACGAACATGTCACTGACCTGCCACCTGAAATGGCGCAGTCAAGAACTTACGGGTAGGACACGGGAATGTCGGGAACGAATGAGGTTTCTGGAGGTGCTGTGCAAAGCGCCAAGGCTATTTCGATCCCGTCTCCCTACAGCCCTGCCTGCTCCGCTCATGTGCTCCCCTCATGAACTCTGCCAAAGCGCAAACGCAGCAGTAGGTAGAGTTTTCCGTTTCTTTCCATAGGTCTCTGTCCGAGCAACTATGGTCACACGACCTGAGCCGCAACATCTGGTAGGTCTGGACTGCTTCTCAGAAAAGAACGAAAGAACATCGAACGGGAAAATGAGGCCAGTGCTGAGTCTGCGAAAGCCTTTGCGAATCTTAGCGGCAAATTTGACTGCTCGATCTTCACTGCGAAGAGGACTCCCTCAGCTGACGAAAAAGAATGCATAAGATATTAGCTGGGATTATTCATACCCACGACATTAATTAAATATAGCAGCGAATGCAGCTAGTTCCGTGCCACCTAACGGCCACTAATAGGTATTCTAGGGATTAAATGCGTCAAGGACATGTTACAGTGGTTCAAATTAGCTATTAATACCGCGAATTAACTGAGACCTAAAATGATCCCGCGGTACATAAGAAGTAAAGCAAAGCAGGCAGGTCAATGGCTCTGCCCACAATTCCATTGCAAGACAACACAAGACAACGCCCCCCTTTTGCAACGTTTGCGGCAGGAATGAAAAGCAAGCTGGCAGAAAACTTGCGGCACATAATAACAATACACGTAAAATCAACCACGGAAATGCATGCACATGTCTGCGGTAAAAAAAAATATGCCTGCCACCTGCCAGGCATCAGTGTTCTCGCTCGTACCCGAATGTGTCAAAAAATTGGCGGTGGTTTAGCTCTGGTTAAACCTGGAGTGACGCGATAGCTACACCTGGCTGAGAGGAACTTGGTCACGTGACGAACCACGTGATCAGCCACGACGCGCGCCACCGGCAGCTGCTCCGCACCACGTGACCAACCACGTGACAGCGTGGCGGCGCCGCCACACTGAAGGCTCGAAATGCTACCGTAATGTAGCTATCGCTACAAAAGGGCATCAAGACAGTGTTTTCCATCGGCAGAGAGTGCTCCTTGAGCTTATCTTCAATCTTCCTGCCCGCCAGCGCCGCATTACGCACGATCGTAATCAGGCAACGCAACCTGCCGGATGAATTTCGCCCCATGCTCCCGAGCTCAGCGTTCGTGCTCACGTCCAGTTTTTAGACGTACGAGTTTTAGAGATAGCAACACTAGTCAGCTAGCAAACTAGTTCCGTTCAAGATGGCTGAATGCTTGTTTACCACTTTCCCTCTTGCATGCAACGTCCTGTCAGCCCTGTAACATATCGATAAGTTGTAAATATTCAATTTGTTTCGGTCAAACGTGTATGCACTGTTCTCAATGTCCTTTTTTTTGTAAACTTTACTGAAACGAAGGGTCCAAACGGCAGAGTAATCTTCCCCCAGTCGTAAATATTTAAACAACATGCATGGAACTTTCGCGAAAACGGTAAAACATACTGGGACACATGTGGCCAAATGTGGGAGCATGGAGCTACAACCTGGTTAGATTGGTTTATGATGGTTTAACATCCCAAAGCGACTCCGGCTATGAGGGACGCCGTAGTGAAGGGATCCGGGAAATTTCGACCACCTGGGGTTCTCTAATGTGCACTGACATCGCACAGTACACGAGCCTCAAGAATTTCGCCTCCATCGAAATTCGACCGCCCGCGGCCGGGATCGAACCCGCATCTTTCGGGCCAGCAGCCGAGCACCGTAACCACTGAGCCACCGCGGCGGCTACACAACCTGGTTAATATACTGGTAGGGGAAAGGGGCACCTAAAGCGGCACTAGGGGACTGCCATACATCACAACTAATAATACAAGTACGCAATCCATACACACACCTTAGATACCACGGGTTCATTCTTATACACCTAGCCATCAAGAGTATCCCATGCGCGTTATGGCTAATAAGTAGAAAGTATTATTCTCATGAAATTTTGGTGTTATGTATCCAGTCTATGGCAGGAACAGCTCACGAGGTTTAAGAGAACAATTCGCTTAGTTAAAGAAACATCATTACTTTCCCAAAGGTGGAAAAACTCTGGCACACAGCGGTATAAACAAATTGTATAGTTGTGATTTGAACGTTATACCTGAACACTGAACTTTTTATTAATCTTTCCAACATTCAATTAAAGGTATACGTTTAGACAGAACGTTAAACTAATGCAAGATCACATAAACGTTGCGTTAACATTTAACATACAATAACGATCCAATGTAACAAATAACGTTACTGCAATTTGAGCGAAACTTTTATAGCATTACCTCAGTGCTTTCGCCTGGACAGCGTTCTGTCGCTCGCTCGCAGCTCGTTACATGCGTACCATATCCTCCACGGACCTCGATATCACTGTGGCTATCGCTACTACAGCAAACAAGGGCATCTTGTAATTCCACCACAAATAGTGAGTGCATTCAATGCACTGCTATTTTTAAGCTGCACTCCGTTTTCCCCAGATTACAAAACGTTGCGTTCGTCATTCCCGGCATGAGGCATGCAAATCACAAATTTTTGCAAATGATACCACACCGCTGATCATCGTAAAAGCGTCCAACGAAGATCTATGCTTGATAGCCGGGTTGGCGTGAATCAAAATAAATATGCCCCGCGGCCCATGAGTCTACTGGGTGCAGCGGCAACTGGGGAAGCGCAGCCTATTGGTTTTGTGGTGCCTTGCACAGTAAGGAAGCGTGCTTTGTACGTTTTATCACGCCATTCCGTCCTGTAAATTGTAAATTGTGGGACTTGAAGTCCTGAAGCAACACATGGGTCATGCGGGACGCCGTAGTAGACACCACCAGATTAATTCAGACTACCTGGGGCTCTTTAAGGTGCGCTGACATCGCACAAAATACGGGTGCCTTTCTGAGTTTCGCCTCCATCGAAAGGCGCTCGCCGCGGGCGGGTTTGAACCCCGGACCTTCGGCTTAGTAGCCCAGCGCTTTAAACTGTCAGTCATGGTCTGCGCACGATTCCTGGAGCGAATGCAGTGCTACAACTCTGTGGGTGGAGAGGAAGTGTTTATAGAATTAACCTCGCCGTCTGTACCGTAGAGTAGTTGCGCCTTATCTCAGCTGATACACCTCTTAAAAGAGTAACTCATGCTTATAACTCATGCTAATAACTCATGCTAACAGACTCTGCCGTACCGCTCAGCACTGTGCAAACCAAAACAACCAAGGTTCAGAGCCATTCGGGCCGCGCGTGACGAGGCTGCTAAAACGTGCCGCCTCATATCAGGCCGGGTGACTCAGAGCACGAGCAGGAGTTGGATCTATGCTCCAGCTATAGGATGACTTCGCCGGGATCCCGGGAGAAAAACCCCACTACGGAAAGCTCCCGCTACTGAGAGAGCTTCACAGTGCGGCCCGACGACGTCCGGCGACAGACGCCCTTTTGCAGGGAACTCCGAGCCCGCAACAAAGCGCAGCGCAGCGTGGCCTTCGCCCGGAGACGGCATGGCTCTTTTGACAGATCCTGTCCGACTACCACAAAAACGCGGCGCGCGGATCTGGCTACGCAACGTACACACTCGCAGATCATTCATTTACGGCACCACCTTTCGTTGTACAAAGTAAACTTGGCGCTTTGCCGTCCGGCGTCTCATTAGCCAAAGATTCTACACGCAGGTGAAGCGACCCCCCAGACAGCGAAGCAAGGCAAAGGCGTGAGCGCGCGCGGAGAGGCGTACTGCGGACCTCGCGCGTCGAGTGTGCATACAGAGAGTCGTACTTACATGCTATGGAGACGAATCTGGAGCTGGAGAATAGTCCTCCCTGCGAGCAGTTATCCGATCGTTTCCATCGAACACACTCACTGCGGTGCTTCTTCGATTAAATGACTTTCGACGCCACGAAACCGCACCAGCCTCACCCCCCCTTTCACGTCGGCGGCAAGTCCTCCCGCCGTTGCTGGTTTGTCGCTGAGATCAACCTAAAACCATTTCCGGCTGTGCGAAAAACGTGGCACGTGGCGCCATCCAACGAGAGCAAGAAAACTTGTTTGCACGAGCATTTTTGACAATGGCCTTTCGATGGCGCTGCATGTACGGAACGACTAGTGTTCCTGTATATGCTCCCTGTATATGCTATGCTATATATGTATATGCTCCCTGTAATATGCTCCCTGCGGGAGCGGGAGCATATACAGGAACACTAGGAGCGAATAGGGTGCCTCGATGCGCACGCCCTCCTGGCTGGAGGGCGGAGGGGGCGCGCGCATCAAGGCACCCTAGGAACGAAGTAAAGGTGGTAAAAGGATTTAGAGGCGAACGGTGAACAGAAGCTGCATTGAGGCAGATGCAGCGATAATGCTCTATGCCGCGGTAACGAAGTACAGAGCATTAAGCGGGTACGGCAGGTACGATGTACTGAGGCGTATTTGGAAAGTAACCATGTCAGAGCTTACTTATGGTAATGTGGTTTTGTGGCTAAAGGCAGAAGTCGACCCTATAGATGAATCAGAGAGGAGGACGAGGAGAAGGAACAAGTTTATTATAAAAAAAGGTCCTCAAGGGTGGGCTCCTACTTGTCCAAACGTCCACGAGCCTGGGCCTCACGGAAACCTCTGTCCACTTGCCATCATCATCATCATCATCATCATCATCATCATCATCATCATCATCATCATTTATTTACCCTTAAGGGCCCCAGGGGGCATTACATAAGGAGGGGGGGGGGGAGGGGCGAACAGTAATCATGTCACAAAGAACAAAATTGGAACATAAACTTAACACATGTAGATACAACTGTGAACACTTCAAAAGAAAAACAAGCAAGTAAGTGAGTAAACAAAATAAAAAGAAAGAAAAAGGGCCTTCAAGAGGAATTATTTGGGGAATAAATCAATTAACATCTGTTTAAATTTTAGGGAATTAACTTCATTCACAACACTGCCTGGAAGGACATTCCACTCGGCTATGGCAGCTGGCAAGAACGAGGAATTGAACGCATTGGTTGAACCATGAATGCGTTGAATACTACGGCAATTATACAAACGTAGCGATGATCTTAAAGGGGGCATAATTAGGCTCTCACGCAGTTGGGGAAAATTATAACAAAGTTTATGAAATAGACAGAGTCTTGCTATCTTACGACGGGATTCCAAGGAAGGTAAACCAACAAAGGATTTGATATTAGTAACACTCGACCGAGAATCATAATTTGATATTATAAACCGAGCGGCTCGATTTTGAATGGCCTCTAACATATGTGTTAAATACTTTTGATGGGGATTCCAAATTCTCGATGCATATTCAATTTTAGTGCGGATGAAAGTTTCGTATGCGGTTAGCCTAACCTTTGGGGGAGAAAATGTGAGCGATCGTCTGATGAATCCTAGTGATTTAGAAACGCTAGCAGCAAGGGACGTTATGTGCTTCGACCAGTTAAGATCACTTGTTATTTCTATGCCGAGGTATCTGTAGGATTCAACTTCAGATAGCGCGGTCCTGTTTAGCGTGTAAGAAAAGTGCAGGTTAGATCGTTTACGGGACACGTGCATAAACTTGCATTTAGTTTCGTTCAGTTTCATGAGCCAGGTCGAGCACCAACTTTGTATCAAGTTCAGGTCGTCCTGCAGCAATGACTGGTCGTTCGTAGTGCTAACACGGCGGTAAAGAACGCAATCATCTGCGAACAAACGGATGGATGATGAAATGCCGACAGGAAGGTCATTGATAAAGACAAGAAACAGGAGCGGCCCAAGAACTGAGCCCTGAGGCACTCCAGAGGTGACTTTAGGGACGGTAGAAGGATGGTTGTTGATGACGGTGTATTGCGAACGATTAGTTAGGAAACTGCAAATCCATGATAATATCAGCGGGTGCAGTGAAAGGGAGGAAAGTTTAGCCAAGAGGCGCTGGTGAGGAACTCGGTCGAAAGCTTTCGAAAAATCGAGGTAGATAATATCTGTTTGAAACAAGGAGTCAAGGTTTAGGTGGAGGTCAGTCGTAAAATCGAAGAGTTGAGTTTCACATGAGTAGCCAGAACGGAATCCGTGTTGGTTTGAAAAGAAAAAAGAATTTCTGTCTAGGTGATTAGCTACTTGGGAGTAAATAATATGTTCAAGTAGTTTACACGCAATGCATGTTAGCGAGATGGGACGATATTTGATGGATCAGAGCGGTTACCTGCCTTAAAGCAAGGCACGACTTGGCTAATCTTCCACTCAGACGGTATTTGGCCACTGGAAATGGATTGCGTAAAAATGATTTGCAGGAAATGACTGGATATTACTTTGGTACCTTTAAGAATTTTCGCAGAAATGTTGTCGGGCCCAGGAGCACTTGATACCTTTAAATCTTCAATAAGTCTACATATTCCTTCGGCTGAGATACTAACAGGTGGCATTTCAGATACATTTAGGCTCTGTGATGTAGGAATGTTTACGGCTGGTTCGTTGGTGAAAACAGATGAGAAGTACGTATTCATTACGTCCGAGCGAAGCTCATTTGGAACATAACAACCATCTTGATCTAATAAAGATATATTATGTGAACCGCTACGACCTGGAGTTAAAATAGTCCAAAACTTTTTTGGGTTGTTTCGAAGGATATCGAGTAGGTCATTGTTGCAAAAGTTTTGTTTAGTGCTCTTAAGCAACTTGGTATAATTTCTCAGACAGCTAAAATATTTCTCCCATTTAGACGCTAAGTTGGAGCTCTTAGCTTCTCTAAATAATCGTTTTTTCTTATTGCACATACTTCTTAAAGAGTTGGTAAACCACGGTTTTCCGGCATCACCACGAATGCAAACGAGGGGTACATAAGATTCAGTTAAAGAGGTGATTTTTTCTTTATACATGGACCAGTTGTCATCAATAGACCTGAAAGAAGCAGTCTGTTCGAAGTGGAGAAGAAATTTGGCTAGTTCCTCATTGATTTTAGAAAAATTGGCTTTTTTGTAGTCGCGTATGTATTTCACTGAGCGTTGTCGTGAAGTAATGCGAACTGAAAAGTTGAACAACACTATGCTATGATCGCTAAGACCGGCGATGGATGACAAAGACTGGATTAAATCAGGATTAGATGCAAGCGCAAGATCTAGGATGTTAGTGCCCCGAGTTGGTATTCTGACTTCTTGAGAGAGGTCAAACGAAAGAATAAGGTCCAAAAATTCTCTGGAATGGCGGGAAGATGCGGTTAGATTATCCCAGTCGATGTCTGGGAAATTAAAATCGCCGCTAACTATGAGGTTGGCATTGGGAAACTGTTTATTTATGTCGAGCAGAATGATACTTAAGTCGTCGATGAAGGAATGATCGGAGTCAGGTGCTCTATTACATGCGATTATTATATTAGTGCAATGAGCAAGAGAAACGTTCACGCAAATGATTTCGCTTTTACTATTGACTGCGATAGCAGAAGAGACCATAATACTTTTAACAAGAACCATCACGCCGCCTCCCCTACGCCCTGGTCTGTCACGACGGAAACAAGTGAAGGATTGCTTATCTTGGAAAAGTTCGTCATTCAGTATATCAAGTGTGAGCCACGTTTCAGTAAAGATAACAATATCTGTGCTGTTGTCTTGCAATATAGCTTCCACGGCTTCTTTCCTTGGAAAATAACTTCGGATATTTGTTAGTAAAACGGAAACTGATTTATCGGTTGGGGCAGGGGCTGCACGCGTGCGATTTTGGAAACATTGGTGCATAAAGGACCTGTGTGCCTGCGGAGAGCGCTATAAATTTAATTCAACCACAGAATCTTTAACAGCATCGTACCCAAACTGTTTGTTGTTCATGATGAGCTTATTAAAACGGATTTTAAATGAACCACCTCGTTGCTGACCATACGAAAAAAGTTTCTTCCTTGCCAAGCGAACGCGTGCAGAGTAGTCCTCACGGACAGAAAAGGAAGAATTTTTAAGCTTGGAGCTGGCAAAAAGGATACGCCCTTTGTCTTTAAATCTCATAAAATTTACAATGATAGGGCGGTTTTTTCCTTGTTGGAAACGGCCAAGTCTGTGAACACGCTCAATATCATGGCTATCAATTGTGACATCGAGCTCGTCCGCGCAGAATGAAATAATCCGCGATTCAGACTCGGACCACGATTCATCTTGTTGATCTGTGATTCCAAAAAACAGCAAATTGGACCGTCGGAGACGGTTCTCAGCGTCATCACATTTATCTGAAAGTAGCTTAATGTCGGATGAAAGTTTAGCCATATCAGGATCGGCTGATAAACTCGGGCTACTTAACTGATTAGAGCTCGTGATTTGTTCCGGGGCGTCCACTCGCACCGAAAGGCTGGATATTGAAACCTCGACCTTCGACTGAGCAGCCCGAATCAACGCTAGTTCACTAAGCATAGTATTTTGAGTGCATTCAATGCGGGATATAGCCAAGGCAATTGACTCGAGGGACGGGTTAGGGGCGTTATACTCTGGGGGTCCTGGGTTCAATCCCACATCTCCGGCTAGCACAAGCATTAGGCAAATGACATAGGCGTTGATACACTGGTAACATGAGGTGCACAAGAACTTTCGCAAACTGCAGTCAGCGTCGATGAGGCACGACACCGCAGCCAAAAACGCGTTATCAGAGCGAATGCAAATTGAATTTGGTAAGTAACCAACCTGCATGAAAAAGGGCATTCGTGTGACCTGCATCGTTGCGGTGGCGTGCCCCGAGTGATCGCAGTGTGATGGCGTTATTTGTACTCCAATCAATGCGGTGGCGCTGAGCGTAGTTCCTGGTTGCCAGATGCGGAAACGGTTCGCCAGATGGGGAAAGGTTGAAACAAGCGGGTACTGCACGGCGTCGCTTTCGTTGTCCATGAAGTCAGCTTGCTGCCAAACGTCGGAATCCATGTCCAGGTTGTAACAGCTGCCTTGACAGCCCGGCAGCGTGGTAATCCATATGAGTAAGGCCTGCATGAAAAAGGGCATTCGTGTGACCTGCATCGTTGCGGTGGCGTGCGGTGGCGTGCGGTGGCGTTGCGGTGGCGTGGCGTGCAGCTGGTTGAGGAGGATGGGTTGGGTATGCGGGGGACTGCCATGGGTAGGGGCATTCCCACATGTAGTGCATGAGGGTGGCCTTGGCCGTTGAACAGAGTAGGAGGGTCAAGGTAGCTAGGGTAGTAGCAATGAAGGAGGTAAGGTGAGATGTAGCAGTTGGCTGCAGTTGGCGTCAGACTGCACTGTATTATTGCGAAAGCAATACTACGCCAGGTCTAACCGCCTGTCGCATATGCCGTGCTCCCCCAAGAGCAGGCGCTGCGCTTGGCAGGTGGTGTGACGTGAACTCTTTCCGTTGCTATGACGACGCGTGACGTCAGTTTGCTCCCCGCCGCAGCTAGAAGGGAGCCGCCCGTCGCGTGTGCCGTGGCCCCCGAGCCGGCGGCAAGAGGGGGCGACTGCACTCCCAGGGAAATTTGGACAATTTTTTTCGCTCGACCTAAAAAGTTGATTAGCACTCTCAGGTTCCTCATATTCGTAGAAGCGCCATTCAGGATTGCAAGCAATCTTTGCACTCTGCACACTATGACGTAATCTTGCCGGTGATGGCACGGCAGTGAAAGATTGAATAACAATAATACTAATTGGTTTGGGGGGAAAGGAAATGGCGCAGTATCTGTCTCATATATCGTTGGACACCCGAACCTCGCCATAAGAGAAGGGATAAAGAGGGAGTGAAAGAAGAAAGGAAGAAAGAGACGCCGTAGTGGAGGGCTCCGGAATAATTTCGATCACCAGGGGATCTTTAACGTGCACTGACATCGCACAGCACACGGGCGCCTTAGCGTTTTGCCTCCATAAAAACGCAGCCGCCGCGGTCGCGGGTTCGAACCCGGGAACTCCGGACCAGTAGCCGAGCGCCCTAACCACTGAGCCGCGGGTGTGAAAGATTGACAGGCTGAAAACAGCGAACAATTCTGAGAGGAACGCTTGAGGTTTTCTATATTGAACTTCGAGATCTACGCAGTATTATCGCGAGAACTTCCGCTTTCTCATAAATTGCCGACTACATTTAGGAAAAAGTCTAGACCGCCACACTTAGTAAGAAAAGTGTGACACCTTCTCGTGGCGTCACATTTGCTTGTATACACTCCTTGCTGAAATGAAGAAACTCCGACCACCCCGCCACCCAAACCAAGCCTATATAAATCCGCCCCTCAAAAAACTTGCACGCTTGTAGTGCACTGAAAGCCGAGGCCAGTAGTGTTTGAAAAGTTTGAAAAGTATTTATTTGAAGTGTGTTTCATACACTTCAGGAAGGAGGCCAAAAGGCGTGGTGCCTGACGAGGGCCTTCCTCCCTTGGGGTAAGCAAACTGCACTCGGCACATACACACACAAAATAAACAAATACAATAAATGTAGCGGTCGCCATTACACTTGCTGGCATGTTAAAAGAAAAATAAAGGAAAAACTGTACAACAATGTTAAGGTATCTTCGAAGTTGTTAAGATGCGTGCTGTTGGGTTACAGGGAATTATAAAAAGGAAAAAATATATATACAATCATGTTGACTGTTATCAATTTATAATATGTCACAGGATGTACCGGTTAGTCATGTAGTCAACAGTGCAATCACTTTTCTCTTGTATATTTTTTGAGTTCTGCATTGATGGAGGAGGTCATGAAAATTTCTGTTTTCATTCAAAAAGGTAGTCATCTGATATCTAATCGTTTGGAATCCGTAATTTGTTCTTGATTTTGGTGCTCTTATTGTCATGTGTCGAAGGGGATATGGGTTTTGCGGTAGTTCTGGTGTTGCACAAAAATTAGTTTCAAGATGAAATCTGTTATATGTTTCAAGTGCTAGCCGAAGAGTTTTTAATTGAAAAATTGTCAGTAACCCCAAGCTGTTCCACCACGAGTTAGTGCTATCCAAGTAGCCTAGATTAGCAATTGCTCGTATGGCCTTTTTCTGTAGTAAAAACAAAGCATTTAAATTAGTCTGTGTTGAGTCTCCCCATATCAGTAAACAATAGTGAAGAAGTGAATGAATTAAACTGAAATAAAGTTGCTTTTTGAGCCATACTGGCAATAGAAGTCTAAATTTATTTAGAAGGCCCACTGATCGCGAAATTTTTTTCCTTACTTGATTAATATGGTCAGTCCACAACAGGTGTTCATTAAATATAACTCCAAGGAATTTTATTGACTGTACTCGTTGTAAAACATTCGAATTGTATATGATTGGCTCATTATCTATGACTTTATTTTTAGCTCTGAATATTACATACTTTGTCTTCGTGATGTTTAGTTCTAACCTGTTGGCCCTCAACCATAATGTAAGGTTTTCTAGCCAGAGATTAGCTCTACATTCTATTGCTTGTTAACTCGCGTCATGAAAAAAAATATTTTTGTCGTCAGCGTATAAAACTGTTTCGGAGCGTATAAAACTGTCAATATGCGATTCATTTCAACCAAATAAGATAGGACCACATAATTATTTTGGCCCCAGATAAATGCAACCGGAACTAAATTATGTGTATGGCTACCTATTAAAATAGGATAGTCAATTAAATAAGCTTCCTTTTATTAATGGAAGAGTGTAATTCGTCGGAGTCTATGATTTGCTTCATTTTCTGGTTATGAAAACGATTTTAAAGCGCTTCGCACGAATTTATACAGTGCAAACACCCAGAGAGCCACAGTGCCATGAAAACAGCTGCAGTGCGTCTGCGGTATGCTTTGCCGTAGAAAAGGGAAGAAGGCAAGGTGTATCCATGGGCTTCCATTCTGTCATGAACACATCACTGAGCGGCAACATATTTTTCGTGGCCACCGGACGAACGCTGTAGAGGAGTTCTCTGACATCATGAGTGCAGCAAGGGAGGCAGCCAATCACTTAAATGCGGTGATATCTGTACCAAGACAAGTCTCTCGTCAGGCCCACCGAGCCAACTACGGGATTCAGTCGCCGGAGGAATATTACCTTGTGGCAATATATGTGCCGTACTTGGGCTCTCTCACTGCTTCTTTAGCTCACCGCTTTTCTGAAAGCAATGAGAGCAGCTTCAAACTTCTCCAGCAGCATCCATAAAAAATGAAGCACTTGAGCCGTGTTGAGTTCGCTGCCCTCGCTGAAGAACTCCAATGCTTTTACGGCATCGACAACTTCAAGGAAGAGGCCATCTCTTGGTACGAGATGTGGTGCAACAAAACTGGGAACCCATCAGAAATAAATTACTGCGAGCTACAGCGCATGCGCCACTAGTATCACCGAGCCGCAAGTGTTCCGCCGCTGCGCAGCGCCGCGCCTTTCCTCGAAATACAACTTTCAGTTTTCAGTTTTCTCTTTCTTCTTTCTCTCCCTCCTTTATCCCTTCCTTTACGGCGCGGTTAGGGTGTCCATCGAGATATGTGAGACGGTAACTGTGCCATTTCCTTTCCTCAAAAATCAAACAAAACAAGTGAGCCGACGGCATTCATAGGGTTCATTGGCATTGACAACTTTACAAATTCCCTTACGGCGCGGTTCAGGTGTCCAACGATGTATGAGACAGATACTGCGCCATTTCCTTTACCCAAAAACCAATTATTATTATTATTATTATTAGGCCGTTCATTTTCACTAAAGGAAAGGCGCACAACCGGCTCCGTGGGCCGGTGGAGATCTCAATCTCGCTTTCATGTACGTGGCGTTGGTTTCCAACTGCAAAAGCCTGCTTTTATTGTGTTCCGCACACTGGATAGGCAGCGCGCCCTCCCTGCCACCCTGGTAGGTGGCATGCAGTTAATGGTTGATCGCGATAGATTGATCACCAAATGAACGCTGCGGCCAAGCTATTACTGCAGTGCCGCATGTAAGCCACAACGCTGTCAGCGCCAATGCATTCAGGCCACATCTCTCTCTCACCACAGCCACATGTATCACACATGTAAAGCACGAATGTGTAAAGCCCATGTAAAGCACGCCACATGTAAAGCACGAATGAGGCGCCCGCATATCCAGGGAGCCAGTTATGCGCGCTTCCTTTCCTCAAAGCCATCACCGTCTCGAACATCGTCAATGCCAACGACAATGAACACAGTGAACGCCGACATCTTTCGCTTTGTATATCCTGGATTAGCTGAGCTAATCGACATTAATTTTTTCTTCCATGTGTGTATTTTACTTATTTATTTATAAATAAATAAATTTGCTCCGCAAATAGTGCCTTTTTGCTGCGAACATTTCGCTGCCCCCCACCCTCAACGCCAACATGCAACGCCCCCCCCCCCCCCCCTCCCCCAGCAAAAAATTCTGCGGACGCCCTTGCTGATAGTCAGGGTATGCAAACTGGGAGTCGGTGCAAGTTTCAGTGATGTTGGGATCTTGTGTAGCGTGTATGAGCGCCAAGACGATGGCCGCGCCCTCAGCCTCCGTAGGGTTGTTGGCGCGGAGGGTGCCTGCGGCTCCGGTGTTGCCATCCTCGTAGGTGGCGACAGAGCAGTCGGCAGATTAGCATTGGGTGCTCACGGCAAAATCACCAGTGAGGTACAGGAGAACATATGGGCTCAGCATCGTTTGAAGCGCGGGAAGCACGAAGTAAAATGTTGTACGATGAACGCCCCAAGAAACTGCACGAAAGGAGGTAGGCAGTTAAAGTATTTAAGTACTTGTACAGAAAGAGCATTGATTCTAAGTGGCGGAAAATGACTACAAAACTCACCAGTAAGTATGCAGGGAACCAGAACGGGGAAATAAGGGCTTCAAACGGCTGGTAAAGAAGGCAGAGGGTGAGAGGTAGTTTGATTTGCGGAGGCAATGGGGAAGAGGCAGACTGTGGACGTGCGCAGAAAATGGGAAACTCAAATCAGGAAGGAGTCGTCCGGTGATAATTCTGGAGGCATGCAGCGTTATGCTGTTTGAAGCGATATAGGGGCGTCTTAGAGCGCAAAGAAATTAGCCAGGATGATGGCACATGTGCTGTGTGTGGTAAATCAGCAGGAACAATTGAACATATATTTAGTTAGAATGTGGCAGTATCCATCCAAACATCGATATTGTAAGAGCCACGTTACCTGAGGCCCTAGTGTTTAGGAACAACCAAGCTAGTGTGAATGAATCTGCGGGTGTCGATAGAAAAAAAAAAACGATTTGAAGGTTGGTAGCTTAAAAGCAGGGCAGTGACGTAAAGATACAAGATCAGAATTGAAAACTGGATTGCTTAAAAGTCAGGAATATTTTTTTCTTTTGGAAGGAAGAATTTCAGGACAGCAACTGTAAATTGTACATATTGGTTAGATTATTATATAGGAAAAAAAAAGCATCATGGTACCCGTTATTGCCCGTTTCAAAGGCAACGCCCCGACCGCAGCGCCAAATACGTAGGCACTGATACGTGCCGCCGTAGTTTCCTACCTGCAAGATAAGTGACGTCCGTAGGGCCTTGACAAAACGAGAGCACCTGCATCCTAGCTGCCGACCAATGAGGTCCTCGCAGCCTTCTTATTGCTTCTTGCTTTTTGTGAACCGCGAACGCCACAACTGGAGAGGGGGCAAGAAAAAAAGGGGAAGGGGAGAAGCGCTGAAGCTGGGTAAACCGAGCATCGAGGCAACGTTCTGAGTAGCAAGGCTGGAAACAACAGCACCAATGACGGAAGGCGTTAAGTATCCCTCAGTGGCAGCTTCTAGCCAGATTGGTCAAGCAGAAGCCTCCGACGAAACTGACTTCATGACTATTTTTCGAAGAACGTTTTGAATTCGTTTTTCCCGGCGTCCAATGTTCCGGAAGATCTCAAAGTGCACGCTTTGCTAAGTGTCATTGGGCCGAAGTCGTACAGCTTCCTAAAGTCTTTAACCGCACCACATAAGCCACCAGCAAAAACGCTCGAGCAACCAACTGAATTCCTTCGCACTCACTTGACCCCCGAGAGCGTCTGTGATCGGAGAGCGAACGATATATGATAGATGTCAGCTGCAAAACGAAATCATTACAGAGAATATAGCCGAGCTCAGAAAACTAGCTCAAACCTGTGAATTTGGCACCTTTCTGGCCGAATCGCTTCGCGGCATATTTGTCAGCAGTTTATTCCGAACCGACGTTCAGCGATATATACTTGAAGAAAATAAACCATTCCAAAAAGCCATTGAGCGCGCACTTGCTTTGGAAGAAGCGTTAAGGAAAACGCTCAGGAAGCGCACGCGAAAGAAGGCGCCAACGACTTTCACAAAATGAGCACCGAAAACCCATCGAAAAGGAACCGGTCTTTCGCGTGTTATCGCTGCTGCTCTGGCAGGCATTTTTCCCGTGCCTGTAAGCATCTCGCAGATAAGTGCACGCGCCTGCCGCGGTACCAAGCAGAAGTCGGCGAGTTCATGTGCACACTTCAAAGCGACGTCACGGGCGACGTTCAGATAAAACCCGGCGTCCTATGACCGTCGACGTCGAAATTCAGTGTATACCTTTACATGTTGGGTACACATGGGAAGGGAAATGAGGGGTTCGTTACTACATGCGTATGCAGGACGCCAACAGCCATCGAAACCAAGTAGCATAGGGAAGTGTTGCCCTCACACCTTATTTTTTGTTTGGATTGTTTTGGGTCCGCAGCGGTGGAGGCTGGTCATTTGAGCATCCGCCCCGAATGCGGGAGGCTCGGGGGTCGATCCCCAGTGCCGCCGGGTGCCCACCGCTGACACAGTGGTCACAAGCGTTCCCTGGCCTAGTGCTCGGCTTCTTTAGGGTGAAGTTGGGAAACGGGTCTTTGACCACACCTTGAGTAGAAAGAAAAACCTTGTGCCATGGTGCTCTTTGGTCACCGATGCCCTTGCGCTATAAAAGAAGATTTTATGACAGAAAAATAATTGATTTCAAAATAGAAAAAAAACCACATGCCATCAGTTGGATTCGAACCCACGACCCGCGAATATCACGCCGGTGCTCTACCGATCGTAGAGCAACGTAGGCGGCGTTCGGAGATTGCCGGCCGCCGGTGGCACGTATTTTTTTTTTTTAATGCGAAAGCACTTCTAGTCCCATTAGGGACCGCAGCGGTGGCCTAGAGGCTTAAGCAACCGCCTCGCATGCGGTAGGTGCGGGGTTCGATCCCCAGTGCCGCCGGGTACCAACCGGTGACATAATGAGCGCAAGCTTCCCCTGGTCTGGTGCTCGCCTTATTTAGGGCGAAATGCTTAAAAAATGGGTCTTTGACCCCACCTTGAGAAGTCGAATCTACCTTGTGCCATGGTGCTCTTTGGCCATAGATGCCCTTCCGCCATAAAGAATCCATAATCATCATCATCATCTTCTAGTCCCGTTACGAGAAACTTGCGTCCAAGACAAGCAAACTCGGCCGACCTCATCACTATGCAGGGAGAGGGTCCCGAGCGATTGGGGTGCGGTGCGCACTCAATACGCAAACGCATAAACTCGTAGAAAAGGACGCGCAAACAATACACCCAGGGAAGGTAATGCTCTCGCATTCCCACGCGTAAGCAGTCGTAAGTGTCCGTGCCGAATTTTATTTTTCCTGCTATTTTCTAATTAATTATTATCTTTGGGTCATAAATATTTACATAAATATGTCCCATTAACCAACAATAAAAATTTTAAAAAAGGGAAACACTCTCCTATGCTACATGGCTTCGGTGCCTCTTGGCTTCCTTCATATGAATGTCATAACGAGCCCCTAATTTCCCGGCCGCAGCGGTGCCTCAGTGTTTATGGCGCTCGGCTGCAGACCCGAAAGTCGCGGGTTCGATCCCGGCCGCGGCGGTCGAATTTCGATGGAGGCGAAATTCTAGAGGCCCCTGTACTGTGCGATGTCAGCGCACGTAAAAGAACCCCAGGTGGTCGAAATTATCCGGAGCCCTTCACTACGCCCTCCCTCACAGGCTGTGTCGCTTTTGGTTGTTAAGCCCCCCATAAAACCATGAACCTAGTGTCCCTTCCCTTGTCTGCCCTGTACGCAAACGTATACATTTAGTTTCGACTTCAACGACAAAGTTGAACGCTGTTCTAGACACAGAGCAGTAGCCGGTGTACCTAGGCTTGGTGAGATACTAACCGCGCTTCCTGGAGGGCGGTGCTTTTAGAAGTAGAATCTGAACGCGGCCTACCAACTGGCAGATGTCAGAGGGCTCTAAAAAAGCTACTCACCTTGAACACGCACAAAGGACTGTTTGCTTTAAACAGACTACCCTTCGGAGTCGCCTGAGCACTGGCGTTGTTTCAGGCAATCATTGATAACATACTTTTCATGCCAGTAGTGATATCTCATTTATACAACATTCTTATGATGGGCGCTACTGTGAAAGAGCACTTCAGGAATTTTGAAGCCGTGTTTGAAACACTTGCGCCAGAAGGTGTTCGAGTTAAGAGCCAAAAATGTGATTTAAGCATTTTTGTCAAGTTAAGCAAAACAAGCATGTCAGTGGCGTAAAGGGCGCTGCCAAATAGTATTATGTAAAACTGTCTGCTGGCACCTGAGCCCGCACCTGCCTGTGCCTCAGCGTAAATTGACTTACCTGTTAAAGGTGCCTTTTCACATCAAGGTATCGAGATTCATATTCGAAAAAGCATCCGTTTTAAAACGGATAGACAATAATTTCTGTGGGAAGTGAGTGGTGGCATAAGATTCGTATAAAAGAATAACAAAAACAATACATACAATAAACCATATTAACATCAAATGAATGATGTATAACATTAGGGCATTCAGCTTAGGAAGTACACAATGTTGTTTGCTCACAATAGCGATACCTGGAGTGAGTGAGTGAAAATTGGACCTTATTAACGCTTGAAAGTAATAAAAGAGGCGCAATAAGCTCAAGCAACCTTCGAAATTGTTTTTCAAATTCTGTAACTGGGCTAACTAAAGTGCAACAACATGCAAACAGTGCGAAGTCAAATTCATGACAGTTACTCTCTTTAACAGAAGCCCCGCCGCGGTGGCTCAGTGGTTATGGCGCTCGGCTGCTGACCCGAAAGACGCGGGTTCGATCACGGCCGCACCGGTCGAATTTCGATGGAGGCGAAATTCTAGAGGCCCGTGAACTGTGCGATGTCAGTGCACGTTAAAGAATCCCAGGTGGTCGAAATTTCCGGAGCCCTTCACTACGGCGTCTTTCATAGCCTGAGTTGCTCTGGGACGGGGAAAAATGGGTACAACAGCTGTATCTTACCGGTACTCACTTATGGGGCAGAAACGTGGAGGCTAACGAAAAGAGTTCAGCTTAAGTTAAGGACAAGGCAGCGAGCCATAAAAAGAAAAATGATAGGTGTAACGTTAAGAGATCGGAAGCGGTCAGAGCAGGCGAGGGAAAAAAGCGGGTTAATGACATCCTAGTCGAAATCAAGAGGAAGAAATTGGCTTCAGCAGGGCATGCAATGCGAAGGAAAGGCAACCGACGGTCCTTAAGTGTAACAGAGTGGATTCCAAGAGAAAGCAAGCGTAGCAGGGGGGGGCGGCAGTAAGTTAGGTGGGAGGATGAGATAAAGTAGTTTGCGGGCATACGGTGGGTGCAGCTGCCAAAGGACATGGTTAATTGGCGAGACATATGGGAGAGGCCTTTGCCCTGCAGTGGGCGTAGTCAGGCTGATGAGATGATGATGTTAAACCCTCGAAAACTGTAAACCATATTTAACAAAAAATAGCCAGTAACGCTAACTCAGCAAAACATGATTTGCATTAGGCATTTATTTTCATATTTGAAGATAATACAAAGCAACGCTGTCGTTGCTTCAAACTTGCCGAGTCATAAAGATATTTCAGATAAATTTTAAAGAAAATCGTCAATGAATGTCTTTTATAAATGCAACTTCAATTTCGGCATTTATCTAAACTTTTAAATTCCTGCAGATTTCAGCTTGTGACTAGAGAAACTTAAGTAACACTTTTCTGTGTGACCGTTGTAGAAAGTAGCGATATATACTGGGAAATACTTGAACGTCATGTTCCCACTTGTTCGGGTCGCACATTCTACAGGAAACTGCCTTTCTCTGAAGGCATAACTTTTTGAACAGTTATTGCTGCTTTTTACTGAGAATTCCCAAGAGCCAAGAAATTTTTGCACTGCTTCACACAGAAAAGTATGCATATAAGTAGAAAAAAAATATTAAGGCTCCATAAAACGTAAAGTTTTATTGTGCGCCTATCCAAACTTGTAGTTCTGAGAAATCACAAAAGCTAAGTTTTCCCGCCTCTTCCGATGCATGATTTCATTTCTAAGAAAACTGTAGCGCCTATTGCAAAACTAAGGTGCACCCCTCTGTGTTGACACTTTCGCTCATCACAAATAAAAATTTCATAGCGAAAACACAATTATCATGAGACGGTGATTACCCTATTTATTTGAACACACCTATAATAAATGTTCGGGTTGCGTGATGAAGCTTTTTCTCTTTTTCCGTTCCAGGTGAAGATGCATATTTTTTTCTTCGTTACGATGCCATGCCGTCGATAACTGGAGGCTGTCATTTTTTCTTTCTTTGCATTCACTGTTCCGTACTGTGCTGCGTCTCTTACTGATGCACTGGCGAAGGCGGAGTAAACAGCGACGGCGTAGACATAAACCATCCGCCTGCATTATTGCATGAATTATTCGAATATTGCGCTAATTATTGTAAACATTATCCTATCCCTGGAACCGGTTCGATTAGTTTCGACTAATTTTGATCATACACTATTTAATTCAATTAGCGAATCGTATATAAGGATATTCAATTCGCTTTTCGAAAACTGCGAATTTTTGCACACTCGTACCATTATTCCTTACTTTAGCCTCGTCATTTCGATTTCCCGCAACTGCATCCAGCCTTTTGTCCAAGTGCTCTATCGTGATCCCGTAATGTCCACTCGCTGCTTCTGTTTCGCATCACATACGCTGCGGATTAAAATGACACTGCACCACTTTTTGAAACATTTCCGATATTTAAGGATTCAAATCTATATAGGCTGTAAGTAAACGATGTCAAGTGTATTTGCAATAGCATTTAAAATAGTGACGTAATCAACGACTGAATTTTGCGCTTCTTCACAGAGCAATGGAGGATTACGGGGAAGTCCAGTGTGACGTTACGGAAGGTATGTTTTGAAATTACCGCTGCCGTCATCCACACGCTGCCGTGCCTCGTTGAATGCTGCCAAACAACGCTCGGCGGGCTTTGCATTCGATGGCGATCGTTTTTTCCCTTCAAAGCAGGTGCTTATGTGTTGGTAATTGTAAGGCCGCGCTTCACCAACGCGTACATTTTTTTTTTTATTCCCTTGGCTTGCAGTCACTGCGGGCCTCCGGTCTTCGCTCCCCCCCCCCTCACCCCCCCCCCCCCCCCCCCACACACACACACACTTCCGCAAGCAGTGGCAAAGGCGCAGGAGGAACTGGCTGATTGACCACTGTGACGGCCGAAGACACCTGGCTTTGTTAAGCGCGCCAAGAAAGCATGCGAGGCGCACACAACGAGCACGTGGCGCCGCTTGGTCTTAGGCAGCATTCCCACTGCGGCAGAATGCGGACCACCTCGCATTCCGCGATGGGCCTCTTTTTTTTTCTTCTGTTTTTGGCATTCTCGATGGCACCGAAGCGTCGCGGTTCTCCGCCGTCTGACATTCCTGCGGCGAGCCAGTGGTCCCGCCAATTAGCTGAAAAAAACTTCATCCTTCGCGAGGCGATGCGCGGGTGCGGCAGGAAAGGGGAAGGCACCAAGCAGTAAGGGCGAGAACTCCGCCCCCCCCCCCCCGCCCCCCCGGGGGGGAGAGGGTTTTCAGAATGTTTTCTGTATGTTTCTTTTTCTTTTTAGCCAAACTCCGGGCTCAAAGTTGGATCCAACCTTCAGGGGCTGTGGCTACCTCCATTGGTTATCGAAGCTTAGGCGGGCCTCGAAATATGCCCGCCCTAACTTCTTTGTTTGCAAAAGCTTTAAAATTGCATGTAAAATCATTGGAGAGCAGTCTTGTCTAATTGAGCTAGAGGCTCCGTGCAGTGGCACGTAATTGTACAGACCTAGACTCTAACCTCGGGTCGATGAGTAAGGTCGTGACGAGTTTCTCTGTGTGAGATCTTTTCTTTTAAGTTACAGTTTGACTGTCTGTGTGACTCAACTTGTAACGCAGTTTGCCAATGTACATCTTGTAAATATATTTTCTCTTTGTCTTCATCATCTGGCATCAATCATCGTCTGCTCCTTCAACACCATCGAATTCACGTTAAGAGAGGTCCTGTGGCCCTCCGAAGAAACGCAAAGAACCATCTTTGAATTTACTGTAATGTACCGATACCTTCGATGACGAGTTCATGCGCCCCTCCCTTGCCTGACGTTGCGCGCTGAGGAGAAGCTTGCTGGCCGTCGTTATTTTAATCGGCGATTACGTCACTATTCCAAATGTTAGCCCAAAAGGACTTCGAGAACGTTTTTGCTGGCTAGTTGGTGCACACTGACAGGTGTTTACAGCGCAGACAGACATGCGCTCTGTTCTGTCACTTCGTTTCTTCCTGTGTTTGTCTGTATGGCTGTAAACCCAAGTCAAAAAGACTTCGCTTGCTTTACCTGCAAGTTTCGCACACTCGGTCCTTTTAAGCTGGCCGATTTCTAAAACCTATGCACTTGCTCTTTAAGTGACGGCGCAGCTATCGTCCCGCTTAACACAAAGCGCGCAAATAGACAGATAGAATAAGGAAGCAGACAAGCAGCTTGTCTTGTTATGTCCGTGGCTCATTGCACGCTTTGCGTTCACCACGAATCACGAACGAACCCAAACCCCGGGTACTAAACGACCTTCTTCCTTGCGTTGCCTTCGCTGCAGCGCAAGACGGCTTGCGAGGCGCTCTCTTTTCTCCGTCGCTAGCAAACACATTTCGACCTCGTCCCGTCTTGCCGCAGTATGCAATGCGCGAAGGACGGCGGGCTGCATCGGCGCCGATGCATTGCACGTGGCGGCAGTGACGTCGGCTGTTCGCGCAACAAGGCCAAGGTGTCACAGCGGTAGCCGGGCTATGTGGAGCGCGCGGGGAGCGATCGAGGCCCCGATTCGGAGATGCCTACGTGCAGCGCCGGACTCTGCCGCCGCCGCCGCTGCCAAACGGGTCGGGGTTGCCTCGACCACGTAATGCGCGCATTTCGGTGACGCGGAAGAGCCAGCCACTGGGCGCCGCCGAGCAGTGCTCGAAGCGGGCGCTCGAGACATGGCGGCTGTTTCCGGTGGTGCAACGGGAGCAGCGAATCCCTTCCGGAAAAAAGAAACGCCGCCGGACAGCGCAGTTGCGTGCAAGAAGCGCAGCACCCGTTCGCTATCAGCCCGCTCTGGAATCCGCGCTCACAGAACGCAAAGGATCTTGAAACGGTGACAAAGAATGAGAGTCACCGCTCTGCGCCCTCAATCCCCCAAAACGTCGCGCACCGGCGCTGGATGGAAACGCGAAAGAGGCGTGCGCGCTCGTTAAGGCCAGTTCGCGTCATTTTCATGCACGGCGTCCCGGTTGTATTCACAGTGCCATCACGCAGCGCTTACGTAGTACTCCTTCGATTACGCTTGTTAACTCCGGCTGGCGGGTCTTCTTGGCGTTGCAAAGCGGCTTCCTGCGTTTCTCCCCGCGACTTTTCCGCGCGCACGGTGCATTTTGTGACACCAAAAAAGGGGACACCAGGGAGGTGGAGGGGAGCACGCTAAGTACGCGAGGCTAATGAAGGCGCGCCATGTCCTCGTGCCGCACACAAATCGCAGTGGAAGCAGCCGCTTACATAATACTTTTATGCGGGGCTGGAATTCTTCAGCCGCGCCTCGCTGCGCGAGGATAATTGATAAAATTTTGCCTGACGAAGTTTACGCAGGCTTTCCGGCACACCATAGCGCAGTGCTCCAGATTAGTCTAGACCCCCTTTATGGGGCCGAGTTAGAACCCGCGAGCACTAAGTAAACCCCTTAGCAGCTGTGCGACCACGGCTTGTTCAGGCTGAGCCACCAACAGACACTACTTGCATTTCAGTGCCTAAGGGCGGAGCAGCTCCGCTCAAGTGAGGCACGGAAGTCTGTGGCAGCGAACCGGAGGCTAGTGTTCAGGAAGCATTGGGCATTGCTATTTCAGAAGCTGTTCGCTTGTTACGCAGTAGATGGGCCGGTGCCTTGGTCATAGTGTGCTGAGCTGCCATCACCGAGGCCGCGGGTTCATTCGCGAACGTGTGGTCAGCTTTGACAATTCGTCGCTCCCTCAGTTTTTGTTACTACTGGTTACGATGAAAGCTTCGAAGCTGCACCACTCTGCTAGGATGAAGGGATGAAACGAGGGGAAGAGAGAGTCTACAACTCTCAGCGTCGCCATGTGTGCTTCTCTCAGTCTGTGTCCTTCTGCTGGTTTTACTTGTTTGAAATGCACGAACTTTCCGAGTTCTCCAATCTACTGAACTTGAAAATCTTTAACGTGCGCTGACATTGCACAGCCCACCGGCCACTTTTTGCATTTGCTTTGCATTGAAATGTGGCCACAGTGGTCGGAATTTAATCACACGAACTTGGGATCAGCAGCCGAACGCTGATACCATGTGTAGCTCTATAGGGAGTTTGCACGAAAGCCGGCGGCGCTATGCATTCTGGGTAGTCCGCCATTTTGTCGTCCTTGGTAGCAACCGACGCTGGAAGCGCACGTTGGTTTTTACGCTCGCGTAGTACGTGCGTGCAACAGTGCTGGCGTTATGGTGTACTGTGCTGTTGTGGGCTGCACCAGCAGAACCCAAAGCAAAGCGCAGAAACTGAAGACAGGACAGGCCGACTGCCGGTTCTTCAAGATTCCAAAAATACGCCTGCACGAGTGCAAGAAAGCAAAGCAGCTTCCATATCGCCGCCGACGCGAGTGGCTGGCACGTATTAACAGGAGTGAGACTGACGCCAATCCAAACAAGTATAAAGTCTGTGCACTCCACTTCGTTTCAGGTGCGTACAACGATTTCTTGGCTTACTGCGCGTTTGTTTCGGCGCACAGTCTGCGCCCTCGGATTTGTCGCTAAGGCGGCGTTTTTTCATGGTCGACGACGGCAGGTCCATTTCCGACACCGGGCGCACACCAATCGCCTTGACGGTGGCCGGCAGCCAGGCGTTGGGGCCGTCTGTGCAGGATTGTTCTTCACGTTCGCGCACACCACACTCCACATAAAATAGCAGGGCAGCAACATGCGAGCAGGCGTCTGCGTTGCCAGCCATGCAGGTACAGTGAGCCGACACAATGTGACCGTCGCTTTCTGCGAGGACCCACACGTCCACGGGTGGCTTATTCAAACTTTGCGAGTGGTTCACCTGGGCGCAAATGACAACGGCGACGAAAGGAATTAGTACTTCACGAAAAAAACAAGGTTTTATGTCCTTACCTGCGTTTTGAGTATCACTGTGTCGGCTACCACAGTTTTCATGCATGGCTCGCGTACCCATCCACTTGTGAGGAAGTTGTGCCCTTCCCAAGCTTTTCTGGCCTTAAGCTGCTGCCGAGTAACAAAACTAGTTCTCAGAACTAGAAATTCGTGAATATCGGCGATGTCGACGGGCGGCCACAAGTTGAAATCGACAGTGCAGTCATCCGCGCGTAGCGTGAATGGGTCCACGCCGCACTGTTTTGTTTTCTCCTCGTAGCGCGCCCGGTCTTTCGGGCACAGAGTCGACACGTAGGTCTCTGACGAAACTGCCGACATCTTCAAAGCACGCCGGGGCGGCGAATATGCAACCCCTTGTTAGTTTTGATGACTGTAGAAGACAATACGGCACTCGGACAAAAACACTGCTGCCTGGCCTGGGTGCGTCGGCTGCTAACAAGGACGACAAATTGGCGGACTACCAAGAATGCATAGCGCCGCCGGCTTTCGTGCAAACTCCCTATAGCAGTGCCACACATTAGATTAAGAAGGCAGATGCGCGACTATATATAAGATTCGAGGCTCCGAAACAACGTATTTTTCTGTTCCTCATCTCATCAGAAAATATAGCTTTGAGCATACGCTTCAGTAAGGCCGCGACTCTCATGCAAGCAAAAGGCTTTGATGATGCTGCTGACTGTCGGATGGCCTTGCTGCTTCGTTTCGTTTGTTGTCTGCCCGACAGGGAAGGAGCGCAAGATCCGAGGCAAGCACTGCGCAATGGGCACATGTTTCGAGCCTGCATGCTCAAGACCAAAGTGCAATGGCTGCTACTATACGTGCTGAACATTAGGCAGATGCAGCGTGCTCTTGCTGGCAGGATCAGAGATGGTCGACATAACTTCCTTCGCGTAGGTGCGGAGCGGCATACCTGACACTGTACGCGGCTTTAGCCGACCACTTTGCCACTTACCTTCCCCTGAGTTTTCCGAATGACAAATGGCACGTCTGAAAATATCCCGTTGTAGCTGCAGCGCTTCGTTTACTGACACTTTTCGACGCACTATCTTGCCTTCGTGTTCAATTCCACCGAAACGTTCTGACCTTGGTTGTGGGTATCATCGGCGGGTAAGCCGATGTTGCGTCATCTTTTTTAATAATCACGCGCCACTGAGACCATACGAATGGTGCGAATTCTTGGTTCCTCAAAGTGAGTGAATGACGTGCCTAGTGCAGCGCACACAAAAAAAGAAAGAAATTGAAACAGGACAGGCTTTGTTTGGCAGCACTGCATGCGCTTGCATGCCAGGCCCACAAAGAGATGAAAGGATATATTTCAAAGTAATAGGCGGGCAGTGCCTGCTTGCTTCCTTGTAAATGACTCGCAGTACAGCGTCACCAGAACCACCACCGAAATCTTTGGGAGCACTTCCGAGCTGCCAGCTTCGCTGGTATGGCCCCCGGCTACTAGAAGTGACCTACACGAGTTTCAAGGTCGGCCAAGGCGCATCTTGGCGTCGCCATCGGTGCGACGCAAAGAGCCGAGACCACCGCAGCATCGAAATTCCATAGAAAGAGAGCCCATAAAGGTGGTCGCTATGATTCTGAATACAAGTAATTTCAGTCGCTGTCCTCGGGCACGGTGCTGAAATCTGCCCCACTGCTAGAAGCGACACGTTCGGCGCGCCGGCTAACAGCTCTCGGTGGCGACAGCAGACAGAAACTGAAGTGCGTTGGACGAGACGTTTCTTTCACAAGAGCTCGGCATCGGCTTCTTTACATCTGATGCTGCCACGCAGGGTAGTTGAGAGAAGCGATGGACGGATGCGGAAGGGTGTCTCCAGCGCGCTAGAGCTCTTTACATCCTGCATTTGCCCCGTCGGAGCTTAGTCAGCGTAATACAGCCACTGTGTGCGGTTGGTTCAGCGACGAGCTGCGAAATATTTGCATCCTCTCGGTAAGATGATGCGGCGGTGGAGGACCTACACCGGCTGAGTCAACAATTCTTGAGGAGAAGGGCGCGGTAACTGCCATCCCGAGAACACATATTTGGTCGAAGGAGAGAGCCGACCTGGGCTAGTCGGTTCATCATCAGTGAGAAGGAGGGCAACAGTACCAAGAAACGTGACAGCAAGGGGACAACAGAATATTGCGCTGACCAACAACCAGGTGATTTAGTGCTACAGGCTTGGCAGCATATATAGAGAAACCCAGCGATCATACCATGGATAAGAGCGGAACGGACACAAAACAAAAAAACAGGGCGCCCCCCCCCCTCCCTCCCTTCCCAATTGTTTTTTTTGTGGCCGCTTTGAAATTTTGTCTTGCTCCTTTTAGAATCCTTCGTTAGTAGTTCTTCCATATGTTCACTTAGTTTCCTCCATGCATGCTGACAAGCCCTTCGCAATAAATCGTCTGGTTGTAAGCGCACTCGTCTGCCATCTCCTCTGTTGTTAACTTCCTTAGCACTGTTCCCCTGCCTCTTCACCATATTTGGTCGTCAAGGAATGCCAAATAATTGTCCGTGAACCATTCTCTCCACGCTCTCCGCACCTCTGCTGAGATCGGCAGCACCGAAGGCGACGCGTAGACGGAGGCCAGAAAGTCCCGCTTTCTTCGCGACACGTCGCTCCCTTGCAGATCTTCAGATCACCTCCTTGAGCTGCGTCATCCGGATGGACGCTTCGTACAGTTTCTTGGCCGCCACGGGATTTGTGGCCCACGGCACTGCGAAGGTCGGGGCGCAGTCCTTGAAGTACTTTCCGCTCACGCTCTGGACGTCCTCCGAGACAGCCAGGTATATCGTTGTCTCCGCGCCTTCTTTGACCGTCTGCAAAACAGAGGAAGGGCCCAGAATAAGTTGCACTGCAGAAAGAGAGCTCCACACGTTGGGAAACGACACTGTCAATCACCAATTTGACCATATCATCATATGCTTTTCAAGAACCAGAGGGTAGCTGCTCATTGATCACTGCGATTACGCAACGGCCTCACGACATCACTATTCGGCTTGACAATCTACGTTGCAAGAGACTTTTCCAGCTGCCTACCTCACCCCTCTCCAATTGTACTCCAGCTCTTGTTGAATGTCAGGATGCGCTGCCGCGTACGTGACGTCAGTTTTACACGTGTCATTGTATCGACGAACATTCCGCCCTTCATGATCGCCCCGCTTTGCCTATACCTGACTCTCGCGATTCGCTGTTCTCTCGGGCGTCCCCGTCGAGAAGCGAAACACCTGTAAAGCGGGCCAAGGATGACCGCTGTGGCTTTGGTGAAGACATCTCCCGTCGTGGAAACGTAGTGCCGGATTGAGGCAGCACCACCAGAGCTAGCTCCTATTGGCTTCCCTCTTTTTGGCAGTTCTGTGTGCCTACTCACTGACGAAACGGTTTCTTGAAAGCTCGTTAGAGGGACCCTGAGAACTCCACCCAAATTTTGTACTTGACAAAAACTGATAAAAACTGACTATGTTGATGGTTGCGGGTGTGTTGTTGTGACTGTGTTGGTGTTTTCTCGGCAGCTAATAAACGCATTTATTTTTGAGAAAGTTGGACTTAAAAAGGGAAAATTTTCTTTTCTTCCAGCTCAATTCAAATTGATGGCGTCAGTAATGATTCCAATGAAGAGGAATCCGTGATGACCATTTGCAATTGACTGACGATGTAACCCAGCCTCAGAGATTGGAAAAAAAAAAGGGATCCACGTCGTTGCAGTTTACTTGTGGAAACTGGTGGAGGCGGCGGCACCTGTGTTTAATTTGTAGGCCCTTTCTAGTTACAGCGAAAATAACTTCTGTGCCATTAGAACGAGGTAATCTATAGATAGAGGTCCACGTTTTTTGCGCGGTGTCTCATTAACCCAGTGGAGTTGATAAATAGCATTTGCAGAAAAAATGATTTGAGAAACTTTTTTCTTCTGCGCAGAGGGTATTTGAACCTGCGGACGATTTGCAACATTTTTTTTTAAAGCATCTCCGGGCTCTTACTTTTCCGTAGAAGCTTAGTAGTAGGTTGAAAAGCCATGTCTGAACATCCGTGCTCCTGTTGGCAATCTCGGAACGCACAAAGCCAGGGTGGCAGCAGTTCACCGTGACACCTGCATCAACAAAGAGAAAGTGCATAGAAGGAGAATCCCTTCGCCTGAACTGAATAAATTCACTCGGCTTATAGGAAGAGTTGTTATCTTCAAAATTACCAAACTGCCGAAACCGAAACTATGCGAAATTTTTCTTATTTAAGGAGTACGCTGAGGTGTGATATGGGCAGCATCGCGGTCAGACCGAACCGAGCCAGTTCAGGTACAGTACGCACATATAAAGAATGCCTCTCCAGTCAAAAAAAGAGATCGAAGTGCAAGGCCAGTTTTAATCACTATGAGCCATGTCCAGCGAGCCAGTTGGAAGCAGTCTAGGACGTCAAATGTGTTATCAAATCGCGCGCTGCACTGACAATTTAATGTAGGAATATTTGTTCGAGAGCGCATATTTTTGTCGTTTTTTTTTTGTCCAGATTATACGAAGGAGGTAAACGGATGCGAATAGATAGGTGACCGGAAGCGGCCAATAACCCGAGAAGTGTAATACAAACACCGAAAAAAGCGTGGATCCTAAAACTAGGTTCAGTGGAACCTGTGGGCCCCTTAAGGTGCTTTTTGGGCTTCCCGAGCACCTAAATCCACGGGCAGCTCAATCCGAAGCGTTTGTTTATCCACTTCGTTTTAGGACTAATCATGCCAAAGGAAAGGGGCAAAGAAAAAGGGGTACTGTGCGTCCACATGCTCTTTTTTTAGGCAGACAGTTACAGATCCTCAGCCAGACAGTGTTTTTCAGCACGATCAGAAAACTGGTGGGTCTTTCTGAAGCTGAAATATTCAGATTACTTAGAGTAAAGGAGCCATGGCGCTTCCTAAGCGCACGCTTAAGACGGGTGGGCCTGTTTTGAGACGAGAAAAGCATTTTTGGTGCGTCATAAGCATACAAGAAATATACAGACAAAAAAAAAACAACTGAAGCTGCAAGTCCCGAAGAACCTCCTTAAGAAAATTGTTTAGACACCATACTAGCAGCATGATTCGCTCCAGCATTATTTTTAATGTCATCGACAGGGAACGGGAAACTGGTTTGTTTCGCAACTACTGTGCATGTTGCGAAGAGGCGTGGTCTCTGTACCGATCTAGACCAGATTGCTTAAACGAGCTTCTGCCTAGCTGCGGAATGAATTATGTATACGTTGAACAGGCAATCTGCATTACTTAACGTCTGCGAGAGCTTATAACCTTGTTGGAATCGCACCTTGCGGAGCGTTTGCCAGAACTCTGCAAATTTTATTGCACGTCGGTTTTCAAGGAGACTGCGAAGTGGAGGATAATCGGATATGGAAACACTGAACGTCGCCATAAATAAGAAATTACGCCCGTACAAGTGTGTTTGTGCGGCTTAAATTAATTTGTTCGATGAAGAGTTAGGATTTCTCGGTTCGACGAGGTAATTTTGGTGTCGCGTTTGATTGTCATGAGCACTTGTTGCGCATGCGCACTGCTGGTGATGATAGAAGGTGGCGTATCTTCACTAATAACCAGTTAAACCTCTGCGCTCGTCCTTTCTATCTACCGCTCCTCAGTGTCTCGTCTCCTGCGTAGCTTTTATGCTTTAAATTATTTAAAAGTTACAATCGCGCCCACTCATAACGAACCTGGCGGTCACCCGGATTGTGTTCGTTGCACCCGATGTTCTTAAATAATTCAGTGTACTTCTTGTATTACAGCCAAAAATAAAAAGTCCGCCAGAAATGGCGTTTACTCCTTAAAACCTCCATCATGCGTGTCTTTTTCTTCAAAGCAGGCTCTACCACGGCGTTTTCCAGGCTCTCCAGGACGGTCACACTCTCTTAGCCCAGATCCTTGCGGCCTAAAATCTGCTTTATGGACAGGAATTAACTAATCATAGTTTAAGCGTCCTTGGCAGTTGGTGGCACGGCTCTGCCATGCTGTCGTCCGCATGAAGGCTGTCATCCCAGGTAACATCCGGCCAACTATGCATCAACGACGCATTGCCACAAACTTACATTCGTCTGATTATGGTGTCTTCGACTGCGCCATCTATCGTTGATGGGCCGATGCAGTGACGTAAGTAGCGTAGCGCATGTGCACGAACAATGTATCAGCTGCACTGTCCGCTATCTGTCCCTGCCTCCACGTGGTAGCAGCACGAAAGGTGAACCCGACTTGGCAGGCGACGCATACCATGTGGCAAGCTTGGGCAGCAAGGCATTCAAACTTTTCAAATCGCTGCCATAAGTTGATCCGAAACTATGGAGATTAGCTTCATTTTCGACGTGGCAACTGTCTCACTGGCAACGTGCTTCTGCTTCCATGTGGGATGCTTCTCCCAGCCGGCGCACGCGCAGGACTGACCTTATAGGCGATCGGCGCGCGCTTGGGTGGCGGTTACCCGCAGCTGCAAAGCTACCCTTTTATTGCTTTTCTGAGCCGACACGTTCTGTCCGGGTGGTATCGCAGGGGCTGCTAAACTGGAAGCGAACTCCGTGCTAAACTGGAAGCGCCAGTTTTTGAATCACTGGGGCGAATTTGCGGCACCTCCTCGTTCGCTATAACCGAGTGGGGCAGCCACAGTAATTCGTTGTGGCCGAGGCGATATGGCATTGCGTTAGTGCATAATTTGATGGTAGCACCGCAGTGGTTTGTAATAAGCGAGCGTTCGTTATATGTGCGGCTGTTAAAAGCGGGGTCGACTCTATATTCAAATGTTTAAAAATATATGGCTACAGAATTATACCTGCCAACAGCATTATGTCGAGCAGCAAGCGAGAATCTTGAAGAGTGTCGCAGGGAAGTATTTTGAGCGATTTTTTTTTTAACTGCACCTTATCGCTACTGAGCCACAGCGCCTGAAAGGCATTCAGAAAGCATGGACTGTCCCCTCCGTCACGGGTAAATCCAGGTTGCTGAACGTATGCTGTGGTGTATCTCTCGCAGATTCATGTAACAGTTAGAAAAACGCCAGACAAAGTCCCAAGTAAGATCAGGAAGGTAGCAGGGAAAGTAATTGCAATCCTTGTGGCGAGCACGACCAGAGTAGGCATTTCAGGCGACAACAGAAACTGCATAATTAATCATTGTGGATGGTGGACTTTTCTTCTGAGCAATTTCTTCTTTGAGTATATTTTTGGGGTATATTCGTGACTGAAGGGTGTATAAAAGGCTTTTACGCAGTTTTCCTCTCTGCTCTAGACCGTTTGCACTGTCGTAACCTTGCGTCGCGGCGGCGACGAATATGTAGTTCTCTACGGGCTGGCAGGGTTAGCGAAGGTCCACTCGAGTCAGTCGAGACCACCACCACCATTGCTTTTCGTGCACTTTTCAATCCACGTCCATGACGAACAACGTTGAACCCGTCAGATCACGAGGCCATCACCACCACCACCGCTGCCGCCACCACCGTCTGTCGCACGGTTTTTAACGTACTCACAAAGCCACACACTGGCATGGCCAGAGGTTTCTCTTCCCATGTTAAAGTTGGTAGTGAAGATATGTGCTATTTTTTTTTTTCAGGCATGTTCCCAAGGTTGGTAGAAATAGTGCGACTCTTTACAGCTTTCGGGTATTCCGAAAACCACACCGCCGTCCTCCGAGGCGAATGCCGATAGTTGCGCACTCACATGGACTCCTCTTTCGGACGTTCCTTCCGCTAGAGTGTCGATTCTTGAGGCTGAGGGCCCCCCAGGATTCCACCTCCTGCCTCTCAGAGGAGTCGGCCGATCCTGGCGTCTCAGAATTAGCGTCTTCAAATGCGGACTCCGGCCATTCGGTTAGCACCACGGGACTCGATGATGGTGGCGACGCTGGGGCGGTCGGTTCGGGCAGCTTTCCCGTCAATGAAGAGTCGGCTGGCGACGAACAAATGCGGTACCACCAGAGGTAAGCGAAACGCTACCGTTGACGGAAAATTCTCCTTTATGTCACACGTGCGGAGAAAACTCGGCTTCAGAGTGGGCAAGAAAAGGTAGGTACGAATGTCATTTACGAAGGCACTCGTCCTGTCTTGTCCTCACTAGTGAAATACATTTTTTTTGCCCAACCTATCTTTCTGTCATCATGAAGCAACTTGCCCAACAACGTGTCCTGCTGAGCTACATTTCGTACGCTGGGCTTAGTGAGGACAAGTGACTAATTTTTGCCTGCAGATATAGCAAGCACAATGAATTCACGACTGCTTGTCTAGTCGACAACTTTCTCCCTCAGGAACGTCGATGCATCAGTGAGGGGTCGCAACGATTTCTAGTACAAGCATCGTTTTCGTGCTCCATCGGAGAGGCTGCGTTATGTGAAAAACCCGCCAAAAATGACCATGTGCTGCTGATCACGGCGGTAAAACTGACGAGTCACTCCGAGCAAACCGCACCTGTTACACAGCTTTTCGCAAAGGTCTGAAGAGCTACCAATGTTCTAAAGCTCACAGGCTTAACCTGCCATTTCTGGCAAGTGCGTCGCCTCTCTGCTAGCGATGCAATTCCTCTTTGCGTTAAAAAATAACCAGAAGAAGCTATCCTGGATGGTTTTGTGACACTCTCGACAAATCTTTGAGCTGGCAGTGTGCCATGCATATTGAAGAAATTTTTTTTTTTTTTGATGTCACACCTACAACTCTCTTTCCACTGCAGGCCCTCTCCCGCAATCAAGCCTCACGTGCGACACAGGGGGAGGATGTCAGCGCCACAAACCTGCGTTGCCTTTTCTATGTTGTGAACAGAAAAAGCAATTTGTTTCAGTTTCTGCCATTCTGTTCTGCACGTGCCTCTCCCTGAGCCGCAAAAACAGTTGCTTAACCTCGTCCCCAGGCACGCTCGTAATTCATAATGGGACAGCAACGAAGAAAAAACTACTGCGGGACTCTACGACGACACAAGAAAAGATAGCTTGCTGCTCGTCGCACTAGAATTGGCTCTTTGGCCAGGCTGCAGTGGGTGCTGTGAAGAAGAAGGCGATTCTAGGGAGAGGCTGGGGGCTTGCGCATGTCAGCAACGCACCTCGCTGTAGAAAAAAAGACACCACAGATATTTCTTCTCCCTTATTTAAACTTTCTATCATGTGATCCATGTGAAGTAAGCTTCAAACAGGGGAACGGTCGCCATTAACTGCTCCTGAGAGCAATCGAACGTCTATTAACAAAGGTGCATTACTTCCTTCAATCTTTGATCGCAAGATTCATACTGACCTGTGCTTAATTAGACTAAACTATAGCAACCATGCCTTCGTGGCGCCGTTTCTTGCGATGTAACATTACCAGGAAAGCTTAAAGATGGTATACGGCAATGCTGTATTTATGAAGAGCTCGAAGCGGGGACGATGTTGGTCCTTTCTGTGGACGTGACTTCCCGATGAAAGAACTGGCTTAAAACGAGAAAATAATTGTTGAGCGAGAGCGCGAGAGGCTTCTGTCTTTCGCCTTTCGCGCTGTTGCTTAACAATGGGTCTCCAACTCGCCCGTCTAGCTGTTGTGTTGGAGGAAACAATTTCTACTAACATCTATTAGCATTCATTCAAGCTCCGCTACACGGCTGAGAAGAAAAACTACGAAGCTTCTTTAAATCTTCGTGGTTGTAGATAAGCCTTAATTGTTTGGAAAGGACAAAAGCTAAAGGAAACCCAGATCTCTTAAGAATGGTGTGTGCGGCAAGTTGCCTCCACGTGTGAGAACGAGCGGAAAGGAAGCACGAAGGACACACACTGGGAACACAACGCCCGCGTTTTCACCCTCGTATAATTTTGATCACGCTCTGGTTTGAAGAATACATTGCTCAAACTTGCTTAGCTTTATGGAATTAGCCCCCTGGGAACAGAAAGGAAGTTGGCGGAGCAAACTTGTGCGAGTATCTCGGCCCCTCCTTACGCCCCCGTATCAATTTCTTTTTGCTCCTCAACAACTCTTCTCATAATTAGCGAATGCTCTGAATAACACACTCTTCACGCCTGGCGGCAGGCGCTTCAAGCAAGCCAGCTCCCCGCGCCTCCTTCGCACGAGCCCCCTCTCCCCCGTTTGCGGCGGTGGCTTACCGGTGCCCCTGAGCTTCCTGCTCAGCTCGACGGTGAAGAGCATGTTGCACTGCTTGGTGGTGCAGTAGTTGAGCAGCGGGAACCAGTAGCGGCCGAAACTGAGGTCGTCCGGGTCGAGCCGGCCCGCCACCTGCCCGCACGACCCCACCACCACGATGCGGCTCGGCTGGCTCTTCTTGAGCAGGTCTGCAAAGGACCCCAAGACAAGTCGGTTCGCCACTTTCAGTTTGTACGGTGGTAGCCACATCAATTAGCGGCACCGCCCGGAAACTCTCCTTCGTCATCCACACCCAATTAAGGGCGCCACCCGGCTGGGACGGTTGGTGGCCAGCAGGCATCTCTGCCACTTCGGCCCGCTGGGGCAGTACTGGCCTCTTTCTTTCCCGAGTTACGATTTCCTTCGGTTTAGACGAAGATGCGATACGAGTTTGAAAGGGGGTGGAGGCTGTTGCAGGGCTGTTGCGCTTGGGCCTTAAGGGGCGAAGAGTTTGCGTAAAGTTTTCATGCACCATAGTGAGAGGCAAGGCCAGTCATGCATGAAATTAAAGCGCCAGCGCCAGAACAGGTGTTGATGCAGCATGGAGCTGAGGCTTACTGCGGTACACAGGCGTTACAAATTGAAGACGGGTCACTAAACAGCGGAACAGGCCGGGGGAGAAGAAAGACCAACACTGTTGAAGCTATGGTCCTTCGCTCGAACCTTGTCCGGACGTAAAGGAATGTTTATTAACTGGCGCGCTCTCGTCATTTGTTAGCGGTTTGGCGACTACCATTTCTGACTCTGCAGAGTGCGGTAGTCAGGTTGGCAGAAGTTGCAGCTTTAAGCTTCGCTGATGCGTCCAACTCTCCGCGTTGGCTAATTTCTCAGGCTGCTAACAAGTGGAATTGTGGACGCGAAAAGCTGTTAGCGTCTCACAAATTCCATATTCGATCACAGTAATCCATAGTTACTGCAAAGTAAGTTTGCGCTAGGAAGAATGCTTCTCAAACAACCCCCGCGCCAAACATGAACCCACGATATCTCGGTGCAGGAACGGCCCAATAACAGCGAATAATAAAAAAGCTTACGTATGTGCCAAAATATTTATCGATTAGTTTAATCATAAACTCATGTTTCTTTGCTATCCCGAACTGTAATAGGATGCTTATATTCAATATTTGCCTTTCGTTAAGCTAAACTTACCTATCTTCCGCACATTAAAGTTCATGTTTCACATATTTGTCTCATGGCGTGATTTGATAAACTGCAGGGTTACGAATTGAAGTCTTTTTTTTTATTTTCTATGTACATGCCTTCTCTTGTATCGCTGCTAAGCTGCGCATCGCCGCTTAGTTGTGGGGACATTCATGTGTGTTCATACTTTTAGCTCACAGTTCGGTACATATAACCTAATAAAGGTCCTAACTTTTGCTGTATGCAATGCTTCCACGTAATAAAATGCTGTGGACCTAGGCAAAACCAATTCAGAGGCTTTTTATTCACTGCCCTCAGCATCTATAATGTTGGAATAAAGATTTAATTTGGTTTCAATTGAAGAACACTTTCTCTTTATTTTTCCTCAAAACGACACCTGCCATTGCTGCTTGACTTAGGTTATCGCGTCAATTATACACGAGACAGATGCGGGCATGCAATCTTTACCGCAAGCTGCATTTAAGGCAAAGTCAGCTAGCATATGATACTCGTAATAACCGGATTTTGTATCATTTACGCAGCACGCTTTCGCACATGCTCACCCAGCAAGAGATGCGTCAATAGAAAATGCCCTAGGTGATTGGCTTGGAATGTGGCTTCAAAGCCGTCCTCCGTTTCTTCTCGCGTTGGAGGTGCTGGAAAGAGACCCACGAGTCCAATCAAGTTTCACTCAAGCAACTTCAAATAGAGCAACAACAAGCATTTAAGCTATTCCTTTACGTGGATAGGAAGCACGGATTATCCCATACAGAACGGTTTGGCTTGCATGAAAGCCGATTAACTTTCAGTGGCCCTCTACCGCTGCCATCTCCCTTTGTGTCCGCATGGGCTCGAACTGCTTGTACTTCATCGTGCTGTTTCGCATTATGAGAAAGTAGCATTTCCATGCTGTCCCGCAGCCTGTTAAGCGCTAAACAATACAGTAACTCGCTGTCCCCATAACTGATCCTCTCAGAAGATCTTGATAGGCAAGGCACCTTCTTTAGACCAAAATACCTGTGATTTATGGCAGCGAATCCTTTACATGGAGCTTTATTCCACCTTCGATAACCTCTCCTGACAATCAAAATGACACACAAAATTCCAACTCAGGGCAAGAGAATTGGAGCGACATTTAGTCGCGGCTCTTGCTTCGTAAGCACGGAAATGAACTTAGCGCTCAAATGTAGGGATGACCATAAGGTCCGGTCTGAGGCAGCAGGAGAAAGGTGTCGCTCACACATCATGCCGGCGTTGAGGATGAGCACGTCCAGGCGCGGCTCGGTGGCGACCACCTGTTGGGCGAACTCGCGCACCGACTGCAGCGAGCAGAGGTCGAGCTGCACGAGCGCCACGTCCCGGCCCGTCGTGGCGCGGATGTCCGCCGCGGCCTCCTTGGCCTTGGCGGGGTTGCGGCAGGCCAGGATGACGCGCGCGTTCCGCCGCGCCAGTTCGCGGGCCGTCTCCTTGCCGATGCCTGCATGCGAGCGTGAAATGTGGGACAGTGTAGCAGACAACCTGTCCGAACACAGCTGTCATTTTTTTTTTCGAGTCATGCTGGTCAGTTGCTGTTTATAGCTTGAGAGTGGCTGCCATGAGCACTCCATCCCATTATTACTGAGTTTGCAATTTTTTTCTAATTTTCCTGATCTCAGTTCTACCTGACCAAGATAGATTCATCCTAGTCCTTCCTATTTTTATTGCTTAAACTGTACCGTAAACTATTGTTCCGTAATCCCATGATTTGAGCATTACTCTAGTTTTATTTATGTCAGATTTGCCGTCGAGGCCCCCCAATCATGCATCTTTAGATTGTCTATAGATTGTCTATAGGATTGCATTGCCTATAGGCTGTACTCTAGGATTTGTCTTCGTGCCCTAGATCAATTAGCAACGCAATGCCACCAACATGTCGGAGGTTACAAAGAGGTCCTTCATTAACATTTCGTTTTCCACATCTAACACCCTCGATACATACCATGAAGGTGCATGGATACATAGCAGCGGATGCGCGATTAGGTGACGCTGAAAATAAGTCACTGCACAGAAGCTCAGCCTTCGAATACCTACCCCTGCATTGCGACACCCGAAGCACATCTTGATTCAGGGAGCGTAACTCATTACCCGCAACAGCGTCGCCTAATTGTAACAAAACAGCGCGCGTAACCTTCGTATAGATCACCGGGAACCAGCTGCTACCACCCCATTGCAGCAAAATTTACTCCACAAAGCCAAACACAACGTCCATTTGAAATGATGAGATGGTCTAAAATTCGGAGAAACCTAAAATTCAGTCGGCGAACATTTGACTCGCAATATTTTAAGCTATTTCCCTCGAAATCTGATCACTGCCGAAAAACGCAGCGCATATCTTCCACCAAATGTCAAGACTTCGAAAGATATGGGGCTTAGCAATCGCAGTGACTTATTTACACTTCAAGTTGTACTCCTCATGTATTACATCAGGCGCGGATAGTGCGAAAGTGGAGGTCAGAATTGTTGGTCGCAAAAAAAAAATTAACATTGTTTGCTCTGTCTTGTTGCTTAAATGATTAAAATTCTGCGATATCAAGCGCAACCGTCAATCTGTCCTCCTATGCACCATCCGAAAGGCGTTTCGAACAGCATGGCTACGCCAAACGTTAGCTGCGCCTCTCGATCGCGCGTCCCACCCGACCCTCATAAAAATGGTCTATAGACAGTCTACAGACTTCCTATAGATATTTCTTTTTGTCTATTCATACTCCATAGACTGTTTATAGAAAAATGTCTACTAGAAGTGTATGGCCATAAATCTATAGGTTGTCTATAGATTGTCTATAGGACTGCATTGTCTATAGGCTGTACTCTAGGATTTGTCTATAGAGAGTCTATATACGTTATAGACAGAAGTCTATGGACAGTCTTTAAACTTCTAAAAAGTTTTTGTAAAGGAATGACGACGAAGGTTGTGCGAGGTACGGGCTGCATACGCAGTATGGGCACGTGATCGTGGACCGAGCGATGCGACGCTGCAGTAGCGGAGGACGTGTGCCAGGAACACCCCTCGCTATAAAATGCTTGCGCTGGCGCTGAACGCAGAGTGGACATTGAGCGAGAGTGGGCGGGCTGCGTGTGTCGATGAACCGCGCACGCTTCCGCTCGGTAGAGACGTGCAATCGAGGCGCTATATATGGAGCCACCGAATGCGTCCTGCTGCGTCAGCGTGGTCCCGAGTGCGCAAATCGTGCGAGGCTCGTCTGCGGGCATACCGCATTTCTCCGTATACGCATGGTCGTGCGAAATGTAGGTCGACGCTGTCCCTTCACTTTCACGGAACAAAACGAAATTATCGCGCGATTGTAAGTCGAACGTGCAATGAGGTCGTTTCAAGACAAGCCGCTTCTTTGCCTTCACCCAGTGTGGACTGGACGCCCGCGAAGTCGCCGGAAAAATACGGCGCCCGCAGCCCCACGTTGTCATGTCCCTCGCAAGAAATGAAGTACTGATAAGGCATTCCCGCATACTGGCACGAAATCGTACAATCGGGGTTCGTGACGAAATAGAGACGATGCAGGAACATTTCGCTGTAATCGCTAAGATTTAGTGCAAGAGATGTCCCTGACGGTGTCAACCGCACGTGGACTTCCGCATTTTCTGCGCTGCCCTGCAGGCTTGTCAAGCCCACCTTTGCCGTCAAAGCGTTCCGAACACCACTGCCCATCATATATATAATGTTAGAGCGCCCTTTTCATTCACTGATTTTGATACAAAGGGGGCGGCTTCGTGCCGGGGAGAATTCGTTTAGTTAGCTAAAAGTCATGAAGAAAAGGTCACATATTCGTAGCACAGGAAAACAGAGCCAGGTTCTTCATGGTATCCGTGTTTACGCGCCGTCTTCTTGAGCTCCTGCAAACAACCTTTTTTTTTGCGTGCTCAGTTTTTCTGTACTCTGTTTCGCGCTAAAATTTCAGATGACTCCGCGGAAGTGAGATTTCAAAAGCTGAAATCAAATGAGGTTGAGGTTCTGGCTCGCTACTACAGCGTGGCTAACATAGCGATGGTAGCCGAGAATCTCATCAACGTAGCGACATTTTAGATGTGGATGACAGCCAGCAGTAGGCTTTTTATGCGCGGGGCCGTGAACCCCACAGGTAACTAACGAACTCGACGCTCACGTTCCCAAACTATCTCCACAAAACAATGGAACGGAAGCGAGTGCGCGCCACACGAACAGCTGAATTTGATTTGTGCATCATCAGAGCATTTTCAGAAAATGAACTTTTCACTAACAGGAGAAAATCGCGAGAAATGAGCCCTGTGCCCTATATACGGTCGAATACTGAATTTGAAACCGCCAGAGCTTATGGATATACCAAATTAGCGAAAACTGTCATAATATTAATAATAATTGGTTTTGGGGGGAAAGGAAATGGCGCAGTATCTGTCTCATATATCGTTGGACACCTGAACCGCGCCCTAAGGGAAGGGATAAAGGAGGGAGTGAAAGAATAAAGGAAGAAGAGGTGACGTAGTGGAGGGCTCCGGAATAATTTCGACCACCTGGGGATCTTTAACGTGCACTGACATCGCACAGCACACGGGCGCCTTAGCGTTTTTCCTCCATAAAAACACAGCCGCCGCGGTCGGGTTCGAACCCGGGAACTCCGGATCAGTAGTCGAGCGCCCTAACCACTGAGCCACCGCGGCGGGGCAAGAGAACTGTACGCCATTTGCGAAGATCGCGAATATTATGTGTCTCGGAAGAAAGTTCAATACTTTTGAGCAGTATATTCGGTCATGTTGTGGCTACGTGTTGGTGATATATGCTTGTTTGATCTCGGCATCGTTTACTTACTAAGATCTAATGCGCAGCGAATGGCGCTGCAGCTTATATTTGGACCCATTTTCGAGAATCCGCGTGGCACCATGCGAAGCCAGGCGTACGAAGTGTACGCATAAAAATCGTTTTCAAGATGGACGCCTCCGAATTTTACGGGAGGCCCAGTGAGTGCATAATTCTGTAGACTTGTTTTGCAAGCGAGAAGGCTTTAAATACCTAAACGTAACGATTTGTTTACATTGCTACTATTTAGTGCCGCCGCGGTAGCTGAGTGATTATGGCGCTCGGCTGCTGGCCCGAAAGACGCGGGTTCGATACCGGCCGCGGCGATCGAATTTCGATGGAGGCGAAGTTCTAGAGGCCCGTGTGCTGTGCGATGTCAGTGCATGTAAAAGAAGAACCTCGGGTGGTCGAAATTTCCGGAGCCCTTCACTACGGCGTCCCTCATAGAATGAGTCGCTTTGGGACGTTAAACTGTCATAAACCAAACCAAACCATTGCTGCTATTTATGACATAAATGAGGCATAGCAAGGACAACTGAGGCCTGAAAGCAGTGCCGTGCCACGATGGAGAACTCCCCTTGCCATTCGGGAGGGTAAATTTTTTTTCTTTCCGCTGGATACTAATTCCTGACTGAAAGGGAATATAAGGCCCCTCCCTGAATGGGCTGCAGTTTCCGTGCCCACCTGTGTTGGCCCCTGTGATGATGACCGTCTTCCCCGCCATGTCGACGTTGGACGAGCACTTGCCGATGGTCATCACCGTGTACAGCTTGACGAGCAGGGTGAGCGCCACGGCGCCGGTCAGGATGCCCAGCACGGCCCACAGGGGAAGCAGCGCGTCGTTCTGGGCTGTCCCTGCCGCCGCCACGAGCTCTTCCGTCGGATCAGCCATCGGCCTGCGCACACCCCCACCGCCCAGTTGAGAGCACGCGCACGATTAGCCGGCCTGGTGTGCATGCCTGCAGCGCGGATTCATAGTCGGAAGCCAAACCGCCCGCATGTCTGTAGCTAGTTTGCATTCAATATGACATACCTCTGTAACAGTCTGTTACGGGTCTTTTACCGGCCCTGGAGAGATGATGCTAATTAGCTGTTAAATGGCCCATCTTCAAAGTGACAAAATGGGAGGGCATACGCTTTAACACCAGCGAATTCAGCTAAATGTAGTGAAATGGTAAGCTATGTGGTTTGGTGTATTGTATCGAAAACCTGGTTTAACGTCCCAAAACGACTTCGGCTATGGAAGACATTCTAGTGGAGGGCTCCGGAATAATTTCGACCCCCTAAAGTTTTTTAACGTGCATTGTCATCGTACAGTACACGGGCGCCTTGGTTTCGGTTTATGGTTTATGGGGATTTAACGTCCCAAAGAGACCCAGGTTATGAGGGGCGCCGTAGTGAAGGGCCCCGGGAATTTCGACCGCCTGGGATTCTTTTACGTGCACTGACATCGCACAGCACACGGGCTTCTAGAATTTCGCCTCCATCGAAATTCGACCGCCGCGGCCGGGATCGAACCCTCGTCTTTCGTGCCGGCAGCCGAGTGCCATAACCACTCAGCCACCTCGGCGGCCTTGCGTTTCGCTTCCATCGAAACGTGGCCGCTGCGGCCGGGATCGAAGCTCAGCAGTCGAGATCCAGAACCACTGAGCCATCGCGGCGGACCAAAGCAGTGAAATGAAAAATGATAGACACACACACAAAAAAAATAGTGCGTGCCATTACTAATTAACTGAACAAACTAGCGCAATGCACATACAAGTGAAATAAAAAAAATGAAACGAGCGTTGTAGACAAGTGTATACCATCACAACTATAAGAAGTAAGAAAAAGTACGAAGTAATATAAAATAATGCGTGATGTACTTCTTTCTCTGTCGCTACACGTTGTAGCGTATCCTTCTCACGCCTTCGTCTACCCGCAAAAAAACCACAACAGAGCATCTGTCGCATATCCGTTAACCAGCTGAAAATCCTGAAAGTGAAACAAAGGGCGAAAATCTCAAAGCAATTATATCTTTACGAGGAGGGATCGTTTGTATGGGATCGTTTTAGAAATGATATTTCTTCATCCGCTGAATGCAGAAATGCTACCACGACTTGCCGGAGAGGAAAAGGATGCCATACAAAAAAAAAACGAAACTTCACCTGTCTGGTAGAAGCCTCGCCTTCACATGCACACAGCAATCTTGAGCCGAAGATTTTAGCGTTTAATGCATCGCGGTCGCTGTCACTTTTATTAATTGTCATCTTTCTTCCCACGCGGACTTCTGTCAAACCTTGAACTTCTCTGCCTGACTAGTGTTCCTTTAACTTCGCCGCGTGCCACAATAAGCAGAGTTCTTGGTGTGAAAGGCTCGCTTGAGGAAGGAAGTAGGAATGCGGCTTTCCAGTGGCCCGCCCACTTAACAGGAACATGCCGAACGTTTCAGCAGCATTATGTTTAAAGTTGGCTGCTATGGGAGAACGACACCACTCCGGCTTCGATATGCGGCAGAGAATTAAAGGCGCGTTCCTGTTGTTCAGCGCGCATGCGCAGCACCTGCTCACGGCGTGCTAGCGACTATTCTTCAGCCCAGAGTTCGTTGTGTATCAGTGTGGATAAAGAAGCGCGAAACAAGACAAAGTACAGGGAAATGCATGCACAGACGTACGCTGACTTTAAACCAGCTTTTTTATGAAGAAAAGCCCAGATTTACATAGAAGAATCGTGCGACCGCGTGAACGCCTCGCTATCTTCCACAGAGGACACACAATCCATAAAGTGAAGGAGTCCTATAGCGACAGCTTTCGATGCAGTAAGTGCTTGTCCCTTGCGTCACTCCTTAGCCGAGAATCGCTACACTTCCCTATGGTATATATATATATATATATATATATATATATATATATATATATATATATATATATATATATATATATATATATATATATATATATATATATATATATATATATATATATATATATATATATATTGCATAGGGGGACGTTTCTTTTTTTAAATTTGCAGTGCTGAACGATGGGAGAATAATACTTTGATTCTTTGATTAATCTGTAGCCTAAGAAGTGTTGCTTGTTGGGCGAGTTGGTGATCCATGAAAATAGAGCAGCGCGTAACAAAACAGGACACAAAGGAGAGACACGGAACGACACGAGCGCTAACTATCAACTGTTTATTTCTTGCTGTCGCTACGTATAAATACATGAGCCACAACTCGAAACGAAAAACAAAAAAGATTGATGAGTCAGCCTTTCGCTGGTTTCCATCGATCTAGATAGGAGAGCTCTTTCGCTGACCGTGCCACCGATGCCACGCTCACACACTCGTTACCTGCACGCAAAATACTACGAGCCTCAATAATCTCTCGAACAATCTTATCATTGTGGCGGGTTATGATTTGGCTCTTCTTTAAAAGTGGCATGCACGAATTTGGAAGGTCCCGTTTCTCAGCCTCGACCTTGCAGTGACGACAGTGTTGGCTTAGGTGGCCCGATTTGCTTTCATTAACATTGTAGTCATGTTCTTTTAGCCTGCTATTCACACATCTCCCTGTTTGCCCAATATACCCATGGCCACAAGACAACGGTACGCGATAGACAACACCCTCCTCACAAGTGACAAATCGTTTCTGATGGTCTATTACACATCTTTTATTCTCCTGGATACCGCACGGATTGGTCTTTTTGCAAAGCATAGACAGTTTTACGGGTGCTGAAAATAAAACATCAACGCCTGCTCGTTTTCCTAGTTTCTTTAGGTTGTGGGATGTATGATGAATGTAAGGGATGACAGCTACTTTCTTGCGGTCCTGCTGTTCATTGGTACCTGCCTGCTTGTTGAACAATCGTGCTATTTTCATTTTTTGCAGCAGGCCTTCAGCCACAGGAACAATTAGTGGCCCAAGATACCCAGAATCAGACAGTCGTCTAATCTGTGATGCTAAGCATTCTTGCATCATGTGCTCACATGAGCTTTTGAGCGCATTTGTCAGGCAATACTTGATAATGCCTCTCTTTACCAGTTTCGAATGCGCCGATACCGCTGGCAGTAGGCCTTTTTTTGCACGAGGTTCATAACCCCAACAGATGTGGTTAGTGTGAAAGTTAAGTCTAAGATCTAAGAACTTGATAGAGTTCTTGTCAGGAAGCTCATGCGTCAGAATTAATGGGTTTAATTGTTTTTTAAAGGAGTCGAGCACGTTTGCAGCGTCAGTATAAAAATCTGCCTTAGAGTTGTCAATGATGATCAACAAATCATCCACAAATCTAAAAATTTTTACAACTTCGGAGCTACTTAAGCTTTTCTCTAGGATCCTATCATGCTTTGCAAGAAGGAGGTCGCTGAGAACAGGCGCAATACAAGAACCAATACAAATTCCACACTTTTGCAGGTAAACACCTTTGTCCCAGGTAGCCATTGTTGAGCGCAGGTATACATCCAGCAATTCTAAAAACCCACTCACACTCACTCCAGAACTGTTCTGAAAGGAAACAGCTCCAAGCGCGTCAATAGCCTGTTCAACACACAACAGCAATTCGTCTTGTGGCAAGGAGTAAAACAGATCTTTGATGTCTATTGAAAAAGCCAATACATTTTTGTTTTTATTCTGGCACAAATAGTCGACAACCTGTTTAGAATTTTTTACAAGGTAGGGGTCATCAATTTCTAGTAGCGCTAAGTTCTTTTGCAGGAAACTAGCTACACATTTCTGCCATGCCCCTTTTTCCGAGATTATTACGCGAAGTGGGCACTGTTCTTTGTGCGTTTTAGCAGGAAAGTCATTGTAAAGCAGCAGAAAAAAAAAACAACCATGCCGCCGCGGAGATCCGAATCCACGACCTCCGAATTTCGCGTCCGGTGCTCTACCATCTCAGCCACGGCGACGGCGGTCCAATCTGCTGCTCTCGTGGGTAATTATATTTTTGCGTGTAAGCGAACCTTGAGAGTGTTCACCAGGCCACCCGCGTCTCTAGCGGCGGACGTAGCACGTCCTGTAATACCGCGAGTGTGACGTGGAACGTCATCTAAGAGCGAGGGCGGAAGCTTTGCGATAGCCATCTTACGCTGTATACCTATGACATCAAGACTGCCAGAACCGAGGCCCTCGTTAAGCTATTAGCAAACAAAGGAAGTGGCTTGTTTGACAAACATTGGAAGGAAGCCAACCGTCACCGAAGGAAGGAAGCCAACAGTCTTCCCACCAGTACCATCCTTCTTACAAACCCGGACCATTTCAAGAAAGTCATCGAAACTATGTTCTATCAACACCAGGTTGTTAGCCCACCCCTCATGTAAAGCCCTCAAGGGCCCTTGGGGTATCTATAATAAATAAATAAAAACAAGGTGTCTAGTTTCCGTCAAGGTTATGGTTATATATATATATATATATATATATATATATATATATATATATATATATATATATATATATATATATATATATATATATATATATATATATATATATATATATATATATATAACCATGAGAGAAACGACAGAAATAGAAACGTTCCCTAATGCAAAAAAAGGGGGGGGGGGGGGGCTCTCTGCTTGGCTGTTGGCTTTCTTCACACGCAGACCCTCGTTAAGCTATTAGCAAACAAAGGAAGGGAAATGAGCGACTCGTTTGACAAGCATAGGAAGGAAGCCAACAGTCACCGAAACTAAGGTGTCTCGTTTCTCTCAAGGTAATGGTTATATATATATATATATATATATATATATATATATATATATATATATATATATATATATATATATATATATATATATATATATATATATATATATATATGAAGGAAGCCAACAGTCACCGAAAATATGGTGCACAGGGGAATGTTTCTATTGTTCTCTTTAATTTTTTAATGCATCGATTAATCTATTGCTTAAAGAAAATAATTATAAAGCAGCAGAAAAAACAACCATGCCGCCGGAGTGATCCGAACCCACGACCTCCGAATATCGCGTCCGGTGCTCCCTCACCCTCTCCTCTCTCTCTCTCTCTCTCTCTCTCTCTCTCTCTCTCTCTCTATATATATATATATATATATATATATATATATATATATATATATATATATATATATATATATATATATATATATATATATATATATATATATATATATATATATATATATATATATATAAAACCATGAGAGAAACAAGAGAAATAGAAACGTTCCCTAACACACACACACACACACACACACACACACACACACACACACACACACACACACACACACACACACACACACACACACACACACACACACACACACTATTTTATTGACACAAACTATTTTATTGATATTTGTTTACTTTCAGGGGAATGAGTGACGGAACTGATTTGCGAGAGGCGGACGTCACAGGTGACCGTGTGGCACTGCCGGGTTATAAAAGTGACGACCATTCACCAGCTCCTTTTGCCCCTAGGGAAGTGCGCAGTCAGTTCGGCTCTCTGCCGTGTCAGTGGCATTCCACTCCTTAGGCAATTTAGATGGAGAAATCAGATGTTAAAGGGTGCACTCTTTCTGCGAGTGTAGCAGTTTTTAGAGTGCCACTTCTCCTTCATTTATGCATATTCATGAAGGGCAGGTGTGGAATCCGTATCAAAAATGCCCTACCAATCCCTATGAGCTTTGTGTTTGTCGTGGCGCTGTCTGTCTCTGCGCGAGACAGCGAGGAGGAGTTCTCACAGTCCCATGATTGATGATTGTTCTGTGCAAATTCGTGCTTTCCTTCATAAAAGCGATAGTTGAGAGTCCGAGCTCGTCTCTCTTGCTTCTTTGTCCTTTGTGTTGCTTCACCCTGTTTCCTTCACAGCGACGAGTGGCAGACTTGCGCAACTTTCCCTCCTATTCAATTCCGTAGGCTGCGCAGATGCCATGCGCATCGCATAGCCAGGCAGTTAACACGACGAACCCTTTTCCCAGGTTTGTTTCTCGCGTTAAGAGGAAAGGCCTGCCTGCGTAAATTTATTCTGAGCCAGTGGGCCTTAGAGTAGCTAGAATAGCTGTTGACGGCACTGCGCTTTGCGTAAGCACTCTCCAGCGCTGCAAGGCACTGTACACGCGTGATGTGCTTCCGCTTTGCGTGGCCCCTTCGTCAGTCTCAAGTGCGTCACACCCGAACGCTTTTGGCGGCTGTGAAAGGCAGACAGAAAAATGAGGAAAGAGCCTCCTTGAGACAGCAGCGCACTATAGTGGCTGTCACCGACGGCGCCTCGTCCACTGATGCAGTGCGCCGTGCAGCCGTAGCTTGCGCTCGCTGTCAGACTACATTTTCGCTTAGCAGCCGGCTCACCTTGTCCGAGAGTTAGAGAGACACGACGCTTGCGCTCCAAGCGGAAAGCGTCGGGATTTGGTTAAAACATGGGGTCACTGCGAACGAGTCCCTTGCCGGAGCTTAAAATGCTTGTTTTTAAGAATTAAGACCTGACTTCAAGGTAATAAAAAGTTATTTGATTCGGAGGTTGTTACGTTAGCGCGACATTCTTTCTTATGCTCCTTTAAACAGTGTAGTCAAACTCAGTTCAGGGTGCATCACACAACGTTAGCCAAGGCCAAAGACCTGGTTTATGTTGCCGCTATGAAGCTGAAATGCGATCGTTGCCACTGACATAAGGAAGCACAAAAGTCTTTACTGTATAGCGCTAATAATATTTCGAGAAAAAAAAGGGGGGGGGGGGGGGAATTAGAGCTGAGGTATACCGAAGGCTGCAGCAGATAAGTTTCAGACCATTGAAATAAACCCCGAAACGCGGGATGAATAACAATAAGTTTGTCCCTCCCGTCATCTTTCATTGCCCTTCAAGCATTATGTACACTTGAGAGAACTGTGGCAAGTTTCCCTCATAGGTCGCAGAAGATGGGGTAACTCGACATGGAGGAAAAAAAAAAAACTCAGGAGAAAGTGCCACATGAAATCTTGGAAGCCAAACCATAAGAAAAATAAAATGGAAAGCGTCATAGGGGGCAGACCCTCACGAAAAAAAAAAAAGGCAGTGGTGTAACTTCTATCCGGGTTTCAGTTATTCGGGTGTGCATTCCGCGGCAGCATGCACGTTTGCTACAAAACACCATGACCCAAGCTGGCTTGCGGTCTGACATCCATACGGAGGGCCTAATTCCGAAGACAGAGTGCGCCCTCTGAGAGAGACAGCGGCGTCTGAGGAGAATGGTCTGCGGAGCCTGAGCGTGAGATGCCATGCTCCCTCCCGGTATCTCTTTCTTCCACGGTATTGAGAAAGCTCTATAGCTTTCCTTTGGAGCCGTATGGTAGCTAATGAGTAATTACTGCCTAATTCTATATCTGCTTCTCACTGGGAAATTCCCCAAAACATATCTGAGTAGTGTTTTTAATCAGTCCATCAGTCTATTAATTTTCTCTAATATAGAAAAAGAGACAGAACTAAAAGCTCACAAGCTTGGCAGTGGTCTTGTCCCTTTTTTCAATGGTCCAAAAAATTTCATTTTTTCACATGAACAGAAAGTATAGAACAAGAAATTATCAACACTAGGTCAACATGCTTGTTATCGCAGCACAAAAGGAAGCCGCAACAAAAAATGAGACAGAAAAAAGAACAATTTCTAAACTGAGTGCAATATCATTATGTCAACTTATTTAGAAAAAAAATGTTTAATAACATCATTGGAATGGTGAAAAGGGTGAAACGTTTCTTGACTGAACTAACATCCTTTTTAATCTAACTTGGCTAGGCAACCCATGTATTTATGCGCTCACAGCAGCGGATCAAGCTCTTCTTCTGTGCCCATCCCAAGAACAAACTGCGGTGCTGTGTCGAGTTCTCTCCTACCGCTTAAGAACATACTTGCCGATCGCGGCATCGACGTATTACCTCCTGTTGTAAAGCCAATCAACTGCGCTGCCTCATTGTTTAACAACTTTTATCCATTCGTTACCTAATGTACGCACTGCCCTGTACATAGCAAGCCATACCCTTTGTAATATCAGGTCAAGGGCGCAGGTTATGTATTGCGGGAAAAGCCGTCACATAATGCAACAGCTTTGCGCTTGTGCTATCGCCTGCATTTGTGGCTTCTGTTAGCTCTCTCCCAGTCTTTTCTAGTTCTTGTAACAGATTTGTTATTGAAATGCAGTTTATTATTATTAATAATGTAATTTAATTAAAGTGCTTGTGAGATTAATAATGTATTTTTGCCCCGTATTATTTGCGTCTCCGCTCTTGTGTCTCTTTTTTTACATGGGGCGCAGAAGCCAGTCAAGCTCTTCAAGCTTTTTCTTCTGGTGTCCTGTGCCATTTTATCGTTGACGTAGATAAAAATTGATTGACTGATATTTAAAAAAAAGGCACATTGTGACAGCTAACCTGTTCAGTGTAATACCTCAAGTGTGCCCGCACCGAAAAAAAAATTTTATGTCTCATCTGCGGGATATAGGTGCTTCTCATAAGTTTTGCCAAATGACCAATATAATAATCATGACTCTGTGAAGAAGTCTGAAAATCCAATTAAAGTTTTTAACTGTATATAGGACGAAGAGTAAGGATTCTATACTTCGAAAAAGTTCTTCTGTAGGGCAAAATTAAGACAGAGCAGAAATGCATCGCACATCGTCTTTCTGAAGTTGTAACTTAGGCAAATGTGTGATTCACGTCGTGCCCCAAACACTACTTTAGTATTGGAAGAGAGCTAGGGCTAAGGAGTTTCTTTGTGGAAAATACAGCACCATTTTTCTCCTTCTAAAATTAATCTCCACATTATTCGCGTTCACCCAAGTATTCAAAGCATCCTGTGTTCTAGTTGCTTTTTGTTCAATGTCACCTTTAAATTTTTCTAAGTTCAATATCGCAGTGTCATTAGCATACGATAAAAATTTATTATCAACTAACAATATACAATATCATGTAATTAAGTCGGAAATAAAACCGGCCCCGAAATCCCCAGATGCTACCTTCTGGTACTCGTGCACCACTATTTTTTTTCTGATGACAAAAAATTTCTAAAATATACATAATAAAGATTTACAAAAGGAATATTGTATAGATTAAAATTCTTGCATTAGTATGCGAGGAGACTGGAAAGAATGGTTTCTAAATCTTTGTGCAAAGCAGCAGCCGCAGTCCTACCTACCTCTCAGTGGTGCCGCCTCTGCTTCCGAGACACCGGCGGCTCGAATCGATGCGTTCCCAAGGGACGGACGGTGCGTTCAGAGGTGCGAGGTTCTAGGCGCCTCTGTCGATCTGCGCGCAGAATAAAAACCTCCGCAACGAGTTGGACAGATGAGATGCAGTCGCCTCCAGTCGGTGCACATGGAACAGCACCTTCACTGCCGCACGAACCGGAGCGCGAGAGAGCTCTCTCCAGACGCCGGACTTGTCGCGGGCTGAATGGGCGCACCAGCGAAGAACGCCACGCGAGAAGTGAGCGCTGGTGTAGGGAGGGGGAAGGAGAGGCTGCTCAGCGGACACAGCCTGCGCGGCGCTTCGATGGCGCGACTGCTTTTGTCCGTGCTTTTGCTTCCCATTTCTTTTCCCCACAAAGACAGAGCCGGACTGGCAACGTCTGCGTTCCGGTGCTGGCGCAAGGGGAGGCCCCCTTTCTTTTTCCGGGGTTGTCGCCTGGCCTCCCCAGCACCGCTTCTGCTCTCAGCCGCCCGCCACTCACGCGGAAAAAGGCGGGGCGTTAGCGAGCGCCGGCGTGCCGTCCGACGAGATCGGCAGAGGCTCTCTCCGAATGCCTGCAGCCTCTCCCCCACCTGCGAGGCCAACCCTCTCTGGGCGAGGAATCGACCCCAAAATGCGAACGAACGGCCCCTCAGGAAGGTCGCCTTCGGGGACGCTGCGGCAGCGCCTCTCGCTTCGCAGAGCACAGCTCGCGTAATCCAGAATCCGAAATACAGCGCTGAAGAACTTGCACCAGGCTCGTGCTCATCGAACGAAAAAACAAAACAAAAATTCCCACAGTTCGATTACCGCGAAGCACGATTAAGTGACGTCTGTTAGCGGTGGTAAATGTGATATTGTTTGCTCATTTATTATCGTTTCTGGTAGAGCACGCGTGACTTCGCTATGTTGTCACTAGTGGCGTCACTGAGTTCGACCACTCAGCGTGACGTGTTTCAGTGGAGCCATGCGTGACGTTACTGCAACCAACCAGCTTGGCGCGGTTACGCCCGCGCCACAGATTCTGGACCTGGTGGTCCACCAATAGCTCTCGCTTCAAATGAGCGATTGCTGGAGCATTGGTCCTCGGCAGCTTGTTGAGACAAGTCACGAAGTCAGCCGAGTAGGTGCGCACTTGTTCTCACTTGAAAAACATTGCGCGAAACACAGGACGCCGAACGAGAACGACGACAGCGCAGGCGCTGTCGTTACACGAATGTCTGTCAGCTCGCGGTAGTCCTAGGGCGTGCTTCAATCTGTATGGTAACGCGATGAGAACGGTCGCAATAAACATTGTGCTCTCGAGAACGCTAAGGGCTGTCTAATGCAGTAAACAATAGACCCTCTTTCTTAGAGTAAAGGTTTTTGTTAAACGTCGGATTCATATAGACCGTCGACGCGCGGTCACGTGTACAGCGCCGCCCACGTGACCAGCGCCAGGCACGTGGCCGTGCAACCATTTTGGTCGTTGTTGTAGCCCACGTAGTCACAAAGGCTGTAGGAGAGTTTGCTGTATGTCTTAGGCATTTGCACAAGATAGCCAGCAGCACGGCAGTAGATTCCCCCCCCCCCCCTTTTTTTTTCTTGCTCGCCCAATAAAGTCGCTTACGACTACAGCGGCGAAAACAACGTTCGGAAGAGGTGGTAACGGTTGGACGTAACACACTATTGACGTTACCAGTTGTAACTCGCTAATACAGCCCTCTTAATATAGACCACTCGAATCATGAACAGCCTTTCTGGAGACCAATCTTTTTCAATGCATTTACGCCTCATTAATATAAAAAACTAACTGTCCGAACAATGGACAGGGTGAACACGCACTGAGTCCATGGGATCCATGTATTTTTGTCGCGTTAATATGAACAACGACGAGAACAACACCTCGCCTGCCCCAACAAGAACTCTCTGTCGGGAGCAGAAGGAAAGCATGGAGCAGTTTCTTGGCCGACACGGAAACGCAAGAAGACCCTAAGGGTCTGCAAAGAAAAAAAAAACACCAACAACAGCGGCATCTACGTGGAGCCGAGGGTGTGACAAAGGCGTACTCCTCTTAACGGCACCACTTTCTCGCAGCTCCCGGTCGCGGGCTCTGCGGTTTTACTGACAGCGTGAGCTACCGCCTTCCATCCCAACGTCTTCACTCCTGCACTCCTCCCGGTCGCGGGCTCTGCGGTTTTACTGACAGCGTGAGCTACCGCCTTCCATCCCAACGTCTTCACTCCTGCACTCCTCCCGGTCGCGGGCTCTGCGGTTTTACTGACAGCGTGAGCTACCGCCTTCCATCCCAACGTCTTCACTCCTGCACTCCAGTACGTGCGCAACGGCTGCACTCCAGTACGCAGATTCCAAGAATTCGCCGCGTCCCCGGCGGAGGTGAGTCGCCATAACGAAAAGACGAACTTAACATTTCTCTGTGTAACGTTTTGTACTTTTCCATTAGTTAATTAAATCAGATGTTCAAGCTTAACCGGGCATTTTATTTACCCCAAGAACAACGAAAAAATTTCACGAACAAGTCCATTCCATGTGTTTAGAGTGCGGTGCCGAATGCAGTTCGAAAATGCAGTTGCCCTAGTAGTGACCGAGTGATACGTCATTGGCCATCAGCACCTCACACCTGCCACGTATAATAGCGAGTTTGGAATAGAAGTATGAACGAAAGAGGTGTGAAGAAGACGACGAGGATGGCGTTAAGAATGACGTTTCTTCATCATCATCATCATCATCATCATCATCATCATCATCATCATCATCATCATCATCATCAGCTTTACTACACTCACTGCAGGGCAAAGGCCTCTCCCATGTCCCTCCAATTAACACTGTACTTTGCAAGCTGTATCCAGCCTTTGCCTGCAAACTTCTTAATCTCCTCCGCCCACCTAACCTTCTGCCGTCGCCTGCTACGCTTACTTTCTCTTGGAATCCACTCCGTTACCCTTAAGGACCAGCGGTTATCTTGCCTTTGCATTACATACCCTGCTCAAGCCCATTTCTTCCTCTTGATTTCGACTAGGATGTCATTAACCCACTCTGCCCGCTTGCGGTCTCTTAACACTAACGTGTGCTAACCAGAGAATAAAGAAGATGAATAAGTATTCGGTGAGGTGGGAAGAGATGATTGGTGGAGATGAGAAGAAGATGACGACGACAAGGATTACGTGGACTAACGCCAAGGCTATAAAAACGCGAGTGAGACCGAGACACGGGGGGGGGGGGGGGGGGGTGTGACTCCCGGGTGGTGTCCACCGTAATCTTATCTGATACCTGATTTAATATCTGCTGCGGGTTCTTGGATCCAAGATATTAAACTTAATTTTTGAATATAGCGGAGTGCTCGGCCTGAAGCACTCTGGCACGGGTCGGCCCGGTATTGCACTGCCTCCGGGATCGGCCCGGCGCATATTAGCGCGCGCCTTTTCTTTCTCTCTCCTATCCTTTAACTCTCCTACTTTCATTCCGCGGCAGCGAGCGTGGCTCGGCTTGAGCCAGTAGGCAGGCCCGTGCACTTTCCTTTTCTTTCTTCCTATCAGCAACAGCACCAGCAGCAGGCACGGGGGGAAGAAGAAAGAAGCGGAGGCGCCGGCGGGTCAGGGGCGCCTCGGCTGGAAGAGAGCAACGCCGGCTACTGCGCCGGTGATCTCGAGTTCTACGGCTTCGCACTGTGGACCCCCTGCCGTTCCTGAGCCCGTTCCGGGGAGTCAACGAATAACGCAACCACCTGCTACGGCCAAGGGTACGTCCAGCGCTGTTCCCACCCATCCGGGTGGTGTCCCCAACGTTAACGTCATCAGCATCACCTCCACGGGCACTTGGACCGGGAGCTCGTACGACGCCGCCAACAACGCCAGCCTGAGCGCTTCGAACGCCAACTCGACGCCGGCTACTGGACCCATGCAACGCTGCAGCAGCACCGAACCGTGAACGCTATGGTGCTTCGATGCCAGCGCCGGGTGGAGACAACTTAAGCGACACCGCCATATTGAATCACAACTGGGCTCTCCCATGTACCGCGAAATGCTCGACTGGTAGCCCAGTGTAGCTTTCGCTGCAAAAGGCCCAGTGTAGCTCTCGCTGCAAAAGGCCGTTCAAGTTAAAGCACTTTGAAGCGCGCCGAGAGCATGAACGGCACCGTTAAAGAAGCTAGCGCCGCTGATCCCGTGTGATTCAATATGGCGGCGCCGCGGAAGTTGTCTCCACCCCGGCGCTGGCATTGAGTCCCCCTAGTGAACACGAACGCCGACCGCTAACAGTAGAACGCTAGTAGTAGACGCTAGTAGCAGCGTGCCCGGGTCGTGTGCATTGACAGCCTTTGTGTTTTGTGCTAGTTTCGTTTGTTAGTTTTGTGTGCTGGTGTTTGTGTCACATAGGGTGTATTAAATGTGCGTCTGTGTGGGTACACCTGTCGCCAAATCCATTATTTCGGTCCGAGTGTTCTTCGGGGAGACCCGTGACAACACCACAATGCCATTTTTAGTGCGGTCACAGTACTAAGTGTATTTTCCAACTTCGGGAATACGTACTTACGTCCCTGAAGCCTGCTTTTTGGCATGCGGCCCCCGTACCCGCCGAGTTGTGGGCAACCGGCCAGCTGTGTACACTTGGCATGTCTTCACCTGGGTGAAAGCCTTTAAGCCTTTACCCAGGTCCTTCCCTTCGTGATAGATTCCTTTCGACTAAAGGCCTTAAAGGTAGAACGCCTTTAGACCAAAGTTCTTTATCATAAAGGACTTTAGGTCAAATGTTTTTAAAAAGCACGTAAAGACCTTAAGTGCCCACCGCAACTAGTGCTACGTACTCACGATATTCCGCGCTTAGCCTTGCTAAACCGTCTGCTATCTTTTTTTTTTTCAGTGTGAGACCCCACTCACCTATTTCGCCACTGTCTGTAGCGACTCGGGTTGTTCGGGAAGAGCTGCCTGGGCCGCACACGCCCCACCGGCGGCAGCACCTGCCATCGCAGGGCATTTTTGCGAGGTACGGGCTCCGGACTCGGCGAAGGTTAGAATTGGGTCTTTATTTAGAGATATTGACCCAAAATAAGAAAACAGGGCCCCAGGGCCTTGTAAGGTACAGACTGGCTCCCCGAGCAGCTGCTCTCTTCCGCTGCCGGAGGAAGACTCTCTTTGTCCGTTGACGGTCGCGTTTTCGAATGGCGTGGTCACGTGACGAAGCTGCGGGTTCTAGGAAGGAAGCGTCCTTGATGGCCGAATCCAGGCCAACGCGAGTTCCGACGCGAGAGGAGTGGGGGACAGCCGCGCTTCGCGACCCTCATAAACATGTCAAGTCCGAGAGGGGCGCGTCTTCGGCCGAACATGAGCCTCGCGTCTCCCACGAGGCCGGCACCCTGCGGCGCCGAGGGTAGCCAGGAGCGTTCGCGGCACAAACAGTTTCCGGAGCTCGCGGGCCCACAGGCCAGCAGTGCCTTGCAACGCAACAGCATCGCTTAACTGCTGCACCACAGCGCCAGGAGTGGTATGAGGACTCTCAGGGATCTTTGACTGTAAAGTAGAGAACGACCAATTCCGCATACATGGGCATTAACCCATCAACACTATCGAGTCGCACCCTTAACGCGGACCTTAAGTGTGCCCTCCAGTTTTAGTACGCTAGCACTAAGGCCCCCACTCATCGCTTTCGCCGATCTTTGTCTGAAGCCTACTTGACCGTGAAAACCGAGCCCCGAACCGAAGCCAAAACCGAGGTGCTAGCACACGTGTTTCACATTTGGCCTATAATCACTACTCTTGTAACGGCTTGTCAAGCAACCCCATCCCCTGGCGATGGTCATGTGGGCTTCTTTTCAAACAAATGCGGTAATCTGCAAGAGCGATGGTAATTCCACAAGGAACGCTCAGACCTTGTGAAGGCCGCTTCTCTTCTCCAAGCAGAACCGACACGCAGGGCCGAGAAATTTCGACAGCACAATCGCGTGACGTCCTACCATTCAGCCTTGCATTGCGTGGCCGGCACCAGACATCCGAAAGGCGAACATCAGTGGGGCAGCGTGACCTGAGCAGTGCGCACAGCCCCGATTGCGCGTATGTCTCTGTTCTGTCACCACTTTCCCTTCGTGTTTGTTTGTATCCTAACGGGGCTTAAACGGCTTCGCGGAATGCAGGCGGCTAAGGACCCTCGTGGGCGGCGCCGTGTTATTGGTTCGTCCAATTTTGAAGAAATTCCTCCGATTGCCCCTAACAAGCTTGTTTCCTATTGCTTTGAGAGAACGTCCCCAAAATTCTCTGTAAATAAACAGACTATGAACGGGTTTCTAAGATTGCCGGAAAATGTATTGAATGCTTAGAACAATTTTTTTAGCATTCACACTAATTACGAGTCCTTGGAAAGGAGCCGGCGGTTTATTATTAATTTTTAAAACAATGATTTTAAAAATTTTCGGGCCCATTGATCACCTCATAGTGAGGGTTTTTGGAACTATTCTGTACAGTGTGCACGTCACAATTACCACTCATGCCATGATGAGGAACAGGCCACCAGGCGGTGCCATTTACAGCAGCCAGGACGGCCATGACGTCAGCTATAGGGGCACACTGCCGGTATTCGCGTAGGTACTCTGCTCCTGTAGCTGGTTCCAAAGGGCGTGAGCGAGGTCAATCTCTTCACACAGGTGGTTCCGATTTGCCGCTGCCGCATCTTTCTGCCGGTGGTGCCGGACCCATTCGACGTGTCTTTTACGTTCTCCCGAGATCAATACACGTCTTGCTGTTTCGTCGGCCCCAAAGCCAGACTCAGGTGAGGCGTCTTAACTGAGGCACATAATTCCAAAATACCTGCGCGAGCGAGATGCCTGCTGTCCGACGTCCGCCGGAAGTTGGCAAACAGAACGTCAAAGCGCGAGGCATGCTAAGAGTTGGGCGCAATCCCATCATGCTCCTTTTCTCTCTGACGCGTCGTAGTGCAAGGCTTGAGGAGCAAGAGGAGAAGCGTCATTTTTAATCGCCGATATCTTCGGTGTTAATGAACCTAGCTAAAAAAAATTCCGTTTGAGGCGACGAGTGGTGGAAAACTTATCACTCGTTCGCTTTTCTTAACCTCAATAAACATCGCTTCATGGGCCCTTTAAGGGGCCGCTTTTCTGGCGCCAAGAGGGGGGAGGGGGGCTATGGGCTAGCTGGCGTTTGCGACAGGCAGCGTAGTGCAAGGGACGCATCTGCTTACTATTGCGTGTTTTTTCCCTCCTGTAATATAATAAATTGTACATGTATGTTAGAAAACCCAATTCACCTTGTTGTTGCAACATGTCGCCGGATCACCGAACCATCTGGAATCTCCGTCAGGACACGGAGGTATATGACACCGTAATGACCATCGACCATGATTATTTCAGAATTTACTTACAGCTTTTTCTTTGTTTTGTCGTTTCATGCTTTATAATGCAAATGTGCCTGGTCATTCCTTTTGCTGCATTGTATGAATTGAATCAATGTAAACGCTCTTTGCTGCTTCTGCTCGCTAAAAAGAACTTGCAGTCGGAACATCGGAGAACTTCCTAGAGGTGTCTAAGAATATAATTACTTTCTCTCGCGTATTATACGTGTGTACAGAGTTCTGTGCATCTTTGTAATCTTTGTCTGAACTCGATATACGAAACCTATTCTGTTTATTTTGATACGTGTAAACCAGTGCCCGTTTGCTTCAGCGTCTGTGCTGAGAACTAATTGCGACAGTGAACACGATTTGGCGTGTGTATTGCTCTCGAATATATATGAGCAGCGCCTTCCTCCATAGTGTCACGCGGCTGGGGTGGTAGCACGGACACCAGCCTAAATATTGGCGTGAAACTTTAAATGTTTGTCGGGCTAACCTGTGCCCTGCAAACAGAAAAAACTCGGTGTTGGCAACAGCAGCAAGCGTGCTCTGAGGTCATCAAAGATCAGAATCACCGTCGCTCTCAGCCACACTCAATTTAACGGAATTATGGTGCCGTTCCCGTCCACTATAGCCTGCACTAGAAGGGACCTTCAACCCCTTGGGGCGACCAGTGGACTCGTCTTGTCCGCCCCGTGATTGTCCAAACAGGGCGCGCCCTGGTGGAACCATGATTTCACATGCATCCTGTATGATCCATATGGATATCCTATAGAGCATATACAGTAGCGCATACGGAAAATCGGAAATTCATGCGGACTCTATGTGACGTCACACCTATCGCATAGAAATAATGTGGAAACTATACGAAAGAGGTATGGAAACCATATGGAAAGCATATGGCATACGAATGACATATTTTTCCATATCTAATGGGCTCCGTATTCCCATTATTCCATACGAGTCGGCGCTATGGAGCGCTTCAAAAGGGCATCCTTGTGCATCAAAATAGCGCAGGATATGGTTTTGAAGAGAGCGGCAGAGGAACGTAATGTTCAATCAGACTGAAGAACAAAAAGAATAACTGGGGAAAAGGCCACGCGCGGCGGCACACAGGGGGAGAGCTGCGACACGATCAGCAAGCGCGCCTTCACGCGCCATCGGGCGGAGAAGCGGGCTGGCCATTGTCAGGACCCTGACGACCGGCGAGGCGACCTTCTGCCGCACCATACGGTGTCTTCGCGTGTGCACCGCGCAAGGCTGGTGCGACTCGCTCCTTCCGAGCAGGGTATCCTTGCTCGATACTCACTGCGCACAGTCACATGTCGTGTAGTGTAGACTTCAGTGCATGGCAGATTAGTGCTGGATCCAGGCTTCTCTCACGTCGATATTTCTCTCTCTCGTTGATGAGCCCGGCTATCAGCACGGACTGCGAATATCTCCATTGTTAGACGAGCCGCTGACAAGGAAACCCCGAGGATTTGGCTATATACTCTCGGTAGGGGTTGTCCACGTGCGTTTCCTTGGAAAGACAATTACAGCTGCAGTGTTTTTGCACGAAACCGTCCTTCGATGAGTCTTTCCGAAACGGGTGAAAGCGGAACCGTCGCAAGCTGTGTTCTTCGCTCGCTCCACGCCGTGGTTTGTCTCATTTCTGCAGAGGGGCTTGATGCCCCTTCTGCCCTTGTAGTACGTTTCCTGGTCGCGGATTTTCCCCTGGTACAACCGGCAGCGCGCACTGTAAACATCCGACTTAGCGCAAGAACGGACGGATGCAGGCTGAATACGTTGAACGAATACGTTGCGAACCTTCAGAATGCACGGCGGACGTGGACGCAAGAGCACAACAGGTTGGGGTCTCATCGCGTTCTCGTGTACACGCCAGCAGTGTGTTCTCCCATTCTGCAAGGACTTTTAGAATGAAACGCGACTTCGAAATGTACCGAGGCGCCTCTACGAAACAGAATTTTCTCTGACTTTAGAACAGGCGCGGACACGCTGGGAATAAGTTGGAACGATGTGGCGAAGTACTCAGCGCACCTAGTTATATAGCCTTGCACAGTGTACGCTATGGAGACTTGTACACGATGTGCACGAATGCACTGCACTCTCAGCCTCGAAGGGCAGATCCCGCTTCTGCTCATCTTTATTTAGCCCTGCTGCCGCAGAGCTTTGTAATGTTTGTTTGTTTAACTTTATTTGTTAAAAGCCGCGGTCTCATCGTTTTGTTTGTCAGGTGAGAGGCGACCAGATTTACCTGGAATGATTGTAGCCGCTCGCAACTATTTCGGCGATGTCTGAGATTGTCGTAGGTGTCGCAGGGTATTACTGCAATCCTGGCCAAGATAGGGAGAGAAAGAATAAATTTCATTTAACAGCAAAGATGAAAGCCTTCCCAAGAGGCATCCTCAGTCCAAAAGCCATATGGCCTTCCCCACCTGCCTAGCCCGGTCAATCAGCTTGAGCTGTTCACCGGCTACTGTGGCCAGGAGGGCTGTCTCCCAGGAGGTTGGGGTGAGTGAGTGAATGGGCGGGACACAGATGGGATGTGGGTATTCCCAGATGTAGTGATAGAGTGTGGGGGAGCTGGCTCCGAAAGTAGTACATTACGAAGGGAAAAAGGTGGGGCGGAACAAGTGGGCAAACTGAGGGCATGGGAATGAGTTCGTTTGAAGTTGTCGCCAAAGCGTGATTTGTAAGTGGTCTAGTGGGAAGTGGGGAGGAGGGTATCTAATACACCTCCAGCTATCTGATTTTGAGAGGAAAAAAACAATATGTCTGTGAATTTTTTTTTGCTGTCACATCACAGCCAAAGCTCAAGTATTCGCGTTACAGACTCGCAACCGCCATGCGATTTTGTTTCCGTCTTGATATGAGCTATGAAGCTTGATCACTTCCTTGGTCCAGTCTGAATGCTCTCCTTGTGTGTCTTGTCGTTTCCCCTATTCTTTTACCCGCAGCTCGCTCGGTATCCCACTATTCCATTTCAATCCCATCCGTTAACCTCCATGTTTCTACCCCATAGTTGGGCACTGGCAGTACATAAATATTGTATACCTTCCTACTGAAGGAATACTGGAAAGCGGCGATTCATAATCTGAGAGTAGCTGTCGAATACACGCCATACCATTCTTTCTCGCTAGTTCATTTTCATGGTCTGGATCTGCAGTCACTACCTGCCCCAGACAGAGGTATTCTCTTAAGCATTCCAGTACCTCACTGCCGGTCGGGAACAGTTGCTCTCTTGCCAAACTGTTGAAAATAAGTTTTAGAATTTTATTCTCATTATTCAGGGAGCTGTGAGCAGCTGTGTGTCACCTGCATTCAGCGGTCGCAGCCATGACAGCGAACATCGAGGCGATTCATTGCAGGATCAAGAACCGCCAATGCGCGCCAACACCTTCGTGCGTTCGCACTCATTTAGCATATGCGCTGGGTGACAGCTCGCATCATGAAAGACGGAGAAAAAATGGCCAGGCTTAGCTTGGTTAAGCCAAGAATGCGTTGCATATCTCGATGGAGTTCCGTGCTGCTCCGTTGACTCGATAGGCTATTGACTCGATCGCCACTGAAACTGCCCGTGTAGCAGCGCTCGATCGTCTTTGAGTCGATAGACTATCGGTTCGAGGGCCCTCGAAATGCCCGTGTGACAGGGGTATAATACCCCTGTCACACGGCCACTGTAAAGGTACTTTGAACTAATGCTCCATTACTCTAAGGACGAACGCGCGCTGCCACACGGACGCGTCAAAGGGCACCTAGCTCAAAGAAGCTTCGAAACAAGGCAGCTCGAGTTCGTCCTTTGAGCCTTCAAGGGAGTACTCTCTCCCAGCGAGTTAACAGCATAAATAAATTGAGAAAAGAAACGTTCAATTTTCGTTTTATAAATTCACTTCATAAGATTAGTGGTGTTTTAAAATATAAGATCATTTGTTTTGTGGCAGTCTCACCACGCCATACTCTCGTTCCAGATATACGAGCGAGTTGGGCTCAGTGTGGCCAGCACTGTGATGTTATGATCTGTATTTGGAAAATCATGTCATTATTGCAGTTAACATTGCGTTGCTTTAACATAATACGGTTATAAAACTAATTAACTAAAAAATGTGACATTTATGTATTTACATGTGCAGTGAGGTTTGCAATTTAAATAACGCTTTTCGCCGATGAGGGCGCTAAAAACTTCTTGCGAAGGTCGTTCCGCGACCGTGTAGCACGGACGAACTCCCTTGAAGTAGTGCTCCTTTGGGAGCGTAAAGGAGCATTAGTTCAACGTGCCTTTAGAGTGCCCGTGTGTCCGGGGTATAAGACTGTCCCGGCGAAGGAGCGCAGCTCTTTTATACATATGCCGTGACGTCAATCATAGCGCAGCGCCCCTAGAGGGAGGAGCGGGAGTCAGGTGGTGGCTGCGGCCGCGCGCGACCGCGCCAGTTGGGGCCCAGCTTTTCCTCCGTGACGTCACGCGCCGGCGCAGCGCCCCTAGCGGGAGGAGAGGGAGTCAGGTGGTGGCTGCGGCCGCGCGCGACCGCGCGAGTTGGGGCCCAGCTTTTCCTCCGTGACGTCACGCGCCGGCGCAGCGCCCCTAGCGGGAGGAGCGGGAGTCAAGTGGTGGCTGCGGCCGCGCGCGACCGCGCGAGTTGGGGCCCAGCTTTTCCTCCGGCTGTCGTGACGTCACGTCACGTGGTTTGGTGGCTGCCCGGCCGCGCCCAAGGGCTGAACTGAGTGATTGCAATATGCAACGCATAAAAATCACCGCAGGCACCGGCAGCTCCCGACCCATGAGGAGAGGGGCCATGAATTAGAATCCCTGCCCCGATCCGCCAGAGCCATCTTTCACTTCGACGCCGCCACGTGGTCATGCGAGGCGGTGGGCGCCGTGGCGGAGGGTGTAGCGGCGCTTGCGGCCGTACCGGGACATATCTCTTCGTCGCTACTGCGTGGGTGACAGCAGTCGCCGAAGACAGCCTCGCATTACGACTGCAAACGCTTCTGACATACCCGGGCTGTAGCACTCAATCCTGGGTGACAGCCAAGGCCGATCACTGTCGCCTGCCGAGCCCAGTCGACACAACACCAATTCAAGCCCTTAGCAGTCCGACAAAGAGAGAACCGCTGTGAGCCAGGGGAGGAAGCTCCTACTGTCTTCTGCGCGGAAACGACTTCGCTGCAATTGTTGTTTTTCAAGGCGCATGCACCGCCAAGTTCGAAATGCATTCCCGCCTTCGGGCTTTCCTGACTCCTGCTCCGCGACGCAGTTAAATAAAATTGCGGTTGCGCTTGACGATTACACGTGATTGTAAACCAGAGAATTAATGTAAATGTAAAGTAGAAAATTTACCTATTACGCTATCGCGTTATACCCTTAAGGCGGATCTTCCAATTTTTGTTTTGACACCACTGACAAGAACGACGATAGATTAAATTTGGGCTGAAGACAATTTTTTATTTTCTTCGGGCGGCCATATTGACTCCACGCGAAGGGCAGCCCGAAGCGCAACCATAAACACACGTCTTCCGCGCTGACGGTGATCGGAAGTTTTACAACGCAATAATGTGCCGGTGACTTTTGCCTAAGTTCTATGGTTTTGGCGGTGAAATGAAAGTGACAGCTCCATGGCCACATGTGGCAGACCCAGCCGGGTCTCCGCTGGGCAGCATGTGAACAAGTGAATTTTTGTTATGACGTGCTGCGATGGAGAAAATCCCCTTCAGCCTTTACTGCATAAGCACGGTGGTCCTCGAGGGACGTTCTCTATAGAGGACACGTCACGCTGTCCCCGGAGGACACGGCAGCAGAGACTGCCGTGCCTGACGAGAGCTGAAAGATCAATAAGTCAGCCGATGCAATCAAGGAGCTTGAAGCTACAACGTGCAAATGAAAAACTGCAAGTAAGGGTTCCAGCACGATGGACGCATTTTCTGCTCCAGAAAGCATGCAGGTGAAGAAAATGACCGTTTGAGGCAGCAGAAAACACACGCACCGTAACACGCATACGCCTTAATGTTTTCGAGGAGACTGCCTTCCTGAGACACTGGCACAGGAGATATGCCACCTACAAGGCCCTGCAGGAGCAATTGACGCAGTAACCATGCTGCGAGAGTTAACACCGCCCATATAATACTGGGTGTTCCAACGAAGGCCGTGAGTAGTTTTGGAAAAAAAAAAAGATTTTGAGGCAAGTTTATTTACAGAGAAGCACCAATGGAGGCGGACTCAAATGGAGGTAGACCCACTGAAAAGGTGAACTGTTTTCGCTATTTTACTGCTTAAAGGGCCGTGACCCTCAACCTTTTAATTAAACTGTTTATTGCACCCTATTCCTCATGCACCCAGCGACATTACATCAAAGTTTCAGCTCGATCGGTGCAGCAGATACATCGAAGATAGATTTTTTAGTTTTTTTCTTAAGCAGCTTGCTGGTCTGGGAACTGCTGTGATCGCCAACGTCACAAACTGATTAAGACGCACGCCGCGTTGTATGCAAGCCAATATTGTGCAGTGTTCGGCCGGACACAATACGGACGGAGGGCGCTTGTCTCCAGCATAGTATGCAAGCTGAATCTTTATAAATAAGTATAAACGCACAGTTCACCTTGACCCCGTCATAGAATCACGAATCATTGTCCCATGTCATGTTATTGATCAGATATTTACATTGTCCATGTATTATAAAAGAGAGTCAAGTGGTCGGGCGCTCAGGTTGCGAGACATATCTCATGCTTGTCTCTACTGCTACGAGCAGCGAAGAGCGTGAGGGCGGGCAGCGTTCTTGACTGACAAGTGTCTACCACCTCGAGTTGATGATTAAAACATCAAATTAACATCCAGACAGCAGAAGTGTCACTCTCACGGCATGAGAGAGGCAGCGAAAGCTCTCTTGTCGATCAGCCTCGTCGCTACACGTATTCGCTTCCTCCGGGGGCCGTCAAACACTGCGGCTGAAGATTAAAACCAAGATAAGCTCACTTGCATCATCCTGGCATTTGCAAGCGTAGCGCCATCATAAAATCAAGGACTCACGGGAAACACATGCGGGCCTTCGTGTCGCAGCATTTGGTTCTGGATCTGGCCAGTTAGGAAATGTACTACATATGAATAAACATGCGTACAGATCGGAGAGCTATGAAATAACGAACCAAATTCGTTCAAACTTCTACATTAAGCATGCAACAAAACTGAACTTATCATGCGGGCACTGAGAAACTACGCAGAAAAATGCAAAGTATATATCTGCTTCGCACTCATAATACACGGGGTATAATCGTTGATGCGTGCTGATACCGTGTCATCGTTAATATTGTGCCGAGGAGGAGAAGAGGAGGAGAAGGACTTTAATGGAACAGGAGATGTCTGCAATGAGATCAATTTTTTTTCTTGTCACCGAAAAATTAAATGAAAATCCTGCGAGCCGGCAGTACGCAGGTACTGAATGCTGCTGAATCAATAAATTAAAATCATTGCACTTTTTGCAAAAAGAGGATGCAGTCGGTTAACACGTATCCCCTCGCTCGTTATTGTTTAATCTTAGCTGCTAGGAACAGCTTTGAGAGAAAGAAAACTTAAAGAACTGACCTAGGCTAAAGTCTAACTCCCTACCACCGAGTACCTGTAAACAGCGGTTAAACATCTTGCCGTGATAGGGACTGTTGCTCATCGCGACAAATATTGTGATCAGGAGAGGAAAGAACTCTTCCCACTGTTGTCAGCGATACGATGCTACTGGCATTTACAAGAAGCCAGCAGCTCCAGGTGTTGTGAGCTTTGTTTAGCACCAGATCTTGGGCTTCGCTCTGCATACCTTGTTCAAACTTAAGAGGATTCAATCGAACGCGGCAAACGAAGGCCTAAGATAAGAAACATTAGCAAATTTCTTCGCATATAAAAATAGAACATTGTGAGGCTCGAATAAAACGTGAGCCTTCCTTGAGCTACAGCACTGCACACGACAGCAAATTGAGCTGTACTATGCAGAAAACATCGCGTTGCGTCCAAAGCCAGCCGGGTTTATATATGCCGACAGCATCTCGTGAAATGTATACGAGATCGCCGAGTAGTATTGATCGCCAGGTGCAATCTCGGCCAGGAGAAGGTTGCTCAGAATAATTCCAAAGGGTCAGGGTCGGTGTGGCCTTCACTATGCTTCGGCTGCGCTGCTCCAGTCGATGTTGTTGATCTTGGAGGTCGCGGCGAAGGCGGATGTGGATCAAGAACGAGGCCTTCACTGCACAACAGCCTGTGCGCACTTTTGACGAATCTGCTCAGTAGTCGTTAGGAGTCATGATTGCTTTTACGCAAGACCGCATTTGCGGATGGCATGCAGCACGAACATGTACGCGCAGTGTGTCGGCAGCTTATCAGAGCCGGCACTGCTGACGACGACGGTGCCGGAGTCGGCACATGTCGTCACAAGAAGCATTTGAACGTGGCTCTCGCTTTTGGCGGAAGAAGCTTCGTGGCCTCAATTTCAGTCGCTTATTTTGTAATAAAGAATGCACCCAAGGCGTGGACACTTCGGCGCTGAGTAAACTTGCCGGACAACTATGTAATGGCCCCTTTAACTAAATTTTATTATCTTTTTAACGATCACGGCTAAGCGCCTGGTTGCGATCAGATAGTTACAACTCTCTTAAAACAGGTTTCAACCCTTGTTCAACCAGTGAGTAGTTGCTTGAAGTTAATTGTCTCCTTTTGTTTAAGTTTATTCTTGGCAGTACCATGCTGACGCTGCATAAGGGGTTAGCACAACCTCTGATCCGCGCCTTTCCCTGGTCTCAACAAACCAGATTTAGAATTACTGGCGAGCTTCGCAGAAACATACTGTATACATTGGTCAATCATATATAATTTGATTCTGATGGCTTAAAATGTCTGACAGCAAAAAATCAGCGGTTCCGGCCCTCTGCAGAGTGCTATATAGTAAACGTGCTCTTAACTTTTCCCTGCGTCACAGCACAGAAAGCTAGCGCTTCTACCCGCGAAACAAAGGGCTTTACAAAAGCCTAAGCACATATTCGCCGTGCAGCTTCACCTCAGAGCGTAACTTTGCCTCTTGGAGGGTGCAAACTTGCACCTTTTATGGAAAGATATATGTTTATGCCATCCTGAGACTAACACTACCCTTCTTTATAATGCGTAACGCTATACGCTTTGATGGCTTAGTTTAATGCACTTCATGCAGTTTCGCAAGCTTAGGCTATACCAGAAAGTAACAATGGCACTACGGAAAAAGGCGCACATACTTAGTCCCCTAAGGACATGGCGCGACGCTAAAATCTTCGCGCGGCCTGACACCAAACCGGTCGCGCCGCTTAAGGTATAAAGGAAAGGAGACGCAGATGGTGGCGCCATAGTTGGCGCAACGCCAGACTAACATCAGTCCCTTATTTCATGGGAGGGCGAACACGGCCGCTGTCCAGGGGCCCGAGCGGTGCATAATCTCCAAAAGACGCACAGAAGAGCAGCGTTTTGGCTTGCGGCAGCTCCTTTCCAAGTGCCGAGTCACTAGAGAAGCATTTGCGTAAAGCATTTGCGTGCAGTCAGTAAGCGCAGAGTTCACTCACTGTGCATATATATTGGACTAACATGTAGAACATATAGCGAATAAAAAGTGGTCGACAGATGATGACGACAAAGACGATTTATACGCTAGTAAACAGCAACTGCTACATACCCGTTACAGCACTCGACGCAAGAGGCTGCGTTGTTATGGTAGAGTGGCCTGAGGCGTAGGGGAATGAAGCTGCTCTGTTACCACCACCGTTGGTTCTATTACCGCTTGGAAGTCTGGGATGGCCAAGTTCTTGCGGCGAAAGTTGTTTTATAGAACCCCTCGCTTGAGCCGAGCTTCAGTGTGATCAAACGACGTGGCTGGCGCGACGCCAGAGCAATCGCGAGGCCTACAAATAGAACTGAGGAGAAGCAGACATGGCGGGACGCTAATACCTTCGCGCGGCCTGACACCAAACCAGACGCGCCACTTAAGGTATAAAAGACAGGAGATGCAGATGGTGGAGCCATAGTTGGCGCAAGGCCAGGCTCTTAACTCGTTCTATTCAAATTGGAGCTAACAGAAGCAGGTGGTTGTGCCACGCGCGCCATCCGTGCTTCTACCAGTGCTATGGCCGATGAAAAAGCTCTCGCCAGCCGTCACGCTCAAAAGCCTGAAAGTCGTCGCCGCCAAAGGCAACGAAGGAAAGACAGAAGTTAAAAATAAAACGGACCAGAAGGGATAGACACACAGACTTCGAGGAGCCCTCATACCTCAACTGGAGAAGCGGTGCAGCGCTTAAGGTTAAGGAATGCGCCACTGCTCCGGCAGGTGGCCACCGGTGGGACTTGTGAGACCCGGGCTGCTCTTCTCGCGTTCCCGTAAAGCTCAGTTTTGCGAGGACAGCTTTTGGAACGCTGTCTATATATCTCGACCAATGAGGGGATGCGCAGTGCCACGGTGGGCAAGTGGCAATTGCACTTAGTTTATTTTAATTAATTTGGTTGCTAGCTGCCATGATCCAGTTGCCCGCAACTCGGTGGTCACGTTGCCCCATGCTGTTTCGTGACACGGACAGTAGGACGCCGGCTTTTCTCCTGAACAGGACCTCTAAAACCACTGCATTAATATCGCCTGTATTTACTATACGTAGTTAGCACAGCACATTGCACCTTTGTTTACTGCAGTTGCTTTATACTATGTAAGCAAATATAGAAAGCAGCAGAGCAGAGCACGCAGCAAAACCACATCGCTGGAAATTTCTGATCTAAGCAGCGAAGGTTTTTTTTTTCTTTCTGCTGAATGCCGTAATGACGAAACATTTCATTACGTTTCGGATAGGCTCGGCTTCAGGTTAGGCTCGCCCATGAGCCCTGGTGATGTGTATATACGCTTCGCCTAGAAAAACGTTCTATACGGGTGACAAGTTTTGGAGCTCAAGAACATTACAGTGGAGCTTTAGAATGAATTATGACGTCGACATTTCAATAAATAATATAAAAAGCAATCACCTGAGCTCTGATCCATCTCACAGGGCCGGCTCTTCTCGGGAAAAGTTTTGGCTGCGCTGTTCGCGCACTTTGAAGCTAAACTTTCTGCAGGCGAAGAAATGATTGAAACGAATGCTCACCCATGTCTCGCTCTTATCCTGATCACAAAGGTGACACCGACAGCGGCAAAGCCTCCATCACTGCCCCCCACCCACACTTCTGACAGCTCGCATGCATGGACGGTACATTCGATCGCAAATAGCCCTTAACGTCGCCGCCTACCTTGTTGTCCGACTGCGGTTGGACCTTGTACGACGACAGCCTGCGGCGGTAACAGCGAGGACGCTTACTCCAGAGAAAGTTCAGTTGACAGCCGTCGTTCTATAGACACTAAATCCTCGCTCTGTAGGGGTCAATGCACTCTGACCTCTGCGCTTGTTTTGCACGGGGCCGCTCGGAAAAAGCTTAAGGTGTGTAGGGCCCACTCGCGTGTCCAAGCCCCTTCAGCTGCACGAGCATGGTGCGTACACATGACCCGCGTTTCGCGTCGCACAGTTACTAACTGCCTCTTCGTTGAGGTCACCCGAGTTGAACGCCGCTAGGTGCAGCCTCGACGGCCGTCCTCGAGGCAAGCAAGTGAAGGTTCCAGTCGGCGAGCGTCAGACACCCCGCAAAAAGGACATCGCGATGACGGCAGAGCAAAATGCGCGTCGATAGCGTTCTCGGCTTACGTGTTTTCCAGTGACACACTGTCTCGATGTCGGTCCGCGCGATGACCTTGAAGCGCCGTTAAGGTGCGCTGCGTCCGGCGGTCGAACTCGGCGGGCCGAACGGGCGCAGCTGGGCGAGGGAGTGCCGCAGTAGGGAAGGAGATGCGCCCGCCGCGCTCTTCTTCCGTGTTTGTGCGTGTTTCGCTGGCCGCCTGACTGGGCCAGGTTCATGCATCCCCAGCGTTCACTGGCCTCCTAACCACGTGACAGCGACGTCACCAGCGAGAAATGCACATTACGGACAGCAAGAAACAAGCCGCGAACGGCACCATTCGGTGCGGGCTTTCCTCGGGGGAAACTAGGTTGATCTTTCGAGGGGGGAAATGCGGCGGAGAGCCCTTGGGAGGCGCGCCTTCGCACTATTGGGGGGGGGCACAGCTGGACTTTCGCTGCTTTCGCTCTCTTCGTAACGCGGCACACGGAGACTCCTTGCTCGACTGCGCTCTTGGTTAGCCAGTTACTGCGTCGTATTTACAGAAGGCGTATTGTTTGTTCTCCGGGCCTCTTTTTCGCTACGCCGAGTGGAAAAGAGCGTTTGCTCGGTTCCCAGGCGTCCGTGACACCGTTTCTCGTGGAACGCGCCTTGAGTAGCTGGCATCGTGCGGGCGCCAAAAGACAGGAGTTGTAAGCCAAGCCGAAAGTGCGTGTCTGCTGAGAGAGAAGTGTCGGATGCTGAAACCGTGCGGGCGGAACGTCTTCGTCAGAGGAGCCGTAGAATCAAAGAATGATAGGAACAGGTAAAGCCTCGAGCATAAGCGCTGTTCGAAACAAACGCATTAAAAGAACAACGGACAAGGCGATTTCTAGTATGTTCGTCTTGTGTACCGCGATCATTTCAATGAAGGGGTTAACTAGCTTAGAGCAACAAGGTTTAATTAGGCATCACAGTCATGACCGATTCGCGGGCGATATTATCGGGGGTGGTTTCCTGGCCCTCCGGAGCTGGGATGTAGAGGCTCTCGTCAGTTGCGGCGAGGGCTAATTGCCGCAGGGGGGTCTGTTTGTGAAGCCGTCGTCGTCGCCTCGGTGGTCGCGCTGATCAACGCGTGTCTCTCCTTTCAATCTTTGTTTTCACATCTCTCCTCTGTCTGCACGAGTGAAGAATGTGGGATAGTGTGGCCGACGGGTAGTGCAATAATCGGCACGACGGAGAGTACTGAGTGGGGCTAGAGGAGAGAGGGGTATGGGCAACTGTGGGTTTGGAGTAGTCGCCAGGCGACTTGTGGCGAGGGATTTGTGTGGCGCGGGGTGTTTGAGGCGGGTGTTCCTATAGCGGAGATGATCTTGTAATATGTAACCATATGCCCCCTAGCAGACCGGTCGTATGGGTCGCTCGTCCGCAGCTCGGTTGACGAAACCTCGGGCAAAGTTGTGGGCGGCCTCATTGCCCGGGTGTGCAGAGGGCGCGAGAACTCATACCAGCGTTATTGGGCGGGGATCTAGTGTAACGGGACGGAGGAGAGATAGAGAGAGGTGATGGGATGGACTCTGCCGATCGCGAAATTACGGATGGCGGAAGGAATGGCAAATTCAATGGCGGCTTCCTCAGCTTCAACTGTGTTCCCCTCGTGAGTGGAGGAGGCCGCAAGGGGAAAGTCGCCGTGATCGGCCGCCGCTGTAGCATGTGCTGCCGTGTAACTATATCCCCGTGTCACTGGGAGCATTCGGGGATTGGGTGGAGAGGGTGCATGTTTTGTGGTAGGGGGGGAGTGGCTACTGGGGAGAGAGGGATCATATCAGTCGGGTGGTGACGGAAGCTAGCCATCTCAAATTATTCCTTCGTATCCCGCAGATGTGTCCCCTAGGGCGCTGCAGCTGTCTAATTCCGATGAGTGGGAGGCGGCACTGCTCAGCTCCGCCCAGGGTATGCAACTCCGCGTCGAGACAAGAGCCTTGGAGGTTGCCGGGTGACATCAGTTCCTGGCCATCTCGTACCCAGCAATTCTGCATAAAAGCATTTTTCAACGGAAAAGAATTTATGAAAGCATTTTTTGAACGCATATATTGTAAGATTTCACTACAACAATCATTATATCCGCACATCTCCCCTCGTTGGGCTTGCATGTTTTTTTTTTTGCTATTAACGTTTTTGCTATCGTCAAAAACGTTGGCCATTGGTTTTCTAAGATATTCTTAACTACTTGATGTGAGCAATGGAACAACGGAAAGCGGAAAACAAATATTTCGCTATTCATCGAAACAATTAATCATTGCCTTCTATATTTCCATAACAGTACGTTAAAATATTCCAATGTTAAAAATGCTTGCCCGCGAATGCTGGATTGCAGAACCCCAGGGTCACCGATAACACTTCAACTAATTTCGCCGTATAGCCTATATATTTTGCAGTGATTGTCGTTTAGCTCAAGCCAGTGGACAGGAACGTGCACTCTCCTTTTCATTATTCGTTCAGTCTCAACAACAACAGCAGCGAGAGGTGTCGAATGGAGCTGTGGTTCGAATAAAAGAAAAAGAAAGGCGCGGCATATATTGAGTACTTGCGAAAATAAGCTTTGACTAAGCTAAGGTCGAACGATGACTCCTACATTGAGTCCAAGGCTGCCGAATAGGCCGGCGTCGCCCAAGGTCTCCACGGCCTACGGCACGCTAGCTAACTTGCCTCAATCCCCTGCGCTTACGCTCAATAAAGTCTTGTCAGCCTCGGGACATGCGCAAGTCGTTAAATTAGCTAAGTTAAGTAGGTACTACTTGATTTGCGGCAGCTGTCCCATTAAATTGCGGTTTCATCGGTATCTTGTGTACTAGCGCAAAGGCTACATTTTTGTCATTTTGATACAGGAAGGGACGACCCTCATTTAGCATCGTAAATCTGCGCTCCATGAAAATCGGTGTTTTTGGTAGACAAAAAAAAACACATGAACAAGAAATCTAGACATTTTGCCGCATTTTTATTTTCGCTCACAATATCTATGATGAATATATTTACCGGCAAAGTACACGGACGCATTTATGCTTGCATGGAACTGATCTTCACATCTGCAAACACAAGGTCAGGTTTGCATATGCAGCACAAGAAGTGAACAATGCACGTATGTTTTACAGTGACAGTTGTTAAGGAGATGTTGCCGTAATACGGCTTTGTTGTCGTTGTAACACAGCTAGGCGCAATGCGTCATGCTGATTGGTCAGAATGCAGCGGCGTTAAGTACGACGTCATGAAAACGGGCTGTGCTGGTTGGCCAGAATATCAGTCACTGATTGTTCGAAAAACAATGACGTCACTCGTGATGTCACGAGGTGCCCCCCTCTTTCCTTCCACCACCAACATTTCGCAGTACTTCAGCTGCCGCTGGTATTCACATTTCCACATGTGTAAACGTCCGGTCAGTTTTTCCATTGCTGCTCGCGGCCACATTTGTACGGATTTTCGACTAAAGGCACTTGTGGTTCTCAAGGGCTCATCCATATTTTTATTAATATGAAACAGGTATTATCAGATGTGTTTTTGTGTGTTTCAATGTGCAGCCCTTCGAAGCGATCAGCGGCCGCTCACAGGGGAGCGCTCATCGAGCAAGCTTCGTTCGTTCAAAGCACGACTTGGAGCGTTACAGTAGCAACAGCGTAGTCACGTTTTTTTTTTACAATTCGCGAGGTTTATTGCCGAAAAAAAAATGTAGAGCTAAGCTTATCGGCTTAGCGCATTAACCAGCCTGAGTTGTTATAGCTTTGGTTTAGCCATTTAGCCCTCCATTTGGAGTTGGTTTTTACACCATCTGCCGTGAGAGAAAGTCTGGGCGTGCTCATGCGAATCAGCGAAATCTGATCTGGCCACCCGTCTGGTCTCCCACCCTCTCTGTGGTGGTGGTTGTCGCTATGAGGGGGGGATACTGGTCCCGACGTATGTTGGCCCTTTGGGACTCTCTCTGTCTTCCTTCTCGTGCTTGACCACTCCATCCTCTCTCTTAAACGTGGAGAGGAGCACTTTCTTCTCTTCCCTTTGCCACCTGCCAGCGATAGCAGGTGGCCGCCATCTTAAATGGAAAGCAATTAAATCCGATTAATGAAGTTCAAATAAATTGAATCGCTCATTTATTAAGGTCTTACGGCTCACGCTGCAGATTCCTCTGTAGAATACAGGGCTCTATGGCTAAACCAAAGCTATAGACCGTTTACAGCGCGCAGTTCTTCCGTTTGAGATCAGATAGCGCCACAGGTGCGCTAGGAACGCGGCGCCATTGCGTGCCTCGTAAGTCACCACCGTGTACGCCTCGACGCAGCAGTGGAAATATCGGGGGCGGAGGCCGAATGTGTTCAATTTCTACGAATATGTGGAAAGGCCGAGTAATTGTGGATTGCAAGAATTGCGAGACAGAGTTAAAGGTGCGGATGCGATCGTCTGCGACCATCACGGAACCGAACTGCACAAAGACGTACTGCCCCTGTCGCGCCCGTTCGGCATGCGTCCTTTCCGAACCGATGAACGCAACAAACACGTTCGCCAGCGCTAGATAGCCAATATAGAAAGGTTTCGATCGTGGAAAATCTGTGGGGGTAAGTGCACTACATAGCAATATGGACAAGCTGTTCCGCCACCGAACCCGTCACTTCGTGCTTTCAGATTCTATGCAGTTGCGCATGCGTGTGTAGCGAGACCCGATTGCTCGTAGGTTAAGGCGTGCGGCCATGAGTAAAAGGAGCGTCCGAGGACGAATTAGGAACGGAAAAGAAAGATGAATTACGCTCCTACATACAGCTACTGCAGATTATGCAGTGCACAGTTGCGCGAGCGGGCAACGCTTACCGTCAGTCCGTGTATTACAAGACGTCTTGGTGCTGCTGTTGGACTTAGGTCCAAATAGCGCGGTTTTCGTGGTCCATGTTTGGAATAAAGGATTTGCGTTACGGCTGGTGTGCTCGGTTGTTCTCACTTCCTCGCGGTCAATGCGAGACAGTCACTAAAAAGACTCCGCATGCCAGCGCTCAGAGTGAAGCTGATTACTTTCCACCAAGGAGACCTCGAGCATTTTCATGTCAGCATATTGAGCGTACCACAATTTTATATGTGAGGCTGACATAACTGTAAACTTCGTGTAGCATTAACGCGTTTCCATGCGCGCAGTCTAACGATAATTTCGCGGAATCCTTGGAAACGCACGCCAGCTCGTGAAGACTGCTTTATGCATGGTACTGCGACCATGATAGTTAATATTTGTGTGCCTACTTATTGTTGTCGCCTTTCTGTGTTTAACAAAGCAGTATAAAATATTGTAGGTTTCCTAAGCACTGCTAAGAGGTTGTAAACGAATGCGTACGATGTGCATGCGAGTGTTTGCGCGGTGTCTGCATGCATGTACACAACACAACGACCTGCGCTGCCGCAGGAACATTAAACCTTGCCGTTTTAGATAATAACAGTAAAAAACATTCAGCAAACCCTTCAGCGGATGCGAAGACAAGCATTCAGGCGATCCAACCCTTGACTCGAAAAGGGAGAGCTGATGGCTCTCCGCGGCATAATAATAATAATTGGTTTTTTGGGGGGGGAAAGGAAATGGCGCAGTATCTGTCTCATATATCGTTGGACAGCTGAACCGCGCCGTAAGGGAAGGGACAAAGGAGGGAGTGAAAGAAGAAAGGAACAAAGAGGTGCCCTAGTGGAGGGCTCCGGAATAATTTCGACCACCTGGGGATCTTTAACGTGCACTGACATCGCACAGCACACGGGCGCCTTAGCGTTTTTCCTCCATAAAAACGCAGCCGCCGCGGTCGGGTTCGAACCCGGAAACTCTGGATCAGTAGTCGAGCGCCCTAACCACTGAGCCACCGCGGCGGGTCACGCGGCATAAAGCCCGATCACGTTTTCACGCCTCACGTGATCAAATTAGGGACCTCACATGTCCTTTGGAGCTTTGGCCAAACCATAGTGCCGTCTGCCCACTCCTTTGCAACCATATCAGTCGAAACACTGCCTCTCGGAGCCGAACCATCAGACGCGGCAGCCGTCGCGAAAAAGCGCGCGCCGAGCAGTCAGGAGGCGTGTAATGGCGGCGTGATCACGTGATCAAAGATGGAAGCCTCCATGATACGGCGCTGTAAAGCCTGCATAACAGCATATCGCATTGTGACTGGTAGCGCCATCTACAATAGCATTGTAGAAACAACCACCTGCCACGTGCCAATGATGACGTCAAGGTCCAATATGATGGATAGAGGTGGAACTATGGACCCGCCGCGGTGGCTCAGTGGTTAGGGCGCTCGACCACTGACCGGAGTGCCCGGGCTCGAACCCGACCGCGGCGGCTGCGTCTTTATGGACGAAAAACGCCAAGGCGCCCGCGTGCTGTGCGATGTCAGTGCACGTTAAAGATCTCCGGGTGTTCGAAATTATTCCAGAGCCCTTCACTACGGCTTTGCTTCTTTCAGCCTTGCCACACACTTAATCTTCCTTTCTTCTCCGCAGGCTTGCGGATAAGCCTTGCGGATAAGCCTGCGGAGAAGACCGCAAGCCTGCGGAGAACAAAGGATGATTAAGTTTGTGGCAAGGCTGAAAGAAGCAAAGGTTTTAAACAGAAGTAAGGACCAGACAGCCCATGAACTGTTGGAGGCCTTCTATATTAAAAGAAACTGTAGCGATTGTGTTAGCGCCCCATCTATCTGCATTTATAAAAATGAAACTGCTTTTTTAGATACACGGGTGTGAGATACATAAGTGTATCACCTATCTTTTATCCGCTTTTTAGTAAAACCCCCGTGGTCAATAAACAGTTGGAAGTTGCGCCTGTCCCGTCTCGCTTGCTATGTGTTGTCTTTTTCGGCGCTACAACCCATTTCTGGAAACATGCACCAACTAGCCCCCCCCCCCCCCCCCCCCCAACAAGTATTACCTCTTTCTTCCTTTCTTCTTTCGCTCCCTCCTTTATCCCTTCTCTTACGACGCTGTCAGGTGTCCGGATATATGAGACAGATATTGCGCCATTTCCTTTCCACAAATACCAATAGGTGGAATGATGATGATGATGATAAACCTTTATTTGCCATCAGAATGGAGGCCCCCTACTCCCTACCTCCGGCACGCAGGCCGAGGGGCAGGGGCCGGGACCTCCGCGACTAGAGACAGGCAAGGAGCTTCTGACTCCTCGCGGCAGCTATCGCCAGATGGACCGCTCTCTTCTGCTCGACGGGGTCCGTGCTTTGCAGAAGGGTTTCCCAGGCCTCTCTACTGTCTATGTTCTCTCGGAACCCTGGAGAATCCGCACATTCCCAAATCACATGGTCGAGGGTCCCCCTCTCCCCACACTTCCTACACTTATAATCAATATCCTCATCTTTTAAGACATGTGATGCCCACACTGGGTGTATGAAATTTTTTGCCTGTAGTCTCCCCCAAGCCGTAGCCTCTGTGTTAGTGAGCTCTTTGTCCGGCGGAGGAAAGAGTCTCCTGTTGAGTTTGTAATTTTCCACTATTTCTGTGTAATTTATCAGTCTCTCGTCCAATTCCTTGCTATCGGGCGGTCCTGCCGCGGCTCGGAAGTAGAGAGCTCGAGCCAGGGCGTTTGCCGCCTCGTTTCCTGGAACTGCCTCGTGGGCTGGTGTCCAAACGAGACTAATATTTCTATTTATTCTGCGTCCCTCTAGGATTCGCAGTGCTTCCTGAGTTATTCTGCCTCGGGCATAATTTTGGATAGCAGTCTTGCTATCGCTAATTATGTATTGTGCCTCCGTTCCCACGCAAGCGAGCGCTATTGCAACTTCTTCAGCCGACTCTGGATTTCGACTGTGTATGGTTGCGGAAGAGACAGCTGTACCCCGGCCACTAACGACCGTTGCCACCGCTGCTCCCAGTTTCCCGCTAGCCGCATCCGTGTAGGCCACTGCTTTCTCATTCATTTCGCCGAAGCGTTTGGTGAGCGCCTCAGCTCTTTTTCCCCTCCGTGCTTTGTTAAATGTAGGGTGCATGTTTCTGGGTAAAGGATGTACCCTGATCTTTTCTCTGATGTCCCTTGGGATGTCCCGCTTTACTAGAATACCCCTGTCCGTCTGGCGTCCTACCATGCTTAGAATCGCCCTTCCTGTGTTTGATTGGCTTAATCTGTCTAGCTGCGCCGTTCTCGTGGCTTCAGCAATCTCTCTCCATGTATTGTGAATACCCATGTCTAGGAGTCTTTCAGTGGAGGTGCTTATGGGCAGGCCTAGGGCCCGTTTGTAGCATCCCCTTATGATCGTGTCTAGTTTATCCCGTTCTGAGGCGCGGATCTTCAACTAGGGTGTAGCATAGCTTATCCGGCTGATAACGTATGCTTGCACCAACTTGGTCAAGCTTTTCTCTCTGAGCCCTCGTCCTTTGAGTGCTATTCTTCTAAATATCCCTATGGCTTGCGCCGCATATCCCTCGAGCTTCTTCAGGGATTCCCCGTTGTATCCGTCGCTCTGAATATGCAGTCCTAATATTCTAATCCTATCCACCATCGGCACGGGTTGTCCTCCGACCGTGATGTTGAAGTTGTTACTCTGTTTGAGTCTCAAGTGCCTAGGATTATACACCAGAAGCGCGGATTTCTCTGGTGAGCACGCTAGCCCTCTATTCGCTGCGTAGTTTACCACTACGTCCGCTGCCTCCTGTAGTTTATGCTCTATTTCGGCATTGCTGCCCTGATTGATCCAGATGTTTACGTCATCAGCATACATACTAAAGCGTATGTTGCCAATCTTTTTGAGCTTTTCCGGGAGACCTCTCATAGCAAGGTTAAATAGAAGCGGGGATAAGACCGATCCTTGCGGGGTGCCCCTACTCCCTAGCGTAATTACCCCCGACTCTATGTCTTGATATCTGATTTTTGCTGTTCTATTTGTCAGAAATTCCTTTATATAGTCATAGGTTTTTTGTCCTGCTCCTATCGCTTGGAGTTCCTCTAGGATCGCCTCGTGCTTTACATTGTCGAAAGCTTTTTTGAGGACCAGCCCAATAATTACTTTTGCATCCCTAGAACTGGAGTCTATGATGTCATGATTCAGTCGTAACATTACATCCTGAGTGCTTAGCTTTGGTCTGGATCCGACCATCTCATCAGGCCATAAGCTGTTATCCTCCATGTAGCGAGTTAATCTCGTTTGAACTACATGTTTCATCAACTTTCCTACGCATGAGGTTAGGGATATTGGCCGGAGGTTCTCCAGCTTGGGTGGCTTGCCCGGCTTGGGGATTAAAATTATGCTGGCCTCTTTCCATTGTTTGGGTAACTTTCCTTTTTCCCATACTTGTTGCATGTATTTTGTGAGAGCAATGATGGACTCGTCATCTAAATTTCTAAGTATCTTATTTGTTATACCATCCGGCCCTGGGGCGGACTTTGTTTTAAGTCTGATTAACTCCGCTCTAACCTCCGCCTCCGTTATGGGTGCGTCGAGCTCCTCCCTTACTACACCTTTATAAGCCGGCAAGTCAGAGCAAGTTATATTTCCTATATAGGTCTGTTCTATTTCCTTTATGAAATCCTTGTCTTCCCCCTGGTAGGCATGTCTAGTTTTCTTTAGCTTAATGGTCGTTTGAGTTTTCGATTGAATTGGGTCTAACAGGTGGCGTAGGATATTCCACGTCTTGGCTAGACTCATTCCTTTCTCCATATCATCGCATACACCGCACCAATTATGTTCACATAGCTGCATGGCGTACCTCTCGATTTCTTTATTGTGTCTAGCTATCCTCCTTATCAGGTTCTGATTCCACCTTTGTTTTTTAAGCCTGCGTTCTAACCCGCGTTTTGCCCCCCACATGTGGAGTAGCTTGCTGTCGGCTATCGCTGGGGCGTCCTGTCCTTCTAAAGTTACTGTTGCCTTAGCTACATGCTTTTTAAGCTTGCTCGTCCAGCTTTCTATGTCAGTAATGTCTTCCGCCGGGATACCTTCCCGCATTTCCCTAAACCTTTCCCATTTCGTGATCTTCGCTTGCTGAGAGCGATCTTCCGAAAGTCCTGTTTCCAGGGTAGTTGCTATTATGTAATGGTCGCTTCCTAAGTCCTGCTCTGTATTCTCCCACCTAATCGCAGGTGCGTTTTTGGAGAGCGTCAGATCAGGAGATGTGTCTACCATTACGCTATTTCCTTTCCTTGTCGGGCAGCCAGAGTCTGTGTGCAGCGTGAGGCCTAGCTCTTGGATGTCCTCCCACAGCTGTCTGCCTTTGCTATCCTTTTTCTTGTAGCCCCATTCTTTATGGTGCGCATTAAAATCTCCAACTATAACAAGGGGATTCCTACCTGCAGCCTTCAAAGCTGCACGAAAGAGGGCCCTGAACCTTACTTTTTGTTGTCTTGGCCTCGAGTAGATGTTTAGTAGGAAGAGGCTGGGCTCCTGTTTCCTACCCGTAATCATCTCCACTAAGACTCATTCTATCGTTTTCGAATGAATTTCGTGTTCTATTGTCGCAATGTTTCTTTTAACCAACGTTGTTACATGCGATTTTTCCCCCCGATCGCTATGAAAGGCTTGATAGCCCGGGAGTGTTATCTTTTTGCCAGTTTCTTGCAACGCTATTGCTAGCGGCTTCTCTTGCAGGGTTTCTATGTACTGTTGCACAAGCGCTCGCTTGCGTTGGAACCCTCGGCAATTCCATTGCCAGATTATGGATTTCTGTTTAGTGCGTCTGGCCATGTTGTAATTGAGTTAATGCTTCCTCACATGTGGCCTGGCGCTCTTCATAGGTCCTCTGTCTTTCCACCAGAGTTGTTATATCGGCTCTCTGGGCCGTAAGTTCTGCCATCATACTCTCGAATCTCTGGTTCATGATCTGGAATTGCAGCGACACCTGCGTCATGAATTCGCGTAGTTCTGTTCGAATTGCCGCCATCTCGGCTCTATGGGCTTCCCCTTCCTTCTTTAGTACCACCCATATGTCCGTTTCTTCATCCCCCCCTTTACGTTTAAGCGGGGGCCTCCTAGGTGGGTCTGTTACTTCTATAGCCTCACTCGTATCTTTTTGCGCTCTGGGTGCCGATGGGACAACCTGTTGGACCACTTGTTTCGCTTGCTCAGGTTGTGTGAGGGGAGGGGGAGCAACGCTCTGCTTCCCTTTTGTCTCATGCAACATCTGTGTAAGATTGTTTACGAGCTTTTGTAGCTCGTCTATTCTCTTTTTAAGTTGCTCTATCTCCTTATCTTTATCATCTTTGGCCTGGGACTGCCCCTCTGCAAAGCTTACTTGTTTCGAGTCCTTGCTCGGGTCTCTGCTCTGGTCTCTCTTCTTGCCCCAGGGGTTCCTTGGGTCCCTGGATCTCGATCTCCTGGGTTCCTTCAAGGGAGCCTCTCCGGAATCCGCTTGCTTCTCGCCCAGCCTTTGGAAGCTGTCGTCCCTGCGGCGGTCCTTGCTCTTTGTTGCCTCTTGCTCCTGCTGCTGCTTTCGCTGCTCCTTGATTTTCTTCTTTTCCCACGTTCTTTCCTTCACTATGAACGGAGTTCTATATATTTCTTTGCATCTCTTGTCTCTCCAATAGGTGGAACTATGCGAGTATGACGTCAGGGGACGAAATGGCGACATAGTTTCGGTTTCTCGAATCCAAGTAGCGGCCATCCCTTCCCTCTCTCTCACCAAAAAATATGCTAAGACGGGTAGGAAGACTGTCCTGTTACGGGACCGCTGCACATATACACATTCGTTCCGCTATATATACTCTGACAACAACGGGCACCCCTCCGGGGACAGTTGTATACCGAATTTGATAGGCAAATAAAACCCTATGGGTTGTGGTATAGAAATAAAACCACAATTAAATAATAGGTGAAGATTGTGTACATGGAATTACTAATTGAAGCATAACCATATCCCACCGCAAGCCGAATTCTAGGCCCACCTTGACCCCCCCCCCCCCCCCAAACGAAGGAAATTTCGTTTGGGACGCACCTTGAGGGGGTGCAACTCGAGAATGGGTAGACGTACATCGTAATTTCTCTGATAGATGGCGGAAGGCGACGATCGTTTCGCTAGGTGGCCTGCGTGCGCGCGTAGCCGAGCATGGTGGCAATCCACCCCGTTTCAAAGGGTATTTACATTCCGCCGTTCTCGAGACGAGCGGCGCGTTCTTCTTCGCTTTCTTCGTCTAGTAAATCAAACAGCTAACGCTCGTCACTTCAACGTCTTCCAGACGGTGGCGGCCATTTTTTTTAAAGTCAGGATGGTAGGTCGAGCAACTTGGGTGGCAGCCCTAGTCCAAAGGCGTGACTGGCTTTCGCTGACTGAATGACTTGCTGAACCAACTTAAGTTGATCCAGGGTCTCGCTGGTCAGGGCTACACTCCACTTCTCATATGTTGGATTAGGTTCTTGGCAAAAGTAGCCAGGAGACAGGGTTAGCTTTTCAGCCGTACAGTGGAGCTCTTACGACACCGCTAATGACCTCAAACTCAGGAAAGGGGACGACAAGGGTTCTTTTTAACTTGCACAGATCTGGAGCTCAAGGTGTGTCATAAGTGCTCTGCTAAATGGCTAAGAAACAAACCTTGGTGCTTGGTTACTTTTGGCAAATACGGTGCGGTGATACAAAAAAACTGGATCCATTGTTTCTGAACCCTTCCATAACTTTAAGAAACGAGCCAAATGAGCCTAAAATGAACATTTTAAGGTTGCGCTCTTTCCTGTTATAGTCCAGTACGGGTTGCTTTTTTCAAATAATGAACATCAAAATTTTTCTTAGCTACATAACTAATTAGGAGGGATTAAAATTACTTTGAGCTGCGCCACACAAAGGCAAACAATATATCGTTGGCTTCCCGTGTCTGTGTTTCTGACGCTTTGACTCAGCTGAGCAAACCACAAAATATTAGATGGACGTCCATTATATATTTGACATTTCCAGCAGACATCCATTTTAGTCTCGTTCTCCAAGAACCCACGTACCTGCAACACTAAAATTGGTGTCCATTCCGAGGTATAGTACGTGTACTGTAGGATTCCAGCTATAGACATGCGAGATGTTTACTGCGCTTGCTACCAGCGTCGATTCCCGCATGTGACCTCCCTCGAAACTTCCTTTCTCAGTAATCAGGCCTCTGAGCCATCTCACTTAAAGTAAAGGGTTTCAGTCAATCAGTGTTTATGAATATTTTAGCCAAGCGGAGAAACGAGCAGGCTTGGTGTTTCAGACACCACGGCTGTATGTTTCTCGTTCCTCTGTGCCATAATTATGGGGCGAAATAAATGTGAATGAACATACATGACACCAAAAGATGAAATCACAATTTCGTGCAGTTGGGTATTACCGTGGGCGCAAAAAACGAACAGACCTCTAGGTAACCTTTCATGCACGAGTTTTATATTTGAGGTTAATTTGAATTCCTGTTTGAATATCTAGAATCGTATCTGAGAGATTATCATGACATTTTACAGCATAACATCTTTTAAGAGCACGTAAATAGCACATAACACAAGCACTTCACACATCTCTTCACTCACTTGGTTCCAAAAGATTACAGTTGAAATTATAAAAATAATTGTTTTTTTGGGTGGGGGAGGGAGGAAATGGCGCATTATCTGTCTCAAATATCGGCGGACACCTGAACCGCGCCGTAAGGGAAAGGATAAAGCAGAGAGTGAAAGAAGAAAGGAAGAAAGAGGTGCCGTAGTGGAGGGCTCCGGAATAATTTTGACCTCCTGGGGATCTTTAACGTGCACTGACATCGCACAGCACACGGGCTCCTTAGCGTTTCGCCGCCATCGAAACGCGGCCGCTGCGTTGCAACTGAAGGAAGAATGAAAAGCAAATTGTGCATGGGCCTGTTACCCGACGCGGTGGCCCAGTGGTTAGGGCGCTCGGATACTGATCCGGTGTTCCCGGGTTCGAACCCGACCGCGGCGGCTGCGTCTTTATGGAGGAAAAACGCTAAGGCGCCCGTGTGTTGTGCGATGTCAGTGCACGTTAAAGATCCTCAGGTGGTCTAAATTATCCCGGAGCCCTCCACTACGGCACCTTTCTCTTCCTTTCTTCTTTCACTCCCTCCTTTCCGCCTTCTCTTAATGCGCGGTTCAGGTGTCCAATGATATGAGACAGATACTGTGCCATTTCCTTCCCCCCCAAAAAAACAATTATTATGGGCCTGACGACTGGCTCGATCTGAGTCAAACCTACTGCCACGTGCAGACGGGAGAGTTGAAAGAGGTCTGAGAGGAAATGGTGGAAGAAGAGAAGCGCGTCGCAGCAATCGCGTCTGCCGAAGGCTTTAGCAAAAGATACACCGTGGCGAGAGACCGCTCACCACAATCGGCGAGCGCCCCTGCTTCCCAGCCCCGAACGGCCAGAAAGTCATTTCAATCTGCTAATCCTAGAGGTCACCTTCACTTACGTTTATAATTCCCCCAAGAAGGGTGTCCTCGTGAGGGCTTGTGGAAGATTGCTGCTTAGCAAAGTTATCTAAATGAGTGTCGTGGCTTTTACTCATTTTCTATGTTATGGCGTCGAGTAGGTTCATCTACAGTGTTCCGTTCGTTGAAAACCGCAGTTTGTGTCGAAACACTAAAATAAGTTCAGCCAACAGCTGTAGATTTGTCTGCATAGCCCTCCCTGTTCAAACAACTAGCTCCAATCGTTACATCTATGCGACTTAGGTTAATAGTAGCACGGTATATATATGCCTAGTCTCGGCCCAAATTAACGAATCTCAGCTTTGTTCAACAACCACCTGGAACTAATAAGCCTTGCTTGAAATGCTACTCGCAACAGCTGTTCTTGTCCGGAACGTAAGGAAGAGCACGAAAGAACTGTACGCACCGGTCAGAAGCGCAGATCCGACTTAGCTTAAATGTCATTCCCCAAGTTTGGCTTAAGTGTCCTGAAAATATGATTGTCGAAAAACGAATAGGTGTGGGAGGTCTCACTTTCTTTCGGTGTCACTGATTTATATTTAGGTGTAGGCTGATGTCGGCACAATGTCACGAGTGCGTTTTTAGTTTTTTTTTTCTGAAAAAGATTTGTAAGTTGGGAATCTAAAAGATACTGCCTATAGACGTAGCATGCCAGGCCGGCAACCAGGCAGACCTCTCCTGTTCCACTAAAGTCCCCCCCCTCCTCCTCCTCCTCCTCAGTAGGAACGTCGCTGGGAGGATTGTGGTTTGCTGGGAAGTTACGTGAAGCGCCCTGTATAGACGCTGGACATCATGCGAAACTGTCGGTTTTCAGTTCTTTTAGCGGTCAGCTGGCGTGTTTATAGTAAATAGAACACAAATATGGCATCATGGTCAATTTTTGGCTAGAAATGCACGCCTAATTCCATTCGCGACCTTAAAGAAGCCGCGGAAAGAGCTAGAGACAAGTTCGACCACTGTCTCACTCTCTGGTCACACTCGAGTAGCGCGCGCGGCTGCTGCCGCGCACAGACCGGCCAGGGCAAGAAGCACAGAGTAATTACAGTCATCCTCGGAAGATGGCGCGGCCACTTCGTTGATTCTGTTTTGCCTTCTCAGACGTCCAGTAGATGGCCGCGTTGCAAGAAAAGACGGGCGTCTTGCATTGTAATGTTCTACGCGAGGACCTTGTTCTACATCTTTCCTTTTCTCTCGCCTTGTAAGCAACAGGAAACACTACGGGAAAAATTGCGCCTATTGAATTTGTCGGCATTTGCCACGCGCTCGCGGTGTCGACTTATCTGGTCTGTGGCCAGTTCTTATGTGCTCTGTGCACTGCCGCCAGCGTAGGAGGCGAATCCCGGCAGTTCGGCACTTCTTGTCCGCTCTCTTTTCGACCAGCACCAGGGGAACGACAAGCGCAGCCGGTTTGTTCGATCTCTGCCACGTTCGAGCTGACGAGGTGCGGCCTGCGGGGGAGCATGTGGGCTTCACTTCTGCTCTTATCAAATTCTTGCTCGTGGAAGTTCCGTTCACACCAATACCCCCTTCATATTCACCTCCAGGGAATGCGCCAGGACATTTGCGGTATGGTGGCGCGGAGACGCAGACACGGTGCTTCTGTACGTGGCACTGCTCGTCATGAAAGTAACATAAATGAACAAAATGTGGCGGCGGGGATCCTTTGAAGGGATTTAATGCGAGTTGCACTATCCTGAAAGGTCCTTCTCATCAGGGTATGAACAACCGCTCGGCGGATTTCTCTGTGGCCCGCTCGCCGCCCCTCGTCTCCACTCGGCGACGACACTCGCCATCTCTTCGCACACGAAAGTTACTGGGAAGTCAAAGCTGTCGATAAATGATACCAGAACCTTCAGAAACTAAGCTGAGGGCGAATGTGGGGATATTTGATTAGCTTGAGGGCGCAAGAAAGTCAGGCGAGTGATTTTTACGATATCAAAAATGCAAAAAGCTAACAGCGCAGCATGGGAAGGCGGAGGATGGCTCTCTTTAGGAGGCCGGTTGATTAAATGGGCGGGAGTATATTGAAGTCGCTCTAGATCCAGCGGACTGCCAACGCCAGAGCACCTGGGACCTTCCGGCGCCTGCAGTCGCTCTGGCATAACTATAGCGGTGAGGTCACCTTTCCTTAGGCCCATGGCCCATACTTACGAAACATGGAGGCCACCCGAAGGGAGGGTGATGACGTAGGCTGAGGCGCGTCGTCTGCTGTGCTCCCTGTAGGTCTCTGACCGCGAAGCGGGCCTTCTGGGTAAGCTCTGAGCTTTTTCTTCTTGACCTTACACCCGACGTCATGCCCTTGTTATTCTAGACTTCCCGCTCTCCCACTTTAGGCGCATACTGGAGTGTGAATAACTCACACACGAGGTGGCGCAATGGACGCTGCTTAGTATGAGCGTACTCAGAGAACATTCTGTAAAAGCTATCTCATGCCAGCACTCTAATGGTTAGGGCACCAGCTCTTTGTGCTCTGTTCCCGCGCATAGTACTTGCGCTTGCAATCTGTCTACTCTAGACAGGATTGCGGTCTCTTTAGCGAGCCCGATGAAGCTGCAATATTAAATTTGAATATTTATCACATGTAATGGCAACTTACAAAACGTACTCCAAGTCCACCGAAAGCAGTTACAGAGAATTACATTATGATTTCCTCTCCTCATACAGGGAACTTTTGTGTCAATGTTTAACGCTGTACAAGGTGTTTCATTTGAGTCCATTAGCAATTCTGTCTAAATTCTGTCTTCCAAATTATGTCCATCCGAATTCTGTCCTCAGTCCCACCAATGAATCTTGCAATCTTCTCCCGTCGCATGATGCGAGCTTCTAAATATTGTCAGGTCCAATAAGGCTGTCCATCGTCTTTCTCGTTCAATGAGCCGGTGGCACGGCTACGTCTGCAGGCTGCGTCATCTTTGCGTGAGCACTTTGTATGATCTTTTCGGAAAGAATCCGCCAGTTCTTAGTTGGAGTTTTCCTTCCGGTTGTACTCACTTCTCAACCGAGCATGTATGAGCTTTCGTTTATGCTATATAATGTTTCCAGATACTCCAGATCGGTAAATGGCGGTGTCCGCTTCCCCCACAACCTCTAATCGTGATTCCTGTGAGAACTCTTCGGTCAAAAAGATGCCCTGGCTTCCTCCGTCAAACAAGGGACGAGTGATAGTTCTTCACTATTGCCTCTCTGCCGATGCTCGGGCTGTTAAGACAGCAAAGTGGGGCTTTGTCGTTCGTTCTGCCTGTCGCGAAATGCAATTCACTTACTGTGTTGTCAACTGGTTTCCACGCAGGATTACACGCTTGAGTTAGGTGTTTTTACCGCATCTTTTGCTCTTCACTCCTTTGCTGCGACACTGCTTCGACGTTTGTCTATTGAAAGAACAGCGGAGGAATCGACCAAGCTGCTGAAATGCCCCTTTTCTTCCAGAGAAAGCAGTGCCTAGCACTCGTTGGTGACATCATCCTCGGCACAACAAAACGTGCAGGGCTCATTCTATATGAAATTACTTTAGAAAAAAACGATGCTGCTGATGCCTTCGAACCTCTGGACTTTTCGTTATCGCAGCGGGGTTTTCTGCCGGAGCTCTTGCATTCTCGTTTACCAACCTGCACCGCGTTCTCCTCACTCTCATCTTCGTTTTCGAGAAGACCTTGCAATCTCGCAATGCGAATGCGGTCCTTCTCGATGTCTGCTTAACAATACTGTTTAACAACAAAGGCATGTTTCAGTGACGAGCAGCCCGCCGGCAGCGCACCACTCGTAAACCGTTGCTTGGCCTAACCTGCATCGCACAGAAGCCGCTTGATATGCGGCTTTGGAAGTGTCCACTGCCTATCATAAGATGTGTAAACCTGTTACCAGTACACTCTGATCAGAATAACAGCTCATTAATATTAAAATACGGTTAGTTTTCGCAGCGCCTTAGGCATCGAAAGATACCACGCGAGAGCCGTCGCAAGGCGTTAGCTAGTCTGCCTTCACCGAACGACAGCCGTGGGGCTGGAAAACGATTACGAGACCGAAGGCCACTCTTAAGAACACTCCACGTTCTCGTCACGCGGTTTGACAGCGCTAGCGTTGTCAGCAGATTCCCAAGGCCGTGCAGCCAAACCGTCTCCACGCGCGCGGGGGAAGTGATCGAAGAGCGCCATTAGGAGAAGTGGCTTTCGTAGGGGCGCGGCGAGCAGTCCGATACACTTTTGCACAGGAATATTTAGCGAGCGCGCACGCACGCACACAGAGAGAGATATATGAATGTAAGGTAGAGATCGCCCGAATGAAGAACGAAAACTGAAATTCTAGAGTGCCTAATGAGCATCTGGCCTAACCACACTAATGGTACGTAGTTTTTCCCTTTTCCTTGAAATTTTGCTCGCCATGTTTCGTTCATATGCTCCCTCACATGTCGCAAAAATATCATCAACATAACCATCAACCTGACTACGCCCACTGCAGGGCAAAGGCCTCTCCAATTAACCTTGTCCTTTGCCAGCTGCGCCTACACTATGTCAGCAAACTTCGTAATCTCATCCGCCCACCTAACCTTCTGCCGTCACCTGCTACGCCTGCCTTCTCTTGGAATCCACTCCGTTACCCTTAAGGACCAGAGGTTATCTTGCCTTCGCATTACATGCCCTGCCCAAACCCATTTCTTCCTCCTGCCCAAACCCATTTCTTCCTCTTGTTTTACCCGCCGCGGTGGCTCAGTGGTTAGGGCGCTCGACTACTGATCCGGAGTTCCCGGGTTCGAACCCGACCGCGGCGGCTGCGTTTTTATGGAGGAAAAACGCTAAGGCGCCCGTGTGCTGTGCGATGTCAGTGCACGTTAAAGATCCCCAGGTGGTCGAAATTATTCCGGAGCCCTCCACTACGGCACCTCTTTCTTCCTTTCTTCTTTCACTCCCTCCTTTATCCCTTCCCTTACGGCGCGGTTCAGGTGTCCAACGATATATGAGACAGATACTGCGCCATTTCCTTTCCCCCAGAACCAATTATTATTATTATTAAAATTGAAAGTTGGATTTTGAGGAAAGGCGCGGCGCTGCGCAGCGGCGGAACACCTGTGGCTCGGTGCTACTAGTGGCGCATGCGCAGTAGTGACTAGGGAGCGAGAGAGAGAGAGAGAGAAACAGGCGACGGAGTCAGCGGCGGCCACCTGCACCGTGCGTGACGCCACTCGTGCTGCGGCGGTGTTGACTAGCGTAACTTAGAAGGACTTTGGTGTAGGCCAGTTGGTATGACATCATGAAGAGCAAAACCGCAAAACAGGACGGGACTGAGGCAGGCGACAACACAGGGTGGTACTGACAACTGAAATGGTGCCCGCAAAACAGGACTGAAATGGTTCAGTTGTCAGTACCGCCCTGTGTTGTCGCCTGCCTCAGTCCCGTCCTGTTTTGCGGTTTTGCTCTTCATGTTGACTAGCGTAGCGAAGCTTTTCGCTTCAAAAGTCACAAGGGAGGACAGAGAGCCCCTGTGTCCTGTTGAAGGCGGGAAACCTGTCTCGCGGCAGCTATATCAAAGTGGAAAGGGGTGGGGTGCGCGTCATCAGCAGCCAAGTAGAACGGAAGGTAGCGCGCCTGCTGCAGCCTGGTGGATTCCCTGGCCAATCCCCCACCGTGCGTATGTGTCATCGTATTTGAGGCAACAACAACAGCCTGGTGGAAAGAAGGCAAACCGGTTTCGCGGCAAAGTGCAAAGGCAGAAACCGCGTCGCGCCAGCTGCCGTTTACATTGTTTGTAAAACCGCGATAAGTAACCGATACGAAGCGTCCATACGTATTTTGCTGCTGCATCTATGTCACATTTAGTTTAACGGAGTAAATCGAGGGTTAAATTTTTGCTGCACTCCTGCTAAGCCAGATAGCAGCACACGCCCTCTGCACAAGTGTATATACTCCTTCTGTTAGGAAAATTTGAAGGCGCGGCTTAGCGAGAAATTGAACCACCGAGCTGTAAGCCTTGCGCCTGTAACGCTGCCCCTGAACTGACGTTCTCCCCCTGAAACATCGTATTTATCACGATGAAATAAAGTCTTGTGCACATGAAATATTTACGAAGTCTTTAGAAAGCCGCAGGGAATCCACTTCAGAACAAGCCCAGTCCAGGTAACAAAGCACTTGAAAGCAGGCAACGCTTAACACATCACCAAGAGGGAGTGCCACTCCGGTTTGAACTCGGTCTGGGCATACACTTCCTTGAGATGAACAATCATTAGGCTGGAATGGGATTTTGTCCATACAACAGATTCACCATGCCGGTCGTCATGCAAGCTTTTCATAGGCCGTGCAGTCCAATAAGAATGAAAATGTCTAGGGGTTCCTCAACATATTGCAGAGCAGTTATCGTATACAGAATGAGCAGTCAAATTATTACGCTTTTTCAATTTCCGCTGTCGAACACCCTGAACAGTATTGCGTCTTTACAAGTGATGAAGAGATGCTCAGTTGTTTCCGAGCATCACAGAGGCGACATTTAAGAGAGGACACAAAGGTGTCCTATTTCTACAGCCATATTTTAGCGAGCAATGTCTCAGTGTGTAACTTTAGAAGAGTCTGTACACTGCAAGAGAGAAAATTTGCGTACTCTTGAAAGTAAGTTCTGTCCAAGCAAGCCGAAGTACACACAGCGGTACATGGCCGGAGGGAAGATCATAGCAATCAAATCTTTGCACAACCGTTTCCAGGACCCTGAGGACAAGGACAAAGCAGACAAAAGAATCAGTGGAAAAAGGACACCAGAATACACCTCATGTATTAACCGTCATAAATAAGGTCGGTCGGAGATATCAGAAGACCAATAAGAGTAGGGAAAATATTAACTACTTTCTCTTGTATAAGGATGCCCGAGCTGTGAGGTTAAAGCCTTTCTCAAAAAAAAACACACGAAAAAATCTGTCGCGCATAACGATCTATTAAAGCGAGGCCAGCACCCGTGACAGGTCGGAAAAGGTTATCACGTCTCATAGGTTCAAAAGACACCTTAACTCACACTTAAACTCACACTCACTTAAACTCTCACTTAACTCACACTTAAAGATAGTAAACATTCTGCAAAAGTGCTCCATAGGAAGTCAAGCGCAATGAATAATTTGCAGTACATAACAAATTTTAGCGGCCAGAAACTTTTTTTACAGGCCGCCGCACTGCCAAATAACTAGAGATCGCGGGGTCAAAAGTTTTAGCGTAGCCTTGCAGAGATGGTAAGCGTTTTTTTTCCCCAATAACGCGCAATAGGTTAACAGGCGTTCAATGGAACGCCAAGGTATCTTGAAGGCTTACGAGTCCATGCAACACCAGCATACTCAGCAGGTCTAGAACCCGCTATACAAAACCACAGACCACAACCGTTAGAACCATTTATTCGAGCACCGGAAACTGAGCCAAACTATTCCGCTAAACCAACAACTTCGACTATGATTGCCTCGTCAGCACAAATACATGAGCTGATAATGCGAACTCGTTATTAAAAATAAAAAAAACGAATGTCGCCACTATTCAGAATTCTCATACCCAGCGAATAGCAGTGGGGATAGATGGCAACCTTGTCTCACACAGAATAGCATAAAAACTGACGGTGAAAAACAACCATTAATGATCAAGCGTGCTGAGCGCCTATTTGTAATAAATACGTATAAACAACTGAACCCACAGCGACGTGCTATAAAAATGAAAAACAAACGAATGTGTGCATGCACTCGATGAAATTAAGGCATTTTCAAGATCGATTTTCAATACTGATAATTGCTCCTTAAGGTAGCAACATGCTGGTTAGACTGTATTGATTGGTCCCTCAAGCCACACGTTTGATGAGATCAAATCAAATTAGACATTGCAAACTGCAGCCGATTCGATAGAAGTAGTAGTTGCACTGCATCTACGGCTTGCTGCTGCGTATTCTGGAATGATGCAGGAGCAAATATTTCGCTCGCCTCGATCCCTCCCCTTCTCCGTATTCGTATACTCTGCACTCCTGTATGATATGTGGATTCCAAAGGACTTTTGTGAATATTTTATAATCCGCACTAGAAAGGCTAATGGGTATGTACCCATCCACAAATCGTAGTTTCCCGTTGCCCCGCCTTTTGGAATTAAAGCTGTGTGAGTCTTCGTGACTGTGGCACAATTCCGACTTCAGTACTGGTCGCTAAAACCTGGAGCAGAGCAGGGAATAAGGCAGATTTAAATACGCTGTAAAATTCACCTGAAAAGCCCATACCCATAAATTCTGGACAAGCGGATTTTTCCGATAGGGTGTTACTTATGGACGCAATTTTTTCTCATATCGTAAGGTTAAATTAAATCAATATACCTGCAGATCCCTCCTCGGTACTCTTGTAGTTTTCTGCTGTTTATTATGAAACAGTCACGCCATTCGTTTCCTATCGCGGTCTTAACTACTCGATGCGGATGCCGGACAAACATTAATTAAGCATGATTTTGCTAGACATTGGAAGGTTAGACCATTCTAATCAATATGTCCCTAACAGTACCCTACAATAGTGCGCAATTGCCTCACAATTAAAAGTGATGGTCAAGAAAGCTGCACTTGGTCAGAAGCGGGAGAGTTAGAAAATGACAGTTGGTCAGTGGTTACTTGCAACTTCCCTAAGGTTATAAGAACATTTATTCCCGCGCACTCATTCTCTCAAAGGGGCTTTACAAGAGACACGAAAGCTAGCTGCGACGAGCGTGAGTGGTTTTGAACATTTATACAGGGTGTCCCAGTCAACTTTAACCAGGGTTTAAAAATATGCCGAGGCAGACTAAGACGACACAACGAGATGCGTGTTTCTGGCTATCCTGTGAAGCAAGTCCCACTATTTTTTGTGTTCTCATTAATTGCATAGGGCCGCCGCGGTGGCTAAGCGATTATGGCGCTCGACTGCTGACACGAAAGACGCTGTTTCGATCCCAGCCACGGCGGTCGATTTTCGATGGAGGCGGAATTCTGGAAGCCCGCGTGCTGTGCGATGTCAGTACACGTTAAAGACCCCAGGTATTCGAAATTTTCGAAGCCCTTCACTACGGCGTCCCTCATAGCCTGAGTCGCTTTGAGACGTTAAACCCCCATAAACCAAACAAAATCATACCATTAATTGCATAATTAGTCGTGATTAAGATAACTTCGTAAGCAAAGAAATAACGCAAAAAAATTCCAATCAGAAAATTCTACAACGGTACGCAAAACGTCCTATTCAACAGTTGCTTTTACGCAATGGATGAAAAACCGATTAGTTTTTTCCGCTCACTGCAGATGCCTGCGAAATACAAAAATACCGCGTGATATGCCCGCTTGCACGCCGCGATAGCAGCGCCCTCAAACGAGCCGCCAACAAACGAACTGATCTTTTAGCCACGTGTACTGCGGTTTAAAAAGCGACAGGGCAAGGACGCAGGCGCTGGTTGCGCGACGTTTTTTTTTTTTTTTTTTTTCGGGCGCATCTGCTGCGACCGGAGAAACTAATACGTAATAGATGGAAAGATAGAAACTGTTTAATTGGACGTTTTGCGGACCGTTGTAAAACTTTCTGATTGGAATTTTTTGCTTAACTTCGTCGCTTTCGAACTTGATTAATTTTTTTTGGCTAATTATGCAGTTAAGCAGAATACAACAAATAGCGTGACTTGCTCCATACTATAGCCAGATACGGGGTGGCGTTGTCTTACAGTTCCACAGCATATTTTTAAACCCTGGCTTAGGTTAGCTGGGACACCCTCTATATTCATCACTTTGAGTGCCACGGCGGCTTATTTTGTATATTTTGCGAACACCACTGATCCAGCTGGCCAGTATTTCAGAAATCACTGCAGCGCTAGGGTTGGCACAGCTCAGTGAGCGATTAAGCTGTCCAGACAATAGTTGCCCACCGCAGAAAACCTTCGCTCGGAAGCAATTTCATTGTGCGCTACATGTTGATGGTTTCCCTTTCGTGAAAGGAGATAAATGGCGCCCTGCTGCATAATTTTTGCATTAAAAATGCAGTTTTGGTTCGCGTGTGGTCGCTTCGAGCATTCACACCGTGGTAGCACTGCAATACGAAGTATTCAAACATGTTTTTCGGCGAATCCAGAAGGTTTGCGGGGATTTAACGGAAGTGTTTTCCTTGAACCGAAGCGTCACTCGTTTCTACGAAGCCTTTTTCCTCGGCAGGCCGCTGCTTTGAAACAGATGTTCAGTTGTGTGAACGGGGCAGCCCCGAAGGGCATAAAACATTTTGTCTTAGCGATATAACTACGTTTGTTTGGCACAGTTGCAAGACGGCCTCTTCACATACTCATGTACGCAAGCGCATTCCTTTAGGGAATGGCACTTATTGAGAGCCTTTGCTCACGGATATCACTTTTTTCCCGCCGCTTAAAAGGATACCTTTTCATTTATGTTGAGCTGAATCAGCGACGGACGTATTTCTCGCGATTCATGTCACAGGTGAATTTACTACTCCGATGCATTAAACAAATGAAGAAAATAAACATATATTTTGGCCGTAGAGCAACTGCGCAGGCAGTTTTATCCACAGCCGAAGGTGGCGCTTCACTCCTTAGGCAAGTTTGGCCGAGTTAAGAGCTGCTAGCAAGAGTATTATAGGCGGTCTACACTTATCTTTTTTTTTTTTACGAAAAGACGCCAAAAAATACAACGGCAGAAAGAGAACAAATGAGACACACGCGTGGGCGCACTAACTTTATTTCTTGTTTTGCAGAATAAGCAAACCATGACCAAGCGATAAACATCTAGAAAGCCTGTACCGTCATAGACAACACGCAGAAAATAAAGAGGACACTATACAATAATATTTTTCCGTATCGCTTTTCAATAAAAAAACGTCGAACCAACTCGCCCAACATTACGGTTGAAGCTTTCTGAGAGAGTAGCAGTTCTTAGTGTGCTACAAACTCTTCCAGCTTAGTTTCTACAAAGCAGCAAAAAAAAAAATGAGTCGCTGAGTGTAGCTTACCTGACTTTCTGGTTTGGTCTTTGCACAATTTTACAAATCTTAATCGTCAAACTCCCAAAAAAAGCGCGCGCCCGCGGCGTGCCGCTCTACTGTGATTCCGGCCGGTTTCGAACGCCAGCCAGTGGTTGCTTTCTTGTCTGTCTTTTATTTCTCCCACTCCGATGAGAAAAGAGGTTTTTGACAGATGCGACATAACGACGCTGAGAGACGGGACGGGAGAGATTAACCCTTATGAAAATAGTCTACAGACATTTGATAGACTTCTTATAGACTCTATTATCTTCCTAAAGACATTTTCTCTTGGCCATTCCTAGACAAGAGACTGTCTAAAGACAAAACTCTCCTAAAAGTGTGTGGCCATAAATCTATAGATCATCTACAGTACTTGTATCGTCTATAAACTAGTCTATAGAATTTGTCAATAGAAGGTATATAGACTTTGTAAATAAATGTCTATGAAGAGCCTATAGACTGTTTAACGAGATTTTATTAAGAGAAGAAGGTAAACACGTGCGCTGTCTTCCTTCCCCCGACTCGCTCCTCTTCTAGAAAAGAGATTGTTTGGCTCGCACAATGTTGCCACCATCGAGAAACAAGCGCGAGTTTATCGAGACACTTAGAGAAAGCGTGATTCTACCTAGGCTGCGTACAGAAGTAGTCCTCAGTAGCAACGCCATTTTCAATCGATTTACGCGCCCCCTCTGGGTCGTGAAAATCATTAATACGACGACGTGCCGCTGAGCCGAGCTACTGGATCAGTGCATTCCTTCCTTGCATGGCCCTCCCACGCGTTCCACTGGGCCTGGCGGCGCAGAACCTCGAGCTGCAAGCTGAGGGCCGCGCACAGCTACGGCGCCCTGCAACGCGAACAGCTGCCGAAGGGACGAAACCGTGGATGTGCCACAGCTGTGCCACATCGCCAACTACACTGTCTGCTCTGAAATAGCATTAGTAAAGCACCTGCCTTCGTCACACTGCCCTGCACTTCTGAGACGACCTCTGATGTGCGTGGCAGCCGCTTGGCAAGTGAAGGAAAGCCCCTACTGAAGTGATGTTTTTTTCACCGACTCTCTGGAAATCTGACATTGCGGCATATTCGACCTATACGGTTCGGAGAGGTTGGACTCCTTTTTCACTCTCTCGTGTATTATCTAGGCTTCTGTCTTTGTCTACATTCCGGATGCGCTAACTGCCTATGCAAAGTGCAACTGCGGACGATTCTATGTTTCTTGGCACAGGTGGACGCATTGTTCGTGTCCTTGACGTCGCTGCAGGCAGACAGTTCTGTCGCGGTCTTTCTGCGCAGGATAGTCGCGTCGTGCGATTAGACAAAAACAAAGCATGCACAAACAAGAAATCAAACAGGCACACTCTATTTGCGCCCTCACACTCTCTCCGCTGCTGCCCGTTAAATTCTCCGGGCCGTATATCCGTTTGTAGGGAACAATGCTCCTCTTTCTGTGACGTCGTGTGATTACGCGACCGTGAGGAACCGGTCCAGTGCGCCTCGGTTTGCGGGTGACGCGGCAAAGTCACACATTGGGCCCCAACGCCTTTCCCGCACTTTTCACTCACGCGCGCTGTCCCTTCCTCGTGCCGCCACGGTCACCTCTTCGCGGACACCAAACACAGCAAGAACGACGTTCAGAGTCGACCACGGAGCGAGCGTCGACAATAAAGCTTGCGCCAGCAGGAGGAAACGCCGCGCTTGGATCGTGCGCTTTTCAGGCTCGCATGTTGAACTTTGCAAGCGCCATTGGTGGTTGCGATAAAACTACGCTGCTGTCAGTCGGGCGTGGACTTGGATCCCACTTTATCCTGTTGTAGTGTGTGCTCTGCAAATCTCGACTGTGCATGCAAGGTTCCGACAGAATCTGCTTGGAGTCTTAGCAAGATTGCCCGACAAAAGGAGGAACTCTTTCTTTGGAGCATTGGTTCGTGATCGGTACGTATGGATTCTTCCTGTTTTCAACGTTGTCGCTCTTATATCGCCGGTAACGCTCCATTTGAGTGAGCAGGCCAACGGCAGGCATTCTACAAGCGGTCCCCTGTAACGCTGCTAGTTTGGTACACAGCCAGCGTTCTTCTAAGAGAATGCGATCAATTCGCCAACGTCTCAATGCCTGAAGTAAGTGTACGGAACACCACCCCTAGGAGCGCCCAATGAGCGTCTCATTTTATACCGCAGCCCCCACGGGTTCAAACTTAAAGTTATAGGCAGGCTTCCTTCGCGTTTGTTTATTGCTTCCTCCCAAGCGGACTCCTGTCCCCATCTGTCTGACGGGGGCCCTCGGCCGTCACGCACCCTTCCTTTCGCAGAAGCGTGTCGGCATGAACGAGGAGGTCCACAGCTAGGCGCCCTGAGAAAAGCGAACGCAGGTGGCGGTTTCGCGAGAGCCACTGCGGTGCAAGACATGGGTGCGACCGTGGAAACGAAGATTGCGGAAGGCCCGCTGGCCAAGGGGAGCTCCTCGGCGGCCGATGAGGGGCACCACAGCGAGTACCAGAAGGTGTTCGGCCTCATCTGGCGCACCGTGCGTGAGGCCATATTCCTGCTCGAGGTGGGCACGCTGTGCGTGCTCGCTCTGTTCGTGCGCAAGGGAGTGTGCCGTTCCAAGGCCGGTATGCAGGGCAAGACCGTCATCATCACGGGTGCCAACGCCGGTAAGACACGCTGGTCGAGGTAAGCAGCGGAGTAGTGGCTTAGCTGACAGAGATCCGTTTGTCCGCGACGATCGACGAACCTCGCTAGTTGTACAAACGAACACGGTCGACGAGGACCCGCGTGGCTGAGATGTCGCACGACGACCGCAAGAGTGAGATGTTCGAAATGTACTCGAAAAAGAAACGATCGAGTAACACTACGTGGAACCCAGCTCCCACTGACTTAAAAGGGAACTCTGGTGCTGACGTTACAGCGGTCTATTCTCTTGTGTGAATTCATAAAATTACCTACGCCTCTTGTCTTCTCTATTCGCCAAGCCATTGACTGATGCGGGCCTGTTAAACGCATGCAACCTCAGCTTTCTGCGTTGTTGCCGCTGCTAACAAATCAGGATAAGCCACACAAGAAGTCGCAGGGCCTCCGATCGAAGTTTTAGTGGTGCTCTTGACGTGACGTGCGTTTCAGCGCATCGCGCCATTTTAATACTTCTCTTGACATCCAGATGCGTGCGTAATGGTGGGTATGCCAGCAGCGAATTTTAGCCCAGCTGAGTATAAATCTAAGCAATCGCAGAGGACTCAAATGTACGGGAACACCGGCGGACTTGCTCCGAACGAGACGCGCGTACCTATGCCACCAGAAGCTGCATACAAATCGTTTCCACATTGTGCATACCACCCGTATTTCTCCCTTTTACTCGCACAGAAATTCACGAAGAGAGATTAAGGGGCATCCCGTTGACTGCCGACGCAGGAATCACGCGATGAATCGCGCGCAATGTTTAGCGGAGGGAAAGCGGTTAGTCACAGAGTTTAATAGTCTTGGACAATTTTTCCATCCTGTCGAGCCCATATTGTGTTATGAAGAACGGAATTTGCCATGTGCCTTCGTTCCTTATGGGAAATCTTCCGTTATCAGGGAATGTTTTTTTTATTTATAGAGGGACCAAAATGCGTTGTCACTGTTTTTCTGTTATGTGTCCATACAGGCAGAAGTTCGAATCTTAAAATATTAGAAAGAGTACCGTTTTTTTATGTAAAATAAGCATTGTGTAATGGTTTTGGTTAGGAAAGTAGGTTATACGCGACGAAAAGGCTTTCCCTTGCAGACAAACTACAGATATCTCTTTTTAATGTTTTGTTCGGACGTTGTGCATTATCACACGACCAAACATTAGAAGGTGTTATCTAAAGGACACATTTTACCGCACTCAGGGCGCTTACCTTAGCTCTGAGTTACCTTGGCGAAGTTGCATCAGTTGTATTTAGAGGTTGGATTCGTCGGTTTAAACCTGAAACAAAAATCTTATCTCGGATGAGACCCGAACCACTCCGTAAGGGAAGGGATAAAGGAGGAAGTGAAAGAAGGAAGGAAGAAAGATGTGTCGTAGTGGAGGGCTCCGGAATAATTTCGACCGCCTTGGGATCTTTAACCTGCACTGACGTCGCACATCACACGGGCGCTTTTTGCGTTTCGCCTCCATAGAAATGCAGCCGCCGCGGTCGAGTTCGAACCCGGGTACTGCGGCTCAGTGGCCTAAACATTTTTTGGTTTTGTTTTATTTATTTTATTTTTTATCTATTATGGTAGCACAAATCACCTGTAGGCATGTTGTAGAGGGGGTGTTACAGAAAAGGAAAACGCAGACAGTTGTTAAGGGAGAAAGGTATCATTGCAACTAAAGCAAGTAAAGACACAAAGAACGAAATTTACAGAAGGAAACAAACAGTAAGGAATGAAGTGCCAAGACAAGCAAAGCAAGTTGTTAAAGATGAAGGAAAAAAGTAAAAACACACTCTAGAACACAATATAAAGTCACAATCTATCAGTACGCGCTATCGCAAAGATACCGTCTTAACACATCTGCGAATTGCTCATCACTTGTAGACTTTGCAGCCTGAGCCAGTTTGTTCCATTCGTTAATGCTGCGGGGATAGAAAGACGACTGTTATACTTATGTTGGGCGGGCAATTTTGAGTATTTTTATGTTATGGCCGCGTCTTTGTGATGTCAAAGTAGGCGGTTTTAAGAAAACGTAGCGGTTGACGGAGATATGATTCCGGTCAATTCGATTTAATAGGGAACACCTAGCTATGGTGCGACGGACTGCAAGCGTGTCCCAGATGAGGAGGTTCTTCAGAGTGGTGACGCTAGTGTCAATCTGACCCGAGTCAAGCGCGATAAAGATTCTTAAACACCCCCAATCGTCCGAGCAGGTATCGGCAAGGCCACAGCCATGGACCTCGCGAGGAGAAAAGCGCGCGTCATCCTGGCCTGTCGCAATATGGAGCGAGCGAAGAGGGCCGCCCAAGAGATCTTGGAGAGGACCGGCCAAGAGGTGGTCGTCAAGCAGCTCGACCTCGCCTCGTTCAAGTCCGTGAACGACTTCTGCGATGACGTACTGAAGACTGAGTCGCGACTGGACGTGCTCATCAATAACGCCGGCATTGTCTCAGGTTCGTGGAGCTCCTCCCTATGTAGCTGCACGAATATCGGCGGGAGATATCGCGTGTGGGGCGCGTTGTTGATTTTGTCGCTTGGCTTGCATCGTTGACTACGCCTTTCTCTTGCGTCGGAAGTTCCATCCTCTGCTCTCAGCATTGCTATTCAGCTGCGGAAAGCTACGGAATCACAAATTTCCCAGAAGAACGCGCAACGCCGGTATTCATCCGCGTACAGAGCGCCAACAGTCTGAGCCATTTTATTTTAGTTTCGCAAGGTTTCTACAGAAACGTGATTCTCTTTGTCCAACCACTGCGGTTTCTTTTTTTCATCCAGCTGACGCATCAGAAACAATCTTGATGCTGTATAAGACACGGAAGGCGGTGTCCGATAGAACACAGCACAGTGCTTGGACAATGCAAATATTTTGTTTAAATTCTTTGCTTGGTCAAATTTTCAGCCCTTCATAGGAATCTATAGAGATCCGCGATACCTCTTGTCTCATCAGCCACTCGGCGCAACAGCGCATAAAAATGAGAGAGAGTCCACGTAGAGATCGTGGCGAGTGTGGGTGAAAGCATGGAATGCATTGCCAAACGGCGTAGATCACTCTAAAGCGGCTCACAGTGGTAGCCGTATATGGGTGATGCATCCCCTGCAGCTGCTGCACTTGCCGCCACATTTACGAATCTCAGTTCTTGAAGGCGCTCCGCCTCCTTGAGTGCTTTCGTGGCTTGAAGAGACGCCTCTCTTGCAAGAGCACGCCTGGTGTCTTTCGCCACTTTTGGTGTTGTACGGGCTGCCGCGTTCAGTCGGATATATTTTTAGAACTGCGATGATGAACGGGGAAGCGTTCAGTGTCCTTCGTTGCTTTCGCTGTTAAGCGAGAAATACTTCTAGCTCCCATTCTCTGCAATCTCGGACGGACACCGAAGCTGAACCAGAAAAACATGAACCCGAACCTCGATGAGAACAAGAGGCGAATACCGTCCGAAACACTCCGTACGTTTTTGACCCATTGTGAGGGAGGATAAAAGAAAACAGCCCCATTATTATAGCCCGGATCCGGATTCGGCTCGTTGGCAGCGATAAGCTTCGCGTTTCCGCTGCCTTAGATTACTAGACCAATATAGCTGCTTCTCGCGCCGCGTGTTTAATGGGCAGCATCTCGCGATGTGCTCTGGACATCGTAGTCTTCATCACCTTTCATTCACTCGTTTTGCGCCGCGTGTGTTTGCGGAGGCCTCTAAAAGAAACATTAGTTTTGAGGAAAGGAAAGCCGTGGTAACTGTCTCGCTTCTGAATATACACCCCAAACACGCCGTGAGAGATGGGATGAAGAAAGGAGCGAAAGAAGGGTGGGAAAAGAGAAAGAATTATGTCTCGTAGTGGAGGTTTCCAGAATAATTTGAATCACTTGGGGTTATACTGCACGACCGCAGCGGCATTTCTTGCAGTTGCATCGACATGCTAATTGACGGAGCGGTGCCGGAGGCTGCGGCGTCCGGCCGTGGTGAATGTCGCAACCTTATGTGTAGCACGTGCTCTAGCGCCACCTCATCTTCCTCGGCACGTGGTGAGCGCCCGTCACGCGGCTTTCCACACACAAAAAGTGGCGAAGGAAAACGAGCACAATGTCGCTCGCTATGAAAAAAAAAGTGGCTGATGACGCAGCTTTATCAAGGAGACATTACCACAGTTTATGAGTTGTCCTAGAGTACACGCTGCGCCTTTCCTACAGCACATTTCAGGCTTGCATCTTCACTCGACAGCGTTTACATGGAGAGTGAATTTTTTGACGCCGCCTTGGCGCTTAGCAACTCCTCTTCTGTTTTAGCGACGGCCGCCTTCTTACATTTGTGTGCGGCTGCATAAAGCTGCATGCCGCTTTGAGCATAGGCCAGCCTTCCTTCATCCTGAATCACCCGGCTTCATTGCGCGTCCTTAGTTGCAGCACTACTGTCGCTAAGCACCTAGAATCGCAGAGCGAACGGATGAATGATGATGCCGACGACGACTTGTTCGCTACACACCATTTACAGCGCTTAGCGCAATACTGTGGCGATGGCCGACCGGTTTGAGGCGTCGGTAAAGGAAGCTGATCTGTTCGGCCCTGGCAGAGAACTTTCTCCCGATGAATGCCTATTGGAGGAAAAATTTCGGACAGCTTCGGCTGAAGATTAGGCAGCGACGTCGGCTTCGCCATTGCTTCGGGACAGCGTTGGACGAAAGGGAGCTGAAGGCATTCTGCGCTTAATAATGACAAAGGATCCACTTTACTGGCTCGGGAGTGTGTCTTAAAACAGTGTTAGAGGGACGTTGAATGGAGGTGAATAGTAGAGTAGTACATAGCAGGCTGTTATACGTTCATAGTGCAAGACCTGGAGTTCGCGACATGCGCTGCAAACAAGGTTTGCAGCCTTATGTTATCCCTACGGGCCCTTATGGTTTTAAGAAGTGAAATGAAATATAAAAAAAAAGTATGAGAGGCATGCTGGGTGACGGCCGATACAAGCGCATTTTACCGCTTTCATGAAACTAGAAGGACTGGATGTAGATGTTGTATAGTGTTAAACTAAGTCCAACTAACCATAAAACACTTCTGATATCGGAAGTAGGAAACAGCACACACAGCTACGCGAAATACGCGCACTGAACTTGGCAAGCGACAGTTTCAGTCAAGTCGAAGTACATTTCTTGCATAAAACAGTGTTAATTAACAACGTCAAGAAATAAGGGGTGGCGTCGGTTGTCACGGTGTCCCACAACCTTAAGAATGTAGCCAATCGCTACGGTGTGCCGGTGGTAGTTTCTGCCCCGCGCAAGTTGGCCTCTTTGTGCCCCCGGATTGTCTCCGGCGAGGAATGCGTGCGAGACTGCACGAAACGTCACGCCACCCAGTTTGTCAGGTGTTCTGTCGGGGCTGTGTATGAAATTCCCCTGACATGTGGAAAAGTTTACATCGGCCAGACGGGCCGTTGTATAAATGAACGACTAAGGGAACACAAGCTTTCTATGGTTAACGGAAAAGGGTCAAATTTGCCCTTACATTGCGGCGCATGCCCTTTGGCTACGCCTGATAAAGCATGCCAGCCTTTGCTGGCTAGAACAAAAATCTTAAGGCGCAGTCGTAACCAGGTAGCACGTGAACTCGCAGAGGCTTTTTTCATTGATAAGTCCGGTGATGAATGCGTAAGCGATTCTAGTATCAATTTGTATAAGAAAGAGAAAACGTTCCTGGCATGTGCGCTTAGGCAATGATTGGATAAGAATCTAGGTGTATATATATTTGTGTTCTTTCTGAATAAAATCAGTCGCGAGTTTGCGCCCGTCCTTGTCTTTTCTCGTCCATGTCTTTTTTAGCGCAATTCCCTTCTTTAAGTATGTACGACCGACTCGCCCAACAACGTGCACTCCTGGAAAACAATAAGTAGGCGATTTCTTTTGAGTGTACAGTATAGTTGCACCAAAAAGTGGGTGGTGGAGCCAGTCTCATCGATCTCAAAAATGCTAAAAGTCCTCTTCTATATCACATGCCTGTTGGTCACTTTACCGTTCGTGGATGTCGCCTTCAACGAAAAGCGCGCTATTGCCGCATTGGTGGCAGCGAACTGCCAAGCGGTTGTCCGTAGACGCATTCAGTGAATCCGCGTGCTAACCAAAACGTGTTAAGCAATGCTCGGCTTAACGCATGCGCATGGCCGCAAGCGCATGGCCGCAAGATGAAGGGACGTTATACACGGCCCGGAAAGTGCAGTTTACGAACCTGTGCGCATGTTTTCTTTGTCGGGTCTCCCGCATAACTTCTTGAGTTTGGGTGGAGCCTTGAGCTCCCCCGAAATTATTCTCGATGTGTGAGACGCTGAGGATGTTAGAACCGACGTCCGTGTCTTCCCTTTTACCGAGCTGCACAAATTCTTGCTTGTTTCGCCCTGTAAACCACGCAAAAGTGGGTTAAACAAAGCTCGAATGTTCAGGAACTGCATAAACGAGCCATTCGTGTACAAAACGTGTACGAGTTCGTTCCACCAATCTTCCATTTTAGTGACCGTGCTACCTGGACATGACCATGATTGAGGTGGACCTCGTGTTGTTTTTTTTTTTTTCAGATTCCAATGCAATCAAGCTGACTGAAGACGGATACGAGTTGGGATACCAGTCAAACTACCTCAGTCACTACTTGTTGACAATGAGGCTTCTCGGTGAGTATGATATATATATATATATATATATATATATATATATATATATATATATATATATATATATATATATATATATATATATATATATATATATATATATATATATATATATATATATATATATATATATATATATATATATATATATATATATATATATATATATATATATATATATATATATATATATATATATATATATATATATATACATGCTTGTATATCATACATTCTTGGACCCTGCGCTTCCTTGCTGATTGCAAATGGACGTGTGGTTTGTACGCGCAAAATGTTTCCCGCAACCGGCGTGACGCAGCGAACGTGAACAGGTCCACCTTGCCGTGATTCATACCAAAAGCAACAGCACACAGGTTGTACTAATTGCAGAAATAACAATTCTGGCTTAAACCACTGGACAAGAAAACAAGCATATTTTCACGAGAGTGCTGTCAAAGTCGCGCTCGCGCATTGCTCTTCTAGGACTGCTATTTTTGTTCTATTTATTTATTTATTTATTTATTACACATTACGGCCTCTAGGAGATCAAGCGAATGGGAATGTTTGTGGAAAAGTTCTTCAGTTTCAATTACGTGAAAAACAATAAATGTGCTTCTGCGCTAGTAATATATTCTAAAGAGAGATAAAAATACAGAATGCGAACAAGTTGACCTTTGTGTACTATAAAATGGTGACCGCCACGTAACAATCGGAACAAAAAAGTCCACTTGCTGATGATTTGTCTTATCTGATTAGAGTGTTTAAGAATGGCGGCACATTCCTTGAGCTTAAAATGGCGCCCGCGTTCACGGTCGTGAATTGCTAGAGTGCCATTGCACTATTTGCACAAGTTCAAGAAACGGCACTGGGGTCTGTCATTAAGCAAACGTCACGTGTCCTGTGTGCAGCCTATGTCAAAAGTTTAGAGTGCAAGGGGTTTGTTTCCAAGCCGCGTGGAGGAGGGGGGGGGAAATCTTGTAGCATCCCTCGAAAACGTAACTTTCGGAGAGGTGAGAGCGAGGGTTCTTTTCTCCTTCGAGAGATTTGCAGCGCTGGAAATGCATAACAATCCACACAGCATGGTCCGGAAGCAAACCCCAGCAGTTGTAAACTTCTTACTAAGGCTGTACCTGTTTACACACAAGAAAAAATTGTAACCGCTCTCATAGTGCATGCCGCGAAAGGTTCCCTGCAATAGTTGCTACACAACTGCGGTGCTCACGAGTTGACTTTTTCGCTCACCCTGCGCAGTCTTATGAGATTCATTGCGACAGCAAAAGCAACTCGGCGCTTCACATTCACATACTTCGGGCGGTACTGCTGATTATGAACATAAGGCTGTCGTTTCTCGTGTTCACCCGCAAGTCTGCTCACTTTGCTCAAAACTCGGGCTTGCTATTCGATCATTTGGCGGTTCTAGTAAAATGTCCTGTAATTAAAGCAGTGAGTTTCTACCGGTTCTGCGATTATGAATGTGGCTCACCTGCTGGTAAAAGCCTCATATACTTGGTGATTAGAAGATTTGGCAGAACGTTCTCTGGGCATAGCATGCATGGTTACTTACCATTTCACCACGCTTGAATGGTTTTGTGGAATTGTCAGAAACGTTTTACTGTTCATATGCCTCCAGCAAACATTCTGGCTTAAGAGCCGCTGTCTGCCGAGGATCGCATGAAATTTTCCTCCGAAACCACGTTGTTTAAAACAATACAGACATGACAGCTCGAAAAGGAAGTCCACATCGGAGCGTTGGGACTTGCCCGGAAAAAAGTTTTCGCGACTCTTTCGTGAGGCGTAGATGCCACCGCGTGAAATTAGACAATGGCAAAATTCGCACAGGTGTCGTCGGCCGTGAGGTAGATATAGGTCAGCAGCACGCAAGGGGAAACACTAGCTACGGACTGCGCGGTTTTTGCGGCCTTCGCGTTTGTTTCAAAGAACAAAAGTCTTCTGCGGGTAAAAATAAAATTCCAATTTTCCTTCGTTGTTCGCTGAGGCAGGTGCAAAGCTTCCTGAACGCAAAACAGGCGGCGAAAGCGGCGCCTCGCAATTCGCCGAAAGGGTGACGCCACCCGTGTGCACGAGTGCCGACGCACGCCTTGACCTTGGACGGCGAGCGTATTGTCTCGGCGGGTGGCGGAGGCCGCGAATCCCATTGTTTGCAGATACTCGCATTCCCGGCGGGAAAGCGACGGTTGTTGTTTCTGACGCGCCGGCCAAGGTTTTCCCATCTCCGACCGCCGAGGTTTGCATCTATCTTCCAATCCGCGGGAGTTTTCCCCCATGCAGCTCCGATTATGCCGCCGCTGTTTTTCACCTCGAGACAAAGCTTTTTGATGAGAGGTTTGCTACGCAGCAAGAACGCTGGCGTGTCTCAAGGCGACTAGAGCTGCTTCGTAAACGTACAGTAAGGAGGACTTAAAATTGGCCTGCTTCTATAGATATCACAAAGACGCTGCTGTCGCTGAAAAAGCTTTTAGAGGTCGGAACCCACCCACCCCCCCCCCCCCCCCTCCCAAGAAAATGAAAGTGTCGACGTCACCGGCTGTTTTCGGAAGCTAAATGCGGTGCGTGAAGAGAGTTAAACTGCATTGCTCATCTCTGAGGCTATACTGCACCGCCATTCATTTTTAAACGGCAATCACGGAGTCATCTTCGGCTTTATCGTCACGATATTGAATCGAGCGGCGGCAAAAATTTTACATTTCTAAAGCCAGATTTTTTTTTTCAGAAATAAATGGGTAATTCGCTGCCACAAAAATGCCAACATAGACGGGTAGGGCCATAGAATAGTTTTCTACGAAGAACAAGTATTGGGTAGAGTTTTCACCACTGTCCCTTTAAAGGTGACGATTTCTTGCTTCAAGAAAATGATTGTGTGCAAATATCACCACGAGAATTATAGGAGAGATGCTTTCTAGCAATAGGCACAATCCTTAGGTTGGCAGTGGTAGGGCACGCTCAAGCACACTCAACCATTATTGCACTTTCACCTAAGAAAGCGCGCTCGCTTCCTCCAACAAATTCTGACACTAGCGTCCACTCACGCTCACAGACGCTTACTCGCATTCCCCCTCGTGCCACCTGAAAGTCGCGCTTACGCCTGTCACATGAGTAAGTGCATCCAGCAGCGAAAGTTGTGTCCAAAACCAGGAAATCCACAACTGCCTCCACTATCACCAGAAAGGCCCCCTCCTGTACAGACGCTCATTGTACTTTGCTCGGGTATCTTATGCTGTGCAAGTCAACTGAAAGAAAGAGCTGCCTTAAAGAGGTTATTTCGGTTGGTTGGTCATTGATTCTCTGGGGAATTTTGACGAGCGCAGAAAGACACGGACCCTGAAGAGGAGGACATCTCCAGACCCGCGTTAGTTGGAAAGAAAGGGACAGGAATGGCGATGTCCATCTTTCCTTCTCAGGCAAGCCGGTGCGGGCAGGGCAATTGTTTTTGTCTTTAGCCCAATCTAACCTCTGTCCTTCTCAGGGTGATGCAGGCAGGGGCTTGTTATTTTTAAATCTTTCTAGGTTGCCCCAAACCTAGCATTTGTCCTTCTCAGGAACTTAGTGGCACTGGCAGGGACACTTTATTTTTCATTCATTTTACAGCCCCACAATAATTTTTTCCTTCTCAGGAGCACGTTGGGCCAACTGGCGGCATGAGCAGAGAACTTTTCTTCTTTATTTTTCTCGCCCTTTCTAATACGTGTCCTTCTCAGGGTCCGAGTGCTTTCCGCGCTAGTCAAGATGCCTCAGATAACGAAAGAGAGCGAGGCGCAACATGAAGCCCCACGTGAACGGGTGGATGTGCGCAGGGCTTCTGCGCAAGACAGCGCCGAGTCGCGTGATCAACGTGTCGTCGGCCCTGCACCACCTGGGAACGCTGAGACACCCGGAGCAACTGGCGCGGGGCCTGACGCCCGTGCGGCACCCGACCTCTTCGTACGCCTGCAGCAAGCTCGCCCAGGTCGCCTTCACGCGCACGCTGGCCCACAAGCTGCAGCACACCGGTACGTGCCTCGGGCAGCGGCTCCATCTTGCGTCCCCGAGTAATAAAACACTGGCTGGTTTAACCAGCATTGAATTCGGTTTGGGGAGTATTTTTTGTATGCTTTTAAGCAAGTTAATCGTCAAAGTGCTACAGGGATGCGCTCTTTGCGTTCCAGTTTCATGGTAAGAGCAGCAGTCATGATCGCTGTCAAACCGACGCGATCTAAGCAGTTTGTGGGCGTTTGGTTTTGGTCCGCAGAGCTACGGCTGACCATCCGGATGCATTACTATCGTGGTTGTCACCACGGCTAGCAGGAATGGGATGAGCGCTTTCGCTCCAGAGAGCCAGTGCGCAGCGACGCTTTTGCTTGACAGACGAGCTAGCTCTTTCTGGGCGTCGTTCTTTCTTCACTCTTTTTGCAAAGTGAGTGAGTGAATAAGAAAAAAACGCCATTAAATCAACAGTGCGTACGCTCATACACGCACAGTAAATCGTTTATAAGCTGGGCGCCGTAAAGAAGGGCCGAAATAAATGTAATAAGGCGGGTGCAGAGTACTGGTTCCAGTCCCCCAAAGTGTGAGAAACCAATGTCTAATCTTTCATGGAGCTGTTTGGCAATACTCGCTCGTAGCACCCCTTCCGCTTTCTCCCCTTTTATCAAAAAGAAAACATGCTATGCACTTGTCCTGTTCATTAGCTCCCAAAAAAACGAGAGGAAAAGTAACAGATGGCGGGCACCACACAGTGTAGTAATTATGTGTTAAGCTCCTTGACTAGGTTGAAAACTTCTTACAAAAGCTCCAGGACTTTTTGACTCAGCTAAGGCCGAAAAAGTAACAACGGATGTCGTGCCGTCGTCGTCTGCACTTGTCTTCCATCTCCCCAGTCTTCGGGGGGATGTAGCTCCAATACGCGAGTGCCGAGGTTCGCATCAGTCAATGACCACAGAGCTGCTGATCAGTGAGCAGTCACTTCAACAGCAGGTGATCCCGGTAGTGCATTATTTTCATTGGCTGGTGGACATTACGGGAAAGAGAAGGGGTGGCTTCATTGAGCGCTTTGTGACGGGGGTTTACTGTCACCATATACAACGACAACGCTAACGCCTCAATAAGCATGGATGACGCTGCTGTCGCTTTGTAACGTTGTACGGGAGTAGGAGTTCCAAGTTATAGCTTAGGAAGTTAACACGTGGTTAATGACATTCGTAAGTTCATGCTTTGTTGCGGAAACGCCCGGTCGTCGTTGACGCGACCGGCGACACGTCAGACTTCCTCCGCGCCATTCGAGCTGGTATCTGAACCACAGGCTCGTTTTCGTTGCTTTTCCTTTTTTTTTTGGTGCGGGCCACGGGAACCCTGTTTGCAGGTCGAACCACACACGTGACAGCCGTTATGTAAAATTCTCTCTACGTGAGCACTTCGCCCAATAGCCGACCTCGTGACTACTGACGCTGACCGTGGAAGAGGGGGCAGTGCCGCGCGGGCAGACCACGTTGCTTTAGACGAGGGAGGTGCTAGTTTCATTCCCACGCCCCCTGTCCTTTTCCCTTTTTTTTTCCTGCCGTCATACCTCGATGCCTGTGGAGTTCGCTGACCATTCCGCGAACTCGTTGATCTTGTGTCCGCAAGGAAGGCCGCTCCAGTCGGGTCGGAAGTCCTCAACAAAGGGGCCCGTCCCGTCCCTGCCTCCCCTTTGTGCAGCGGACGTCCTCGTTTACGCCGCGCCGTCACGGGGATGACCCGCCGGGAAAAACGCGAACCAAGTACAGCTGACGACATGTGGTTGTTAAGGGGTGGACGAGGTTTCGGGGGCGCACGAGATACGGCTGAGTATTAGCCGAGTGACCGGAAACCCACTATTCCTGTAACGACTGTCTACTTCCCTTAACGACTGTCTTCTCTTTGTTGCTGTCAACAACCTGAGTAATCGCCTCGTCGGCACATGTTTCTAGCGTCTGTGGTGCCGTGGGTGGCGTGGGGAACGGAAGTCGCATTTGTGTTGTTTAAGTCTATTTGATTGCAACCTCTCCTTTCCCAAATGTTTAATCAGTACTTTTTCCCCAATCTCTGACCAGTGGGCGGACCTTGTTTTCCTTTCCCTAACCACTGATTGGCGAGATGGGTCGGTTGTTATCTTATTGGTTGCTGTCCCCGCTAAGGGCGGAGACAGAGGGTTTAAAACCAAGCGCTCTGGGTTGAGCGGGGGCTGAATTCGTCTGATCCACGATTTAGTCATGTAAATAGTTTTCTCCTTGCTTTGTTTCTTCTCGTTTTTTTACCTATGTTGTAAATAAATAGTTAACCTTCTCCTTTCCTTGAGTAATGTGAATTTTTGCGAGTAGAACCACCGGGTAATCAAGAAACCCCGATTTCATCATCAAGTAGTTTCCTAACATCGCCACCTGAAGGCGGAAATTCAAGTGGCGCAGTCGAGACAGGATCTCAACTGGCGCAGTCGACACAGGATCGCAAATTCTTTCTACTCAACACATTGGACGGAAGGTGAGAAGAACAAGTCGGTGGACAAGCTTTTTGTCCTAAAGGAGGAAACGTGAAGCTGCGTCGCAAGACTGACGTCGAAAGCTTCGGGATCACGGGTCGAGTTCGAGAGGACGTCGGAGGCTCAAGTCAGCTAGGAGCTGAAGGAGCCGGGCAACAACAAGCCATCGAGGGTTCGAGACAGCGAGCTGCTGGAAGGAACCAGGCGTCCACATCGAACGGGTTCGAGTCAGCGAGCTGCTGAAAAGTAACCAGGCGACCAAGTCAGGCCAGTCAAACGAGGCAGAAGTCAGCGAGCTGCTGTGGCATTCAGAGCTCAAGTCGTCCGCATCGAGGAGCCTGTCGTCATCACTGAGGACGACAAGATCACCGGGGCAGAGAGTAACCAGTAAGGTAGGAGACCTTTCTGCTTTCTCCGAATTCACCATGTCGGTGTAGTGTTTAGTGCTAGAAACGATAGCACGGAAAATGGAGATGGCTGCCGGACGGTATGATCAGGAGGGCAGGATGCGACGTGTTGAGCAGGAGGAGGCTGAACAGCTTAGTGAAATTGAAAATTTGAAACTCCAAATTGAACTAGAAAAGAAAAAACTTGCACAGATGCAATTAAAATTAAGACAGGAGGCGAAAGTCGATAGCGAGGTCTTATTCGCATCAGTTCAATGTTTTGTCTGCATGAAATTTGGGCATTCGATGATTGAGTGTTCGAAAAAGCAAGAACAAGATATTCCCGCGGTGAGGAGAGAGGTGTGCGAGCTAGTAGCACAGGTGGAGGTACCGGCGCCTGATAAACCAAGTTCCCAGTCGGAGATGGCTGTTGATAAGGTCAGTCAACCAGATAGGGTAGACGATCTGGCATGCCGCAACTTGGAATCCGAAGGTCAAAATTCTGAAGCCTGTGTGGATTCAGAGACCAAAATTACAAAATGGCAGTGTGCGGTTCTCCAAAGAGCACAAGCTGATCTAACGTTGTGTGCCGTGCCAGAACAGATCGCTGAAGGCATAGAGGCGTTAGTCACACCTGTGAAGCACGCGCTGTCAGAGCGAGCAGATATAGAGCACACCCAGGAGGCGCAGAAGTGTACTTCTCGCAAACAAGCGTTCAGCATTGTGCAAGATCTGGTCGGAGCTAACTCTGAAGCAGCGGGAACGCCCGAGGAAGAGGTAAATCAGGATATGATAGCGGGCACACTCCTTGCAGGTGATGGTAAGCTAGCTGCCACAGATGAGTTGGTTATCCAGCTGGAGCTCACACTGTGCGCAGCGACAGCAGATGTAGCTGTAGGTGTAGGGAAGTTGATAACACTTAAGACTTCCGCGCTGCTAGAGCAGGCAGAAAGGGTGCAGCTGCAGGAAGTAAATGAGGAAGCTAATGTCGAAGAGCATTTCAAAATTTCGCACGAATCTGTTAGCGAAAAACTTGAGGCTTCAGTAGAGCTTCAGTCTGATCCGGAAGCTGCCGATGTTTATGCCGCAGATTGGGAGTTAACAGCGACAGCTGCAGAGAGTTTCAAAGCAGGCAGGGAACTCCGAGATTCGGATACTGCATTCATACCTGCAAGTCTAAACATGAAGCATAATACCTCATTGCCAGAAGTGCGGAACCAAGCTGGTCAAGGTAATTGTGGGACAAGAATGCTTGAGGAGATGGTTTTCCTTCATGAGAACATCGGCTGCAAGCTCTGCAAACAGCTAGCCTCACCTGAAACCCGATGTGAAGCTGCACGTGCGGCAGCAGATCTCAGATCTAACTTTAGTGCAATTCAGAGAACGGGAGAATGCAGACGCGATTACATCAGCAATCTTTCTGGAGTTCAGGGAGCTGGTGAGCTCTGTCGATCTTGAGGAAGGTGTCAATGCAGATCCGAAAGCGGCGGCAGCCTTTGCAACCGGCGATGTGCCGGATAATTTGAAATGTAGAGTCAATCTGGTTGACAAAGCTAAAAAGAAACATGAGCTTCTGTTTCGAGATGTAGGCGGCTAGAAATAATTCCTGCCAATTTGGTGCACCGATCTGAGATGGTGGATTCTGGAATGTGCAGATTGGTGTCCTAACCTTGTGTGCACGGAACGAATTGAGGCTGTGAATGTGTGTGCGCAGTGCTGCTTGGAACCTTGTGGCCGGACTTTAATGTCACACTGACAGCAAGTGTCCGCGTGACATTCTTGGTTGGGAGGTGTGGAGTTCGCTGACCATTCCGCGAACTCGTTGATCTTTTGTCCGCAAGGAAGGCCGCTCCAGTCGGGTCGGAAGTCCTCAACAAAGGGGCCCGTCCCGTCCCTGCCTCCCCTTTGTGCAGCGGACGTCCTCGTTTACGCCGCGCCGTCACGGGGATGACCCGCCGGGAAAAACGCGAACCAAGTACAGCTGACGACATGTGGTTGTTAAGGGGTGGACGAGGTTTCGGGGGCGCACGAGATACGGCTGAGTATTAGCCGAGTGACCGGAAACCCACTATTCCTGTAACGACTGTCTACTTCCCTTAACGACTGTCTTCTCTTTGTTGCTGTCAACAACCTGAGTCATCGCCTCGTCGGCACATGTTTCTAGCGTCTGTGGTGCCGTGGGCGGCGTGGGGAACGGAAGTCGCATTTGTGTTTTTTAAGTCTATTTGATTGCAACCTCTCCTTTCCCAAATGTTTAATCAGTACTTTTTCCCCAATCTCTGATCAGTGGGCGGACCTTGTTTTCCTTTCCCTAACCACTGATTGGCGAGATGGGTCGGTTGTTATCTTATTGGTTGCTGTCCCCGCTAAGGGCGGAGACAGAGGGTTTAAAACCAAGCGCTCTGGGTTGAGCGGGGGCTGAATTCGTCTGATCCACGATTTAGTCATGTAAATAGTTTTCTCCTTGCTTTGTTTCTTCTCGTTTTTTTACCTATGTTGTAAATAAATAGTTAACCTTCTCCTTTCCTTGAGTAATGTGAATGTTTGCGAGTAGAACCACCGGGTAATCAAGAAACCCCGATTTCATCATCAAGTAGTTTCCTAACATCGCCACCTGAAGGCGGAAATTCAACTGGCGCAGTCGAGACAGGATCTCAACTGGCGCAGTCGACATAGGATCGCAAATTCTTTCTACTCAACACATTGGACGGAAGGTGAGAAGAACAAGTCGGTGGACAAGCTTTTTGTCCTAAAGGAGAAAACGTGAAGCTGCGTCGCAAGACTGACGTCGAAAGCTTCGGGATCACGGGTCGAGTTCGAGAGGACGTCGGAGGCTCAAGTCAGCTAGGAGCTGAAGGAGCCGGGCAACAACAAGCCATCGAGGGTTCGAGACAGCGAGCTGCTGGAAGGAACCAGGCGTCCACATCGAACGGGTTCGAGTCAGCGAGCTGCTGAAAAGTAACCAGGCGACCAAGTCAGGCCAGTCAAACGAGGCAGAAGTCAGCGAGCTGCTGTGGCATTCAGAGCTCAAGTCGTCCGCATCGAGGAGCCTGTCGTCATCACTGAGGACGACAAGATCACCGGGGCAGAGAGTAACCAGTAAGGTAGGAGACCTTTCTGCTTTCTCCGAATTCACCATGTCGGTGTAGTGTTTAGTGCTAGAAACGATAGCACGGAAAACGGAGATGGCTGCCGGACGGTATGATCAGGAGGGCAGGATGCGACGTGTTGAGCAGGAGGAGGCTGAACAGCTTAGTGAAATTGAAAATTTGAAACTCCAAATTGAACTAGAAAAGAAAAAACTTGCACAGATGCAATTAAAATTAAGACAGGAGGCGAAAGTCGATAGCGAGGTCTTATTCGCATCAGTTCAATGTTTTGTCTGCACGAAATTTGGGCATTCGATGATTGAGTGTTCGAAAAAGCAAGAACAAGATATTCCCGCGGTGAGGAGAGAGGTGTGCGAGCTAGTAGCACAGGTGGAGGTACCGGCGCCTGATAAACCAAGTTCCCAGTCGGAGATGGCTGTTGATAAGGTCAGTCAACCAGATAGGGTAGACGATCTGGCATGCCGCAACTTGGAATCCGAAGGTCAAAATTCTGAAGCCTGTGTGGATTCAGAGACCAAAATTACAAAATGGCAGTGTGCGGTTCTCCAAAGAGCACAAGCTGATCTAACGTTGTGTGCCGTGCCAGAACAGATCGCTGAAGGCATAGAGGCGTTAGTCACACCTGTGAAGCACGCGCTGTCAGAGCGAGCAGATATAGAGCACACCCAGGAGGCGCAGAAGTGTACTTCTCGCAAACAAGCGTTCAGCATTGTGCAAGATCTGGTCGGAGCTAACTCTGAAGCAGCGGGAACGCCCGAGGAAGAGGTAAATCAGGATATGATAGCGGGCACACTCCTTGCAGGTGATGGTAAGCTAGCTGCCACAGATGAGTTGGTTATCCAGCTGGAGCTCACACTGTGCGCAGCGACAGCAGATGTAGCTGTAGGTGTAGGGAAGTTGATAACACTTAAGACTTCCGCGCTGCTAGAGCAGGCAGAAAGGGTGCAGCTGCAGGAAGTAAATGAGGAAGCTAATGTCGAAGAGCATTTCAAAATTTCGCACGAATCTGTTAGCGAAAAACCTGAGGCTTCAGTAGAGCTTCAGTCTGATCCGGAAGCTGCCGATGTTTATGCCGCAGATTGGGAGTTAACAGCGACAGCTGCAGAGAGTTTCAAAGCAGGCAGGGAACTCCGAGATTCGGATACTGCATTCATACCTGCAAGTCTAAACATGAAGCATAATACCTCATTGCCAGAAGTGCGGAACCAAGCTGGTCAAGGTAATTGTGGGACAAGAATGCTTGAGGAGATGGTTTTCCTTCATGAGAACATCGGCTGCAAGCTCTGCAAACAGCTAGCCTCACCTGAAACCCGATGTGAAGCTGCACGTGCGGCAGCAGATCTCAGATCTAACTTTAGTGCAATTCAGAGAACGGGAGAATGCAGACGCGATTACATCAGCAATCTTTCTGGAGTTCAGGGAGCTGGTGAGCTCTGTCGATCTTGAGGAAGGTGTCAATGCAGATCCGAAAGCGGCGGCAGCCTTTGCAACCGGCGATGTGCCGGATAATTTGAAATGTAGAGTCAATCTGGTTGACAAAGCTAAAAAGAAACATGAGCTTCTGTTTCGAGATGTAGGCGGCTAGAAATAATTCCTGCCAATTTGGTGCACCGATCTGAGATGGTGGATTCTGGAATGTGCAGATTGGTGTCCTAACCTTGTGTGCACGGAACGAATTGAGGCTGTGAATGTGTGTGCGCAGTGCTGCTTGAAAACCTTGTGGCCGGACTTTAATGTCACACTGACAGCAAGTGTCCGCGTGACATTCTTGGTTGGGAGGTGTGGAGTTCGCTGACCATTCCGCGAACTCGTTGATCTTTTGTCCGCAAGGAAGGCCGCTCCAGTCGGGTCGGAAGTCCTCAACAAAGGGGCCCGTCCCGTCCCTGCCTCCCCTTTGTGCAGCGGACGTCCTCGTTTACGCCGCGCCGTCACGGGGATGACCCGCCGGGAAAAACGCGAACCAAGTACAGCTGACGACATGTGGTTGTTAAGGGGTGGACGAGGTTTCGGGGGCGCACGAGATACGGCTGAGTATTAGCCGAGTGACCGGAAACCCACTATTCCTGTAACGACTGTCTACTTCCCTTAACGACTGTCTTCTCTTTGTTGCTGTCAACAACCTGAGTCATCGCCTCGTCGGCACATGTTTCTAGCGTCTGTGGTGCCGTGGGTGGCGTGGGGAACGGAAGTCGCATTTGTGTTTTTTAAGTCTATTTGATTGCAACCTCTCCTTTCCCAAATGTTTAATCAGTACTTTTTCCCCAATCTCTGATCAGTGGGCGGACCTTGTTTTCCTTTCCCTAACCACTGATTGGCGAGATGGGTCGGTTGTTATCTTATTGGTTGCTGTCCCCGCTAAGGGCGGAGACAGAGGGTTTAAAACCAAGCGCTCTGGGTTGAGCGGGGGCTGAATTCGTCTGATCCACGATTTAGTCATGTAAATAGTTTTCTCCTTGCTTTGTTTCTTCTCGTTTTTTTACCTATGTTGTAAATAAATAGTTAACCTTCTCCTTTCCTTGAGTAATGTGAATGTTTGCGAGTAGAACCACCGGGTAATCAAGAAACCCCGATTTCATCATCAAGTAGTTTCCTAACATCGCCACCTGAAGGCGGAAATTCAACTGGCGCAGTCGAGACAGGATCTCAACTGGCGCAGTCGACACAGGATCGCAAATTCTTTCTACTCAACACATTGGACGGAAGGTGAGAAGAACAAGTCGGTGGACAAGCTTTTTGTCCTAAAGGAGAAAACGTGAAGCTGCGTCGCAAGACTGACGTCGAAAGCTTCGGGATCACGGGTCGAGTTCGAGAGGACGTCGGAGGCTCAAGTCAGCTAGGAGCTGAAGGAGCCGGGCAACAACAAGCCATCGAGGGTTCGAGACAGCGAGCTGCTGGAAGGAACCAGGCGTCCACATCGAACGGGTTCGAGTCAGCGAGCTGCTGAAAAGTAACCAGGCGACCAAGTCAGGCCAGTCAAACGAGGCAGAAGTCAGCGAGCTGCTGTGGCATTCAGAGCTCAAGTCGTCCGCATCGAGGAGCCTGTCGTCATCACTGAGGACGACAAGATCACCGGGGCAGAGAGCAACCAGTAAGGTAGGAGACCTTTCTGCTTTCTCCGAATTCACCATGTCGGTGTAGTGTTTAGTGCTAGAAACGATAGCACGGAAAACGGAGATGGCTGCCGGACGGTATGATCAGGAGGGCAGGATGCGACGTGTTGAGCAGGAGGAGGCTGAACAGCTTAGTGAAATTGAAAATTTGAAACTCCAAATTGAACTAGAAAAGAAAAAACTTGCACAGATGCAATTAAAATTAAGACAGGAGGCGAAAGTCGATAGCGAGGTCTTATTCGCATCAGTTCAATGTTTTGTCTGCATGAAATTTGGGCATTCGATGATTGAGTGTTCGAAAAAGCAAGAACAAGATATTCCCGCGGTTAGGAGAGAGGTGTGCGAGCTAGTAGCACAGGTGGAGGTACCGGCGCCTGATAAACCAAGTTCCCAGTCGGAGATGGCTGTTGATAAGGTCAGTCAACCAGATAAGGTAGACGATCTGGCATGCCGCAACTTGGAATCCGAAGGTCAAAATTCTGAAGCCTGTGTGGATTCAGAGACCAAAATTACAAAATGGCAGTGTGCGGTTCTCCAAAGAGCACAAGCTGATCTAACGTTGTGTGCCGTGCCAGAACAGATCGCTGAAGGCATAGAGGCGTTAGTCACACCTGTGAAGCACGCGCTGTCAGAGCGAGCAGATATAGAGCACACCCAGGAGGCGCAGAAGTGTACTTCTCGCAAACAAGCGTTCAGCATTGTGCAAGATCTGGTCGGAGCTAACTCTGAAGCAGCGGGAACGCCCGAGGAAGAGGTTAATCAGGATATGATAGCGGGCACACTCCTTGCAGGTGATGGTAAGCTAGCTGCCACAGATGAGTTGGTTATCCAGCTGGAGCTCACACTGTGCGCAGCGACAGCAGATGTAGCTGTAGGTGTAGGGAAGTTGATAACACTTAAGACTTCCGCGCTGCTAGAGCAGGCAGAAAGGGTGCAGCTGCAGGAAGTAAATGAGGAAGCTAATGTCGAAGAGCATTTCAAAATTTCGCACGAATCTGTTAGCGAAAAACCTGAGGCTTCAGTAGAGCTTCAGTCTGATCCGGGAGCTGCCGATGTTTATGCCGCAGATTGGGAGTTAACAACGACAGCTGCAGAGAGTTTCAAAGCAGGCAGGGAACTCCGAGATTCGGATACTGCATTCATACCTGCAAGTCTAAACATGAAGCATAATACCTCATTGCCAGAAGTGCGGAACCAAGCTGGTCAAGGTAATTGTGGGACAAGAATGCTTGAGGAGATGGTTTTCCTTCATGAGAACATCGGCTGCAAGCTCTGCAAACAGCTAGCCTCACCTGAAACCCGATGTGAAGCTGCACGTGCGGCAGCAGATCTCAGATCTAACTTTAGTGCAATTCAGAGAACGGGAGAATGCAGACGCGATTACATCAGCAATCTTTCTGGAGTTCAGGGAGCTGGTGAGCTCTGTCGATCTTGAGGAAGGTGTCAATGCAGATCCGAAAGCGGCGGCAGCCTTTGCAACCGGCGATGTGCCGGATAATTTGAAATGTAGAGTCAATCTGGTTGACAAAGCTAAAAAGAAACATGAGCTTCTGTTTCGAGATGTAGGCGGCTAGAAATAATTCCTGCCAATTTGGTGCACCGATCTGAGATGGTGGATTCTGGAATGTGCAGATTGGTGTCCTAACCTTGTGTGCACGGAACGAATTGAGGCTGTGAATGTGTGTGCGCAGTGCTGCTTGGAACCTTGTGGCCGGACTTTAATGTCACACTGACAGCAAGTGTCCGCGTGACATTCTTGGTTGGGAGGTGTGGAGTTCGCTGACCATTCCGCGAACTCGTTGATCTTTTGTCCGCAAGGAAGGCCGCTCCAGTCGGGTCGGAAGTCCTCAACAAAGGGGCCCGTCCCGTCCCTGCCTCCCCTTTGTGCAGCGGACGTCCTCGTTTACGCCGCGCCGTCACGGGGATGACCCGCCGGGAAAAACGCGAACCAAGTACAGCTGACGACATGTGGTTGTTAAGGGGTGGACGAGGTTTCGGGGGCGCACGAGATACGGCTGAGTATTAGCCGAGTGACCGGAAACCCACTATTCCTGTAACGACTGTCTACTTCCCTTAACGACTGTCTTCTCTTTGTTGCTGTCAACAACCTGAGTCATCGCCTCGTCGGCACATGTTTCTAGCGTCTGTGGTGCCGTGGGTGGCGTGGGGAACGGAAGTCGCATTTGTGTTTTTTAAGTCTATTTGATTGCAACCTCTCCTTTCCCAAATGTTTAATCAGTACTTTTTCCCCAATCTCTGATCAGTGGGCGGACCTTGTTTTCCTTTCCCTAACCACTGATTGGCGAGATGGGTCGGTTGTTATCTTATTGGTTGCTGTCCCCGCTAAGGGCGGAGACAGAGGGTTTAAAACCAAGCGCTCTGGGTTGAGCGGGGGCTGAATTCGTCTGATCCACGATTTAGTCATGTAAATAGTTTTCTCCTTGCTTTGTTTCTTCTCGTTTTTTTACCTATGTTGTAAATAAATAGTTAACCTTCTCCTTTCCTTGAGTAATGTGAATGCTTGCGAGTAGAACCACCGGGTAATCAAGAAACCCCGATTTCATCATCAAGTAGTTTCCTCATCGACATTGGAAGGGGAAACTCAACTATGCCTGTTAGCCCCAATCTCCTAAACTGCCGTAGAAAGTCGACTCTTCACACACAATCACCTGAGCGCAGGACCGCGGCGAGGTCGCACAGCAGTGCGGTACTAGCGGTATAGAGTTGGTTTTTTTTTTTTGCTGCATTGAGATGTTGCAGTTTTTTTGTTTTTAATCAATGTCTTACTAACTGGCTCCCTAAAAGCAGGCAAGGATATCGAGGCGAGGAGAAACCAACAGTCATTGAAACCAGAGAATGAACGGGGGAATTCTTTCTTCCAAGTTCTATCTGTACGAATCGATAAGGGTGGAAATTTATTGTAGTCATTGTAGATGTACGATAACTACACAGAAAGCAGAAGACCACCAATTTGCGATTGTCTTCTCCTCTACTTTTTGAAGAATCATGAATTTCCAGCCTTATTGGCACAACATAAAAATAAAACACGAAAAAAAGAGCATTGTGCTTTTCGTACCTTTTTGCCGTGTTCGTATGCATCTGCACCTCTGTTATATTCTCCCTTCAAGTATTTCTTACTGTAATAAGAGCGAGTGCAATCGAGAGCGAACAAGCTTGATGAAGTTGGACGCCACAGCAAACGTGTGTTCCTGCTACTGCGAGACTTCAGGAATGCGCGGACCGCTTTGTTCGATTTACAAGCTTCTCACGCGAATGTGTCGTTTCTTGCGCCCTTCGCAGGCGTCACCGTGAACGCGGTGCACCCGGGCGATGTGAAGACGGACATAGCGACCAAGTCTCCCGGGGGTCTCTTCTTCAGCTTCCTCCTGACTATCGCCGGAAAGGTGAGCAGTCTCTTCATTCCGTTTCTTCCTCCCGACTGATCGCTTAACCCGCGAGCAGTAAGGCACAGCACGAAACTGAGCCACTAAATGCATGTTGGTGCGCTCCGCGTACGTGATCCGCACCCACACAACCCTTCACGGAACGAGGGTTGTTCTATACTGGATATGTTCTGTTTCGCTATTTACCTGAAAATTGCTTCTGGTTCCCTTTCACCTGCACCTACTGAGGCGTATGTTCCAGTTGCTTCCACATTATCCTTTATCCAGCAGTCAAAGCCGACCTACGCTCCAGCTCCGGCCCTGCCTGTTCGGACAGGAGTGGCTGACTGGAGCGCTCGGCAAAACAACCATCTTATCCAGCTCTCCCAGACTCATTAGCCCTGAGCAGAGGCAACCCAATCACTTATTCTCTTCGATGAAGCGTGATGTTTCCTCCTACGCCCATGGCTTGGCTCGAGAGGGGAACGGGTGCTAGAGCGCCCCAAGACATCCGAGTGGCGCAGTCGTGCTCTGTCCGTTGCAGACAGCCGAGCAAGGCGCCCAGACGTCCATCTTCCTGGCCGTGGAGCCGAAGCTGTCCAAGGAGACCGGCCACTACTTCTCGGACTGCCGCCGTGCCTGGATCAGCCGACAGGCGGCCGACAAGAGGCGCTGCGAGAGGTTCTTCTGGGAGTCGGCGCGCCTGGTGCACCTGGACCAGGCCCAGGCGAACGCTTTACTCGGAGCCGAATAAAGTGCAGTATTATGCGATCACGTAGCCCACCATATAATAATTAATTAATTAATTGACTATTTAATTAATTAATTCGCTGCCCTGCCTGCCTCTGCCTGCCTGCCTATGAAATAAAATAAAGACTAAAGGCACCATAACCAACAAGCTAAGTCTACATAAGAAGTAACTGCTTCCTTATGCGTCGACACACTATCACACGGTAAAGCGAGCCGTTACAAGCTTGTGCCTCGAGTATGCTCTCATGAGGTCGTGGCATCATACCATGCATTCAAGTTTCAGCACGAATGTCGGAAGGCTACTTTCAGCCAGGTTGACCTGTGTGGTCGTCTCGTCATTTGCTGAAGCCCTGCCTTAAAAAACCAAACGACGCATGTCTTGTGAGCAGTACGAGCAGCAAAATAATACTCGTAATCCCGAATCGGTACTGTATGTACACAAGATCGCCCTTAATCTAGAGATAGTGGTGAGCAGACACGGTACCAGTCATGGCTTTATAACCCCTCAAAAGCTCTCTCAGATTTGCTATTGCGGATCTTGCGCGATGGTAGAAAGAACGGGTGCAAGAAATAACATCCAAAACAGTTTGTGAAGTGCTGCACCGGGATCGTTTGGGAAATTCTGTTCACCTGCGGCAAGGGCTACGTATGTCAGACGAGGCGTTGCATTAATGGCCGTGCATAGAGGAATATCTGCGGTCGTTAAAGGGTGAAGGAATGCACATTTTTCTGAATGCGCTAACTGCAAACGGTTTGGGCCACGATTGCGCGGGATGAATAGTCGGCCAGGCAGAAACTGTTACGAAGGAACGACAGGTCCTAGAAGTTTATTACATTAAAATGTTATTATTTATAATAAGCTTTATTAGCTTAATATATAGATTACTTTTATATATAAATGATATTTGTTTATTGCAGGTCATACTGCGCCTGTCTGATTCCGTATTATTGCTGTATTGGACCGCAGATAAAGTTAGGTAAAATCCAGCGCTCGTCCCGTGTCCCCCTTTTCATTTGTGCCTGTCTTGTGAATGTCCTGTACTACTTCCTGAAACAACGAACCATGAAGCCCGCCTGCAAGCTTTGTTGGTTGATCCACATTGTGTTTTCTAGATGGTTTGCGCCATAAAGGCCGAACTTTTTTTTTTGTTGACCCCAGGACATTCTGCGAACTGTGGGATGCGCTGTAAGAGCTTGGGAATGCCGAGGAGACCGAGACGGAAGGCGGCGAAGATGAAGGAGACCAAAGATGAAAAATTTGAATGGCTGTTGCTAGTCTGTTAGACATAGCGAAGAAAATCAGAAATCCTGTGAACTTTCCTGCTACGAGTGGAGTTGTCATTTCTTTTTGCGAAAAGTGGCGGCCCCGTCCGGTTACATTTTCTTCTTCACGTCCTTTGTCCCCTGCGCTGCTGAAAAACCGTCACACCAACTTGCCCAAGCTTCTACAGTATCATTTTCTTCTTCGAGAATCTTTTTCACCGGAGTTGGCTTGATGGAGACGCTTGGAAAGAAATGTGTCAGAGCGATCGGCACTATTCGTGAGAACCGACTGTAAGTTGTCCCACTACCAACAACAACAAAAAAAGCTAGATGGAGAAGCACGGGCACAGCTTCTGGTACAAAAAAGGAAGCACACGTCGTAAAATAGCGCAACAGTAACGTCATGATAACAGCCACAAATTATGCCACTACTGAACTAATTTCGGCGGTTAGTAGGTGGTCTTTTACTAGGAAAGAAAAAAAAACTCCCAGTACGGTTGAAGATTTAAATTTAAAATTAAACCAATTTTCTTTTTTTTCAATTTTGCATCAGAATTCCGCAGGGAGGCCGAGTCAAGGTGTCACCGGCAGGGCAAGTTATAGACTAGGAATGCTGATAATAGTACCCGCCGCGGTGGCTCAGTGGTTAGGGCGCCCGGCTACTGATTCGGAGTTCCCGGTTTCGAACCCGACCGCGGCGGCTGCGTTTTTATGGAGGAAAAACGCTAAGGCGCCCGTGTGCTGTGCGATGACAGTGCACGTTAAAGATCCCCAAGTGGTCGAAATTATTCCGGAGCCCTCCACTACGGCACCTCTTTCTTCCTTTCTTCTTTCATCCCCTCCTTTATCCCTTCCCTTAAGGTGCGGTTCGGGTGTCCACCGAGATATGTGAGATAGTTATTGCGTCATTTCTTTCCTCAAAAAACACTTAATTTTCATGATTCCGTACGTACATCTGACGTGCGCGTGACGGCAGGCGGGACGACCATAGGAGAGCCCCTTTCGCTAGGCGAAAAAAACCGACCCGCGTAGTTTCGATTTCTGAAATTCGCCGCCAGCCAACGGCGACGGCGGCTATCGGACGCTCATCAGCCTGTGCTCCACTTTTGAACGCCAACGTCGCTGGTCATTTCCCTTTCCGCTTAGAAGTCTTATCATTCCAACGCTAATGTGCGTTCCCGTTAGTTTATTAATTAAATTTTAACACCCGTCTTGCTACATTCAGTAGCCAGTCACGTGTCACTCATGGATTTATTTTTTTAGTCATTTTGCATGACCAGAATATAATTTACACACTTTGTTTTTGATGCAATATTCGTCAAGCGGGCTTTCCCGCATACCTTAGTTGCAAGCGAGGTGGCGGGGCTCATGCTAGAATGTTGTGAAGGCCACAGAACGAGTTTTATAGCAGTGGGCGCTAGGTGTGTAACATATTACGGAAGAATGAAACAAACAAACAAAAACGCGCTTTAGCGCTGTGATGGTTCAAAACAAGTTCAAAGCGGAGAAGCCCACTTGCGGAATCTCGCACTAGGTTCAAGTCTATCGGCGCCCGAATTTGACCGGTCCACGCGATAAACGCCGGAAAACAAAGCGAATATGACGTCTTTGTGGGGTTTTCCTGCCACTTTAAACTCCAAGATCTGATAACGAGCAAGCACATTGTAGTTTTGCTGTGGTCGGATTTATAAGATTGGTGCGGCAATCGTTCGCTGCCGGATATTCGGCAGTTTCCGGATATTCGAAAATTTCCGAATAGTACATATTTCTCTAATCGAGTATGAACCGAATAACAAACACATGCGATTCGTATTCGAAATTTTTAATATTGGCAAGCCCCTAACTAGAACGTTGACTAATTTTAATCGATTACCTATCTAGTTAAAGTAATTTTTAGACCTAGCGCCTGATGTCCGCTGGCGTTGACAGTTTGTTCCTGAAAAGATGTCCTTCTATTTGAAGCTCCCCATTTTTAATAAAATTTTTGAGGGTACGCTGACACATCGGGCGCATTCCTGCAGGTAGGCTCCTCGTACTGTACATCGGTTGCGTACTGCACTCCGAAAACTGCGGTACTCCACCTCACAACTCACAGTTGGCAGGGAAAAGGAAGGCGCGAGCCCGGCGCGGCGGCTTCCACACCAGCGTGGTTGGCCACCAGCCACACCAGCGTGGTTGCCGCGAGCCATTTGTGGGACGAAGTGCAAGCTGTCCCTCTCTTGCAAGGTGCATTTGCTCGTTACGGAGGAGCCCCCTTTCCCCCTTTTGGTCTTAAGGTCGGCGTATGTTAGCACACTAGAGCATGTGCACTGCCCTGAAACGGAAGGCTGGCAGAAGACGCTTTCTGGCTAGTACCGTCCATACGCAGTATGCGACAAAGGCATCCAGCCGTCTGCGCAGGTTTCTCGCACTTGACTCAGCGGGCTGTACCAAGGTCGCAGGAGACGAGACATGGCAGTAATTGAACTACCGCAGTAAAATTAATTAATGCCCTGATAATCGTAACCAATTTGTTTTCTGGCTTGGAAATTTCAGTAACGAACGAATTACTTTGGGGCATTAGCTTAACCGCGAAAGTAATTAATGCTAAACTACGTTTATTAAAATGTACAACTGCTACTTGTGCCTGAAAACCTTTGATCTCTCTTTTGCCTGGTAGGGAATTCAGAGAGCAGGAACCACGCCGCCGACATTCAGATTGTTTGCTGACGATTGCGTTATTTATCGCAAAATCCCGTCTGTTAATGACCGCATCGCTCTTCAAGAACATCTACACCGCATTAATAACTAGTGCGCATCATGGTAAATGTCCCTTAACACTGATAATTGCCAATTAATGACATTTCGCCATAAATGGTCTAATTACCTTTTTACTTACTCGCTTAACCACAGACTAGTCACTCTTGTGTCATCATACAAATACCGTGGCGTACACTTTTTGCCTAATCTCTCATGAGAAACCCACATAGAAAAAATTACTGCCAAAGCTGACCGTACATTAGGTTATTTAAAACGTAACCTCAGAGGTACACCTTCTTCCACACGGCAGCTCGCATATCAAACATTTGTCCACCCTCAACTTGAATAGACATCTTCCATTTGGTAACCCCTACAAGACTACCTAATTCATTCCCTAGAGCACGTACAAAAGCGTACCGTTCGCTTTATTGCTCGCAACAATTGCCGACATTCCAGCATAACTAACATTAAGGCGTCGTTGTCCCTTCCATCCTTAGAATCTCGCAGAACAATAGCACTTATCTGCCTCTTCCATACAATTGTTTACAGCCGTCATTCCTTCACACTACCTCTCACAGAACCGGCCCGCACATCGCACCGATTGCATAATCACCTCAGTTTTAAACGACTTTCGGGAAGGACCACCGCATTCAACTTATCAGCCCTGTCCTGTGCAATCCTTTATTGGAATAGACTTCCTGACAGCACTGTTCAAATCTCAGATCATGATATTTTCAGAGGAAAAATAAGCAGCATTTTGTTCTAAAGTGTGTTTTTCAATTAGTTTTATTTTCTGGTTGGTTGCTTACTATTGTATAGCGGTGTTAAAATAACCGTCCTCTATTTGCTTCTGTTTCGCCCCCAAGTTGTGTAACCCCCTCACATAACACTCCAGTCGGAGCCCGTGAGGTATTTTAATAAATAAATAAACAAGTACTCTGCTGTCCGGTCGTTGGCCGCGGTCACAGAGGAATAGGCAAAGGCCAGGAGGGAACTTGTCGCGTTTCCCAAACAGCAAGATGTAAGGCTGTGCTTGGGCCTCCGAAGGCCAGATGGGCTCACCTATAGTCACGCCTGCGGAGGCCACAATGGCGTCCGCTTACGCTCGTACACACGGGGCGGGTGAAACAGGCGGGAACTCGGGCGGTGTGACCATTCGCAAGTGGGAAGTACACCGAAGTGAATTCCTTGTTATCACCGCCGAACAGATAAATGACCTTTTCACAGACATCAAGGGGTGCATACAGCTCCGTGTAGCGAGGCAACCAGTTCTGGGCACGTTTCTGTCTTCAGCTCAGCGAAAGTGACGAATGTTTGCCTGTGCTTCTGTGTTCTTTGTTTAGTTCGCATTGCTTTAACTTTGTAACATCCCAAAATATCGAGGAGAAAAGGGAGGGGGAAAGAACAGTCGATCGGGACAAATTTTGCCGGAAAGACCAAAGAATGCGCGGGTGTTGTTTGAGAGAAGATTTGGAGTTTCTATGTGAGAGCATAACCAAAATCCGGCGCCGTACGGCGTTGTCCAGAAAAATCTTGGTTGGCAGGCGGGTAGTTACTTCATCAGTGACGTCACCAGAGTGGAGCAATCAATTGGCTAGAGGAAAATGACGTCACCGGACGGGAGAATGCGCATTGGCTGGAGGGAAGTGAGACATCAATAGACGAAGTTCATCCGTGTGATTCTTCCGCGTGCTTAGCGTGGCAGGTGGTGTACGTGAAGAGCTAGAAAACACCATTGCTTGGAAAGAACAACTTGGGGCTCAGAAACACCCGGGCCACTTCCGGCAAAGCCATCAACAGATTCGAATACCATCGCACTTCCGACACACAATGAAATAAGGTGTCCTGGGTTTTTTTTTTATTTAGGAAAGAGTTACTGCGATTGTCTAAGAGGCGTGTTGCGCAGTTCAGCGGATGAACCATATTTTGGAATTTGATGCTATTGATGCGAACAAGAAATCGGTGCAGCACGCACAAGCTACCCGGACGACAAATTCTTGCAAATCAACAGGGCCCGACTACACGACGCATCGAGAAATTAGATTCACCGTCAAATGATTTTGCGATTTTTCAGACGCATGCAAGGCTGAAAAATGCCGTAATGTACAGCACTGGGCTGCCGTAATCTGCGTCAGCAGAGTGGCTGTCAGCATGGAAAAGGACACTTTCTTCAAGGCATGGCGCTATTTTCGAGCCCCGCTTTGATGCTGATGCGCTGCAGCGGTACGATAGACAAACCTCAAATGCTTGCAATTGCTGTTGCATGGGTACTTCTTTGAGTGTATGAAAACCGAAAAGGAATTCAAAAGTATTTATAATGTAATGTCGTGAGTTTTCTTGAGCAGTATTAGGTATTGTAATCCGTGATTTTTAGGAAAAGAATTAGCAATGTAATTTACAAACCTAGTTCTACCGCGAAGTCTACATCGATGCCGGCCGCGGCAGCGTATTTTGATGGAGGCGAAATATAAAAACGTCCACGTGCTGTGCAATGTCAGCGCAATTTAAAAACTCACAGGCGGTCTAAATTAATCCGGAGCCCTCCTCCGTGGCATCCCCGATAGCTGAAGCTTCTCTTAGAAACGTCAAACCACACAAATTACCCTTTATTTATTTAATCCTATCATGTCTTCCAGACATCCGGTTTCATTGTGCATAGATGACATGTGTGCACATTAATCCCCGGTCGCGATCCCAATACCGATCGCATAAGGCGCTAAGCTAATCAGTGATGCTCGGTTCATGTCATGCGATGATGACATAGCAGTAACTGCTGTGCTACGATTGGCTTTTAAGCCAGTGCGCCTTTATCATTTCTTCCAACGTTCCCGAGGCATGCGCTCAAATACTTCAAGGCCTCAGCACTGCATTTCTCGCCGAGTGCAGACGGTACTAGCAGAAAGAAACTGCTCACATCGCCCTAACGTCCAAAGGCGGATCCTCGTTGCTAAAGGTAAGCTGTTCGTTTGTAATGCTAGCACCGGCTGGAGCCCAATTAATATCTATTTAGCACTCTTCAAACCGCGCTAAACGCTATTGATTTGCTCTGTTGTCTATTGTAATCTTCGCCAACGTCCTAAATGCCTTGTTAGAGGCATTATGGTGCCTGGCGCCATAGCTCTTCGCAACGCCACATGGCCTAGCCAGCCTGTCTATATGTGATGCCGGTCATTTTGAGATGCTTTGAAACGTGAGCTTTATTTCATAATTAGTCTATTTACGCCCACTGCATGCAAATTTCGTAACCTTACCCGGCCCCCTGACTTCCTGCCGCCTTCTGCAACTCTTTTCTATTCTGTTTGAATCCAGTTCGTTACCTTTAACGGACATGTTATTCTCCTTCGTATTACATGCCCGGCATATTTCTTCCACTTTTTTGTAACTACGATGTGATTAACCCTTCTTCGTTCCCAGAACCAGTGCTCTTTATGCCGCTTAAAGTTACGCTTGTTTTCCTTTCCAAGCTCGTTGCGTTGTCCTAGAGATAAGTTCAACCCTTTTCGTTAGCCTCAATGTTTCTGTCCCATAGGTTAATAAACTACCACGCTTGTAAATGCTGTGGGAATGCCTGGCAGACACACTCCACCCCATGCTTATCCTTCTAGTTACTTCACTCTGGTGGTTCTGTTCTGCAGTCACTGCCTGGCCAAAGTACGTGTATTCACTCACCACTTCGCTGCTTACTCTGGACTGCTCTTTCCTTCCAAGAATGTTGGGCATTGCTTTCCGAGTGTGTTGTTGCGCTTATTGGCCGCGCCACTGCAGGCGAGCTTGTGTCGGGGTCGGCTGCCTCCGTCGCCGCCACTTATTCTTGATGTCATCGCGCTAGTCGTATGCTCGCCCCAGGCGCTCGCCCACGGTACAAGCAGGAGTCGACAACGGGGACCCCAATGGAGTGAAACCATTGCGCTCGTTGAAGAGGCGTGCACTTCACTAAATGAAAATTGGCTAGCCTCGTTGTTTGGATTTTTCTGATAACTATCACAGAAAACTGTTTTACACGTGTCATAATGGCATGGCCAAAGTCACAACTGTAGAAAAATGGATTGCGACACAGAAGCCAGACCAGCTAAGCGTACACTGAGCGAAACAATCGCAAAATGCAACATACGAGTCACACCGTGGTGGCTTAGCTTTACTGGTCGCTGGGCAAGTTTGTTCACGGCTTTTATTTAAGAGCAAATTGCGCAAACATAAATGACGAACGCTGGAGACGAGGAAAAGGGGACTTGCGCAGAACTGACACTTATTTCATTGCCTCCACGCCACAGCGTATATAGGCACAGGGAAAAGTATGCACCGCTAAAAAGCAACCCAGACCAAGCAGCGCGCGTTTCAGAAGAAACCCTGGGGAAAAAAGAAAGAAAAATTGCAGAGTTGCATTTTCCATGCGCACCGGCTTGATGCGTGTCCTTTCCTTCTTCGCTGGGAGCATTTTTTAGCTCAACTGATACGTTGTGGCATGAAGGCAATAAAGAGAACTGTAAGTTCGTGCCAGTCCAGTCTTCCTCGTGTCCTTTATTTGCATATCATATTTGCGCGATTTGGTCTTGTTAGCGCCGTGGTGATGGAAATGTTGAAGAGTGCTGCAAGCGTGGCACTTCCTGCAGGTAATCTTGATATTGTTTACTTTATCACTCACCAGGGCAAGCTATACATAACAGATTCACAATGGCCTCGACGTCTCGTGGTGCTGAAGCTTACGCTGCGTCATCTCATTCATCCAGGTGAGTAAAATCTGCAAGTCACCACGACGGCAGCTATGTTGAGCTGCGTTCCACACGCTCAGATTAGCACAGCGCACCCGGGGGATTTAAGACGCTGTTATTAAAGTGACATGGCCGGTCTGCATTTGCTTCAGTCAGAGTTCTATGTGGGCTTGTCGGTCGGTGATATGGTTTATTTGTTCATTCATTATACCTACGCCGCCGCGGTGGCTCAGTGGTCATGGCTCTCGGCTGCTGGCCCGCAAGGCGCGGGTTGTATCCCGGCCGCGGCGGTCGAATTTCGATGGAGGCGAAATTCTAGAGGCCCGTGTACTGTGCAATGTTAGTGCACGTTAAAGAACCCCACGTGGTCGAAATTTCCGGAGCACTTCACTACGGCGCCCCTCATAGCCTGAGTCACGTGGCGACGTTAAACCCTCGTAAACCATCTTACACCGTGCGTTTGATGCATGTGGCAGGTCCCAGGAAGCTCCCGATCGCCTTACCCTGCATTCCAAAACGAAGCAAAAAATTCTGGCTTTGTAAATCAAAGAAAAATACCACCATGCCCTCACCAGTGGTGTATGAGGGGTTAGAAGCCAGTTATAAAGAGAAATAATTGTCCCAGAGTGGAAAATTTTTACACGCTCGAAGGTGTACATACAAAATAATAGCGAAGATGCTACTCAGTGATACCAGTCCCGGGGGTGCATGTCCGGGGAGACTCCTTAATATCCCTTGGGAAGCGGCAGGTCGGGATGGTTGTATGAATTATTTTCGTTTGGGCGAGTTGATTCAATTGTAAAGTACGTACTTGCGTGAAGACATGGGCGAGCGAGCAACCAAAGAACGCGTACAGAGCACAAACTCCTAATCAGTTTGTTTCTAAGAAAGCAGATAAAGGCAGAAAATGCCTGACGTGAAAACAGTATAGACCAAAAAAAAAAACTGGGTTTCCCATCGACACCGCCGCCAAGTATAAAGTGAAGGCCAGAAACCAGAAAGACAGCAACAAAGGCTTCTGCTAAATTCAAGGAGTCGGCATAGCAAGTGGGTGACAGTAGAAAATGCGAAGTAGAAAAATAAAACCAATGAGAAATATTTCAACAAGCAGGCGATCAACGGGTAAAAAGCATCGTAGCAAAGCAGACCCAGATAATTAAACTGAAGGAGGGGACTGCAGTAAGCGTCAAACTGTAAAAATGTAATTTGTACAAAGGCGAGGTAATTCAAGCAAAGCAGTGCATGTGTCCGTCTAAGACGACTAATTCGTTGTTCAGAAGTAACACTGAAGCACTGCTAACACCAGTCACCTAATTAGTTATACGAAGAGCCTCAATAATTTCTGAGTATTTATCAGTTATTTCGCTGACTGATAAATGCAAGCCTTTGTTGTTACATTCCTAGCCTGTACCGAAACGAATAGTCAGAGAGAAATAACTAAGGCACTCATTCGTTAGACGTACTACGAGGGAAGGCCTGCAATATGAATTACCGCCGTAGTCTTTCTTGCCTAAATAGTTATCAATTAAATTTCTTACTTGCTTGCAGGTTGTCTGATGCACATTAAGTAAACGCACTCTTTCGGATTTATACAAAATCGCCTGCAGAATTTCTCGCATATATGCAATGAATATAAGCATGTGGAAGCTCCATATGGTGAGAGCACGGTGGGCCCAGGAGAGGTACCATGCTCGTGCCACTGACCATTCACGGGTCATTTATGAAATAGTATAGAAATGAATTACCGGCATACTAGTTATGTTTAAAAATAGATTAAAAAGGTTGGGACTAGGTGATACAAAGGGAAAAAGAAAGAGAAGACTAGTTTACCACCTTTGCAGCATCCCGACACTATACGGAACGGATCCGCCGGCGATCAGGGCTGTATCGAACTTATACCGCTTTCGTGTTCCTCTCTCGGGCAACACCTTTCTTTGGGATGCGTATTCGGATGGATAGAGCTTATCGCGGGCCCCAGTGCTTATTTTCGAATGTCTGCAGAGTGTATGTCGCCTATGCTGACGCTCTGTGCTAATGTTGGCGGCACAACGCAGTAAACTGCCCCCGAGCCCAAAGACTTGAAGCTCACTGGCTATCCTGCACGACGAGAAATGTCCGCTACATTCGCATCATCTGCATCGCCTAATGCGCCCTGGCATAGCCCTTCAATGCTAGAACATTGAAGGACTGTGGCCTTAGTATTAACGTTGCCTTGCAATGATTTCCTCTATTGACCGCTCGGTGAGTGCCATGTTTTCATGGCTGAAACGCTAGCAGTCAAGACGCAGCTGCGTGCGCAATCTAGCCAGTGAAACACATACCTTAATCCAAATACGTGCAATAGATGTAAGGCCCTTCAATTTCTTCTAAAGTCGCATTATCTCGGTTTCTGCAGCCTGAGACTGTTTTCAAAGGGTGAAGTTGAACTGAACTTATTTCAGAAAACTGCCATCGCCAAATGCAATTTTCTACTGCGAACAGCTGAGGTGAAGGGACCCTATAGGAATGTCAGTAGCTGCAGTAAACTTACATCATTAAAAGTTTTCGCAGTAAATTGTTAATGTAATTCTTGTGTGGGCTGGCGAAACAGTTGCTAAACAGTTGTTTGGGCGAGTTGAGAAATTAAAACGGATTGTGGGGAAAGCAAGGGGCTCTGTGACTGTCCTACTTCTCGATGGACACCTCAACAGTGCCGGAGGAAAGGTACGATGGCAGGAGTGAAACAAGAGAGGTGCCACAGAGGAAGGCTTCGGAATTATTCCGACCACCTGGGGACCTTTAACGTGCACTGAAATCGCACAGCGCATTGACGCCTTTCGCGTTCCACCTCCATCGAAACGCTGCCGGCGAGTCGGTTCGTTCGAAAAACGAGTAAAGTGAAGAGCGAACTGAAAAATGAGCGAATAAAAGACTCGTTCACTGTGAGGACAGGCGCCGACTATCAAGACGTCTGTCTCTATGAATAAAAGAAGCTTTTGCATTTTAGCCATCTGCACGGTCCCTCTGTAAATTTCGTATTGGTGGTGGTGAAAACATTTATTGGCTATGGATCAGCCCGTAACGGACCGCTCCTTACAAGCACTAGGTGGAGGTCCCTGGTTTGGGACCCCAGTGGCGGTGGCCGCCGCCCGAGTGCGCTCGACTAAGCCTTGTTGGGCTTGCAAGTCGTGACAGCCGAGCAAAGTCGCCTGCCAGTCCTCCCGGGTTGGGTATGTGTTTCTTCGTTATGTCCTATCTTCTTCGCGCAAGTACGTACCTTGTTAGAAATAAACCAACTCGCCCAAACAAAAGCATTAACTCCAACTCCAAACAGCTGCCTTCCCAAAGTGAACAATGACCGTCAGAAGTATGACTCGTAACGTCGGCTGACTTTCTTCAATGAGCGGCTTGCCTTTTTTTTTCTTTCCCCCTCCCCCCCTCAGCTCTTCCTCTCAACCTTCCGCCAGCTTCTCCTCTCCACATTACGTCAGACTCTCCCGCGCACGTTCCGCCGGAGTCTGTCGAAGGCCAGTGCGCACCCCGTGCAGTGGCATTAGGGAACGGCTGTGGGCGATCAGCCGGATGGTGGACGACTTCCTCCTCGCGTCGAAGGAAGGATGGATTACTCTGCAGCGGCTGATGTCGCAGAAGCGTATAGCCTTTGAGCGAGACGAAGATAGCGAAAACTACGTCAGCATGGAAGGAAAGACGGTCGTCATAACTGGAGGCACCTCAGGTGAGGCACCTGCGCTGTTAAATGAGGTGAGGCATAGCTTTGTACGCTACTCGCTTTCACCAGTAGTGTTATTACGTTTTTTTCTTGCCACTTCCTCTCTGTACTGCCTTCATCGATAAAATAAATGAAATAAATTAAATGAAAACGATGCGGCCCGCGTTCCGGCAGTGTCAGTCTTCAGGCAGGCACATTGCAAACCCGGTCGTTCCGTTCTCTCGTGTGTGACATCCCGGCAGAAGCGAACAGGCCAAATATATACATTCCAATTGGTTATACGAAACTCGGGCGAGTGACCCTGCTCGTGCCACCTGCAGGAGTGGGCCTGGCCACGGCCACGGAGCTGGCGAAGCGCAGGGCGCGCGTGATCGTGGGCTGCCGCGATGTGGTCAAGGGGCGCGAGGACACCACGGGCGTGTACTTGGTGGCCGATCAACACGTGACAGTGCGCTGCCTGGACCTCAGCTCGTTCGCCTCCGTGTGGAACTTCGCCGAGGAGGTGCTCTCCACCGAGACGCGTCTCGACGTGCTCATCAACGCCGCCGCCATGGTGCCTGGTAAGTATGCTGTCCGACATATGTCTGCACGTGGGAAATTTGCTGTACAAGATGTACGCCGATCAGGTTAAATGTAAATTGGTGTTGAGGAAAGGAAATGACGCAGTATCTGTCACGTCTCGGTGGACATCCGAACCGCGCCGTAAGGAAGGAACGAAGGAGGCAGTGAAAGAAAGGAAGAAAGGTGCCGTATTCCTTGTTCCCTTTCCTTTCCTTCCTTTCCTCCTTTTCTTTTCTTTCCTCCCTTCCCTTGTTTTCTTTCCTTTCCTTTCCATTTTTCCATTCTCAACGCCAAGGCGCCCGTGTGCTGTGCGATTTCAGTGCTATTTCTTATTCCTTCCCAACACAAATTTGCTGTTGCCAGCGCAGTGCCTCAGTGGTTATGGTGCTCGGCTGCTTCGGTACTGGTCGCGGCGAAATGCCAGAGACCCGTTTATTGTGCGATGTCAGTGGGAGGGGGAGGTTACGAGAAGAGGAAACACGCGTGCATTCCAATTAGCTGCCAAGAGCAGTATTCGCGACCTTGGCTGCCCACTTCTACATTTCCTCTCTGCCGAGATGTGATTTAAGCTCAACACGCAGTCCTGGTATTTCGCCATCGCGGCAGGCATGCTCTGCACTATGCGTCGTGTCGGAATTCTTAATTTTTTTTTTTAGCCGAATACAATGAAGAGCACCTTGGCCATGCTTACTAAGACAAGCAGAAGACTGGTCATGTAGATGGTACTGCCACTATGTGAGGCCAGTGCTGATCAGGATAAAAGAGGATTTGCACATATGCATATTCTAGTAAAAATTCTTTGCCAGCTTATGCGCAGCTCCACTGTTATCACGTAGTAAGCAATAAAAGAGCTGAATACCAGTGCATTAACGCTCTCCTACTGACAACTCCCAGATTACAGCTTAAAGGAGTTCACGACAGACGACAACGAGCGCTCCATTCAGACGAACTACATCGGCCACGTGCTGCTGACCACTTTCCTCCTCGGTGAGAGTTTCCTCTGCGTCGCCTTTTGAACCGGATTTTTGGAGTTAAAAAAGTGCCCAAGAAATATCCGTACTTTAATCTCGCTATTGTTCACTTCAGTAAAGCATCGCCACTGAACTTCGTGTCCTGTGAAGCTCACCTGGAGACGAGCGAAAGAAGCATGCCACCGAAGTAGCGACATTAGCAGCTTAAGCTCATGTACAGTGCACAAGGTTGCCCGGATCAAATGAATATCTCTGCAGTTCAGTGCTTGTATACAGCTGCTATGCATCAGTGCTACGGCTGCTTCGATCCTCATCGTTTCAGATGCATTGAGCGTGTGTTCCTAAACTGATAATAGCAGTTATTTATGGCACAGCTATTGATCGGACTGGAAATCTACAAAATTTTGAGACCTCAAGTATGTCGTTAAAAAAGACCAGGACTCGCAAACGCTCAGGTGACCGCACAGACTGCTTAACACTTCCGACTAGTTGCTCTGACTTTTGACAGCCAGCCAAATCTAGCTGCGGTCAGCGTGGACCCATTTTTGAAAACAGCAAAACAAAGCTCCTTTATAGAGACGTCCGCCCGGAAAGACCAAGCTTAGTGTAACCTGAGTAACGAGGGTAGCACCCTTAAGTGCTTGCTTTGCTGCATGTATAACGGCTCTGGTTATCAACTTTTGCAAGCTTTTGTTCCTGTATTACGCACAGCTTCTCGTAGCTCTGGAGGAGTCTGCACGATGACTTCTCCGCATGCGTTGCTCTTAAGTTGTCTTTGTAAGTGGTGATTACAAGGTACCTTCGTTTGGGTCGAGATGCATCCAGTTGCAACTCTAAAGGTCATCGCCATCAGCCTAACGTCTACTGCTGGACAAAAGTTTCTCCCATGCACCGACCACCCATTTACCCTGCCTTGCAGCAGCGGCGGCCACAAGATTATGTAACGGGACTCGCAAGCGCAGTCCGCTTCACGAATAAGTTTCCTGTCCCAAGTGAACGTTGCTGCAGGGCTTGATCGTTATTGCAGAGAATCCTGACATCTTCGGAAAGTGCACGGCACACTGGCCAGACGGAGAAACACTCTGACTTGTTCCCAGTTTATCCCCCTTCTTTAACCGATGAAAATTTAAAAAAGAATTAAGTTAGTTTAGAACTGGCCATTCGGTAAGTGGTAGTTAACGCACTAGCTTAAAAGTGGACAAAAATTAAAAATTAACCTATCCACTAGAAGGGAAAGGCGTAATCAAAAAAGCGGACCGCGTCCAGCTGTCATAATAAAACCATCCGACGTTATGCCGTAGTGCACATGAATCGATTGACACTATCAATCCAAATAGGCGGCGTAAACTCTTACAAAAATGGTCTATATACTTCTTATAGACTCTATTGCCTTCCTATAGATATTTATTTTTGTTTATTCATAGTGCATAGACTGTCTATAGACAAGTCTACTAAATTGTATAACCATAAATCTATAGATTGTCTATAGACTCTCTATAGGATTTGTATTGACTATATAGACTGTTCTCTAGGATTCTTAGATAGACAAGTCTACTAAATTGTATAACCATAAATCTATAGATTGTCTATACTCTCTATAGGATTTGTATTGACTATATAGACTGTTCTCTAGGATTCTTATATAGACTTCATAGACAGGAGTCTATGGACAGTCTATAGACTGTCTAAAGAAGTTTTCGTAAGGCAACTCGCCGCACCGAGTGCATGCAGCTCTCTGCTGAGGGGAAGCATTCTTTGCTCGTGGAGTCCTCGCGGCAGGCGTGTCGGTGATCGTTATTGCTCCCACAGAGCTGCTGCAGAAGAGCGCCCCCAGCCGCATCGTGAACGTGTCGTGCGGCGGGCATCAGCTGGGTAGCATCGACGGGATTCTGGGCCTCCTGCTACGAGACGGGCGCGAGTACATGCACCCGGGACTCGCCTACTACGACTCCAAGCTGGCGCTGGTGTTCTTCACCGAGCTGTTGGCGCGCGACCTGCGGGACTCCGGTGAGTGCGTACCCGTACATGTGCCCGCTTTCCTGAGCACGGCAAGCGCTTTGAACGGCAAGCGCTACTGTGTCCCCGTCTAAATATATCTTGCACAGTGGTGCGGTGCGCCTTTCGTACTCTAGTGGTTACCTTGCATAAATAAACTAAAGGGGGGAAAAAGCGCTCAACATGTTTTCGACGTCATGAAAGGAATTTTTCTTGGCAGCTTTGTACTGCTGGTATCTAATATCTATGCTTACTTTTGCTCTGCGCACGAAACATGCCCCAGCAATTGACAAGCTCTCTTTCTTGCTGTCGCGCACAAAGCCCCCTTTGTTGTTCTCACCGTCACCACGCAAGCACGTGTCGAACGAGTCGGTGGGCGTTTCTTGATGCGTAGCCTGCGACGCCCAGCGAGGAGAACTGGCGAAATTCTTTTCTAGGCAGGTGAGATTTTCACAGGCCACACATGAACGCCAAAATGTATTTGCGTGGGCACTGTCGCAGTTAGCAAGTTTACTCAGGCATTGCTGGGATCGGAACGGGGCTGAATGACAAGTAATGAATGGCTGAATTAATTACGAATTAATTATTCACCACTCTCTCCAGGAGCTTAAGCTTCACGCTCGTATTTTCGCGTCAGTAGCTACGCGTTAAAAAGCAGATGACGTCAGATTTAAACAAGCCTCCAAACCGCGTAGGCAAGTTGAGGATGTATGAAAGCTTTCCTAGGCCGCCGCGGTGGCTCAGTGGTTATGGCGCCCCGCTGCTCACCCGAAAGACGCGGGATCGATGTCGGCCGCAGCAGTCGAATTTCGATTAAGGCTCAATTCTAGAGGCCCGTGTAGTGTGCGATGTCAGTGCACTTTAAAGAACCCCAGGTGATAAAAATTTTCGGAGCCCTTCACAACGGCGTCCCTCATAGCCTGAGTTTTTTTGGGACGTTAAACCCCCCTAAACCATTCAGTCATTCCTGAATCGATAGACTACAGCGCTACAGTAATAAATAGGCTGCTGCTGTGATCGAGAATGGCGCATTTATATTCAAGTAAAGTACCAACAATTGCAATAGTGCAGGCGTCGCGTTCACCGGCAGGTTTGTTCAAAAGTAAAGTACGGTGACGTCAAGGCAAGTTTTTGAGCGCGGTTCCTAGAGGATGAGGTTTTTGTTCTCGACATCACAGGTTTGAAAAAATTCCATTGTTAGCCCCCTTGTAGGACAGCTGGACTCGTGTTATCCCACTTGCATGAAATTCCGGTCAATCTAGGTATTTTTTTTTTTGTTTTGCTAGCTGATTATTACCCAACAATCCAACATCAGTCAACTGCCTCGTAATACTTCTTGAAGTAGTTTTTAATCCTATTGCGAGTTCCCTTATACGTCGATAAGACTGGAGTACGGATAGGTAACGCATTTGACACTATATCTTATTTATTGTGAATATCGTGTTCCACTGACGTTGTCTCTGATGCAGTGCTTCTTTATTTACATTTTTGTTATGTCATAAGCTTGTTTTGTTTTGTGCACATAGTGTCACCAATTCTTTGTACTTTGTTGCCGTAATATTATCACCTTTGTGTAAGTGCGGCACGCGTTGTCCACCGCTGCCATTGTTCCAGGTGCCGGGACCTCGTCAGGCCAATTGGCCTTTTGTCTCGGCTCCCTCTTTACTTCCAAAGAATCAAATTCCAATTTCATTTGAGGTCTTCTTACGAAGGTCTTCTTACTTTTTCTACGTAATTAGTGGTCTAAACTGCTTGAATGCGATGGGTGTGAGCGCAATTTTACCCTTTGTATGCATGTGAAGCACGCATCCAGCTTGCGCGGTATAAAGGGTTCAATCCGCTTTTGTCAGCAATAAATTGCTCTTTTGTTGCCGAAAAAACATCACCATAACAAGACTCTCGCAACCTTTTTTATTTTGCAAAACCCCGAATTGAGCATGACTCCGCTTGCCGCCTGCAGGTGTCACTGTCAACACGGCCGACCCGGGAGTGCTGAAAGATGGAGCCTGCGTACGCTACCCAGGAGTACAAGGCGGGCTAATCGAGTGTCTCAGGCGTCGATATGGGAAGGTACCGTATACTACTGAATGTCTGACGGCTGAATGTTCAACTTTCGGCTCATTATACTGCTGATAAGCGATCGCTCTGCCATAGCTGCTCTGCCACACTTAGAAGAAATGCTTGCGCCTACACCCAGATGTCGTATTGTCTCTTCTTTCAGACGGCAGCAGAGGGCGCGCAGACGTGCGTCTACCTGGCGATGGACCCCTCGGTTGCCAACGAAACTGGAAATTACTACCTCGACGGCAAACGACAGAAGCCCGCCATAGAGGGACCCGTTCCTCCTTGCATAGAGGGAATTTACGAGCTGACTCTGCGTCTGTCCAACGCCCAAGAAGCAACGAAGTTATTGCCAAAGTGAGGGCTGTGCCTTCTCACGGAAAACCCGCGGACGTAACGCATTGTGCTGAAATTATTTTAGACCTGACTCTGCTCTGACAACCTGCATAAGGGCCGATTTTGAACTTCTAACATTTTGTGCGATGACGTTTAGCGGGGATAAAGAGCCAACGTTGCTGCGCTAATTTTTTTATATTTTCGTAGATTTAAACGTTAGTCTTAAATAAAGGCTATCGTGCCCTCAAGCGCTAATATTAAATAGGAAGTCAGTGCTACAGCTTTCCATGAAACTGGCACGAACTTGCATCTTTAGTCATCTTTTAAGCGTCGGTAGATAAAATTCCCGCATAATAACGCGTTTAAATGCCGAGACATAGCTCACACTGGGGTGTGCATCCATCCCATGACTGCGACACAAGCTCGCGTCTTTAGTTATCGTTTAAGCGTCGCTGGATGACGCGCCCGCAGAATAACGCGTCTAATGTCACAGGTAGCTCACAATGACCTCAACGTCAACCTGACTATTCTGAGCTGCTTGGTGGCAATGCTCCCCGTTTTCGCCAAACAAGATATAGCATTCCCGTAATGATCTTAGTTCTAGACTGATGTAACTCAACGCGACCCACGGGCGGGGAAAGGAATTACGTGCGAGTGTGGGGTTGATGCCAAGTGTGGAGAAATAAAATCGATTGAGAAACGTCGTCTGTAAGCGTAAAAATTTCTAAACGCGGCTCTCCTGGTTTTATTTACCTTTAAACAAAATATTCCCCGCCTTCCAGTCCACACACCACAAGCATCGTGGTGGATTTTTTTTCTCTACTGAATTAGGACGGGATAAACTTACAATAACTGGCGAAAGGGCCACGGCTTATTGGGTCTCGTTTGGAAAAAGAGACAGGAGGGTTTTTCCAGTGCTGAATCAGCCCCAACAAAGAAAAAAAAAGGCACACGGGGCGAAAATAATTAAAAAAAAAAGCTCTCAGGATGGTTATCACTACGTAACGCGTGATTCAGCGACAGCTGTTGAGGTATTTTCCCTTATCGATATAGTGAGGTAAAGAAGGTAACATAGAAAGTAATGATAAAGAAGGTAATGAGGTAATATATTGATGTAAAGAATAAAAGTAAAGAGCGGCATGTATATACGTATATTTAAACAACTCCTTTGGCAACCACCCTCCGCTAGCGCATTCCTGCGCTTTGGCCATACCCTCCCCTTCCAATGAAACTTTCCTCCTCGCTGCCTGCTGTTGCCATCATCCGGTTACTACTTCTAATACTACTACTAGTAGTATTACGCTAAACCTAGGGAACAGGCCTCGAACAGCTGTTGCTGTAAAGAGGCCTAAAGGCAATAAGGGAGTAATTACTCATTGGCATCCACCCGAGCGCAGCCATACGGTTACAGAGGAAAGCTATACAGCTTTCTCAGAAACTACGTAGTTATAGAGAAATTTATCCTGGTCCGGGGTTCGAACCCGAGACCATGCTTCACCGGAGCAGTCGTTCTACGAGCTGAACTAACCTGGACGGCAAGCTTATGGTTGGGCGAGAGCGAATTGATCAAAAATACGAAGTGGGAACAGTGTTGGTCAAACGTTTAGGGGCAGCTTTCCTTTGTAGCCGTATTACTGCGCTCGGGTGGACGTCAATGAGTAATTACTCCCTTAATAAAAAATCGACTCCACCTCGGGGGATTCCCCTAAAACATTTGACCAGGCCTAAAGGCAGCAGTCTGGATTTGTTAACATAGCATGGCTATTACTTAATTCGAAACCCGAAAAATCAGCGCTTGTTTGCATTCAATTATGATTACGCCAGAATGATGTGCTACAGTATAGTGGGACTGCAATGAAATGATTGTGCCTAGCTGCCAATACGATTATGCAGCTAGTGGCGATGATGCTGCGGCCTCCTGTCGCTCACAAGCCCGCTTACTTCACTTCTAAGCAGCCTCCTTGACCCCGGCTTCTGCCCCGAGTTGGTTGTCCATGCGACTGACGCGAAGTCTCCTTCACGGGGTGGTCCCGTGATGGCGCCCCCGTGCGAGTTGCCACTCTGCCCTACACCAGCCCCCTCCTTCAGGTCATGCAAAGATGCTTTTTTCGATGACCGCGATACTCTTTGCGCGCGAATGTCGGATATTAAAAATTATTCAAAATAAAACTGTTCAATTCTCTCAAGCGGCTCATGTACAGCCACATAACCGATGACATAAGCTATTAATGAGCACGCTTCCGAACTGATAGCCTGTCATGTCTCCCGAAGACGTTGGCTTCCAAAGTGGCACGCGACTGCTGAGCCTGATGACACCGGATGAAATCCCGGCCGTGGCAGCCGCGTTTCGATGGAGGCGAAACGCAAAGGCGACCGCGTGCTGTGCGGTGACAGTGCGATGTCGTATAGTTTCGGATGTAGCGCGCAGCACGATCACGTGATGTAATAAGAACTCGAGTAGAAACGCAGGTCTACAACATTCTTTGAGCGGTATTCGCCGCTGAATACTTGAATGTCATCTGACTATACTCGTCAAGGTCGTCAAAAAAGAAACGTTTTTCGGTTAAAGGTTCCAGACAGCTACAACATCGTGACAAAGCATAAAAGCACTAAATACGAAACTTGCACGGTTCATCGCTCCTCGTACTGCGTCTGCACGCCAACAGTGGTGTGGAAACCGGTCCGGTCGATATTAAACCAGCAGACCGCGCTACTCAGAACGAGTGCGCAGAAGCGCCACATTACACGTCATTACACGTCATTTTTCAACAAAACACTTGGGCGCCTATGCCGTCCGCTTAACTTTAAACAATGGTCACACTCTCGTGCCGATGCCGATTCATGAGCATTCATAAATGAGAGGCAATGCCAGAACCGGTCAAGTCACGTACTCCTCCTATAGATAGCAGAAAGCGAAGATAAAATCGCCAGAAATCGAGTTCAGTAAGAGAGCGGCCTCAGGGTCAGACAGTGAAAGTGGAATGACGAGAAAGCGTCCAAGGTTGGAGCATTCTCCGCTTAGCTCACGCGCCCAAGGGTAGAGTAACACCGCGGATCTTACGAAGCTGTTGGCCTCTATCTACGATCTGCGTCAGGCGCCGGTCGTAGCGGAACAAAGATCGCGTTCAGAGAGTTGTTTCTGCAGTGCGGAGTTGCGCGCTTCTCCTGAGCTTTCCCGTCCGTTCTTTTATCGTGGTTTCGGTGAGTAATTTTGCCGCTTTCAGCACATCTATAGCGTCGCATTGTCGATGCCTATTACCGCGAAATGTTCAGCCGATTTGAGCGCCGAATAGCTCTCATGAATCGGAGGCTACTGCTCGACGTTCGAGCAAATTCGTGAAGGACGGTGGTGCATTGGATAGCCAACTTTGACTTCATGCGAGAATGAAAACGTGAAGCAATGAAAGAAATTAATTTCATTCGTTGGTGTACGGGTCAGTGATGTGACATCTGCACTGAATGCGCAGGGTAACGAGAACCAAACTGTGTATATACCGGGTGCTCCACCTAAGATGTTCTAGAATTTTTAACAATAGGATTTTGAGTTGGAAGAGAGCTTTTTTCGGCATAGCAATGTCATCGATGTAGTGTTTCAGAATACAGCTAAGACGTGCCAACTAGCAGGCTGCTTAACTAATAGTGAGTTATTAACGTTTTAAACCTTATTGTTAGTCTGTTTATTTACTTAAGAGTGTGGGGCCCACTGCACGTATTATCCATAACAACGGTGGAAAATCTTCAAACGCCGACCAATCGTTAAAAAGATGACGTTTCGGCCCCGGCTTACGGGGGCCTTGTTCACAATGAAAGACAGGAGTGAAGGTAAGTTATATAGGTTTCATGGTATGACACAAGCAGCGGGAGTATATCGGGGGTAGATTGCCTTCGTTGCGATTAAGCGTGTTTGCCGTCGTCTGAATACAAAAAGATTCTAGGTAAAGCCTGGTCGTCTTGCTCTTTTCTTTTCCGATTATCTTCGTGCCGTCCCAGTCGATGTCATGGCCCTCGGAGATAGCATGATCAGCCAGTGCGTTTGTTGCCACGCGTTTGTTCTTGACATCATTGTGGTGCTGCTGCAATCTTTTCCGAAAATCACCTGTTTCACCGATATAGACATGCTCACAATCAGCGCAGGGAACCTTATACACGATGCCCGGGAACTTCTCCTTCTTTATCTTGTCTTTCACTGCAACCAACGCGTGTCGCAGCTTCTGCGTGGGCACATGTGCGACGTCGACTTCGTACGACTGGAATATGCGGGATAAACTTTCACTTACTCCGGGGACGTAGGGCATCGGAATCCTTTTCTTCTTCTCTCGCTGGGGTTGCTGTGGCGGCGGGTGAGCTAGGCGATTCTCGGATTTTCGTATAAAAGAACTGGGATAGCCCGAAGCCATCAGGTCGCGGCGAACGGTGTCCAGATCTGTCGCTTTCTCTTCCAGCGTAGAGCAGAGGTTCTCCGATCGACGGACAAGTGAGGCGACAACGGACTTCTTGTGGCAGGTCGGGTGTACGGAACTGAAGTTGAGGTACATGCCAGTGTGCGTGTCTTTCCGGAATACAGTGAATGATATTCTAGGGCCGTCGCGTTTCACTAGAACGTCCAAAAAAGGCAGACGGCCATCTACTTCCTCTTCCGTAGTAAACTGTGTGGCCGGTTCCATGCTGTTCAGGTGCGAAAGGAATGTACTCACAGCCGATTTCTTGATTATGCAGAAACAGTCGTCCACATAACGAAGAAAGACTTTCGGGCGCGGCGTGAAGCATGAAAGGGCGCGGGACTCCAGTGACTCCATTGTCAAGTTCGCAGCGGTGACAGAAATAGATGCTCCCATAGCCGTACCATGAACCTGTTTATATATGCTCTCCTAGAACGTGAAGTAGGTGTTGGACAAACAGAACTGAAGAAGTCTGCTGAGGTCTGGAACTTCAATGGGTGTTCTTTCCGGTAGGGTTGCATCCGCCTGGAGCGCATCTGTGCAAACCTTCACGGCCAGGTCAGTGGGCACGCTCGTAAACAGTGACTCCACGTCAAATGACACCAAAATTTCATCGTGCTCTGTAACCAAGTTGCGAACCTTTTCAATGAAGTCGTATGAGTTGTGCCTGTAACATACCCGACCAGACGGTATGACGGGTTTCCGTCGAACCCTAGATTTTATTCATAACAACATTCAGGATTTCTATAACACTGTTAACCTCAGAATTGCGGCCCAACAAATTTTCGCCATTTTGGCAGGTTATGTGGACTGGAAGAGTTTATTTGCCTTGAAGCTTCTCGAAAGCGCATGTATTTTGGCGCGACGCGGACATGCGTGAGATGCATGTAGAATGCCTGTATCATTACACGGTTTCATAAATGACGCAATCGTTTCCCTCCTGACATTTTAAAGATCGTCAATGAGGATGGCATTAAGAAGATAAGGAGGTTAGAAGATAAGGAGCTAACAGATGGAACAATCGAGTGCATGTATTAATGTTTTTAGTGTCGCTGATGAAGTTATGTTTTTTTTTGTTCTTTAACTGGAAACACTGCTGAGAGCTATCACTAACTTTGTCATTGCCATTTGGAGAGAAACTTTACACCGATGTTTGCTTTATAATGGAAAGCCGGCAAACACGGGACCGGTAATTTCGAAATAAGTTTGGAGGTCACGCAAATTTTTGGCACGCTGGTGCATTGCTTGCGGTGGTTCCCTGAAGATTTCCTTTCAACGCTCCCTTTGCAATAGGATATTATGATGTCTGTTTAGAATGGCTGCTAAATTGGGGACAAATGCTGAATACGTTAAGGCAAAGTTATTTGGCTGTTTCAGCATACGTACTTTTCTTGTTTTTTGTTTTTTTTTTGGGGGGGGGGAGTGCATCAGCGCTTTTCACTGCATCGTTAATTACCTGTGGCAGGTATTCTTGCTCTTTAAGAGATAATAACGCCTTGCTTATTGAACAATGCAAAGAAATTGAGGAAAGCAGTAAATCTGGGAAGGTTGGACAGCTCTGCAAGAAAGTTGGAGATATCAAGAAAAGGTTACGCGCAAAGACGGGGCGCGATAATGGGCAAACATAGCAGGGACATAACAGAAGCAGAAGAGGCTAAGAACAGGAGGCAAAAATAAAGATGCGGTGATCACTGTGTTTGAGCTAGAAATCTTAAGGAGTAATTCGATTGGCCTTAGGCAGCGTTAGTAACAGTAAAGATAGCAGAGATGACGGCATTCCAGCTGAGCTATCTCAAGTCCAAAGAGCTGAGTTTTTAAATTCTGTACTCTATACGCCAACAAAGCTCGGAAACTCAGCAGTGGCCACCGAAGAGCAGTGCCGAACAATATTCGCTTATTTCATATGCTGACAAGGTGATGGATGCTCTTTAAAGTCGTGCAAGCCAGGCTACAGCAGTTTGCGAACCAAGAACTACCCGAAGTGAAAGCTGCGTCTCGCAAGGGCAGAAGAACATGAGATCAGATTACCAACCTTCGCTGAATCATGGAGAAGGCACGAACGTTCCAGAAAAACATTTAGCCGCCGCGGTGGCTGAGTGGTTACGGCGCTCGGCTGCCGGCCCGAAAGACGCGGGTTCGATCCTGGCCGCGGCGGTCGAATTTCGATGGAGGCGAAATTCTAGAGGCCCGTGTACTGTGCGATGTCAGTGCACGTTAAAAAACCCCGGGTGGTCGAAATTTCCGGAGCCCTTCACTACGGCGTCCCTCATAGCCTTGCTTTGGGACGTTAAACCCCTATAAATCATATACCATAAACCAGAAAACATTCCTAATGAAGAATAATGGCTAGTGGTCTGGCCTTCCGCTTCGGCTGCGGGAGATGGTTGGTTCGAAACCCACCGCCGGACACCCACCGGTAAAAATGGGTGCAAGCCACCCCCGGCCCGGCACCCGGCTTCTTCAGGGGTGTGTGCTTGGAGGAGGCTCCTCAAACCCCGCTGCGCCCTTTCGGGGGCAAACCCAGTTTCGAACACTCAGCCTGCAAAGGTGGTTAGTGCTTCACTCCCAATTGAAGAGTTCGACTCACAGCTCGTACGCTCTAACCAGCGTCAAGTACAACACTAAGCGATACTTCGTCAAAAGCGGTTCATAGTATCACTGCGGTCCGGGACAAGTCCGGTTTTTCCGGCTGTCCGACTTTGGGACAAAAAAAAAGGGGCCACAAATGGCCTTCTACCATACGAGGCGGATTTAGGGTTGCTTGACGGCGGAACTTACAATGAAGGATAACATTACTTATTCTTCAATGACTACGATAAAGCTTTCGATTGGGTAGATGGCATCAAATTGTGGCAAACTCTTCAAGAGAGGATAGTATCACACCACCTGACCTGTGCCCTGAAGAATCTGTATGCGGGGCAAAAGGCATCAGTTAGAACCTGACATAGAACTGATTGTTTCCAAATTTCGAAAGGAGTGCGACAAGGCTGTATAATGTCACCCTGCTTATTTAGAATACATTCGGAGTACGTTATGAGATATGTCGGGCTGGATGAGTTCTACTCCTGAATGAAGATTGCTGGAAGAAAGATAAACTAACTCATTATGCAGATGATTCTACTCTAATGGTAGAAAGAAAAGAGGAACTCAAGAGCCTCTTGATGAGAGTAAAAGAAGAGAGTACAAAAGCTGGCTTGAAACTCAACAGTAAGAAGACCATGGCATCTGACCCCATCATCGTCAGACTAACTACACCCACTACAAGGCAACGGCTTCTCCCACATCTCTCCCATTAACCCTGTCCCGCGCCAGTTGCGTCCACCCAATGCCCGCAAGCTTCTTCACCTTATCCGTCCACCTGCTACGCTTGCCTTCTCTTGGAATCGAGTCCATTACCCTTAAGGGTCTCCTGTTATCTTGTCTTTGCTTTACATGCCTTGCCCAAGCCCATTTTTTCCTCTTGATTTCGATTAGGCTGTCATGAACCCGCGTTTGTCCCCTCACCCACTCTGCCCGCTTCCGGTCTCTTAACGTTACACTTATAATTTCTTTCCGTAGCTCACTGCATTCTCCTTAACTTAGATGAACCCATTTCATTAGCCACCATGTTTCTGTCCCATAGGTGAGTACCTGTAATATAGAGCTGTTATATACTTTTTCTTGAGGGATATCGGTAAACTGCCATTCATGATCTGAGAGAACCTGCCATATGCGCTCCACCCCAACCCGTTATCGCTATCTGAACAGCTGGCATCCGGAAACAATGGATCTGAACACTGGAACCAAAGTAAAACCGAACTGCTACCGCAACTAGTTCGCATTTGGCCTAATTACGCAAATCGACCATCATTTTTTTTTTCTCAGCGGACCAATCCCTTTTGATCATGGCTGCCGTTCGGGGCTCCGACGAAGGCTCCACCAGGTCGATGGCGCGCAAGGTGCCCAAGGCGCTGCGAGAAACCTTCGCCGAGCTGGCACTGTACGCGAGGGTCGCCCTGGCCACCGCCCGCCTGGGAATGGAACCCAAAGGCTTATGCCCTTGCCAGCAGAGCATGGAAGGAAAGACAGTCGTCGTCACGGGAGCCAGCTCCGGTGAGTTTCTCTCGTCACGCGTTCCCCATTGCGAGAGTGAAATCAATGGCGCCAAAACGTGACGCATGGCAAGGGCTCTCTCGTGCACCAGTCGCCCGCAGTGCCACACCGGTGGGTCCGAGCCATCAGAAGCCGCGGTCACTGGCCACCCACGCTGTGAACTAAGCTCGAAGGTATACGTACCACCTCCGGACATGCATGACCCGGATGGGCATGGGGAGTCATCCGTGATTCTGCCGCCGTCACTTCTGTGTCCCGGGGAAACCTAACAGCGCAACTTGCACATTGAAGAACACCTTCGGCACGCACAGAAGCAGGGCGCACTGTTAATTCGAACCTCATGGGCATGCAGTTGCCGCGAGTGGGTTTCGAATCCGCCATTTCTGACTTAGCAGAACAAACCGCAGCTACGAGCTAGAGTGGTTCATGTTCCAGCGCACTTGAACATCCTGCGTCATCACGAAGCGGTAGAGGGGGGACGTGGCAGCGGTCTGAGTTATGCAGTTCTATCTCTACCTCGTCTCCTATGATCTGCTTTTCCTTCTCAAACCGCACAAATTCAAAGCCCCTTTCCGTCACCCCTCTCAAGAAGAGGGCCTTACGTGAAGTTCCTGCAGCACGTAATAGTTACGACCGGCTGGAGCACCAATCACCTGTAACTAAACTACACGCCGAGAGTATGCATGAAATCATTCTGTTCGCTTTATCGCACTCTAGCGAATAGCCTGAAATGTAAAATCCTGGGCGTGAGAAGTTTATATTATCATTTATTGCAGCTTTTTGTTATATCGAGTGGTGTATATATAACTGTGAGGTAAAGAGTTTGACATATTAAGCAGATGATATATCGATAACTAACGCAGATATCATCTTATTTAAGTAATTCTTGCAGGATAAAATCCTATCGGCATAGGAGAAAGTAACAGAGGGGGAATTGAGGAAATTGGAAATTGGTTGTTGGGGGAAAGGAAATGGGGCAGTATCTGTCGCACATCCCGGAGGGCACCTGAACCGCGCCGTATGGAAGGGAAAAAGCAGAAACTGAAAGAAGAAAGGAAGAAAGAGGTGCCGTATTGGAGCTCCTGAATAATGTCGACCACCTGGAGATCTTTAACGTGCACTCACATCGCACAGCACACGGACGCCTTTGCGTTTCGCCTCCATCGAAACGCGGCCGCCGCGGTCGGGTTCGAACATGGCTACTTCGTTAGTAATGGCCATGGCTAAGTTAATCGCGTTCTAGCAGTTCCAAAAAACTGACATGGCCATTAGTAAGCCATATCAATTTTTAGAACTTCTAAAACTCGATTACCTTCGCCACTGTGGCTGGACAAAATTTGGCTATTTTGAATAGTTAAGTATATTGGAGGGCTTGTTTTGTCTGCGTTTCAAACGCGCATGGTTTTGGCACGATGTAGCCAGATTTGTCGAACCATAGCGGCGGGGGTAATCGCTTTTTTGAAATTCTACAAAGTAATATGGTTATTACTAACAGCCGCCTAAAAATCTCCTATTGCAGTAAGGTGCCAATCAGTAATAGTTAAAAAGATAACAATTATAATTTAGTTAATAACATGACTAGTTAACATGATTCGACTGTTTTTGACGTTCCCGACACTGGTGTTACTACGCCTCAAAAAACTTGTTTACCTCAAAAAACCTGTTTTAAAAGATTAGTGATTACCTTTTCCCAAAAACCTGGTATTTATACCCACATGTTATTTGGAGGATCACAGCCATAGATTTAAGCTACTTGCAAGAGCATTGATACAGGCAGTCTTCAATCACACCTGAATGAGGCAGTTACCATTTTTTAGTTACTTTCTGGGGGAAGCTATATGTATTTGAACACCTCGTTTCGTGTTATTGGCGGCGGTATGCACAAACGGTGCTTATTTCTGGAGCGTTCGTCTGGTGAATTTCGGAACAAACCAGTGACGGTGATTTTTACCGGGTTATGAATGACTAGGAGCAAACCTTTTTATCTATCAAAAACACTGTTCGTAACAGGCCCTGAGCACAGACGGGGCAGTTATCCTCGCTGCATTGTCCCCGTCCCGCAGGAATCGGCCGTGCCACAGCCACGGAGCTTGCTCGGCGGGGAGCGCGCGTCATCATTGCCTGCCGGAACGTAGCGAAGGCCACCAGGGTGGCGCAAGAGATCCTCCGAGAAACGGAGCGGCCGGTGGTGGTCAAGCAGCTGGACCTCTGCTCGCTCGCATCGGTGCGGCGCTTCTGCGCTGACCTGGCCGCCACCGAACCTCGCCTGGACGTGCTCATCAACAACGCCGGCTCCGTTGGAGGTGAGCTAAGGCACCGCGTGCCCCGAACACTGGACGATTCAGCGCAACAGAAATGAAGAACAAAATTCACCGGGTGCTTTGTGAATTTTCGTAAGACGAAGGCACAGTGATTGCGCCGTCGTCGGAGAACGCGAGCGATAGCTGAAGCTGAACGTGAATGAATGAATGAATGAATGAATGAATGAATGAATGAATGAATGAATGAATGAATGAATGAATGAATGAATGAATGAATGAATGAATGAATGAATGAATGAATGAAGGAGCCCCCAAATCCCCGGTCCCGGCACGCAGGCCTGGGATGCGGGTATAGGGATGCTGCGCAGACTAGTTGTTTCTTCACGGCCTCAGCCGCTGGGCGGGGGGCTTGCTGCTGGATGGCGGGGTCCTCGCTCCGCAGCGAATCTTCCCAGGCTTCTCTACTGTTGACGTTTAAGCCAGCGCCCGGGGAACTGGCGCATTCACAAACTATGTGATAAGGAGTGCCCCTTTCACCGCAATTTTTGCATTTTTAACCTTTATCTTCCCCGGCTGGCTGTTGTACGACTGCTCGGTAGAAGAGATCTCGAGCGAGCGCGTGTGCAGCCTCGTTGCCAGGGAAAGATTCGTGCGCAGGTATCCATATGATGGATATTTTTCTATCAATTGGGTTTGTTGAGAGGACGCGTCTGGCTTCCTCCAAAATTCTACCTTTCGAAAAATTCCAAATGGCTGTTTTGCTGTCACTAATTATTATGTATGCTCGGGAGCAGACGCAAGCGAGCGCTATTGCAACTTCTTCGTCCGTAACTATTGTATGTCTCGGGTGCGTGATGAGGCCGTGATTTTCGGTGTACCATCTTCATCCACCACTGCCGATACTGCCGCTCCATGTTTTCCGCCTGACGCGCCGACATAGGCCACTTACTCGGCTGTCTTGTTTTCCATATTTTTGGCGGCGGTTTTTGCTCTGTGTTCTCTGCTGAACGTGGGCCGCATCGCCGTGCGTGTTCGTTTTAGAGCGCTAGCTATTATGGCGAAGGTTGTCGGGAAGGACGTAGAAATTTCTGTAGTCAAAAAGCTTCCGCAGCCAACACGAAAGACCGCGGGCCGCTCGCTTTCTACGCCACCACAGTCCTGTTATAAAAAAAAAGAACTGATGTAAATGAAAGGGACGCAAACGTCACAGTTAGGCCTTTAAAGGAAAGGAAAAACGCAAGAAAGGGCGAAGAAGCGGGAACGAAAACCATAAAAGAGTCCAAGCACTCATGGCGAAAGAACATCCACGAATGCCGCCTGCCTTTCGTAAGTCCAATGCATGACAAAGGCTGCCCCCACTGATCTACACTCAGCCATGTCCTGCGCTAGCTGCGGCCACCGTATCCCTGAAAACCTCTCCCTATAGTCTCATGCACCGAACTAACTCACCGCCCAGCTCATCAGGTCGACTGTAGGGAGTTCACTCTTCTCCTGCTTTCTTTTTTGCAGAGTCGAAGAAGCCTAAGATGACAGAGGATGGCTTCGAAGTGACCTTTCAGTCCAATTACCTCGGCCCAATTCTTCTCACACTGCTGCTCCAAGGTAAGCAGAGGGGCCGAGATAATTCTTGGGTCAACTGGCTGCGCTTAGGAAAGCAAAATGCATATTGTGGGGCTTAACGCCCTGAAACGACGCATGAGCTGTGAGGGAAGCCGTAGCGGAAGGCTACGGATTGATTTAGGCCACCTGAGTATATTATAATGCCTAGGCACTATAACCTGAGGTTCCTAAACATGAAGTAGAACGATGTTGCGGGCTAGTTAGTTCATTGCAGAAAAAAGGTTAGTACTGCGCGATTGAGACATGACACGAGAACAGGAAGAAACACGACAACACAGGAGCAGACTTCCGAATGTTTACTTGAAACAGAAATGCAAACGCTGTAAAAGGCACGAACCTGGGTGCACAACCATCGCTGTAATTCACAAAAAAACCTGATTAATGTGTAGACAACATTAATCACATTTTTACGTTGCGGAAGGACCGATAAACCACACAGCACTCAGCCAGCATGTCCCCAAACACTCCATGTCAAGAAAATTGTTTTTTAAAAAAAGTGAGGAACCTAACAAGCAACCTGAGTAAAGAGGGTGAAAAATGCGCAAAGTGACAATGCAGGTGACCCAGCAGACAAGAAGAGTAAAAAAAAACCTTTCCTCTCTTCCTGTTTTTGTGTCATGTCTCATTCGCGCAGTACTAACCTTTTTTCCTTAACATGCACTGACATTGCACAGCACTCGAGCGTTTTTGCATTTTGCCTCCATCGATATGCGGCCGCCGCAGCCAGGATATCGAATGTGTTATAGCGCAAATCGACGCGGACATGAGACAGTGCAGTGCGCTGTCCCTCTCGAAAAGACTCGTCATCCGACACTATGCGCTATAAACCTGTAGCACCTTCGTCAATTAGCGGATGCACAGGAACGCTGCGAAATCACTTCAGTTGCTCAAATCTAAATCGCGATGGTGGTGGTGGTGGTGAAAAGCATTTATTTATCTATATATACAGAGAGGTGCTCGGGGAGAGGCCCCAGTGGGTCTCACCCCTTACAACACCGGGACCCCGTTGGTCCTGACCGCTTCGCAGGTCCGCCGATCGAACCAGGGCCTGTTGGGCCGATAGTTCTTGGCAGCCGAGCAGAGCCGCCTCCCAGTCCTCTCGGGTAGGGGACGGGGTGAGGGGGGGAGAAGGATTTTCCCTGCATGCCCAAACCATGTGAAAGGTGTAGGCCACCTCCCCACGGAATGAGCAGCGGCCGTCAAAAGAAGAATCAAAGTGCTTGAGAAACGCCGGGCACAGCATGGTGTTTGTAAAGAGCCTAAGGAGAGTTCGTTCGCCAGCTTTACCCAGTCCCCTCATAGGAACCGGGTAGCGCCGGTGTTCGGCACTATAGTGCTCAGTAATATTTTTAAACTAAAGAAGAGGGCTGTGATCTGGGTTAAGGTCCTCCCAAGGAACGCCTGGTGCCCGGTAAGTGAGTGCGCGGGCTGCCTCATGGGCGGCTTCGTTACCTGGCGTGCCTTGGTGGCCGGGAACCCATATGATTGAGCGATGAGTTGGATCGAAGTCGCGAGTACTGTGGCGAAGAATTTGGTGAGTAAGTGGAGTGATCCAACCGAACTCAAAGTTACGACAGGCTCCGCGAGAATCTGTGAGGATAAATTTAGAATCGGGATGGGAGGCTGCGAGGGCGATCGCTACCTCATCCGCATGAGTTGAGCTGGGCGAGGTGGACGAAAGGCCGTCCACCGGTTTCCACTCGTGTATGACTGCGGCCGTGCACCATTCCCCTCTGGAGTGGTAGGGGCCTGCAATGTCGACGTAGAACACGTGCTTCTTTGAGCCATATAGTAGCGGTGCAGGGCATCCGCCCGCGCCTGGCGCCGGCCAGTATAATAATAATAATAACTTTATTTGCATCACACGTACATGATGCCGGAGGCCAGCAGAAAAAGCTGTCATTAAGGCAGCTTGACAAGGCCGCAGGCCCCCACATTGGCAACTACAGGTAGCGGTCAGCAACCACAAAACAAATGCATGAAAGTGTGAAACCGCAAACAAAAGCTGTACATTGAAAAAAAGGAAGTTTCCACGAAAACCTGACTGCAACAAGAGGGCACACACTTTCAACAAATCTCATCGCCGGAGATATATAGACAGCATAGCAAAATGAAAGTGACGCTTTGAGATAGAATATTGTGAGACTATTTTGTTGTTCTTATTTTTAGTTCGTAAAGTAGTGGCGAAGTTTCTTGAAAGTAATATTTTCGGGTTGTATGTTTTTCTTATGCAACGTATTTAAAAGCCTTGGTAACCGGTTTTTTAACATTTGTAATCCATATGTTGTCCTACATGTTTCAACTTTCCACCTCTCAAAATTTCGCGTGTTGTATGCTTTAGGATGACTACTTATGTTGGCTATCTGACGCAAGAAACAAGTACCATTTTTTATCTCTTGTTTGTATTGTTTGCACAGACGATAACCATAAATCTTCGTAACAGGCATCACGTTATACCTGTGAAATAATGGTTCCGAGGGATAGCACATGGGGACACTTGCAACGGCACGTAGAAACTTTTTTTGCAGAATATGAATTTTGTGTATATTGTTTTGCGTCGTAGAGGCCCAAACTAAATGGCAATAATTAAGTCTTGAACAAAACAAGGTATTATACAGCATTATCATTACATTACGCGGTAGTACACTTGCATTTCGATATATGAGGCCGACTACTTGAGAAAGTTTTTTGGTTAAGCAGTTAATATGTGCATCCCAAGATAAGTTCTCATGAAACGTAACACCTAATGTTTTAATCCAAGGCACTATTTCAACTGGGGTTGATTTGAGCAAAACACTGTGGCTAGTTGTTATAGTTTTATTTCTGGCGTGAAATAGAACTGCCTTTGTTTTTTGTATGTTTATTTTTAAAAGGTTTTCTTCAGTCCATTTCTCTAGCTTGGCTAGGCTTTCATTCGCATGGCGAATTAATTGATCAGGATCATTTGCTGAAAAGAATAGACTCGTATCATCTGCGTAAATGACAAATTTTGTGGATGGGGTTACGCTGACTATGTCATTCACGTACAGATTAAAAAGGAATGGCCCCAAAATACTGCCTTGCGGCACGCCACAGTTAACTGCTAGTGAATCCGAACAAAATCCCTCTATATCTACAATTTGCTTCCTATTGGTTAAATATGATCGGATTAACGCCGCAGCCACACCCCGAAAGCCATATCTTTCTAGCTTCGTGATCAGTATCTGATGATTTATGAGGTCAAAGGCCCTTGAAAAATCTATAAATATGCCTAATATTACGTTTTCTTGTTCAATGTGGTCTAAAATATACTCTTTTTGGGCAAGAAGTGCCGACTCGGTGCTAACTCCCTTTCGGAATCCATACTGGCAATCAACTATGAGGTTATGTTTCTCTTCAAATTTCGAAAATCGCTTGAGAATGATTTTTTCGAATGCCTTTGATAGGACAGGTAGTATGGAAACAGGCCTGTAATTCCCCATATCATTCTTATCACCTTTCTTGTACAATACCTTCACACGTGCAACTTGCATTTGGTGTGGAAATACCGCTTGTTCAAGGCATAAATTGAAAACGTAATTTATGCAGGGAGCAAGGACACAGATGACGTGTTTCAAAGGTTTCACTTGCATGCCATCAACATCAATAGCGCTGCTGTTATTAAGACTTTTTATTACTTCCGTCACTTCGGCTTCGCTGACAGGATCAAGAAAAACTGAGCCATTATTGTAGTGAACATTGTCTAGATTAATATTCACTGTTATTTGAGCGGCAGTATTTACAATGTGGCTATTGAAGGCATTGGCTAAGGCTTTGCCTGACAGCACGGTACCATTGTATTTTATTTCACGAACTGAGTCATTCTTAACATTATAGTTTAATACTGAGCGCAGGTTTTTCCACAGAGCATGTGTGCGTCCAGAAAGAGAGGTGAATAAGTTGTTAAAATGCTGTTTTCGTGCCCTTTTCAGCTCTTTATCTAAACGATTACGGCAAGTTCTAAACTGCTTCAACGCGTCTGGATCCTTGCTCTTGATAAACCTGCTGAACATTTTATTTTTCTCACGTATTTTCGCTGCCAGGTCGGGTGTTATCCACGGTTTGCGGATTTTTGTGTTTACTTTCAATCGCACAAAAGGGAAACAATCTGCGTATATAGGTTTAAGAATATTAAGCAGTTCTTCGTAAGCTGCGCTAGCATCAGTTTTTTTGTACACACTATCCCATGATGCCAGTGAAACTTTTTCCAGAAATGTGGAAAGATTTTTTTGTGACACACGTTGTATTAAGCTTGCAGGCACGTTTTTCTTTATGTTGACCTTTTTGGTACAGCACAAAAAAATAGGCAAATGATCACTCAGCTCAGCCACAATAACGCCTGCTCTGATTCTCTCCGGAGTTATATTTGTAACAAAAATATCTATTAATGTTGATGTATTTAGTGTCACTCTTGTTGGGAGATTTATGACATTTGTGAGACCATTCGCCCTCATTAGAACATCCAGTTTCAGTTTGGAGGAATCATTGCCTAACATGTTTATATTCACGTCGCCACCAAAAATAATGTCAAAGTGAGAATTGTTTACAAATTCAAAAACATTTTCTAAGTAATCTAAGAACGATGCCACCACCCCATTCGGAGGTCGATAACCAACGGCAAGTACAGTGTTTTGCAATTTCAGTGCCATAAATTCACAGTCACCTGTACTTGTACAGAAAGTTTCGAGTAGTTCACATTGGAGATCATTTTTTACCAAGAGGCACACTCCACCACCGCGACCAGTTGCCCTATTTAAGTAAAACGTCTGGTAGGAAGGTAAACGAAAAACATTCGTATCATCTGTGCTCCATGTTTCTGTGAGCATTATCACATTAAACATGTTATCGTGTTGTTGAAAAAAGAGGCCAAGTTCAGATTCTTTATGCTTTACTGATCGTATGTTAAGGTGAAAGCACTTCAAAGACTTCATATATGCTTGACCTAGGTGACTTTCAAGCTCGTGTGGCAGTACGTAACGTTCACCATCGGTTTCCGCCATAACTATAAGGTTAGTCACCCGTTGAAAATGCTGTGGTTCTTATCTTAGCTTATCCAAGTCGCAAAGACTTGAAATAGCCACCGCCGACCCTCCCTCAGCTTTGCGCACGAGGACCCGCCCATTGTGGTGCCACACGAACTTGAATTCATTGACCTTAGCCCAATTTTTCACTGCGAAAAGAAGAGCACGTGTTCGCTTTGTTATGTTTTCTTGCAAATACACATTACCATCCACACTGCTCAGTTTTTTCCTGTTTTGCCACCATTCACCTCGCTTTGCCTCTTTCGCAAAGCGGCAAATTATGCCTGGCGTTTTGTTTTTCCTCGCTGGCAGTCGGTGGATCGCCACAACGTCATCTTGTAGGAGTTCTGGTATTTGGGCCTTAGCTGCTAGCACGTTTATCTTCTGCAGTAAATTTTCGTTCTCTGTGTCCTGAATTCCGTGGAATTCCAGGTTTAGCTTACGGCTTTGCCATTCCAGATTGTCAACCTCGGCTTTCAGTTGCGTGACCTCATCACGTGCCTCAAGCATTTCCAGTCTGCTCTTCATATCGGCGACAACGCGCTCATTCTTTTCAGTACGTACCAGGAGATGATCATACTGTTCGCTCATGAAGTTAACTGCATCCTCTAGGCCCTCAACTGTTTCTTTCAGGGGTAGCAACAGGTCCAGCTTATCATTAATGACTTTCAACCACACGCGTACGTCGTCCTGCGCCTCAGGCACTCCTGCTATATTTACCGACTGTGAGCGAGGCTTAGAACGCCGGCATGTCGTGCATCGCCATGCTTGTTTATACGCTTCACCCTTAGATTTTACTGTGGCATCAGAAATACCAGCACACCTTCCGGTATGGTATCTGTAACCACATTCACTGCATGTTATTGATTTCACGGGATCGGTACATACATTTTCACACACTTTGCACTGCTCTACTGGAGACATGTCACACCGTGCCAGCAGCAACAGCAGCAAATAGCAAAGGAAAAAAAAAATTACACAATCCTGCAGTTACTGACCTGCAACAGTACAACAGAAGCGCGATGCTTGAGCGTTGGAGAAGCGTCCCGCTGCCGCTGCTGCCGGTGTGATGGCTGCGTCCTCGATGATCCCTTTTTATAGCCCGCAGGACAACAGGGCCCGTGGCGGCCTCATCCGGCAAAAGACGGACAGTTAGCAGGCGCTCTGATATCTTGCTTGTCAGTGGCTTGCAAAATCTGGCGTAGAACTGTCACGAGCGTGCCGCCACACCACGTCACTCCACGTCACACCAACGGGCCGCCTGTAAATATACAGAGCAGATTTCACTCGTCGTGCGTGCCGGTGGCTGTCGCTGCTGCCAAATGCGAGGAGACGCCCCCTCGGCCCTTGCTTGATCGTCAGTTGTCGCTGGCGTCGGTGATGCAGGTGTCAATTTGCCTTCCCCAGAACTGTCTCGCTTCCACAGCGAAAGAAAAACTTCGAGCGACGAGCGGTTTTCAGCTGCACCAGCGCTGCCGGAGCTGATCTCGGCGGCCAGGAAACTGTAAACATACAGAGCAGATTTCACTCGTCGTGCTTGCCGGTGGCTGCCGCTGTTCATCTTGTTAGCCGGCCACCACTGACTGCGCACCGATGAGGCAGTGCCAGCAGTATCAGCAGTGCGTCCTTGCACATCGACGCTTGCCACGGGGCAAAATTTGAAAATTGGTATTTGGGGAAAGGATATTTCGCAGTATCTGTCTCACATCTCGGCAGACGCCTGAACCGCGCCGCGAGGGAAGGGATAAAGGAGGGAGTTAAAGAAGAACGGAAGAAAGAGGTGCCGTAGTGGTGGTCTCCGGAATAATTTCGACTACCTGGGGATCTTTAACGTGCACTGACATCGCACAGCACACGGGCGCCTTTTTGCGTTTCGCCGCATCGATCACCTCCATCGAAATGTGGCCGGCCCGCCGCGGTGGCTCAGTGGTTAGGGCTCTCGACTACTGATCCGGAGTTCCCGGGTTCGAACCCGACTGCGGCGGCTGCGTTTTTATGGAGGAAAAACGCTAAGGCGCCCGTGTACTGTGCGATGTAAGTGCACGTTAAAGATCCCCAGGTGGTCGAAATTATTCCGGAGCCCTCCACTACGGCACCTTCTTCTTCCTTTCCTCTTTCACTCCCTCCCTCATCCCTTACCTTACGGCGCGGTTCAGGTGTCCAACGATATATGAGACAGATACTGCGCCATTTCCTTTCCTCCCAAAAAAACAATTATTATTATTATTAAATGCGGCCGCCGCGGTCGGGTTCAACCCGGAAACTCCGCCTTTATCAAAAGGCCGCTCCACACATTGTTCCTGACTCCATCTTCTCCCGAACACCATCGGTAGAAAACAGAGACATGAACAAGCATGGATGAAGGAAAAGCTAAAAAAGAGGCCGTTGGATCACTGCTTGTGGAAGCGCCCAGCACCCGGAAGATGCGTCCGCGCCATTTACGTGAGGCATCCCCCTTCTCTCATGTGCCTCTGCATTGCCCGCGGCGGCAGTGACCCACCCGTGTGCGCCGACCGCCACGCTCTCCCTTAGCAGCAAGGACATCATTCCTGTTTGCTCTATAAATTTGGCTTAGGGATGACACGACTTCCGCCACGCTTTCCGCTATACATCTAGGATACACGGAGCTTCTGTGCTTTCCTTCCTCCGTGTGCGCTAGGGGCAGATGGCGACAGCTGCAAGCAAACACTCAAGGGGTTCGAGGAAACACCAGACACGGTGTGCGGTAGACGTCTCGCGGGAATTTCCACGTATCGCTCCTGCGTAGCCTATGTGCATTTGTTTTCTATCGGCTCCCTGTGTATAGCAGACGGATTTTCGTTCGCTCCTCAGTAGACGCCAGGTGCTGAGAAGAAGGCGAATTACTGGGAACGATAACGTGTGTTTCTGGGCCTACGCTTATGTGCACGAATAATCACCAGAACAGAGTACAAGCGCCCGAGAACTCGAGAAGCGAATTTCGAGGCACTAAGAGAGGCGAGAGCTAGTGTATAACAGCTCTAACGTGAGCTGTCTGTCTGAAGAACTTTATTAAAGGTACATTACAGGGAGGAAGTTTGAGGTGGCCCGGAAGGGGCCACGTGAACACAGTGACCTTGAACAACTCTACTAGCTGCATAATTAGAAAATACGTGTTGTCAAACAAACGGCCGATGAAAACCTTCTCGGAGAAATGGACAAGCTTATCAGTTATGTGGCTGTCTTCCACAGAGTTGCTGAAGAAGACTGCACCTAGCCGCGTGGTGAACGTGTCGTCCAGCTTCCACGTATTTGGCCGAGTGGACTCGCTCGAGGAGAGGGCGCGGGGCCACAACCGCCCGAGGAGCCCGACCGGCATCTACGCAAACACCAAGCTGGCGCTCAACCTCGCCACCCTGGCGCTGGCACAAAGGCTCAGGCACTCCGGTGGGCATCCCCGAAAGAATACCGTACATCAGTGCAGTTTTTATCGCGCGCCACAACGTAAAGGGATGCTCCTGCTTTTTTCTCGTTGTTCATTAATTAATTAATTAATTAATTCACTCTTTTATTCGCGCAACAAGGCATACAGGAGAAGGATGAAGCCGTCCTATGACGGCTTGATGAGTCTCTGCAGCCACCAAATAAAGTGAAAGCGGAAACACGAAGACACGCTGAAATTGTTACAGCGTTATTCCATGGAAAGAAACCAATTTCAACAGCCTACTGCCTGTGAGCGTACGCAAACATAAAATCTACACAGGCGGTGCTAAACACACACAAAAAAGCATGCAAGATGGTACATCAGATTTTGAACAAGCGTCTAAAAGGGTTAATTTATAAAGGTAGAGTTCTAACCTGCTGTAACCATTTAGAATACGCTGTAAAATATTTTGGAGCATCTGTCCTTGCTGTGTTTAGCACTCCACTTTAGGGTTTTCGAGACCTCGGTGACTCTTGTTGTATACGGCAGATTATTTCTCGACAAGGCTGTTATGCTCGAAAAAAGAGAAATTCCCTAAAGAAATGAACGGGAGTCATGTCACCTGGAGATGAAAGAGAATGTTTTTTATTGAAAACGGAAGATATATAGCCTGCGCACGCGTTTAAAAACATTACATGGGGCTCTGCTTGGCACAGTGTTTCTTTTTTTTTTATCAGAGAACGGCCCTCGGAGCGGGAACGGCAGAAAATGAAAGTCTCCAGTTTACGAGTTGTTTTTGTTCTATTGTTTAACTGTAGCATTTTCGCACACAAATGATTGATCAGCACGCCTACTTTGTGTTGAATGCTGCCGTATTAAAAAAAAAAGTTTTAATTGCTTTTTTTTTCAAAACCTCTGTAGGAGTCACGGTAAACTGCCTTCACCCTGGAGGCGTGCGGACGTCGATATCAGACGGCGGTTCGGCACTGCGCAAGTACTTGTTCAAGGCGTCCATGGATCTTATAGGCAAGGTAGGCGTTTCCTGCTCGAAAAATATATTACAATGTTTCCAGGCACCAAACGAAGCACGCTGGTATCGCTGTATTTATTTTTTTCGTTTGAAGTTGCTGGCTTGTCGGGCGCCTCACTCGCACTGTAGGGCAATTTCCGAACCATCGTTCAAGGCCGCGCTGACAAAGACCATTGGATTGGACAACACGGGTTGGAAAGGCTAAATAACTGCTTGAGCTGGTCAAGGAGACTACGCAGGATTGCTACCGAACACGACATCTTTGAACCTAGTTACAGAATTTTCTTTGAATTCTAATAAGGGAGTAATTACTAACTAGTGTCGACCCAAGCGCAGCCACACCGCTATTAAGGAAAGCTGCGTGGTTTTCTTTTGTAGCTGTATGGATGAGCTTGGGTGGGTGCCAGTGAGTAATTACTCCCTTATTACAAGTATGCTCTACATTAGGGGATTACCTTCATCATTGTGCCAAAACCTTCTTTGCATTCTCTAGGGAGATCAATTATTCACTATTTTATTTTTGTATTTCTTAGTCCCCGTGGGTATGTCAACTGCCCTACCGTGAGCCACATGCGACGCGTGGGCAACATAGCGGCTACCCTGGTCACACCTACGATCACGTGGCATGGGGGAAGCTGGGCGCTCGGCAAAGACACTGCATATAGCTGTCCTTTCTCCGTCGCTGGGGAGTGCGAAAATATGAGTTTTCTTCTTTTAAATTTGTAACAATATTTCTAATCTTTCTCTCTTGCATACATTGACCGCTTCTGCGGAATTTGTAGTGTTAGAGTAATGTCCATCGTTCGTCACTTTCATAAGCCCTATCGCTAATTGAGAGCTCTCAGACCTCTTGGTGGGTAATCGGCAACAGTCTACGCGCCGTTCGGTGGAGCTGTCATCGCTTTCCCGGCATTCCAAACTCCTTGTGCAGTGCAGCGCAGAAAGCATGGTACGAACTGTTCCAAGATGGAGTGTGCAAAACTGAGTAACGATGCCAAGCGGCACATATAAGCGCCAGCCATTGCCCGGCTTGCTCGAAGAGAGATCAGCATTCCTCGCTCGTTTCAATGCAGACCCCGTTGGAAGGCGCGCAGACGTCGATATGGCTGGCCGTCGACCCGGCCATGGTAGAGACCACCGGCCAGTACTTCGCAGACTGCGCCCCTGCGACCCCGAGCAAAGACTGCGAGGATCACCAGCTGGCCGAGGACGTCTTCTGGCGCTCGGTCCGAATGCTTCCTCTGACGGACAGCGAGCTGGAGACGCTTGTCGCAAGGCCGCTGCCGGAAGTCGCTGTTCTTGAGCAGAGTTGAAGCAAACAGGGAATGCGGACGCATTCAGTGGCTGGGCCACTGAGACGGAGGCGTCGACCCGCTGCGCCATACTGATTTGCTCCTTGATTTACTGGGTGAATGCCGAAGGAGAGCACATGGAGAAAGGCAGGTTTCTCTGTTCGTAGCCTCACTAATCACTAATCTGACGCCATTATGTCGGTTCTTTCAACACAACGGTGCTCATGGGCGACTGCCAACAATGCGATGAGCCCGCAGCAACACTTTTACAGAGAGGTCATAGTTACCGGGCGCACTGTAACATTTGCCGTAAAGTTAAACATAACCATGCGCATCACCTCTCCTGATAGGTCACCCATATTGAAAATGCCATATTGAAAATAACCTTGGCGAATTGGGCTCGTAAACTTCTAAGCCCATCTGCGAATTTCAGTTCCGAGGTTTTTATAAAAGCCATCATCTTAGATTCAAGTAATTAGTATAAACTGGTCTCCACCCAATGTTGCCCATCAATTCATCCTCGCCTTGCCACCCACTGTAACCATCCTGGTTTAATTAGCAGGTAGGGCGAGTGGCCCAGTATAGCAGACAGAGTCCCGGGTTGAATTCTGCGAGCCAGCATGGATTTTCCTTCAAGCGAGAAGACTTCAGGAATCTGTGTAGCCTTTTCTCATCATTAAGTTCTCTTCCAGGTGTATATTGTGATCAGTTATTTCCCAATAATGACACACGCCGAGTGTGTCACGCATGTCACGCACGCATTCACTGGATGATGAAATCTTGCGCCTTAACACGATCAGGAGGGCATCATTTGGTGTGCATCCGCTGCCCTATTCGGCGGTTATGCAGCTGTTGGCAGGGATATTTTTGAGTGTCCTAACCGATAAATATACGCGGTGGGTGAGCCCCAAAATTCCTTAGGCTAACCGGCCTGTCTTTCCTTAGCCTGACTGAAAGCGAAAGTTTACTTTTTTTTTGTTAGAACTGTTGCATAGAATTGTCGCACCCAAGGACGCCTCGTCGGCACTTAGGCAGTAAGTACTCATTAGAGCAAATGAATTGAGTGTACGTTTGTCAAACTCAAGCTCGTGCAAAGACTAAAGCAAATCAGGAGACGCGCAGGTTGGGATAGTGAAAAAGAAGTGAGTAGCTGCCTCGCCACGCACACACAACGTCTCTCCCGGGCTAAAAAATATTGCGAAAAATCGGTGTGCTAATGTAATGCTGTCGGCACCAGCAGAGCTGCAGATATCAGGCACAAAGAAGAATCTACTCACCTTGGGGTATTCTTCTGAACATTGCACTAAGATGAATAAATGTAACCTCAAGCACATGGATGACTCTTTTTTTCTTCTGCATCTGGAGCTGCGCACCAGTGGACACCAATGTCTGCAACACAAGAAAAAAATATATTTAGGGACACAGGTGCCACATCAGCGATAATCTCAATTAGCTATCGCATATTACAACACGGGAACCCGGAATTCGCCTCCTGATGACATAGCTTTTGGGTTCGGCTCCCGTTAACTCGTCCTGGTGACTTTTATCCGCAGCAGTACATGACCCCACATTCACACACGCGAAAACCTACATCGCTGAGAGCGAAAATGGCGTTGATAACAAAATTTAAGAATATATAAGGCTCGCTTGCTATTGCGGAAGCCAGGTAATCTGGCTGATGACTAACTATGCAGGTTCATTCCGTAATTCCCGGTGAAATAAAAACAGACGCAGCCATTGCTACTTACTCGCGAGAGCCTCCAAGTGATAAAATTTCAGAAGCACCCGATATAAAATGCACCCAACTTCTCGCATACGCGGTTTTGTTGCCCACCGCGCTTACTGATGAGGCGCCGATTCTTCCTGGAATCAAAGTTGGTGGCCTCGCTTCACACGTGTCCAACAAGAGCGAGAGAAGAAAAAGAAAACGGGCGCAAGGAAGCGAATCCCCGGCCGTGGGCATACGGGCCTTTTCCACTGAGGCAACAGGAACATCCGGTATACGTGGTCACAGTTTCAACGGCTGGCTTTCTCCGCGCGTCAAGTTTAGGTCTGCATCTCTTGCCTCGTTTGAAATGTGATCCCTCATCACCATGCGCTCGTGCCGGCAAGAACAAGTTGTAGGCAGTTTAGTAGTGATTAGTGGTTTTCATTAAAATAAGAATAGAAAGGAAGGAAAAGATTTTTGCTAGTCCCGGCATCTGCCATCGATACTGAGGCACCTGAGCTGGGGCAGCGGAAATAAAGGATAGCAGCAGGCAGAATGGAGAAATGAAATGAAAGAGGTGAGGGGACAGTAAGAGAGGATATGGGGAGAAGTAATGTATACAAACTATTTACACAATAAGAAATGTGTCCAGGTTGTGCGCGTGATTAGTTCATGATGGAGCAATAATAAAAACACACGCGCACAGCACTGAGTAGACTACAACTGGAGTTGGGGCAGTTTACACTCCACCCTGCGGCCCTGAGAACGTCGGCTGAATGTGATGTACGTACTTCTAGCATTTCGCTGTTGACTGCTATCTATCTTGGAGGAAAAGAAAGTAGCGTATTAATTACGAAACTATGGTTGCTGCCTAACACAAGTTAATTGCAGTAAATATCTGAATTCTGAATATCTAAGAACAGTAAAATTGTACACAGTCATACTCAGTTTGCGCAGCGCGTTATTTTACTGGCGGGCACATTTTTCATAATTAGTGATCCCCTGGCAGACCTGCTACATCAGTGGCAACGAAAAGTTTGCTTTAATTTGATAAATTTGTTGACATTATTTGTACATGCTCATGAGGTAAGGATACAGTCTTGTGAGAAATAACAAAAACTGTTCCCCTTTATACAGCCTGCATTGTGCGTGATGCAAGGGACATTACGCGGTTAAGTGCATACATTTCACCGCCTCGCCGCTTCCCTGCTTACTTTGTGCCTTTGAATAGAGTTGGAACTTACGTAATACGATGTCGCACCGATTGGCCCGCACTCAAAAGATGCAAAACTCAAGCAGGCAGATTTATCTGGAAAATACGTTACGAAGTACTGAACGACAGCTAGGCATAACTTCATTATAAACTCAAACAGGTGTGCACAGAAGGCACCAGCTTGCCCACGGGGCAAAAGAACGCTTCCTCTGACTTGGCGTTGAGCAGCTTTGGGCAACGCTGTGTGCACTTAAATGAGTGCCACCAGGAAGATGGTCGACTCCACGAGCTCCGTTTAGTTTGCACGAGAGTTGTACGTGCTCGCGCCCGCAGACCAGCTCATGAAACACGCGCGTTATTGGCGTCTTCCAAGTTGAAATGAGGGGAGAGCTTCCCGGACGGTTTGCCGATCGCTCCTCCTCCGGCCGCCTTTTCAAGGCCGCCAGCTACGCATTGACTCGTCGCAAGTGCCTCCGGCGAAGTGGGTGTTTTTATCCTATGCACACTTTCATTCGCGGCTGCTGCTCTTGGGACGCGTCAGCTGCGGTGAGTGGCGCTCTTTCTAACACGCCATTTCTGCACACGCGCTGCTGCTACCTGTGATGATGAGTTTTCTTTCTTAAACCTCTCTAACTGTGCTTGGTTAAACTACCGACGCTAATATTTATTTATTTAGTCACGCTGCTGACCTTCATTCCCGGTTTGTGGGGGAAGGAATACAAACGATTCGAACGCAACAAGAATACAGAGCAAGCGTCCAAACAATAGGCATTGTAACGACCAATCGGCACAGATAGAATTATTGCAACTACAAGTTACAACCTCCTAATAGGACTCGTTCGTTGAAGTTGCTCTCGCAGGAAGTGAGAAAATACGCACCGAGAATATTAAAAAACGGCGCATTGCGAAGGACAGTTGAACTTCTAAGAAAATATTGTTTAAGATTAGTTTCAAATGATTTCTTGCAATGATTACGCAAAACATGAGATAGGCAGTTGGTTCCATAGCCCGAATGCATCCGGAAAGAAAGTCGAAGAGAGCACGTCAGCATGCAAAATAGGGAAGTATATTTGTGTCGTGATTGAATACGAGAAGTAATGGCTGAGCCACGCTTTAAGGCTAGTAGAGGATTGATGTAAAAAGTATTCAGAAAACCAAAGGGTCAAGAATGTTGTCACTCTGTATCGCATTTCCGCACAGGTCCCCCCTTCACGGCCATGTACTAAGTGACGCAATTCAACGCTGTCATATTCCAAGCAATGATTTGAACCTTTCGGTAAGCCAGTACTAGCCCTGCTACTCTTGTTCCGAGGACAGAACGCAGCACCAGAGCTGTTTCAAGGCGTACTTGCCTAAGCAGCACCTAAAAACGGTGTGGATGTCTCGGCGGCTGGATTAAATGGAGTGCATGCTTATTAGAGCACATCTCGTTCCAGGCACGCCAGAGCTCCTACAAGTTCTAACCAGCGGCAAGTACTTTGACATAAACACGCACCAAAAAGATGCGCTTTTGAAAGATTCGTACCATGTGGGTTAAATGTTCTTTGCCCACGTGTCAGACAGAGCATAACTTTAATCCAATGTGTTTTAGAGGAATCCCCCAAGGCGAAGCAAATTTGTAAATATGTAATAAGGGAGAAATTGCTCATTAGCGGCCACCGAAGAGCAGCCGTACGCCTACACATGAATGCTATACACCTTTAACAGACGCTTCGCGGTTGAAGAAAAATTCATTCTGTGTCGGGGGTTGAACCCGGGACCATCGCCTATCATCGGAAGCCGCTCTACTTGAACTGACCAGAATGGCTAGCAGAAAGTTATTACTCATTAGCATCCAGCTAAGGCCGCCATACGGCTGCATTAATTTAATCACGCGCGCGTGCCAGAAAATTACGAAAACAGTAAGGAGGGTGGACCTGTATTTTAGGACGGTATATCCTTCAATGTAAAAAGAACTGTCGACTTGACAACGCTGTCATTGTGCGAGTTAATATCGAAAAATCTGCTCAGGCTGCAACAGAACTCCTTTGGACTTAAAATAGTTAAACAGAACGTTGCGTCTAATCTACCAATAAAATCACTAGAAGGCTTTTATGAGCTGAGCGAGTTGGAAATGAGCACGAAGCCTGCAGTGGTCAGATGTCATATTTTTTTCGCATTCTCTTACGCGGTCGTTTATTTTCTTTGTTTTTTTCGCAACACAGTGGCACCAGCAACAATTGGCGTCGCCTCCATGCCACCGTGTCCGCAGCTCTGTACTGATGTCAGAAAACTGCTGCTAATGCATCAACAGGGCCTAAGGCATGGCGGCACCTATCGGTATATCGATCACGGCAGCGGTAGCCACAAGTTGCGCTCATGTATTTTTATCCGAGAGGCAGTTATGCTGGTGTACGAAGTTACTAATATTTTGAAGCTTCTCTGCAGCAGCCAGTACAAAAGCCTTCGCAACTGGTATGCCTCTCTTCAATGAAACACGCGCTTTCGTTCGAGCACGAGTAATAGCATCGCCTCCTGCAAATAGATCATTTTTGTTATTATAACAATCAGCGGCAAGCAATTAACAGGGCTCCGTTCGCGTACATCAGCTGTAGCAATAATATCCCCTTAATTTGTTTGAAAACCTCCGCGTGCACCCGCAAAATATATCGCTTTGATTGCTTCGGAGGCACTTAACTCACTAGTCACAGCCTGCTTTCCAGAGAGTCCACTTCCTTCGGAGTTTACACCACTGTCAATAGCATCAGGCTTAATTTTCTCCTTTTCCACGCACTGCATTTTTCTCAAGACTGTTACACTTTTTAAAAATGCATCTAAAAAAAGCCATTTTTGCAAGACTTCAGAATGTGCGCATGCTGCAGTATAGTTACATGCGTGCGTAACACCCGATCGGCAGGCTCAGTGGCTGCTGCACATGAAAGAAAGAAAAGGAAACACAGAAAGGAGGAAAGAACAAAGAAGGAAAGAAAGAGTTCAGGGAAGGAAAGGAAGAGGAACTAAAAATTACCGGGGACATTTAAGGAACTTAGGGGCAAGCATTCCAATTCTATCCCAATTCTATTCTGATTCTATTCTATTTATATGTAGTTGGTGCAGCTGTAAATACTAGTACTGTCGTCGATTACTGATTAAGATTTCGTATTTCTCGCCTTTGAGGAGTTCATAGCGTTTCGATCAATAGCGAGTTTTGTAACTCCGCCACTTTTTGGGCGATGACGGATTTTCGTGTCGATGAGCCATGTAATGCTTTCGCATTAATGAATAAACAAAAACATAAAGCATACGAGAGTGAAGTTTCTCTGCTTCCATCCGTTTCCCAAGGTCTCGCACGGAGGGCCGTCCAGGAGCCCCCGCTGACGTTATTATCGGTGACCTTGAGCATATAGGTGATATTGTTTGTCGCCGTTCTCTTTTGCGTAATGCATAGTCTTTCGGATCCACGCCGCCAAGGGGAACTAATTAGAACTCACCGGTGTCGAAACTCCGCACGACATTCCTAGGCGCTCCTTCCATCGATGAAAAGGCGGGAGTAGTGTGCCCCGCGTTCTTCGGGCTCTTCCAACGCCAGAAAACTCGCTCAGCATCACCCCGCCGCGGTGGCTCAGTGGTTAGGGCGCTCGACTACTGATCCGGAGTTCCCGGGTTCGAACCCGACCGCGGCGGCTGCGTTTTTATGAAGGAAAAACGCTAAGGCGCCCGTGTGCTGTGCGATGTCAGTGCACGTTAAAGATCCCCAGGTGGTCGAAATTATTCCGGAGCCCTCCACTACGGTACCTCTTCTTCCTTTCTTCTTTCACTCCCTCCTTTATCCCTTCCCTTACGGCGCGGTTCAGGTGTCCAGCGATATATGAGACAGATACTGCGCCATTTCCTTTCCCCCCAAAACCAATTATTATTATTATTATTCATCAGCGCTAGAGCGTCGAACGCTTCGAGGAGTACCGCTCTCGGTCGCAACTTCACCGGACTCAAAATTAAATTGCCGTAGCCGCGTCCAGGTGGAATCAAGCCATTACTGTCGGATTCGCGCGTGCGCCGCATCTCTATGAACCCGCTCGCCTTTGCTTTAAAGTTTCGATGCGCAAAACCTTTTTTGCTTGAGTTTCTCCCACGGAACCTGCGGCCTCGGAGCACAGCGTTCCTGCAAAGAAGCGGGCACTATGTTTCTTTGAAAGTGTCGCGAGCACCCTTGTGTCTGCATTCATAATCTGCAACTCCGTTTGAACTGATCTGGCCTCTTTGGCACAAACTCAGTCCCCCCCCCCCCCCCCATCACTGCCATATTCGGTTCAGAACACGATCTGAGCCAGAGTGTTCTTCTATCCCTGTCGTCACAGGCATCCAGCGAGCCCTCGAAGCACCGGGGTCATGAAGGAAGAAGGACGCGTGACCCTAGCGGCCTCTGGCGGCTGCGGCAGGCGCCACGAGATGCGCGAAGGGCCACCCACGCAGGGCCTTCTGCAGTGGCTCAAGGCGCTCGTGGCTGAGCTCGCGTTGTTCGCCAAGATCGTGATGCTCGCCCTTGAGCACGTGTGGGACCGGCACGCCATGTGCCAGTCGCAGGCCACCATGGAGGGCAAGACGGTCATCGTGACGGGCGCCACATCCGGTGAGAATTTCCCAACGGGTCCACGCTGACCGCGGTCGCAGAGCCGTCGTCACTTCCGGCCAAGTGGCTGGCTAACACGAGCGGCGCATTTGTTCGCCATTCTGCTCTCGAGGAGACCACAAGGAGAAGGCGAAACGGCCGACATGCAAGGCCTGATTTTCATGTCACACCTCGAGAGTATGGTGCGCGTAAACTATTACATTACAGTTTTGCCATATAAAACACTAACTAGGCGGGAAAACTGCGCTTTTATGGGAACACCTACAGAATGTAAGTGCTGAGCCCAGTTAGATGAGGCGATTATCGGGCATACAATAAAAATTGTCATTTTACCTGTTATACATATGTCTTCGATAAAAGCGAAAAACATGTACAACCCCCCCCCCCCCCCTACTGACAATTTTAGTAAGTAGGCTGTACAATTCAATTGCTCGGGCTACGACTGAGATGTAGTAAACGAGGGCGAAGATCGGAGACTTCGTTTCACCATTCAGCAACAAAGCCACCTATTCGTGCAGAATAAAAGGCTAATATATTGCTCTCGACGGGCAATATATGAGCGTAGCGTAGCTTCTAATATCCGCTAGTATTTCCGTTTAGTGCCGCTTTAATAGCGAAACTAGAAAACGGGCCTCAAAATAACTCGCCGGAAGTGCTCTAAATATTAGTCTCAAAAATTGGAGTAGGTGTCGTCTGCTCCAATCGGCAAACGCAAAGTGCCGGTGAAGGTCTCTCACACTGCTTTCTGCCCAATACAGCGTTATACAAAATTTAAAACAAAAATTGACAAGAGCTCGAAAGCCGCCTCACACGCATGCGCACTAGCACGCATTTGCCACTGGAGACGTGAAAGCTGCTCGCACCACACGGAGAGAGACCCGTGCAGGACTCGCGCCACGGTGCTGGAAAGCGCTTCTGGCCCGGTATCATTTGATTATACCACGAGCCAACTTCGCACATCGCGAAGGAGGAAAGCCGCTTGCTATTGGGGCTAAAGTATATGCAGTTTTTCTAATAAGTGGGCATTTTTGTGCCCGGGCCGACGCAGGAATACCGCACGGACCTTGTATGCTGCTCACCCGATGTGCTCTCTCGTTGAAACGAGGAAGTCCTTGACTATAAACAGCGGGAAAAACGCATACGATAACACGCCATCAGCGCTGGCGGCGTACTGAAATGAGCGGAGCCAACTGGATTCAGTCATTTTAGTTGCGTCCAATGCCAGTGGTGTTCTTTCGTACGTAGTATGTGAAAAAAAAATCCTAGTATGCTTTTTGTTTAGGACGCTGCTTTAAGCGTGCCATGAAGCAAAGCACAAAACAGAGAAACGAAGGCTCACAAGTCGAATCAAACAAGAAAAAGAGCTTATCGGCAAGAGACAGGGAGAACAGAAATACCGAGGTCCTGACTAGTAGATTTTCGTTTTTTACCGTGCATAACCACGCACAATCGATAGTAGGTGACCAAGCAATGAAAGCAAACATTCGAAAGCATACGTGAGAGTTAATTTCCAAGCAGCGCATTCAAACGAAACAGCAGCAGACATCCCCGTTCTGGCATATTATGCCAGTATCATATTTCTTTCGCGCAAATGGGCAAAGACGACAGAGCGTGACGGACACCGGATCGTTGATTGTTGTCTCTCTGTCGTCCTTTCGAGATAGACATGAACACCAACAAGCATTACCAGATATCCCAACGTATAACGTTTCTCACGATATTATATGTGGTTCCAGGTTTCACGTACCGCCTTAGCCAAAAGTGAGCAGGCAACGGGGTTTGGTTCTCAGCTCTGTTGTGGAGCCTTTACGGCGCACCTGAAGACCGAAAGGTCGCGAATGGTGAGGACAGGGTGTTGTCCTTTGTTAACGCTAATTAAAAGCTTAACAGGGTGCCGCTACATGGCTAAGAAACAAACTACATTTCCTGGTTACTTTTGGCAAAGCTGGCACTGTTTTTTTCTTTGCTGTAAATTTTCAGTCATGTGCATTTCTGAAAAGGACGAAAGCAGGCCCTTTCTTTGTGCTAAAAATTTTTAGGAAATTTTTACCTCTGCTGTTTTGTAGAAAGAAATATTGTGTCTGTAGCGGATGAATTCCGCCAGCATGACTTTTGCGCACAGCATAGCTCACACAGTGAACGTAAAACAACACATTTTTCTCCGCTGCCTCATTATATACTTTTTGCTTGTTGTTATTCACAAAGCAGCCTCGGATCTTTCAAACACAAAAGTTACATTCAGAAAGAAAGCTGGATTTTATGAAAGAATTTTTGTCAGCAGTTTTTGAAAAAGGCTGCTAAAATAAGAAGCGTTCATCATTGGGAGGTAGAGCACGTGACGTGGTCATCTGAGATGGCAACCATGCCGGAATGAACTCCACCCGCTTTCTCGGGAACTCCGCAACTCTATTCTTGCCTTTCTCGACCGTGAAGGGACAATGCAGATGTAGCAAAGCATTGATGTTAATAACGAACTTTTTTTCGTGCTGCGTGTCTTGAATACCTTCTTGGCGTGCGCTCTTTCGGCTCGTGATTCCACTGCTGCCATCATCACTACATCATTTGCATTTTTTATTTTCCCTCAAATATTCGAGACGTTCTCGGGCGCTAAAAGTAGCTAACCAGTACCTTGACGAGGCCAAAGCTATCTCTTAAGAGGCACGGCAAGGCGACAAAGTTTGCAACGAATTGTCTGCACAATCAGCAATGAAGTCAAATCACACTAAACATCTCACATGCATACCTGCAGCGAATCTTGTGCACTAATAATAGAATCGTGCATCATACAGAGAAGAGTAGAAAGTACCATTATAAAAAGAATAATAAACGGTAGCCTGTATGCAGTTGGTTAAAGGGTAAAGTTATTATATGGAACGAGGAAAACTATTAAATGTATAGTACCTATTCCAACCCCCATTTCTGGAAGAGTTACTACAGATGCGCATCGAGCGGACCCAGTAGGTGCTATCGCGAAGGCTCACGAGCGTTCTTACGCCCCAGGGGTCGGCAAGGAGACGGCGAAGGAGCTGGCCCGGAGGAAAGCGCGGGTCATCATCGGCTGCCGTAACCTGAAGAAGGCCAAGGACGTGGCGCAGGAGATCTTCGACGAGACAAAGCAGCCGGTGGTCGTCAAACACCTCGACATGAACTCGCTAAAATCTGTCCGCCAGTTCTGCGACGACGTCATCAAGACAGAGGAGAGGCTGGACGTGCTCATCAACAACGCCGGCGCCATCGGGAGTAAGTGCTTAGTGTTTGCCACCTGCTGGCAGAGACATGTTGGCGGCACCAGCGATATCTTTCGAAAGAAGAATCACATCCTGCTAGCAGTCACTGTGGAGCCGAGCTGAAAGCAAATAGAAAGCTTGAGTGTAAAAAAAATGGCTTCTGATTTACGTGGTTAAGCTAAATGTCACTTAGGTGCGCTAGCATATTCGCCTTGTTAAGCTTTGTTTATCTCCGTTTAGCTATTTTCGCGTATCACTCCGCCTTGGATCGGCATACATGCCCCTGCATGCGGAATCGATCGTTGTCTACATTCATAGGTCGAGGAGAGGCCTCATACCACCCCTGGCGCAGAGGTGCAGCGCGGTTAAGCGACCGGCCACTGCCCCGGCAGGTTGATGTGTCTAATGTCCTTTTTGTGGCTTTCCCGCCAAAACTCTGTTTGAAACAGCTTCTATTGCCCCTATATACCCGTAGCATGCATGAGTCATCACCTTGTAGAATGTTCGAGGTCTTTCCATTGGATTATCATATGGAATTATACTAGCCCGACCAACGAATCCAGCTTAATCTATTGCGGGGCTGGGCCTTCTTAAATTTCTGAGGGTCCTCACATTTTCAACGTTATCGGTGTCCTGTCACTGCTGCACTGGTGGTCACATAGCGCTGATGACGTCACGACCTTCTCAATCGCATTCGTAGATCGCGGGGAGTCCTCATACCACCACTGGCGCAGTGATGCAGCGGTTAAGCGATGCGTCATCTACCCGATAGGTGGCTGTTACTTGCAATAATTTCATTGCGAAATGCCGCGGGTGGCAAGTAGCCTCACAACACGATCGGCAGGTTGCCTCATGCCATGGCGGCTAAGTTATGACGACGTTACAAATTCATGTATCCTCTCTCGGCCAATCATTAATTTAACTTGTACCTGTCACGGTGGGCAGGTGGTTGTGACGTCATAATGTCACGTGACCTTTCTCGACCAATCAGGAAATTCTGTGGCATAGAAGCCGCAAATTTTTTGTGACACGACAACCTAAACGCTATGGCATTAAAAAGCGAAAATGTTCCAAGTTACTCACCTCTGTTCACTTAGCGCAGCTAAGAGGCGCTTGCGGGCTCCTAACTTACGCCACAGCTAACAGCAGTAAATCTGTTCAGTGAACAATGCGGACTTCGGTGTGTACGTAAGAGAATGCAAACCGGCTTGATACGACCTGTTGCCAAAACAGAGCAGCCAAAACAAACTTGTTCCTCAATGTACGCAACGAGAAATTCAGTGAGGACGCCCTTTCGTCCGCAACGCAGTCTTCACGAAGAAAAAAAAATATTGTACGTAAACTTCTGGAATCAAGAAAATTTAGGCTTTGTAATCTGGTTCAGCTTAGAAAGAGTGCGTGCGAGAAGTTTTTGAATTCTAAACGTAAAAAGACGCTCAAAGGTTTAAGTGCGATAGTGTAGTGATTTACAAGCTCCTCCCGCTTCAGTGATCAACTTGACACGGACTGCCAATTACGTGGGTCAGCTGCGAAGCGTGACGTCATTCCACGTCATTTTCTCGTAAAGAAAACAACAAAAAAGTCACGTGGAGGCTCATCATTTCTTTGCTTGTGTCTATTTCAGCCTTCCTTTCTCCAGCTTTTTTTTTTCTCCGCGCAGAATTTGGTATTAATGACGTCATGGTAATGTGAAATGCCTGTCTGTTTCTTAAAGGTTCGAAAAAGATGGACTTTACTGAAGACGGCTTCGAAAAAATCTTTCAAGCAAACTATTTGGCCCCTTTTCTGCTCACGGTTCTTCTTGTGGGTAAGGATTGTTTCGTGTATAAGGTTCTCAGCTCAGAAAATGCATGCTGATATACGGCATCGGCAGTGTAACCTGACGGCACTAATCACTTTACCTCCTCACGATGATACATTCCATGGTTTTAGGTTTAATATTAGAAGTCATACCTGTCGAGGGAGGAGGGGATTCTTGATATGACGAAGAATGAAGAGTTACGGTGGAATAATGACTTGCAGAGGCGTTATGATTTGCTCACTGCGTCGGTAAAGCACGAATGTCGAGACCGTTGTGTTTAAGACCATGTCAAACAGAATACGACAGGCGCTTCTCAGGAAAGCTGAAATAATGCCGCACGCCATTAATATTGGTAAACATGGTGAACAGTTAGATAATTTCCGCGCACATCCGTCACGTATTTCATGCTGGCTTCCTTGTTCACGAGGTGCCTACATTCTAACGAGAACACACGAGAAAGTTAGGTACCATGGATTGAAAATAAAGTAAAGCTTTTGAACGTTTATTACAAGACGGCAGTAAGCGTTTGTAAAGTTAACGCTCACTCTTAGCTCCACGGCCATAAGCCCCAGGATATTTCCATCTTTTATATATATTTTTTTTTTTCATTTTTCACCTTTCAGCACTCTCGTCCTGCCACGCTATCTCCTGAAGCAAACTAAAAAAAGCCTAGCGGTACACTCTAAACACTAATACGCCCCTATAAGGAAGTAAAGAAGGAGTAAGCTGTCCTCCATTTTACTCCCTCCTGTTTAGAGTGTAGTCAGTGTGGGATGGACCCATCCATGCACGTACTACATACATGGTGTGGAAACATTATACGCTAATACCTTCTCTCGCGTAATGCTGATAGAAAGATGCAATTGGCCATCTCCCCGTCCCTGTATAATGTAACCGAAGTTTAGGAGGCCATTTCTGAAGTGTGGTCGTGCGATCTTCAAAGGCGGCTTGCGGATTCTGTCTGTTTAAAGAAGTGCTTAATGCGTCATTCCTGTAGTCAAGACCTTTGCCTTCTGTACCTTCGCTCTCAACGGTAACTAGTGAGGCTGATCGTGGTATGATACCTTGAAGACCGTCGGTATACACAAGTAGAGCTGTGACGCAGTTAGTGTGACTGGTCGGTGAGTAACTGTTCAGATGCCGTCGTATGCTGGTGCTTAGCCCTATTCTCGCCTGCTCTGGAATCAGACTGCATTGTGTTGACTATAATACAACTGCGCTGCCAAAATCTACGTCGCTGAAGCTCAGTCGGGAATACTTAAATGAGGTGTCTCTCGTAAGGCTGAGACGAGAAGGCATAAAGGAGCTCTAAGAAAAAGGCAACTAACCATGGTTGACCTCGAAATATATTATGATCTGCGTTTTGTTGTTATCCTTAATCGGAGATAAAAGGAAGAAACGCTTTGAGATAGAAAAAAGAAAAGCGAGCACGAAGTTTTTGTTCATTAGCGCACACTTCAAAGGAAAGAGAAATGACAAAACGTTCGCGGAATCTGCGGAACGTTTACCGCTCCAGTTACAAGTTGCAGGTTTCAGCATTTCCGCTCAATGCACTGGCTGTAGAATGCGACGTATGTTGTAGGTAACACGAATGTCATTGTGAGAACAGTAGCTCTCACCAGCAATTCCAAAGTGAAAAGGCCGGCGACATGTGAAGGCCGTACCCATTCATTTGTGGTTCACAGATCTGCTGAAGACGAGCTCGCCGAGCCGAGTGATCAACTTGGCCTCTGACTACCACCGCCTGGGCAATGTGGGCAATATAGAGGACAAGGCGCGGGGCATCAACCTCGTCTCCAACCCCACGGCCATATACGGCAACGCCAAGTTGGCTCTGTGCATGGCCAACGTTGCGCTGGCCGACAGACTCCGGGGCACCGGTAATCCGGCCTGCGGAAGCTGGCAAAACATCTTATCCGCACGCACTCCTGTGTTCTTTCGCTGAAAACAAGACGCCACCACTAGCCTGTCTTCTGCGAGCCCGTTCAGTGGCACAACTTGGGGGAGGGAAGCAACGGGCCCGTGATTAGGTTACGAATGAAGGCTTCGCCGCACTGTGCGTAATACTGTTCTCTCAATAACACACTGCCCTATAACTTCCGGTTTCGCCTCACAGGTTTTTGAATGGAGATTTTGGCTCGAAAACATCTCAGAGACCTAACCCTGAAAGTAACACATACCCAGGGTAAATGTAAATAATTTGCACGCTTTTAGTTCTTGGCGTTACAAAAAAAAAAGTGCGGTAAATTTTACTTTATGAAAGTATGTGCGAACTGTCGTCTTCTGGGTTCAGAACGCTTCACTAACCTGATGCACCAAGCAGCTCTCTTTATTTTTTCTTTACTGCGTGACCAGATGCAGAACGGGGTAAAGAGTGTACCTGGAACAGCAAAAAAAAAAACGCGCCAAGCTTTCTTAATTGCCTGCCTACACAGCAACAGGAGATGCGTATGCCCAAGGGATTAAGTCCTTTCAATACAGCTCTTATCCATTCACACAAAGTTTATCATATTTTCCCCTATGTGGCGCAGCTTAACCGGCAGCTGTTAGTGTGGGCTTCGATACACAAGGGATTTGCACTAGTTGGCTCTATTGGATGATAATGGCGCCATTTCTGTGCGCGCGAAGCGAACGTTCATCGAGGGACACTAGGGAAGCTGTGGGGCGGTATTTTTGAGAGAACAGAATCATAGCGCACAATGAAGCCTCCAGCGCACTGAATGTGAATGCCGCCTAATCACTCTCTCCAGCCCCCTCTTTTGTTAATGTGGCCATCAGCTGGCGCTTTTTTCTTCCCACCAAGGGCAACAGGCGAGCGGTTATTTACTGTTTCTCTTCGAAGCTATAACTGCTACAACTGCATAACTTCACACAAGTCGCGAAGAATAACAGGGAAGTGAATGAAATATTGGCACCTGACGGAAGTGTGTTTCAGGGCCGTAAACTTCTTTACTTAGGTAGGTAGCATGCTGCGCACACGCATAAAAATAAACTCTCAGTAAACGCAGTTTTCATTTGATTCTCGATGCAGATTCCACAAGCACGAAGCTTAAATGTTACTTTTTTTTTTCTGCCCCTGTTTTCACCTAGTAGCCCTTGGTTTCAAGTCGTTCTAGGCATTTTTCTTACATTGCACTGCTTCGGCGACTCTTGTGGGGATCTGAAGCCACCTTCGTTCCTTCAAGACGACATACGCAACAACTGTGGACGCCCGCCGCCTATTGCGATCTTGTTCAACCCAGTTACAAACTCTTTAAAGCAATGTGGGCGCTCACCTTTCCAGATGAGTTATTCAAACATTAAATGCGCATTGTCATCGTACCAACTTGGCCCGCGCAACACGTTAAGGGCGTTTATTGGTTAGCCTAAATTCCAGAAATGTTTTCCCGCAGTCGCCTAGCAGGGAACGGCTGTGGATTTACCTTTTCATTTATCTCGGTTATCCTCGCGAATACACAAATGAACACACGCGAAAGATCTGCGACTTCGCTCTTGTGGCCGTATTTCGGTGGCGGCTTTTTCTCGGCGGAGTTCTTTCGTGCGCAGTTCGAGGCAGCGCTATAGCAAGTGCCCTTGTCGCAGGCGTGACGGTCAACTCCGTCCACCCCGGCGCCGTCAAGACGCACATAGCGGACGAAGGACCGGGCCTGCGGAAGCTCCTCTTCGGGCTGGTCCTGTTCATGAAGGGCAAGGTGAGCAGCCAATGGACAACGCCTCTCTTTCTCTCGAGGGATACAGTAATGGCCCGAGTGGCCGGTGGTGAATTTATTTCACACCGCGAAGGAGACGCGGCGAGAAAGGAAAGCTTCTGCCTGCTTACTGTCCTTCCTCGTGAAAGAACTGTAGCGCTCTGGTCCGTGTCTTTTGCACTGACTTGTTGTGGCATCATGTGAAATAATAAAAGACGATAACGGGACGATAGTCGCATACAACTCAAGAACTAAGTGCCCGGCAAAGCACCCCCTTCCAGCCGATGGCGTCGGCCGATTTTCATGACCCTGCTAGCGTGACAATGCAGGGAGTGGCCGATAAAAGGGGATAGTCCCCTCCTTCCATGGTGGGGGGACATCCCCTCCCTGCATTGTGACGCCGCTCCTTGCATTGCCAAACTAGCAGGTTCATGAAAATCGGCCAACGCCATTGGCTGACAGGGGCTCTTTTGCCGTGGAAAAGCCGCATCGTCCTTGAGTTGTATCCGACTATAGTGTCCTGGTACAGAATCGTTTCGCTAATACTGCTACCTTCAGTCGGCCTTTGAAGGGCAGCCTCTCATAATAGGGGCTTCTACAGCGAAGCTGTCAACGACTCACTAGTGGCGTGATCGGTTCCGTTGGCGTAACACATCACGTGACCGTGACGTGGCGTCGCGGGACCGATCAGATGCCGTTCTGTCATCGGTCACATGACATAACTTGAAGTGACCGGTGATGTCACCGTTCGGTGCTGGAGTCTTATCGCGCATGACCATGCGTTGCGTGCGACCCAGGTTGACCATGAGCTTTAGTGCGGCGGCTGCGCAGATTGTTTATTACAGCGGTGCGGGGGTTCAACGTGCGTGGAAGACGCCGCGATGACTACACGATCTCCCAGAACGACACCCCCATAGCTATCGCTGCGAAATAACTTTTTCATTCAACCGCAGAAATCACTCAGAACAGCTGCGCTGCAATAATTCATTACCGAGTATCGAAATCGTCAAGTGCGTTATTTTTCTTTCATTCGCCTTATCTGTGTCTCTAATTGCAGATGCTAGCCACCAGTGTAGAATGACTCAAAGCTCATAGCAGTTTTTGGTGGTGCTACCTTCAGTGCTGTGTGACCACCGCGGCTTCGAGATTGCACATAAAGGTTGAAGACTGTCACTGGTAGCCATTCATAAGGCCTAGTGGCCCAGGTGCTTTACGTACGGCACACTGGAAGCGTCGCGGCGTGGTAGCCTAAGCAAACATTTACCACTCGTTCCTTTTCTTCTTACCTAGGAATCGGCCTGTGTGTAGCCTAGTATGGGCCACAGACAGTGCATTCATCTCTTTATGCTGTGATATTTCCTGATGGTTTCCAGGTTAATGGAAGAACGATTTTGACGCATCGCGAGCGGTGCACCTAGAGCACGGACTGCCGCTCTTTCTTTCCTTTTTTCTTTCTTTCTTTCTTCTTTCCTTTCTTCCTTTCTTTCTTTCTTTCCTTCCTTTACTTTTCTTTGTTGCAACACAAAGAAGAGATAATGAGAAAGACAATGAGCTCGCTAGTACGCTGTTAACAGATGAGCAGTTTTGAGCTAAGGATTTACGGCGTAGTTCCGGTGTCCACCGACATATGTGAGACAATTACTGCGCCATTTCCTTTCCTCAAAGACCAATTTTCATTTGTCTGGCCGAGATGCGCTGCTGTGCGCTCTGCTGGAGTGAAATGCTCGACAGATGCCCTTGAAGTTACGATAAAGGGGGGCTTCTCAGACATGCGTTGCCCGTCCACTGCGTAACAACCACACCCCTTCACTGTTCGCAGACGCCGCTGCAAGGGGCGCAGACACCCGTGCGGCTCGCCGTCGACCCGGACCTGGAAACGGTGACGGGGGAATACTTCGAGAACTGCGCCCCGGCCGAACCGGCCTACCGCAGTCCGTTCCTTGCCGACCACGACCTGGCAGACCAAGTTTTCCGCTCGTCCCTGAAGGTCCTCGATTTCCACTGGGTTGGCGTCTAAGCACCTGCAGTAGTGAAGTCGTGAGCCGGGCTCATGCTTCCGCGAAACTTCCGTCTTGTGACATCGCCCTATAAGTCCTAGCTTCGTTTCTTGTGGACTCATTCGTTCTTTTTTTTTGTTACGTGTATATAGGTAGCATAGAACTCGCAATAAATTATTTTTCAATGTTCTCTGGTTCCACAGCACAACCACCGTTGGTGAGCGAAAGACAAAGCGCTGGTATGAACACCCATGTTGAGAAGTTTACGAGTTTAGCCCCATTCCTGCTCTAGGGCTTGTATCTTTCCTTCCGGGATGCTATCGGCATATGACCTGTCCATATATGCAGCTGTAATGGAATGTAAAATTTCTACCCAATGCACAGGTAAGCTTTTTTCAGAGGGAAGAGCTCTACTCCACCCATGCTGAGCCTGAAAGTCATCTGGCTCTTGGATTTGACCTCTAACCAGAGGCGCGCACGATGTGCAAAATTGCGCGTGGGAAGTGCCTCGATCTTCTTCATCGACGCCATACCTGCGCGCTGAGCAGTCACGTCCGCTGCTCCTCCTCGCCAGTTGTGGCTAGAGGTGTGCGCCGAGGCATCGTCGAGCCGCCGCCGACTGCCCTCGCTGCGCCGCCGCCGCAAACAGATCGGCGCGCCCGCCCCTCTCTAAATATGAATATATTTTAAGAGCATGAGCTCTTACCACGGTGTAAGAATAATTTTTTGCACCGTGGCTCTTACTCATCACATTTGGAGATTTCGTGGGGTCTGCTACCACCCTGAGATCACGCGCCATCTGTGGCAGCAACTAGAGAACAGCCTTTTAAGAGAACTGTACTTTTTCGAAAATATCTACAGTGCTAAGAACTCTTTTTGAACAAGTGGTCTGGTTTCCAAGGGCATCACAATTGAGCCATCATTGTACAGGTATCACATATATGCAAATGACATTTCAGTGAACAATTCGCGGACTAGAGTGAACTAAAGAACAGAACGTCTCGCATTGAGACTTGTAGCGCCGTCTACAATGCATAAATTCGTTTCACTATATATACTCCGACAACAAGGGGAATCCATCCGGGGACAGTTGTGTACCGAATTTGGTAGGCAAATAAAGCCCTACGGGTTGTCGTAAAGAAATAAAACCACGATTAACTAGTAGGTAAACATTGTATACATGTAATTACTAATTGAAGCATTACCATATCGCACCGCAAGCCGAATTCTAGGTCCACCTTGACCCCCCAAACGAAGCCAATTCACTTTGGGACGTTTTCTGAGGAGGCACAATTCGAATTCGACAGCGGTAAGGCACCCGTGTGCTGTGCGATGTCAGTGCACGTTAAAGATCCCCAGGTGGTTGAAATTATGCCGGAGCCCTCCACTACGGCACCTATTCTTCCTTTCTTCTTTCACTCCCTCCTTTATCCCTTCCCTTACGGCGCGGTTCAGGTGTCCAAAGATATATGAGACAGATACTGCGCCATTTCCTTTCCCCAAAAACCAATTATTATTATTATTAAACGTTCATCGTAATTTCTCTGATAGATGGCGCTAGGCGTCGATCACTCCGCTAGGTGGAAAAGTTTGTTTACTTTTCCGAACCGCTCAGGGTTTTCTCCACTGGCCCCTCTAGATGCGGAAAGACTTTCGTTTTACGCACGGCCAATAAAGCTAGCGCTCGTAACTTCAACGTCTTCCAGACGGTGGCGGCCTTTTTCCCCCGCAAATCTAGCTGCGTCTGAGATTTGATTTTGTCTTCTTTAATTCTTTTCCCTGTCAGGGGCATATAATCATGTCAAGGAGTCAACATGTCAAGTGTTTTGCAAATGAATCAACACAAAACAAACAATAGCAACCCTGCTCTCCGCGCGTCTACGCATGCGTATCGTCAACAGACAACGCAACGTGGCATTCCGAAACTTCTTCAAAAGTGCAACATGGCGCAACGAGAAGAAACAACGGATGCGAAACGTCGAAATCATGACTTGAGGGTCGCGGGCACTGCACGTGGCTGCGAGTGGAATCAGCAATATGTACCAAAACGGCATCAACGCATAGTAGCATATCTGAGCTAGAAAAATGTTCACCCACTGCAAAAAAAAAAAAGTATTTTATTTCTTTTTATTCCGGGAAAAGGCCATGAAAAGAACAGTTACTTTAAACAAATGGTGATTAATATTCAGAAGAAGTGATTTCACAAACTGCCCGCACGGAAATGTTCTGTTATAACATCCATTGATTGGTTGACAGGTAAAGGGCTGAACAAAGCAAAAGTTGGTCACAGAAGAGGTCTGTTACGTAAAGAATAATGTATAACCAACGAACTCATTTAGAACAAGTGTAAGTCCGATTAACATATCGAGTGTCACGTGCGTCGGTACTGGCTTAACAATTCTAAACGAATTCACTGACTCTGAGCAACGGAGAAACACCTGTAAACCGAAGTATAGCAAAAAAGAAAACAATTGCGACTACGACGCAGAAAACAAGAAAGGTTCTGCACGTTCGTGAGCAAGAAATATATATCAACACAATCAACGCACGCGCTTGTGATATGTGCCTAATTTTTTTTTTCAATATGCCGCCTAAAAAAACTAAAGATTTAGAGAATATTTTGCATTTTTCTCAGTCCTCAACCCCTCTGTGTTCTGAGCCCCGAAAAGCCCTAAAATTTCAAACAGTTTAGCAAAGAAGGCTATAGTGAAATAGCTTTTTATATTTGTGGTTTATCTTTCCACGCCACCGTCGAAAAATGGCCTTGCGCCGCCGCCGATGAATACCAGGAGCCGCGCCGCCGCCGCCGCCGACTAGAAACGACCGCCACTCCGCCGCCGTTCGAAACCGACACGGCGCACATCTCTAGTTTTGGCATGCGATGTGTCACGTGATTCTCTCTTGCGCTTGGCAGTCACGTCCGCCGTTGCGCCGACCGGCGCTCTGGACGCTAGCTCTTTCTTGCACTCGTGGCACGTGATGCATCACGGTATTTGCTCTCGCTGAGGTCTTGAATGGATAAAGATGAACCAAAGCTAAACCGTGTCTAACCATGCTAAACAGAGCTTTCGCTCTGTATATCCTATCTCAGGTGAGTTGAGCCACAGCCACTTTTTTCCTCGATAGCAGCGCTGATAAAAGAGGAGGAGGAAAATCTATCCACAAGGATGAAACTTCGACGCATACGTTGGGAAAGGGTTGCGATAAAAGGGTTAAGAGAGAGCAGGTTAAATTCTGCCGGGCAGGCCGGCTTCACACGAAGTCCCAATGGCAGCGAAGCACGGTACAAACGAAGCTGAGGTTTTTGGCAGCCGGATCCGACTGGGGGTGAAAAAAAGGCTTAGCGCCCATCGGAATACATGGAAGCAAAAAGTTTTCAAAGCAGCTTTCTGATTTCAGTGTATACCTGTGATGACGTCCCTCCTTGAAGAATATCCAAAATCATCCTATAACAGGTCTTGGAAGTATGAAGCGTCATTTCAAAGGTGACGTATGTTTAAAACACCGCGAAACAATTTTTCTCATTTGACTCAGCAACCATGAAGACGATCGTTCGTTAACAGTTGGCGAGCGCTTTGACGAGTATGACACCGTACGCTTCGTCATTCTGAAGCAATCTTTTTAAAATGGCACACTAAATGTGTGTTTTGAAGGTGGACATACCGCAGGTGGCGCTCTATCTGCTTTGAATTTTCCCTGAATCGTGCAAGGTGGGGACGTTATATTCAGTGGTAAATACTGCCGTCCAAACGATAGCAAGGTTTACATTGAAGACAGTCCTCAAACAGCACGATAAACGAACTGCGGACTGTAGCAGACGGCTAGCGCTGTTACTCAAATGAATTCAAATTCAAATTCACTTTATTGCCGTCGAAAGAAACAACGGAGGAGGCTCGATCAAAAGGTGAACCAAGTCCACTTGACTGCGTTCGAGCCCCCTTTTTAAAAAAAAAACATGGCATATAGTAATGACAGGTAAGTATTTCAATAAAACATACATACTTGCATTTAACAGTATCAGGTGAACAGTGTACACAACAGCAGAAGAGAATAGTACAAAGCAGTGAAACAATAGAAAATAACCCTTAAAAAGCATCATGCATATTTATACAATTCTATATTAAGTGCAGTAAATGTAAAGTAGAGAACGAAGAGCTATTTCTTAATCGCAATACAAATTAGTGCTCCGCGAAGGGAGAGATTCTGTTCGGATGTGGAGACATAAGGCGTGCGACGCTAATCTTGCTGGCGCAAATTAAGCGCAGTAGCGCCGACCTGTATTCGGAGCCTTAGGCTCCAGCGGCTTCAGCGTTTCATGAAGAACGGTAAATCTCACACACAAAACGACGTGGCATACCGGACAATTCCGGACAAGATCATTTTTTTAGCGGGAAAGAGTAGGGCAGATGTCTGCCCAGACCCCACAGATGCGACATGCAGAGGATGTGGAAGCAGAATTCAGCAAGGAGAAGAACATGCCTGCACTGTGAAATGTAAGCTATGCGGCGGAGAACATCTGCTAGGAGACAGCCGCTGTAAGAGAATCTACAGGACCACCACACATAATAAAGGTACGGCATGCAGAGCAAGAAGAAAAGGAGCAACCCCGGGCCAACCCCGGGCAAGAGGAAGGAGCAAGACCAGAAATGGACCGGTAACCCCCAATGGACACTCCGAGAAAGGAAGATCCTCCGGCAGGAGTCAAAGCCGCCCGAGAAGTCAGAGCAGAGGAAGAACCAACACACAAGGAAGAGTGTTCAGGAGAGCAACAGCGGAGAACGAAAACGGAGAAGGAAAGAATGGCGTGACCTTCGCCTCTATCGTAAAAGACCACAACGCAAGCAAGCCGGGACACAGCACCGCTGCAGTGCAAGACGTGGTCAGCGTAATGAAGGAAGAAATGGGGAGGTTGAGACAAGACCTAAGGACTCTCGGAGAGGAAACCAACAAGCTGAGAATCGAGGCGAAGAGCTTGAAAGAAGCTGCAGAAAGAAAAGAGAAACCACCCACCGCTCAAGTATATTTGACCCCCAGGGAAGATGACATGGTGGTGGAACAAGCCAGGGCGCCAAAGAGAAAGGCAACGAAAAAGGAGGGAGACGCTAGATGCGTAACCATACATGATCAACAAAGATTTATGGAAAAAATCACAGAAATGTCCTCCAAAATGGAGCAAAAGTTCGCAAAGATCATGGACGTCAGGCTAACAAAGCACACGGCCAAACCCCAAGCTTTAGAGGAGTATATCATAGCAAGGCTAGAACCCCATGTAGATAATCATGGACAGGAGCAATAAGGAATCCGTGACATGACAGTGGAACTGTAGAAGCTTTGAAAATAAGAAGGCAATAGTACAACAATTCACGAGAACCAAAAATCAGGCACCCATGGCAATAGCTCTTCAAGAAACAAGTGGACCTGCAAAACTCCCCGGGTACAACACCTTCGATGACAGTCTGGGAACGAAAAGCAGAGTAGCCATACTGGTCAAAAGTAATGTAGCGGCCATAAGCATGAGGCTAACAACAAGGAAGCAATCGCAGTTCTGGTCGAGTGCATCACCGGCAAAAAGAACAGAGGGAGCGTCTTCATCCTAAACATATATATACAGCAGATCTCAGCAAACCAGGACAAGATTTGCGACTTGCCGAAGTAGAGCCATGAGAATAGCAAACGGCAAAAAGAACAGAGGGAGCGTCTTCATCCTAAACATATATATACTGCAGATCTCAGCAAACCAGGACAAGATTTGCGACTTGCCGAAGTAGAGCCATGAGAATAGCAAACGGGAAACCCCTAATTGTCATGGGAGATTTCAACGCCAGCCACACCAGATGGGGGTATCAAAAGATTGACGCCAAAGGAAAAATGTTAAATGACGACATAGAAGAACTGGAATTAAAGTTGCTCAACCAAGAAGGCATTAAAACGAGAAAAGGAGGAAGTAATCAGGTGGACACTACCCCTGATCTAACCCTATCCCACTCGGCGGAAGATGCCAAATGGAGATGCACTAGGGAAGACTTCGGGAGTGACCATTATATTATAGAAGTAAGCATGATGATCAGCAGTAAGCATGATGATAGAAGTAAGTATGATGATGAAGTAAGCATGAAGATCAGCATGGAGCCCAGCAACAGGGTCAAGGATAAGATCACGGACTGGGACAAGTTTAGAGATCTAGCGGAAGAAAACTCAGACTTAGAAATCAGTAACATAGACGAAGGGTAAAAGACGTGATTGGAAGAACTAAGAAAGCCACCAACGAGGTTGAAACGGAGGATGCAGGGATTGAGCCGGACAGTCACCTGTTCAAGCTTTGGAAAAAGGAGGAAAAGCTAGAAGCGAAAAGAAGAACACCTAGGTGGACAAGAAACGTAATAATACAGCTAACCCTACTCAACCAGGAAATAGAAAAACATGCAAGTTACCTGGAAAGACAAAGATAGATGGGAGAACAAGTGCGATGAGCTCGACAGGAACATGGGAATCACCAACACCTGACAACTCTTCAAGCTTCTGATAGACCCGGAGAAAACCAAGAGTGCCACCGGAAAAGAACAGGAAATCACGAAGCACTGGTACAAAGGGATGGACGAGGAGCTGACAAAAGAAATAGTGGACAGGTACGTACCCCAGCCACGGAGGCTAGATATGAAGACTATAAAGGGAAAGCTTACGAAGAGCTAGAGGGACCAATCAGAGAGGCCGAAGTAAGAATAGCACTTCAGGGACTCAAAAGAAGATCTGTCCCAGGACTAGATAAAGTCAACAACAAGATGCTGAGGAATCTGGATGAGGGAGCCATAAAGAAAATAACGGAACTCTTCATTGAAGTCTGGAGCAAAGGAGAAATCCCGGAGACGTGGAAACATGTCAACATCATACCAATGCATAAAGCAGGGTATAAACCTGGATTAGAGAACTTAAAAACGATCTCGCTAACATCGAGCCTAGGAAAAGTCTTGAAAAAGATAATCCAGAAGAGAGTTTCAGACTATATGGAAAGAGAAGGCATATGGCCTCACGAAATGGTGGGCTTCAGGCCGATGCTAAGCACGCAAGATACAATGCTTAGACTGGAGAAGGACATCATCAAGTGCGCCAAACAGGAAGTGATAAAGGTCGTCCTTGGTATCGACATGACCAAAGCCTTTGACAATGTGAAGCATGACATCATATTAGAAGAAATTAACCAGCTGAACCTGGGAGAAAAAGTATTCAAGTTTATCAGGTCTTTCCTGAGAGACAGCCAAAATCAGCTTCCAAGGAGTGGAATCTGTAGAGCATCCAACTTGGGAACAGAGGTACCCCGCAAGGGGCTCTAATCTCGTCAATTCTCTTCAACCTCACCATGAGGAGGTTGGTGGATAAAATCAAGCAAATCCCAGGATTAGAAGTAGGAATCTACGCAGGCGATGTAAACGTTTGGGCCAATATGAGGGACAAGAGGAAGCTAGAAGAAAATCCAGCTAGCAGCGGATACGATAAATACCCATACAGAAGAGAAGGGACTCAGTTGCTCGCCGCAGAAATCCGAACTTCTGATAATGGGCAGAAGAGCAGAACACCAAGATATTAGAATAGAGCTGGACGGGAGAGAAATCCCAAAAGTAGAAGAAATGAGGATACTGAGTCTAATCATCAACAAGGCTGGAAAGAACGCCACTCCGATAAAGAAACTCAAGGACCAGGCGGATAAAGTCTGTGGGATGATCAGAAGAATCACCTACATAGACAAAGGCATCGGAGAAGAAAATGCAATAAGAATCACCCAAGAATTCATCAGCAGCAGAGTGTGCTACGCACTCCCCCATATGAAACTAACAAAAGGAGACAAAAATAATGTAGAAATCATCATAAAAAGGTGTGAAAAAAGAGCGATGGGACTTCCGATTACAATACCGGACACAAAGTTAGAAGAAATGAGCATGCTGAATACGCTGGAAGAATACATGGAAGCAACGAAGCAAGCGCAGAAGGCAAGACTCGCCAGGACTGCAGCAGGCCGAGCAATATTAAAAATGGCAGGAATAGAAGAAGAGGAACGAGCCTCTGGAAAAACGGCTCAAATTCCTATGAAATTAATGGACAAAATCACCGCGTCCAACATTCTGAGAAACATGCACCCGGAGAGGGACATTAACAGAAGAATACTAAGAGCAAGCGCCATAGAAAAAGAAGTCCGGCCCAGACCGCACCATGACACTGTATACACTGATGCCGCGGTGGGAATCTACCCCTTCACAGCGTCGGTGGCCGTAGAGGCGGCTGGGAAATGCAAATGTGACATTATAGCCGCGTTAGCACTCACCGCTACCAAAGCCAAAGTCGTCATTAGCGACAGCAGTAACGCGGTGATGAGCTACTCAATGGGAAGAATCGGCAAGAAAGTGGTCGAAGTAATAGAAGGCGCAATTATAAACAGATATGTAAGAATAGCACGGATCCCACCACATACTGGGGATCCAGGCAATGAAGCCGCAGATAGAACTGCTCGTCTCAGTATTATCGAGACGAGGGCTGCGCTACGCTGGAGCAATCAAGGTAGTGGAAGCGGAACACTATACTCCAAGGGAGGAGATGGCCACGCAGAGGGAGGACAGAAGAAGGCTGCCCATTCCAGGCAGGAAGGAGCTAAGCTACAGAGAGTGCAAGATATTAAGAAGACTAGAGGCGGGAAACTACCCCTCCCCAAGATGGAGGGCATGGATCAAACCTAAAAAGAAAGAAGAAAAGGCCCTAAGCCAAGAAGAGAAATGCATATTTTGCGGAGAAGTGGCCGACATGGACCGCATGATCAGAAAATGCGAAGAAGCTCCAGGAAAAAGCAAATATGAAGACGATGAAATTTGGAATTAAGTATTAGGAAGCCCAGACTCTAGAGTGCAAAAGGAACTGACCCAACCGGTGGCAGCTGCAGCATCACTTAAATTTAGGTGCTAGTCCAGTAGTGAATAAACCCCCTACTCCTCTCCCGGAGGCCTGCATGCCGTGCCGGAGGGGGTAGGTAGGGGGGCCGGTTCAAACAGTAAAGGTTATTCTGAATCTGAAGAGTTTATGAACGAAATTTTTTTCATATATGGTTAGATTTCACTATAACCTCCAATATATCCGCAGAAAACAGAAATGCAGAACATTACTGAAAATTTCTGGCGGGCCAGCTGCCAGAAAATTTGCGTTTTTGAGCAAAAATCTTTTCAGCCTTGTAGCTTTTGTTTTTACTGCTGCATTTACGTACGCGGTGAAAACGAGTTACACCGATAGCCTTCGGGTTCTAATGTGCTGGTGCTGGCATAATGAGTGGCAGATAAGAGTTCACACACACGTCCAGCATTTTTGGACGAAAATTTTGAATACTGGGAAAATTGTAACGTACTGTTAAGGAAGAATTGAAGGTCCATTCTCCTGATGCGTAGCAAAATCTCTACATCAAAGATTTTTTTTTTCTATCGCTCGCAAGGAGCAGTTAAGACTGGCATAGAAAACCAATGGAGAATGCTTTTCACGATCACAAAAACGTTAACTGCAAAAAAAAAAACGAGAAATGCAAGCCTGTGGACGGGACATCTGCGGATATATTGATTGTTAGAGTGAAATGTTAAAATGTGAAAAAAAATGCGTTCGTAAACTTTTTCCCGTTCAAAAATGATCTTGTCCGGAATTGTCGAATATGCCACGTCGTTTGCGTGTGAAATTAAGGGTTCTTCATGAAACGCTGAAGCCGCTAGAGCCTAAGGCTCCGAATACTGGTCTGCGCTACTGTGCTTAATTTGCGCCAACAGCCCAAGCGTCGCCCTTCTCGTGTCTCTCCATCCGAACATCGAGCGCTCTTCATTTGAGTAACAGCGGTTAATTACTTTAATGTACAGTGCATTTGACGGCTTCTATTCGACGTTTCCGCAGTTTGTGAGAAGCAGTTTTCGAAAAAATGGCCGCACTTTGATTCCTCACAATAGTAGAAGAAATGCACCTAGGAGGTCACAATTATTATTTCAGTACGATTCATACTTATCACTATCTAAGGTTATAATCTGTAAGTTGCTAATTACGTTTTCATTGGAGGTGGTTTTAGGAGAGATGCGCGTTTCGAGCCTCCTGAGACAATGCCTCACCAATCACAATCACATTCAGCATCACCACCGCCACCATCAGAAGCAGCAACGTTCAGTACAGGCTTAATCATCATTGATGATCATCATCATCGCTCGTGGCTCGGCTAACGAAATGCATTCCGGAGGAGACATGTCGAATCACACGGCAGGTTTTTTGGATATCTCTACATCCGTTATTAAGCGCTTAGCCGGACACATTCGTGTTGCACACAGAATAGGCGGCAAATGGCTATCGGCAGTTCAAGACTTTGCCGGAACACTTGAGCTTCTTTCGGCGGTCCGTGAGAGCGCTGGGGGAAGCCCCGTCCATTCTACGTGCGCACGCCCTCTCTCAAGCGCTTTTCACGACACCCACGCCGAATGTCTATTTACACGCTCGCCTCCCTGCCAGAACAAACCTCGTTCTAGCGCCTCCTGTCGGTCTGGCCCTGACGCAGAGACGGCGTCAAGGCTGGCCTTAAACGACCTCTGCTTTCGCGTCCGTGGCACTCGTTTTCCTTCCACTCGCATTTTTTTCTTCTTTTAGGTTACGCTGTCCGCTTCGACAGCCTGACGAGGAAGTTTTTCAACTCGTTCGCATCAACAATGTTAGGCGACAGGAAGAGGGCAGAGTGGGTCAGGGAACAAACACGGGTTAATGATATCCTAACTAAAACCAAGTTGAGGACGAGGTCGGAAAGTTTGCGGGGGTGAGGTGGCCCACAACTGTCACAGGAAAGTGTCAGTTAGAGAGTTTACGGGGAGGCCTTTGTCCTGCAGTGGACGTAAGTAGGCTGATGATGATGCTAATTATTACGAGCAATGGTGGATGTCCAGCCGCGAGATATGCCCGGCTCTTGACAATGGCCCAGGACATTTACAGCAGCGCCTGCGGCTCGGAAAATATCCTTGTCCCAGGAAGGAAACCGACACCGCACGTACTCCCCACAAGCGAGATCACCACGGGAAACAGGTAATCGAATTCTCTGTGTGTTGTTGCAGTAGAGCACTTTCACGGAAGGACAACGTTAAGCCAAGGTACTATTGTTTTAAATAGAAACAAACATATTTGAGTGCGCGCGCACACACGCATCAATAAGAATCCGAAGAGGACTTTAAACGGAATAAAACTGAATGAAAAAGAACGAAAGCATTTGCGCTAAATATCAACATCATTACAATCTCCGCTACGCATTATTATGTTCATTGCAAGACAATGAAAAGTGCAGTCTTAGTAATGAATAGTTACTAAATTTTACTCTCCGAAGCAACGTGGGAGTTGTGAAGAACGCCGTATAGCAAGTATCTCCGGATGGATCACGATCGCCTGGGCTCCTTTAACGTCCAACCAAGTCCTAGAAACAGGGCGTTTTTTTCGTTTCGTGTCAAATGAAACGCGTCCTCAGCGGCAGGAAGCGAGCCCTCGAATCTGTGCTCAGCAGTCCAGCGCCATAGGGTAAGGGCAGTGTGACACGAAGGCGCGGCCGCGGATAACAAAATAAAACCCGCAAACGCGTAGCAAGTGGAATTTCTAGACCTTAAATCTCATAGCGGTGCTTAAAAGTACAGTAAGGATTTGTGAAGCGTATCGTATCGTACATAATCTAGGAGGCAAGGTTCTGCGCCACTGCGACACAGAGACGAGCTATTGCTGATGGTTGTCCTATGTTTAATGGAATCCCTTAAAGGGGAGTAGATTTGTAATAACGGAGTAATTGCTATACAGTCCACCGAAGCGAAGGCATACAAGGCTACAAAGGAAAACTATACAGCTTTCACAGAAACTTTGAAGTTGAGAAATATGTACCGCCTTGGGCATTTAATCACTGATTAAGTGTGGCAAAGCAATAGCATACCCACCCCCATAGACACCGATAGTGTGACCCCACTCCCGTAGACACCATTGTATGTGTTAATTGACGATTCGACTGTCTACCAGTGCCTACTGCTGTTCTATAGCCAATTCTATTCTATAAAACTACTCTGTGCTACAGCTCATGCAGATTCGAACGCGATCCGACACGGACATGTGCGACAATTTGGGGGCCCACAATCTTTGCCCCAGAAACCGCCGCCTCACCGAGTGTAGCAGCGACACAACACTGGGAAAATGCCTTAACGGGTTCCTTATGCTATCGCATAAAATCCGCGCTGTTGCGGGGTTCGAACCCGGGACCACAGCCTGTCCGGCGAAGTCGCTTTGCTAAGTGAGTGAACCAAGGCGGCTAGCAGATGGTTTGGCGATCGCGAATTGGTTAACAACAGGAAATGGGAACGGTGTCGGTCTAATGTTTATGAGAATCCCCCAAGGTCGAGCAGATCTGTAACAAGGGAGTAATTACTCATTAGCATGCACCTTTTCCTTTGCGGACGTACGACTATGCTTGTACGGACGGTAATGAGTAATTACTTCCTTATCTTTGCTGATTGTATCCTAAATAAATAGCTTGGAGCCAATAATGGATTATTTTTAAGGTGGGTTAAGAAATAAAGTGAGTACGATACTGCTGGTTATTAATGCTGCAGACAGACATTTGTTTCAACCAGGGCCGTGAGCAATATATCCGTATACAGCGGTCGATAGTTGGGTCGTATGAAGGGTGCTTTGCAGCCACCTATATACAAAACAGAGGACGAGCAATACCGAAAGTGCTATCGGAAGATTAACGCCGCAAGTCTGCACGTGTTGTTAAGTGCTGTTGTGCATGAAATGAACACCGGCTGAACTGCGTATATTCTCTGCCGACAGATGTTTGTAAAGTAAGGCTGCATGAAACAGCTGCAGCTAGTATAAGTGACAAAAAAAAAGGTAGTATTGATAACTTCACTTCACTTTATTCACCTTAAAGACCCCCTTCAGGGGGTATTACATAAGGGGTGGGTTAATATGTTGATCAACAAGTACAAGTCATTGCTTTGAAATAATTGCTTAGCGTATCTGAAAATGCAGACAGGTGTGTGATGGCAGCGATATCGGTGGGGAGGCCATTCCAGTCCACAACAGTTCGGAGAAAAAATGAACCTGAAAGAGTTGCAGTACGCGACACAGGGCGGGCGATCTGAAACGGATGGGCAGTGCGGTGAGATATGCGGTTCGGATGAGTAATGTAGGGTGGTTGATTTAGAGAACTATGGAAAAACTTGTGGAGCAAATAGAGGCTGGCAATGCGGCGGCGGTCTGCGAGGCTTTCAAGAGCGGAATTCTTCTTCAGAGCTGAAACGCTGGTGGTATATGAATATGCAGAGTGAATGAAACGAATGGCGCGGTTCTGAACTGATTCGAGTGCATTTGTTAGGTATGCATGGTGTGGGCTCCAGATGGGGCTGGCGTACTCAAGTTTGGGTCTGATGAGGGTTTTATAAGCGAGCAGCTTCACGTGTTGCGGCGCATGACGAAGATGACGTTTCATGAATCCTAGAGATCTGTTAGCAGATGATATGATTGTGGTAATGTGTGTTCGCCAAGAAAGATCGCTGCAGAGGGTGACACCAAGATACCTAAACGATTGGACGCTTTCTATAAACGAGTTAGCAACTGCATAGGAAAAAATAAGAGGGTTGTGTTGTCGATGAAAGGAAATGAGTTTGCATTTGTTAGCATTTAGCGTCATTAGCCAGAGGTCACACCATTTATGGACGCTGTTAAGGTCGTTTTGAAGGGCCATTTGATCAGAAATGTTAGTGACAGTGCGATAGATTACGCAGTCATCAGCGAAGATACGAATTTTACATGACACATGTGAAGCTAGATCATTAATATATATTAGAAACAAGAGTGGGCCGAGCACAGATCCCTGAGGGACGCCAGATTTAACAGGGAGAGCGCTTGAGCGGTGGTTGTTAATAGAAACGAACTGAGATCGGTTAGCTAGAAATTCTTTAATCCATTGCAGGATATTAGGGTGTAAATTTAAAAGGGCGAGTTTTAGTATTAGGCGCTGGTGAGGTACCTTGTCAAATGCCTTCGCAAAATCTAAAAATAACGCATCGGTCTGCAGGTTGCGGTCAAGGTTAGCATGCACGTCGTGAGTGAAGATTGCCAGTTGGGTTTCGCAGGAGAGCCCCCTACGAAACCCGTGTTGAGCCGGATCAAGGAAGCTGTTTGAATCTAGAAAGTTTATGATATGGGAATAGATGACATGTTCCATGATTTTGCAAGGCACGCTGGTTAAGGAGATGGGACGATAATTTAGCGGAGAATCCTTTTGACCTGATTTGTGGGCCGGGATGACCCTCCCCACCTTCCAGTCGTCCGGTAAAGTTCCTGTCGACAGCGATTGCAGAAACAGTAATGAGAGATAAATGGCAGAAATGTGCTTTGTGTTTTTCAGTACTTTTGAGTTCATTTCGTCCACTCCAGCGGCTGACGAAAGTTTAATTCTGTCGATAAGGTTTTCGATACCCTGCGCTGTGATTTCGATGGGAGACATTGCTGGCAGTGTTAGAGTAGGCGGAGTGGGCAATGGTGAGGCAGTTTCGTTTGTGAAAACAGATACAAACGCGCGATTAAATATTTCGGCACATTCAGTATCACTGGCATCCTCGCCTGCGGCATTCGTTAGAGCGATGATGCGAGTTGCTTGCGGGTTTATTATTTCCCAAAACCTCCTGGGGTTATTCGTTAGGATTTTTGGTAGATCAGTTTGGAAAAATGCTTGTTTGGCGCAGCGAATTGCATTGTAATACGTGTCCTCGGCCTGATAGTACCTATCCCATGCATCTGCGTCTGGGCTCCGTTTCGCTGCACTATAAAGTCGTTTTTTTCTTCTTTCTAATCTCTTAAGGTTGTGTGAAAACCACGGTTTTTGGCGGTTTGCTCGAAAGCTGATTAGAGGGAATAAATTTGTTTGTCAGTTCTTCGATCTTCTTTTTGAAAATCGACCAGTTATCATTGACAGACCGGTGATGAAATGTGGATTGAAAATAAGGCAGGAATGCTTCTAGCTCGTTGTTGATTTCTTCGTAATTGCCTTTGTCGTACATACGGATGGTTTTCTTGAACGTTTGGCGGGATGTGGGGGAGAACTTGAATATGGCATGAATAACCTTATGATCACTGATTTCACGCAGGTAAGTAACCGATGATAAGCTTTCAGGGTTGTTGGTCAGTATTAAGTCCAGAATATTTGAAGATCCGTGAGCGACGCGTGTCGGTTCGAGCACCATTTGCGTCAGGTTAAAGTTTAAGCATACATCTACGAATTCTCTTGCTTCAGGGTTACCGGCGGTTAGTGGTCCTACGTTTTGCCAATCGATGCCAGGGTAGTTAAAATCGCCCTAAGAGAACAATTTGCGCACCAGGGTGTTTTTTAGTAATTTGGACTAGTGCATCGTTCAGGTTAAGCGCGAATCCTGGGTTGCTGTTGGGGGCCCCTGTAGCAGACGCCAAGTAGAACTGTTTCCGGTGGAGCGCAACCATTTCCGGTGGAGCGCAACAGCACTAAAGCCGCGTGCTTTTGCGTAAGGATACCGTCATATGGCCTCTGCGAATAAATTGTATTCCGTCTACGGTTTCTATAGCTAATAAAGCAGATGTCGGGATTCCAGCAGTGCATAGACAATAGCGGCGGCGCAAAAAGTGAAACTACCCCTCGAGACCAGCTACAACAAACTTTCCTGTCGCGAGGGTTTGCGTTCGCTGTATCCGAGGTTCTCACTAAATGGACTTATTATTTTACAGCCAGAAATACAAAAATGGGACAGTGTAAACCCGTTATCCGCGCCTGCTTATTGAAGCTAGGCTTTATTACGGCGCTTTCAAAGCTCTCCAGCGCAGTCACATGCTTCTCGCCGATGCGGTTGCTACAAACAAGCTGGTTTAAGGACGCGATACTACCTGTAGTTTGATTTTGCGTTTTTTGTTTTTTTTAATTCGGTGGACTCTTTTCGGTGCTAATTTCAAAACGCCATTTGCACTTTTAATTCTAGACCATTAAGAGGGCCACGGCGGCGAGAAATGCCAGGCGCCGGTGCCTGTGGGAAGCCTCCACCTGCCAACGATGGCAGGTGGAATTTATGGTTCCCGCTCTTCACCTGCTACCTGCTATGACACCAGGAAGAGAAGATAGCGAAGAACTCTCTCGCATTTCCTCCGCATCAATCCAATTTATATTCGTTCATTTTTTTTTGCGAATATTATTTCCTGTGGAAGAATTACCAGTTTATTATAATTTTTTGGTATATAGAGGCATCCTTACGAGCTGAAAAATCACATAGAGTTTATCTGGGATTGTTTGCTAGCGAGAGCAGTTTATGTAAAAGTAATTAACGCACAAATAGTCGTGTTTAGAGCGCAGTTTGACTGTCGCAGTAAAAAAAAAGGAACTGAGTGGAAGTAAAGTGATCGGGACGTAATACAAAGCATAAATAAAAGTTTGCTTCTAAAAACTGAGCTGTGCAAAAATCCAAGCCAATAATAATAAAAATAAAGCGAAAGCAACATGGCAGGAAAACACATACGTATACACTGGCCTCACTTAGGTTAGCGGAGCAAGGTCTTTCTGTCTAAACGCCTTCATGTTGGAATAACTTTATATGGTTGTGATAAATCTAAGTGGTTTTGTTGCTGTAGCACACTGCTCACTCCTTCAGTCATGAAATGAATTGCGAAAGCAGCAAGCGCTTCACATGCACAGAGTTTCGGATTGGAAAGAAAGAAAAAGTGACATTGGCCGTAATCTGATGGAGCCACAGCGTCACGTATAGTCCGCATGATGACGGCAACTACGCGAGATCGGCTCAGCATCGCTGAAGCCAGAACAAGACACTTTTTCATCGCGTGTGTGTGTGGTATGTGGCGTTGCGGTTACAAACGTTCCCAGTGCCCTTACGTACCATGCGAAACTTCTTAATCAAGCAATGATGACAATATGGGAGCGGAAGCAACGCCCTCTAGATAGAGAAGGCCTCAAATTCTCCTCACCACGCGACGGACGCAACACAGGCAGTCGGCGCCCGTGGTGGCGAGCGTGGGCGGTTTTCGCGGCCGCGGCTTCAGCGTCAGCCAACTTGAAGGAAGGCGATGGCTTCCGCGGATGGTTATCGCATCTCGCGATTCAAACGACCTGGGCAGCTTTTTGCACCATGCCATGCGAAACAAGAAGGCAGACCGTTGCTCTGATGAAGCGCTTCTCGGGGCTCAGTTTTATCGCCATATCTCGTGACGCGGAACATGAACATAGCGGCTGGTTTCAGAATCGCCCGTTGCCTTCGCCGACAATTGTCTGCGAACAACTGTCTCATTCCTGCTCGGCATGCCGAACGAGACGGGACAGTTGCAGTAGTGCGGAAATGCCATTCCACTGCTGGATTCCATAGTACCGGGAAAATTACCTCGATGGCCCTAAAGCCAGTGTTTTCGGTTTTCCGCGAGACGTCGAACGCCGAGGCAAGTGGCTTCGGCCTATTCCTCGCAAGGGATACATAAACCATCACAGTCTTCAAAGGCAAACACCAATGCTGACAACTGCTAGCACTGCACATGGCGCAATGTACGCCTATCTCCTGTTGTGAGCTGAACTCGAGCTTGCGAATGCAGGTTTTAGTTGGATACGAAAATGGCAAGCGAAGGAATGTGTACTAAGAAGCTAAAAGGGGGACAATATACAGCAGATAATATCCCTCACGCCAGGAATCATCCAAACGAACGCTTTGAGTACTGTCGATAATCAGTACACTATCAAGTCGTGCTTGCTTTTCTTTTGAAATCCCTGCTAAGTTCGCTGCTAATGCTCATACCGGAAAAATATGTCGCGCAATAACAAAAATAATATGGCACTGCAGTTCGAATGCATTGCTCAAGGCTGGTCTCGAATGCCATAATTTTAACAGAAAAATTTCACGTTAGGTCAACACGCCTACATACAGGGCTAAAATTATGTACAATATACAACTGCTTTTTCTGCCGCCTAAAATTATGTTGGCAGCATACTGTGAGAATTTCATTCTGAAATACTTGCCTGGAACTTGAAGTTTTTGTGTCATCGCCAAAAAGATGTAATGCACAGCGGCACATATTCCACTTCTTTTCTGCGTCTTTCATAACCACTCACTCACACACACAAACATGCACACAACACCGCTGGCGTCGGTTGGCGTGCAGTGTAGGCCTAATTCCAGATCGCTTCGTCGCTTGCTGTCATGAAGTGCGCGCCGTCATTTCCGAACAGGTAGCCCTTAAAAGATGAACAGGGCACTTCTTTCTCGATGACAACAACAAAAGTTTCGGCAGACAAGGCTTTCCGGCATAAAAAAAAAGCACTGAATAAGAGTGCACGTGCACGAAACGACACAGTCGGCAGCTACTGGCAAGCTGTATGGCCGGTCGTTCCCCAACCGTGGCTCGATTTTCCCCGACTACTCTGTTCTCGTGACAGAAATAGTGACCAGGCCTTCTCTATCTAGGGGGCATTGTTGTAACTCGTACTCAATAGCCAACAAGCTGTGGCGCACATTTGGTGGACGCTGTCCTTCTTATATTAAAACCATATTTAAAAAATGTATGCGGCGGATGTTTTTTTTTTTCGTACAAACAAAAAAGTCCAACCCCTAATGATAACTAATCGCGGTGAAAGAGTTAAAGGCAGCTGGTGGTAGCTCAGCCTCCCGTCATCGCCTTCATAAGATTCGTGGCAGTCGGAGTGAGTTTGTGCTCCGTGTAATATTATTTCCGTGAATGTATGGCTCTCCGATGTCGGGATCATCGTCCGCGCCAGCAAAGTCATCCCAGACGACATCAGGACGGGCCAGCCGTGCATCGATGACACGTTGCCGCAGATCCACATGAGTCCGATAATGCGGGTGTCAGACAGCGTCCTCCATCTTTCCTGGTTCCAGAAACACTACTTCACGGAAGGATATTCAAAATCCCGCAAGTGCGCTTTCCCGCATAACCATGTTGCCCAAGACAGGATGGCTGACCGTGCGTTTCCAGCTGAAACAAAGCAAGAAGAACTAGTTATTTGTTTGATTCTTCAAAAGTACGCTTCGTACATTCTGTCCACACCCTTAACGCCTATCGTGTGGCCCACGCAGTTTTAGAGAAGTCGGCCATCTTGCCGTTGGCAACATAGCTGCGTGAGAAAGCGCCCTTGCGGAATTTTGAATATCCCCTATTCTTGATGCGCTCCGCAGTCAGCTCCATCCACACCACCTTATCACTACTTGGCGGGGAATAGAGAGATCCACACTGGATCGTCGGCACCTGATCGGTCGATTGCGATCAGTGTAGCTGACGGTTGTCAAGGTCGAGAAGGGTCTTCGTATGATTTTTTTCTCGCCATGAGCATTTAACTATAAGCTTTATTTACCAGAAATTCTGGTCAACCAGTTAAGCTAAAAGCTGTAGTCAAACAGCTTGACGAGGCCCAGGCAACCCTCACAAGGCAGTGCAGACGAGACCTCAGAATAAAAGTGGGCAAGAAATTGTGTGTGTTTACAAGAACGACCAAAAAAAAAGGGGGAAAAATAGAATTGGCCGCGCAGACAGCCTACGGTGTGCGTGTGGCCAAGAAAATTGCGATGATGATGATGAGTTTTTACGGAGCAAGGGCGTCTATGGCCAAATAGCGCCATGGCATAAGGTAGTTTTCACTACACGAGGTGGGGTCAAAGACCCATTTCCCAAGCATTTCACCCTAAAGAAGCCGAGCTCCAGGCCAGGGGAAAGCTTGTACCCATTGTATCATCGGTGGGTACCCGGCGGCACTGGGTATCGAACCGCGTACCTCCCCGCATGCGAGGCGGATGCTCAAACCACTAGGCCACCGCTGCGGTCCAAGAGAATGAAGATGCGGCTCTCCTATTATTGGATTGCCGGGTGCATGACAACCTCAGGTCACGATTGAAGAGAGACTTGAACGCTCTTGACAAAAGACCCTCAAGTCTACAAAAGCTCTTAAGCCCGTAGCCAACGCGTGAACTGCAAAAGGGAGCATTTGTGGCGTTGAAATCATTCCTTGAGGACAGCGGAATCCTTGGGAAACGCTAGTTTAGAATTGGAGTCAATGCTACAGCTCTTACTTCTCTGTGAGGGAATGCTTTAATATCTCTGTTATTTGTTTTTGCAGTGCTTGCTACAAACTTAGTATTGTTTTTCTTTTTTTGTGAGTTATTGAGTGCTTCAAAAGCTTTGTTATTTACATTTGATGTGTATACGGCAGATAAGCTTATTTTTGCGTCTTGTGTCCTTGTTTGTTCATATTTTTTTATGTATAAAGTATTTTGTACTCTTTGTATTATGATATGTTGAACTGTATACCGTCAAACCAAGTGGCTGCTACGAATTGGTGAAAAGGAGTAGCCGGCCGTTATGCAGCACGAACCTCTCCTTTATTGCACATGTAAAAAAAAAACATTCATCTGCACGGTCATGGTCTAACTCAACAGGTCACACGGTGAACAAGTCACCTGTCAACCCCATGCGACCTCTAGACTCATGACTAGAGGCACGCTCGTCGAATAGAAACGGGCATCATTGCGGCCTTTGTGCCATACCTGTATCGTGCGAAAACACAGCTTCCGAAGCTCTGCTTCTTGCGAGTCGATGCCGTCCATGTTCGTGCACAGAAGGACGGCAGTGCGAAGCTTACTGTACTTACCACCAGAACTAGGTGCGCAATTCAAGGCATGCGTTTTCGGCAGCCGCGTCTAGTAAAAAGTTTTGTCGAAATTTCATTACTACCGGTTTGTTTGTTTGTTTTTTACTTTTTTGCGTTCCTTCTGTTGAAAAAAAAAGGGGGAGGGGGCGGGGGTTGTGACGGAGGTATGGAAACGCTCGTCGCTCTCCGCTCCTGCGAGAAACGAGGGCTTTCGACTGCAGGGCAGCGTTTACAGCACCTCCTCGTCCGCTTAAGCGAGTTGTCCGTCGTATCCGAGACGCAATGCCGTTGCCCTAGCTAATACATATTGTGACTGTAGCCCAGCTCTCGCTCCTTACAACTACGCCTGAAGTCCTCATTGCAGTGATGGCTTATTCAAATCGGCGATCCACAGCATCACTCTGAATCCGCGAAGGAACGCAAAACCTGGCGGAGTGTCCGGAAATCCAAGCCGATAGTTGCAAGACAAGAGGCGCTCTGCGCTGTGCGGGGCAATGAGGGGCGATCCGTCACGAAGCGACTCGCTCCATATAGACGATTCGAGCTCAGTGTCTGAATCTTAATCACCATTCGAACACGCTTGTCAATTCGTGGGGCTCCGAAAAGTGCTGGGAATCGGCAAACGGAATACGCCACAAGTAACGCCAACGTTTCGTTCTAAATACGTCAACCGGAAAACAAAGAAAACGAAAGCTAAACGTGGGAAAACATGCAAGTGCTTGGCACCTCTCTCTGCTTGGCGGAGACAAGTGCGGAAATATCCTTGAGGTTTGCGGGGTTCCCCGCCTCTGCTTCTTCCTTATGCAGCTCTTCATTGAAGGTAGCGAGAGGTACGGTGTAAAGGGGAGAAAATACAAAAGAACCGGTTGAAAAGCGGAACGCTTCCACCCTTGCGAAGAAAACCTTTTTCGACATTCTCTCCCAGCAAGCTCGTTGACAGCAGTAGAAACAAGGAGGAGGAGGAGAACTCTAATGGAACAGGAGAGGTCTGCCAGGTTGTCGGCCTGGCATGCTAGAGAAGAGAAGAGAAGAGTAGAGAAGAGGATGGTGAGAAGAAAAGGAAAACAGAAAAAGAAAGGGTGAATGGTTAAATCGAGCGCGCGCGCGCGCACGCACGCACGCACGCACGCACGCACACACGCACACACACACACACACACACACACACACACACACACACACACACACACACACACACACACACACACACACACACACACACACACACACACACACACACACACACACACACACACAAACGCGCGCGCGCGCATAATTGTCAAAGAATGTCCACCAAACCCGTGTTTCTTAAAAACACTAAAAATGCTTTTGTCCCGCGTACACCCGAAGCCTCGTCACTCCAGGGTGCAAGGACATGCTCCAGGTTCACGGGGCCGTCCTGTCGGAGTCCTAATGCACTTGAAAGTGTCTTGCGATGATTGCTGAAGAGTTGGCAGCGGGAGATCAAATGTGGCACATCCTCGGGCATACCATATGTGGAGCACAGAGGGCTACTTGATGCACCAATTTTATGTAAATAGGATTTAGTGTAGGCTACGTCCAGGCAAATTCGGTGGAGGCAATTTTGAGCACGTCTAGCTATACTGCGTGGCATGCGGAAGTCACAAGTTGGGTCGATACGAAGAAGGGGCCTATATTGATGCTGCGGATCACACCACAAAGAGCGTTGTTGTCTGCCAGGATTGTGTAGTTAGAAGCCTCGCGCCATCACTGCGAGAAAACGGTGTAGGCAGGAGCAAGGTGGTGTCGCCATGCGCCGGCCTCGCTGCACCGTCAGCGTGATCGTTGCCTGCAAGGCCACAGTGAGTGAGTAACCACTGCAGCACAGCATGGTGGCCAAGCTCACAGGCCTCGGAGTTTAATCTGTTAAGTCAATGATGATCGGCTCCTGAAGGCTTCCTGGTGACTTTATAGATTGTAATGCAGCCCGAGAGTCACTGAAAATAACCTACGCTGTTGGGGGTTCTTGAAGAATGTAAGTGAATGCCGCTCGCAGAGCAGCTAGCTCGGTAGCAGTAGTCGAGGTGCGGTGACTGAGTAACGCCGAAATTGTGGTAAGAAACAAGCGAATACAAAGCCGTCACTATCATACAGCTGAGTGTCTCTCGGTGCTTGACGGTCGGTGTGCAGGCGCAACCGTGCGGGCTGTCCCAAACCGCCCACGACACCCAGCTGTCGGTGGCTGACCTTCGATCCTGCGTCGCTCTTCTGCCGACCCCCGTCGGGCTGGTAGCCTTCACACCTGTCTCCTTTCACGATTGTTTTGTTTGCTGCGTTCTCGGTCAAATAGCTGCGTCTGGGAACACGTGGTCAACTCTCGATCCGACGGGACTGTCTCGCACTCCGGGCGAGGGTCGGCTTAGTGAAGCGTCCTCCTCACCTCACGAGAGCCGCCAAGGACGCCTGCTGCGTATTGACTCTCTTCCGAATGAGCGTGCAATAAACGACCTCCTAGCTGAGTCGCTGTCAGACGTCATTTGTGGCCCCGCGTCGGCAGCGACGGTAAGCTACCTTCGGCGTTTTAGCTCACGATTCGTCGTCGATTGGTGGGAGATGCTCGTTACTGCTAAGCGACGCGCCTAGTGGCTACTGAATTTTATTAATGGCAATCGATTTGCAGTCTTCCGCACGAAAGGGCTTTCTTTCATCTCTTGCCTGATCAGTAAGAGTGCAAATGTTGTGAGGTGTTTGTGCTTCGGAAAAGAGTCGCAAAATTAGAGAATCAAGCTTTCGCAATAACAGACACGAGGCCACACTCACGTGAGTCTAAACGGAAACAGCCTGTGAGTCGTGTCGTATTGAAACGCATGATTAAATGCCTTCGTTAGAGAATCGGTCCGAAAATGCAAGATTTGAAGCCCAGGTGTAGCCCCTAAAAACAGGCCGATTCATATTTCAACTCTTAGTGCGCCGATGAAACCGCTCCGAACCGTAGAACGTGAAATTTATGGGGCTAAGAGTTTTAAAGAGGTGTGACACTGCAGCCGGAAAGGGGGGGGGGGGGGGGGGCATAATGTGAAATATGGTTTTGCGCGCTGAGAGCATACTTAAGCGGCATCCTGTATTTGATCCTCTATTTGTCATCATGCACATACCCAGCCTAATTACACGTCAATAGATATTTGTAAACGTTGGACTAATCACCAGGCTATTTCCACGAGATCGACGCCCCGCTGCGGCGGCGCCACCAATTAGTCTAAGAACGATAGGCCCGCGGAACGGGGCTGTTTGCTCCATTCCCTAGGTGCGCCATGCTTGAGTAGCTGTTGTCAATGTTTTGCAGCAAAAGTATAGCTTATGAGCTCTGTTACGTAGTTGTTCGCATGCTGATGAGACAGAAGTGGCGGTAAGTGTCAGTGCGCGAGTTTTCGTGGCTATAAAATGCTGAAAGAGCATGGGGACAGGAATTTAGCACGCTGAGTAGTGGAGCGCTTGCAGGATCATGGGAGCGCAGTTCTTATCAGGCACTGAGCCTTTTCTTCTAAAGAGATAATTTGCCTGGACCTACATAAATACGAGACGCTATTTGTTGATAACCACCTCTGAGTACACACCACTAAAGGAAGCGGGAGAAGTCGTGCATGAACGTCCCCCTAATGACAGGCCTTATTAATCATGCTTTATGGTGATTTGTTATTCATAGACCGAGGGGGAGGGGGGGGGAGTAATGATTTTCTTGAACGCAATTTCGTTATAATTCGTTTCGCGTTTCGTCATTGTGCCATATGTTATCCGATGTGTTCCGTTCTCTCATGTGTCATTGTCCAAGGTGTTTTTTTCTTTACCCAAGGTGGGGTCAAAGGCCCATTTACCGAGCATTTCACCCTAAATAAGCCGAGCACCAGGCCAGGAGAAAGCTTGTATTCAGTGTATTGCCGGTGGGTACCCGGCGGCACTGGAGATCGAACCCCGCACCTACCGCATGCGAGGCGGATGCTCAAACCACTAAGCCACCACTGCGGTCCTTGTTTTCTGCTCAAGCCGCATGACAGTCGCTGAGTCTAGCTTACCTGCAGTACTGAATGCAAAAAAAATGCGCTTCTTTAGTTCTGTCATTCATCTATTGCACAAGTACCCAACGGCGCAATCATTTATATCAAATTCTCTCCAAAGTGCGCGTCCACCGTCCCCCACTCCGCGTTCCCGCCGAAGAGTGATTTCTTCCTTGACTCTCATTTAGTCCTATTACGCCATCGAGTAACAAAGCACTGACTCACGCAATTAAGGTTACCACCGTCGACTAACAAGCTCGAGTTTATAGTGAAATTTTAAACGAGCACAAACTCCGCCCAGAAGGAATCCTGCGTAGCGGCGCCATATTAGACAAATTGAGGAGCCTCTTGTAGGGCTTGAAAATCGCCAAAATTATAATTTATCAAAATACATTTAATCGCAAGAACTTTATGCGGTTTGTAATTTTAGGGGTCCTTCTTATGCGATGTCCTGCCATATGTAGCACGCATAACTGGCAGCCCCTATATCAATAATGCGAGACAGCTGTAATCAAAGTTGCAAGACCTCCACATTCTTGGGATCTCGGCGATTCTTAGTGATAAATTGGTGGGCATAAATCAAAATTCCCCTCACAGCTATAACAGTTTTTCTCTTTCTTTGTTGTTGTTTTTGTTGGTATATTTGCAACATCCTGAGCTCAAGTATGTGTAGACGTTGCCCGACTGGAATATTTTTTTTTCCATTCCTCGTAGATTTTTATAGCGAAGCAGCCTTAAGCACATTCGCGCAGACCGTGTCTTTAACGCAGCGATCATGTTTCAGCTCGTTCTGGAGATGTTTGCGTGGCAGCGCTTTCCGGGTGCGCTTCTTTTTCCTGCTTCATTTACAGCGTTTCCTGTGTCAGGTGATGAAGTACGCGTACTCCTTATAACGCTGTCAGAAAGCTGCCTTCTAGCAGTATACTACACCTGCAGCCTTGAAGGACGAGGAAAGGGCGCGTTTCTCGCGTTCAGCGCACAGGAAAGAAAACGCCGTGAATTCCCCTCTAAATACGGACTCCGTAGCAGTTAAGCCTCGAGTGAATCTGCGCGCCCAGCTTGAACCAAATGACGCGCAGGCATCGACGAAAACGATTGCTATTTTTGCACACCCTCGGAAAGTCTATGCGAAAATTCAGGTGCGGACAGCCGCCAGCTGCGAGTTAAGCTGCACAGGTAACAAAGATATGGCGCCTTTTTTCTAATGGCGAGCAAAGAAATCAATTTGGTTATGGCGTTTTCTCGTTTCAATAAGCCACGTAAAGCCCATTGTTTTCTAACTACAGCGTCCGTGAAGGAGCCTCAATGAAATCTGCTGAGGTCCTGCATTTATCGCTTTGAAAAAGGCGCACAAACTGTACAAAATAAAAGCCACTTTTAGTGGGGTCAAACTATAGCCAAGAATCGTGTGCGAAGTGCTGGAGTAACTCGGGTAAGCTCTGGTTTATTCGTAAGAGCGTCGCGCAAGCTGCAGCCAATGGTAAGAAGCCCGAAAAAGTTCGGAGCAGCGTGGCGCCAGCTGCATCCGAGTGGAGAGAGGGTGTGGCGATGAGGAGCGAGAAACGCGGATGCGTACACACGCAGACGCTGGAAAGAAGAGGGGAAGAATGAACGCATGCTTTCGCATATATATTCGGTTTCACTACGTCAAAACACTACCACTTTTTATGGACCGCAGCTTGGGATGTGGTGCGAACGAGCCAGAAGCAATATGCACCGCGGTGCGATCAAAAAAGTAGTATGCACAAGCATGAGGACGTTTCTGCACTTTTATATATAACGTATATCCCGTTAGAACAATGTACAACTAGCCTAGCGGCTGCAGCAGTGCCCAATACCGAAAAAAAAAGGATCAGAACTGGCCTAGCACCCTATTTCTCTCTTTTTTTTTTTGCTGTATCATTTCTCAGACCTCATATTCCTTTTCCTGAGAAGGCAGGCGGCGTTCCCCTTCAGGTGGAAAGATGCAGGCCTCTTCTTTTCCCCATTTCATGTGCCTGTTTCTATGCTACCGCATTAGCCAATGATGAGGACGCATGATAATGTTTATCTCATACGTGTCTCATATGTAGTGTTCATATCGGGGAAAAAAGTAGTGCAGTGACACACACAAGGCATGCAGAGCGATCGTTTTGTGTTTCGTTTCATTCGCACCACGACTTTCCCAATGAACCAACATTTTGGCGTGTATTATTTTGGAGACTTTCTAAAAATGGGCTGCATTCTCTCCCCGCGAGGCAACTTCGCGTACGGACCTTAAGTGTGCATGAAAATTTTATTACAGAAACATCTGCGCCCTCGACCGGCAAGAAATGCACCCATCCTTTTGGTCCGGCAGTCGATCTTAGTCCTCGGCACCTGCGAATCCACGATGTCAAATATACAAACCAACTCAAAGAATTGGGCGGAGACGCACCCCGCGTGCTTGTTCGTGTGCACGCACTACTAACGGGAGCGACATTTCGATGGGCATACAAAGAAGGACCTTTTGGTTGACGCAATAAATTATTACGCATTCAGTCACCAGCGCAAATTGACAGACCCGTGGCAAGAACAAAGAACACGAACAGTAAATCAAGCCCTGACCGTGAGCTTCGCCTGTTTCATTAAACATTAGCTACCGCAATTTCTTTTCTTTCTGTGCACGTGTCAAGGCAGGAAGTTATTCGCCTCCTGGAACAACTTCCCACCAGGGGGCGGCGGCAAGGAGCGACTCGCGCCAAGAATGGACGGCGCACGAAGCGGTCCGGGGCCCAAAGAGGCCACGCTTCTGGACCGACTGCGGGCCCTGATCGCAGAGTGGTTCTTCCTCGCCAGGATTCCTGCCCTGGCCTTGAGCCACCTGTTCGAGCGGCCCGCAATGTACCTCTCTCAGACCTCGATGGAAGGAAAGACCGCCATCATCACGGGCGCCACGTCAGGTAAGCTCCAACACGAAGGACCCGCTGAGTGTGCAAGATGTCCCCGTTCTTTTTTTCGCACTATCGCTCGAGAGGAAGCGAGAGCTCGCTCACAGGCGCGTCTTCGAAAGAAGGAGGATAAAACAAAGTCGCAGCAGACTGGCGCATCATTTCCCGTGGTGACTGCGCAGATCGTCAGTGCAACGCTTCGCTTGCCTCTGTAGCCTCTAATTAAGAACCATCGCCGAGAGAAACCTGAAAGTAAAGCACATAAACTGCACCATGTTCTAGCAAAACAAAAAAAAACAGCGAGGGCCAAGACACAGACCCAGAAGAATACACAAAAATACTCTGTCGCCGGACTACAACTGATTTATTTTTTGTTCATCCACATATACTTAAAGCCATTTTCTCATGCTGGTGCACATAAATACGTGGCTCTTAGTACGTGGATTTGCAGTAAATAAATAAGTTTTAGTACAGCGACAGGGTATTTGTGTGCCTTCTCCTGGCCTTGTGTCTTGGTTTTCGTTGGGACGGGACGGGATGGGGTGAGAAGGGATGGAATGCGTGGGATATGAAATTTTAGGCGCGTCCCTTTTCCGGTGTTTCTTTTGTCACCGCCTGCTTTTGAGCCACCAATCTTCCAGTCGCTTTTTGCTAGCGTCTACCACAGATTCATTCCCATTGCCTTCGTTACCGCTAAACCCTGTGGCCCTATAGGGAGATCGAATATGCCTGCATGTGCATCTGGATCAATATGTGGCTGCCACATTCTAGCAGAATGTTTCACATTGCCGCACACTGCACATGTGTCGTCGCCTTTGGTGACTGCAGGCATCGGCCTGGAGACGGCCAAGGAGTTGGCCCGACGCAAGGCCCGCGTCATCCTAGCCTGTCGCAATGTGGAGAAGGCCAAAGCCGTCGCCCAGCACATCCACGACGAGGTTAAGCAGCACGTGGTCGTCAAGAAGCTCGTGCTCGACTCGCTCGAGTCCGTGCGCGAGTTCTGCGATGAAGTCAACAAAACCGAGGACAGGCTGGACGTGCTCATCAACAACGCCGGCATCATTAACGGTCAGCGATTCGCCTTTTTCGTGTCTTGCGCTGCTTGTCTGGGAAGTGTCGCGGTCCAGGTACAGCTCTGCTTATCTGTCCTGCCTTTTTCACCGTTTCGTTCTCGACAGAAGAGTAAGGCCAGAAGAGCTTTGTCTGTCGGGAAGGAAAGCTTTATTTTTGCCTGTCACACGCATTACCGAAACACAACTATTGAACCGAGGTTAGAGTTGTTTTCTTTCATGGGTGTCTTCCGGCTCGTTTATCTTCTTTTATAATACCTTTTAGATTACCTCCGTTATCTCTGATATCTGTCATAGTTGTACCTTTGATGCAATAAATAACCTGCTTCTATTTCAGCTTCCGTTAATCAAAGAGAGAGACGAACGGAAAGGCAGGGAGGTTACCGTTAATCAAATAGTCTCGAGACCAGAGCGACTTGACATATTTGAGAAATGCCGGAGCAGACCGTAGCGGCTTGAAATACGAATCCTTTGCATAACACCCACTAATACTTCTGTTCTCATGCGAGTTTAATTAGTGAAAGAAGACTGCATGAAACTCACTGTTGGGAATACAGATGACATTTCCTCTTGCACACTGTTTGTCTTCGCCTTTCTTACATTTGACTCTCAAGATTCGACAGAGTTGACATACACGAAAGACGGATACGAGGTGTGCTTCCAGACCAACCACTTATCCCCGGTCCTCGTCACTCTGCTGCTGCTGGGTGAGCGTTGGCGGCCTTTCTCTCACTCGTCACGTCTTACGTGAAAGTCACGGTGCATCGAAGGTGGCCAAAAATTGACTGTGAAAATGGGCCAGTACTAAACTTCGCACTTTCTCCAATCTCATATTCGGCAACGGTACCTTTTATATTCAACCTGCTCTCATTTCGATATTCTTTAATTCGCACTCACTTCAGCGTTGCAGTTAACTTATTTTAAAAAAAAAACTGATCCCGTGTCTCGAATCAGTTTTCCTGTTCACATATCAGGTTAAAGCCCCGGCGGCTTCACTAGAGAAGTACTGCTCTGATGTTTATCAGATTTATCGCATTTGAACTGAAATTTTATTCAGACCTTCAGTTTCGAGCGCACAATGCCAAGCTGAGATTGTCGGAAGGCGGTTCCGTGAGCAGTTGATTCAGAATTCCGGGAGACGGTCGTAAACTGGTTCCAGCGGCTTTACCTGGCTTCCCACTCGAGCCCTGCGTGAGATGCATCACGTGACTTGCTCTCACTGAAGTCTTGAAAAAATAAACACGAACCAAAGCTAGAGAGTGTCTACCCATGCTTAACAGAGCTTTCAATCCTGGCTCAGCTGAGTTCAGCCACAGCCACTTCTTCGCGCACTGGTTGTATTCTTGCGACTGTCATACCAGAACAAATAATTACGCCAAATGCAAGAGAAATGCAGAAAGTGGCAGTGTACAAACCCTTAACTACGACCTCCTTGCCAATCGCCTTTTTTTAGTCTTGTGGGGACTCGCACAGCCGTGTCGATTTGAGGTGTGTTTCCCCGAGGTGTGGTATCCGCCATAGTCGGCTTGAGCTTGGTAGTGAGTGGGATCACGGGGTGGAGTCGGTGGTTTGGACGCTGAGCCGCGGGTAAGCGTGGAAAACGCATTTATCTCCCTATTTCAACCCAACAGTATAGACTCGCTCGTCATAGCAGTGCCTTGTGGTATACAGTGCACTTTCTCTTACGGCTCTTTGTTTTAGCGTGCAGAAATCATGGATTGCTGAACACCCGCCGCAGTAGTCCATGTTTACTATGCAATGTCAGTGCACGGTAAAGAACGCTGAGTGGTCGAAATTGATCCCGAGCCCTCCATGCGGCGTCTTTCTCAGTCCATGTGCGACTTTGTGAGGTTAAACTTCACATATTGCTACCTACTGCTTAAGGAAGCGTGCGCCGTTTGGCCGTGCGCATTCGCAGATAAGCTGAAGGCGAGCGCTCCGAGCAGGGTGGTGAACGTGGCGTCCGACTCGCACCTCGTCGGAGACGTGGTCCATCTGGAAGAGAAGGCGCGGGGCAGACAGACCCTGCGCACCCCGCTCTCCGTGTACGCCAACACCAAGCTCGCCATGTGCCTCTTCAGCGTGGCGCTGGCTGAAAAGATCAAGGACACGGGTGAGTATGCAAACGCTGCTCGCGGCCATACGGCGTTGTTCCTGGCTCTTGACGTGTATAAACTGTATATATAGTGACGTATATAAGCTTACCCCACCCTCGAGCGAAGCGGCATCCGTATAGAAATATCGAGAAGGGGATATCCCTGCTTTAAGCGGCTCCAATTGTGGCTTCCAGAAGCACCGCACTTTCGGCCTCTCGTTGCAGGAGTGACGGTGAACGCCCTCCATCCCGGTTTGGTGCAGACTCCGATCGCGAGCCACGGATCGTTCTTGAGGAAAATACTCTTCAGCCTTATGGCCCACACCAAAGGAAAGGTGAGGACTCCTGAAGCGCGTTATCGTCCTATATTTTTCTCTCCGACCGGCGGCGTGTGCGGATAATTCATTTCGGGACGTCGTCGCTTGCAAATGCGCTTTGCGGTTACCGAGGGGTTTCTCGTGACCGATGGCGCTGGCGGCTCCCAGCCCCTTCAGTGGGCCTATCGACAAGCCGCTGAAGCGCTGTTCGTGTGTGTTTTTCGTTTTAACCCGCCACGTTGGCTGAGTGGTGGTGGCGTTCGCCCGCTGGGGTCAAGGTCGTGGGATTGAATCCCGGGCGCGGCGTCCTCATTTAGAAACAGGCGGAATGCAGAAGTGCCCATGCATGTACTGGGCGAAGTCAGTGAGCGTAAATTAATCCGTAGCGCTAAACGGCGGCTCCTCTTTCTCTCCGCCTGCTTTCCCTCTTTCGTGCTTTCCATCACGAAGTGGTTCAGGTGTCCACCGAGAGTACGGCACGTACTGCCGTTTCTCTTTCCTCACACGATGTTTCCATTTTTCTTCCCACCTGATAAACAGACGGCCTTCGAAGGCGCGCAGACGACAATTCGGCTGGCCGTTGACCCTTCCCTCGAGAAGACCAGCGGCGAGTACTTCGAGGACTGCGCGCCTGCCGACGAGGCCTACCGCAACCCGTTGCTCATGAACCGGGCCCTGGCCGAAGAAGTGTTCCGAACGTCCGCCAGGCTTGTGGGCTTTGACCACGAACAACTGCACAAGGTCATCGGCAAGCAGTGACCGGTTGTGGCTGCCCCAGATGCTGCGGGCTCAACTCGCCAGTCCGAAATGAAGTTTCTCCTTGGCCGTAATTTTTACGCTGCATACAACGTTGAATGAGCCTCCAGCACGTATAGAAAGACTCTGAAGGCGTTTCTAAAATCTATACTTAACGATTATGACAGCGTGGAATGTCTAACACCAGTATTTAGGGCGCTTGGCTGTTGAGCAGGAGGACCAGGCTTCAATGCAGGTCGCGGCGGCCGCGTTTCGATGGAGGTGAAGCGCAATAGGCGCCGATGCTGTGCGATGTCAGTGCGCATTAGAGAATCCCAGGTGATCTAAATTTAGGCGGAGCCCTCCAATCTGGCGTCCCTCAGAGCCCACGTGTCGCTTAGAGACGTTAAACCTCACAATTTAGTTTTTTTTCTTTTTAACTTGAGTTTTCAGTCTGTTTTGTTCCGCTCGTGTTCTCATGTATCTCGAATTCAACTATTTACTGCCGTTGCCATGTGGTATACACCGCAGTTTCCCACATGCTGCCATAAATGTGCTGCAAGTGCGTTGAATATTTGCATATATATATTTGAAAATGTGGTTGCTACTGCTACGTAAATGCATTGCCAACAACAGAGCTTGTGACTGTGGACGGATAGCACTCCTTTCAACAGTTCTTCCGCTTCTTACGGCAGCTCCCGTAGAAAACCGTTTATTCTACCAAGGCTTTTTTCCCCTTTCGAGGTCACCTGGGTAACAGGGATAACCTCCTACTTGCGAGTCCGTGTATATGTGATACATGCACACGCGCGCACGAGAGAAGACGACAAAGAATGCAGAACGGCTTGCTCTCGGGCCTTTGGGATGGGACGGGGTCGGTTTGATCCCCAGTGCGCCAGGGTGCCGACTAGCGATACAATGGACACAAGCCTTGCCCTGCCTGGTGCTCGGCTTGGAAGATGGGTATCTGACCCACCTTGTATAACGGAAAAGGGCTACAACGGGCTTCACTGCTGAAGGCGGATTTGGGTCTCTCGCGTATAGTCTATAAATGAACCAAAGGTTAGCACTGAGCTCGTCCTCCGTCTCCCGAAGTTTTCTCAAGACTGCACAATTCACGTGATGCAGTTCACTCCGTCTTCCTGAACTTTTTGACCCGCACTGCATAATGCAGGCCAGTATAGCCCCCGTCCCTTTTTTTCCCAGAACTCCACACGCGGCCTGTCTTTAAACAGAGTTAAAGCAGAGGCTTGGGGGCAAACTTCTACGTCTTTACGAAATAGAAAACACAAAAAAGCGCGAAAAGGAGTGCGCTGTGTCGTCCACTTTTTTCTAGTCACGTGTTTTTTGCGCTGTGTTTTCTATTTCTCTTGACCTCTTTTCTGACGTCATGCTATCGTGCGCGAATACGCAAGGGTCAAGTTGCCGTTTACCAGAAAAAGCCTACTGCTGTGCTGCTTCAAAAAGTTGCATTCACTGCCTAGCATTCTAACTCTCTCACTCTCCTACGTTCCTCCAAAAGATTTTTGGACGTGAAATTTAGAAAACATAGGTTGTGATAATTTGACTTTCCTCAAGTTGCATTTTCTTCTGATGTATTTAGCTTTTCATCATGGGCTTGGACACCTGCACGGCTCTGCCATCTCAAGGATCAGCCGCGAATAAAAAGATTGATTTTCTTTTTGTACCGACTATCAATGAACATGAAGATGCTTCCTGCTGAAAAAAGCACAAACGAAGAAATATGCACTCGAAGCAGGAGAACTGGCAACCAGATTGCAGTGCCTTACTGGCGAAGCTATGCGCACCAGCTGGCGGTGGGCAACAATCTAGATTCTGCGCGGTTCTCTTAGGAACGCAGAGACACTGCCTCCGGTCGCAGTTGTTCCTCCCGAACTCTTTACTTACTGTGGGAAAAATGGGTGTTTCTTGTTTGCCCATTCTATTATCTTTGCTTGAAATATGTGCATTACTTGCAAGAACATGCAGCGCACCAAAACGAAGCTGAATGAATGCTGTACAATTTTATATTGCCCGTTTCAAATACAAATGTTGGCAGTAATGTGAAATTTTATTTCTGTGCTGCTAACTTTGAAAAATTTTAAGGTGAATACTTATGAAGCTACGCTTATAACATGAAAATAAAAAAAATTTTAAAATGCTGAGAAATAAAAAGTGCTTCTTTCATTGCATAACGAACCTCAAAGTTTCAGTGGTTTGACTTAAGAATGCTTCGGGGCACAAAAAATATTTGCTGCCTCATGGTAAGAAGGTATTTCTTGGAGGTGCTGCAAATAGCTTTTTTTTTCTCCAAACATTTCAGCTGAAAAATTCAAGAAAGTACAAACATGTCCACTAGCATAAACTGGCTTCAGATCGATTCATATAGCGAGCAAAGGTGGAATTATAATTCACAAAAAAATTGTTTAAAAAGTACAAGCACGTTTAATAACATAAACGCGCTTCTCAATAATCGACATTTATATAGTGAGTAAAAAGTAATTGTGGCTGACAAGAAAATTTCAAATTCATGAAAGTACTTACTAACACGTACACTACCGTAAATGCGCTTCTCAGTACATAGACATATAGAAAGTAAATTAAGAACCGCAACTAAGAAGAAAATTTTAAGAACTTAGCGAAGATGACAGCAAAAGTTCAAAAGTTATGAGAAAATCATAAAATGAAAAAGTTGGCTGATGTGTATCAGGTGCAAAATGTTCGCCATTTCAGTAAGTAAAGGCGACGGGAAAGTATTATTTGACGTCAGTAATGTTTGAAGCTATAAAAGAAAACCTTCAATGGCCAAAGCTCACGTGCCACTTTGTGAAACAAATCATTAGCCCTTTGACACGCATGTGCACCAATGTGTACAGAGTCAACTCCCAGCTTTTTCTTAAAGTGTGATGCACCTAGACATGATTTCTTTGTTTCAGGTAAATTTCGCAACCTTCATGTCACAAATAAGGTGTTTTTTAGTACCATGTAGATAACGCAGTAGTTAATATTTCACGAAACAGCGAGCGCGGTACACGTCGTACACCATTGTTGGTACCAGTAGTAGCATCAATTTTTTAGCAATTTCAAATATAGTGCGCACCTTAGAAAGCAAAATTGTTTCCACGACCTTGCGGGTGTTTCTTTGATAAGTCGCAGCATTTTTGGATGCTGCAGTTTCCATCAGTTATGAGACATAGTACGAAGTTGGGCATATTCTTGCAAAAAAAATAATAATAGCTGGTATTTTTCACTGGTAAAATAATAAATTGTCTTCCTTAAAAGTTTAATATACTATTTACACGGAAAATATTTTTTTTTCAATCTAAACAAAAATAGTCGCCTGAAAATGTTAATATTGAATTACATACAGACTTTGAACGTGCACAAAAGATCAGTAGAATAGCTTGTAGACATTAATCTGGGAACAAGACTAGAAAACAAGCTGGCGTCACTCCAGTAGAGACGCAGCTCAATGATATTTTTGTAAATGAGCCAGGAAATAAATCGCGCGCCACTGCACCTACGCCATTTTTTGTAGCTCTTTAGCTTAATGGTTGCTTGCTCAGGATGAGCGTCTAGACATACTTACCTTCACCCAAGCCGTTCATGTGTGGCCTGTGGGTAGCATGTCTGACTCGCAAGGCCAAGGTTTGCGGGTTCATATCACGACTAGAATTCTTAAATTTTCTTTAGCGCAGTGCCGCTACTTTATAAAATTTGATTATTTGAGACGTGCGGGGACCTCTAATTCGCCATACGTATCATTTTTTTATTATTTTCACTCCACAGGTCCACGTGTGACGTGTGTTTCGCTGCACGACGCCGACGGGACGCTGCTTTTTCCGCTGAAAGGTACACTTAACGCTGTTGCGTTAATAAACTTCCTAGTGGACAGCAGTTGGCGTTTTCGGCTGTTTTCTTGACATCTCCATCGCCCCAACTAAAGTCCTACTATCTGACATCAAACTGAGGTTCACTACTGCTTGGGCTCTGGGCCGCAGAAAAAAATTACGGCATGCAGGTCGTTTGTAAAAGGGTCCGGCTATCAGGGTATTTCAATGCTCGCTAATAAAAGTTGCGCGACCCTCTCTTCAGTCCTGCACCAGAATTCGATCCTTCTCAGCCAAGTTACTAATGACTTCAAAATTTAAAGCTGACTCTTGCACTATACAACACATAGGTCCAGGAAGTCGCAAACTTTGAAACAGCGCGCGATATCGCCAGCAATGCATGCACGTGACTCCAGACGAAGGTATGAGTCAAGCACCGCACGCTCGATACAGAGGGGAGCAAGCCGCACCAGCACGTGCGTACGGCCTCGGCTGTGCTACTGCTGGCAGTCGTCGCCAAACGGCCGGCAGTCGTCTCGCCTGGTCTCTGACGCCACGTCGTACGTATAGCGTGCACACCGAAGGGCCTATTGCAGTCCGGCCATGGCCTTGGAAGCCTTCCACAAGAACTCGGCGTTTTCAGGGTCGATGGCCAAGCGGGGGGTCCGAGCTTGCCGGCAGTCCGCGAAGTACTTACCACTCACGGACCCCGCCTCGTAGGAAACGGCACAGTGCACGCTGGTCTGGGCGCCCTGCTCAGGAGACTGCGGGAAGACCGATAAAAGCAAGCGTTTGCAATGCACAGTTCCTGCACGGGCAAAGTTAATGTTCATCTTCAGAATAAAGTTAATCTTCACAATGAGTTTATGTCATGCCATGCTATGCCGTGCCGTGTGTTTCGTGGCATGCCATGTCATGCCATGTCATGTCATACCATACCATACCATACCATACCATACCATATTGTCACGAAGTGGTGACTGCAGTCCGGAGAGCAGAAAGGCTTCGAAAATGGTGTCTAAACAAAACTCTATTTGGGCTGACTTGCGCCCACAATCGACTGAATCACTCAGCGGCGGCGTAGCAACAAGCGTGCTCGACGGTCGTCGAACAAAATGCCCGCCGCTGTCGGCAGTGCTCAAATTAAAGCTGATAGCGAACTTCCTAGATACAGCGTGCAAAGTTACTAGAGCATTCTGGAACAATGTAGAATCAGCTCTGTCTGAATGCGATCCATCGAGATAAATCTGGTCGCGTCTTGCATCGCAAACAAAGCGATAAAGCGGCGTGGTGACAGCTTTGAAGAATGAACAAACAAACACTGAAATGATTCGCGGCAATGCCATACCATACCTATACATTGACGACCAATTTCGTCACCAACCAGAGCGAGTGCTCCAAGCTATATCGATGATCCCGACTGAAATACAGACGCTTTTTAGTGGGCTAGAAAATTTCAGGGTGCAGGCCTACTGTGCATTTCTGCGTTTAAAAAGTTTCAGTGCACTGACGCGTAATGATTCTACAGAAAGAAATGAAAAGTTGGCATGAGAGGCATTTGGACGTCCCCTACCTTTCCGAAACATTTCTGAATGAGATTGGCTATCCACGAAGGAAGGCCGTTGCTTCCACTGGCCAGGTTTGTCCGCACTACTCCCGGGTGGCAGCAGTTCACCGTGACTGCTGAAAGAGTAAGCGCATGCAGCATTACGTTCCCCGGATTTTTACGACTAGGGCTCTCGGTGTCCTCTCGACAACTGCTGCGTAGAAATGAGTTCATTTTCTTCGCTTCTTTGAGGAAAAGACCGGCATTCTTTTTATTCAACGGGCACGCCAGAGTGGAATAAGTTAGGGAGGAACTCTTGCGAAAGGTCAGCACAGCAGCCACTGACTGCGCAGTTCCTATCTCTTTATTCCTCGCCCATTAAATGGCCGCAGAAAGGCGCCTAGCGGTCGCTATGTAAAATACGCTCCGAAGAAGAGTTCCTCCTATAGAAGGATTACCGAGGATCGAGACAGCGGTATTTTATTCGCTAGGTCGGTTGATCGACAAATACTTCTGCGGCTACATTAGAAGTATGCCTCAAGACATGCAGCCGTGGCATCGCGAAAGCACGGCGCGTCCCGATCAAAGCTTCTTTCTCCGCTCGTTACGATGTCATTAGGTGACGTAGTCCTTTATTGAGGCCATATTTGAGGTTCTCTTGGGTTCACCGGCATTGGAAAGGGGATGCCCAACCCACCCCCTTTCCACTAATATTATGTTATGGCCCTACGATCAGCATGAAAAACTTCAGCATAAGTTTTCCATTGCGTCCTTGAATCCGCGGTTCTGCTCTTTAGCGCCTTTGCATGTGTCTTTGCGCGTACATAATGGTGCGTCTTGACTTGAAGGCTTCGGTGCCTTGATTTGAAAAACGCAGGTTCGATCCCGGCCGCAGCGGTCGAATTTCGATGCAGGCGAATTTCTAAAGGCCCGTGTACTGTGCAATGTCAGTGCACATTAAAGAACCCCGGGTGGTCGAAATTTCCGGAGCTCTTCACTACGGCGTCCCTCCTAGCCGCCTGAGTCGCTTTGGCACTTTAAACCCCCATAAATCATAAACCATTACCCATAAAGACTTTATTTGATGTTGTGCCGCACGACACAATGCCATTGCATTGTTTCCATAAATATAGCGTTACCGTGATTAGCAATTCTTCGTTTAAACGCACAATTCTGCGAAAAAAAATCACATCATGCCACCCGAATCCAGTGGTGTCTTGTCTCCTTAAGTAGCACATGAAACACAGCACCCTGATGGCTAGTCCATGACTTATGTGAACAACATGGTGTCTGCATTCTTTAGTGCTTCTTCCCGTTCAAACTGAGAAGACTAAATTATAGAATAACACTGCACAGTAAAACTTCACGAACCCGCGGCAGTAGAATTCAGCTTGACGGGATCTGCCTGCGGCGATGGTGCAGACTGTTTCGTCCAGCCTTAGCAGCGCTCGTCCCAGCGTCCACTTAATGAGTAACGGCTCGTATACGTACCTGGACAGGTACAGATGACGAAAGTCTTGAAGGAACGCCGTCTTTTTATTAATATTAAGATTTAAAATCTGAGCCTTTTCTTTGCATAAAATGGCGCAGGAAGAAATATATTTAGCCTTTTTTTTTTCTTAGTATTGGCTCGCATCTGTACCCTGTTAGCAATTTTTTTATCGAATAAAAGAACCACCGCCGGTGCCATCATACTCAGTAGCGCGCATTGCAAGATATTCATTCGTATATCCATAGGCTAAGCGGATGGTTGCACATCAACCCTGAAGCAAATAGCTCATCCCCAGTCACTTGTTTGGCTTATTCTATATTTTGTTTTAAGCATGAGCATGAAGATGTGATTGTAGAGATGAACGCATAGCTGGATGGAAGCACGAACAATGAAGATGTGAATCTTGTACACTGCTTTATTATGTCTGCATTTTCTGGAGTGTCAGCACTATAATGCAATATTTTCTCTCGCGGCGCTCGTCGTTCTCTCTGAGTGGTGGTCTTCTGTCAACATATCAACGTTCCCACCGGGACAGACGCGTTCCATCAGCACCGGGCCCACTCGTCACAATTGCCCAACCACCACATTTTATTTCCCTAGAGCACTGGTAACCAAGCGCCACTTGCCTGTTCCATTCAGCCTCCTGGACAGTGCGACGACGAAGAGCATGTTGTACAGTTTTGTTGTGTTGTAAACTCCCACCCGGTCGTAGTACCGCGAAAAGTCGATGTTGTTTTGGTCCATCCTGGCCCACCAGATCATACTGGAGCCCACAACGATGACGCGACTCGGTGCGCTCTTCTTGAGGAGGTCTTGGATTTGGTAAAGAGTAGAAAAAGAAAACAAAACGGCAAAATTTAAGCGTCCTTCTTTCTGGATGCGAAGGGCATCTGTTCACACAGCGAAACACTCAAGGGACTAGAGACGGACAACCTGACCTCTGCATTCCGTATTTGGTTTGAATGATCATTTCTGCTAATCAGAATGTAGTGTGCATTCAACCATCTGAGTTTTTATCGCCCTATTCAGAGTATATGCATGGTGTGACTGGCTGGTCGTAAAGGCCAACGATAAAATTGGAGGTGTATTGCGAATTCTGGCTGTACTGCACGCGAGCAGTTTCATGATCCTGTTGTCTTATTACTGGCCATATCACGGTCCCCACCAGCGGGAAGAGAGCTGCAGGGCTTTTTGTGGAACAGTCCCTGTGACGTCTTTTGGTTCCGGAGGATCTGGGGCGAATAGAATGCAACCAAGATCCGATCTGTCATCATTTTTGCTAACAGAGTCGTCGTGCGCTTCACATTTAAAGACGCCGACTAAACTTGATGCTACAGAATATGTACTTTACACGACTGAACTGACCGTGGAATGGAAGCCGATGATAGCTTATTCTTTTGTTTTTTTTTTCGGATAAAAGCCGGAAATTCCCGGGGGAAACAGCTTCCAGCACCAAATAGAATATTTTCTCATTCAGCCTAATGCTTCTCTTTAAAACGAATGAACGCATTAATGTTTGTTGTGCGCCCATTTGTGTTCAGTTTGAGCGTAACTATTTTTAATGGTAACTTAGGCAACAGAGAGTACATTACTGAAATCACTGATAGATGTAGCTACGAGCTAAAACAAGAGCAAGCGCGAACCTATGGTTCGCTTTCCTATCACACGAGCAATGCGAAACGTTTATAAGCCTCTCCGGACTGTTCATGGATGACTTACCAAGAAGCAAGTTGGATAGCAAGAAGTGGCCCAAATGGTTCGTCTGCAGAGTCGATTCGAAGCCGTCCTCCGTCTCTGTCTTCTTTGCAGTCGCTAATGACAATGAGAACAACAAACGAAGTGAGAGTATACGCAAGCCAACAGAATGCGAATCGCTAGGAAAGCAGCCGGTCAGTGCAAAGTGGCCGTGCGCGCTCTGCTGCGCACAAGCAATATAGCGGGAGCTTGCCGCGCAGCACAGAACAACTACAAAAAGAGTGCACTGCAGGTGAAGAGCAAGTTACTGGCAGCGTAAAGGGCTAAGTAACTTCATACCCTTGATCCCTGCCTTGGGCGGAAACACACACAAAAAAATCCAAGCAACAAAACAAGGTATAAACAAGGTAAAAAGAAAATGCATGCGCAAAGTAGTCCTTTACATCCCCTAAAAAAATACTCCAGCAGCAGCATTACGAACAAAACTGCCTTAAATCAATTAGGCAACGCGTCAAGAAACGCTATTCTTTTTTCGTATAATGCGATGCCACGCTTACGCATAGTTCTCCAGCTTTGGCGGTAATATATGGCTCTAACGGTTCCCTCCCAAAACTGCGTATACCGCGCCCCAGTGTGCCGTTGTACCGAAAGGCAGTATGTCCCGGCGCTCTGCAAGGCATAACGCCAGCCCGTCGTCGGAGCGAATCACGTGCACGCGCAAATCTTGCTATCCCGGCGTGCTGGCTATTTCTGCTGCAACTCCTACGCCTAACGTCTGTTCTCCTGTAGCATGCACCTTTCTTTCCCACGTGATGCTCCCTCTGTTACTCTCCTGAACTCCCTCTTTGAGTGCGTAGAAGCAGAGTGTTGTAGGGAAATTATTCCATGTCAAGGAGACATGTCATAAGGATAACAAAGATGGGCTCACCGATTTTTCCCGCGTTGTTGATGAGCACGTCGAGGCGTTCTTCGCGCTCCAGTACCTGTTGCGCGAATTGCCTGACCGACTCGAAGGAGCACAGGTCGAGCTGCATGCACACGGGCTGCACGCCGGTGTTCCTGGCGATGTCGCTTGCCGCCAGCCGTGCCTTGTCCGCGTCCCGGCAGGCCAGGATGACGCGCGCACCGCGCTTGCACAGCTCCCGGGCAGTCTCCTTGCCGACACCTGTGTTCGAAGGCAAGTGTTACCATCCTCAGGCTAGCTTTATTGCATTCACCCTTATATCCTAGCAAGAAGGAAGAGTGAAAGGAAAGATGTTCGCTTAATGGCTCCCCTGATAACAAGGACCCCCGTGTCCATCCAATGACGCTGCGCACTCCGACGAAAAGCTCGCTTTCCCGCCCGTTGCACGATTCTGCGGTCGGCCGCAGAGCGGAACAAACCTAGAGCAATAGATGGATGTAGGCTCCTGCATCGCGGCAGGTACCCACCTCGGAAGTTGGGCAAATTAGGAGCAATTGCAGCTGTGCAACTCGAATCGTTTGGAGTGCGCCACCTGCATCGCGGTAGGCACCCACATACACCTCGGAAGTTGGGCAAATTAGGAGCAATTGCAGCTGTGCAACTCGAATCGTTTGGAGTGCGCCACCTGCATCGCGGTAGGCACCCACATACACCTCGGAAGTTGGGCAAATTAGGAGCAATTGCAGCTGTGCAACTCGAATCGTTTGGAGTGCGCCACCTGCTCGGCACAGGTGACGGCGACCGCGCACGGCGGCGACCCTTCTCAAATTTTCTGTGCACGGGTGCCGCGTCCAATGGGAGACAGCAATAGCTAGTGCGCCTCGGACTCTGCCCATCTACATATATAGTCCAGAACACTTATAACGGCCACAGATTTAACGAACGCTCGCTTATTACGAACGAGCGAGGTGATACCATCAAAATATATATAGAACAATGACGATGCATTTCAGATATAACGAACAAGCGTAGTCGCACCACTCTGTTATAGCGAACGAGGGGGCGCCGTAAACTCGCGCCTGCTGTCGAAAAGGTACGGAGAGAACTTGAGGCTACTTACGTGCTGTGAATGCGAAAGCATGCACGCGGGGCGCTCGGCTGCGGCGATGGCGAATTCAATAACGCAGTGGCCAGCAAAGCTGATATGATCATGTCGTGCTGTATGGACGAATCATGCCCATTATTACTGAAAAGGGACTACTTAACCCCTGTCAGATTGGTTTCAAGCCTGGGTGCTCTATATGGTGTGCGCACACTGACCTCGAAAGCCGTGTCCGACTAGCGCGCCGGCGTCGACAGTATGCTGCGCTGGTAACTCTAGACATCTCGAAAGCATATGACAGTGTCGAACATGGGCCTCTGATGTACAGACTACGGGCTCTGGGCTTGCCAAGTTATTTTGTGGAATGGGTGTCAGCTTTCCTGGCTGACAGAGAATTTTATTGTTGTCAACGCGGAGTTTGTACAAGGAAATTTCATCAATCTAGAGGTGTGCCTCAAGGTGCAGTTCTCTCCCCTGTTCTATTCAACCTCTTACTCAGTTCGATTCCGACTTCCCCTGACGTGACTACGTACGTGTACGCAGACGATATAGCTTTCTTTGCTGCTACGAGTGATTTACATTCTGTGTATATGGTTTTACAGTCATATTTAAATTCCCTTGACCGATGGTTATCTGAATTACACTTAAGTCTTAATGTAAACAAGTGCGCTTTGTTACCTTTTCCGGTTACTCAACAGGTACACATTTCATTGTCTTATCGTCATCATGTCATTCCTCAGGTATGTTCCCTAAAGTATCTCGGGGTAACTTATGACTCCTCTCTCTCTTGGCGGTCACATATAGATCAGGTTGCTGCGAAAGGGATTCGGGCGGTAGGCCTTCTGCGAAGGATGAGTAGCCCTCGCTGCGGTATGCGCAGACATGCTCTGCTGCTGATTTACAAAATGTATATCCGGCCAATCTTGGAATTCGGTTGCGTTTTGTTTTCTGGAGCAGCTGCATACAAACTGCGCCCACTTCTGCTCTTAGAGCGAGAAGCTCTGCGCCTGTGTTTGGGTCTCCCTAAATACGTGGCAAACAATGTTTTGTATCTGGAAGCGCGGGTGCCGTCTCTTACTGCAAGGTTTCGCCTTTTGACAGTACAAACGTTTTTAAAGTTTTGCGACTCGGAGCAGCATGCATCCGAGTTGATCTTCCTAGGGCAGCGAGCGGAGTTCTTGGGTGTCGGATGGTCTCGCCTTCAAACTCCCCAAATCTGTTTCGTTGAATCTTTGCTGGGCCCACTCAACTTGCGAATACCTGAAATTGTTCCGGTGCGGTCCATCCCTGCAAATGTGTCTATCATCTACGATGACATTTATCCATGTAATGCAAAATTACTGCCTTTCTCATGGTTAAATGGTATGTTGCAGGATTATTTGTCGACCTTCAGCTCACACGTTGCAATTGCGACTGATAGCTCGGTGTGTGCAGAAAAGGCAGGTGTAGGTATTTACTCCCAGTCCCTTGACTGGTCTTTTTCTCTCGATCCGTCTCCAAGATTTCACTCCTATCTATCTGGCTGAGTTTCTAGCAGTGGTTCTCGCTCTGCGCAAGGTACCAATTTCTTTATCAGCAGTTTATAATAATTACGGACTCGTTATCTTTATGCACTTCCCTCTCGGCGTTCACTGAATCGCAGCTCTTTCGGATACTAAAATTCCTGATCCCTCCACACATCACATCAATTCGACTTCTTTGGGTTCCTGGGCACAGGGGCCTTCTATTAAATGAATCAGCTGATGCTTTAGCGAAGGCAGCCCTGAGTGGACCGATTGTTGACCCGCTTCCAACAACTGCTTACATCACGGCGGCACGCTTTCGACGGTACACTGTAATGAACGAATTGGGCGCATCAGCGCTTACTTCCTTGGACGACTTCCAGCACCTACTGTTCCCATGGAGAAGCTCAGTCTGGCGATCGCGCAATCTTGAAGTTTCCTTCACGAGGTTTCGTTGCCGGGTGCCGCAACTAAATTTTTACCTATACAGGCCTGGTCTGGCGATCTCCCCATTGTGTCCGTATTGTGCGGAGCCGGAAACAATAGAGCACTTTCTTCTTTTTTGCCGTCGCTACTCATCGATTAGGAGGCGACTATTAGAAGTTCCAATACAGAATCTCAGTTTGCGCCTGTCTTCTGCTGTTGTTCTGTCTCTTGGCGCTTCTATGCTTGGCCATACCAATGGGAATGTTGGCTCTGCCGTTCAAAATTATCTCCTAGAATTAAAACGTCTACCATCATGAACTTTCGTCCTGCCCATCCCATTATCAGCTTCTGTATTTCGGTTTTTACAACCACTTGTAGTAATCCCTACCCCTTCTTTGCCTAAATTTTAGTTTGTATGACCCCCCTAACCTCCTGCAACCACCTCGGCTACGGAAACTGTGCGATCCAAATTTTGGTAGGTCATCCCATGCTTGCCACATGCAACTGGTCATTTAAATAGTCACCACCTGGTTATGGCCAATCCCCCTTGTGGGTATGTGCTATTGTGTGAGGTCAACAACAACAACAACAACAACAACAACAACAACAACAACAACAACAACAACAACAACAACAACAACAACAACAGCCAGAGATTGGCTGCGGGGTAGCGGCTAAGTACCTGGCGGTGTTGCGCTAGCTTGCTAAATTTCTCCTTCTTTTTGTCTGTGCCTGCTTGCTCCTGTTCTGGAGTGATTGGGCGCGGGACGAGAGCTTGATGTCTACTTCTTCTCCCGGCCGGGGTTTTTCCGCTTGGTCGGCATCTCTTCCTCAAGACCAGCTTCCAATTGATCTCTTTTTCCGCAGTGGAGTTTCGAGCATTCCGGTCGCTTTAGTGCCTTCCGATGGAGGCGCGATCCGACTGAACAACCCGGAGGCAGTACAGGCCGCTCTTCAGTCAACATCGAAGAACTTCATGCGCATTACCGATGTCCGGCAGTTCGGCAGGGGTGGTATTTTGTGCAGGTCACCGGATAAAGACTGTATTGAAGACCTGCTAAAGTGTACGACCTTCGCCAACCACCCGGTGAGCGCATTCATTCCGCCTCATCTAGCATGTTCCAAAGGCTTGGTCCGAGGGGTCGACTCTCGATTGAGCCCTGTGGAAACGCTTGAGAGCCTCTCGCCTGCGGGAGTGATTGCTGTCCATCGATGCAGCAGGATGGTTGACGGAGTAAAAATTCCTACGGAGTCCGTCATTGCCACATTTGCAGGAATATTTTGCCCGTCAGAGATTAAGGTGTGGCCATTGGTTTTTCGAGTTGATGCCTTTAACTCTCGACACCTTCAGTGTCAAAACTGCTGGCGATTTGGCCACAGCGGCAAAGCCTGCAAATCGGCCTTACGCTGCTGTGCCTGTGGGGAACGTCATTGCAGAGATGAATGTCCTGAACAGCAAGATAAATGTTGTTTGTGTAGTGGTGCTCACCCTGCTGATTCGCCTGACTGTCCTGCACGAGCACAAGAAGTTCAGGTGCTTGAGCTCATAGACAAGCGAAGAAGCACGCGGAGAGAGGCTTTTGCAGCAGTCAAGGAGAGAGCCTCAGGCTACTCTAGTGTGGCCGCCAAATGCCCACCCATAACGGATTCTAGTTGGTCCCAGGCTATTACAGTGGCAGTTGAGAAGGCTGTGGCAAATGCAATGGATCTCATTATGGAAACCGTATCCACGTGCATTTCTAAGCTCAATTCCATGCATTCAAAACGTGAAAACTTATGTGTACGCCGGCGATATTGCATTTTTTTGCATCAGCAGGTGACATTCACACTCTTTATCGAACCCTGCAAAATTACCTCAATGTTCTTGACAACTGGTTAGGAAGAATTCACCTGTCCCTCAATTTGAAGAAATGCTCATTGTTAGTATTTCCGGTTTCTGTTCCTGTAAATATCTGCCTGGTCTATAGAAATAACATAATACCTCAAGTTCAGACGGTGAATATCTCGGAGTAATATATGACTCTACTCTATCCTGGCGGCCACACATTGAGCAAGTTTCTGCAAAAGGAGTTCGGGCCATTGGCATCCTACGCAGGCTTTGTAGTGCTAGGTCAGGCATGAGAAGGCATACACTTCTGATGATTTATAAAATGTACGTCCGCCCAATTTTGGAGTTCGGGTGTGTTTTATTCTCAGGAGCTCCTGCCTACAAACTTCGCCCTCTTGTGCTATTGGAGCGTGAGGCGTTGCGCCTTTGTCTGGGGCTTCCAAAATATGTCGCCAATGCTGTTCTGCACCTTGAGACGCGAATCCCATCGTTATCAGCTATGTTTCGCCTTTTAACAGTTCAAACATTTTTAAAATTGTGCCTCACCACTTCACGCTTCCAGTATAACATTTCTTAGTCAACCTTCCGCCTTTTTTAGTGTCGCCTTGTCTCTTTTCATACTCCGCAGATATGTTACGTGCAGTCCCTCCTTGATCCCATAAATATTCATTTCACAGATGTCCGCCAAATGTATAACAACTCATCATCTGTCCAGATTGAATTCGATGACATTTTCCCATCGAATGCAAAGCTACAGCCCTTCCCGCTTCTTCAGGGTCTGTTGCAGGACCACCTAAGGTCCTTTCCCTCTCATGTTCTTATTGCTACCGATGCCTCGCAGGATCGCGAAAAGGCAGGTGTGGGAATTTTTTCGCCTTCACTGGATTGGTCTCTTTCTCTCCGTCTTCCTGACCTCGCTACAATTTTTCTGGCTGAATTATTAGCAGTAATCTTAGCCTTACGAAAATTAGAAACTACCGTTTCCCATGTCGTGGTTATGACAGACTCTCTGTCCATTTGCTCTTCATTATCCTCACCCACTGAGTCTCGGGCATTACGCCTCTTTAAGTTCCTGATTCCGCTCCATCTAAATTCGGTAAGGTTGCTTTGGGTACCAGGTCATATCGGCTTTCACTTAAAGGAGGTTGCAGATTCCTTAGCAAGAGCCCCTCTCGGCGGCCCAATTGTTGTTGTCCTGCCAACGTGTGCATATACAGCTGCGGTGAGGTTTCTCAGCTACACAATATTTCAGGAATTTGTTGCCTCAGCTCTTACATCATCTCCCGAATATCACCATCTTCTGCATCCTTGGAGTAGCAAAGACTGGCGCTCGCGCAGACTAGAGGTCTCTTTCACGCGTTTGCGTTGCCGGGTTACCTTTCTAAATTTCTACCTTCACAGATCTGGCCTGGCGGCTTCCCCATTGTGCCCTTTTTATGCCGAACCTGAGACAATAGATCACTTCCTCACTCATTTGAGGAAGCGTCTTTTGCAAATTCCATTTCATCAACTGAGCTTGCTTGTGTCCTCCGCGGTTGTTCTTTCCATTGGCGCTTCTTTGCTTGGACAAAGCGACAGGAATGTGTGCTCTGCTGAGCAAAATTTTCTTGAAGAAACGCAGCGACTCCCATTCTAATTCCTTTTTCCCGCTCTCAGTCAGTACGACATTGAAACACTACAGGTATTGCATACTATTATGCACATTAAGCCATTGTCCCGTCCTCGATCTCCAATTTAACAGGACCCCTGTCCTTCCTTCTTCCAATCAGACTACATACTGTTACCACTCCTTTTCCCGTCAAAACTTTCCTGTATCCAGCAATTAACCGCCTGTGTCTTGGTCACTCCCCCGTAGTGGGTATGTGCCAGCAACGTCTGAGGCCTTCCTTCCTTCCTTCCTTCCAGTTTAGCGTGCGGGGTGATGTGCTGCGGTGGTGGCGCAGTTGCGCAGTACTGTAATCAAACGAGCAGCGAAGCTGTGCAACGCCATCTGACGTCGCACATACAAAAAAAACAAGCAGCTGTGGGCATGGTTTTCGAAATTTTGCCGGCCGAGATTTGGAGGCCCGCGGTGGCCGTCTTTAAGGCTGGTGCTCTTCCTCATCTCCGCCAGGTGCGGTGACAGCAAAAGTCGGCCGCAGGGGCCTATGGGAGTGTCCTCTCTTATCGTGTTTACAGTGCTCTATGCTCACCATCAACCTGCCCTCTTCGCACTGATAGATGGTGTGCATATGATTTACTGTCGAGTACTCTTTCCGAAAACTACCCTCATTCCATGGCCAACTGAAGTCTAAGGTTGCTTTAGCTACAGATTTGCAACAACCTGGGCAAATTCTTGCGAGAAACGGAAGGTAAGCTCATCGGCCTATAATTTTTCAAGTCCTCCGCATCCTCTTTCTAGTGGATTAGGATAACTCAGGACGCTGATTTAAGCGACGGGATGCTGACTCAGTGTTGCTTTCGAAGTGCATCAGCCATCTCTGCAGCGGTTTGAGAGTGTCGTGGCTCATTTAAGAGTGTTTTCGGGGTCTGTAGGGCGGCGATTGCGCTGCGTTTTTTAGCAAGGCTCCTGGCTTAAAAATGCGATAAGCTGACGCAATTTTCGCGACAATAACTCGAGGCACAACAGCGGCCATGAATGCAACCGAAAGAAAGCGTTAATTGTGGTCGGAGTGGGACAGAAGACGAACGCGCTCGTTACGTTGGCCGAAAACGCGCTGCGCCACAAGATCCTGCAAACTCCAAGATTAAAATTTACAGTCCTTGTCAAAAGTCTGAAGCCCAGGGGGTTTGCTTCTAAGCCTTCTAGTGAAACTCCTGAAGCATTCGTGGAAGTCCTGCCCAATGGAGGAGGCGGGACCAGAACTTTTCTTAGGTTCAGGAAAGTTCGAACGCTTGAAATGCATTACGAACCATACGTTGTGGCTCTGAAGCAAACCCTTTGGGCCCCAAACTTTTGACAAAGGGTACACGCGCCGCCGATATCGAGACAAAACTACGTAGGTGCGAACATTCAGAACTGTACGCCGCCGAAGCTTTCGCTGAAATTCGCGTTACAGGTGGTAACCGTCCTGTGAGTGAGTGAGTGAGTGAGTGAGTGAATTAATTAATTAATTAATTAATGTTGAGAAACCTTCTCTGGCGATTTAGTGGAGCCCCTATTCCAGGGCCCCTACGCAGGTTTCAGCAGCTCTCAGCCAGTCCACCAGGCGTCGTTGGTCTTCCCTGTTTTAACTGGACAAATTTAAGCCTTCCCCCAGTGCTGCTGTGATGGGTTTTGTGTATTGAGGAAGGCCATGCTGCGTTGGTAGCCCCACGAGGTGTGGTATAGTGTGCATCGGCCTTCCTTTTTGTGATGCCAAGCGCCACCATGCGCCATGCACACATTAAATATTTGTTTTGTGTTGTTTTCGACGCCACAAGCACGCGCTCCTGCCACAGCGAGACGTGATCTCCGGACCCGTCGACGACAACAGCTGCCGCTGTGACACACGCTGAAAGTTCTGCGACAAATGAGGCTCTGCGATTTATTAACGACGCAGAGTACGTTTTTACTTCGCTGCTGATGGTCTATGGGGGTTTACCGTCCCAAAGCAACTCCGGCTACTTCACTGTTGCGCAGGCAAGAATGTAAGAGTGGGACCTATTTGTGCGTCCTAACAAAAGGAAACGCTATTATAATCGCAGCGTCCTTGAATGAGGGTTTCAATATGAATCGACTTCTTAAATTTAGAGCACAAAGGGAAGTAACATTCGGAGAGCAACCCGTACCGTCCGCTTGACACTCATGAAGTGATGAAGCTATTCCGGTATATATAATATCGGGTGTTCTTGCGAACGCCGGATAACATAGCAGCGATCGGCTCACTTAAGGTGACAAAACATTCCTTGACAAATGACTGGTGACCGTAAGAGACCCCACATCGCTTGCTGCCCTAAGCAAAAGCTTCCTGTCGATATTTTCCGCCTATGACTTTTTCGTGTTGCTCCGATGAAGCCTCTGCAAGGGAGCCAGTAAATATTCGTACGAGTACTGGAACGTCTCTTTGAGAAGCGGTAAGCGAATAACGGCATTAGATAATAAATAGACAGTGTCACCTCGTATTGACGTCTGTGGATAAAAGACGGTTAAGATTTCTATTCTTGTCGTTCAAAAGAGCTTGCAATGAAGGACTGACAATTGATCGAACGATATTATATGCCAATAACGAAAAGTAGTGAAGTGGAATTGAAGCCCACCGTGATGTTACACTGGCATAGAGTGAAAACAATGAGGACCACACGTCCCTTTGCGTGCAGTGAGACAGATATGAGGGCAGGGATTTGTGCGAGTGATGCCGCGTTGCTTGGTGGCTTTCAAGTTGGCTCTTTTCTCCCACCTGAATTGGCTCCGGTGATGATGACCGTCTTTCCGTCCATTCTCCGCGTACACCTGCATCTTCCGGCGGTCAGCAGGCAGTATGCCTTGAGGGCCGCGCAGGCGCTGACCACTGCGGCCGGGGCAAGTGGGAAGAGAACGGGGACCGCAGACGCCAGTCCTCCTTCTGCGTCTGCGTCGGACTCCATATGGGCTGACAAGTTCGCCGCCTATCTCACACACGACAACCGACGCGATGCACGCAGTGCAGGCAGTAAGGGCTCTTCGTCACCAACTGCACCGAGACTAGAGTAGCGTGCGTCGCGACCAGAGCGAAACCTTCGCCGGGGGCGTGTTTCGGGTCAACGCCGGAAAGCGCACAACAAGGCGCCCGATACTCGGCTGTGACCCTCTCTCGTTGGCCGGCCGCCAGGGAGCCGAAGCCGATGTCTCGCCCGGGGTAAGCTTTGCATCAGAGCCGTTCCGCTCTCCTCGGGAGTATTCGCAAGTGTTCCTAAAGAGTAACGATCGTCCTTGCCTTTTATTTCTGTCGCCTATCTCGGTGCGACTTATCTGCGGGGCTCTTCCTGACAGTGCTGTGGCGCCCCGGAGCACTATCGGGAGGAAAGCAGGCGCGCAGAAGGGGTCGCGCCTATGTAACTGGGTTAGTGTCGATTGTGCACGAGGCAGCTAAGGACCGATGACGTCACTGATGAGGTTGCGCTGCTGCCTTTAAACAATGGGCGGCGAAAAGAGCGCGCTTACTGACCCCGACAAAGATCGAACGTGATGGGAGCTTTGTGTATGGTAAATAGCAACAGGCCGTCCTTGGTTTGAATGGTCCACACGACCGATTGTTTTCCGCGCGCATCGTTAGACTGTGACCAGCAATGTAGCACTCTCTTTACGTCATCGCCATGGCGAAGAGTCGGAATTAGTGGAATAGCAGTTTCTCGGATCCGAATCGAATTCCAATAGGCTAGCTTCGCTGCAGAACTGAATATAAATAGTGCAGTTATAAACTGAATCGAGTTGAGCCGAATAGTGAAAGACCTGAGCCGAACACGAATCGATTATCTGAGTGATAGTGATTATTCTCTGCTTCTTCGAATATTCGCAAAATCGAATATTCGTGCGAAACAGCGAGGCGCTAATGGTAGCGCTACAAGTCATATAGTAGCTATCGAAAGGCGAAAGATCTCCACTAAGGGACAAGCTACACGAAGTAAGCATATCAACTCTATGACCGTCATATGTGATATGCATGCAAAAATTGCCCTTTGCTATTGACGGCGACAGCAAACAAGCTAACGCCAAATCTCAGTTGATGAGAAGGTCGAGAGCTGGAGCCAAGGCCTCCGATATCGGGGGAAAAGAAAGGCAGGCCTTGCAAAACCTCCTTGAACACTGCCGCGTCACCCAACATTGTAGGACATATGATTAAGCATTATGAACGCCGCCACTCGTTCCCGCACAGGCAGATCGCGACAGCACGCTGTGCGGAGTCGGAGTGGGCCCTGTTTTCGAAACAGTCTTCCAAAAAAGTTACTCCGTGCCCTCTTCGAGCCTAGCACCAGTTATTCGAAAACTAATTGAACCTGAGAACGAATTCGATTCGTTTTAAAAATAGTTTCAAACATGCACTAATTGGTTCGTTCAGCGAATCGAAGGTTGAAGGTTTATTGCATAAACGTTAGCAAAGGAACATGTCAGTAAAAACAAAAGGAGGTCCCAAAGCCAGAACCTGAGGGGGGACCTCCTGCATACAGTAACACGATGTAATAAAAATATAAATCACACAGCACCGATGGAAGCAAGGAAAAACTAAACGCTATCACTATCTCGCACAAGCGTTACAGTTCTAAATGAAGCGCTACAGGAAACAAGTAGTCGACGCTGCGAGGGAATTGTTTAATCGCATCATATGCTAATAAATTATTTACTTATCTGATCAATGCTCGTTCAGCTAGTGTGAAATTTTAACCCATTCGCTACTGGCGGCAGGTTACATATTAGTGTTCGGCGCCTGAAATAACAAACAGAGGGACGTGCCACCTATCAGAGTTTTTGGATACAAATGGAACGGTTTTAATTATTTCTATTTGTTTGATTTATTTACACATGCTGTTGATTCCATTTGTGATTTTTTTTTTGCATGAGGGCACAACTGAGTCAGCAAGATAACTATTGAAAAGCAATACATTAAGTTGCTCAGCATGTTAAAGAAACAGCACCAAGTGGTAATGGTAACGCAGAGGTACCGGAAGTAACCACTCAAATATAACAAAGCTGTGGATAGTTAAAAAGACATTAGACGTTAAATAAGGCTCAAAATGGGTTACATCGTAAATAATAAGAAAATAAGGAAAGCGATATTTCTTAAAAACCACTATACATAATGGCTAGATACCATAAGGTACACTGCAAAGAACACGAGCACAATATTGGTAGCCTGTGCAGCATCGCATAGTTGAAATACAAAAGTTGAAATGTAACTAACAAAACACAAGTAAGGGTACAAAATTAGCAGCGCAGAAACACACGATAAAGTAATTGTTAATTAAGTATTATGCTTTCATCTGCAGTAATAAACTATGCCATTGATGAACCTTTAGTAACGAGAAGCCTCCGATTGTTATCATCTCTATTTGTTAATAGAAAAATGAGTATTCGAAGCAGTCAGTGCGAAAATGATACTAAGTGTATGTGCATGTTTACGACGCGTTTGTTTTGTTTCAGAAAAATGAATATATTTAGCAGTGTCTAGTTTTAAGTGGTGATAAATTTGGTTGATACATGAGTTTGAACTGCGTGAGCTTAGCGCAAGTTTGCAGTGTTCTTGTTCCTTCTCTCTCCATTATTTCAACTGGCGAATTAGTTATTTCGTATTTGCCAAAAACGAACCTGACTGCGTTTCTCTGTACCCTTCCAGTTTGGTTGTACCCTGATTACCATAAGGAAATCAAACGTCGTTAGCATACTCAAGAACAGATTTAACCAATGCGTTGTAGGATAGCAGTTTAGTTTGAAAGGTGCCGATCACAAGCGTTGTATACTAAAAGCAGCCGTTTTAAAGCAATTGAAGTAATACCATCCACGTAAGCACTCTATTTGAGATTATGAGTTATTAGTACGCCGAGGTACTTATACTCAGATAATATAGTGTGTGGTATGTAATTAATAGTTTAAAAAGTCCGATTTATGATATGTTCTTGTTGAGAGGTTTGAGTTGAATGTCACTCCATGGCTACTCAGCACGCCATTTTGTTATAGTTTTGAGGTGGATGTTGAAGGCTTCGTGGTCATAAAATGTGTTGATTCCCCGAAAAATGATGCAATAGTCTACGAAGAGTCATATTTCAAAGTTAAGATCACACGCTAAATCACTGATTAAAATCAGAAAGAGGACAGGGCCAAGACGCAACCCTTAGGAACACCAGATACCACATGACCGATATGGGAGGCTTGATAGCTCATTTTTACAAAATGTGTTCGGTGTTATAAGTATTTCCTAACGCAAGCACCTGTATATGCATGAACTAGGGCGGTTTCTTAATTATTAATTAATTTATTGCATGTAACCCGATGAAACGCCTTTGCCAAATCGAGTATTACTAGGTTCATTTGCCTCCGGCTGCCTACCGTTGAAAGTCATTGGCGGAAGCCATGTTGAAATTTTGATTATTATACGTTCACTTTTAACAAAAATTGTTATGCGTTTAAGGATCGTATGCTCAAGTATTTTAGGCTCTGGCCAGGTAACGCAGATGGGTCAATAGTTCATAACATCATTCTCGCTTCCCGGCTTGTGCTTCGCGATTTTTGCTTTTTTCCATTCCTTTGGGACGGTGCATGCTGCTAAGAATGTAAAAGATATTGTGCATGAGTACTTATCCACCCATTCGGCATATCGTTTGAGAAATGAATTCGATATTTTGCCCTGGCCACATTTTTGTGTCAATATTAAATAAATGATTAAGTACCCCATCACTCTCACTTACAGTTAGTGGCGCAATGTGTTTCATTCTGGAATAGGTCAAGTGAGGAACTGTACCGTGATCCTTAGTAAAAACTTATGCAAGATACTTATTCAGTGAATTGGTGAACCCAAGGCTCTCTTCTCTCAAGGCTGATTTGTCAGTCCTTCTTTAGAGTTCAGATAGCTCCAAAATTTTTGTTGTGAATGTCCTTGAAAAATTACTGAGGGTATTAGTGAATTAATGTGGTTTAGCAGCCTTTTACCGACGTTTCATGCTTTATTTGGCAAGAGGAAAGTTGTCTTGCTTTCGTGCAGAATTTTAACTTGAGATTTTTTTTTTGTCGATTACGTTTTTCGTCTGGCATACACGACGTCACGGGTAATCTAGAGCTTACCTCTGTTTTTCTTTTTACATTGTACGAATTTACGAATACAAAAAGATTAAATCATTTCAAAATTTTTCCATAATATTTCAATGCCACTCGATGTACAACATGTACGTTCTTTAAATGAGTTAACTCTAAGAATAGATTGCCTAGAGCAGTAGTTAGTGGTCGCTGGGGAAAAAATGTGTCTCTAATTTGGACGCTATATAAGATCAGTTAGCAGTCGTAGTTTCGGTCACCTATTTGCATTTTCGAACGAGAAATGGTCGCTAAGAAATATCAGGTCGTTTGTTAGTCGAGAGTTCTTGTGCACGTCTTTGGTCATTTATAGCCTAAGTGAGATGAAACTGGACCATATCTAAGAAACAGAACGACGTTGTCAGTTGAAATCTGAAAGGTTATTATCCTCCATTATGATTAACATAGTTCCTAAAAGAAAGGGCTGCCTACAACGTTGTACTGTGCTAGCATACGCTCATGACCAGTCGAGGGACTTCAATAAACACAGCCTACAGCGACTGCGTGTAAACCAAACATCAGTTTGGAAATAACTGCTTTTACGGTTTCGATATCTGGGAGCACTATGAATTGTATCTTTTGTTCTGGAAAATACGGACGCTCCGCCGCCACTATTTGGTCTATTCCTACGAGTTACTGCGTTAAGAAAGGAGTGCAACCTTGGCGTCTACGATGTCGAGCGTGAACCATGTTCCCTTCACTTCTGGCTTCATGTCGGCTTCCAAATCCGGCTTCATGTCGAATATTAGGCTTTATAGGGAATCAAAGGAATCAAGTTTGTTTAATATGCTGCAAGCATTTATGTTATCAAATGGTATTTAGGTTTCTGCTGGTGACGGCATGGGCGGAATGTAATGCTTCACTTTGTTTGGATGTTTTTTTTAGAAGTTAGCAGAACTGGGTTTTGTTTTCATCTGGCTCATATTGTTCTCTTCTTCATCTCAGCAGAAAAATTCACCGTTTACAAGCAGTTTTTCTTGGAAAAGAGAAACCTTGTCTCCGTTATCTTTACACTTTTTCGCAGCGTCCCAGAAGTTCTTCCTAATGCCGCGTACGCCAATCGGGTAACCCTCAGTGTTTGCATATAGTCCCACCTGTTTAGCTTATTACTTTCTTGGTGGTTTTGTAGCAGAAGTTAAGCAGTTTTAGGATTACTGATCTCGCTTCTTTTGCAGTGGTAGACTCACCCAGTCTATAGATTCTATCGATGGCTAAGGGCTCAAGTTTTCGGATACCCTTAATAATTTCCTTGTTTGCTGCTTGTTCCAACGATCAATTCACCTGATTTGTATCCTCGGGAAAACCATATATAATTAAGTTAGAGTTTCGTGAGTGAGTTTCTAAGTTATCTCTTCTCATCTCAAGGGTTGCTACTGGTATCTTTAGGATATCACTTTCCAGCAAACATGTTGATATTTTACCGTAAAGTATGGATTGGTTTTTTAATATTGTGTCGATACAGATTAGCCTTCCTTTATTTCTTTGAAGTCATCTGGTATAATCTGCAGCTGCTTCATACCTGCGCCGTATTCGGTCCGGACTCGGTCTCAATGTCACCGCAGTAGCTTCCAAGCATACAGTAGGTCAAACAGCACTAGGCAGATCAGCATTGGCTGTGTCAGCACAAGTTAAGGGCTGCTTGTCCGATAGCGTTTGTGTACCGTTTGCTCACGTGAACGAAAATCACTGTAACCACAGCGCCGCTTCAATTGGGGGGGGGGGGGGGGGGGAGGGGGGTGCAAACTTACCCATAGACTCTATTGCAGACAAAAATTAACAGTAAAACAAAATCGTGGGTAACGAACCATTAAAGATCCTAAACACCGACACTATAAAATATGCAGCAGAAACATGAATAGGTGACCATTACAGAGAGGAAGCAAAAGTTTCATTAAACATTCTAGATACAACCACCTCACGCAACCTACTCCACTCCGAAATAGTTTCAAGCTGGAATAACATTTCAAAGACATCAGTTCTGCAGCTGCTTTATTTCAGTACTAGTGAAAGATCTCTTCGCGGTGGCCCATAACTAGGTTTAAACAAATACTGGTTTCTATCGATAGCAGTTTTGATATGCGCATGCTCTCTACGTGCATGCTCGCCATTCCCTTCTTTTATGCCTTCTGCGACAGCATGAATAAACAGTTGGCAGCAGCGCTCATGAACGCCTCATGTGTCTTCTCTGCTGTCCCTCGTCGGTTTTTTGCGCTGCTTCCTTCGCAACATGCATCACCAACTAGCCCGGCAGCTTGCTCTCCTGGCCAGATGTCACAGGTGCTGGATGGGCAACAGTTCCTTATTCCCGCGAATAAAGTTGCGGTTCGCTTCCCACCGATCTTAGACGAAGCGGCGCGCTTAATCGGTGCACCCAAGAGAACGCGGTTCGGTGAAGACCAGCGACTTCACACAGGGTTCAACGCTGAAGGGGAACGATGAGAACGTTCACTGGAATGCAAAGAAGTGTCCAGGCACAATCAACGCCACATATAACATCCGGGGACTGCCACAAAAGCCTCCCAAGAGGATTGTCATGAAGAAAGCCCAGCCATGCTGTGCGACACCTCCCAGAGGAGTTCCGCGTGTCTCGGGTTGGTGGCCCACCGCGGAACCGCCCACGATGGCTTGCAGTCGGCGAACATCTTGCCGCTCTCGCCTCGCACCTCTTCGGACACGGCCAGGTGCACCGACGTCTGCGCGCCGTCCCGGACGCTCTGCAGGTGACGCGCGATGTTAGCGCAGCGCACTGCCACCGCGAAGCGAACAAGAGGCTTCGCGCTGCGCCGAAGGGATTTCGCTAGTCGCCACGTAGCCTAGAGCGCTAATGAATAGTGTCTGTTTAGAGTTTCAGGCAATGATCTCCGGGTGCAGGTGTCAGCAGAGTGTGAAGTGAAGAAGAAAATCCATGCTATTTTAAGCCACTCCCGTTTCAGGGTGAATCAAAAACACGCACGAAACGCACTAAGACGCATGCCCACTCGTATCAGCCAGCGTCTTCAAGTCAACATGCTGGACGGTTTTCGGAGCTGATATAACGCAACACTACAGAGATAAATAAGATAGGCGTCAAACTCTCTCCACTAAGCTCGCAGGGATCTCTGTGACAAGATGCACGAATTCGTTATGCCGAATAGATGGCCAGCGCATAAGAGTAGGGAAATGTGAGGCTCGTTAGATGCACACAAAAGGAAGCCAACACTCAATGAAACTATGGAAAGTGTAGGCGAATGTGTGTTTGCTTATTTTAAAAGAACATAAGCAACCAGCGCAACTAAACAATGAGATAAAGAACACACGCAAGACACACACACACAGAGATCTTTTTTAAATTGCAGTGGCAGGGGATTTCGCATAGCTGCCGCTCTACCCGTTGAATCCGTTCTACGTGGCACTCGCGGTATAACGGGACATTCAATACCCACTGCTATAACCATGGGGTTCCGCTGGTGAACACTCTAAAGGTTAGGCTACACACAGAACAAATATACTCGAAAAAAGAACGTTGTGCAGCCCGTGTTGTATTTAGGAGGACGCCATACGCGGCATGCAGATTTCGTGGGTCTGAAGGCTGCCGGCGGCATGTCGGTGTCCTTTCTTTGACTTTATATTAGTTTATCGTTCGTTTAAAAAAATATGCTCTAATATTTTCCCACTTTGATAAAATCAAGATAAAAATGGCCAGGCTTAGCTTGGTTAAGCCAAGAATGCGTTGCATATCTCGATGGAGTTCCGTGCTGCTCCGTTGACTCGATAGGCTATTGACTCGATCGCCATTGAAACTGCCCGTGTAGCAGCGCTCGATCGCCTTTGAGTCGACAGACTATCGGTTCGAGGGCCCTCGAAATGCCCGTGTGACAGGGGTATAAGACTGTCCCGGCGAAGGAGCGCAGCTCTTTTATACATATGCCGTGACGTCAATTAGTGTTCCTGTATATGCTTCCGCAGGGAGCAGAGTTGCGCGACTGTTTTCCTCGCGCCGCTCTTGACGCCATTCGCCGAGCGGCCGTCACGTGATTCCGCAGACGACGTTTGTTCCATTTTGAAGCGGAAGAGCCGACTTTCCAGGCGCAACGCCGGGTCCTCGCCAGCCCCAGTACCTTCTCGCCTGCTATCGTGATCGGACGCGTCCGGTGCAGTCGGCTGCGGTGTGTTCCCGCCTTTTCCGTGCGTTCCAGTTGTATATATTTTGATAGTGTGCAGTGACGGCAGCCTACTCTGATAAAAACAGTTCAATATAAATTATAAATTGTTCAGCTGGCACGCTCAAACTCCATGCGGCGACTCATGTTTTCCAGCAACAAATTATCTTTGTTTTTCCTGCAACGCTACAAGTTTCAAATGAAAATGTGAACAAAGGTATTGTTTCTAACCAAACTGTACGTGACAGAGCATTTCTCACGTGCAGCCGCTGCCAGCCTGTCTGCTTATTCTGCTGCCACCTCCAGTATTTTGCGGAAATGGTTTGTTTCGTGAAATAAAGAATGTTTGACAAGCAAACTGTATGTGAAATATTGTTCTAGTCCCAGTAAACTACACAGAAGTGGGAGGCCAGTCTCTCTGCATGAGAACAAGCTTTGCCCAGGCTATTTAACTATTTTATTTGTTAAGAATGCCCTTAAGGTTCCACTGACAAGGGTGTAAACACTGGAGGAGAGGGGAACAAAAATAGCATGAAATACTTGAAAGCAAAATTGGATATTCTGATAATTAGTTTTCCTTGAGTAAAAGCATGGAGCAGTCCAAAACAAAGATATTTCAGAATGCAGTGAAGGTACATATATTTCAAGTAGGTCAAGAGAAAACGCAATAGTGTCTAGGGAAAAACGAGCAAATAACAGCACCAGAAAGAGATACACATCACTTTTCGAGATCCTTGGAATCTATTAAAGAAGTACGGCACGTGATGTGTTTGGCTTGAAAAGATGACCATATCATAGGAAAAATGCAATGGAGGGCTAGAAGACAGAGCGACAAATGATACATATATTTTCTGAAAGATAAGCGCGCGAGTTTGAGATATCTGCGCCTTTGGTTGGTTAGATTTACTTGCGTGCAAAATGCACTGCTTTAGACTGCCCACATTCACATCGTATGCAGCGTGGTTTCACAAGCTTCGTGCAACATCGGCGGTCGCAACCCTAAAGAATAGTGTATTTCAGTGTGGTTCTGCAGGGAGATGCAATGCCGCACTTCTCTTCATCGCACAACTCACGCAGGTTTTTCATTTTCAAGCATTTCTGCGCCATTAATGTCCGCACTGCGAGCTATCGCTGTCATTCCGCGATCTTTCGGTCATGCTGTATGATATTTTCGGAAAATCAGATTATTTTTCGGCGTTGTTTTCAACAAAGTATGATGGGCTTAGCATCGATCCCTGAGCACTGAGACAGTAAAAGGAAACAAGGATGCCCGCAATCCAGCGCCGTTTGTAAGCTTTAAAAAAAAGCGAACTGCTCCACAACGCCAGCCCCGTCATGATCCCAGCGCCTGTGCGCTCGAGGAGCTGCTTTCCCGCACAGCCTGGAACAAAATGGCGGACCTTCGCGCAACTCTGCTCCCTGCGGGAGCATATACAGGAACACTAACGTCAATCATAGCGCAGCGCCCCTAGCGGGAGGAGCGGGAGTCAGGTGGTGGCTGCGGCCGCGCGCGACCGCGCGAGTTGGGGCCCAGCTTTTCCTCCGTGACGTCACGCGCCGGCGCAGCGCCCCTAGCGGGAGGAGCGGGAATCAAGTGGTGGCTGCGGCCGCGCGCGACCGCGCGAGTTGGAGCCCAGCTTTTCCTCCGGCTGTCGTGACGTCACGTCACGTGGTTTGGTGGCTGCCCGGCCGCGCCCAAGGGCTGAACTAAGTGATTGCAATATGCAACGCATAAAATATATTACCCTATGCTTTCTTTGCTTTCAATGACTACTAGCTGCTTTCGTGTTATGCCGAGTAGAGCAACTTGAAAGCATCGAAGTCTCGTCCCACAGAGCGAATCACACGACGCCCACTCATTGTTCAGAGAGGGGTGCCATAATGTCGGAGCACGGCCGCTCGATCTCCCTCCTTGGGAGCGGCCTGCCGAGTCGCGGAGCAGACAAAGGGGAGAGTGTGATGCGGCTACTTGCCATTTCGGCCGCTAGGGGCGCCAAGCATCGGTGAAACGCTCCCGGTAGGCCGGCGCGGTCGGAGGCTCGGAAGCTGAGGCTTTGTGTGTTTTCTGTTGCGTTTACGTGGTGTTCCTGTTCGAACTTCACTGCGCTCACGTACGTGCGTCGAAAACAAGCATTGTGAACTCTTTTTCTGAGTGTAGTTGCGCACAACACTGGCGAATAACCGTAAAAGCGGTGCCTTGTCGTACGCCTTCGTCGAGCGAAAGAATGCTCCTCGGTAAGCTCTGTTGCACGTGCTTCTACGACGATTGCATAAGCTACGTTTTTTGCCAGATCCTCTAAGGGGTTTTCGATAATGCCTAAAAACTGTTGTGTGCCGCGCTGCCTATCAAATGCTGCAAGAAACCCGGAGCTTTGTTACCATGAACTACCGTCCAATGCAAACCTTCGGGAGGAGTGGTTACGCAACATCTCGCGGCAAGGTGGTGACAAGGGCAGCCAGTGGCAACCGAGCTCCAGAGCAGTTGTATGCTCACTGCATTTCAATCAGGAGGATTATCGACAAGGAACGAAGCGCAAGTTGCTCAGGCCGACGGCGGTTCCGACGAAGTTTCCCTTCTATCCCACATACAAACAGCCGGTGACTTCAAAGAAGCGGAGAACGCTTTGTCGTGCGCAACCTGACGTTCTCATATCTCAGACGACCGGCACTTTAGAAGGTAAAGAGAGAGGAATGAATGCGGAAGAGGAATCTGCACACTCAGATTTCAGCACTGAACACGGCGGAAGCGAAAGTTTCTGAGTCCAGTCAGCTGTAGCAGAAAGCCATTCTTCGGACGATTGCATTGGTGTAGAGGTATGTCGGATAAAGGAGTGTAAAGATGGAGAATGTCAGACGTCATTCAATTTGACAAGATTTTTCGACGAGACTAAAAGAAAAGCTCATCGCTTTGAAATGCAAACCCGAAGACTTAATGAGCGACTGCAAAAGCTGCAAGAAAGTTATGACGAAGTCCGCCAACGATTGAAACGTTATGAAGATGACCGAGCTGTGCAGGCCGCAGTGAACATGTCCAAGGCTGCAGCAGACGGTGACAAGACTGCGAAATTTATCTTGAAACAGGTCATGAACTTTGACAAAGCAAGACCAGCTTGGGACAAGCCAACATTGAGAGAGTGTATATTATGGAAAGCAACGTCCTCCAAAGGATACGACTTAGTGCGCGGAAGAAAGCTTCTGAAACTACCGTGCCGAAGCACGCTGCAGAAGTTTGTTGGGTCGTCTACGGGAGAGACCGGAGTCACAAGCCTCATCAAGGAACGACTGCAGGTAGAGAGGGAAGGTATGAAATCAGAAAAAGAAATATACTGCAGCCTCATCATTGACGAAATGTCGATCCAGCAGAAAGTAATTTATGATCGTCAGGTAGACAAAATATTTGGGCTGGTTGACACTGTGTGCGAGGCTAGAAAAGGTGCTAGTGAAGTGGCCACTAGACTCCTTTGTTTTGTTGTAAGAGGGCTGTCCACACCCTATGTTATTCCGGTCGGTTACTTTTTTACAAGAAACCTCAAGCATGACCAGCTCCTCACTATGACGCTAAGTATCATCAAGGCGGTTGAAGAGGCAGGAATCCGCATTGTTCGTGTTGTCACCGACAACCACCAGACCAACACCGCAATGTTCCGCGACATGTCCGAGGACAATACACTCCAACCTGTTGTTCGTCATCCAGTACGCGAAGGTGACCCTCTGTTCCTCTCATTTGATCCCAATCATCTCATCAAGAACCTGAGAACCAACCTGCTGGAAAGAGAGATGTTTGATGGTGTAGAGCCCATAAGAGGTGGTTTTTTCCTCCACACTTTATACGAGATTCAGGAGCAGCTGTTGGTCAAGCCGGTGCGATTATTAAGCCGAGCTCACGTGCAGCCAAACAATCTAGAAAAAATGAAGGTATGCCGCGCAACATTAATATTTTCACCTGTCGTAACCAACACCTTGGAGTACCTTCAGGAGCATCCTCACTCACACGAAAAAGCATCAGAATTCCGCGACTGCGGATCGACCACCGCATTTATGAAGGCAATAAGTATGTGGTACGATCTTCACGACATCTCCACTTGGAAGTCAAGGCAAACACCATTCGTCGAAGCAGATGACGATCGGCTAACCTGGCTTGAGGTCGACTTTATCAGCTTCCTTGAAAACATCAAAGTCCGAAGTGGGGAGTCTCGTGCGAAGTTCCTCACTAAGGAGACTTATGAAGCCACTGTCATGACGACGAGATCAACAGTCGCTGTTGTCGAGTATCTGCTGACTGATCTCGGGCAAGTATAAATTTCACTAAACTTGCTTATTTAATTGTAGCCGTTTAGTCCATGGCTCAAAAAAAAATCGAGCGCAGTACTAGCCTTTGATGTTCTCATTTAATTGTCGTTTTTTTTTTAGCTTCAAGTACGTGCTCACCCGGCCCTTTAAAAGTGACCCAGTTGAGTCCCTGTTCAGTTGCTTCAACGGTGGCAACGACCGAGTAGACGCCAGAGCAGCTGTCTTCACGGCGGAAAAGTTGCTTAAGGCAAGTCAGATATTGTAATCAAACTGAATACTTTTTTCACGAACGGGTGAAAACATTTTGCAGGCAGGCATCTTGGAGGCTGCCAGGCATGGAAATGCACCTTCCAGCTCAGAGTGCCAAGCGGCACTGAGATGTGCGAACGTCACCTGCGAAGTGAAAAATCCAGCAGTTCCAGAAGATGCCCTGGCTATGCTTTGGAGAATTCAGCATGTCATGAAGTACGACGAAGTACCTTCGGAAATTGAGTTCGCGCCACTCACGTACTTGGCTGGCTACCTTTTTGTTTGTGAAAGAAAGGTAAGCATATTTATTTTGAAACCAAGCGGCGGTAAATTACGCACGTGATTACTTTTTCGGGTCACATGTCCTGAGTGTAAGCTGCTGCTTAAAGGAAAGCCTTCACGTGACGGAGCATACAAGTTCGTGTCCGGCCTTGACCAAGGAGGTCTGAGTTATGCGCGCCCTGAAGCTGTATGGCTGTGCAAGCTCATCTGCACGTTCGTCGAGAGGGCCCTTATGTAAGCAAAGCTTCGTCGTTGTGCACGTATTTCCAAACTTCTTTCCAATGCCGTGCTTCCTCGCTTGAAGGACTGCCCTGTGATGTGGTGCAAAGATTGCATATACCCACAACACTGTGAAGAACTTTGTGAGATCTTTGTTAAGAAGCTGTTGAGGCCACTCCTAGCCATCTGGGCAGGAGACGTGAATAGCTCGCTGGAAAGTATCCTGAAACTTTCGCGGAAGCCTCTGTCCCGAAAAGTCTTGCGTCTATAGAGAGCACATGTTGGACGAGTGGTCTTATTAAAGTGTTTCTAGCTTTCAATTTTGTATGCTGCGTATATTTATTACTGTACCAAAGGTACACGAAGTATCCTTGTGCTGTTGTCAGATGTGCTGAAAGTCTCGTGAGGAGACGCATGGTTCGCCTTTAGCCCCTCCTCCTTGACATAATTCACAATATTGTCGCAAACTACAAGACTACAGAGCGAGCAGTGGTGAGTACAGGAGTGCTCGCGCAAGGCCCAGCACCATTAAATCATGCCATGGCCACTCGCCGTGTATTCCAGTCTTCGGCTCGCCGTCACGTTGCAACATGTATTTATGTCCTGCATAAGCGGAAATGTACGAAAAATCGTTACTGCTCGCCAACTTTTATATACATCAACAATACTGAGTAAAAAAAACTTTCTGGTTATCTGAGGGCGCACTTTCTTCGAAAAAAGCAATAAGTGCGTCTGTGCCGTAAACAAAGGGCATGAGTTGAGCATGCGTGGACAAAACAATGTCATTAGTCGTTATGTCAATCTCAGTTACGTGTTCTGCATAGCTTTGTGTGCTGCGAAATTTACCGACCACGCGGATATCGACAAACATCCGCGTACGCGACCGTGATCATTTTATTTGCGTTTCCAAAGGTGGAAATTATACCCGGCAACCCCGTTCCCTACTTTATACCATTGTGAATACTACAGGATAAAGAACCAGTAGATCGAAATGTAATTTTTATTAAATTTCGGAGCCCTAACTCACAGGGCTCTGAGGCCCAGTGCATACCGCGAGGGGCAGTGCATACACCATAAAACTGCAGGCAACGGTTCCGTTACAAATGCGCACACTGCGCCGCCAGCGCTTCTACTCCTTCACCGATAGCCAGCGCCACGGCCGCCGCAGCGGCGCAAGCTGGTACTTCCGCCATCACAGGCCGCGAGGCGCTTTCGGCAGGCCGCTCCCAAGGAGGGAGATCGAGCGGCCGTGGTCGGAGCTTAGCACTTGTTGCAGTGCATTGCAGTAAAGCAAAATGCCTGTTTTTCCTACCTCGTTAGCCCCGCAAGTGAGATCACTATGAACAACAGCCAAGAAAGGCAGACGGAGCAAAAATGAAAATCGGCAAGCCTCTCTTTCCGTTTGTGTCGCGTTTTCCTCCTTGCGCTGTTGTAGTTACGAACCTTCACCAACCTGCCCGAACTATCAGCATCCATGAGCAATGGCGGGGTGAATTTAATTGCCCACTTGTAGATATATCGGACCGCTGCTATAGTCGGATACAACTCAAGAACGAAGCGGCAGATGTTTCTCAAAGAAGGCCCTCCCGCCAATGGCGTCGACCGATTTCCATGACACCGCGATCCATCCGATTAAGCCGTGGTTGTTCCCCGTTCATCTGCCATCCCCTGCGATTTCACGCTAGTAGGTCCAAGGGGATCGGGCAAGGGGGAGAATCGGTCGACGCCATGGTTGGAAGGGCTCTTTTGAGGGTCATTTGCTGCTTCGCTCGAGTTGTATCCGAACACAGCAATTTGAAATCGCGTGCCAAATGTACCCTTATTCACCTGTTGCTCTTCTTCTCTTGGCCAACTCTCCAAGGGGGACAGCGAAGAGAACAACTTGCACCTCCCATGAGGACCCGTCCCCAGTTACCGTTCCCTTTATTGAAAACAACTACGGGGACACCTTGAGGGCCTAAAGTGTGTATGGCAAAAGCCTTCCTGATTACTGTGTCACCTCGACTGCCCGTTGCTGTACTGTTGCTATACACCACTGTGCGTGCGCCGAGCGCCACAGCTGCCACTGGGGCGAGCGGCGCGACTGACGTCACTGTTGCTATGCGCACATGCGCATGCGCCGCCTGCTGCTGGGGAGTGCGAGGAGGAAGCCCGCCGGTGAGGGGGAGTGTAGTAGCTGGCACGGTGCCAAGATGAGCCGCCGGACGGACACCGTCACCGCGAGTATGAGCGCTTAAAGGCTTTTGCCTTAATAGGTTAAGTTGTTGTTGGTGGTGGTAATTATCACCAACATGCCATGCCTACATCAATTTGACCCTCCGACCGAGAAGACGTCTAAAAACCTTCATCTCCTGCGTCTCCCTTTTTACGTTCGGATTGCGCTGTAATCGGCTACTGACCCGGAGCACCCGGGTTCGAACCCGGCCGCGGCGGCCGCGCTATCTGTAGAGACGAAATTCAAAAGGCGCCGGTGTGCTGTGCGATGTCCGCATATTAAAGATCCCCAAGGGTCGAAATTATTCCGGATCCCTCCACTACGTCACCTCCTTCTCTTTTTCGCTCCCTTTCTCCTTCATTTCTTCCCCAGAAGTGAGACAGTTATGGCGCCTTTTATTTCCACGAAATCAATTTTTGGCGAGCCGTACAAAAGAAAACGCCGTAAATAGGTTTGAACGATATTTTCTAGGCTTGTGAATGCTTACCTTTCCAAACATGTGCACAAGAAAGTCGACCAGTCTTGCGTGGAAATCGCCAGTGCGGTCGGCCAAATGCGACTTCACGAACCCTGGATGGCAGCAGTTTGCTGTCACACCTGCAACACGAGAGAGATATGTTTCCCGAGTTGACTCTCAAATTGTGGTCGCATACGGGGCAGTGATGTCGTCGCGCTGCATGCATGATGCTCACCCCGGCGCGTGTAAAGACCCTCGTTACAATGAAATCATCAGGACGGCAACGAAATGTCTTTATAAAAGGTAATTTGATAACATATTATGGGGGCAGATAAGACTCGTGAATTACTTTGAATGCGAAAGCACTGTCTCATCGGGAGCTCTGCTGCAAGATTTATTAAATATTCATTCCTTCCTAATGGCACACCGACTCATTAGCATACAGTCGTAAGGAAACGCATACTCTAGGTTCTCCTTCATTCGCCAGGAAGTAATGCGGTTTTATGACCTATGGGTTGCATTCTCGCCTCGAAGTCTGAAGGTTCTTCCCAACAGCTTGGGAAGAATTTTTTGTTATTTTTTGTTGTAGACGTCACTCTCTTATGGTCTACTTCCGACGTCATGCGAAAGCATGGTGACGTCACTCGGGCTAAAACACTACTATCAGACAATTCTGGACAGCGCATATAACTTGTGAGCACGGACTGTGGCAGTCAGGCGCTGCGACACGTAAAGAAAGGAACAAGCCAAGCAGTTTCACATGCATAAAGGCTTCTTACACATCTAAATCGGCTAGGAGTCAAAACTAGAGCGCTGTGCTCCTGTGTTCCCCTGGCCGTTCACGTATAGAGGTCGCGGCGAAACATTCAATAAGTCCCCAGGTAGCGCGAGCGGACTTTGTTCGGAACTTTCATCTTTCTCCGCGCACGACTTTAATACATAGCAAAGATGATCGCAACCACCCGGTACATAGGCTGCGCTTGTTTGTTTATGGCGCCCAAACCTGCTCAGAGATAGTTTAATAACGACCACTGGTGGGAACGTTAGCGCTGTTCTGGAAGTGCAAGGTTCTTGAGGGCATTCCAACTTACGCCAGCGTTTTGGACCTTCTTGGTAGCGTTGCTTCATGAATAATCAGGCTTTAACCTAAAAAAATGTAGTGGTCTAGAACTCCTCCACGACTTAATAAACATTTTATACTGTAGTCACTCGAAGGAAAAACTAACAGAGCTGAGTACGAAAATATATGCCAATTTTGATGTAAGACTAAAGTGTACAGTGGACGTCAAATTCTGATCCGTGCCACAGGTGCGTTCCCATAGGCTGAAATCGCTCACTAAGCCCGTCTATTATTCCTCTGATGTTTGATTCCGATGGAGGAAATGCATATCAGACGTTGTTCAAAAGGGCGGTAGTGGTCCTTTTATTCTTGAAAACATTCGTCTGCGCAACATTTATTCGTCATAACCCATCATGAAAACGCAATACTTTGTCAGCCTCACCTGTACCAGCAAGTCTCTGGGCGAGTTCCACTGTAAACAGCATGTTGTACAGCTTGGTATTGCAGTATATGCGGTTCTGGATGTACCGTTTGAACCCGATGTTGTCGACTTCAAACCTTCCGAACCAGTGCGCCGTGGAGCCGACGTTGATGATGCGGCTGGGCGCGGTCTTCTTGAGGAGTCCTTAAAGAACAAAAGGAAGGGAGTGCAGAGGTCACTTCTAGCTGCGGCCACTCCACACACGAAGCTTTGCGAGGGACGAGAAAAGCAGCCCACTGTGGCAGCTTTTTGGCCTTCTCCTTCACGTACACGTCTCGTAAAGGGGCTACGTCGCAAATTCAGTCGTGCGCCCCTGGTCTACTGCTGCCATAAATCTGGCAAAAATTTGTAGAGGATACCCACTTTAAAATTCGCAGAATAAAGAAATAAACCTCGCTCTAAACATCCACGTGAGCATTCACCCCACGCCTATGAGCACCAGAAACCACGCCAATCATCTTTAAACAAGCGGCTCATATTTCTAAAGCAAGTCGAGCCCTACACGACGGCAACCTCTTGCATTTATTAACGAGCAAGCGCCCAGCACCTCACAAAAGGCTTGAGTGGACGTCCCGATTGACATTGCAGATTAATATACTCTTGCTTGCTAGATGGATCGCAGGAAGAACATACACTTATTTGCTTTCGAAGGCTGTTCTTATCGTAGTCCATCTTATACTGTCACGCACCTAGCGAGAGCATTGCGCGGTTCGAAGCCGACATTGTCATTCGGGAAAATTAAATTAATAATAAAATAACAAATATAATATAATATAAAAAATAACATAAAATAAATCCTAATAAAAAAAATAAAAAACAAAAAATATAATTAAAATAAAATAAAAAAAAAATATAAAAAAAAATGCCCTTTAGAGGCAAAGACAGGAGGGGTGGAAGTAGAAAAACAAACACTAGTGTCGTTCACATAAAATTATAAAATAAACACAAATCATGAAACGGCGAAAAAAAAGTAAACTCTTCAAAAGCAGCTAAGCAACGCATGCTATAAATTATAGAGAATTTGGAAGGCCCGTACAGAACTGCACATTTTCTGAAACATTTGTTGATAATCGAGCATGCATATACTTGTATCGACAACAATTATTTCACGTAGTAACACCGAAATCTGTAGCCAAGACAGCCGGGGCACTTACCAAGAAGCAGATTTGTGAGTAGGAAGTGGCCCAAGTGATTAGCTTGGAAGGTCACCTCGAATCCATCCTCAGTTTCTCTCCTTTCAGGGGGCGCTGCAACCAGCAAAGACATTGAAGGGACACTGCTTTTCTAAAAAAATGAAAAGAACATATTCTCGGGCAGTGCTGATCAAACAAAGTAAGGCCAGCGCCTAGTCCTTTTGTCGCACGTATGCTGCGTCGTTCCAAGGCTCGCTTCACTGTCTTCAATTTAATGCACAGATTTTTTATTAGCCTTCAACTTTGAGCTCCATAGATGAGCACTGCCACAACAACTCCATACGTTACTCTTAGGGACAATAAGCAGCTGCTATTCCTGTCCTGAGTGTACGAAGCAAATGCCGTTCTAATGAAAGGGGTGCTATTTTTAATCTCCTGGCTTACATCTACGATTAGTTTTGCGACTAATTCGGCTGCTGTACAAGTTGGAATAGAACTCCCCTGCTGGCTTAACAATCTTGGCCAAACCGCTCATGACACTGCTCGCCTTGCCCCTTATTACGTGTATTTGATTTTCACCCATTCCTAATTTTTCCTTGCTGCTTTCAGGCTTTTATAATGCTTTATAGCTTGCTCGATCCTCTCCATACAATACTTCCTTGCCTTTCTTATCTCAAGCTCAGTGACTAACTTCGAAAGTTTTTCAACTTCTGTATGTTACAAGTAGGTTTCGAGACATCCTCCAACGTTTCGTGATAAGATCCTTTGTTTCCTGGGAAATTTTACCAGTATCCTGCCAAACTTCCCTGCCTCGTATTTCTATTGAGCACTTCGTGATTGCGCTGATAAGTTTACCATTCATCAGCAGTCCGTAAAGGGCGTCTTCATCGAAAAGAACGCAATTTGTTTTCTTGAGCCAGACCCTGAACTCCTGCGTATTACCCCTTTTATGCTAATTAGTTTGCGTGCCTTTTCACCACTAGTTGTCCATGTTCTCTTTTCAAATATAGGCTAATTCTAGACCTGACCATCCAAAGGTCACTGCACCTCATCTTGCCTCGCATCTCCACGTCCTGCACGATCCTTGCATGTTCATTCATTGCTTTCGACCATTTGGTCACGCGATAGTTGCCATGGCCTCACTTTGAGGCTGACGCACAAGTGTAGGCGGTACAGCGCTATCGTTGTGAAATGATATAGGAGGCGCTGCCTCACTCTCACCACGCTATGTGGCAGCAGAATCGAAACGCTTTCCTTCAGGTGAAACGAAGAAAATATACAGAGAGAAAACCTACAGACGCTTGAACACAGCCACCTATACTCCACGACAAGTTTCCCGAAGCAAAAGCATGCAGAGCAAGCGCTCACGGTGGGCCTTTCTGTCCTCCACTGCCTCCTCTTCCTTGCCGCAACCGCAGTGGCACGCACTGCAGACGGTTACTCTAGCGGAGCTCACCTTAAGGCTACAGTGTTGCCACGGACGACACTCATACAGCACTGATCCCAGAACTTCCCCTGAGGTAGCCGTAGCCGCTAAATGTGTACTGCGCGCCTCACAGGAGACACTTCAGGTTGTGGGGATTGGGAGGTCTTTCTCTAGTCATCATCTGTCCCGACACCTTCTTAGCGGACCCGACAAACATTGTTTGCAAGAGACACCGGTCTTGATGTCATTGAAAATGCTCCCTCTCCTTCTCCTTGCCTTTTCCTTTCTTTCTTCCTTTCTTTCTTTCTTTCTTTCTTTCTTTCTTTCTTTCTTTCTTTCTTTCATTGGAGGGGAGTGGGAGGGGCTTTTAGAGGAAGCGCTGCGTCCAAATGTCGCTGAAGCCGCAGCAGCAAGTAGCCGATGTGACTGCTGCATATAAGCACACAGTATGCACTCACGCAGGGCGCCGGCGTTGTTGATGAGCACGTCGAGGCGCTGCTCGCGCTCCAGTACCTGCTGTGCGAAGTGCCTGACCGACTCGAAGGAGCACAGGTCGAGCTGCATACAAAGCGGCTGCACACCGGTCTCCCCGGCGATGTCGCTCGCCGCCAGCCGTGCCTTGTCCACGTCCCGGCAGGCAAGGATGACGCGCGCACCGCGCCGGCACAGCTCCCGGGCCGTCTCCTTGCCCACTCCTGCGAACAGTGACTACTCCATTTCACTGGCCGAGATGTCGAGCGTGTGTGCTTGCGTGAGATTCGCACACCGCAGCACAGACGGCGCACATCGCGGCAGCACTCGTCATGATTGCTTTAATGTTGCACAAGCAACAACTATCCCCGGATGTCCATGACAGAGAGGCATGCAGAAGAACAGGGAAGCAGGTAATTTACTAGGCGAAGCATTGGCCGAGGTTAAGGAGGAGGACAGGCAGAGCCATGCGTGGCATCCACGTACAGAAGGCAAAGCGCTTGTCTGAAGCCCTAAAACGCTTGAAATGCGAGCTCCGGGCTGTTCCGGGCTACGTCCGCGACGTCTATAGCGATAACACCTGGTTCGAGCTCGACAGGTTCAATGTGAGCATTAGCGCCCAAACTGATAGTATTACCCGCCTTTTCACGAATCGCCGGCTTCCCGGCTTTGCCTGTGATTTCGTTGTCCTAAGCGCTGTCATGACGTGAGGAAATATTGCGCGTTGCTCGCGAGAGCTTCCACGCACAAAAAAAAAGAAAAAGAAGCCAATCATCATGCGCCTACAACCGCTTTGTTTTCGTTTCGCATCCAGCGCTTCAGACAGCGCTTCTGACGGTTAAAGGATATCACGAAGCGGCAAAGTCATGGCGCCCAGCAAGGCGCGAAAAGACGGGCAATGTTATCAGTTTGGCCGCTCATTCCCACCCACAGCGCGTCTCGAACCAGGCGTTATCGCTAGATGTCGCATGAGCAGCCCGGAGCGTAACCGGAGTAACCCGGAGCACGCAGTGCACGCAGTTCGTGCGTTATAGACAAGCGTTTTGCTCTTTGTACGCGCCCAATAAAATCGGTCACTCCTCCTTCCGTTCTGTGCTGTGATCAACGCGGCCCAGCTGAAGCATCGGCGAAGCAGCCGCATCTCAGGCAAAGAGCGCGAGCTACGGGTGGGGCCACGTGGTCTCGTTTAGCCACTTGCACCGCAGAATTGTTTATTACGTCAAGAAAGCAATGCCGGAGCGAGACTTGCGCACAATGGAAACGCGTCGCAGGGCTGCGCTAAGTGCAAAGCATAACAGAATGTGCTCTCACCTCTCCTGTAGTCCTCGCGAGTTCAGTTGGATGCCAAAGGCTGTTAAATGCGCCTGTTCGTGGCAAGTAAATGGCCCAAGTGCCTGATCACGGCAAAGCTACAGAGAGGGGCGTCAGCCACCGAGAGTTGTCAACTGCGCTCCGCATGTTGGAGGCGTTGATTGCCTTAGGAGCAGTACACCGCCGCCAAGACGGACCGCATTTCGAGCTCGGCGCTGCACCAGCTGAACCATGGTGGCGGCTATCTCGCTTGCTACTTTTTAGTCTACCTACGTTGCGTGTAGGCTAACCTTGAGAGTTTTAACCGTCCCCTTTACCATAGTGGCGATTTCAGTTAGGATTGGTTTTTTCATACTCCTTACGTTCTTGCATGCTTCAACCAAGCCTGACAGCATGCGGTAGTGAGTAGGGAGTATTCATTTAGCAAGAAAAAGGTTACCATGCCTTCGCCGCTCTCGGAGCCAAACAAGAAAAAGGGATGGCTGTACTGAATGAACCCTCCTCGCACGTGGGCGGCTCATCGGCCCGTGCGAAGGGTCCGCACACCTTAGGCCCCGCTGAAGAGCATAACCGCAGGCCTTGAGTCCTCAGGAGTGTTCACTACATGGCCGCTCTCTTTGACACCATTAACAACCACTCACCCTTACTAAGCTACGCATAAATTATGGAGTACTATAAAATCATAAGAACGAAATATCCTCTTCCTCACAAAAGTCTTCGCAAATTTGAAGAACACATAATCAGGCGACTACAAACACTCTGTCCAATCTCTGCTTAATGTGTAAATGGTATCCAGACACATACGATTCATCCTGCCCTTTCTGCGGAGCAGTTGGCACACTCTTTCACAGAGCTTGAGAATGTCAAGAAAAACACAGGGGGGCACTTTGTTGACCTAAAGTGCGATGAGGAGAAAGCCTTTAGCGCGGGGTTGCTGCTTGTGTCACTGATGTGTGGTTAAGATGTTGATTAAGTTCACAATAGTTTGTGAATCTTAAAAGCTAGAGGCACTGGAGGGCGTTTGGGAGGCATCCGTCTGGTTAGACGCCTTTCCGCCAACACTCTCCAGCGTCTTAGACAAGCTGAACTACGTATGCGTTGGCAGGAAGTAGCGTAGTCGTTAGCACGCTCGGCTGCGAACGGAAGGATGGTGGTTCGATTCCCATTGAGCGTAAGTTTTTTTTCTTCTTACCGACTTGCTGAAGAGCGTAACGGGCGGAAGGACGGACAGTGTCGTGGCCATGAGTATGAGTCATTAAAGGCTCTCGCCTTAAAACCCAGGCTTGAACAACAATCCCGATCAGCATGCGCTTGGAGGCAGCCCTTCACAGCCACAGTCCACTCGACCAGAAATGTTCGGTTGAGAGAGGCCGGATTAAGATGGAGCCCACTGGTTTTTCCTACTGAACCTACCCAGTATTTATGATCTTAATAAATGTTTTCCTCCTCCTCCTCCTCCTCCTCTCAACTTCTCTTTTCTCCTACTGCCACTACCTCTCATATGTTTACAGGAAACCCCCCAGAAAAATTTGCTTTCGGATCTCCTTGTATGCAGCCGTTTCCCTCGTAATGCTCGAGTAGAAGAGCGTTCACTAAGCTGAAACTGACATGAACCGAAGACGTGAGAATGAGCTTACCTGAGTTGGCTCCAGTGATGATCACCGTTTTCCCCGACATGCTTCGTCTGCACGTGCACCTTCCTACGCTCACCAGGCTGTAGATCTTCACGATCAGCAACACAACAAACACCGACAGTGCGAGGTACAAAGGAAACCAGAGCAGGAACATGCTGCTAAGCACGCCCGCCGCTCGGGCCTGTCTGCCTCTGAAGACAGCTCGGTCCATTGAGACCGGCGAAAGCAAGCGCAGCGTCTCAGCTGACTAACCAATTCGGAGCTCCTTTCGAAGGCTTGCACGGATCCTGCTATTCAAGTACAGATTGTACCGTGAGCGCAGCCTTGTACACTCGCGAGAAAGACCTTTGGGAACTAGGTTTCCCGTCTTGTCGTATCGCACTGCATCGAATGTCGAACCTGCTTCTCCTGGCCGCCTCTGTCAGCGCTATAGTCGGAGCAGCGTCAAACCGCACTGTCGTTACTGCCACCACCAGCAGCGGCGGCGTTGCTTAGGGGGCTTGTTCGGTCGCGTGCGAACCCGGATTGATTCCTCTTCTGCATGAGCGCTTCTCCGTGCTCGATGGCAGGCGCACTGCGTTTTTGAGCCGAAGGTATCCCCTCCCTTTCATCCAGCGTGGCGTTTTGTTTCCTGTGTTTGGATGAACTTCGCTTTCGACGTTATCTGGCCATCGGCGACACCGACCAGCGCGTGAGAGACACCGACAACCGTTTCTTCCTGCTCGCCCTTTCCTCTCTGGAGACCGTGGGTCGGAAAGAGAGGAGGAGAGGCTAATGCGAAACGTTGTCGACCCTCCTCACTCGCACCCAAAACGAACTCCAGCGACGGAGAAGTGGCAGGGACGAGAAGGTAAACATTCACAAGGGTCAGCATTATCGCGATATGTGCCATGTCAATATCGTGTGGTCTGTTCGTAGGAACACAACCGAGGGCGCATGGCAGGTAGATAAGAGGAGGCGAATCGGCTCGCTTCTGTTATCCGGGTTCGCGTGCCCTTCTCTGGCTGTTCTCTGGAGTTATCTCTCGCTCTTTTTTCGACTGACAGCGTTCAGCGGTCAGAGCTAGTGATGGGAGGGCCCTGAAAGAAACCGAGAATTTTAGAAAAAAATCTTTTTCTCTTTTTTTCGGGGGATGGAAAGCAGGGAAAAAAATATGCTCTTGAAAGCACATAAATTAAGCATTTAATAATTATTCTAGTGAACATAGAAAAAGTGGTGGGCGGCTGGGTGAAAATTAAAAAAACTGGGTGATTAATTGGATTGATGGAAAGGAAATGCAAAACTGTTTTCCTTTGTTTTTTTCTGAGCCCTACAAAATTTCCAGCAATTTTGAGGCCTGCAAAAAAAAACGGAAGAACAGTTTTCCGAAAATTTTCTGGAAATTTTACGTCTGCCCCCACAGCCTCCAAAAGGATGGTGTGGCGTTCGTCTGCACTGTGACCACCAAGAATGCAACAAGTAACATTTCAATTGCGGATTCGACAGGATGGCGATTGGTATTGGCGTCCCCTCTGAATTGGATCGGTGTCTCGCCTCGCCCAGTGGACGTAATCAGCAGTAGTACCGGCCGATCTTATTCATTCCGTACTATTTTTCACTTCCAGTCCTACCCTGGTTCTCTTCTACGCTGAGCTGCTTTCTTGCTGTGTTCTAAGATATAAAATTCTAACGTGTGAGATATTTCATGTGATTCTTTTATTCTTCTTTTACGTTGCCAGCACTATAGTCTGCTCGTGCTTGTCTCTATATGTTGTTGTGCCAAATTTGTTTTCACTTTCTCTAAAACCCAAAGCTTAAGGAAGGCTGGCCGTGTCCTCCTTTCAAGCTTTGGAATCTATGGGAACATGTTTAATGCTCTCTGCATTGCTCCCGCGGGCTGCACAAATATCATCTTCCTGCTCATCTTGTAAAGAACACGAAAGATACGCGCGCCCACCATTGAGTGTCCAGGCTTGTCCCGGTCCGCGCATCAGTCAACGAGGATACGGACGTCTCAGTGCTCAAAAATTGGCCATTGTTCTGTCAAGGCCATACGCTTTATTTTTCAGCTTCTTTGTTTCTTTACTTAATTGCAGGAAGTAATAGAGAAAGCACATAGAATATATTGCAGATGACGAAAACCAAAGGACATTCAAGGCGATCGCATGGCCATCAGCGTAAGGTGCGTGAATGCAGAGCCATTTGTAGGCGACAGCTCGCACAACCCAGTAAACTGTTAGTCACAGCATCTGCTCAAAAGTTACTGGTAGATCATACTGCCCAGCTTCATCGAGAAGTATACGCTGCAGTAGAGGCTGGAGTCGTGTGTTTCGTGTTTTTATTCATGAACTTTATTTATTTATTTATTTATTTATATTTATTTATTTTAATAACCACGGGCTTCACAGGAGAGCATGGCGTAAAATGGACATGCGTTAAATTGTCACGCATTGGAGAAAAAACAAACATTGAAAGGAAAAATTATACAATTGAAAGAATTCACGAGCACGATATATCTGAATTCTAACTGTTATACGATGTTTAAAATGTTATTAGCTAAAAACAGATAGGAATTTGCATAGAAGTAAACAAGAACATAATTGCGTGCAGTTTATACAATAGTAAAAACATTTTTGGTAGAAACACATAGAATCATTAGATTCGCCAAATACGGTGGTTATCATATATTTGAACACGACAGGATCTATGGTGTAAATAATGTCGTCAGGGAGACTAATCCTGTGGTTAATGGAACGTGGCAGGGCAAACGTTTAAACGCTTTTGTACGACCAAAAATATGTATAAAGTTTCTGCAATTTTGAACGCGATGTGATTTACGGCATGGCTGTGACAAAGGAAGCGTGTTTCCGTGCGGGCTGAACACAGTACTATTTATGGAATAAGAAAGGAAGTGGGCCTGCTCGACGTAATTATAAAGAGAAAAGAGTGACAGCGATAAGTTGATGGTCACCCTGGAATGACGGTTATATTTGAGAATGATGAAACGTGAGGCACGGTTCGGCATGGATTCGAGAAAATATGATAGATATGTTTGTTAAGGCGACTTCATAGGCGATGCAAATTCTAGTTATGGACGGACAAACGACCGGTAGCCTAGATTTCTAATGTCAGATGCCGCACCATGTACGGTCTGCTGAAAAAAGCGTACTGTCATCGCCGCGTTCGGAGACTGCAATATCCTCACTTGTGTCATCGAACAACTTCTTGCGCAGGTACGCCTGAGTCCAGGTGAGGATATGTGTGAAACGCGCCTTGCTACCGAACTTTATCAGCGCTGGTATTTGGGTGTGCGTTATGCGAATATGTTCCTCGTGCTCAGGCATTTCAGCAGCGCTAAAATGTTACCCTTCCGACATGCTGACATAGAACGCAAATTCATATATACGAAGAAAGAGTGTTTTAATATCTTCATAACCTCTACCAGCTTTTACAGCGGCTGTAATTGCGACAGTCAGCCATATCATTACAACAGACTGCAGGCACTCGTATAAAGAACACTTTTTGTGTGATTAAAGCTGCCGAGTGTCCGGTCTAAAACCCTAAAGACATTCTTGGTACCACTCAGCATTTCGCAGTCACAAAAGCGCTTAACTTCCTCCAAAACTGGCAAATCACACTGCAAATCAAATCCAAGCAGGAGCCATAGTCTGCATTGTACGTCGGCCATGAAATTATGTTGTACACCCCCACCCCCCCCCCCCCACCTCGCTCGCTCGCTGTAATGCCAGAGTGGCGCTTTGAGGCAAATAGATAAAACCTCTGAACGTGGCAATCCCTTCGTTTCCCCTTGCTGCACATAATGTTTACTGTAATCAGACCTATTCTATTTACCCGAACCGAACCGGAAATATTATAGGCCTTACGCTTCTCAGGAAGGTTACTCTACTGAGGGGCCACAGAAAAGGTCGAATTCCCATCGCTTACCTCGATTTCGCTGCGCCAGTCCGTTTCGCTTCCAGAGCTGTCACGCATAAATGTGAGCCGAAGACCTCTTTACAGCCACCTGCAGCAGCTATTAACTAGCATCCCGTATTCTCGCCAAGTTAAAAAATTACAGCTCCGCATCGCACACACTGAATTCACGACCTCCCCGGTATATCCATGTGCCTTTCGGGGTGACTGCCCTACCAACCTTGACAACTTCTGGGCCTTCCCGAGACCCCACCCTAAGACACGTCCACACCACCCACACCACACTCCCCTTGGAACCCGTAACCTGGAATCATCAGACTCACAGTTTTTGGCAGTAGCGAATCGTAAGCACATCAAACCTTTGAAATCCAGGGTTCGCCGGAAACCCGTCTGGTCAGGTATGTACATGGCGGAAATTCTTCAAGCGCCGACCAATCGTTTGAAAAAATGACGTTTCGTCCCCGGCTTACGGGGGCCTTGTTCCCGTAAGCCTGGGCCGAAACGTCATTTTTTTTAACTTTTGGTTGGCGCTTGAGAAATTTCCGCCACATCAAGCCTTTGTATGAAATGTTCCAACAGAAATTTCGGAATAACGTCAGTGTGCGATATGAGTTCACGTTAAACAACCCTAGGTAGTCTAAATCAATCCGGAGCCCTCCACTACGGCGTCCCTTACAGCAACTGCGGCAATTCGGGACTGCAAATCCCGCAGTTTACAATTTTGACCTTCTATTCCCTATTGTAGGTGAATAGCACCGACTGCTGAATGAAAAAAAAAATATCCCTGGTACTGTCTCATAATTGCCATCTCTCTGGACGCATTTCGCCCGCATACACATTTGAAGGAATAGAACCGAACAAATTATGTACAGACACATATTTATTTGTGCCTTCGGTTAAAAGCCAGTGACTGCTAGGACTTTGACGTCAAGGAAGCAGAAAATAGCATTTGCATATTTCATCTTGAAAATCTTGAGAAAGACGTCTACGGCGACGTCATTACAGAAATATTCTTCAAGGAAAACTGTAACAGACGGGCGCCCGTGATGAGGCGGTTCACTGAAGTAGTTGGAGCTACGCTTAACCGCTTTTTGTTTGTTTTTTCTTGTCGGTCGAAGTCCTCGCAAATCGATATCTTAAAACACAAGGAAAGCTAGTATCTACATCGATTTTTCAAGTCTAACTGCACGACAAGTTCTGGCCTGGCCGCTCAGCATCAACGGGAAAAGGCAATTTCTCGCATAAACAGTTTTCTCTCCCGCGACCATTTGGTTAATAAATATGGCAGCTACCGTTCTTTCTGCTTCACACAGCTCTAATTATAACGAAGAACTGCACAGAGAACGGATCCCGAAATGTTTAGCCGAGAATAGGTGAGTAACGCGGCCACTTCTAGTTGAACGCTGGCGCATGTGCCCTCGAGACGAGTGCGAAGTTTGGCGCTCCACATTACTGTCGCGGGCGCAGACTGTCCACGAATTTCGGAGCGAACGTAGGAGACCGATCCTTGGTCGCCTGTCACAGCTACAAAAACGTAAGCTCACTTTCCAACAGTATTTGTTGAGACGCTAAATCGTAAAGCATATTAAGGTCAGACAGTATTTTCAGAAGTCTAGCGGCATTTCCGAGCATGAAATCCCCACAGGTGCCGCTAAGTCAAGCTCTCAAACTCGCCAGTCTGATAAAGCAAAAAAAAAAAATACAAGCTTAATATCGCTGCATAAACTGACTCAAACTTTCAACTTGATTTCAAAAACCGGCGCTATGCCGAGGAAGGCATCGGCTGTGTGATTTCTTTTTATTTTTTATTATTTTGGCAGGTAACCAGCACTGTGCAGAACAAAAATCTCTCACTTGCGCTGGCGTCAGAACCCGCCGCGGTGGCTCAGTGGTTAGCGCGCTCGGCTACTGATCCGGAGTTCCCGGGTTCGAACCCGACCGCGGCGGCTGCATTTCTATGGAAGAAAAACGCCAAGGCGCCCGTGTGCTGTGCGATGTCAGTGCACGTTAAAGATCCCCAGGTGGTCGAAATTATTCCGGAGCCCTCCACTACGGCACCTCTTTCTTCCTTTCTTCTTTCACTCCCTCCTTTATCCCTTCCCTTAAGCACGGCTCAGGTGTCCAACGATATATGAGACAGATACTGCTCCATTTCCTTTCCCCAAAAAACCAATTATTATTTATTATTATTATGACGTCGGAACGAAACGAAAAAGAAAGTGAGGCTGACCGGTGCCAATTAAATTCTGCATTCTTTCTTTCTCCTTGCTTACAGGATAAGCCACTTAACAATACTTTGAGGCCACCCCAAATAAACTCTTGTTAACATTCATAAAACAGCGCGAGCAAGACAAGGACGCAGAACGAGGCATACGCATGTGCGCTGAATTAAAAGAAAGTTTATTGCACAGAGGCCGGAGCAACAAAACAAGAAAACATCTGAAAATGACTCACAAGATGAAAGACATGAGGTAATCAAAGGAAACTTATCGTGATGAAGGTTCAACATCAATCTTTTGTCGGATAATTAAAAGCACCGATGATGCACTGACACGCGTGTCTTTACTTGATATCATGCTGTATGCCTCAATAACTTCTTTTGTGAGTGGATCTGCGTTGCCACGTGTGACATTACGCACGCTCCATTTTCTGCAGCGAGCTGCTTGGTGACCTTTCACACCATCCTTCGCATCATTTTCATGTTCGCGCAACTGGTCGTTTACATAGGCCCTTGCTCGTTCCCCAATGTGTTTTCGACCACATTTCAAGGGAATTTAATAGGCCACCTGATTCTCACATTTGTTGAACTGCGATTCTGCTGCCGCCACCGGCGTCCCGTATATAGACCAGGGTGGAGCAAAGCAGGGTGGAGCAGGGTCGCGACGAAAACTGCCGCTGACAGCGATGAGAGCACCCCATGGCGTGGATGATTGGTGCAGGCCCAGCGTCGGCTGGTCAAAAACCAACGAAAGTGTCCTCACTTCGCCGCCGCTCGAAGGCGCGACGTTCCGGTCACATAGTGCGAGCTGGCCGTGCCAGGAGGAAGTATCCCCCCCCCCCCACCCCCTTGCGTAAGTGCCTTTCCCTCCGGGCTGGGCACTATTATTTTTAATGCTTTTTATGGCCGACACTACTTTATGTAAGTGGACAACCTGCTGTAATGACTTACTCTCGAATTTGCACTTCAGTACTGACTGAATCTCGCCTCAGATTATTATCAATTGACAGCAGCGCCCACACTACTAAGCGAGTAATTTTAGAGCCTTGTTCATTAAAGAGCCGCATTACGTTTCGCCTATATACGATAGACCAGGCCAAGAAAATTACTCCGTACCAGCGTCCGTATTGATGCATATAAATATTAATTGTTTCCTGACACAAATTAGGATAGAATCCGCTCCCTAATGAAGTGAGCAATACTCCTATACACGAAAGTACTATTGAAAGTATGTTTCGTTGGTACTTATTTTCAGGAATCCTGCTCTTTGCATTAATGTACTTATGCTGTTGTGCACATCGCTTGATATACCCGCCCTGGCTGCTCAGTAAAGAGCCCCCGGCAATAATTTATGACTTGCAATGTAGGTACATGTAATAAATAACAATAAATGCTGCGAAGACAGAATCACACGTGGGGAGGCGCTTTCACTGGCATTTCGAGTTTCCTTCTCGTAAGGTGGCGCAACAAATCCGTAGACGTCAGTCTCGGTGATGAACCCACTGGAGCAAGCAGTCCGAATCATTCGAAGAGCTTCTCCACTTTGGCTGGCTCCAGGTGGCACAGCTCGACGGTCTTCCGGAAGGTGCTCTCCACCCGCTCCCTGTCCAGCACCCTGCGACTGACGGTGCCCTTCGAGCAGTCCTCCAAGTACATGCCCGTTTCTGACTCGAAGCGGTCGTCCACGGCGGCGTATACGGTCGTCTGGGCTCCCTCCCATGGCGTCTGCGACGAAGGCGCATCGAAACGAAGCAGCTCATGCATGACACGCACACAAATAAAGAAAAAAACTGCCACAACTACTTTCCCCCTCCGATTTTAGGCACTTATCCAAACAAGTTCGTCACCAGGCTACTTTTCAGCGGCTTCATTGTTCTATGAATGAATGTTGTTGGTTAACCTGTTGCTTGGTTCCATGATAATGACGAATGCATCCCGAATACTCGTATCTAATCGTTTCTGAATGAGTTGCAGACTAGTTTAAGGAAATGACGATCATTTGAATAGCGTGGGCGTTGGCAAGCACAGCATCACCGGCATTTGGATCTAACCCGAGCTACGCCGTGAGACAAAATGCAGCAGTACAAAGGATATAAAGCAACAGGCGTCAACCAAAAGGTGTACACAATGGTAAAGCGCGAAATGCCGTGTGCGTTGGTCGCCCCGCGTTTAGCCCATACGGAACCAAAACGAAATGCCTAGAAAGTTTAAAGTTTATTGTGGCTAGTGGGCCTCCAACAAAATTTAGAGAAGTCTATATCCAAACTAAGTAATGGGACACCATTTGGCACTCAAGGAGAGGCAAAGATGTGCAATGAAAACGTCCGCCTATCAGGGGCATCATCATCGTGAACAGATTGCTAAGGGTGCCCTTGCACAATGTAGTTCCGCACAATGCAGTTCCCCACAGTATGACACCCTCTACTATTTAGAACACAGCTCACAAAATTGTTTACTATACTATACACAACAAAGCTACAGCATAATTATTGTAGCGAAAGCTACATTGGCCACGAACTCGCAGTTTCGCCTTGCTCGCATTTCCACCGCGCTCTCACCGCACCACGTGACCAACCACGTGACAACAACCGGCCAGACAACCAGACTAACCTGGACTTGGACTTACAATCAAGACTAACTATGGCTAACCAAGCTATGTCTTAGCTTCCGCTAAGTATATCCTGGCATAGCCGAGCTAAGCCACTGCCAATTTTTTTCTGTAGTGCGTACAATAGATAGCGTCTGCTGCATAAATTTTGCAGAGTAGGGAGCCCACTTAAATATCAGGGCGACTAATAAAAAAACGTTGCTGACTCCATGATTCCTGCTTCCGCTTTTTTTTCCTTCCTGGGAACGATAGCAATGGCAGTACTAGTAATGAGAAACACTATCCAATTAATAATGATAATAATTGGTTTTGAGGAAAAGGAAATGGCGCAGTATCTGTCTCATATATCGTTGGACACCTGAACCGCGCCGTAAGGGAAGGGATAAAGGAGGGAGTGAAAGAAGAGAGGAACAAATAGGTCCGTAGTGGAGGGCTCCGGAATAATTTCGACCACCTGGGGATCTTTAACGTGCACTGACATCGCACAGCACACGGGCGCCTTAGCGTTTTTCCTCCATAAAAACGCAGCCGCCGCGGTCGGGTTCGAACCCGGGAACTCCGGATCAGTAGTCGAGCGCCCTAACCACTGAGCCACCGCGGCGGGTACACTATCCAATTCCGAATATGAAATCAGCTTACGTCTTACGCCGAAGGGCACATTTGTGCAATTAAAGAAAAACAAAAAAGCAGCTCAACGCAAACACACACGACAAACCGGAAGGAACGCATAGCACTATCGTTAATTTGCAGCTGAATGTATATTCGAGCCGCCCCCCCCCCCCCCCCCCCGAATATACATTCAGCAGATATTCAGCGCTCGTCTTTTTCTCGTTCGGCACAGCTCATCCGCAGCTACCTGCTTTGGCAATGTGTCACCGACTGACGTAACAATCCGCACTGCCCGAACAAACATGCTCCAAGTATTGTACCCGCCGCGGTGGCTCAGTTGTTATGGTGCTTGGCTACTGACCCGAAAGACGCAGGTTCGATCCCGACCGCGGCGGTCGCATTTCGATGGAGGTGAAACTCTAAAGGCGCCCGTGTGCTGTGCGATGTCAGTGCGCGTTAAAGAACCCCGGGTGGTTGAAATTATTCCGGAGCCCTCCACTACGGCGTCCCTCATAGCCTGAGTCGCTTTGGGATGTTAAACCCCCATGAACCCATAAATAATCTTACCGAGTTCTTTTCCTTTTCCAGCGGGAAGTTCCGGTTTCGCTTTCTGGAAACATGGCGCCCACCGTAACATCGCCAGCCAGTGTAGGCAAATTACGTTTGCTAAAGGGGCACAAATATCTTACTGCAGGCATCTCCCACGAGTTCGTCTGCAAGGAGTGCGCGTATTTTCACTTCCCGTGCGTGAAGAATAAGCAGTTTTCTGCACCTGGATAGCGACTTCACGCGATAGTCAGTTCAACGGAGCGCTGCACTTCAGGAACCGGCAGCACAGTGTGGCTCGTTATCGAATTCTTCGCGGCTATGCGCCATGAAAGAGCGCGCGCATATCGCCGCCGAGGACCAGAGGCCCTGCCACCCTCTCTGACACAGCTCGACCAAAAGTGCCTCGGGGCGCCCAACTCTCAAGGCTGAGCGGGTAATATATTCATTCGCATTATTCAAACGTCACCTTCCTCTTCCCAAAGCACTTTTGCAAGCCATTTCGCATTGCCGTGCGTACAGAAAATAGTGCCGTGGAGCTCGCACTCGCAAGTTGGCGATGAATGCTGAAGGAACGCACCTTTCCGAAAAAGTTGACCAAAAGGCCGAAGAGGTAGGCGATGAGCCGTTCTTCTCCCGCGATTCCCGTGTTGACAGCACCGGGGTGTACAGCGTTCACAGTCACTCCTGGACACCTCGCGCAAATGAAAAACAGCACACATCGTGGAGTGAATAAAATTGGCAAGTCTGAGAGGGCGATGCATGACAAACACATAAATGTATTCCTAAGTTCTTTTTGTCTAGTGCCGTGAGTGAAGTGTACAAAATCGGAAGTGCATTCATGGACGATTCGCGACAAAGCGCTGTATGGCGTCACCACATGGCCGAGAGCAGTGGGCGCGATGTTGCTGCTTGGCTGTCGCCCGCTAACAAGAAAACTAATATGCTCGTGAATGCACTCCTGGATATTCGATTGGTCTCGAACATTCGTACGATCATGTAATTCGAAATGCATAGGAGAATTATCAGCCCTGAATAATAAATTGTAATGTTACACAACATTGTATTCGGCGTTTCAATTATCTACAAGTTCCATATGTTAAAGAAGCCGGCAGTCATGCAAAGCAAAGAAAGCACTAGGGAATGTTTCTTTGATTGTGATGTTGATCAGAGTGGGAAATTATTTGCGAATCATTTAAAAAAGAACATAACCTTACAGAAGGTAGAAGAAAAGAATTAGTCTCGGAACCTTCACACTGGTCAATATTAGATCTCAGCCATTTTTACCACAACTTTCTCTGAGTTGTGGAAAACTGTGTACAGGTATAGAGCACATTTAGTTATTAACTTTCCTTGGACTGCCGGTCGCCCCAGAGGCAAGGCTGAGCTCCATGTACGGAAACTGAGGAGTAGGCGACGGCGCCAGACCACGAGAGGCGCCGTGGTGCGAAGTGTTTTGCCATGTCGCTTGCCTCGTCACTCGCTTATGCATTCACAGAAAATTTCGTTAGTCGCCCACGAGACCCCCCCCCCCCCCCCCCGCTGCCGTCTCCTGTTTGGCTCAAGGTAACTCTGTCTTCGCACCAATAAGCGTGTCGGCTGGGTCATCGCCACTGCCGCTGGGCCACCATCATAGAGAAAATATTTAATTTTGCCGTAGCTATGAGGCAGACCCGCAGGATTTAAATAAAGAGAACGATCCATTCGTCGATGACGGAAGGCTAAACATGCTAAACATATCTGCAGCGGTTGACGGGCGGACGGACTACAGTGCGAGATGCATGCGCTGAGCTCCAGCTGTGGGTGCGAAATCACTCGCGGTGCATGTTCGCACTCGCATAGTTTGCTCATTTGCAAGTAGACCGAGGTGACAAGTCACGGGTATGTTTACCTAGCCGGACTGCGCAGGCACCGAACGAAAGCACACCTTCCCTGTGAACACTTTTCGCCTCCGAACACTGCACTGCTACATCGCCGCCGTAGACTAAAATTCATTTTGCCCTGGCTGTGATGTGGACCCGGGAAATCAAAAAGAAAGAGAACAGTCCGCTTGTCGGTGACGGAGGGCTAACCGTATTTTCAGCGGGCTAAGGCCGGGCGCACTGAAGGGCGAGATGCATATCGAGCTCCCGATACCCACGCCGCTATGCGCCTTCGGTCGGCACAGGTGGAAAATCCCTCGCGGTGCAACTTTTCACTAAAGTCCTTAGACAAGGTATTCTAGGAAATTTACTGTTGACTATCATAGTTTGGTCACCTACAAGGAGATCGAGGTGACAAAAAAAGGCCGTGTTTACTAAGCCGGATTGTGCAGGCACCGAACGAAAACCCATCTACGCTGGCAAATGACTGCGCTCTTCGCCGCGCCGCATCGTCGGGTCGCTCTCTTTTTTGCACACGTGGAGTTCACCCTTTATGGGTGCAGCGCTGGTCCTTGAGTAACGTATGCCTCCCATTTGTGAACTTATTCCTTACGCTGCAGCCCGGAAAGCAGAGCGTGAGTTCTGGCTTACGGCATTGATCACGAGGCCGATACGACTTGTACCACATAACGAAGTTCTCCGCACGGAACAACTGCGCTGATTCGCTATTCAGGCAGGGACGACACAGAGTGACAAGAGTACACAGGTGTACATGGCAGCTGCCACATGAACATGCGCCGCCGTAGGATTGTTTTTATAGCCTGTCGTGCGGGCCCTCAACTGTTTGGTGCAGTGCATTGGTGCATGATAGCCAGAAAAGGGTTCAAAACTGCAGGAGGCTATCACAGCCCCACTGCGCTAGGGCGGTGTTAGAGGCAGCCAAGTATAAAGAAACTCTTAGCGCAAAATAACTTTCCCGATCACCCAGTCTATTCATTACCTTGATGGACAACCAAATTCGCGTTTCCAACTGCAGCAGTGTCACTTTCGCGCTAGTGGGACCACAGGTACCGCAACCTCTAAATTTGTGTACAGTAAGTTATGCTTCTTATACCGTATGTGATGCACTTGATCCCCACAGTTCTTTGACAAGGGCTCAAGCCTGGTTTTCTGACGTTCTGAGACAGCGCTTGACAATCGTCAAATGCCAACAAAGCTTCGCCGCCTCTTTTATTTTCCCCAACGGGTGTACGGAAAAATTCGGCCAGTGTTGTGACTAAGAACAGCTTTTGCTTTCTCCTTGTGCTCGGGCAAGGCAGCGGCCCTCTTACTACGCGCTCCGGAACGCTGCTCACCCAGTGGCTTGAGCCTCCGCGCCAGCGCCTTGGTGAAGAGCACCATGGCCATCTTGGTGTTGCAGTAGGTGAGCAGAGGCGTGCGCCAAGGGTAGGTGCCCTTGGCCTGCTCTTCGAGGCGCCACGTGGTGCCGAAGTGGTGCAACACAGAGGAGAGGTTGATCACGCGGCTCGGCGCGCTCTTCTTCAGGAGATCTGCGAGACAAGTGTTCCTGGTGTAGCACCACTACTGACCCCGCCGTTTCCTTCTGGGCAGCGGCTATATATCCGTGAGTACTAAGCAAAGAGTCGTAAATGTACCGCCAACCGTTACATTAGGCAAGGCGTAAAATGGGCAGCAGTTTAGGGTCCAGGTAAAGTCGGATGTTTACATGCCGGCCTACGTGTTGTGCTTGATATGTACTACAGACTCCGTGAATTTTCCGCTGACCTGAAGATGGCTGAACTCATGTTCCAATGCTAAACTTGTTTTGCAGTTTTGTTCCCATCGCACTAGTTAGAACTGTCGAGATCCCGCGAAGCGGAAGAATTCGATACATTAAGGAGTAGTGCTGAGCCAGCGGACCCGCATTGAGAAAATAAATCCGCCTATTCAGGCCCCATTTTTTCACTCCGATGGTGCACATGATCGCGTAGTGGCACACTGAATCAAGCGAGCAGCCTGGGCTGCTCCTGTCCAACCAAACGAATCGTCCACAACGGAATCCAAAGGCGCGTTAAAGAGGGCCGGTACTGTACCTGTGAGCAGTATCGTGAGCAGAAAGTGTCCCAAGTAGTTGCTCTGCAGGCCCACTTCGTAGCCGTCCTCCGTGAAAAGCAGTTCGTCTGCATTTGACAACAGTGGAACTCAAGGACGGGATCTCAGCCTCATTTGTGACCGCTTGCAAGAGTGTGGTAGAGTGAGTATGCTGAGTCAAAACGCTAATTAGGCTCTGAATCAGTCTGTGTCTGAGCAAAGCTCAAAAATTGCGCTCCCTTCGTCACTAGGTCAAAAGTACGCGAGCCACTTGGCGCATTTGTCAGGGTCAGGCTGTGAGGATCCTGGTCCTTAGCCTGGCCTCCCTTCCTCGCCGCATACTGGGTCGCCAGGAAAGTGCCCGTCTCGCCGAAGACGCAACTCACCCGGAATGTTGCCGGCGTTGTTGATGAGCACGTCAAGTCGAGTTTCCGATTTGACGATGTCCTCAGCGAACGCCCGCACCGAGCTGAAAGAGCACAGGTCCAGATGCTTGACCACCACCGTTCGGCCACTGTCTGCGAAGATTTCTTGTGCGGCCCTCTGGGCTCGTTCGGCGCTGCGGCACGCCAGAATCACGCGGGCACCCCGCCTGGCCAACTCTTTAGCGGTCTCCTTGCCGATGCCTGCGTACCGCGCGAGTGACACCGTGCGCTGCGCGGTCAGTCTTAACAGATGGGCACGGTCGACCCTACCCCTTGCAAGAACGCGTGACACTATGGCTTTCAAGAAAGGTTGCTCTAAAGACTCTAGCACTTACAAGAATTCGCGGCGACTTGTTCGCCGCAGAATTTCCACGGGGGTTGCGGCCCAGTGTCCAAAATTCGTAGATGATGTGTGTCACTCTTTCTGTACAATTCAAACCACAAGTTACTCAGATTTCTCTTGTTATACCCGAGTAGCAATGGAGTCTCTGTGCTGTTCGACGCTGGAAGTGATACAAGGCTGAAAGTTGTTACTTCCATGCAGGCACGAACTCAAATGCATTACAGAGCACTTGTTCTTATCCGTGGCCCTCGCGGATTCCGTCTTGTACGTGGCGTCCGCAACATTTGCTGCCCAGTAAACCTGTGACTTTTCGGCCAAATCTCCTTTCCCGAAAGGAAAAGGGAAAAATAATTTGAAAAATTACGACACTAAACTACAAGAATTAGTTGGTTAGAGAAGAGAAGCAGCTAATCAAGAATACGAAGAGGTTTGAAGTATCCTCGTTTCACAGCTACGGATGGCAAGCAAAGTTTCGAACCAAACGAAGGCGCTGCCTTGGAGGTCCTCACAGCACCTAGCTTTCTCAGCTAACTATGTGCAGCGCACATATGCTTTCACATAGATAATACGTGGTCTCCATACGCCCTGAGCTGGAAAAGGGGCCCTGTAGCTTGCAGCCCGCAAGCGTATGGCAGCAGCAGTTTTTACTGTGAGCTCCTGGCCGAGACGAACCATAATAATATATAATTGGTTTTGGGGGAAAGGAAATGACGCAGTATCTGTCTCATATATCATTGGACACCTGAACCGCGCCGTAAGGGAAGGGATAAAGGAGGGAGTGAAAGAAGAAAGGAAGAAAGAGGTGCCGTAGTGGAGGGCTCCGGAATAATTTCGACCACCTGGGGATCTTTAACGTGCACTGACATTGCACAGCACACGGGCGCCTTAACGTTTTTCCTCCATAAAAACGCAGCCGCCGCGGTCGGGTTCGAACCCGGGAACTCCGGATCAGTAGTCGAGCGCCCTAACCACAGAGCAACCGCGGCGGGTACGAACTATATCGTTTGTCGAAATAAGGGTGAAAAGGTTTTTCACTGAAAGGCTGAAGCTTTAGTCCTCCATTTAAAACCCCTGCAATTCTACTCTGCTCCAATCCGTGATTTACCTATCACCTGCTGCGGTGGAAAGTTTGCTCACAAGGTCACCTGACCTAGGCGGCCCACGTGGTTTGCTTCTCGGGAAATTTTTCGCTCATACCGTCGCAGCCGCCAATGACACCGACGACGCCATTTTTATCCGCCTCAGCGGGACCCTTTAACGCTGGCGTTAAAAAAAAACTGAGGCGGAAAAAAAAAAAAACAGGCCCATTGTGAAGTGAAACACTTATGTCCGCTAAACTTATGTATCGAAGATGGGAACTTTTCAAGCTGCTTACAGCAGCAGCTTTTTTTTTTCATGTTTCCATGTTTCTGGTGACAATGAAAATAAATATTTCAAACAGGCGATGCGTCTGCGAATGGTTAAGGAAGCACTAACAACATTTAAAGAATTATGAATACGTGCAATTATTTGCTCATTGCAAGTCTGGCAAGAAGCGTGCGACATATTTCGACAGCGCAAAGTTTATTGACAAAAGTAAAAGCCAAGCCAGAAGTGAACTGCTGGGATCTTATCACAAAGTGAAAATGGCACTGCCAGTGTAAGCAATGCTTCAAATACGATGTACAGATAAGAATATGACTTTTATTCTGCACACAAGACAAGAGGTTTCACCGTCTATATTAGACCTCGTATTGCCTTTAGCACCCGTTTATCTATGTTCGGCTTTGCTGAAATTGTCCGCGCACCTGCAGAGCAGTTTTTATATTCAGCTTGCCTAGTTCCAAGAAACCAGCTGGGGGTACACCGTTGTTCTGTGAATGTCTTCCTGACGTGAATATGTTTTTTCGCACTGCCATTAAATGTGACGGTATCAAACCAACTCGTCCTAAAGCTCGTTCTACTTCAGCTCCTCTGTCCGTTTCATCCTCTTGTGCATTGTATTCTGCGCTGGTTCTTCAAAGCATAGGGATCCAACTAACCTAACAGCAAGCGTTGCACTATTCTGGCACTGTAGTGGGGTGTGCGTAGCACATTGCAGCGATTGCCGCCACCGTACTTTCACTGGCGTAGTGCACCATCTTTGCTCCTCATTTTTATGATGAGCAAAGATCCTTGCTTCGATGCAGGTAAGGCACCGCATATTTGAAATATTTCTGTTGCGCATATAGGATTCGCGAATGGTATGCTCCATTTTCGGAGTGCCCCCACTAGGCTACCACCCTGAAGCGGGGAACACAGGTGTCTCACCCGAGTTGCTGCCCGTCACGATGGCCGTCTTGCCGTGCATCGTTCGGGTGCCCCGGTAGACACTCTTGGTGCACAACACGTACGCCTTGAGGCAGAGGACAACCGCGACCACCGCAAGCGCCACCCTGACCGAAGGCGACATGCAGGCGTCCGCGTCGGCGACACCGGAAGGGTCCATGGCGGTTCAGCTGCGAAGAATGTGCTCAAAGTTGGAACAGCTAGAGATCAGCAATGAGGATTTTCCCCAACGTTGCCCGAACAGCGAAATTCTAGGGGACCTCGTGCCCTCCTATGATGTTCCGGTTCAAAAGCGTGGGAGATGCTTGCAGAAGCGCTTTCTCTATATTGAGCTGTGAACCACCAATCTTGTTAAATATACAGACATTTCAGGGGAGACAAAAAAAGAAAATCGCGGATAAGGAACAAGGAGCGTCTCTAAAACGTGGCGAAATCTTCTTTTTTGACCTTTGTTCATTTTATCGAAAACAAATGAAAGCCGCGAATAAGTCAGCTTCCCAACTTGATGTTCTAATCTGTGCACCTTGTGAACAAAAGGGAATTAGGTAGATTATGACAGGTTACATCTTAGCGATGCTTCTTGCTCGGCTAGTTGGTCCTTGTCTTCCATTAAGAACGAGTTGTGCAAACCTGAAAGGCAGAAAGTGAGACGATGTTGATGGGACGTGAGCGAACTTTCAACTTAATTTATTGCCTTCAGGTAACTGCTATTATACACAGATAATAAACGCGCCGTAAAGAGGGATGACAAGTGAAGTCTGTGTACATGTCAAGCAAAATCCTGCAGAATTTTTTTTCTCTAAGCCATAGGATGAACTGATTGACACATGCATTGGCCCTTTCAGCACACCAGAGACGTATAACGGTTTGCCGGACGCATCCTGCGCATGCGTAGTGACATGGGTGAGGCCACTGCGCGTGCGCAAGAGCCACCCGGTAAACCAGCATAGGCATCCGCTAATACGTCTCCGGTATGCTAAAAGCGTCTAACGTGATACGCCTCCAAGAGCTACCGTGCTACTGCGTTCCTGCTTCTGCCCACAACCTTGTCACTCTATAGTCGTGGCTTCCAGTTGCCCTCTTTCTCTCCTTTTTATCGATCGCACAATCGACGCAGCGGTCCGTCTGGTCTATGCAGACGCTCCCCCACTCCACCTGAACTTCATACACGACCACAGTGGCACATTTCACTTTCACGTTCTGGCATGCTTCGTTACACATCCAAGGTCAACTGGCATGGGTCGTGGCGGCGAAGCTCGGATGCTGCCTAGAACCAAGCACATCCAGGCACACAGGGCCAGTTTGTACTATACATAGCGCCGGGGTGCGGAGCGGGCCGAAACGATCGCCGTCCAGGCGGCGGCGCTGCGGTCGATAGGCTGAAGCGCATCGTCTGCTACCTCCAGGGAGAGGCCCTGCCCATGCCGCATACAAACACCCTGGACTCGTCTCGTGCTCCCGTCCACGTTCTGCGCTGCTACTTGAGGATGAATAACCAACAAGCCCAATTGCTAAGTGAGGGAAACAGCGCCAGTGACTAGACAAGGCGACACAGGCGCTGAACTAACAATTCAGGTTTTTAGTGAGACAAGGAGGGAATTTATAGGTCTCACTAAAAAAAACAGAGCGCAAATTTCTGGCTACAATCAATCTGATAAAAGGCATGAATGGCATATTTAGCGTGGCATAATACTTGTGCGAGAGAAGTTAAAACTGACATCTGTCAGCGAAAATACACAAGCAAGGCTCGCGCATTTTGTCACACAATAACGGCGAACAAAGGTCATGAAACACAGATAAGATCAGCACGGATGAAAGTGGTCATCGAGGTTGACAAGTTCCTCCTTATGCAGTGCGATCGAAGGACTACTGACACAATATCCTCCAATCTTGCGCATGCATGGCGCCTAGTAAATATTCCGTGCGCGCTTTTCCTTGTATACAGTCGCGAACAGAAGAATATGGACCATATGCTTCAGCGGGAAAAGACTTTTGACGCGTTACCAAGCGAGACGCAATGAAAGTTTGAGGCACGTGCAAGTAATATTTACTTTTTCCCTCGCATATAAAGGCGCAGCAAACGTATCTATACTTATGTTGTGCAACTCGGCAGAGAAGATTGAACGTGGAACCGTGGTCCATGTTATTCTGCCTGTGACTGAACATTTTCATATGATTCACCCGTCCAAGAAAGGTCTGCAGTGGTTACAAGGCGCACAGTGTACGGTCATGTTATCACCAGTGGTCACAATATCATTGTTGGTGTAAACGTTAACAAGTTTAATTCGAGTGACGGGAAAGTTTTTAAATGCAAAACAGCGGAATACCCAAATAAAGCACAGAATCGACTTTTAGTCAGATGTTAAGGTATCCCATTATGGGCAGTAGCTTTGCAGTAGGAGAGCAATTGCTCATCAGCATCCACCAAAGCGCAGCCATACGGCTACAAAGGAAAGCTTGTCTTCAGTTCCCTTCATGTCCCTTTCTCGACCAGAACTGCCTCCTCTCTGCTTATGACGTCAGAACGGCGGATAGAATAGTTTGCTTTGCTCTAATAAGAAGGTAGGTTTTATCAAATGAAAGCAGGGCACAAAAAAAGCAACCTAAACGCAACGTGGCTTAACGTGTTCGAAGCCATCAGCCGAACTTACGACGAGGAACGAACATTAAGCGAGCACGTGAAACTAACGTCCCCCTTGTCAACCACGGGAAAAGTATAACTAGCGCTAAATAGTACGCAGCGGGCACCAAAACGAACGAACTTTTCACGGCCGCGGTATATTTATTTTCAGCCGCTTGCCACAAAGCCACCTCGCATGAGTCGAGTCGGTGGCTAACTGAAAGGCGCACGGGGTCCTGGTCGCGCACGTGGTTTCGCGGGGTGTCACTACCTTGCTACCGACGAATCAGTACGCGTGCGTCCAGAGTGTGCGATTCCAGCAATTACTGTTCACACATAGATGAAGCTGTACTTACCGCCTCCAAGCGAGGGTCATCAGAACGGCCAAGTTCGGAGGAGAAAGCGCCCAGAGCACGAGGTCTAGAGATCTCGTGAACGCCGCTGCGGAGGCTTCCAGACAGTGCGGATTGCACTCGCAGTTTGCGCGACTTGAGCCGCCTCGACGTTAAGTCGCAAAGCTTCCAACGCAGAGCGCAGACAATGACAAGGTCAGCCGCGATAATTGCGGCCGGCGTCTCAGCCGCCCCTGTCGCGGGTTTCTTCCTGCCCGAGAGGACATTGTGCGAAGTCTCTCTCTTTCCTCCTATAGTTTCGAGAAACGAGACAAACAGCGCAAACTGGCCGACGACGTCAGCAACGAGAGCAGGTCCAAAACACGGAACGCATTGTCCGTAGGCTGCGGCCGTGCCTTTCCCAAGAATGCCCTTACGTAGCGTCGGGCTGGCAACAGCTCAAGCATCGGATAGGCTTAGCTGTCGTTCTCGGCAACCTCACTTGAACACTCTCCCCGAAACGCGGTGAAGTTAAGCCGAGACTGAAGTAAAAGCCAAGATTTCCATCACAGATGCATTTAGGCTAAGGAAAACAGCTTCCAGGCTAATCCCTGCTGCGGCTGGACTAGAGCTCCACCACTGGAGCGAACGGCACTAGCGAACAACATGAGCCGCAGGGAGGATAACGTGACTCCTCTTGCTGCAAGATGAGAGGGAGCTGGAAATAATTTCTGCACACAGGTCGGATTATTCTGTTTATTTCTCCATGTTAGCGAGTGACTGCATTCCACAATGTGATCATGCGTCGTCGTGGGAACAGCGGCGCGTTATTTTTGGTTCTGTAGCGATGGTTTATTAATGTCTCAATGCCAGACTTGCGCGACAGAGCTTGGTGCAAGCTCCAGTTTTGCTCCTAATGATGGGAATCTGCGAGTATCGTGGTTATTTAAGCTGATAATGGTAGAACAAAAAGTGAATTCACACTCTCGTGTATCCAGCAAGCACTTCAGGGAGCAAAATTCCGTTCACGGAGTCGTCGCTAAACTTCTTTATAAGGCATCCGACGCCAGAGAAGCTGGCTGAATTAAGATTATTCTGTGTCGTCACAGTCTTAGTATCATCCTCACTACCCCATATACTTGCCTACTCCAAAATAGTTCGTGAGCAGGGCAGTGGGGACGGTACCAGGCGCACACGGAAGGCGTCGCACCTACTGGCACTAAGCCGTACTGACCGATACTTGATTTGTACTGTATTTGATTTGATTTGTACTGATTTGTACTCTACACTTAACACGTAGAAATTCTCTTTTCACTGGGATTTTGTGACCCTGTGACTGCTTACTGCTGTCTATTGGCGTGGCAGCGTCAGTGTTGTCTATAACGGCAGCAGCACATGCGCTGACTGACGGCTGGGGAAAGTTGGTCGCCACACTGTTGTTGCGGCGGATAAAACTTTCTGATAGCACGGAACCCGTGTGTGGTATGTACAAGTGCTTTTGTCTTAGCCGGAAGAGCCATGCATTACGTTTTTCTTTTTTTTCCAGCGCGCATAAAAGTTGTCCGTTCTGTAAGTGTTAAGTCACTGAGCTGTGCGGGCACAGCAAGAAGTCTGCAGCGCGTAAGCGCAACAGCGCCCCCAATTCTGAAAAAAAAAATGAAAAAGATCACCATGGTAATCCTAGAATTTGCACAACTGTATTAAAATTCTCGAAAAGCGCTACAATTTTGCGCGTAATTAACGTGCTCCTTTTATGCTTTCGCCGTTCGCATTCACTTGAAAAACTGCTCAGACACGTCAATCGCATTGTCCGACTTTTCCCGTTTCTCCAAATTTGCCTGACGTTTTGGACGTCAACAAGCACAAAAACTGTCTCTTACAGCTATCTGAAAGCAATGAAGACGAGGAAAATATGCCTCATGCTATATAATGCTCGCCACAGCCTGAAACACGTTAATTAAGGGAATAAAAGTGAAGTTTCGGATTCGTTTTCGTGAAAGAAATTTTTTTTTAGCACTTTCGACCTATTTAGGCGAACACACTTTGACTGTGTTCTTGGACACCACCGCACGCTACTGACATCCGATAAACAAATGATAAAGATACGCCCATGATATGTTTTTGTTTGTTTGTTTTGTTTCACACATTATTACGAAACACCGGAACATCATTCGATCAGCAGGCAGCTGTGTGCGGCCTCTCACTCAGCGGGCCACGGTGCAAGATATATACGTGGACACAACATGTGAAACGCACTACACACCGGCGGACAGATAAAGTACTTTCACGCACCTAAATATGCGGGCCTGTGATCACTTGGTCTTCTAACAGCCGCACGGTGAAACGTCGCCGCCAGAGACGAAAACATCCGTGAACGGCCTAGTTGCCATAGAAACCGGATGCTATGTCATGGCCCTTGTTTCTTTTCGTTTGGCCAGCCGGCCACCGTTCACGCGACCATGCCCTATACGTGCAGTAAGTTTTTTTTTTTTTAAGGGGCTCTGAAACGCCTTCCGATGAGAGCACATCAACTGCATTGTGTTGTTATGAAAACCTGAGTTAAATAATACACTTCTACAAGCAGCAGAGAACCCACAATCACGCGCGAGAGTTGGCGAACTCTTCCGAGCGAATTTTTCATGCTCGCATCCTCCTCCATCGCTCGCACCTGCGTATGCAAGTTGGGAGGTAACTATTGGTTAGATTCCATGGTCGCGGCCAATAAGCCGCGTAGCACCGGTGGGTCAGGAAGCTCCGCCCCCGGAGGTGGGACCTGCGGACGACTGCCGACCTTCCAGCGTCCTAAATGTAACGAGGGAAAGGCGCGAAGACAATGAAATTCAAATGTCGACTACATAGCACTTACCTTCTACAAAGCGCATTACAAAAATTATTGCTGGACAATATTTGAGAAGCGGCGTGCTTTAACATCCCAGGCATACCGCAACTTTATTAGAGCCCCTTTCAGAGCCTCTTTAAGGCTAAAGCTTTACTAGCATCATTAAACGAAATTCCGTCGGCGACCGTCGTTGAGGCCGAACGATGTTCCCAAAAAGACGGCGTCGCAAAGGGGGCGAGTGCGACGACTGCGTGCCGAACAGATACCAGAAGCACTCTCCTGGTATCCCCCTGACGCAGAAAGCCGAGTTTTCGAGAGGCGTGTGAGCAAATGTTCTCAATGTGCTTGGACCACGAAAGAGTGTTTGTGAACGCTATGCCTAGGTAGGACTTCCTTCTTCATTCTAGGACTTCCTTTATTTGAGTATTGACATTCGTCACATTCACCAAATTGTGACGCGGCCGTTTGTCGTTCAGCGTTCCGGGTGGTGTCATGCGACTTCTCGTTGCACAACATAGCATACAGCTGCTATTCAAATTGGAGGCTATAGCTAGTGACAGGGATTCCAACCGACGACATATAAACTCACGATGAGACATTCATGCTTTCGCCTTTGCAGCAAGTAAACAGTCTCAAGTGCCCTCGGTATATTTTTTTTTTCTGAATGCGACACTAGGCCGGATGTGTAGTGACGGACGAAGCTGAACTGCAAACGTGCAGTACTTAGCGCCGAGTCAACACTATGCCGGGTCAGCTGCATTTGCCTGGTGCCTCTGCCGAGGCACACTTGATTTCTGCGATGGATTCCACCTAGCTGTGTCCTCATCTTTGCGTTAGAGGCCCTTCTGTCGATGGAGCACCGTTATAAATACTGTAAGGCATGCATAAATCTTTGTGCGTTGACGCTGGCCACTCTGCGCGCGTCGTAGGCCGTGTCGTTTGAATCGTTTTGCGACGGTAATCCCTGGTGGCGCGTATGGCGAGTGTGTGCCAGCTACGTCTCGTGTCCCCGTAGACCCGTCCATGCTTGTCATCCGAGCCGCGGCCCGCCGGCGTTGGCCTCCACGCTTTCCGTTTCGAAACCTAGAGGAAGGTTGCTTTGGCGTATAGTGGGTTCACGTTACGTTTCGCGAGGCTCGTTCGCGATGGAGCCGCGGAACGATCCTTGCTCACGCATACACAAACAATTTTATCTTGCAGTTGTTTGCAGAAGGCAGAGGAGTTCCTGATCTCCGACTGCTACATAATTAAGCAGTGTGACCCGTAATTACGTATTCTCTCCATTCCAGACGCGCATTAGGTAGCGGCTTGGAAACGAGCCCTAGAATAGATACTAATCTGTGCTCTCTTGTTACTTCTTTTACCCTCCTATCAGCCCAAGGTGAGCTGTGCTGCATGCAAGAAACCCATTTACCTACGCAACTCTGTCTACTCTTCAGCGAAAAATTAAGTGAATTTCGGACATAATCGGCAGTGCAGGTAACGTACGTGCTGACTGTAGCGCTGTTTAAAAAGCAGGCTCAGCTGCAGCCGCACCACTCTGCTCGGCTTTTCCTGGCCAACGCGCGAAACGTGCTTACTGCCACTATGCATGTGTCTGTTTCGCTCTTAGATGTTGAAGCAATTATTATTTGGGATCTTAATGCTGAAAGTTTGTGGTGAACAGGTTCGCGGTCTGCATAGGTTTCACAGGACTTGCGCCCGTTTAAAAATCCGCATACCACGCTTTACCGGGCAGTCTTCGCGCTTATTCATATAGAGCCACAAAAAAAAAAATACTTTATTAGCACCAGTTGGTTTCCGTACTTCAAAAGCTTTGCAGGCTATCGTATGCCTGCGTCGTTCCAAATAGCCTATAGTGTGAATCAGTGGTGACGCGTAGCATAAAATGAATACCGTAGAGAGATCAGTCTTGGCTCTGGGTAGTTAAGGCAGAGAGGGAGTGCTCCTTGTAACACAATTTATAATTTCATCATCAGCAGCAGCAGCGTGACTACGCCCACTGCAGGACAAAGGCCTCTCCCATGTCTCTCCAATTAACCCTGTCCTTGCCAGCTGCGGCAACCTTATCCCAGAGAGCTTCTTATCTCCTCCGGCCACCTAATTTTCTGTCACCCCCTGCTACGCTTGCCTTCTTTTGGAATCCACTCCGTTACCCTTAAGATTTAGCGGTTATCTTGCCTTCGCGTTACATGCCCTGCCCAAGCCTATTTCTTCCTCTTAATTTTGACTGGGATGTCATTAACATACGTTTGTTCCCTCACCCACTCGGCCCGCTTCCAGTCTCTTGACGTTACACCGATCATTTACCTTTCCATGGCTCGCTGCGCTGTCCCTAACTTGAGCTGAACCCTTCTCGTTAGCCTCCACGTTTCTGCTATGTAGGTGGGTATTGGTAAGATACAGCTGCTGTATATACTTTTCTCTTGAGGGATATTGATAAACTGCCACTCATGATCTGAGAGAACCTGCCAAATGCGCTCCTCTCCGTTCTTCGGAACGAGAGCGTAACGAGGAAGAAGGAACACCCTGTCCCCCTCTCCCTTCCCCCCTTACGCAACAGGTGCGAGTGTAAAAAACGACAGCGGGCCTCCTCCTCTCCTGAATGAACAGTTTATTCGTTCGCAGGTCATCGACGGGCGGGGCGCCCCCTGCCGCGCGGCACCGGGAGCACCAGCGACGCGTGCATCTGGCCGACGAGCGCCTCGTAGAAGCCCGGCGTCGGCTGCGGCCACGCCGGTGGCTCGCCAAGGCGCGACAGGGCAGCGTCCACGCGAAGCTCCAACTCGGCGGCGTCCGCGGCTCCCTCAGCGCCGGCGGCTGGCGGAAGCGGCAGCAGGTGCTCGGGGGGCGCAAGACGGCGCAGCAACAGCGAGGCGCCGCTCTGCAAAGTGTGCAGCAGCCACGTGTACAGAGGTCCGCACACCTGTCGAAAGTGCTCAAACGGCGGAGAACACGAATGAAACTGCGGGGGCTCAAAACAACATCTTATAGAGCATAGACTTTGTCGCCGGTCGTGGCTTACTTTCAAGTCTCAGTGAGCTATATTGAGCCAGACAGACGGCGAGACGCAGTACAGAGTTCACCTTCGAGCGCTCTATAGACAAATGTGTGGACATCTGTATTACGCCAGTATATTAACTTCGTGTACACAGCTGGCGCATGAGGCTGATTGGAGCAGCACGAACCACTCATACTACTCCTCCAACCCATGAGGTTGACCTATTCTCACCAGAGCTCATTGGCCCATTGAAAAATTTCCCATAGGGCTCATGCGTTGAAATCCGGCGTTCTAACTAAACCAATACTAGGACGATGACTTGTGGCTGTTTCCTTTGTAGCGGGCGGATACGTCATACGTGTCGTAACCTGTTGAAAAATATAAACAAAAAAGTGGCGGAAAAGATATAAATAAAAACTCACAGGCGGTTGACGATACTACTCCGTAATGCGTCATTACAGCGCAACTGTCGTAGGTGAGTATGCGCGACTTAATGACTACGTATGTTATGCTAATTGAAGTAAATCGATTTCAGTTGGAATACGCTAATAATTAGCATTTCACTGCCAATTGTACTTTTCCATTTTCTTTAGTTCACTTCTTCCTATTTCCACCTCAAGATGTGGGCAGGCCCTCGCAAAAAGCGAACTATTTTCGCTCGAGTAGAGCCCGAGACCCGCGGCAACCTGGCGCAGTGCGACCACACAGCATATTAAATAATCTACTTATAAATTGATTCTGTGGGAATTGTGTAGGAGCAACGCCGAGCAGAGAAAGAATAAACTGAGCGCACGGACCCAATGCTTCGTGATTTAAGACGCTATGTCAAGAATCGACATTTAATTGAATGCAGGCTGCACTTTTCCAACTCTGCGTTGCTACAAAATAAGCTGACAGCCGTTTTCCTTGACATCAAGGCCGCTTTTGGCTCTGTTTTTCACATTGCCGTTCACGTAAACCTAGGCAGTCTTGGCCTGGAAGGGAAGTGATACAAGTACGTTGCAATCTATTTAAAAGAGCGGCAAATCTTTATGAGCGCTCCAAACGGTCCGTTGTTTCGCGAAGTGGAGAAGGGCGGAGATGTGCTCAGCCCTCTCGTGTTCATTACCCTGATCCACTTAACAAGGAACCTGTCGCGGGGAGCACGCATCACGATTTATGCAGGTGATTTCTGTTTCTGGAGCGAGTCACTTTCGCTCTACATCACCCAGCAACGTCTTCAGAGAGCATTACTGAACATCTCCATGTATTTGGCTCCCCGAGGTGTTCGTCTCTCTCCAGAACACAGTGCTGTCATGGCTTTGACGAGGAAAACAATGACCAGGCGGAATCTCCTAGGTGGACGGTCGCTAGCTTACGTACGGTACCAGCGATTATTTGGTACTGGGACGAACAGAAATCTCTCGTGGACACCTCAGGTACGAGAGGATTGCCGCAGCATCACAAATTTTCAGATTCGTGGCGGGCACACAATGGGTCTGCAACTGCCGCTCGATGGTCTTGTTTCAAAAAGCCTATGTTGAAGGAACATTACGGCATTGTTTACCGGTACTTCACAGACTACCTTCAAGTAAGAACACCGTGGCAGCCGCGCGGAGCAACTGCATGCGGATCTGTTGTGCCCTCCCAAAGGGCTCCTTGGCCCTTGAAACACTGGCTGAAACAGTATGTCCCCCGCTAGATGTCACCGCCTCCAAGGGAGTAAGCGCTTCCTAAACCGTGCCGACATAACTCACAGTAACCATGGCTTTGACCAAGCTGTGCAACCCCTGTACCTCCCTGTTATTACTCGGCCACAGAAATTACTGTCTCCGGCCTTTCCTCCCTCCGCACTCGATCTCGCCTCTGCGGCACTGCTATTCTAGATCATGTGCTATGGAAATGCCCGGAGGATCCTGAAGCTCTCGTAGAAGCTCACTCGATCACCAAAAGCCTGGGCAGAAGTGTTGCACAGCTTGGACACCGCCGTCCAGACGGGAGCCATCGAGCGCGCCTAAGAGGTCGCCGCCGGCTAACGGCCACCGGGCCCTTCTGCTAAGAAGAACCCAGCAATCCCTATTTTCCAACAATACAGTTTTCTCAATAACTCACTCACTCACTCGCCTGTAAAGATCAAGCAGTTTCTACCAGGTGTGAATGTAGAGAGCGGCATGCCACGGGCTGCAATATTACAAGCTGTTCTGACCTATTTAGCCGAGAAATATTCTCAGGACAGCCACATTTTCACTGATGACTCAGATTTTCAAGAGGCTTACTCCTGCAGCTTTATGTACCCTCGACAAACCAAATGCTTACCTATCGCTTGCAGCGGAATACATCCCCCGTGAGAGCAGAGCTTCACGGCGCTAAAAAGGCTGTCATCTATACTCTACGCCGAACCCTCAGCCGATGGGTGATTTTCACGAGCTCCAAAGCAGCGTTATGACCCTTGTCCAACCTGATGAAGAAAACCAATCACTAGCGAGTTCTCTCGACCCTGAATACCTGCATTACTACTGCCGTAGGCCACTTCATAACAGATCAATGAATACTATAGCTCACTGTGGCATTCCGGCGAACGAAAAAGCAGATGAAGGGGCACGTAAATGTATTCAGCATTGGAACAAGAGGATTTCCTTCACGAAATCAGACGCATCCTAACTGGCTAAAGATATTCCTATGAAGAAGAGAATCGGCTGTGGAGACTGCCGACACATCATTACCAATTCCTTCAGCCAGTCGACCCGCATCTTAGATCTAGACTACTACCCAAACTTCCTCGCCATCTGGAAACGGTTTGTCATCGACTTCCTCTAAACACAGCGTTTACAAACAGCTTACGGTGCCGTGTAGGACATGTGAACAACAGTGCGCATTGATACAACCGCGGCTCAACCGAAACAGTGAACCATATTCTATTTTTATGTCCAGTGTATGCAGACAAGCGTGTGTACTATGAACATCGTATAGAGTCACTCATCCAAATGTCCATAGCATGTCTTACGCAGCAGAGATGTTCTATGAACTTTTTATTCGCCTATTAAACAGCGCTGGTCTACTCGGCAAACTCTAATACCTACTTGCATGTCACCATTACGCACTCGACATGCAGTGAACTTTATCAGCCCATTTGTAGGACTCACCTCGTCATCTAATATAATCTAACGTCTAACTCGTTGACGCAACGCAGCCGAAATTCAATGCCAGTTTACTGTCCCTTTATTTTTGCTTTTAAGGCGATAGCCTTTAATGGCTCATACCCGCGTCCGTCCGTTACATTTTAGGTCACGTGACCTTGTGATGTCACGTGATCTCTCTGCCACGTTCGCGCCAGCTGCTCTTCTCCTCTGTCGTGAAATGAATTCAAGCGCGGCAAATTCAAACCAGTGCAATGAGTCGCAAACGGCTTTCGCCTTCCCGCAGTTAAGAGATATCTAAGTGCCTCCAACGAATTTTTTAAATTAATATTTTTGTACTTCTTTTACTTTATCATTCACTGTATCTCTCCTTTCGTCTTTGTCTCCCCAGTTCCTTTGCCCAAGCACAGTAACATATCAACGATTTTTAAACGCCGGCTGAAGTCTCTGCTTTTCATTAAAGGTCTCTCTCGTTCTCTCTCTTCCTAAATAATGCGTTTAAAGTAGCGGCACAGTATATCAGAACATCTAGAAATCGGTTTGAATTCTCCATTTTTTTTACGTTAAATGGGCTAAGTGCAGGGAAAAAAACGTTTCTCATTGCGGTAATGCGCATTTCAGTGACAGCAGCAATGCCGACGTCAGTCGGAGTGCTCAGTATATGCCGCCTCGCTGTCATTAGGAATGCCTTGGGCCTTCACAAGTGGCGTCATTATGTTTGGGCCAGTCAGTGACTGGCATTCCAGTTCATGACGTCATGCGTGCCGTTGCTCCATTCGGACCGGTCAGCGTTGCAGCTGGTGCGTTATGCCAACGGCACCGACGTAGCATAAACGGGAGAGGTGGCTTAACAGTCTTAACGGAAGAGGAGAGTGGATCAATTCCACCCACCGCGGCGGGCAGGGCGAGGAGGCGGTCCCCTTGGACATCCTGCAAAACCAGCAGCGCTCGGCGCGCCACCAGGCGTCGGCAGAGCGCGGCCAGAGCAGCCTCGCTGCCGGACTGCGGCCGCAGCAGCAGCGGATCCCCGCGCACCAGGGCCTCGCAGGCCGCGTCGCGGGGCAGCAGCCACAAGGGACGCAGGCACCGCAGCGACGACCATCGGCCCGGAGGGCTGCGCCGAGAGACAGGGTTGCCGTTGGGCAGATTTTAAGAGGAGCCAGAACCAAGGGTTAAAAGCAGCCAAAAGTAGACATATGTCACTTAATCTTAACGCCTAATTTGTAGCCGAATAGAACAGAAGCAATATTGTAAATATAATTGTTATTAATGAATAATTAATAACAGCATTTCCAATCAGCACAAGAAACAGAATAAACAGCACGAGAACTAGGCCCGTTTTCTTGGCCTTCAAGCCAAAAGAACGTTGCAAATAAATAAGTAAATACGTTATTAAAACTTCAGTGCACGCGCATACAGCTCATCAGTGCTTTTGGTCCAATGTTTAGGGGGAATCCTCAAGGTACACTAGATTTGTAATAAAGGAGATTTTTTTCATTAGCATCCAACCAAGCGCAGGACACGCCCGTATGGTGCCCACTCGGTCTGCGTAAAAATGCCGTTCGCCGCAATAAGAAACTAATTCGCTGCTCATATCCCGCAACACATAGCTATGTATAGCAAACTGCTAGGTGATATCGCAAACTGCGTTAGATATCGTAACAACGGACCACTACAGGAACCACGAGGTCCGAAAAGCCATGCGCCTTTCTCCATTTTGTCGAACAGCGCACAGTTGTTGCGGAAAAGCTAACGAAACGAAGAGGTTCGCATGCGAAACGGACTGATGGGCGAACATTGTGGTCGTCAGAAAGCGAGCAAGCGCCGTCACTTACGCGTCCGCCGAGGGCAGCAGCACTTCGCCCAGCTGGCACCTGATGGCCACGGGGGCGCCCTCGTGGCCGGCCTTCTCCTGCGAGCAGTACGTTTGGTCTCTTCTCAGCGACAGGTCTCCCACTCTCTGATTTTAAAACATTAGCCTTCTGCGCAATCCCGCCGACAACTGCTGCATCGCAGCGGCACTAATCAGGGTCCACCATGTGTGGCACAGATCTGTGACCTGTGGCAGACCTCTGTTGCCACTCGCAGAAGCACACAAAAGAGCCTCCAGCTGCCGCCGTCATCACGTGTAGACGATGCGGTGTCCTGAAGGTGTTTTGGTTAGGACGCTCGGCTACTGAGCCGGAGTACCCGGTTTCGAACCCGACCGCGGCAGCCGTGTTTCAATAAGGGCGAAACGCTAAAGACGCTCTTGTGCTGTGCGATATCAATGCACGTTAAAGATCCCCAGGTGGTCGAAATTATTCGGAAGCCCTCCACTACAGCACCTCTTTCTCTCTTTCTTTTCACTCCCACCTTCCTCCCTTCCCCCACGTCGCGGTTGAGGTGTCCACCGAGACGTGACACAGTTATCGCGCCCTTCATTTCCTGATAATCAATCATCCTGTAATGATTAGAGAGCTGGAATGGGCAGAAGTATTCTCTTCAAACAGATTTCAAAGCTCGCTGAAGCGCGGTGTGTTGTTGATTTGGTACCTTTTTCTGTGCAGGCACTACTGGCATGTGCCACGCTGGCGCTTTACCACTGCCCCCCTCCCCAGAATCGTGAGGAGAGGCCGGCGCAGTGGCGGCCAGGCAGAGCAGGGCCTCGGGCTGCCTGGCAGGCAGCAGCAGCAGGCCCTTGAGGGCCGCCTCCACGGCGTACGCCTCGGCCGGCAGGCGCCGCGCGCAGCCGCCACCCAACGACGGCCCACCGTTGCTGCTGGGCTCACGCAGCAGCCCGGCAGCCTCCATGTGGTACACCTGCGTCCACCCGCGTCTGGTGTGTAAGACTCGCGGAAAGCAAACCAGCAGTCTTTTCAGTCCACCTTTCACTGCGATAGCAGTATACCGGTGGCACGTGGCGAAAATGCCGACGTCGTTTGTGTGAAGCTAAGGCGAGTGAAGCCTCCCCCTTCCACAAGGCCTCCGCCCGCTAAAAGCCCACGCAGCAGCGGAACGAAGAAGCGACGCGAAATCGAATTCAGAGACGCAGAGGGGAATCCAGCTGCCCTCCAGAAGCACCACCCACCAGCAACTCTCCCATTTCCTTTTCCCATTCTCTCTCATAGAAGTGGCCTATAGACTTTCTATATATTTCTTATAGACTGCATTGTCTTGCTATAGATATTAGCCTACAGACTGTGTATAGACAAAAGTCTACTAAACGTGCATGGCCACAAAACTATAGACTGTGCATAGGCTTCCAATAGAATTTCTCTTGTCTATAGGATTTGTCCATAAAAACTCTGTCTAAAGAAATTTTAGCAAGGGTTAAAGTCACCACGCAAGCAGGCGCAGCTTTTCATCGACACAGCCTTCAACGAAATGCACCTAAATGTTTTGCTGCGGCGGTCACCTGCTCAATGCGACATCCTGGGTAATGACCGCTCTGAGCGAGCACAGTGGCTCACACGAAGTCATCCACATTCCATACCTTAGAAGGAATTGAACTAGGGCTCGTGGTGCCTACAAGTCACAATGCACACCGTGCTGTTGCACAGACGGTCCCCATCCCCGCATCGGACCTACCGATGCCCCACATCATGCGCCGTGGCCTTAAAAGGAGTGACCGCGCATGCCTTCGTGGGATACGTGCCTTACGCCGGATCATCGGTGATCGCGGGAAGTGCACCCGGAGACGAGGACCCATACGTCACGACTCTCTCCAGTTTCAAAAATTTCCGGCTACAGGAGAAGTATTCACCTATAGTTCGGTGTAGCGCACACTATGTCTTGCCTATCGTCATACGATACAGACCATCAATGCTTTCAGCGTGTGCGCACCGAGAGAAAGTGGAACGAATTCGAAACTGCGTTTATTTTACGTCGTCACATAGAACACAGGACTGCAGCCTTCGCCTGGCTAATGCAGTAACGCGGCCTCTTCGCTTCTTGAGACGAAGGCCGTCGTAATAATTCTCAGGGAAACACTACTGGCGTACGCGTCCACTGAAAATCCAACGTGTGGCCCAGCGTCTCCAGGGAGAGACGAAACTATTACGCGCGCGTCGTAGTCTTACACCAGATATGCCCCATCATACTGGGTCCTTCTCTGCGGCGTTCCTCAAGGCGCCCACACCGGGACACGTTCTGAACTGAGTATACTTCAAAAAATGGGCAGCACGAACATTAGCAATGCGGAAGTTAATTCTGGCTAGATGGTCGGCCGCAGTGAGCAGAACGGCGCAGCAGAAAAACGCATGTACTAGAGAACAGGCGCAGGACAAGATCATCTAACTCGCTAAAAGGAAAACGTCAACAAAAGTCGTCTGCACTATTCCTTTCGTTCAAAGTTTCGTTTTTCTGAAGAGCCCACTGTTGGTCCCAAACAAGGAATTGTCAGTCATGCAAGCCATCACTGCTTTCTCGCCTGTGTCACGAGACATTGTTAAGAGCCTCTGGAGATCGAACGCTTTTGGGATAGAATTGTATTTTGGGATTGAAATTCTGATAGCTTTTCCAGTGACCCTAGAAAATGCTGCTATGCAGCAGCCGCTACTAACTGAAGCTGCCAGCATTCTCCGCAGCGCATGGTGGAACTAATGGCGAGGTTGGTCTATTTGCGTTGACGAGACGGCGCTGGGGACTGATCGCACGACCTCATCGCATGGTTCATCACTGATGCACACACTCTTGTATGCACGTCGTGTCTGCGATATTTGACGGTGCGTTTCAAGTTAACTTTCCTCAGTGCTACCGAAGAGTATACAAGTCCCGCACGATCAATGCGATTCACGCGGCATTGGCATTAGTGTACTCCCCGTATGGAGCACCAACTATGCCACTGTCAGACGGTGCCAGCAGGTGGCGTGATCCAGTTCATCATTCACCGTGTGACACCCCGTACCCTCTTTCCACTCTCCCAACCTTCGACTCTGACTGGCGGCCACGGTGTCCCTCTCGCCGCCCGTCTCCTCCTACCCACTCTTCCATCTCCCACTTTCCTCGACCAATCGCCTGAAAGTGGAGAGGGGTGTCTCACTCTCTCCACTTTGTCTCTTGCCAACCAAGGCTTCACACGATAAAGCCGGACACTTTTTGGCGACAATGGGCGTCCTAATGCAAACGAGTTAAAATCTCTGAAGCAAAGAAAGCGGCCTGAGAAAAAAAAAATGAATTCTAGTATAAATTACAGAGTAGATCACTGGTAATCAACATCTTTTATTTTACCTCAATACTTCGGTGAGGACCAACGGGAAAGGAGCGGAAGTGCCCATCTGCAGCCAAATCCATTACTACTGAAGAAGTAAGGGAATAAACTGTGAAAGAAGCAAAGTGGGCGAAGAAGTGATTTTGAGCACCAATCGTAAGTGAGCGTCAATCGTAATTGTGACGTAACGTAATTGACGTGACGTAATGCAAAGCTCTGATATTCTGTCACATATATCCTCGCCGTATTAGCCAGGAATTCCGAAATCCATCTGTTTCAAACACACTTCCGTGATAGCGACCATTTTCGTCGACTACAGATCATTTTCTTCATTACTGAGCGTGCAACGTCCCCTCTGTTGTCCACTCTGTGGAGGTTACCCGTGGCGACCATTCATGTGTGGCAGTATAAAAGAATTGCATTTCTACACCCGTACCCGTACTATACTCGACTGGCGCCAGTATTCCGCCCCATCGCAGCTATCACTGAAATTCGCATTTCCACGATGATAAATGTCCGGTCTTCTTTCATTCCGTGCCTTGGTGCATAGCAAGACGATAATAGTGACAATTAGCATAGAGCGAATCGCATACGATTACCACAGGCCGCCATTGCGCAAGCGCCGACTGGTCCCGACGCGGCAGGCCTGCGAGCAGCCGACGGACACGTGACGCCACCTGGCGACCTCAGGGCGATCTACGCATGCGACGATGGCTCTGATGCGAGAAGCGTGCCCTCAGCTGGCTAGAGTCACTGGAAAAAATTTTTTTCCAGCTGGCGGGCACGGCGCACCATCCTGGCGCCTTCAACTGTGCATGCGCACTGGCGGCGTGCGGTGCGCGGAAAGCGATAGCAGCGGCGTTACGTCACATTAGCTATGTTCCGCCTCAGCCTTTCTCTCGGAATTTATTGCTGGCCACACCACAATGAGGCCACCTCACCGTGCCTCAAGCAGCCGCACTCACCGTTATTGAGTGGGGCTCCCGGTCGCAGTCGAAGTGCTCCCTCAGGGCTGCCCGAAGCCTCTCCTGCACGCACTCTGACCGGGTGGTGAAGCACGCCAGGTTCAGCAGGCAGCTTTGTCCCGGACGATTCTGTGACGTGGCGGCGGCCTCGCGTAAGCAACGCACGCGGAGCTGATGGTTGGCATCCGCAATTTTCAGCCCAAAAAGGGAAGGAATTTCTCCTAACCGCGAACCTGCGCTCAGGTATATTAGCGCTCACGTAGCTCGATGCAAATCAAGTTATTGAATGAAACCTAATATCTTAGTGAGCCCAGAGATCGTTATATTGTCAATTTTTAAATTACAAATTTACAATAATAATAATAATAATTGGTTTTTGGTGGAAAGGAAATGGCGCAGTATCTCTCTCATATATCGTTGGACACCTGAACCGCGCCGTAAGGGAAGGGATAAAGGAGGGAGTGAAAGAAGAGAGGAACAAATAGGTCCGTAGTGGAGGGCTCCGGAATAATTTCGACCACCTGGGGATCTTTAACATGCACTGACATCGCACAGCACACGGGCGCCTTAGCGTTTTTCCTCCATAAAAACGCAGCCGCCGCGGTCGGGTTCGAGCCCGGGAACTCCGGATCAGTAGTCGAGCGCCCTAACCACTGAGCCACCGCGGCGGGGCAACACGAGCCGGCATTTCGGAAGTTAATACAGCTTGTGAATCAAGTTTGACTAACTTGAGGTCACATTTTTTTTACCGCAGGCGAAGCCCGCCTAAATAACACCTGATAGCAAAATGAAGAATTTTGGATCCGGGGAGATCCGATGGCTGCATTCAGAAAAACTTGCGGTAACAAAAATGAAAAAACGCAGCGCTGATTTCACTCCCTCCTTTATCCCTTCCCTTACGGCACGGTTCAGGTGTCCAACGATATATGAGACAGATACTGCGCCATTTCCTTTCCACCAAAAAACCAATTATTATTATTAATCCGCTGAGTTGAAGCAGGCGGCGTTTGTACCTGCAGGCAGCGCAGCCAAATAGATCTTGGCGTAGAGTCGCGTGAAACCAGCGAGAGACCAGCGCTTCGCGAGAGACTGCCCAAGAGGCGATTTTTTTTAGTGTGAAAAACGCTCGCACTGTATTTCATGTATGCGAGGTATGCAGATATACTATATGGTGCGCTTTGGTTTATGTTACGTGTGTCTCATCATGCGTAATGCCGAACGTTAGTTCATGTTATGGCTTTATGATGCATATGTTGACACCGCTGCACACGCTTTGCCAAACTGGCGGTCAGCTAACTATTTTTCGACAGGAAAGACTACTGCTGGCGCCACATTGGCCACCGACGTAGGCCCCGTCATATGTTGATAGCTGGCTACCTTCCTGCACTCAAAGGTTAGTGTCAACCTAAAAAATTCGCCCAAGCTCGGCAGCCGACATCGAGGGATCCTTCACTGGCCACGTTCTGACGAGCATTTCTACTGCCTGGCAAGCCGGCAGATTTTCTTAGGTGCATTAGTGAAACACACGCAGTGCTTTGTTTTACCAATTTATAATGAGAGGAAACGTAAGACAGCGAAGTGCCTTCTTGGGGAGAGGAACGTATTTCCAGCGCTCTTAATTGTCCACCAAGGCAAAATATTTTAGTCAGTTCTAACCACGGAGTTGTCAGAAGGCAAAAACCATGTTATTGGAACAAACACGTATACCATCCGATTTTTCTCGTCCTGCGTCTTGTGTACGCTGGTTGTTCTAAGTGTCTGCCTTCCACCAATTAACTATAGCTCAGCAGTATATTTACTTAAATGTATGTAGGATTACTCTAGTGCGCACCCGAACACATCCCAAACATCTCTTCCACAGTCCCAAATGGACCACTCTGCGTTACTCTATGCCCTGTATGTTTGAAGTGAAATCCCACTAGAGTGGTCCATATGATTTCTTACCTTGTAGTAGTCCTTGAACTGCGCTCCGACGTAGACGGCAAGGTCAGACAGCAGAGAGCCGAGAGAATCGTCGTCGCACTGAGCGAACTCGTCGCGAGACATGAGAGCCGAGAGAGCAGCGATCAAAGTTCGAATGCTTGTTTTCAGGTATTGGAATGAGAACACGCACTCTACGCGGTCTGTCAGAATGAACACTCCTATTGTGGCGAGGCGCGGTAATCCTTCACGTACGCTAAGTACGAGCGCAATAACCTTAGTTAGTGTGTCGCAAATGATCTTCAGGTACTTATCCCAACCTTCAGCGAGGTCTAGCACCAAAAAGTTGGCAGCGTTCTGTTCAGTAGATACAAGTTTGGGGGGTGCTGCAGCACTGTTGTCCATTTTGGGAACTGTAGCAGCTGTAGCAGACTACAAGAATCTTCTTCACGACGGCCCGCTTAAAAGCAGCTAAGCAGTCATGCCAAACAAATTATTTTATTAAGTGACCTCGTTCGACAGTTTGTATTCGACATAAAAAAGAAACAAAAGCTAGTTCCTTGTAAATCGCAGTCTGCTCCGTTGACATCGGAAACCCGCGGGCACACCAGGAGCGTTAGTTTTGGTTTCAGTTTCAACATACCGCTCGTGCCGTGATTTGGATTGGTTGGCGGAAAGGCGCTATCTTCTGCTACCTCTCTGCTGAGATAGCGTTCTGAGAACGCTGGTTGAGATCACTGCTCAGCTCCTATCATACCGCGTGCTGTGTATTTATTGGTCCACGTCATCAATCTGCAATAACAGACTGGAAGGCGCATCAGGCGCCCGAAGGCATGGTATGCCGGTACGCCCGAAACATGAAAGCCCGGAGTGAAGCTACCGAAAGTATGCGCCTCGTTCCGGAAGTTACACTCTGGCAGTGCATGAAATGGGACATTAGCATATTTTTTTTTTTTTCAGTTTGTTTTCCCGTTCACATTGTCTTTTCGTCGTTCTCGCCTTTTTTTTTTTTTCACGACAATGCCTACCTGTTGCGCCGTCAACTTCATGAGGAGACCAGCAAAGTCTTCGGAAAAGACGTTTCAAAAAGAAGGGGCTTTTGCATCAATGAGTCGACACACGGCGCGTACCTACGTTCTTAGTTGGCACGTACGGAGCCGTGCTCAGCTCTGTATCGTCCCGTTGCGCTACCGTCTAGCGTCGACAACGTCGTGCTCGTCCCTGCGTAGGATCTTCTCCAGGCAGCTGACTTTGCTGTGACCCCTTTACCGAATTATGTTGCGATCTAACCGGAGCAAAGGCGCGGCTACTACCCGGTGGGGTGCCTGTTGACGCTGTTCTGATTCACATCAGCGCCTCCAAAAGGAATGGTACTGCTTTTCCAACGGCGTGTATCAATAAGTACCATTTCGTATTGTACCGAATTTTGTCTGATTGAGGCTTCGTGATGAACGGTGCAGTTTATTTCTAATAGCGCTTCCCCTCCGCCCCTCTCGCGCTGTGCATCTAAATATGCTAATAAATAGCCTGAAAACTGTTTTGCGTGCTTCTTGTAGATGCAGCTGTGTAAACGTGGTTGGGCTAGGAGCTAGCCCAGGCAAAAGAAAAAAATATTGGGTTCGAGTGGGAAAATGAACTCAATAGGTCAGCCAACTGAACTGATGAATCCAATTTGGTAGCCCAATGAGTTTATTTCCAGTTGGGCAGTCTCCAATTGTGAGCTCTAATTGGAGTCTACATATTCCAATTTGGTCTTCAGTTGATCCAGTTATAGCTTCCAATTGGAAGCCAATGATTTCCATGACTGACATATGCATTTTGCTCTGTACAAACACAGAACAGCGATTCAATACAGTAATTTAACGACCAGCGCCACTAGCATCAGGAGGAGGGCCCAATGAATGGTGTATATAAGCCCGACAAGAAAGCTAAAGTTCTAAAGTTAGGCTGCACCATGAATTCATCGCTGACTTTGCGGCGCCCAACTGAGCTGATGAAAACAATCGTATGAGTTGGAAGAATATTCTAGCTGCTCGGCACAAGGCAGCTGAGCAACCAAGTTGTGGCAGTGTCATCACAGCTTGTAGACTTGGCTCAAGCGTGGTTCAAGTTTTACCTGTGACAGCCTTTACTTTTGTGATCGCATGAAAAAAAAAGAAAGCATGAGAAGCCACCGCCATCAGTGCAGTGCCTCTTGGGAATCGTGCCGGACTCGATTTTCGTGCGCAAAGCAAGTGCACCTTGGTGGAGCCGGCGCACTTAAGCATACTATATATATATATATATATATATATATATATATATATATATATATATATATATATATATATATATATATATATATATATATATATATATATATATATATATATATATATATATATATATATATATAAGACCTTTGTCACCTAATGCATTAAGTCTCAGCTGCTGTTTTCTCTTCTCACTGTAATGACAAACATAAGAATTCCTTCTTCACCTGAAACAATGGTGCCAGTTTAAAGTTCCATTTTCAAGCAAAAAAAAAGCAAAAGTGAACTTCAACGCACTTCCAAGTATATGAGCCAAAATAAGATTATGCGTTCAGTTGCACAGATGGGCAAATAACCAAGTCAGGATATCGGGTACACAGTACGTATGGAATGGGACATACAAAATAGAAAATGGTATTTCCAACTGGGACCAGTGCACATAGAACTGAGGCAACCATGCCTCCATAATTATTTTTCCCTTTGCAAAGCACTGCCTCAGTACGCACACGTGCTCAAAGTGCATGTAGGAGGTTGTTCATTGCCGCAGCTGTATTCCAATCCACAAGTGGCAACACCGCAAGCACAAACAGCATAAATAGGTCTGCGGTGCGAACCATACTCATTGAAGCTACGTGCTGGGCGCCAAGTATTGCAAATATGCCTATATACAGCAAATTCCAATGCCATTTTAGATAAAGAATGCTGTCCTCTTATCACGCAAGATAACATACTTCGCAGAGACATGTGACAGCAGAAGGCTATTATGCAATAAAGAGAGCACTGGCATGCCTAATATTTTTATAGATTGCTACACATTCTATACCATTGTCAATGGTCTTCAAAGGAACACCTATCAGTGCAACGGAAATATTAGCATTAATGAAAGAAAATTTGCTCTTAAACCTCTTCAAAACACAACTGCAAAAGAACAAGAACAGACTGTGATCGCCAACCTAGACAAGCACTGAAGACCCACGATTCTGGAAGCAAGTCACAATCTATGGCTCACTGAGGTTGTGTATCTTCGAGCTGCTGGTGATCTCCTCTACTATGGCCTTATACACAGGAGTGCGGATCAGGCAGATTTCCCAAGCATAGACAATGGGCCTCTTCGATTATCCACCTCTGGCAGCCCGCAGGCAGCCCGCGGGCTACCAGAGCGCGCCGCCAGGCGCTCGATTTTCTCGGGCTGCTCCGCCCACTTCCGGTGGCTACCCAGAACGCGTTCGATTTTCTCTGGCTGGGCGGTTTCGGGCTGCCAGCTGGCAGCCAGACTCGCCAGGACGATTTTGTGCTGGCAGCGTCGTCTGCTAGTTCCACAGCTCTCCGCTCTGGCGGCTAGCAGACGACAAAATGGAGGGAGGCGCATTCGCGACAGCTTGGGTGGTTAATATCTAGGGCGCAGAAACGGCGTTCGCGTTCGTATCTGTGCTGTTTTCCTAACCGTATCTTATTTCGAGTGGAATCTCCGAGCCGTATCCTGTTTACTCGTTTCAACTGACGCTTCCTATTTCGGCATCTCCGCGCGGCGTCTCGCGCGAAGCGTTGTTTTCTCTCTTGATTACTTGAGAAGATAGGTTGGTTTCCGGTCGTATTTTATTTTATTATGTTCACGTCGGCATCTCTCTAAACTACATGCATGCATGAGTGCTCTTGTACGCTGGCTTGCAGCTGGTAACCTTCTCTTCTTGCGGCGTCTACGATATATCTATTCTTGAATCAGCCGTATTTATCTTTGTTGCGTGTCTTGCAGGTTCAGCGGACGCTCCCGATTTGTTTTTCGAACGACGATGGCCGCGCTTCGGATATCATATCGCAAATTTCGGCAGTTCTGCGTGGCGTCTCAAACGGGCGCGCCGTTATCTCTCTCAAACTCGTTAGCGCGCTTATATCTTTTCGTTTGCGCGGCGGGTACAGCTGTATTGTATATATTTGCTTTTTTTTTTCTCTTGCAGGCTCAGCGACCGCTAACGACGCCTGTTTCGTTCGCACCTCTGGGTTTCGGCTCGATCGTATCGGCATGCGCGCTCCGAGCGTCCCGTACACACGCGTGAGACGCGGTTCACGAGATAATTAACGGATGCATCGAGACACGGGCGTCTCATATACGGTATGCACCCGTTATCTCGTGAACTCCACGCGGTTGGTTTCCGGTCTTGTTTTATTGCAGCACATGTACGCTCGTGTCGGCGCGCTCCTCTGATGTGCATGCAAGCATATGTGCCGGCGTGCATGCGTTGTAGCGCTTTTTGCTGCTGGCTTAAGTGGTATCTAATCTTAGTTTGTGGCGTCTACGATATCGATATCTCTCTTCTGGTATCAACATATCTTAAATTTGGTTCGTCTCTTGCAGAGGTTGAGCGATATCGTTCTGTTTCGGACAGCACTTCGGCATCCAGCTCTGCTCGGCACCCGTGCGGCATCACTTTGGTGCCGACATGCATGCGTGCGCGTGTAAGCTTACGGGTAGTATCTTATTCTGTTTCTTTGGCGGTTTACGTATGTCTAGCAGGAGTCATTCGTTCTGCATGCTATCTTTTGCATCTTCTTCGGCCCTTATTTATACGTCACCTCCCTTCCATCGCTTTCACTTCATACGTTCATTTCGGAGGAGATGGCCGCGCCGCTGAGAATCATCTTGGAAGGTGTGGAGAGAGAAATTTTTGAGGCAGTCGACGACACCGGTGCACCCATTGTCCACGGAAACCAGCGCCTTTATGCGACAGCAGGTACGTACGTACGTGTACCTTTCTCGCTTGTATGTATATGCAATATTTGATCAGTACTTAATGCGCAACATATATATGCTCTCCTTTGGTTGCAGACAACGTGCAGGTTTGGCTGAATGCGCCGGCAGCCCCCGTCCCACATACCATCGAGCCCGAGGAGTTGTGGCCTCGGGCCAAAGTTCTTTTCCTGATTCAAGAATATAAAAATTTCAAATCAGACCCTTCTAAACGCCTAAAAACTAAAAGACAACTCTGGGAAAATTTGGCAGATTTAGTGAATTCCAGATTCGGTTGCCATTTGACCCATTCGCAAATTGAGAACAAGTGGAGAAATCTAGAGAGAAAATATAAAACGGTGCGACAGCATAATAGCCAGTCAGGGGCGGACCGGAGAACATGCGAGTTTGAAGAGTAAGTATACATAGAACATGATCTCAGTAGAGATAATTAACTTCTACTGAATGGAAAACTTTGTTTTCCTGATTCTACATACGTGACTTTTGCCCCTGAAGCAGTTTAGTCATTCCACAAACCTGTGAATTAAGAATGTTGCAGCATTTTTTACTTTTTTGGTGCAGGTAGATTTTGTGACAGAATAATTAACTGTACCAATTTTGGACATCTTTTGTCTAAATAATGTAATTCCTGTTGTAAATTTAAGGTTTTTATAGATTACACAGCAACATTTGGGCAGATAAATTGACTGTATTTTTGTCAATTGCATACAGCTGCTGAGAGGCATGAACCCGGACTTTGTGCTCATGTGAACAGCTTTGCTGCTGGGCAACTATCGGGCATTATGCATGCCGGCCATGGTTATAAGCTAGCTATACATGTGTCTTGCGTCGCTGAGTAGATATGTCAAGCTTTATGCATGAAATAATGTGTTTGTACACATATTAAGTGATGTCATATTTATGTGTCAAATGGATCATAATTTTTTTTTGTCCTCAGGGAGCTCGCTGAAATTTTTGAAAAAGCTCACAGCATCAACCCACCCTACCTGCTGGGGCCAGGACTCGTCCGGAGCGTCCAAGAGTGAGTCATTTTTTTTTTCTGCACACGACAAGTGCAACAGGGAATTTACATGCACTGTAGCACAGGCATTGCCGAAATAAGAACTAGTAAATTGGGTTTGCCTCCTAGCCATATAGCGGAATCCTTATGGCACCACTACACAGCAAATGGCCTCAGATAGTGAGGAATGTTTTCCTTAAAGATTTAAAGTTTAAAGGGTGCAATGTGCTCCATTACATGCCGAAAGAACCAATCCAGTTGCTTGGTTGCTTTTGAAAAAGACAGTGCATGTCGTGCAAAACATATTTGAAATCAAACACTACCAGGGGTTTCCCCAAGTATAAAATCAGGGGAATGTTGAAGCTAGGGGAGTAGCGGTAGTCATTTTTCAGTTTTTAATTGTGTCTTGATGTGGCACGTAGGACTAGAAAGGCTCATGACTGCAACACTCATGTCAAAGAGTGCCAACAATTGCTTCGCTTTAGACAAGGATACAAGTCATATATCAAGAGACAAAAGTAAGGAACAAGGACTGCATGAAATGTGTCCAGAAACGGCGCAGTAGCTCGGAATACTAATAAACCTTACAAGAAGAAATATCGCTGTCAGTCGCCTATCAATGACTTGTTAAACTCTGCAAAACACGCATCTTTGCTCTGAACATAACAGATCGAGTCAGTAATTAAACACACACACCAAGAAGTCATGTGCATGCTGAACACTACGCACATGTGGAAGGTGTACATCAGAGCTTTAATATCAGCCGTGATGATTTGCATGACACTGAAACATCTAGGTAGCAAAATTTATGGCTGCTACACACAGTTGGTTAAATATGTACAAGCACAGGCTCTTCGCATTGTCCGACTATTCACTCAATAATTATAAAGCAATCAAGAAATCATCACGGCTGATATCAAAGCTCTGATGTACACCTTCCACGTGTGCGTAGTGTTGAGCATGCACATGACTTCTTGGTGTGTGTGTTTAATTACTGACTCGATCTGTAAAGTTCAGAGCAAAGATGCGTGTTTTGCAGAGTTTAACAAGTCTTTGATAGGCGACTGACAGCGATATTTCTTCTTGTAAGGTTTATTAGTATTCCGAGCTACTGCGCCGTTTCTGGACACATTTCATGCAGTCCTTGTTCCTTACCTTTGTCTCTTAATATATGACTTGTATCCTTGTCTAAAGGGAAGCAATTGTTGGCACTCTTTGTCATGAGTGTTGCCGTCATGGGCCTTTCTAGTCCTACATGCCACTTGAAGACACAATTAAAAACTTATATATCTGTGTGTTTCCTAGTAATAAAATAACTGGACTGCCACAAATATATGGCACATTCTCAGCCACATTCCTAGCAGTTACATCCACCAGTTAGGTATGAAAAAAATTCACTACAAATTAAGGAAGGGCCTTCAGAGAAACAAGGGTGTGTGTAGGGAAGCCACTGAACCTCGCACAGAATGATATGGCAGGCAATAAACAGCTGGTTTAAGGGCACATGGAAGGTCACATGCATTGAAAAATTTTACTTTGTCTACAAATGAGTGGTTTTTCTTGATTAATGTGGCCAACATGTGAAATAGTGGCCCAATACATTACGAACATTATGGCACCACATATATAATAAGGCTTCATGTTTTGAGCGATATTGTGCCATCCCTGACGGCAATCGAGAATTACTGGGAATAAAATGCTCTAATTCTTTGAAAATGGACCTTGATACGTTTGAAATGACATTGAGCTGTTGAAATTACTTTGCACTTCTTGAAAAATTTTGTGCTCTAGCTTATTTGTAAATGTAACTGTGGTGTGCGCATTACAAAGTTCCTCCTATATTTTTTTAATGGCTCTTTAGAGCACAACAATAAATTTGACAGAATAATTTCATAGGGTAGACCTTTTTGAACAAAATGACAAAACAATCTGCACTGCTAAATAATTTATTTGGCTAAACTGAAATTTAAAAGCCTTTGATAGAATTTTAATTCCTGTTTCGTAAATGGTGTGAAAGAGGCTCCAAACCAAAGTTTCTCAGCTGACTTTTGCTGCCAGCAGAATTATGTACGAAATTAAATGACTACAAAATGCATGACAGTGCCCTTTGTGTAGGGATAACACATATGCACTACAAAGTCTCTGTTCTTTAGTGCAAGGAGTGCATAATGATGTCGCATTGTTTTGCCACCAGCAGCCAGGCTGAACCTGCAGCCAGCCCCCAGCCTGGCCCCAGCAGGGTAACTGCCACAGCGAGCCCAATTCCCGGCAGCTCGCAACCAAGCACGAGCAGGGGCAGCACTGCTGCTGGCGACTCGCAGCCCCCAAGCCCATCCGCGCAGCCTAGCCCCCTGCAACAGCAACCAGGCCCAGCCAGGAAGAGGCCCAGGACAGACACCTCTCGTGCAGTGCTCGAGAGTGCCGTCGCCCATCTTGAGGTGGCCGAAGCTAACAGACAGCAGCGGCACAGGGAGCGCATGGCTCTTGAAGGGAGGAAGGTTGCTGCTGAAGAGAGGAGGACTGCAGCTCTTGAGCGGGTGGCTGCAGCACTTGAACGGCGCGAGCTTGTCTCACTCTGTTCTCCGATACATGCCCCAGCTCATTCCCCAACTCATTCCCCAATTCATTCCCCAATCCGTTCTCCAGTCCGCTCTCCAAGCCCTCCTTACTATAATGCTTAGTTTTAATGTTTCGTTTTTTGTCTAGTCAGCGCTTTTTATATTTAATTTTCATTGATAATTGCTGTTATATGTTTGTGTTCAGTTTCGTATATTTCCGCTAAGTTGCTATGCACTACCTCGATGGAAAGAAACGCGAACCCAGCGCAAACACGCTCCGCTGTTTCAATTTCTTTTCACCGCGGTTTTACTTCGGTGATAGCAAAAACACATTAGACTTGTTCATGATACATTCTAGGACAACTCTAACGTCTTTTTCGTACCACCCAGGTAAAAGCGCAATGAAAAGAAATTCCAACAGTGGGGCGTGTTGGCGCCGGGTTGTTCGCCTTTCTTTTCATTGAGGTAGTATGTGTGTGTGCGTGTGTACACTTAGACACACGTATATTCATCTCGTTCGTGGTTGCACTTCATATTGTGTACATACTTTTAATAAATTTTACAACCCTCTAATAAGATCTGCATGCGTGTTTCATGCAATGACATTCTGATCACTTGTTTCTGTGTGTACTGATAATAAATTGGATGGCAACAAAATTTCCAGAGCATACTTGTCTAAATTTCTCTAGCACACACCAACCTTCCAGCAGTTTAGCTCTCATTATTGTTGTCATTTACTGTTCAGAGGACACAATGCACATTTGAACATGTTGTCAGCCATCTTATGGTGCCCGAAGCTAACACACAAAGCAGTGGATGGCCATTGAAGAAAGATTGCTGCTCACTAGGGGAGTGCAGCACTTAATGGGGTGGTTGGAGCAATTGAGCGATGAACCTCTTCCTCCCATCATTCTCCAAGCCTCCTAACTAATGCACAGTTTTTCTTTTATTCCGTCTAGTAAGCAGTAGACATTTTTTATAACTTTCATTATATGCTTTTGTATGCATGCTTCAACCTGTATGGTTCCATATATTTCCACTAATTGGCTGCAAGTGCACGTGTATACGCACACTTGTAAATTAGTCTTTTATCCTCAATTATATTGAATTTCAATATGTGTGTACTTTAAATAATCCTAATGCTTCATCTTCTGCAACCATATGTAATAAGATCTCGGTGTTTAGTTGAATATACATTCTGATTACTTGCAGAGCATAACTGTCTAAAATTTCTCTGTCGCACACCGGACTCATATTCCAGCAGTTTAGCTTACACACTGCCTCTTGTCATTTACTGTCCAGGGGGAAGAATGCAAGCATATATGGAGACAAAACTGAAAGGCTACTCTGCATGATTTAAGCACGAAAATTTATTTCACAAGCATCACACATGAACATCATTTTGTGTACCAACATCTCTTGCTACATTAAGCAGGTGGCAGGCAGTAGCATACTCCAAGAACTGAAGAGAACAGAAGAAATTAACCTACACTAAAATGTGTCATCCTGCAGGACCACACAGCTAGATTTGCCTACAGTGAGAACACAGAGCTTCAAACATAGGTCCACCAACAACAAAGCGTTGCAATACACACAACATATATCAGAAACTTATACAGCTCACATTCATTTACCATGGGCTCATGATATACTCCCTAATTAAGGGCAGGCCACAGGTGTTAGTGGAGTATGGTTAATAAATAAGCAAAGTTTTTTTTCAAATTAAGTACTATTTATGCAATTTATTGCATGAAAAATCATGAGATTCAGCTAAAAAATTTTGTTAGTGCACGGTTCAGGAACATCAACGACAGAAAAGGCTGCCAATTCAACAACAAAAAGTTCTGAGCAGGAGCTAGCAAATCCCACTTCAGCCAGAAGTTCGCAGTACGGACCAGAAGATGAGCCCAGCACAAAATCAGCTGATGCCCTATTAGGACCATATATACACTAAAAAAAAACTGTTCCTTCTGGGACAAATAAAACCACAGAAAAAGCAATTCCCATTAGCAAATCAACACCTGGGATATTACTGTGATGAGGTAAAACCATATCTTTTGATATAAAGTAAGAAAGAACAGTCACAGCCATTTAATTAAAGCGCAGTTGCAATTAACAATACGCCATTCTTCACCACATCATCTATCTGCAGTGTATATTAAAAATATTTCAATGTAAAAAAAAAACAGAAATGGCATGCAAATACAAAAGTACAGAAATGAAAAGGACAAAAATCTAATACTCTTATTGGCAAAAAAATCTAGGAAGACCACTCCATTACATTTAAAGAAAAGATTGAAAGGCTGCAAGTCAATCATCACAGTGCCAATTGCGTTGCTTCATTTATAGTCCCAACAGGCAACATATATATACATAACGCTAACATATATTTTTGCTGAAAGCAAATAATTCAATTTCTATGCTTTCAGCCTTAATTTTATCTTTAAATGTAAAAGAGTGATGGAAGCTCACAATGCATGCATTATAATATAAACTCAAGCAATGAAAAAACAAATGAAGGAAGGCATACACAGGAGGCATATATACTTCACGATTACAGTCTCTGAGCCACGCTGTCGCGCAAAGTTCCTGCCGAGACAGCACACTCTTCGTCGTCGTCGGCAGGCTCGGTTGGCGACACGTTGGTTCCGCTGTCCACCTCTTCCAGCATTTCTATCGCGTCGCCGCGCCTTCTTGCCTTGTTGTGCAGCACGCAAGCTGCCAGCACAATGTGCACCGCCTGGCTTATCCTTGCGACGTCGATGTAAAGGAGCCGCTGAAACCGCGCCTTCAGCAGGCCGAAGCTGCCCTCCACAACAACGCGCTGCCGACTGTGCGCATTGTTAAATGCCGTCATCCAAGGCTGCCAGTTGGTCGTGGACTGGCGGTACGGCGGCAGCAGCCACGGCAGCAACGGATAAGCAGCGTCGCCCAAAAGGTATCCTCCTGCGCGAATTAATTCACATATATTATATTTACGTAAGAAATAAAAATTAACGAGAACCTCCGGCGTATATGAACGACCGTAGCATATGTAGATATCTGCAAACACGTAATTCCGAGCATCAATATATCTATAGCTGTTGCTCACAGTTCAGCTTGGTTAAATTAATTTAGCAAGCGGGAACGATCGAGACGATTGATCGATCTCTTGCATATATGCGCGCGCCGCTTTCAGTTTTCTGAACTCTCTTCCGCGCATAATGCATGTATTAAACACGCATTAGTGATGTAACAATAAGAAGTTCTTTAACTCACCTTCGCATTTAGACTCTCCGTCTTTGAAAAGGAAGCTCTCGCGGAGAACCCTGGAGTCGTGCGCGCTGCCGGGGAAGCCGACGAAGACGTCAATGAAGACCATGTCAGCATTGCAGACCCCCTGGAGTATGATCGAATGAAACTTTTTTCTATTATAATAGCTTTCCTCCGACTCCGAGGGTCGAGCAATGCGGACATGGCATCCGTCGATGGCCCCGATGACGTCCGGCAGCACTCGTCCGCGACGGCCGATCTGGCAGAAAGCTGCCTTGCTGCGCTGTCGCTCGTCGGGGTCCGGCCAGCATATCTCCCTCTTGCTTATCGAAAACAAGAAATCCAAGATGCGGCTTATTGCCGCGTGTACCGTCGACTCACTGACATCAAATTTGTCGGCGATCTGGTACATCGTTGTTTGAGTTCCGATGTAGGTCAGGGCGATTAGCATTGTCTTGTGAGCAGACACCTGGCGCCGTCCTCGACATCCTTCCGGGTAGAAGGCCGATGCCTCAAATTCGCCAGTGATATCTGCGCACAAGCTTCGCGAAATACGAAAGAGCTTCCGGAATTCAAATTCTAAATATGTGGGAACGACTCGCTCCACATAGAGTGGGACCCTGTGGCGGTCCTGCCTCTCTACATGAGCCGCCAAGACAAGCACGACGCACTCGTCACCGTCGTCATCTTCGCTGCAGTCAACGGTCTCACTCCGGTCAACAGAATCGGTGAGCGCAGCAAGTGCAGCTACCTCTTCGCTCGACATGATGAAAGTGATCAGCAGACGACGCAGCAGACGACGCCGACGCGCGATCCGGCTGCTCGAAACTTTCCTTACGGTTTCCGGTGGCTGCCAGCTCACGTGACCATGACGCGTTTTCCTGTCAGGGGCTAACTTGCTGGCAGCCAGCGGGCTGCCCGAGCGTAGAAAATCGAAGAGGTCCAATGCTTTAGTCTTGTGGCAACTGCACGTGTTAGAAGGCAAGCAGCTTACTTTCTTCAGTGCAATGCAGCAGTTGCTTGGTGTCATCTGCTTGCACTCTTTGGTGTAGGGCTCACTTGTGTCCTAAGTTTCCTTCATGCAGGCCATTTTCTCTGCAGAGGAAAAGCGAGAAATTTTGCCGAAAAATCTGTGCACTATGGCAGTATATTTCGGTTAAAACCGACGAAAGAGGAAGCCAAACCTCAGGCTGCCACCTTTATCTGTGTACAAGCAAATGCTTTAAGTGCCAGCCCCTATTCATGGCTGATGGTCCCAAAACATTATGAATAGTAGAACCTAGGTGATCTCACAGGGTCACATGATTCGAAATTCATATCATCCAAAACTAACACTCTGTATGCAGAACCATGGGGAAATGCATTCACGCAGATCTGTTTACGGCTGACCGCATCTATAGCCGCGCCACCACTCACTGTTCGCGGTACGTACTGCGCGACTGGTGATCACAATGTCAGCGATGTACAGGCCGAGCCACTGCCGACTCTCGGCGTCGACAACTGCTAAATCGTGGAGCGTACAGCGCGATTGGTGATCGCGGCATCAGCCACGTGTCTGCCACGTGCTGCCACTCACCTCTTGCAGTGCGTACCGTACGACTGGCAATTGCGATGCTGACGATGTGCGGGCAGCGCATGGGCGAAGTTGCGGCTCACGCCCGCAACCTCGTTATGATACATTCGTATCATCTGTAATGGCGCAGGGAATGCCCAGAACTTCCAAAATTCTGCCCATTGTGCACAATGCTCTTTGGCAAGTGAATTTTGCCAATTTGTGTCATCTTGAAATTCGCATCAGAGACTCCACTGCAATGAAATGACAAACCAAGGAAAATATATTGCATATGACTACAGATGGTTTTTATTGAAGATGTCAGCACATGGGCACCTTACCTGTTTTTGCTAGCTCACCCAACAGTTGTTTGTGGTGAATATATGAGCTAGCTTATTCGTCCTTCAGTGCACTACTGACCAGAGGTGGGCAAATGCCCTCATTTTTACTTTTCCTCCCTCACCCTAAGTTTTGAATCCATGGCCCTCCCTCACCCTCGCCCTCATTTTGAAAAGTTATCCAGCCCTCCCTTACCCTCATTTTCGCTTTCAAAAATTTGCTGGCCCTTCCCTCACCCTCACTAACAGTCATTTTAAAACGAGCTATTTTTTTGTAGTCAGCAACTTCTGGCGATATTACTGAGTAATAAACATATAAGACAAGCCCTCAAGGCACTATTGGACGAGAGCCTACACGCTTATATTGTTGTGCATGTGCGTGTTGTTTAATTGAGCTATACGAGGCAAAACCAATACAGTTACGAGTTGAGACCCCAAAATATCGCTCTGCCTTTACTTCTGGTTCAAGTGTCTACCGACATATGAAGCAGATACTGCGCCATTTCCTTTCCCAAAATCCAAGTTTACCATTATCAATTTTACTTCTGGCACGCGCTGCATGCATGCGTGTGCCCTGCACTTATATTTCATTGTTATCTATATGCACGGCTCAAATGAGTCAGCGCATTGTTGTGTCTATGTACAAAAACTAATGTACACCAAGGATGTTTAGAAAACAATGCAATCGCTTTTACCATGACAATTGCAATAAGTGCCAAGTACAGAATAGACTCACAAGAAAAGTTTGTAGGTCACTTAATTACCATTACCCGACGACATTGCACTGGGTCTTAATCCGAATTTCACTGCTCCTGATCTCCCGCCATTTCATGCGTTTTGCTGCATGCTCGCCTGATGACCCTTCCACGCGCACAGATGGAAGATGATGAATCAATAAATCAATCAATCAAATCTTTATTTACATCATCCAGATGTTAGGGGCGCAGACAAAAAGCTCTCACTGGAGCTTGATTGCGCGCCTGCGCCCCTGTACAAGGTTTCAAGGTTTGTTTGATTACATATATTGGCAGCAACTAACAAAACAATTGCGTTTGAGAAAAAATAAGCGAGACACAACTGACTCGGAAAAAATAAAAAGAGAGATAAAAATAGACAAAAACAGGAAAAGAAATAAGATGCAAAAATACTGGTTTGTAAGACTAACACAAAGCATTTAGCAATAATGGTAAGAGGTAGCTGAGCATTTGACGTCCATAGTTAGTTCGTATTTGGGGAATGAACCATTTATCGCGGTTTCTTATGGCATAAGTGTGTTCTCTAGGTGTTAGTTGAGACAAAGTTTCAAGAAAATTACGATAGGTATTACTTCTCCTATATTGTTTTATTAAGTTGACATTATATAGCTCGTGTATTGGAGTTATGTGGAAGGCATTAAAAAGGGGTTTTGTTGTAACGTCGCGGGGGATGCTTGCAATGCTTCTTATGGCTCGTTTTTGGATTACATGTAACCTGTTTAAGTTTGAGAGTGTGGTAGTTCCCCATACCGTGAAACAGTAGTTTAAAACGGAAGCAAACATGGAATTATAAAGAATTAGTTTCACTTTTTGTGGCAGAAAATAGCGTAGTTTACTTAACACACCAGTTATTTTTGACAGCTTGTCCGCTGTTTTATAGACATGTGTTGACCACGATAAATGCTTCTCAAAATATACTCCAAGGCTTTTTACGACGGAGACAGCTTCTAAAGGCACAGGCCCAATCCGAAGTGAAATGTCGCTATCGCACACTATTTTATTTCTTGGCCTAAAAAGCACGACTTTTGTTTTATTTATGTTTATAGATAGTGAGTTGACGATCGACCAATGATTTAAAAGATGTAAACACGTGTTTGCTTGTTCAGTCAAATTTTGTATATTGCTAGAGTTGAAAAATAAACTGGTATCATCAGCATATATTATAAATGTTGGGCGTGGGTCAATGAGAACGATGTCATTAATGTAGATAATAAAAAGTAGAGGCCCCAATATGCTTCCTTGCGGGACGCCTGCTAAAACTGATTTCGGGTCGGATAATTTATTGTTAATTACTACTTGTTGTACTCGCGCAGATAAATAAGAGTTCAATATGTTATGAAAAATGCCGTGGAAGCCATAGAACTCAAGTTTAGCGAGCATTGTCTGATGATTAATGGAATCAAATGCCTTTGAGTAATCTACAAATACACCCAGAGTTAATTGGTGCTGTTCGAAAGATTGCAGGATTATTTCCTTTTGAGTTAAAAGCACTGTATCTGTGGAGTGGCCACTTCTAAACCCATGTTGATGAGGTGTCAATAAGTTATGTTTGATACAAAAGCTAATGATCCTTTTGTACAGCAGTTTCTCTAGGCATTTTGAAAAAATGGAGAGGATTGATATGGGACGATAGTTCGGCAAGTTATTTTTCTCGCCACCTTTAAAAACTACTGTCACCCTAGCAACTTGCATGGCTTGTGGGAAAACTCCCTGCAGAAAGCATAGATTAAATATATGCTCTAAAACAGGACTAATTAGATCAATGGTATGTTTAATAGGTTGAATTTTTAGATCATTTACGTCCCTTGTACTACTCGTTCGGAGAGCAAGAAAACAGCTTTCAATTTCACTGCGGTCCGTTGGTGATAAAAATGCACTACTGTGATTTCTAGATTTGAGATAGCTCAGGGAATCAGGATTATGTACACTGTTAACTAAAGACACGAAGTAATTATTAAAAGTATCTGCTAGTTCTTTTCCCGAAAGTTTCTGATTTTGGACTAAGATTTCTAGCTCGACGGGTTCCTGTTCTGTACGGTTTAGAACTTTATTTATTTCTTTCCACATGAGGTCGCTTCGATTTTGTACATTACCAGAAAATAATTTTTCCATGTATTCCTTCTTGGTTTCTCGAAGAAATGAAGTTACATTGTTGCGATATGATTTAAATTTGGCTAAGTCGTCGGAAGACCTAGTTTGAAGAAACCGTTTAAAAAGATTATTTTTCTTTTGAATCATATTTAAGCAACGACGATTTATCCAGGGCTTGAGTGCTTTACTAGGCCTCTTAGTTGTTTTATAAGGGAAACATTTATTGTACAAAAACTTTAGTGTGTTTATAAATGCGTCATATGCTTTGCTAGGGTCAGTAATTTTGTAGACGTGATTCCAGTCGACTTTTCGTATTTCATTACTGAAATTTTCGATAGTTTGATTTTTTATGCACTGGTATGTCATATAGGAAGGCTTACTCTTTCGAAATGCCGTTGGCAACTCGACAAAAAGAAAAATTGGCAGGTGATCACTAACTTGCGCTAGTACCACTCCAGACTTGATAAATTCCTTTGACACATTGCTACAGAAAACATCAATGGATGTCTGTGTTAATGGTCGCGTTTCTTCATTTATGAAGCATTTATGAAGTTGGTAAGGGCGTAACATTCGAACAACCTGTTTGCTTCTTGTGACTCAGGAGATGAGGACGAAAAGTCAATATTACGGTCACCACTTAGTATTAGCTTTAAGTCATTTTCGGTTACCCAAGATAACATTAGATCTAAAAAGGAAAAAAGGACTGAGATGTTCCCAGCTGGGGGACAATATACAGCAGAAAATACATTACTGCCAGATTTCAAAGAAATTATCTCATAATTTTCGTTCGTTTTTGAGAATTCTGGAATAAGGCAGCATTGGAAACATTTCTTAGTAGCTATCAACACGCCTCCGCCCTTTTTATTCAGGCGAGATTGGAGATAAATATCGTACTGCGGCAGTTTCAGTGGCACCGTATCTTTTTTATACCACGTTTCGGTTATCATAATAACATCAAAATCAAAGGTAAAAGCATCCAAAAGGGCAACAACTTCATCCTCTTTGTTACAGAGTGACTGTGCGTTCAGATGAAAAAAAGTTGAGGCTTTTTTGTTTTTTGCGTACAAAGATGAAGCATCATTATGTGTAAAGAAGCCGGATACCACATTAGTAACAAAAAGAATGCATGGGAGGGGACGCCTAGTTTATCTTGTCTAAGTCTTTTAGGCAAGCGATCCTGACCACATCCGAACTTTCGTTCCTTCTAGCTAGAACGTGGCCATGACGTGTCCAGACGAATTTCCAGCTTTTCTCCTTTTTACGCGAAATTGCCATTCCTAGCAGCTTTTTCAGGGCAGGACACAAGTGCTCATTTATGTAAATGGAAGTTTGTCCGGGGTGGCCAAGGTCGCTTGTAGTCATATTAGTTTTTTTCGCCTTTGTTAGAACGGTGTCCCACTTCAAGCGGTTGCGAAACTGCACAATGTTGTTCGGGATTGTGGTATTCTTGGTAGGAACACGGTGACAAGCATCAATGTCATCGAGCACTATGGACTCATTGATCACTTCACCAACCCTCTGTAATGTGTCTTGAAGGTTCTCCTGCTCAGTTTCGGGAACACCCTTAATTTCAATGTTTTTATTTCTGGAAAACTGCTCTAGAACAGTGCATCGCTGTTCAAAGTCTTCTACAAGCTTCTTGAGTCCATCACGCTCGGATGACAGTGTAGCATTTTCAGCTCTGAGTACCTTGTTTTCTTCCTTATTAAGCGCTGTAAACTCAGCAGCTATGTCATCAAATTTTTTGGAGCAAAATTCAACACTGTTGGATAATTCGCGGCACTCTTTCCGAACATCCCTCTCGATTGAGCTACGCAACGAAGCAATTTCCTTTCGGAATTCTATTCGGAGTTCTTCACGTAGCTTCTCGACATCAATAGGCATATTTCACAGGCAACGTCAGCTTGGCAGCGACAGCAGCAAAAGGTACTATAATACTATAAACGTAAAAAGGAGCAATAACCACAGACCTGTGGGTGACAAGAAAAAGCGTGCGGTCGGTCAGGCTTTGTCCCGCTGCCCCTGTCGCTGCCAAGTGAGGTAGACGCTGGTCCGATGACGCTTATGTAGTTGATGGACCCTGGTGGTGGTTCCCTGTCGTTGCAGCCCTCGGCGAGGAGCAGAAATAACTTGGGAGACGTAGGCACCGCAGGCGTTGCCGTGACGTCACAAAAAGACCACGCTTTCAAACTACAGCGTGAGAGACTCAGTTTAACACGCATGAACGCTGGTACGTGACGAAGACGACGACATCGCAAGCACAGCTTGAGAGCTTGGAAGTTCATTCAGGCAGGATGTCAAGATTTCTACCAACTGATTGTTCATTTGAGGGAAGTTTAGTTTTGGTTTTTGGGGGTTTAACGTTCCAAGCGACTCAGGCTATGAGAGACGCCGCAGTGAAGGGCTCCGGAAATTTCGACCACCTTGGGTTCTTTAACGTGCACTGACATTGCACAGTACACGGGCCTCTAGAATTTTGCCTCCATCGAAATTCGACCGCCGCGGCCGGGATCGAACCCGCGTCTTTTGGGCCAGCAGCCGAGCACCATAACCACTCAGCCACCGCGGCGGCCATTTAAGGGAAATGTATGAACAGACCCACTTTAAACCGGAGTGGCACTCCCTCTTGGTGGTGTGGCCAGCCTTACCTCGCATCTAGTGCTCTGCTGCTCTGTCTTTTTGCGATGTGTTTTGTCGTATTTCCTAAACGGTTTGTACATAATTTAGTTAATGTAAATATAATATATTTTCAATATAATAAATATCATGCTTAAAGAAAGCTGTGGTGATGGCATAGTGGTCTGAAGCAGCGGCCAGTGTAACCGATTTTTTAGCGCCGCCGCGGGATTGGATCCCGCTCCCCCAGCTATGAAGTTATTTATTTCTTTAGTGTCTGTCCCCAGTGTGATGCCGACTTCCGCTGCAGTCAGGCTCTTATGCTGTCGCTTAAATTAAAACATTAATCAGGCCACTTCAGAATCAAATGTGTCCCTAAAATGCAGCATTTGGGCTGAGCAATGGTAATCACTAAGTCCTTGAGTCTGGAATGAACAATCCTGTGGTTGCCATTTTAGTGCCTTAGCACTTCCACTCCGCCGAAAAGCGGTTGGTTGTCTGCCTGTCCGAAGCCTGCATATAGCACGTGGGCCACCTTGGTCCCGTGACGATGTGAGGTCATCACAAGCTTCCCCCCGGATTGTGAGCGAACTGCCCACCGTGGCAGTTCAATTAATGCTTAGTCGCGAGAGATTCCTCAGGAACAGCATGGGTCGCACAAGCCCCACCGATGGCAACACCTGCCATCGCAGGGCAGTGGCGCGTCACTTAACTGTTGCAACTCTGCACCAGGAGTGGAATCAGTACTCCCAGGGATCTTTGAATGTAGAGAATAACCAATTCTACCACAGCACAAGTCTTAAATGATGCAATATCACGCAAACTTATGGGATATGATATGTCAACCAAAGTGAGCAAGTTCAGGCATAGAAAGTCAAGATAAACCATGCAAAACAGGGGCTAGTGGTGCTAGATCACGGTAATTCGTAGTTAACCTCAAGCTAAACTGCCCGTGATTTCTTGCTTTCACATCTACGCATCATCCAAATGCTGAGTGTAAATTCCCTACCATGCCTGCAAGAAATTTGGTTCATAAAATCAGGCGCACAATTACGTGGTAACACGTCTCACCAGAGATAGAAATGAACCAAGACATGTTCCTGTTATTTGGAGAGCAGTGCAACCTTTTCTTTTTTAGCACATCGTACAATGCAAGGCAGAGCGGGCAATGATGGTTAAGCTGCTGCTTCAGTTTCATGCTTAGACTACAGTGGTTGGCTTTGCCCACCACATTGCAGCACCGTTTTCCTATACTGCAATTCTAGCGAAAATAGAAAGATGATACGACTCTACTGAACTACTCACAGTGTGAATGAAAAAATTCCACACCAACGCCGCCAACAGGCTTTGATTCGACAGTAAAATTTCGTAGAAGCATTTTGTGTGCCGCAGCCAGCTCTTTGAAACCTCAATAAGCTGAAATCTGACTTCATTCCTGGAAACAAGGCTTAGAACTTGGGAGTTCAACAGACTGACTAAACATAATTTCTCTATGTTTTACTCCGCACTCTGATCATCTGAAAGACTCCGGGCTATTAATGAAAATGTTGACTGCGGTACCACGGTTCCTGTTGCCCGCACTCTGATCATCTGAAAGACTCCGGGCTATTAATGAAAATGTTGACTGCGGTACCACGGTTCCTGTTGGACCAGCGGCCACCCGCAAGGCCCGGCAAGTGCCCGCTTGTTAGCGCACTCTTTAGGGTGTTTCACCTAAGACTTTACACAGTTTTTAAAAATAGGCTTTTTAAATTAGAAGAATGCTTTTTTCGGCATAGCATTGTCAGCAGTGTAGTACATCACGGCAACAGAGAGGGCGTGCGGCCCCCCCCTTTCGTGTTCACCAAGTGTACCTCCATACTGCAGAAACTAAGTCTTCCCCGGGAACCTTCACCCCAAGAACTAGTGCTTTGATCGGGAATTCATAACGGGCTGCACAGACAAAAAAATGTTAGCCAGGAGTACTGTTCCAGCCACCACCCTCGTCCTCAAACAGTGCATCTTGCCCTCCCTCACCCTCACCTCACTATGTCATTCCTCCCTCACCCTAGTCCTCTTTGATTTTCTTGCGCCCATCCTCCCTCACCTCACAGAGTGAAATCCTCATGAGGTGAGGGTGAGAATGCCCTCATGAGGATGCTCATCTCTGCTACTGACAGCGAAGCCTCATTACCCAAACAATTTGACTAAGCTGACCTGCTCCTTGTGCACTTTCTGCAGATTTTTCAGGCTCATGCTGCCCAGTGTTGTGCATATAAATGGGGTACACCTGTTGCATGCTCCCCCACAGCATTTATTACAGGGCAGGACCTTTTCTATAGCACAGTTGAACATGCAAGGCCACCGCCAGTCACCTTCTAGAGCGCACAACAGCACAGTCCAAAGTCAGCTGTGCCCCCAAACAAGATAGTGCAGCTACCACAAGGGGCTCACTTCTTGTTGATGTAGACCACAATCGCACTGGTCCCCCTCGACACGTTGTGCGTCTTCATGTGCACCTGGAGCGACTCGACATTAATAAAGTCCCGCTGGCACACCTCGCACGTTGCCACAGGCCGCACGGGCTCGTGCTCAGATGCCACGTGCTGCTTGAGGTGCAGCTTGCGGGGAAAGCCTTTGCCGCACTCGGAGCAGACGAAGGCACGCTCGCCCGTGTGCTTGCGCATGTGTGCCTGCAGGCCGGCAAATTTGGCAAAACCCCGCGAGCACACCTCACACTGGTGGGCATGCTCGCCCGTGTGCGTCTTGGCATGCGAGGCCAGCGCAGTGGCCGTGGAGAACTCCTGCGGGCAGATCTCACAGTGGAACTGGCGCTCCTGCGAGTGCTTCTTGCGATGCGAAGACAGGTTCGAGGCCGTGGAGAAGCGCAGTGGGCACAGCTCGCACTTGTATGGCTTCTCGCCAGTGTGGGTGCGGATGTGGCGCACCAGCGTGTTGTTGAACGTGAAGGACCGGTTACAGATGGTGCACGTGTACGGCCGCTCTCCCGTGTGTATCTTCATGTGCGCATACAACGTGGAGGCGGCGTTGAAACGCTTCTCACAGACACGGCATGCGTAGGGCCGCTCCTTGGAATGAGAGTTCTGATGAACCTGCGCATTCGAGTGCAGTGCCCGAGATGATGTGCCAGGTTTGAACAAACAAAAAGCACTCAAGTTGTGGTGATCAAGCATATCAACACACACTACACGCTCCAAATCTGCACTTCCTGCCACTGCATACTGAGCAATCATGGCTAACAGTATGTATAGTCCTTTAAAAGACATCATATAAGGTACATCTGAAGAAACAACGGTAATTACTGCATATTGCTACATATAAGTCAACTGCAAATATTAATATGCCCAACTCTCAGCTCTCTCTGGCAAAAAAAAAAAAAAATGACTTCAAATATAGTTTGACGCACACATCTCCCCCAACCCCCCACCCACCCCTTTTTCTCCACAAGGTGGCATCATGACACCCAAAAGCAAAGACCGCGTAACTATGCAATCGCAAGGCCAGCAGACAGAAGGAAATGGAGATCAAAGGCAATAAATTTACTCTATCCTGCTCTTAGTACTTGCATGGTGGCCGGCTGACTAGCGGCAAATTGAACCACCGAATAGTCCTGCAGCTTCAGATTCTGGCACGATGCATGTTCCAGGGATTACCCAAAGTTTTCTCACATAATCTTCAGGGAAAGCGAATGCCAGCATGAGTGAGCCGGGTAAACGGAACGCAATTCTAATTTTCGTAGTGCAACCGATCTGCACTGTTAACTATTTTTTTTAATGCTATACCATTAAAAGCCTCATTGGAGGAAAAAAATCCCATGCGGCGTCCTGCAGCATCTGTCATGAAATTCGCTGATTGGTCGATGGAGTGTGCGATATCATTACACCATGTACATGGCCGAGCGCAATGGCAAGCTCTGCGTCAGTTGATGCACTTGGTTGTGCACAGATGTGTTTAGCCAGCTCTGGGTATCAAGCAAGAATGAAGCTAGAATGAATTCCGCGTGTGTCTACTGCAGGCTTTCGGAAAGGTCACTGCAAGCAGAGAGGACAACCATGGAAGCATGCCACTAAAGATTGAGGATAAAACTCCAGTAAGCATAGCGATAGCCTGTGTTGTGGCTTTTGCACATCAGCCACACAATCGAAATGGTGCCCTCTCAAATGCATCTCTAGTTTCGGAAACAAAAACAATGTAAAAGGCTCACAAGTTCCCAGTTTCTGCTCGGCTCTGATGTGTGCATGGACACACTAGCAAAAGCTCTGACCACCATTAAAGGGGCATTAAGGACAACAACTGTATGCAATTTCTGTCCATAGTTCTGTTCTTATTTTTCCCGCCACTATTCAGCCTCGTGCTGGCGACTGCATAGTTCTGTGCATAGTGAAAATGCTCACTGTGAAATATTAGAATCAAATTGTGAGTGAATGCGTCAAAAATGACCCGCAAGCTGCCACCAGAAGAGACTATATGAAAAGGTCCAGCCTGCTCAAATGCATCTTCTTGATGTGTGCGTCACTCTGTAACATCAAGAATGTTTTGCACATTCTAAAGCTAATAAACAGCCAATCATGACACAAAGTGGAAATTCTGTCCACATTAGAAATTTAACAACCAAAAAATTTTGCCACCTAAACTATTAATTCAGGCTTTAAGAAAGAAAAAATTTGTTATTTTCCAGTGCAAAAAACTAGCAGCTGATTTTTGGCAGGGATGTGCAAAATTTTATACAAAGTGTCATAATTGATGAAAATAGTAACATTGAAGTGCTGCAACTTATCAGATTAACACCCAAAGGATCATGGAAATAATTTCTATTTCGAATGTGCATATTACACTCGATATTGCAAAAAGAAAAAAATGATGTTAGTACTGATGGAAAAATATGTCTGCACAAAAATGCCAGACGATATACTAGCCTGCTCCCCGTTTTACAAAATATCATTTAATATGTTCCTTATGTGGCATAAAAAGCCAGTTTATTTACGAGATGAAGGGTTGAAAACATTGGTTTTTGAGGAACGGAAATGGTGCACTTTAGTGGAGGCTCCAAAACAATTTCCGCTACCTGGGGATATTTAACATGCACTGACACTGCACAGCACAGGGGCGCGTTTTGGGTTTCGCCTCCACTGATACACAGCTGCTGCGGCTGGGTTTGAGCCCAGAAACTCCGGCTCAGTAGCCAAGCGCCCTAACCACTGCGCCAGATGAAGGACGGGAAATTCACCTGAACAAAGAAGTCACTGCTAGGTGCAGCCCACTCCGAGAAAAAGCTGTGGATTCACTGTGCGCACAGTTGGGTACATAGAGTGTCAAACTGTTAAACATGTCTCACAAAAGGCACTGCACGTTTTTGCTCATGTATGTATAACGATCACTCCTTCCACATTACTACGATGCGCCTCCCAATGCCAGCATCAGAAAATTAGGCACACTGTTCTGCCAAGTACAGTATAATCTCGTTACAACGAACTTCACGGGACCGCCGAATTTAATTCGTTATTTTGAAATACCGTAGTACTGAAAAACCTTTATTTTCATGTCAGTAATGCATCACAAGAACTAAAATTACGTACCTTTGCAGCAGATTTATGTATTGGTAAGTAAATAATAAACGATAACGCTGGGCACAGTTTAACTACAATTTATTGCTTGAAGAAGTCTGTTATCTTCTTCTGGCGAGTAGACGACAAGCGCTACAGGACGAACGCCTCCACATCCTCGACCTTCCTGTGCACGTCATCGGGGACATCTTTTCAGCGCCCGAGGAATGATCGGGTCTTTTCTAGAAAGACTAGGACATCTGAGCCGGAAACAATCTCTTCCTCTTCGTGCGCTGATCCAGTGTCGGCATCGTCTTCGTCGCTACTACATTCTTCTTGCTCATACACTTGATTCACGATGTCTTCGGTGGTGAGCTCCACGGATGTAGCCGCCACGCTGTCGCTGTCCACATAATTCGAAAGTCGCTGTCCACGGTAGTTGCCCAGTCGCAGACGTTTTCTTGAGGGAGCGACTCTCGATGCAGTTTTATGATCTTGCCCCGATCTTTGAGCATCGTTGCATTTGTTGACTGTGTGATGTCAAGCTCCCTGCACAAGTCCACTTGCTTTTTTCCAGCATTCAGCTGCAACAAAATGTCCGCTTTTTCTTTAAGCGAAAACTGGCGTCGGTTCTTTTTAACGCGGGGGCCAGGAGAACTCATTGTCAGCAAAGCTAATACACAACACAATCACAGCGCCGATAACTGCAGATCCTACCGTTCGCTGTCGACGTGGTGACACTGCGCTGAATAGGCTCAAGACCACGGCGCAGTATGCGACCACACGCTGGATGGATGATAATGGCCTTACCCTTTGTATCGGGCGGCAGCTTGCTCGCCTAGCCTATAGGTCCGTTCGATTCGCCTGCACTACGTGAACTGGTTCTCGCGGTGCTGCGCTTCGCCATTCGTTTCAGCGGTGCAAGATGGCGCCGTCTGCACGACGCCATTCGTTTCAAAAAAGTGCAGAGGTTGTTCAGGTCTAGTTCAGGAAAGTGCAGGAAAACTGTGCACCTCCTCAATGGTCGGTGCCAAAATGGTGCAGCTGCAGCCGCCATGGAAGCAGATGACAGCTTGCGCGACGATGGCTTGCGCTTTACGATAAACGGCGGATATACTCAAATTATTCCACTCGTCGATGATAACAGTGCCTCACACGGGCCCGCCGACTCTCATGGAACGTGAGTGGCCACCCGAGAAGGCGGCGACGGAAGTGGGAACGGCGGCCCTCGCCGGCACCTTGCGTCTCTTGACCATCGTGCTCTCTACGCACCCGTAACCGGCGCCTTTACTTTCTACTAATAAAGTTATATTAGTACTCTAAGCCGGTTATGTTAACTAAAAAGTAAACACGTGCATACAGCGCATGATGCACGTTGTTGTAACAACCGCTTAACAAGCAAGTCGGCGCGCGCACACCTTGATCAGTCGTGTTGCAGTAAAAGAACACACGTGCGTTTCGCTTAGCTGCCGCGAGGTTGCATCGAGGCTGATTCATGGCAACACTTTGCTGCGATATGCTGTTTGAAAACTTCACGCGGTTCGGGATGTTGGAGGCCGTTGATTTGGGCGCCACGCTGCTGGCTGCAATTTGTTGGCGACGACAAGGCTAGCAGACGACCAGGCCTGCACTCGACCATTCGTTTTGGAAGTAGGCAGCACTTGAACTGCTGGAACTGGCGCTGCACGCTCGCGGCACCGCCACGGCACCGCTGCGGAACTTTACAGAACTGGTGCAGGGAGTGCAGGCGAATCGAACGGACCTTATATTCATTCAACGCGACACTAGCGTTGATGCCGATGCCGCTGGGGCTGTATCCGTTGCAACGGGTTCCCCAGCGCATAGCTGCTGCTTCGGATGATAGGCGTCAGCTTCAGGGATTTGGTACGAAACTTTGACGGAACTTCGCAATAACGAAGCGTCGTGGGATGATTGCGAGATTAAATTACATACGTTAATCTGAAATATTCGGTAATTTGAAATTCGTAGTACTGAAAGTTTTTTACATTTAAAATATAGGCATTTTGGCGGGGATTTTAAAAAAAATTCGTAAATCTGATGTTCGTAGTAACGAGGTTTTACTGTAGTATGCACATTTGTAGCCTAAAAACATCCTTTATATGGATTATCTCATAAGTGCAAAGCCCAAGAACTCTTGTTTAGTTACTGCTCCAAGGTCTTACTGAAGCATCACTCATTGAGAGTGAGGCTATTCATTCAACATTGCGGCAAGCTTGGATCTACATTGAGGCTCTTTCCAGTGCCGGCTGGGTACATTGTGAACAGCCACAGCCATATGCCCCGGTGCTGTGCCTGATTAGGCTGAATCTGGGTAGTAAACTGAGGAACTCTGAATGGAAAGTGGAAGTGGATGGAGCAAAAGAAAAAAATACCAGGTGGAATGCTAATAAGACACAACAAAAAACGAGAAGGAAAGAAAGCACAGGTGGCACTTCAAACAAAAAAGAAATGATAAAAAGCAAGAAGGAAGAGTTCCACTGTCAATATAACCAGAATGCTTCCCCGACAAGCAGCCTGACATCAAATGTTCTGCACAGAGCAATAAACCAAAAATGTTACTGTAAAGGTTTCTTTCACTTTGTGCATCTATTTCAAAGCTACCCACAATTTGTTGTCTGCATTGCCTAAACAAGTTTCCACTTCTACCACACCGCACAGCGCCGAGGGCAGCTACTGGCTAGATCCTTTCCCCAACAGGTGTCGATATCAAGCACAGCTGCACAGGAGTGGTACCGCTGGTGTACGCATGCACACATGCAAACACACTGGAATAGCTGGATGGAGTGCAGCATGGCAAACATCTAGCAGAGCCAGACAGAAAACCTCCAGCCTCACATGCAGACTAAATGACAAGAAAAGTAGGACAGCCTCAGAGTTGTTCCCAAGAAAAAATTTTCTACCACCATGACCACTGCAAACTGACGTGATAGAACTTTTGACAAGTTGTTGCTGTAGGAGAGTCTACAGGCACTGCCCTTTGATTCTTTACAGATTTTGATATTTCAATAAGAACTGTTCTGTGGCAAAGCTTTAGGCTGAAGTTGTGCAGCTGGCATCAGCCGTTAGCATGTGAACTTTGCTTGGCATTGATAAGTATGCGTTCAGATTGGTTTTTGCTAACTTATGCCACCCTGTGTCCAAGTCTTTGCTCATACTGTGCATTAGCACAAGAGTCTGCGAAAGCAGTTGTACAAACACATTTATGACATGTATGGCAACAGTAACCTCAGCTCTGCACTGTATAAGTCCAAGTGAGGAACCACACACTCACCTTGAAGTTGGCAGGATCCTTGAAGGTCTTTGAGCACACAGAACATTGGAATGGCTCCTCGCCTGTGTGCCGACGCATGTGCACCTTGAGCGAGGTGCTGTGCCGGAAGCACTGACCACACACCTTGCACGGGTAAGGCCGTTCCCCTGTGTGGATGCGTCGGTGCCGCCGCAGGTGGAACACTGTCGTGAACTCCTTGCCACAGTCCACGCATGCGTGCTTGGGGCCCCCAAGAAGACCATCAGCGTCCCTGCTGCCCGCACTGCCACCCACACCAGCTGCTGCTGCTTGTGCCACATGCTCAGCCAGGATGCAGTGCGCCTGGTCGTCGACTGTGATGATGTCACCAAGCACCCAGATTTCACTGCTCTTCTCGCATGGCTCCACCTGAAGCAGACACAAGAAAAAATACTTTCTTGAAAAATCAAGGGTGTAAAACAAGAGGCGCACCTGATGGTCAAGGAAGCGAGCCAAAATCCCAGAGTGCAAGGCAAGATGGGAAAAAATTCCATTTCCGATAATACAAATGCAAGCAGTTCGATGTAGTGGTGACTGACAAAACAAATGTGTTATGAAGAAGGGTTGAAGTTCTCAGTTTAGACCGAAAAAAAAAAGTAAACGACAAATGTATGCCGAATTCAATTTCCAAAATTCGGCTTTGACCAAACAAAAAAAGTCAGTATTCTTGGCATGCATGTCACAGCTAGCTGGCTTTTGAGTATGAAGTGTGCTCAGTGAAAGGCGAAAATTGACAAAGTACTGCAGACTGATGCGTAGCGAGATGGTGTACTGTTGGTTTAGGTAGCACGGATGTGTATTTTGAGGTCTCTCCGTCCCTTACATGCCTCTGCAGACTGGGAGGCTCTATCTTGTCATCATGCACAGTCTGTTGGCATAGCATTGTTTACTGTTAGGGTGGCTACTTGTTTAAGCAGGCATCTTCACTGCATGCGAGGACACTTGAAACCACATTTAAAAGTCACAAAAAAGTGTCATGTTCTGTCTACTCAGATGGCTAAGCGGCAGTTCCATTGCTGCTGTTAACACATAGACCATGTGATGCCCCCTCATCACACTCAAGCTAGCGGAGCCCAGATAACATGGCAACCATCCTTCAAATCAACTTTTACTTGCATTCTGTTCTGAAGTGCCATCATTTACCTTCCTTTACATTTTTATTGGCCTTAGCATTTCCTTCTGCAAGAAGAGCTATAAGCACTTCACCAGTAATTAGTCACCATTTGTGTAATATTAAAGGCAAATCAAATGCTCAGCCTGACAGAAAAGTAAAGATAAACTGTAAGTGAATTTTCACTGCACATGAATACCACATTATATATAAAAAAAAAGATAATTCAAGCACAGAAAATAATTTTCACTGTAAATAAAGAACTGCATCCTGAAATTAACACTTAAATAAGTGCACAGAAATTCCAGAAAGTAAAAACCGAAAACTCCAAAGCTTAGTTATGAACCAAAAAGTATTCGTTGAAATATTGAGGGACACAGTTTTATGGCATCGGTGGAGATGCATGTGAAATCTGCTCTCAAAGTGTAATATCTAAAACATGGAATGCCATTTTCCGGGGGCATTAACAGTGTGAGACAGACTGCTTGACTTTGTACTCAGGGGCCTGCACAAGCTGTTGCTTTGCTGCTACTCTTCCGGTGAAAACACCATTAAAATTGTTCTCTCTCATGATAGTGTGTGGACAATGTGAACCCACTCCAGGCTATGTGGACTTCCCACTGTTGGCAACACTGTCCACTGTAATGCCGATGCTACATGGATGTTTCAAATGCCATTCGGCTCTGCTGCGAGTCTTGTGATGGTACACAAGGCTTTCCAAGGGCAGCTGGTTTAACCTTGTCAGAACCGCAAGTTTTTAGTGTTTTACCAGAGATTATTTGTCACTGGATTTAAAACCCTTCCCAACAGTCGATTCAAACTCGTATACATGCATTTTACTTGCAAAATCAGCTGGTGGCAGAGTGCATTTCATTTTTTGAGTCTTTTTTAGCTTATGAAAGCTTATAAGAGAGTATTTCAGGTACGAATCCATGAGACTAAGCACCATTCACTTCCAAACAGTGACTATTGAATCGTTTTTGGTTTTCATGTCATTAGTCTGAATCGAGTCACACGTCAGGAAAAAAATCTTCAATGTTTCTAAATCAATTTTCTAAGCAATACATGCCTATTTTGCTGCTGAATGAACTAAAACATACCCAGAAAGAGCTATACAATTGGCTTTTAATGATAATAAATACTGGATGGAGTTGTCTGCAGTGTCCCTTTAACTATTGCTGGTAAAATGGTAGTGGAGCACTAGCAAATCCAATTGAGTTCCGATTCTGACCCGAAATGCAATCGCCATTTGGCTCTCTGTCGTGTCAGTGTATCTGTGCAGCACAGGTATTAGTTTGCACATGTAAAATTTAAGCTTTCTCTTCTTTGCTGAACTGACGAACCACCACTTTTCAGTTTTTAAATTATTTCATGTCCTGAAACGTTCTGGCCAACTGGTCAAAAAGCCCATGGATTGTTTTTACTTTTTTCTTATGCAGGAACAAGTAAACAAACATGCAGCAAACTAAACAATTATGAACACTGACTACTTGCTGTTCACCCTTTTCCTGGTGCTTTTTCATGTTTGTCGCTGGATTTAGCACTTGAATGCCCGAACTGAACATGTCCTAACTATAACCCGACTATACAGCAAGGCATTAGGAGCCTGATATCGGTGCATCCAAGCATGGGCCCGAGCCCAGCCCTGGCCAAGGCTCATCAAAACACCACTGCATTTTCCAGCCCAGCCAGGCTAGGACAGAGTTTTTTCGGTAGGTCCAAGCCTCTGCCACTTGCTATGAAACATATCAATATATTTGGTACCCTTCTGACTATGACCAGCAGTCATTTCCGCATATTTTAGCAACATCTTTACAAAGCCCATTTCTACCTATCTGGTGCCTTAAAATAATTTCGGCGGTTTATTATTTGGTGCCTGCAACATTTACTATCCAAAGGTCCAGCCTTTAGCCTTGGCCATCACGTTTAAATACTCACTTGATCACTGAATACATTCAACGTTAAAGGCCCTTTAAAAAGATGTCCGGTGGCACTGCCTCTGTTGTACTATCTTTTGGCCCCAGCTGGAAAACTTTCTTTTGCATACCTTGCAAAGAACGGTGGAGCCATTATTGTCGACAGTCACCGCAGAAGCCATGACCTCAGCTGTGATGTCTTCCACTTGCTGCACCTCTTCCACCGCCTGCACCACTGTGCCATGAAACTCTACCTCCTCAATCTCCTCGTCAGGCACCAAGATGGTCTCAACAATATCAGAGGTCTGCAGCTCACTAGTGGCAGCCTCCATCACTTCAGCAGCCACTTCCAGGGTTTCCTCAGACACCACTTCTGGCATCACATCCACCTCATCATCTAGGACTTGGTCGCTCACCACCTCAACGCCATCCGGGCCTTCGCTTTTGACTAGCATCTCACAGGATGGCAGCATGCTAATAGACATCTCGGTCAACAACTCCTGCGGACTGGGCTGGCCGGACATGGTCCCCCTAGGGGCAAAAGAAACAGGAAAAGGAATGGGCACGAGCAGCACTCAACCACAGAGTGTGCCTAAATTTCACAGAAAACACGCCAATGTGACACTTTGCATGGGCAAATAACGTGTTTCATCCAAGATTCACCAAAAAAATGTGCATGTACTTTTCAGATTAATCGTTCAAAGGTGTTACAAACAGCAATAAAAAAGCATGTGCAAAACTGCCATACACAGACATTAATATAGAAGGATACAACTTACAAGCAGCAATAAAAGCACATGCAAAACTGCTATATACAGACACTACTATAGAAGGATACAAATTAAGAAACAACAGCTGATAACAGTTCCATGGCATCTGTATTAATCCTTTGACCAACTAAAACAGTGTGCGAAATCAGTTTTTAATGTTTGACAAACCAGAAGCATCATAACCATAGAGATTGTAATTTCGTCTAGTGATCACATTCTTGTTTAGGTAACAAGAAAAGCTTTAACAATTACCTACATTTTGTCATGAAGGAATTCTGTTCAGCAGTCCTGAATGGGGGCTGCAGCTTCACTGCAGACTTGAGTTGCATCTGACGATATCATTTGGTACCAATTTCACTCAAACAACAATCCCATTAACTGAAATTGAAAAGCAATAAGCTTGACTCTTAGGCTGAGTCCTAACAAAAGTTTCAATCTGCACCTTCAGATGTTTCTTCCAGTTATAAACCTCACTAAACAAAGCTACAGGGAAGCTGAAGTGCTTTATTCTGACATTTATTTTAGTATAATTTTAGATTTCAAGCACACCAGAATGACTTCATTCCATGCTGAACCACTAACATAGTGGGAAACTGCAATTCTGCCAGAGTGATCTTAACATGCTTGTGACATATTCTCACTGCCTATGCAGGCACGCCAGAAATCACAACTGCTGTATGAAGGCCTGCAGCAGCCATGAAACAGACGTTGAGTCCAGCCCCATTCCTGCTTCAAACAGCAATGTTTGCATGAAAATTTTCTTTGACACAAGTTGTACCATTTCACTTTGAAAAAAAAAAAAAAAGGCCAAAATGTGTCAGTTCACTGGAATGTATTAAGAGACAATGCCCTTTATTGGCCGTGCATTGATAAATGAAAAAAGATGACTGCAGTCTTGAGACGAATGGTGCCTTGGGACACACCACTTCCAGGATAATCGCGTTTGGTGTCAGCTGCAGAGTTAGTACAGCTACCAGTACCTTCTACTGGGAAACTCATGGTGTAAATTATCCTCTCAGGACGTGGAGTGTAAATTGTGTCACCAATTTTGTTTTCAAACCTTTAAAATATGATTACCTTGTCCCAAATAATGACTGAAATGTTCTTTTACTGCACTTGACCCCTTCCCTGTGTGCTGGGAAGTGCCCAACATAGAGAAAACAAATTTCCAAAGTGCAGAGGCAAATTGGAGCTTTCAATGCCCAAATATGCACTTTTGTATGCTGGTTGCCCTGTTAAGGGTGCCAGTAAGTGCTTTACTGCTTGTTGAAATACATGTTAATCTACCAGTTTTTTGACCGCCACCGTAAAACATGGTCGTACTGACATCCACTTATTTGGGAAACTTTCAAAAGGAGGAAAGTAATAAGACTTTGAGCAATCTCAGTACACAGCAGCAAATGCTTGAAAAGTAGTTGAGAAAGTGCTTTTTACGGTAGCAAACTTCTTTCCATGGTTGCTGCACCTACTATTAGCCAATAGACTGGACACATCCTCGACTGCCAGGTCTAGTAGACTTACTGACTGCATGCAAAAGCTGTTTATCAACAAACAGAACCTAACTTGAAAAAAGAAAAATTACAGCAATTTTTGGCTGTGTACCGATCTTCAATGCCAACACTTTTCTGAACATTATTCTATGATTCACGTGCTTGTAGCTTCATTCACGTGCTTCATAGCCACAACCACTTGGATTTCAAAACCAAACTGCAAGTAACCAATCCTGCTTCTTTTTTTCTTCAGCTTGCAGTCACTTACACTTTTGCTGGAAAAAAAAAAATCTACTTTGCAGGTAAAACTATGAGTTTCTCTTTCCAAAGCAGATTCTTCAGCAGCAATATGACCGTGCAAAAGGCATATGACATGTTTTAATGGGCGCTGGTGTGCTTTACTGAGTGTTCACTTTCCCACACAAGGCATGCTATTCCTTCAGTCTCTTGAGCTCATTCTGAAAATAACCTGTTATGGTCTTTGAAGCGAAAAGCTTCACTACACCAGCTTTTAGAGCCATCAGCGGGGCTGCAAGTTTGACCTTGAATGTAGCTAGAGGTCAAACCATGAGCATAACTGGTGGTAGTCAGGTTCTACACATGACGTCAGCTACAGCAGCGACACCAGCGGCTGTTACACCAACTATCTCAACTTTGACCTTTGGCCAAGTATCTGCCGCACTGCATTCGCAAATCATGAAAGTGGGTTCTGCCTTACTTGGCACGGTGGCTCAGTGGTTAGGGCGCTTGGCTACTAATCGGAATTCCCGGGTTCGAACCTGACCGCGGCGGCCGCGTTTCGATAAAGGCGAAACGCTAAGGCGCCCGTGTGCTGTGCGATGTCAGTACTTGTTAAAGATCCCCAGGTGGTTGAAATTATTCTGGAGATCTCCACTACGGCACTTCTTTCTTCCTTTCTTCTTTCACTCCTTCCTTTATCCCTTCCCTTAAGGCTGTTCACGTGTCTGCGGATATGTGAGATAGATACTGTGCCATTGCCTCTCCCCAGAAACCAATTTTCATTTTCATAAAACACCAGTGCACTTTGATGCATTGAGCAGTACACTAGGTGTGATCAATGCAACGCCTGCCGTGGAGAGAGGCAGATAGGCAGATGTGCGCTCCGTAACTGCGTTGCGAAGAGGAGGAAAGGAGGCATCCCAGGTGTGCATCCCCCCGTGACGTCACACACCTTAGGAGCGGGAAAGCATCTGCTGGAATCGCATGCGCAGGGCATCAAAGTGGGTTCTGCATAAAACACCGGTGCACTCTGATGCGTTCAGCCCAACGCTAGGTGTGTTCAACGAGACGCCTGTTGTGGAAACCGCCAGTCGCTCGACCACAAAAGATGCAGCTTTTGGCTTTCGACCAGGGTTAACCAGAGCTATACCACCACCAATTTTTTTTTGCTATTAGAAGGTATTCTGGAGGCTTAGGAAACATGCGTAAGCCTGTTCCGGTCACATATTTCCATATGTTTGTCTACCCATAACGACCAACATGATGGGTTCCGTCCAAATGATTTCAACTTTGCGAGTCTACAACAAGAGCCAGATAATGAAAGAGCTTTTGCGAGCATCTGTTCTTCATGCAAGGCCAGCTCTCCAGCAACTAGCTCAGCCACAGCTTGTAAAAAATGTCTCCATGGGCAGACCCAAAGTCCCTCCTAGTCCTTCCATCACATCGTCTGTGAGTGCACATTAAAGAATGTCTTCCTTAGAATCGAGATACTCCATATCACCAGCTTAGATGCAACGGTCACATTCATTGATGGCAGCATGGCCTCAAAATGTCCCCAAGGCATTTAGGGTATCACCAGTACAATACACTGTGATTTGGTTGGGTGGGATTGACCGCTGTCAAAGTTACAGAGTGAACAGAGCAGACAACAAAGAAGATAAGGAGGGCAAAGCAAGAGGCAAAGAAGTGAAAACTTTACCCCGGTACTGATGACATGGCTGATGGCTAGCAAATACAATGTTTCAGTGCGTACCGTTTTATGCAAAAAATGCAAGTGAACATGTTTTTTGCCTCTCTAAATACATCATAATTTGATATTCTCTTCCATTTAGCCTGTTTTTACAAAAGCATAAAGATAGAAGGCTGCTTTTTTTACCCCAGCTCTATCTGAAAAGAGATGAATAGGTGCAGCATTTGTTTAGAAAATGGGTATTAAATATTCCTCAAATACATGGGAAGTACAAGGCATACACTAGGCCATTAGCAACTTCTGTGGGCTTTACATAATACTATATCCTGACACCGAGTGCTTTTGAGCCTATGTTGAATGAACCCAAGAAAACAATTGATTAAAGCAATAAAAGAGCAAGAGGAATTCAAAATGCTTGTGCACAATAAAACAACACTATGTATAAGACCTGTGTGCTCACAAAGCACTTGCAGCCATGGCCCCCAGCATGGTTCATGACACACCCTTGCAAACACACAACATGAAGTCAGCATTGTGGGGCACTTTCACAGTGGCCCTCCTGGCACAAGACAAATGTTGCAGGTCAATTATACTCTCTGGTTCACTTGGCCTCAGCTGCTAAGCTACTCCTTTAATGCTTCAGTGCAATGCATTCAAAGCTAAGTAAAAACACAACTGTGTAGGCAGAAGTTGATGCAACTTGACATTAAAACAAATTTCTGCTCCACCCATTACGTCATGCTGTCCTGTAATTGGAGCCCTTCCTTTTCAGGTTTTATATTTTACGAAATTCGGGAGGGTGGCTGGGCACATTTTCTAAAATCACAGGTCAAGTAAAAACAAAACTTTGAAAGAAATTGTTCAGCAAGTAGGGCCTTCGGTTATTTGTAAAATGAGTAAAATGAGCCATTATCCCTTGGTTATGCTGTGGGAAACTAATTTAACAAACAGACTATAATATCTGTCATGTCAAGAAAATGTTTACCAAGTCATGTTTCATTTTTTATTGTCTTCATTAACTATTACAAGCTTTTACTAAGCTTCACTCATTGCAGATCCATTCCCATCCTAGAACTGTTAGGTCCCAACAAGTACTCTGAACTTCGTAATCCACACCACCCAGCAGGGCAGCCTAGAGGACAGCTTTAATGAGTACTGTTTGACCACAACTTGCCCCGCCATCTGCTTTACTTGTGCCAATAGCATACCTGAATGCCTAGCACTTACAAAAGCGCCGTTTACATAAGTGTGACAGAAGCGAGTCAAATAAGGCATCAAGCAAAGCAAGCTCAGCCCTGCTTGATAAGTGTACATCTACATGAGCGCTACCTAGGCAAGTCGGCTCGCATGACCACCGTGATGCCAAGATTTAAGCAGTGAAGTGCAAGTGTGAAAATGTGGCATCCAAAATTGCAGTGCACCGGTAATGTCTCAGCAAGGGAGATCATTGAAGCTCACTTAATAGGTAGGCTCCCGGAAGAATGCATCAGTGCTTCATCTATCGCGTTGTCAGAAAAAGAAAGACGATACCTTGATTGCGAATATTGACAAGTGCTTGCTCACTGATTATATTGTATTCTCGCGCATGTGATTTGCTTGGAGGCACATGACTGGCACACCAGTTTGTCAGTCACGCATGTAAGTGTGGACTGCATTCTTTCTGGCCGCCAGGGAGGTATTTATACCTGCTGGCATCCAATAAATCTTTAGTTGTGAGTCAGCGCTGTGTGGTGTCCCTTCTTCATCTCTGTCCTGTCGTTTGCGCTGTAGTTATGGATCATCGTAAACACCAACTCGCCCAACAAATGCTTTTGTCGACCGGTACTAAACAGGTTCCAATTACTCTCTTCCTTCCTACTTACCCGGCTGACTCAACTGCATTGTAACTACGTTTACAGGCACTTTGCAGAGCAGGTCAGGTAGGGGCTTTAGGGTCAGGCAAGTCAACCTGCCCCCTGCAGGTGAGTTAACTTCAACTTGTCCTGCCACCTGCTTTCCTTGCGCCAATAGCATTTACATGAACTCATGACAAACTCAACAACACCAAGTTCATGTATGCACCACCCAGCAGGGCAGCCTAGACGACAGCTTTAATGAGTACTGTTTGACCACAACTTGAAGTGAATCCTTGTCTTGAGTGAGAGGAGCGATAATGGAATCGAAGTACAAAGGCGGGGTCAACACATATGCATGGAGACCTTTTTGATATTGGCTTTAAGATGCCTACCAGTTTCCAACTTACACTCAGCTGTCTGCAGTGGCAAGATAAGTCTGAAAGGCAGTTTTTGGAGAAAATAGGGTTTGACCTAATTTTCGATAAAGCTTGCTCAAACTGCACTTAACCAGCCAGCCTGAGTGCCTCAAGACAGTAATGATACAAAATGATTTGAGTGGTTTAAGGTCCCATAGCTGCACACAGGCTATGAAAGATCCTGTAGCAAAGGACTCTGAATTCATTTGGACAGTCTGATACTGTGCCACATATGGGCAAGTTTGCACTACACCTCCATCAATAGAGTGGTGAGCTGGGCGAGTCGGTACATGATTGCAACCTCCATCAAAGCGCAGCTCCCGCAAATGGGATTCGATCCTCCAACTTTGAGCTTAGCAGCCAACCACTGTAGCCATTGAGCCACTGTGGCAGGACATTTGTTTACAAAACATAACTCGAATGTTTCTCTCTGAAGTCACTCAGGTTACCCACACTTACCGATGCTGAAATATGAACAACAGTTTAGACATGGCACATACAAACAAGCGTAACGACCGGGGACTCCGGAACTTTTTTTTTTTTTAGTTGGGGGCAAGACTTCGAGCTTATTTGGTTATTTATTTATTTAATGCTCATTTACATAATAAATGTCACTTTTTATTATTTTTTATTTTTCAATGTTCAAAGGTTGATGTAAACTGTCACATTGGGGTGACGACACTCCAGCAGACAGGAAGACAATGAAAAGGCTTCCAAAAGAAACTGTTTAAGGGGCTGACTCGTGCCCACTAAGAACTGAATGGCCCGGTGGCGGTGTTAGCCACAAGTGTGTTCAGCAATCATCGAAGTGAATGCCTGCAGTTCTTGGCCATGCTCAATTTAAAGCTGGCAAGGAACCAAAAGCAACTACAACAATCTGGAAAAATGTGGAAGCATTTGCACGTAGCCACGATCAATGGAGATAAGTATGGCCACATCTTGTATTACAAAACAAAATAATAAAGCTGCGTGCCGGCGGTTTTGAGCGCAAACGAACAAATGGCACAAAGGTTCGCAGCAATATAAAACGAATTGAAATCGGAAGCTTTATGCACGACAAGTGATCAATTGGATTTAAAAAGTTTGTGCGCATGGCTTGTTTAAATTCTGCTAATCATGATCATGTACACGGGTCAGACAGTCTGCTTCTGTTGGGACATGATTAGTTTAGGTTACTCATATACTAAATGCTTTACAACTGGCAACAAAGCCAAGTAGCTCAGCCTCACCGTACTTTGCATTAGAAGAGTCCTAGAACTGAAGTGTTTCAATTGTCAGAAATCTGATCCAAGTGCAAGCAGCTGGGGGGGTGCTGCCCCCTCTGAAAAAATGTTGGAGGGGGGGGAAGGGGGGCACCCCCGCCCCCCCCCCTTGTCCCTGGGAACGGCATGGGCCCAGACAGACGTAACTATTTTGCTGGCCCAGATGGGATCAGCAATAAGATGCTTAGAAATCTCGATGACGACTCCTTCCAGCAACTAACAGCATTCATTCAAAAGTGTTGGGAACAGGGAGAGATACCCGGGGAGTGGAAAACAGCAAATCTAGTCCTCATCCCCAAACCTGGAAAAGAACTCAAACTTGAGAACCTTAGGCCAATATCGTTAACCTCCTGTGTAGGCAAGCTCATGGAGCACGTCATACAGAATAGGCTCAACGGATACTTGGAAGGTAAGGAACTCTACCCAGACAGCATGGTCGGATTCAGACAACTGTCCACAAACGATGTCATGCTACAAATCAAAGAACAAGTATTGGAAAGGAAGACTAGCGACTCGAGAGTCATAGTGGGGCTTGACGTTAGCAAAGCGTTTGACAACGTCAAACACCAAGCGATCCTGTCGCACCTCAATCACCTAAATGTAGGACTCAAGCTATACAACTATATCAAAAGCTTCCTCACGGACCGAACGGTAAACATAGAAATCGGGAGCACAATAAGAAAAAACATTATGCTAGGCAACAAGGGAACACCGCAGGGATCGGTGCTCTCTCCTATTCTTTTTAACATTGCAATGATCGGGCTGCCAGAACGACTCAGAAAGCTAGAGGGCCTCTGCCACACTCTCTACGCTGATGACCTCACCCTTTGGGTTGACAGAGGGGGGAGCGATGGGCAAATAGAAGACACCCTACAAAGGGCAATATGGGAAACGGAAAGCTATCTGAGACCCATAGGGCTAAAATGCTCACCGGAAAAGTCGGAGATGCTAATCATGAGCCAGCAGCAGGTTAATATCCACCTCCTGGTCAACAACACCCCGGTCCCAAGGGTGGACAAGATCAGGATACTGGGTATGTGGATACAACAAAATGGGAGAAACACCGAAACAATAAACCGACTTGAAGCCACGACCAACCAAACATGCAGGCTTCTCAAGAGGATAGCAAACAAAAACGCGGGCATGAAGGAGGCGAACCTACTTAGGCTTGTTCATTCTTTCATTATTAGCCGAATCACCTACGCTATCCCGTACCTAACGACAACTAAAGCAGAGAGAGACAAGGTAGACATTCTCATCAGGAAAGGTGTAAAAACTGCCCCAGGTTTACCAGCGTGCACATAAACCTGGAGTGTCGAACACACTAGGAGTGTCGAACACACTAGGAGTGTCGAACACACTAGAGGAAATGTGCGAGGCTAAACTCACGGCACAATATGTCAGACTAACTGGCAGCAAAACGGGCAGATCCATCCTTAGGAAACTGGGCTACCAAAACCCAGAATCACGAGAGGGGATAACCACCATCCCCAAAGAGATTGCCAACAAATTAAGAATACCCCCCATCCCAAGAAACATGCACCCCATACACAACGAGGAACGCAGGAGAAGCAGAGTCCAAAGACTCCAAAGCTCCCTCCTCCAAAAACAAGGGGTTGTGTACACCAATGCGCCAGAGTACCCAGAAGGCCACTACGCTGCAGTAGTAATGAGCGACAAAGGCGAGCTAATCTCAGGCTGTAGCGTAAGACACTCTTCACCAGAGGAGGCAGAGATGGCGGCGATTGCCCTGGCAATCAAAAACCCATCAACTAGAATTATCATCACCGATTCTAAAACTGCAATCAAAGCCTATGACAACGGTCAAGTGTCCAAAGAGGCCGGCAAAATTCTGCAAGCAGGCAAGGAGAACGTACCTAACGACCTAGTTAGCATAATATGGGCACCCGCCCATAGTGGACTCACAGGGAACAAGATCGCCAATGAGGTCGCCCGAGCACTCACACACCGGGCACCAGCGCAGGCAGAATACTCCCTGTCCAAAAAGCGACACTTAATCACTTACAGTGAAATTCTAGAACACTACAGAATGGGGAGGAGAACCCTGCTTCACCCCCATACATCTCTCACAAAGAAAGAAGTAATCTGGCGAAAACTGCAGACGGGTACTTTTCCAAACCCGTATGTCCTACACAAATGGCATCCTGAGGTGCACTCTTCAATTTGCAAAAACTGTGAAGACATAGCGGCCCTAAATCACATGCTGTGGGCTTGCCCAGCGCTAAATGGTCGACATGGAAGCAGAGAGTCACGGGAATCCTCCCTCCATAGCCAGGAAGAACAAGTACAGCGACAAGTCATCGGTCATGCCCAGGCCGCCGCCGGAAGTCAACTGATTACGGCTGACGTCTAGGGGGGAGGCAGACGGTGAAAGGGGAGCTGCGTCTCACCCATCACCCATACTCTCTGACGGGTGCAAATAAAGTGCTTTCTCTCTCTCTCTGCCAAAGCCTCGACAACACTCAATTATACGGGGTGTTGCAGGGAAGACTTTAGGTAATTTTCAAAAAATAGGATTTTTGAGGTAGCAATATGGCTTTTGCGGCATGGTATTGCCAGCATTGACGCTTACCAGAAAACGAGTGAATCATCTTAACTAGCAAGCTGGTTAACTAATTCCAAATTAGAGCTAGGCACCTGGTTGCAATTAGAGATCTGTAGCTGGTCGTTAGTAGCCGCCATGCCAGTTTTTAGAATTTCGAAAGCGCGATTACCTTTGCGGCTGTGGCTCGACAAAATTTTGGCTATTTTGACTAGCTACATGCAGTGGAGGGGTTGCTTTGCCTGCACATTTTCAAAAGCGCATGTATTTTCGCACGATGCAGCCAGGTTTTGTCAGGCCAAAGTGGGGAGGGTAATCACATTTCCGAAATTCTGAAGACTGATGTGACTGTCATTAACGACCGGCTACAAATCTCTGTTTGCAACCAGGTGCCAAAGTCTAATACTTAAAGCTGATTTTTTTAAATTAGTTAAGCTAGTTAAAACAATTCACCGGCTTTCTCGTGTCCGCCAAGCCTGGCAATAACCATGCCACAAAAGCTATATTTTTACCTCAAAATTCCTATTTTTTATAATTCCTTAGTCCTCCCTGTAACACCTGGCATAATGGACTAGTCACTGCAGATCATAACCGACACCTCCTATATTGAAGCAGTGCAAACAAGAAAAAAAGGCAGTTGGATCACTGACTTAGAACAGCTGCTTTATTTGCAATAATTCATATGTTCAACACCAGCCATGAAATGTGACCACAGTACAGAGCAAGAGAATTAAACTAATACAAAAAAACAAGAAAACTAAAGGTTACCACAAGTTACATGCTTGTAAACCACATATGCCTGGCCCTATGAGCAGAAGGTGTGGAACAAATTTAACAGGAGATGCGAGAGTCTCTATACAAAAGTCACCAACGCACAAAAATGCTCAGCTGGCAGTAGTAATGATGACGATGGATCTTGCAGCACAACACATCAAATGTATTTTCAGAGCATTCTTTTTGAAACTGACACAAGTTCTTGGAATGAAATATGCTAGTGAAATCCCATGCATAGCGATTCTAATGTTTCTTTTGTACTGCATTCTTCATTCAACTGTGGGTGCAACCATGAGTGAATGCACCTTCTGCACACTTATTTTTGTGCACCACAGAGGTGAAACACCACAGAGACAGGACACTAGCGTGTGTCCTGTCTCTTACTCTTACTTTGGTCCCTGTCTGTGTTTGCGCTAGCCAATGTTTCACTGCTACAACCAATTAGACCAAATGAAATCCTTAACCACAGAGGTGTTTTGTCTTGCCACCCGCTTACTGGTACAGGCGCGTGTGGCTTCCCATTCAAGTTATATCAGCATTCTCGATAGTTTTCTTTTTTTCCCTCTTTGCCAGGCACCATGCAAGCCTTTTCAGTTTGCTGCTTACGTCCACATGCAAAAATATACACTCAGGTGCATACCGCAACAGAACCTGTGCTCTCTATGCTGGAAACAGTGTTTTCTACGTTTCACAACATGCGGTGTCCACTTTTTAAATTTAACTCACTCGCGTGCTCCAAACCACACATCACCAAGTTCTATTATGCGCGGCTGGCTTGCTCCGCAGAACTAATCACTGTTCGCCAAAATGCCCGCTTGTTACGGTGCGGTTACAATGCTGCATCAAAAATCGGAAGCAGCGGCGTAAATCTGTGCACGCACTTGACCAAGTTGCAGCTGTGCCTCAGTTACCTCGATCGTCTGAAGAACAAACCTACTGCTAACAAAATCGTCAGGTTGCTGACGCCGCGAGTTTTTGTGCGGATGGTCCTCGCGAGGCCATGCGCGCTAAGCCCGTGCTCTACAATGCAATGGATGACCTAAGCACGCAGACTGCGGATACCTGCGTGCATGGCACCGCAGATCACCGGCCGGCGCAAGTGTCAGATTGCATCCGGTACGAGGGCGTGTGGCGGCTCGAGCGCCTGCTTTTCCAGCAAGCCCTACGCTCTAGGACGGAACCGCCGCTTGAAAGCCGTGACGTAATACACGTTCTCAAGCTCTATTCGATTCGTACTAACACGCATGTTCACGTTTAACGAGAAATAAAAAAAAGAAAGGAGAGAGACTGCGAGCAACCGTCGTTTATGATTTCAAATCGTTCATAACCTTGCAAAGAATATCGTACCCGCGGGAAAAAGAGAGCAGCACTCAAACAGTGATGAAAAGCTCCACCAACTCAGCCCACGACTCAACATGCCGGATGACTGTCGCAAAAAATCGGAGGCTGCGAAGCTTGCGTTCTTTCCTCTGGGTACAGTCGGTCAAGACTAGGGACAGATAACGTCACCAGGACCCCAGATCGTACGCAAAAATATTTGAGTGAAAACAACAATGGGCCACCAAATGTGCTGCAGGACAGACGTGGAGGGGTGGGCGAAAAAAGGCCTCACAGGGTGTTTTCTCGCCCTACCACCTGCTCACTCGTGCCATTATAATCAAGAACAAGACTTCGGCGCTTACCTTTAATTTCAAGCCTAACACTCGTTCCAAAGGGCAACTATTGACTTTCGCAGAAAACGATGATTGCAACCACCGCGGACTGCAACGATCAGTGTGGCTACCTCCTATCCAGGCCTAAATTTGTCGTGAAACTCAACAATGCCCTTTGGTAGAAGCAACATGTAGAGTCGGCCAGCTCAGCTTGGCTTTCGGTATTAACAGTTTCGTATGTAGTGCCAATTTTTCTTCTAAACTTTTTTGCGTTGGCAACTTGCATTTGAACTGCAAAATTTGCTAATAACTGTGTTTAAAAAAATAAAATGATTAGTTTTTGAGAAACGGAAAGGCGAACCAACCGCCTCGCTGTTGAAAATGAAAATTAGTTATATTATATTATAATTGGTTTTGGGGGAAAGGAAATGGCGCAGTATCTGTCTCATATATCGTTGGACACCTGAACCGTGCCGTAAGGAAAGGGATGAAGGAGGTAGTGAAAGAAGAAATGAAGAAGAGGTGCCGTAGTGGAGGGCTCCGGAATAATTTCGACCACCTGGGGATCTTCAACGTGCACTGACATCGCACAGCACACGGGCGCCTTAGCGTTTTTCCTCCATAAAAACGCAGCCGCCGCGGTCGGGTTCGAACCCGGGAACTCCGGATCAGTAGTCGAGCGCCCTAACCACTGAGCCACCGCGGCGGGTGTGAAAATGAAAATTGGACGGAATGAAAGAAGAAAGAGAGAAAGAGGCGCCGTAGTAGTGTCATTAGGACATCATTAAGTGTGGGGCTCCGGGATAATTTCAACCAACTGGGGATCTTTAACGTGCGCTGGCATCGCACAGCAGACGGGCGCCTTTTGCGTTTCCCCTCCATCGAAACGCGGCCGCCTCGGTCGGGTTGAACGAGTCAAATTTGTTAATAACTGTGTGTAATAATTGACAGTTGCTCCAAACTTCGAGGGTTCTTCAACATTCACCGACATCGCAGTAGCACATGAGCCCTGGACTGAGGGCTCCACTCAAGAAGACGAGCAGAGTATTTTGTAATAAATGTTTTTCGTCGTCCCCCGGAGACTCGCGGCCGGCGTTTATTCGTCTTCGTGCTCGGCAGCCGAACGCCGCGAAAATGAGCCACCGCGGCGGGTTGCATGATATACAGGCAGGTCTGAAGTTTACTCACTTTCGAAGAGCTTTGGGCCGAGACACGGTTGCTGGACTGAAAGAGGTCTAGCTGGAAAACTTACTGCTTACCGAGCCCTGTCACAATGACTTCAAGCAGCTGTGACCCATTTGCAAGTATTGCTCTGAGCAGTGCACACAGCGTTTTGTGTGTGTGACATTCACTGTGGTTATTGGTGCTGATGCTCTGGCCATCTTGAACCAATATGCATATTTGTGTGACAAATTCACACTATTCCCACGACCTCGGCGCACTTAACACAGTGGCCACTAACTGCACACTGCTCTCAGTAGCTCAGGATGCTGCAACTTAAATTCTCTTATATATATATATATATATATATATATATATATATATATATATATATATATATATATATATATATATATATATATATATATATATATATATATATATATATATATATATATATATATATATATATATATATATATATATATATATATATATATATATATATATATATATATATATATATATATATCACAACTCTGGGCACTGACAATGCAGAGACACAATACCTAGCAGCTACAGCTTATAAAATATCTGCATTTCAAGTGTACCATAGCATTTGCTTGCACTCATGAGGGTGCACAGAGCACCATGGGTTGATGTTGGCATTTCTTGAGTTGGGAGCAAGCAATAATAACCCATATTTGCTAAGGTAGGACTAGGTGTATATAACCTCTTTTGGCAGAACAGCTGCAGAACCACCATACAGCAACTACTTGCATTAAAATTTATCCTGCGTATGACATGCTAATTATTGCACCACTGCAATAAGGCCAGTTGGAAGTCAATGCCTGGCCTGTGCACTCTTTTCTTTTTACTCTTCACTGTACGATTCTACCTGATGTACACTCCCTGCCAGCAGCAGCAGTACTTTTCACTTTGAACTAATGATTTCTAAACACATCACTCAGGATTACTAATTATACAGCAATGCAATTGTTTGCATGACAGTAGAACTCAGAGTCAGTTGCTGGTGCTGGTTATTAGATTTTCAAATTCCGAGCCAATACTGTGCCTCAAGGCATGCAATAATGGTGGGCTTTCAACCAACTTTGATGTACAATTTCAGTACAATGGCACGCCTGCATTTCACCACTGCTACGAGGCCGCCATGGCCAGGACTAAACCTGTAAGCATGTGCTCTGCAGCCAAACACCATTGCCACTGAGTCACCATGGCAAGCAGCATCATGTGGCACTGCAAAAGTAGCAGGAGGATCAGCAACACAGCACTGAACTTCCATCTTCATGATGAACAGACAGATGCATGTGCACAGTCGTCAGCCAAGGGCATGAGTGACAAAAATCTCAATCAACTGTGGTGAAACAAAGATCCGCGGATGGAAAAATAAATTTGCACATGCCACCCAAGATCCTGAAAGACAAAACAATGAAAGTGGCCGACATGTACATTATACTGGCAAATTTTATGTGGCTGTGCACTGGAAGCTAGGAGTGTGCAACAACCTGTGCAGACCTGTGCATACCTGTGCGGTTGGCTCATGAATGCCAGAGAAATGCAATATTGCACAAGCCATTCCCTCGCACTCATAGCTTTTGCTGCATAGCCTCTGCAAATGTCTGCAAGTATTGCTCATTTTTTTTGTTCTCCCTGAAATAAAACTTTAATAAGACCTATTTCACCATAGTTGATGGCATTTGCACGACACATGCCCCTCATATATTTCTGTCCACTGTGCACTCATACATGTTTGTCAATATTAAAATTCAGACCCCCGATACTGTAAAGTCACTTCACTGTTTGTCCTTCCTATTTTTGCAATGCCACATGATAAAAGTAAATGTTCAGATTGCATTGCACTTTTCATAAGGAATAAGGAACGGGCAAATGAACTGCAAATGAAGCGGTTCAGACAGATGTGACACTTTATGTACAGGCACAGCCAAGCTTCACGAATAATACATCAGAGAAAGAATGGCCGAAGATGGCGCGAAAGTCAGAATGCATGCTTTAAATAACTGAATCACAGCTCAACAAGAAAAGTACATAAACAGAATCTCTGCAAATGCTGGCCAATAATATATCTCATTAGTGTGCAGGCCAGCATAACTTACTGCTGCAAAAATGCCAAGTTAGCCAGTGGTTCATAAATATCTGAATAACAAGCTCAATGATGAAGGGAAACTGATGACATCAATAAGGATGCCAGTTTTTTTTTTCTCATTTTCTTTACTGCATGCTTAGCAATATACAAAGCCCACATCAAAGTTTGCCCATTTTCGTAACACACAGACTGATTCCATTCACCAAAGCGGAAGGCAAAGGCGAGAACAATTAGCATGCAGATCAGCGCCACATTCCATTTGCTGTACCTCCTTCACACACAAGTCATGGCTTGGTGGCGCTGCAACACCGGTGGTAACATGCCCTCTTGAATTCATCACACAGTTCTGTCCGCCACGCTCTGATAGCCCACAATCATTTCTGCCCCATTGGATGTCTGGTCCTTCTCTTCCACCTCTATGCAGAGGATGGTCTCTGGCCGGGGCATGTCATCTTGAGATGTATCGTCATTCTCAGGAGGTCCCTGCTCACCATCTTTTGTAGCAGAATTGCCAACCGCAATGATTTTTGCCAGAAGTTCATGCCGGGTTTGTTCGAGTCTGTAGTTCTCGTGAATCCTACGGTGCTGCTTGAGGTTCGCTGACGACCCAAAGCGCTTGCCGCACTCGGGACATGGGAAAGGCCGTTCCCCAGAATGTATCCGCTGATGCTGCCTTAAATTGCTTGATGTCTGGAAGGCGCGTGGGCACTCAGAGCAGGCAAACGGCCGCTCGCCCGTATGAGTTCTCTCGTGCTGCCTCAGGTTTGTGGATGTGCCAAAGCATCGGTCACAGTGGGGGCATGGGAAAGGGCGTTCACCCGTGTGCGTTCGCCGGTGCTGGCGAAGGTTGCTCTCTGTGTTGAAACGCTTCTCGCATATATCGCATGGGAAAGGCCGCTCGGATGATGAGTGGCAAATATTGTAGTGTTGCCTCAAGTTGCTGAGGTTGCTGATAAGCTTCTTGCAGACAGGGCACGTCTGTGGTCCTGACCTGCTACCTGTCGTTTTCTCCCGGGTGCTTGTTGTGACAGTTTCCTCAGCAGCATCAAGTGCGCTCTCATCCACAATGAGTGGATCTGCATATGTGTGATGCTTGAAAATAGAGGATCTGGTTGGACCTATCCTCTTGCTGCCTCCCGGTCGGACAGAAACATTGGGCACATCAGTGGCCCTCTGCTCAGAATCCTTAGTCACAACGTTAATAAAGAGCCGCGGTCTTACATATGGTCTTCCCCTGTGCGCAAGCAGGAGGGCGCCACGGTGAAAGCAGAGTTCAGGCTGAGCCTCCTGCTTTTTGTCGGAAGCGACCAAGTCACCTTTGGGCACCATAGTGGTTGCCTCGCTGCATGATCCACCGCTGGTTATTCCACTGGCACCGCTGCTGCCCACAGAAACAGGTGCAGGCACTGCGCTGCCATCTGGGCAGGCAATCTTTAAGGCCTTAGCATGACCTGAAAAACGGCACAAAACGATCCATCGCTAGAGTCAAGCATGAAAGCAGCACACATATCAGTCTTGGTAAACCACAGAGAGAATAAGGCGCATTACTGCATGCTTAGCATGGTAGAGTGCAGTCAGCAGAAACCAGAGTAAATTTTTATGGATCCAAAAGAATCGCCAGCACGAAATTCTCCCGGCACTGGCCTCCTACTAGCTAGAAAATAAGCGGAGACTTTTCCCCGTGGAAACTGGTTTTGAGCATTCCGGAGGTTCCATGCCACCCCTCAGGGACAGAATTTTCCACGAACAGAAATGTGACCGCTGCTTAGACTGCGGTTGATAGTAAGCAATGTCCTAGTTAGGCTATATTTCTTAGATAGGCGATATCGCAGTATCTGGGCTAACTTTCTGAGAGTCTCCAGATAAGAAACAGCCAAATAACACGCAGCCTAGCAGCAGTACCCGTTCTGATGTAGACACACAACTGTAAATAAATTATGATGTCTAAACGCTCAGCTTCTTCCCCTGAACTGTATTAAACTAAAACCTAGAATCCGCGCGACGAACGCGCGGCACGGGAGATATTGCACATCGAACTATGTGCTCCACTTAGTGCGTACTCGCACACGCACAAACACTAAATGTGTAAAAAGAAATACGATCACGGGGAAGCAATGCACACAATGGGAGGTGGGTTTGGTAAGCCAGCTCGAGACTTCGAAGCACCCTCCCGAGGGCTGCGAACTGTTTGCCAACTAATAACTTCACTTATCGGAAGTGTCTAGCCTCGTTAGCCTCGTTAATCGAGATTTTCTAAGTTTTCGATTCCTAAGTTCTCCGTAGCCGATAAGGACTATGAAGATGGCGAAGTAATTACTCTCACGACACCCTATGTAGCCGATCATTAACTCGCAAGCTCCGGACCAACCTGATACATTTTCCAGCGGCCGACAAGATGCACTATGCGGGGAAAATCAAGGACAGTCTTTTTCGCTCTCTTGTCGCCGTAAGCAGCAAATCAGAGGTCAGTGCCGGGAGAATTTCAGCCCAGGTGAGTGCCGGTAGAATTTACGCTGCCAATTTTTTATTTATTATTATTGCTAGCAACACTGCGGGCAGCCCACTTACCTGAAGAAGCCAAGTCTTCCGGGCGATCAGCTGGGCGTTTAATCATTTTCGCGGCACCGGAAGCCGCCATACAGAATCCCACCGCTCCTGCGACAAGCCTGGTGAACCTTATTCCATGTTAAATACCTTGAGGGAGAAACGCCATCGAACATTACATTAGTCGGTTCTCATCGTCCTCCATTTTGGAGACAGCGAGTTGGATAACATGTGGATAGTAACGAGCCCAAAAGCACTGTATGCTACCCAAGCAAGTGTGGTAGGCAGCGCCACTATGCATGTCTGTGCTGTGTTAACGTCTTCAGCGAACGTTTACCCCTTTCGTTTGTAGCCGTTAAACAAAGCAAGGTAGCAAGCAAATTGCAAAAAAAACACAGACGCAAATTGCATACGACGATGCGATGGCTGAGCTGTAAGAGTGGATCAGAAAGTTCACGCTTGGCGACCTTGCCTCGAAGCTCTTTGCCCTTATGGCCTTGCAACTTCTCAGTGTTTCCATTTCTTTTTCGTGAACCCGTAAGTGATACGCAGCGATATCTGCCTCTACCCTGCGGCCTGGCTACATTTAGCCCGACAGCTGGCAGTGGCGCGGCAGTTCGTACGTTAGTACCTCATGCAGGAATTTTTTACACCGGTAGCCGCTCGACGCGCAGCAAACCCGGCCGCGGCGGAGGCTTTTTGATAGAGGCGAAACGCAGAAGACGCCCGTGTGCTGTTCGATGTCAGTGCAATTCCAGGCAATGCTAAAGATCCCCACGAGGTCGAAATTAGCACTCTACAACGGAACCTCTTCCTTCTTTGACTCGCACTTTCCTCCCTTCCATCACGACACAGTTGAGGTGTTATTGCACCTTCAGTTTCATCAAAAAATGACGGATGATTTAATGTCGCTTGGCCAAATGCAAATTAGGTGCGCTATAGTCGGATGCAAGTCACGAAAAAAAGCGGCTTTTCCCGGCAAAGCCCACCATTGCCGCCAATCTGCCGATTATCATCAGCCTGCTCTCGTAAGTAGCGTGACAATGCAGGGGAAGGATATTATCCCCGACAATGCAGGGACAGGATTATCCCCTTTCATAAGCGACACGGCAAAAATGCTTCTCGCGACAGCGTTACTAACCTGCACACATTTCTTAATATGTAACTAGTTTGTGTATATTACCTCTCCCACTATCCTCTCTTTCTGTTCCCTCACCTCTTTCATTTCATTTCTCCATTCTTCCTGATATCCTTGATTTCCGCTGCCCCAGCTCAGGTGCTCCAATATTGATGGCAAATGCCGGGGCTAGCAAAAGTTTTTCCTTCCTCTTAATTATTATTTTAATAAAATCACTTAATACTACACCTGCCACTCCCCGGGTAGCACCGAACATTAGAATGTTGTTAAAAAATGCAATGTTAGCTGCAGCAATGTTACATGTTTTATTTTAACGTTATATTAACGTTAAAATATTCATATAACGCTATAAGTTATATAGAAGACGTTGTAGTAGCGCTCTGAACAAACATTGCTTTAATATGTAAAAATAATTGGTTTTTGAGGAAAGGAAATGGCGTAGTAATTGTCTCACATCTGGGTGAACACCCGAACCGCGCCGTAAGGGAAGAGGGAAGGTGGGAGTCAAAGAAGAGGTGCCGTAGTTGAGGGCTCCTGAATACTTTCAACCAACCGGTTCAGAGGCTTCCAATAAAGTTGTGGTATGCCTAGGATGTTAAAGGACGCCGCTTCACAAATATCCTCCAGCAAAAAAATTTTTAATGCGTTTTGTGGAATCTGAGTGATTTGTCGTCAAAGTTTGAATTTACCCGTCTTCGCGCGTTTCTACTCGTCATGCCATGAGAGGACTATCCCACAGATTAATTAAAATTGAGGGGCTAAAGCACAGTATGCATTTATGCCGATGATATAACCATTTGGACAGCAGGGGGAATGAACGCTGACATCTCGTACCGACTGCAGGCAGCGGCAGAGGTAGTTGAAAACTATGCCCTGGAGAGGGGGCTTTCCTGGTCCCCTCAAAAATCCGAGATCTTCTTGCTTAATACCAAAGACAAGATGAGGAAAGAGACTCGCTTCCCTCACCTATACGGCCCGATAGAGATTGTCGTTGGGGGTTGGTTAGTGTCTAGGGTTGACGCCATAAAAGTCCTAGGATACTTTTTTTAGACGAACGGACGTAACACAACCACTATCAGGAAGCTTAGCACCTATATCGCCCAGGTTATATCTTCAGGCGGATCTCCCCCAGAAACAAAGGCCTGCGAGAGCACGGCCTCCCGAGATTAGTACAAGCATTCGTGGCGAGTAGGATTGCATACGCGACTCCATATCTGAACCTTAGCCAGCAAGATAAGGAGAAAATAGACAAGTTAATACGAAATGCATACAAAACAGCTCTCGGCATCCCACCGAACTCCTCAACGGAGAAACTGCTTAGTATGGTAGCCCACAATACCTGTGCGGAGATCCCCAGGGCAGTAAGAGAAGCGCAAATTTGGAGGCTTAACTCCTCAATAGCAGGCAGGCAGATCCTCAATGAAGTAGGGGAGAGCGAGAGGAAACCCCCGTGTACTGCAGAGCTAATCCCCTTAGACATACGGAAGCATCTCAAAATTGCCAGTACACCTAAGAACATGCACCCGGAGCATGATAAATAAAGGAAAAGACATAGAGCTCGAACAATAATGAACAATCTTGCCCGGGACCCGCTGGGTAACATAGCCTTCCGCGACGCAGCCTGTGGGTCCGATGGCGCCTCCGTCATTGCCGCCGTTGATGGGAATGGGGAGAAAGTGACTGTAGCATCGATTAATACTAGGAATGCGTTAGTGGCAGAACAGGTGGCAATTGCCATAGTGTGCGTCGGTACCAAAGCTAAGATCATCTTGTCTGACAGTAAGGCAGCTGTTCACAACTTTTGTAAGGGGGTGGTCTCCAGTCAAGCCGGCAAATTACTATCAGTATACCCCTCAAGCAGTGAGGTCTCCCTCATATGGGTTCCTGCTCATGAGGGCATTCCGGGTAATGAGGCTGCTCACAGCCTCGGTCGAGAATTATACATCCGAGCTGCTCTGAAAGTGCCCCTGAGTGGGAATAAAGACCCTCTCATAACGTATAAAGAAATAACCGAAACACCTAGACTGGATAGGAGAACATTCTCACTTACGGATAGGTCACTCACTCCAAAGGAGTGCAGGACCTGGAGGAGGCTTCAGGTCAACAAATTCTTTCCGTACTCTTTACTACATGATGAAGACACTGGGGAGCCTGAGCTCTGCAGTATAGCTCCCGCAGAATGACTTCGCAAAATCACGTAATTTGGGAGTGTCAGGATTCTCCTGGGGCTAAATCACAAAGCATCCCAGACTTTAATTGCTACCTGGGCAGAGCTGATCCGGAGCCGTGACCCGGATCAGCAAATACTCATCATCCGTGAGGCGGAGACAGCTTACTACAAGACTCTCCGCGGTCTCCGGTGCTGAGAGCCGGCTAGGAGGCACCCCCTCCTGATTTCTGCGCCCCGACCGTGAGGCCCCATGATGACGGAAATAAAGTTCATTCATTCATTCATTCATTCATTGATTCATTCATTCATTCATTCATTCTACTCGTCACATTTTGCGCGCTGAAATATCGGCGCTCCTCCGCCGGCCCCGCCCACTCGGTCTCTCCGCCGGCTGCCGACGCGCGGGAGGAGGAGGGCGGAGCTTCCGTCTACGGCAATGGTAGCTGCTTGACGTCAGAAAGAGACGTCACGGCGAACCAATGACAGCTCTCCATTGCTGACGTAACGAGCGCTGCATGACGCGTTGCGCGCGGATTCGGGTGAAAGCACGGCACCGCAGGTCACCGCGAGGCGTGGAAGTGCGCATATTTAAAAATTTATGGTAAATGATCAGTTCGCTTTTGAGGACCTGTACTCCACTCAGTGCAAGCCACGGCCGGTCTCGAGAGAGGCGCCCGTTGTATGGCGCCACCGTCGCTTCAGCGTAACAGCGCCGTCCGTCAGCGGAATGTCGAAAACTACTCGACATTCGGAATGTCGAGGTAGCGGAGCGGCGTAGCCGGTTGCGTTCGATAAAGCGTACTCGTGTTGTGTTGTGTTATGTCCTGTGTATTCTGTGCGCTATGAATCCTCATGCTCGAACATGGCTCTAGCCGTCGTTCTGCGGTGTGGATTTCAAAGTTTAAGTAATCGCATGGAGTACACCTTCATTCCTTCTGGTAACGGTTGAATCGTCGAATGAAACTTGATGGTTTGCCATTTGCTCAGTCCGGTAGTCCCACATGAAGAAAGTAGTTAGTAAAGCAAATGTGACTGATATAAAATATGTACAAGAGAACAAAGCAACTACATATATGGCTGGATGACTCGTGCTTTTTATTTTCCAGATTCCGTGATTCGTATATACAAGGAATATGAAAAAAAAACAAAAAGGGTTAGTCTAGCTGTACTGCCACATTACCCCTCTGGTCCGTTACAAATTAGTTATCTTGGGCCTCACCTAGAAGAAATTTTATGGTTACGTGCCTGACCCATTGGGAGACGTCATTTTGAATCGCATGCATTGCGCCAATCCATACAACCCCGACGGGCAAAACTTTGGAACTAAGCCGGGCCAGCGTCGGTTCTAGACCAGAAAATGCTGGCCCCGACCTTGGTAAAAAAAGGTCGCACGAGCTTAGGCCTGAACATGTGCCTCGAAAACGTTGTGGCAGAAACAAGGCACTAGAACTATAAGCGTTGGCGTTGCCAGCATTGCTGCCGAAACGCAACACGAACATAGGCCTCCGGCGTACATTGAGTAAATTGGCGTTGACGATGAAAACGGTGAAGACGCGCATAAATGGCTCACTGGGTCAGCGGACACCTCAATCGCGCTTTGAGGTACGTGGCGGTGATGTCCACCTGCAAAAAAAAAAAAACGGTGGTTAGCAATGCTAAACCGCCAGTTATTTTCTTTCTGTGTGCTTAAACTGGAGACGGGGAATGCTCTTTTTCTTTAGTGCGAGCCATTCCACGACCTCCTTCAAAGTTTAAAGTTGAAAAGTTTATTCGGCCATATTTAGAGTAAGCCCCCGGAGAGAGGCGAAAGGAGGCAGACAAAGCATGCCTCCTGATGAGGCCTACACCCCGGCTTACACATCAGGACACTGGTGACTAAACGGAAAATCACATGTGAAATAAAAAAAGCACTTTACAAGAAAAGGAGAGCACATTTCAGGGTAGCAAACCTAATCACAAATACAAAAGAGAAAGACATTCCTAAAATCTAAACAACAATCCGAAACAAGAACTGTCTAACCAGAAAAATACAACACAGCCAGCAACTAGCAAAACGAAAAACTTTGCAAAATTGAAAGCAGACATTGGAGTATAAATATACCGGCAACAGAAAAATCCACAACATTGATAAAAAGGAACAGTGCCGACTGAACTCAAATAATCGCAGAATTACAAAACAGGGAAGAGCAACTTCAATTTCTTTTTGAAAGCAGTAGAGCTCGTAGCTTCTTGAGCTATTTCCACTAAAGATGGGTGCGCATTACACATAAGGCTGTAATTTGGTTTATTATACTTTGTGCTCCATAATTCGTTCTGGATTTTGTAGTAGATAGGGAAACCACGCGCAATTCGTATGTTAATTATGTTTCTAGAAAGGTACATATTCCGGGAAGAAGGGGGATCCTCCTTAATTTTATGAAACGTGAATCGCTAATCTAAAGTTGTAGCACTTTTAAGAAATTTGTTTCATCACTTGGACTTGTACGTGCGGATTAAATTTCATTGTTGCCTTTGTTTTTGCCAACAATCAGATAACCCTCACTGGTTATTTCTTTTTTTCAGATTTTTCCCCGAAAGCAGAACATCGGACAGCCATCGCCGTATAGCTTAGATGGGAGAGCACCGGACGCGAAATTCGAAGGTTGTGGTTTTGGATCCGACCGGCGGCAAGTGGTTGTTTTTTGTCCTGCTTTCTAATCAATTATCTTACAGCTATAACGTAGCTACACTATTAATTTACCATTTCTCAAAACCATGCACAATTAAAAAATATAGAAACATTTCCTTGTGCTCCTTGGCTTCGATGACTGTTGGCTTTCTTCGAATTTACATCAAGTTGACGTACATATTATTTTTGAATTTTTATTTTTACAACAGTGTTTCCCTGCCTCAACCACAGCCTCGTTATAAATGCTATTGTACTAAACAAGGAATTTTTCTTTTTAACGATATAGCGTTAAGGGCCCAGTGTCGGAGAAAATCTGGCGTCGTCATCGGCGTCGTGCCCGCTTTGTATGGCACCAATCGTTAAGGCATGCACTTTTTGGTACAGATTTACTTACAGGACACTCAGAGTCATGAAGTACATTCTAGGATTGTCTGAAATGCCTGATTGTGTCTGCCATGAACGCGCTGACTCAGGGTAGATGTCTTTGATAACTACTTCATATGGTGTTCAAAACTAAGTCTCTGTGACAATTTTTGTGTTCTGAACATGTAATAACCGAGATAATTCCCAAGAAGAAAACGAAAGCCAAAAGCACCTCCGTAGTTAACCTGTATAGCCCACCAAGGCAAACAAATGGCGATTTCATTAGGCTCTTTGCAGAAGCGAAGAAGATCGCAGGCCATAACAACCTGGTCATAGCAGGCGACATCAACGCCAAAAGCCCAAGATGGGGATACCCTAGAGATGACAAGAAGGGATGCGGCATATGCACGGCGGCAGAGAACACGGGATGCGAGCTTCTGACTGAAGAAAGTCAGCCAACCAGGCAAGGCAACAGCGTGAGTCCAGATACGAGCCCGGATCTTAACTTCGTGAGAGGAAACAGTCGAGTGGAGTGGGAAAATCTACACGAAAATCTAGGAAGCGGCCACTTCATAATCAGGACAAGCATGGTAGCCAAGGGCGTCAAAAGGAAAATCGGCACGGCACGAATTACGGACTGGGATGCATTTAGGGCGCGCTGCGCACAGCTAGAGGGCGACATCAGATCCGCCGAGGAGTGGAGCCAAAAACTCAGGCGCATACAAGAGGCACACACGAAGGAAGTGGATAGGACGGAGAAGGCACCAGAAGTGGATAAAAGACTCCTCGGGCTGTGGGAGGCAATGCGCGGGCTCACCAAGCGCTGCAAAAGGCAGAAGCTAAATAGGAAGCTCAAGAGAAAGATCTCTGAGGTAACTGACCGGGCAGAACAGTACGCAGCACAACTGGGAAGACAGGGCTGGCAACAGTTTAGCAACTCGCTGAACGGCACGCTCGGTACCGCCAGGACGTGGCGGATACTCAGGGCTCTCATCAATCCAACCCAAAGCAAAGCGGAAAACAACAAATCAATACAAAGGCTAGTGCATCAGTACAGCGGCACCGAAGAACAGCTACTAGAAGAGGTCCGGAACAAACGCTTTGGGAAGGAACAGGTTGAAAGCTACAAGGAGGAATACAGAGGCGCAGAGAATGCGAACATGGATAGGCCCATCACCAGGGAGGAAGTGATTGAGGCGATGAGGTCCGCCACCAAGAACACGGCAGCGGGGGAAGATAAGATCAGCAACCCGCTAATCAGAAACCTCAGCGACAAAGCCACAGAATAACTAGTCGAGTACCACAACAAGCTTTGGCAGGAGGGCGTAATACCAGCAGAGTGGAAGCACGCACTGGTGGTCATGATGCCGAAACGAGGCAAAAAGCTGTCGATCGAGAACCTAAGGCCGATCTCCCTAACATCGTGTCTAGGCAAGCTTTACGAAAGGATAATCACCAAAAGACTCCAAACACACCTAGAGAGAGAAAGGCTATACCCCGACAGCATGTTCGGCTTCAGAGCTAATCTATCCACTCAGGACATACTGCTACAACTCAGGTAGGAGGTCCTTACCACAATGCCTAGGGCTGGAGAAAACGTGGTCATGGCCCTAGACATCAAAGGAGCCTTTGACAACGTCAGCCACGCGGCCATTATGGAAGGCATCAACAATACCAATTGCGAAAGAAGGGTTCATAACTACACCAGGGCCTTCTTAAGCGACAGAACTGCAACGGTCGGTCTGGGAGAGCTAAGAAGCGATCTTTTCTCCACGCCATGCAAAGGTACACCCCAAGGATCAGTTATCTCACCAATCCTATTCAACGCGGCGATGATCGGGCTAGCAAGGCAACTGGAAAGAATACCGGGAATTCAACACGCGATGTACGCGGACGACGTCACGGTATGGGTTACCCAAGGCTCGCTCGGAGAGAAACAGGACAGGCAATACAGGAAGCGGCCTCCTGTGTGGAGAACTACACCAGGGAAAGAGGTCTCAAATGCTCGACCGAGAAGTCAGAGCTTCTGAGGGTCGGAAGGCACCCCACCAAGGCAGACCTAGAAGTCCGTCTAGAGGGGCAGAAAATCCCAGAAAAGGACATGATAAGGGTGCTGGGTATGTGGCTGCAAAGGAGTGGGAAGTGCAGCCACACCATTAGCCTAATAAGTAAAGCAGCAGAGAAGGTAGGACGAATGATCAGCAGGGTCTCACACAGGAGATATGGCATGAAAGAAGAGGACACACTCAGACTCGTTAACAGCCTGATAGTCAGCCGTGTCACATACTTCTTTGCCCTACCAAGTGACAACGAAGACAGACAGGGAGCAGATAGATGTAATCCTGAGGAAGGCATACAAGATCGCTCTTCATCTACCCAGGAATACATCAAACGAAAAATTGCTCCAACTTGGAATCAGCAACACCTTTTACGAACTGGGAGAAGCCCTGCTCAGAGCGCAAACTATGAGACTCCCAGGTACGCCAACAGGCCGGGCGCTACTGAAAAGGATAAGGATGGATACACAAGGTCACATGGACAGGTACCAGGACGTCCCAGACGGAATCAGGGGAATACTTAGGGTAGCCCCCCTGCCTAGGAATATGGATCCGAATCTGCACGAGGGCAGACGGAAAGCGAGAGCCGAGTATGTGGAACTGGGACTGGCCCAACTGGAAAGCACAGTCTATACGGATGCGTCACTGTACCTAACCGGGAGGAAACGCACGGCCGCAGCGGTGGTGGTCAATCACAAGGGAGACCTGGTTACATGCGCAGCAGCCGGGGTTGCGGACGCAACAGAGGCTGAGGAGATCGCCATAGCCTTGGCGGTAGCTAATGGGTCCAGGGAAAACAAATCACTAAATATACTTACTGACTCGAAGAAGGCATGCTGAAACTACATTAGAGAGAGAATAGGTAGCCTGGCCCTAAACATACTCAGAAAGGGAAAATGCTTGGATAAAAAACACATACACAACCTGATATGGATACCCGGGCACGCAGGCATTAAGGGGAATGAGAAGGTGGACGGCCTCGCTCGAGAGTTGAGTTTCCGAGCGGGGCAACCGGACGACTTCTACACCCCGGCCTGCGACGGGGGGTACGCGGAGCACCTGAGCCTATACAGGGGCATGAGATATAGGTACATACCGCCACACAGGGCGCTACCAAAGGAGGAGGCGTCCATGTGGCGCAGGCTGCAGACGGGTGTTTTTCCCAACCTACGCTTACTGAACAAGATGTTTCCAACACAGTACAGAGCCACACGCCCTTGGTGCGGGGCGGTGCCGACACTCTACCACATCACGTGGGAGTGTGAGCGAAACAGAACATTCCACCAACGCGAACACCCGAGTGCGGAGCAATGGGAGATCTGGCTCATCAGCAGCGAGCTCACAGTCCAAAGGACCTTGGTGCAGCACGCTTGTGAGGCAGCGCGGCTCAGCGGAGCCCTGGAGTAGGGGCCCGACCTTGCGAGGACAGGACCCGGGACCGCCTGAGACGAGTATGACGCGGGTCCTGCAGCCGCGAATTCCTTAAAAGATCCAATAAAGTTTGCTTACCTTACCTAACCACCATCTCGCTGGAACCTCACGGATAAAGAGGGTTGGGAGATCGCGGCCTCAAGTTCTGATTCGGCCCCAAAAAGGCGGCATGTAGAGTGGGGTGGACAGGTCGCCGCACGTCATGGACTATTGGCCACGACCCGGGATCATGAGCCAGACCAACCCTAGGCAGTAACTCATACATAAGGCTCATCAATAAATTTTTCGCTTACCTACCTGTGCCCTTTGTTCTTCGCTTGGAAATGAGCGCGTCCAAAGGTACTCAACGTGGGTAGCAGATATGGCCGGTTGAAAACCCACGCATACTGGTTGTGCGTTCAAGTGCACAGTGACCCAGGCCTGCTGCCTAATCACCGCTGGCCTAAACATGTGTGCTTTGTACAACATGAAACACGTCCTTGACGTAACCAGCATGGTGCAAGAAGACAGGCAACAGGCGTCTTTGATTAATCACCTGATATTATCATTCAGACATGTGAATGTATTGCTCTAGGACACACATCGCGAAGAGACTTCAACGAAACGCCTGTTAATACCATTGAAACAGAAACCAAGCAGAAAAAACACCATTCTAAAAGCTGGAAATAGTCTGCTGATCTGCCACTCGCTCAATCAGTCCTTTCTATTCAGCGCAGTTGGAGGTGTCAGCTCTGAGAGCATCCTGTATTGAATATTTCTTAACCATGCAAGCTTTCCAACTTTCTTTTAAAACGGCGGCACTCTGTTCAAGCTCCAGCGTCATATTGTTAATGTAGTATAAAACTTGAATTGTCCAAACTTCGCAGAAAGGTTTTCGCTTGTTTGCGAAAAAGTTTTTCCGGTGGTGGCAATGGAAATGAACCAAAATATCAGCGCTTGGCCAGGTTCAAACTTCATGCGGTGCTGGTGTGAGCTTCAATAACGCCTGCTGAATGTGAAATGATGCAATAGGGAAGCCACTCTCGAATTAATCTGAGAACCTCCCCAGTACCAGCCGCGATCGCCCAGTGGTTAGAGCGCTCGGCTACTGATCCGGAGCTCCCGGGTTCGAACCAGACCGCGGCGGCTGCGTTTCAATGAAGGCGAAACGCTGAGGCGCTCGTGTGCTGTGCGGTGTCAGTGCACGTTAAAGATGTCCAGGGGGTAGAAATTGTTCCCCAGTCCTCCACTGCGGAGCCCCTTTCTTCCGTTCTTCATTCATTCCCTCCGCTATCCCTTCCCTTGCGGCGCGGTTCGGGTGTCTAAAGGTATGAGACAGGTACCGCGCCATTTCCTTTCCCTAAAACCAATTATTATTATTACTCACCAGTGACGAGGCGACACAGTTACTATGGAAACCGTACCCACCATGCTCGCTTCTCCAGTGGCGTACACTGTGCACCTGATATACTGCAAGCGGGCGATGCTTCCTAGAAAGCATCACACATGAATTAAAAAAGCTGGGGTTAACCCTGGCTGAAAGCGAAAAGCTGCATCGTCCTGCCTACGTTTGTGGTCGAGCGACTGGCGGTTTCCATAGATAGCCATACTGACACGCACACAGTAGTAGGCAAATTTTATGAGCGTGAGCTCTTATTTATTACGTTTCTCGATTTCTTGGTGTCTTCTACCACCTGCCTAAGCGTGATATTTTCAGTCCTAGTAATTCAAGACGGTGGCTCCCAGAATAAGGCGATGTAGCAACTCAATTGGTGATTGATTGGTGACGTCATTACTTCATCGAATTGGTGATTGATTGGTGCCGTCACATATAAATCCTAAATGTCGGCTAATAGTGGTAATTAATTGATAATGTCAATAACGAATTCACTTTAATCTCATCCTTATCAACTATAGTAAACCAAACAGGTAAAGCTCATTACTTGAACGTCTTCTAGACGGTGGAAGCATTACTATTTTATTTTTTATACATATTCTCTTCGAAACGACATTAAAGGCGCTCACACAAGACAGTATATATTGAATAAGGCTTGGGTAATACTTAAAGCTGCATTATAGCTCACCGTATGTGGAGACATAGTACCAAATTCAGTTTCAAACGACAGGCAAACCATATAGATAATTTCAGAAAGCCAAATTGAAAAAGAAATTGGTTTTTGTGGAACGGAAATGGCGCTATGTTAGACAGGAGTCATTTCCTTTTCTTAAATTCAAGTTTAATTTTCCTTCGCTTACGGCGTGGTTCGGGTGTCCACCTAGATATGTGAGACATGTGCTAATTTGCCTTAAATAAAATCAACTTTCATTTAATTTTCCTTCCCTTACGGCGCGAATCGGGCGTCCACGAGATACGTGACAGGCGTCATTTCATTTCCTTAAAACCAACGTTCTTTCACTTGTTATCTCTTACGGCGAAATTCAGGTGTCCAGCGAGATTTGTGAGACAGGCGTAATTTGCTAAACCTAACGTTCCGCTGGACGCATCAAAGTGCCCCGTGGTTTTATGAAAATGACAATTCTCGCGACCTATAGGGCGCAGGGCATACTACCAGACTCCATCAAGACGCTTTTGTGGCCGCAGGGCAGTGCGCGTACTCGTGAGCGAACTTTGGTGAGCCTCTGTGCATTCCTCGAACACACGGGCTTGACGTCCCGTCTGTTCTCCGTCAGGTAGTTACACGCAGTGACCGAACGCTCCGCGAGTTCTACCTTGAACGATTAATAACTGGACGCCCCACTCCAGTTGTAACCAACACAGTGCTGTGCGCGTGTGTAATTTAATTCCTCTAAAATAAACTAATCACGCGCACAACCTGGACACATTTCTTATTGTGTAAATAGTTTGTACATATTACTTCTCCCCCTATCCTATCTTCCTGTCCCCCTCACCTCTTTCATTTCATTTCTGCATTCTGCCTGCTGTCCTTTATTTCCGCTGCCCCAGCTCAGGTGCTTCAGTATCGATGGCAGATGCCGGGGCTAGCAAAAACTTTTCCTTCCTTTTTACTATTATTTTTAATAAAACCACTACCACCACCAACAAAAAATTCATTTGCGCATTAATTGATGACCATTTTTCCTTTCTTTCTACTACCCTCTCTCTCTCTCTGTCCAGGGCACCAAGTGGCCAGCGCTTGATGACAACACTGGCATCTTTTAGCGTTGCTGCGCTCTGGTTGGCCTTCACGCAGCGTGCAGATAAGGATAAAAATGGCACTTGTTCGGACAAACACATATTCTGAACACTGAAGCTGACTGCAGTGAAAGCACAACAACGTGAAAGAAAAAAGCATGACGATGATGATTTTTATGGAGCGAGGACATCTGTGCCCAAACAGCGCCATGACACAAGGTGTTCTTGTCTACTCAAGGTGGGGTCAAAGACCCTTTGTCCAAGCATTCCACCCGAAAGAAACCCAGCACCAGACCAGGGTAAATAAAGTGTGTGGCATTGTATCAGTAGCCGGCATGAAAGGCAAAGCAGGGCGTCCGCTCCCATCATCATGCTGATAATGTTTTCAGTCTTTCCAAAAGCCCCCCGACCCCTCAACTTCTTCCGGCCGCAGAGAACAGCGCTCTTCATCATCTCCAGGCACAAAAGGTGTGGTTTTGTTTGGTTTGATTTATGGGGGTTTAATTTCCCAAAGCTGATAAGGCTACGGGGGCGCCGCAGTGGAGGGCTCCGGATAATTTCGACCACCTGGTGTTCTTTAACGTGCACTGACATCGCACAGTATACGGGCCTCTAAATTTCGCCTCCATCGAAATGCGACCGCGTCTTTCGGGCGAGTTGGTGCACCATCACCAGTGCACTGAGCCACCGCAGTGGCTTCGGACAGAATCGTGCAGGTCCGTCCCCCCAAAGCGTGAGAAGTACGTACACCAAATGGGCAAATGAAAATGCATGAGCAGTCAACACCGAACACCATCATCTGTGTGTTATGTAAACATAGGAAAAAGGTAAAGGAACCGTGAATAATGATTTTGGTGGCTATATTTTATTGCAACAAATCTTGGTCTTTGTGAATGTTCGAGTCAGTTTATACGCTCTGCGTGGACCCTTTATATTACAAATATTTTTTTAGGTATTGCTGCTCTCAGCCGATGAGGCGACATCTCACCGCGCCTTCTTACGCGCTCGAAAGTAGGCGAGCCCTTTCGGAAGAATTTTTTGAACTCGCACCCTCCACCGTATCACGCGTCTGGGTATGTCGGTTGCGCACCGTGGACGCTACGGTGGTCGCGGCCAGGTTAGACACATTAGAGAGTTTTAGACGCACGGTACGGTAAACATGGTAACTATACGCCGAATATGGCTACGCAAGCTTGGTAACGGTAGCAACTGCAACGCGTTACCGCATTTGCGGTTACGCTAAAACTGTTTATTCAGCGAAGAGCGTACCACTACCGATTACTGCGTACCGTGCCCCGCAACAGCATGCGCAGATAGCCGAGAGCGCCAGATGGCGCCACGTTCCCGGCAAGGTCAACAGCGCGCCCGCCTGCCGCGTCGGAACCAATGAGAGCGTGCGCAGTAGCGGGGCGCAGTACACGTTCAGTACGCGCTATGCTAAAAGCCGAGAAGCTCCGCCGTCGGCAGCCCGGCAATGGGGCCAGCGGTGGAGCACTGGCGTTTTTAGTGTGTAAAAAGGGGGCGAGAGGAGAAAAAAAAAAGCCAGAATACATTGAATTTCAAATGTTGACTGCAGGTAACGTATAGCTTCTAAATGTCGCGTTCAAAAAATTCATGAAGCCGACCCCAGGCACGCGGCAACTTTGTTGAATAGTGTTGCAGGGTCCCTTTAATATATGCTTTCAAGTTAATATTATAATCGAACAACCCGCCGAGGTATATCGTCAGTCAGCTCCTTCCGATAGGAATTTGTCCAAAAGAGTTAGTATTCACCGCATGTCAACAGCAGAGCGAAACAGTTCTTTTTAAGCTATTCAATGTTGAGCTAGTTATCCTCGGCCAAATTGGCAGGTTTAGTCATTGTTGACTACCGCGCCTGTATTTCCCATTGTTTTGTATAAAAAAAAAATAGCGGTGTATCATCAGCGCACACAGAATGGTTTTAGATGCACACGTAATTGATGGTAGCTCACTAGCGTACAGGGAAAACAAGACTGGCTCTAAAACAACTTTGAGGGCGCAAAGACGGAAATCCGTACTGCTGCCGTTTCTTTCACAGGCGCCTCTCGCAGCTAGGATGGTTACCACTTTGACACGAATTCCAGCAACAAGGTCGGAATTCATTCAGCTGACGCGGTCGCGCCGCACTAGCGTTCGCGGAGTAGTATACTTTCAACGAAGTTTCACACTCGCCCGTTATCTGGTGGCATCGCTCCCGCTCATCGGCGAGAGCAGTGGCCAAGCCACGCTTATCTATTCCCTGCCAGGGGGCGCTGATAAGCGATTGCAACAGCAACGCCAGCAACGCGACGCCCCCGCAGAGACTGCCCTCCGCGGAACGCTTGCACGAGCTACGTACTGTACGGACCACGAACGACGTTCGCCTGGGTGCGTACTCCTTCTCTTACTGACGCGCGCTTCAGCCAACTTCCGCAGTAGCGGTGTCTGCAGTCACGACGGCTCGCGCGCGGCGACCAGCAGCACTCGGCTATGGTCACCCGCATTGCGAGACTCGGGATATAGCTGTCCCTCGGCAGGTCTAACAGGCGCGACGGCGTTAACTGACTCGAGGAGTGGGTAGCGTCTTTGCGCGCAGTTCTCTGTGCAGCGTGGCTAATTGTGAACGTTCGAACGGGCCAACGAAGCGCTATTAGGAACACTGACCGGGGCAGAGCTACAAGAACCGCCCATGTCTGACCCATGTATTACTTTGCGCATTGTATTCCATTGAACTGACCAAGTACCAACTACGGAGAACCTTTTCAAGGGTCGCAGTCGCAGAAGGCGAATTGAAGTTGGTCTATTGGTGCCTAGCTTGTTATAATCGACAATTAAATGTACTACTTTAATTGAGAACAGATCTTTTATGAGCTAAATGGGCGAAAAATTAGACACGGGTATCACCGCCACAGGCCGCTTTCGCGAGCCAATTGCGATTACTTCACATCTTTTCAGATCAAATCTTTACTCCAAATCACCGAGGTACGCTGCCAAGCAATTCAGGTATAATGGAGTTCATAAGTCTCTCAACGTCGCGAGGAAGCGACGATCAGCCAGCACAATAATCGTAACGCAAGTGCCTCGTTTAGTTATCTCCGAATGAGGTCCGCGAAGAGCGTACGCCTAGGAGCGATGTCCACACAAGGGCGGCATAGGTACGAGATACCCGAGCTGACGGTTAGCAGTGAGTGGATATGCCTCGCCTGAATTATATTTGCATCCTCTACATCTCCCCTTCTCCGGCGACCCTTAATGGATGTTTCACTTCTGGGCCCAGCCGGGTCACTTGCACACGCAGCTTCCGCGTTGCATCCGAGTTCTTTTATGGGATTCTGTCGCTGACTGACCACGACCTGTCGCTGACTCTCACAGTGAGGGATTGGCGGAGTTCCCGGGTCCGCGGGGCTTGTCGGCATCAAAGTGTCCACGTTAGTGTCGTCGGACGTTGGGATGTCCTGGAATTGCGAAGGCGTGAACGGAACACTATGGCGACGATTCCACTGAATGCATGGTGCCCTTTGCAGCCGCTTTCCCTGACTTGGCCCGTTTCTCTTGCGTCCCTAAACCATAAATCCTCCCCTATACGGAGGGTGGGCTGAGTTGCGTGGCAGCATGACGCTGATTGGTATTTTCCTTGCTGACTTCCAGCTGCGCTGTCCCTTTTCTTGGAGTTATCCTATGGCGACCACTTTGGCAGACGCGAGGGCCGCCGCGGTGGCTCAGTGGTTATGGCGCTCTGCTGCTGACCCGTAAGACGCGGGTTCGATCCCGGCTGCGGAGGTCTCATTTCGATAGAGGAGAAATGCTGGAGGCTTGTTTACTGTGCGATGCCAGTGCATGTTAAAGAACCCCAGGTGGTCGAAATTTCCGGAGCCCTTCACTACGGCGTCCATCATAGCCCGAGTCGCTTGACGTTAAACCCCCATAAACCATAAAGCAAACTTTGGAAAAATGCTATGTCTCGCCGTGTAAGCTTATAATACATTGCAGGAAAGGCGTAGCGCATTCCAGTACGGCTCATAAAAGATGGTGGCCACACTCGGGTATCGGCCGGGTCCTTTTGTTTGCCGCTGCTTTCGCCCGCTTCTGTTCTTCGAGCTGGCTAGCGTGCTTGGTCTTCGTGGCTGCTTCCGCGGTTTTGGCAGCCACCAGCCGCTTTTTTTTGCAGAGTAGCGTGGTCAGCATTCCTTCTAGCTTCGGACCAACTTTTCACCTCGGCGTTAGAAAGGTTCTTGCCGTTTGAGTGTTTCGCTAGTTCGGTAGGCGTCCTGCACATCACGTGCCCTTTAGGCTGCTAAGGTCTTTCTCGCGCTCGATGCGCAGCGACGGGCATTCCCTGACAGGGCTTGGCTGCTCGGTTGATGCACATAGCCTCGGTGCTGCAACCTTGCAATATCCCACTTGCCGGGTGTCTGGTGACCGCACGTCATTTGCCGGTTGTGCGGAGACGACAGTCTCGCAGCAACCGGCTTGCTCCACCCCCAAGCATGTCCCACCTGTACTGCCGGCTCCTCGCAAAACGGTTTCTCCGGGAAATCGACCGACTCCATATCGGCCACTTGCGGGAACTGTGACATCATCGCTATCCGCTGGTTCCCTTTGGGGCACAACCGTGCTCCGTACTCGCGGTCTGGCTCTGCCGCCGACGCGTCTGAGATATGCTCCTCCATTCCTCTGACATCACCCGAGCCGTCCTCTACCTAGACCACACCGTCGGCCCTTCTTTCTTGGACATCCCGAGGGTCGGGACATTCCGCAGCCCGTTGCTCGGTCAGGCGCTCGGGAACCGCGATGTCGCCGGGATCTTTTCCTTTCCCGAGTCTCTGCCCCAGTGTCCCCTCTGCCAGGTCGGGCGGCATTGCGACGTCTGAGAGTGGCACCTGCACTCGGCTGAACCGCTCCTCCAGCGTATTCGCTTCAGGCGTTTCCGAGCTCACCTCTACCCCGATTGCACAGTCGAGCTCGCCCCCTCGTCCCTTGACGACACAATGTTCATTTCCTTTGAACGCAGGCTCACTGTGCTCGGGAAGTGTCTGTAAAACCAACTGGTCTGCTGCCGGTGCCACTTCTGCTTCCGCCCTGCGGTCGCATTGCCGGTGATCTCGTTCGCCGTACTCAAGCGCCTTGCCTCCAGGGTCACTTCGCTAATTTCATTGGAAGCCGCATCGGCACCTCCGTTCCCGGGCTTGCTTCTTGCTCGGAGAGCCTCGGACTCATTTTGCGTCTCCAGCAACCGACGTGCTGAGCGCGCTTTGTCTAGCTCGTCCTCGTGACGTCCGCGTTCACGCTCATTCTCATGACGGCGCTCATCCTGCGCTTTACGCTCATTTCGAAAAAATTAATGTTGATTAGCTCAGTTAATCCAGGATATACAAAGCGAAAGATGTCGGCGTTCACTGTCTTCATTGGCGTTGGCGTTGACAATGTTCTAGACGGCTATGGCTTTGCGGAAAGGAAGGGCACATAATTCATCGGTCATACAAAAATTCGCCCATGGGCTGGAGTAAAGTGACGTCACCAGACCGGAACATCCCCATTGGCTGGAGGGAAGTTACGCCACCAGACCAAAAGTGACTTCACTTCCGTTAAAGCCGTCAACAGCTGCCAGTGCATTGCGAACACACAACAGAATTAGGTGTCCCTGAGAATTTTTCTGCTGGCACCCTCAATCTTTAAAACGCACTGGCATCGGACAGTTACACAGGCGTCTTGTGCATGTCGCCTATATCGCCGCAGCCGGGGTTCAATTCCCCGTCATAGGGCTCTGCAGCCGGACGCCCTCACCGCATGCGACAGATCATAATGGGACGAGAACCTCATTAGGAGAAGGCGCACGGCATTCCAGCAGTAGTGTCGTCCTGCATTAGCGAACTTCTTTTTCCCGGATGGCTGTTATGAAACGCTTTTAGCGAAAGGCGCGCCCTGGTGTGTATCTCATGTTATTCCGCACCACCGCATGAACCCCATCTTCTTGATCAAGATGTTCACAGTGACTGCCAACCTTAGCCGCAACCCTCGAGAGTTGCCCGCAAATCCGCCCCTAATATACATTTTTTTTCTATCTTGCTGTCCGGAGTTATCTGTGGTCTGGACGTAGTTTTTTTTTTTTCTTTCCGTTCTCTATATTTGCAAACCGGTTAGCTTTAGAGCATTCCAGATGGCAAGTTCATTTTTATTTATTCCCGCAAGGGCACCTTGTGTAACGAGGTGTTGGTGCTTGGCGCCACCACGGACCCTTAGCCTCCATACCGAAGCTGTCATCCGTACCGTGGCGATAGGTTGAAAGGTGGAGGGAAGAAACCTTGAACGGTGGCGGTCGAGGAAGTGGTCAATCCTCGGCTGATGGGCTCCTCGTCTGTCTACCAGGGGGGGAGTCCCGGGACCTTCCTCTGTGTATAAGGGTGAATCAGAGGCGACAAAGTATTTGGAACCCTTAGCCAGTACATGCCGTATGGAAAAATTTTCAAAAAAATCTGATCGGCTCCCAAAAAGGAGTCGCACCGATGCGAAACAATTGATGCCACAGAAACCAGAAACGTTTCCGAAGTTTTTCATGGTTCACTCAAACACTGATGAACCGGTAGCCAACCTGTCTGCATTTGTCATCGCCAACACCCTAAAAAGCTGTGTAGGCAAAAACTACAAAGCAAAAAAGCAGCGAACCGGAGATCTCCTTGTAGAAATAAACACAAAAGAACAGAGCGCGAAACTGATGTCTTTACAGAATCTTGGAGAAATGAGCGTACAGGTAACCCCGCACCGCACCCTGAACCACTCAAAGGGCGTCATATCTGAATATGAACTCCTACAGAGTACGGATGCGGAAATGGAAGAAGAACTAGCTGAACAAGGAGTAATAGCAGCCCGACGAATAACCATCCGGAGAAATAATGCTGAAATCAAGACAAAACACATCGTCCTAACTTTCAATAGTACAACTCTCCCTGATTCCATCCACGCCGCATACCTCCATTGTAAAGTCCGCCCATACATACCAAATCCGAGACGATGTTTCAAGTGCCAGCGCTTTGGACACAGCATGTTGGCTTGCCGGGGCAAACCCACGTGTGTCACATGCGCAGAAGACGCACATACAGAAGAAAGATGCGAACGCACTCCAAAATGCATCAACTGCAATGGCGCACATGGCGCGTACTCCAGGTCGTGCCCAGTTTGGAAAACAGAAAAACAAATCATAACTTTGAAGACCACAGAAAACCTGTCCTACTTTGAAGCAAAAAAACGCGTCTCTTTCCAACAGAAAGGGACATACTCCGAAGTGGTGACGCGGGGACCGCCGCCGCCTTCGGTTTCTGTCGGCACACAGGTCGATCCGAAGGACCTGGGGTCGACAACCAAGTCCCCACCACAGAAGTCAATGACACAGTCCACAGGGCTGAAAATTTCGCGGGAAGACCACGCGATCCTCGCCGGAGGCCCTCAGGCCCTACTTTCAGCAGTGGCATCCTCGGCGATAGACACCCAGAACAGCTATGCTGAACTGGACCTGTCGCCCCACCCCTATAAGAAGGCAACTACTGGCCCAAAAGACTCTGCCGCTGGAGCAGGGCCTGGTTCAGCGGTGCCAGCAAAAAAGACGAATGCGAAGGCCACGGGCCATCGCAACCAAGAAGCATCCTCCACGTCCACCGTGGAGGAGATGGATGTCGGCGAAAGTCCGCGGACATCTAAAAAACACGCATCCGCGGAATCTCCGCAGAAATCCGGCGCCACGAAAGTGGCGATGGATACAACTCCTAGTTCGCCACCGCTACAGCGGCGGCGAGACTCCCTAGAGAAAAAAGGGAAACCACGAATCACTGCTCCTGAAAATAAGTGACTTTCCCCAATCCCCAACTTCTCACAATGGCATATCTAATACAATGGAACTGTAGAGGTCTACACAGAAACTACAGACATAACCGATATGCTCAAAACAATGGCACCTACAGCTGTGTGCCTGCAAGAAACGAACCTTGGGCCACAGCACACAAACATCTTAAAAAAATATAATATTTTCCGGAAAGACCGAGAACAAGCTAGCCGACTCTCAGGAGGCGTCGCTATCATTACGCAAAGCGATGTCCCTGCAAGAGAGGTATCATTAAAGACGAACTTAGAAGCGGTCGCAGTAAACATCATTAGCCATAAAACAATAACAATATGTTCTGTGTACATGCCACCACACAACACAATTACTATGCATGACCTAGAAGAACTTCTGGGACAGTTGCCTGAGCCATATGTCATAATTGGGGATTTTAACGCACACTCCTCATTCTGGGGAAGTGAGCATACTGATTCCAGGGGTCAGCTCATCGAGGATTTTATTCTTTCAAATAGCATATGTTTAATGAACACTGGAAAAGCAACGTACTGCTGCCCCAGCTCTGGAAAAATGACCTGCCTAGATTTAGCGTTTGCATCACCATCGGTTTTTAATGATTTTATTTGGGATGTTTTAGACGACCCTCGGGGAAGTGATCACTTACCTACAGTTTTAAAGCTAACATCAGCTACATCCATCATCCCTACGAAGCCACGGCGATGGAAAATTCACCTCGCCGATTGGGGACTTTTCAGAACGAAGGCCACACTAGAAAAAGAATATGCCGAAACCCTTACTATAGAAGAACTAAATGAAAAATTTGTCACATGCTTAATATCTGCAGCAATAGAAGCCATCCCACAAACGTCTGAAATTGCACGAAAAACACATAAAGTTTGGTGGTCAAACGAATGCTCATCGGCTAAAAAGCAGCAAAACAAGGCTTGGGGCAACCTTCGCAGATATCCCACTGCAGGAAACTTGCTCATCTTCAAAAGGGCTAGAGCCAAAGCACGATACATCAGACGCAACACAGAAAGGGCATCATGGCAACAGTACATATCCTCCATAAACAGCTCAATAACATCCAAGAAAATGTGGGAGCAGGTGCGGAAATTCACTGGAAATTTTACTCCATTCACATTTCCAATGCTAACAACACCCGGTACTCAAACAACATTAGAAGAACAGGCCAACATATTGGGTGAGCATTTTTCCACAGTTTCAAGCTCATCCAACTATACACAAACATTTCAAAAGCACAAAACAATAGTAGAAAAACAAAAACTTCCCTTTGGAACATGCATACACGAAGACTACAATCAGGTTATTACAATGCAGGAACTAAACACAGTACTAACATCCGGTAAAATGACAGCACCAGGCCCAGACAATATACATTATGCCATGCTTGCTCACCTCTCTGAGACTGCCATAGAGGCTCTCCTAAAATTTTTCAATAAAATATGGATGAGTGGAGAAATCCCCCAAGCATGGAAAGAAGCAATCATAGTACCCTTCCTAAAACCTGGCAAACCACCAACTACTCCCACCAGTTACAGGCCAATAGCACTCACTAGCTGTATAGCAAAATCATTCGAAAGCATTCTAAACATCAGACTAACCTTCATACTTCAGTCCCGGCAACTTTTAGATATACACCAGTGCGGTTTTAAAAAGACATGTTCCACAACCGATCACATCGTTCGCTTTGAGAACACAGTTCGGGAAGCGTTCATCCACAACCAACACTGTATCGGGGTCTTCTTCGACATGGAAAAGGCTTACGATACCACGTGGAGGTTCGGTATCCTCCGTGACCTAGCGGACCTAGGTATCCGCGGCAGGATGCTGAGCTGTTTGAATGACTTCCTAACCAACCACACGTTCCGAGTCCGCCTAGGTGCAACCTTCTCCAACACTTTTACACAAGAAACTGGCGTACCCCAGGGGTGCATCCTCAGCACGACCTTATTCATCATCAAAATGAACTCAATAGGAAAAGTAATCCCAAAATCCATAATGTACTCTGTTTACGTAGACGACCTCCAAATAGCATGCACGTCATCCAGCATACCCACCTGTGAGCGACAGATACAAATAACAATAAATAAACTGGCTACCTGGGCAGATAGAAACGGATTTAGATTTTCCCCTCAGAAAACAGTAGCGGTTCTGTTCTCTTTGAGACGAGGCCTACAGGCCAACCCCACAATATATCTAAACCAAACCCAATTACCTGTCAAACAAGAGCATAAATTTCTAGGGATAACTTTCGATAAAAAGCTCACTTTCTTGCCACATATAAACACCTTAAAGAAAAAAGCTTCCCAAGCCCTCAATGTGCTAAAACTACTGTCAAGAAAACGCTGGGGATCTGATAGGGCATGCCTATTACATATCTATCGTTCTCTTGTTCGCTCTAAGTTAGACTATGGGTGCATAGTATATGGCTCAGCAAGACCGTCCTACATAAAACGACTAGATCCTATCCACAATCTTGGTTTAAGGTTGTCTTCCGGTGCTTACAGAACTTCACCAATAGCAAGTCTGTATGTGGAAACGAATGAACCTTCCTTAGAAGATCGAAGAACTGCACTAACTTGTACATACATCCTCAAAATCCTTTCTCACCCCAAACATCTCTGTTACTCAATCGTCACGAAATGCCCATCCAGAATACTCTTCAACAACAAGCCTCACGCAATTAAGCCGTTGCTCTTGCGCTTCGAAGAAAAATGCCAAGCACTAAACATACTAAATGAAATTAAAAATATTGCCCCAAGATGCGAAGCGCTACCACCGTGGTACACTCTTCCCACAGTGTGTGACATCACACTAACACGCCTCAGGAAAACTTGTACACCACACGACCAGATAATACAAGAATATCTAGCACTACAAGAAAAATACAGAAATTACACTCCATTTTATACTGACGGGTCAAAAACTCATGCTCATGTAGGAAGCGCAGTAATACAAGGAAAAAATGAAAATGCAGTACGACTTCCCTCATGTGCTACAGTTTTCACCGCGGAGTGTTATGCTGTTAGTGTTGCGGTGCAGAAAATAACAAATGAAAACATCAAAAACAGCATCATCTATACAGATTCACTGAGCGTCCTTACAGCATTAAACTCTAAAAATGCCACGGAACCACTGATTGGAAGCATCATACATAATATAGTAAAGGTCACAACACAAAAACATGCTATAAAATTGTGCTGGGTTCCCAGTCACGTTGGCATTCAGGACAATGAGAGAGCCGACATGTGTGCTGCACAAACCAGAACCATGGAAATAAAACATGTGAATTTGCCTCCTAGGGATTACATGAAGTTAGTGCATAGCAGACTAAGAGACAAGTGGCAAGCTTCTTGGGAAAATGAAGGACACAACAAGCTGCATACTATAAAGCCCATTATAAAAGAATGGAAATCATGCCACCATAAAGAGCGTTTTATCGAAGTAATTTTATGTCGTTTACGCATAGGTCACACACACATCACCCATAATTTCTTATTAACAAAAAAAGACAAACCTGTGTGTGAAATGTGTGGTGAAGAGCTCACAGTAAATCACATTTTAATTTCATGTTCGCATCTCGAAGAACTTAGGCAAAAAGTTTTTACAGTATTTTACAATGAACACATTCCATTTCATCCCGCATTGCTTTTAGGCGAGCAAACACTCGTCGAATTTTCACTTGTTTGTAAGTTTCTAAAGAAAGCCAGTGTTTTAAATCTATTATAATGTAACCTCTGTACACTTGACATAGCATCATCTAACCTTGTGTTTGGCGCATGATAGCCATAGTTGCTTATGCGCCATAAAACCCCATACAACAACAACATTTTTATTTATTTTCTGCCCCGGTCGAATAAATCCTGTAAGTATATCTGCCTGTCTACTTGCGCCTGTCTGTTTTTGCAATTCTAAGAAGTGCAGCGCTCGAACCAACCCAGGAATAAGAAGGAAGTGCTCACCCGCCGCAGTTTCGTTCAACGCAATGAGCGAAACGCTGAGACTCTCCTCGCTTTGGTGCGACGTACGACGGTGCCGCCAACTTACCGTTGAGCGCGCTCTGCTTACAGACAAGGTGTGCGGTACAGTCGCACTGAGATCGACAAAGTGTGTACCCGTGTCAATTGTCTTCAGGAAGACTTCAATTTCTTTCTTTGGTACCAGCCGTCGTCGTTTTACGACATGGCCTCTCATGCACGCTTCGGAAAGCAGGTCTGATTGGAAAACTGTGTATAAAATATTTCGTGAGCGTTAGGTGCCTGACCCCGTTTTGACTGCAGTGCTAGTACCTGGCATGGGCATGCGGTTCCTGGGCATTGAGTGGGCTCCGCTGTGGCTTCCGCTGCACCGGCGCCTGGAGACGCTGGCGGCGCTGTACTTCGCCGCATCGTTCCTGGCGGCGGGCGTAGCATGCACGCTGCTGCTGCTCTACATGCTGCTGCACACGCGCCTCTACCCGATACCGCTGCTGTACGCCGCCTGGCTGTACTGGGACCGCGACATCTGCGAGCGCGGGGGCCGCCGCAACGAGTGGGCGCGCCGCTGGACCCTCTGGAAGTGAGAGCCTGCGGCCTTCTCGATAGGCCGTCGCCATGTTTCGCGCCACACTGCCTCTTTCCAGAGCGCTTCCCGTTCTGAATGCGTGTGCCTGCACTGGGAAAAAAAGCTTTACTCCCTTAACGGATGCCAACACGGTGCACCCATAAATTATGCCCACTGCTGCACTCTTTCGACGCTTCTTACGATGACACCCTCCTCCGGCACGCAAGGTCCTTCGTCATTCATAAAACAACACGTGAACAATATTGTGAAAAAGACTGTACTGGGACCTCCTAGCATAGCCGAAGAATGGCCACGTATTGTCCTGCACAGCTTATTTAGGCTCGGTAGTGCGCTCGAAGAACCCACCAGCAAAGCACTTCAATAAAGGACGGTCAGTTAAAGTGGTTAGCACATCTAGACACTGTGGAGAGAAAGCGTTTTGTGCTTTGGGAGTATATGCTGTCGGCAACAAACGGACCTGCGTATCTCTTCTGTGGCACATATGGGGCTGGATGTTCGGTACGGCCTCGACAAAAGCGTTAGTAATCATGCCGCTAGCTTTCGCCTTCCCATTTCAACTCATGGTACATGTTTTGGGATGTATCCATGCCCCCCCCCCCTTTTTTTTTTATAAAACCCGTGTACAGATAACAGTAGGTTTAACAATAACGCTTAAATGGCAACTGAAGAGCAGGTTTTAGAATTCGACCAGCTTAAAAGAGTCGACTGCGTGAAGCTTAAAGATGAAGCATGCGAATTATTTTTGTGCTAGCATTTTAAATAGCGAAGTTTTATCGCCGGATAAAGCCGCATCGGCGTCCAGGCTTCTCTGCAGTGCACCGCGACGGGCTGGAGTCGCGTTGATGACGTCACGTGGGGTGGCGCCACGTTTCCAGCGAAGAAACGGTTGCTTCAAGGAAGAAACCCAGCGCGCCCGAAGGTGAAGCCCACGGTGAGTTGTTTGGAGGCATTGCACGACGCACGCCAGTATGCGGGCGAAGGCAGCGTACATATGAAATTTCGGCGACAATGACGCCATCATAAGTTTCCCTGCAGTCCTACAGCGTAGTGAGGAGAAGCCTGACCATCGTCGCGCCTTTAGTCTGCGGCTACGTCACCATTTTAAATGCTAGCGCAAAACTACTTGGTATGCTTTGCCTAGAAAATTGATACATTCGAATGCTGTTTTCGAAAACGTAATTAGTTTCAGTATATCTCAGTTAGCTTTCATGTTATGAGGAAAGAACAGAAGCTGAATTGTGTAATTTACTACGGGTCGTTAGGGCACTTTCCCTCAATATTTTTTGCTTCCGATTGAATTGGAGCTGTATCTAAAGACCTGCCAAGCGGAGCTATGCTATTTATATTGATTTTGAGGTACATCATCGTGTTTTGTGTTGAAGCACCATAATTAGGAAATGTAATTAGGTTACATTATAGCTCACAAAATACGATATGGTCGGCTCAGCCATAAAAGATATTCCTTCATAGTTCAGTTCTTTCTGAATTCAGCGGTATAAGATTATTTGAAATTGCACCACAGAAACGTAATTAAAACTTCCTCAAGGTCAGTCATAAATTTATCGCATTTGAAGTGCGCCCGCTATCCTCTCGGAGGTCGTAATAGAGGCCTTACAAAACGGCGGAATGCGCACGTTCCAATAGGTGTTCACAATAGTAAAAAAAATGCCAGAATGTAGGGAAGAGCGCCAGCTTTGGAAAAGGCCAAGATGGCGGTCATCGAGGACGCGGTTGCGGCAATCGACGGGCGCGGAGTTCTACCCAGTTTTGCACCTAAATTTCCATTTCGGTGATATATGAGACAGATACTGCGCCATTTCCTTTCCCCTCAAAAACCAATTATTATTATTCGAAAGCGTCAAATATAATGCTTTCTTAATAGCTGGAGGTGGAATTAGACCTTGAAACTTTGTTGGCAGGTATTTTAGAGTATGCTGAACACGAATATGCGATTTTTGAAAGATCTAAATTTTCTTTTTTTTTTCGCTGTTCGGGCCCTTTCCCATGCAGGGCTGGCTTCGCATCGCGGTTGATAAAAGTTCCCTTATTATTTACATTTTGAATATCTCTTGGATAGTTGCGCTGATTCTATAGTTAGCTGTCATATTCTTTCATATGTCGATAATAGCCCGCTAGATTTGTCGGGACGGCAAGTCGTAATTTTGCATTTTTAGTGCGCTCGCACTAAATGTGTCACTTACGAAAAAGCCGTTATTTCCGGTTGAAGCCTCGGGGTACCTTGGGTAAGTTCGGAGGAGCGTCGCGCCAACTGATGTCAGTGGGAGGCAGCTCGGTAAGCTAGGAGCTCCGCGCCAGCTGCAGCCAGCGAATGAAACGCTGTTGCGGGCACATGCAGATGCCAGGCCAGAAAGAAAAGTCGAAGTATAATGTCGCCGGAGGAACGTGCAGTGCAGCAAACGGCAAATCGTGGATGACGCAGGTCCTTCGACGGACTCCGAGGCCCAACGACTGGCACGGCAAGATGAACAGCAACGCCAAAGAAGAGAGCGCCAAGCGAGGCGGCAAGCCGAAGCAGAGCGGCGATAACCTTGTTAAATGGGATGCGGAAACAGATGAAGATCGAGGCGCCTATTGCGGGCACATGCATATGCCAGAAAAAAGAGGCGAATGGCGAAGTCGCCGCACGGTTGTGCAGTAGAGAGGCGAATATACAGGTGGCTTCAGAGACAATCGAACGGAGGGAACGAAAACTAATCGCATCAAGCAGCTCAGGCGGCTTATCGCAAAAGGAAGGCCGCGGAACAACTGCAAGAACATATGGGTGCAGCTGGAATTTTCAAGCTAAAGAAAGATAAACAAAGATAAAGCTAAACAAGGCAAACGTGCTAGCGCACCTAAGGTACATTTAGATTAACCAGGTAAAACAAGGACCATTTTTTTTTATTTGCTGTTACCATTCATTCGCATTGGAAACTTCATGCGAACTTTTTTTTTGTCGATGAAGACGCACCATCAGCAGTGAAGTGGCCGCAAAGAGTTGGCTAAGAAATGGCAGCGGCTTTTTTTCTGCAAAAGCGCTCATGTCACAACTGTTCTCCCAGGCGCTTGTTACGGCTGAGGCGCCAATGACATCGTGACTCCCCAAGAGTTGCCGGCCAAGGGTAGAAAAGGAGGGGGCCGGGGTCTCTTCGGAAATGTTGACCGGCATGGTCCCGAATGATTATTTCACGTTGCCTACAGGAGAAATCGGAAAGTGCAGTAAGTGCAGCAGTTCATAACTATTGTATAACTAGAAAAAAGAAAAACTGTCGAATTTTCAAAATAGTATACAAGAATGCCGTAAGGGTATGGAATGCCACTGCGAGAATTTCGAAAAAATTGATACAGATGTACCTTCGACGCTTTCGTAACCTTTTTTTTTTCCTGTACTATATGGACTGCCGTCACGCTTCGTGTTTGGTTCGTTGTACATGAAGGGCCGAAAGAGAGGAAAGGCTGCGCGCAGGTACTTCCGGGACTACTTCCCCATCCGGCTGGTGAAGACGTGCGAGCTTCCGGCTGACCGCAACTACTTGCTGGGCTACCACCCGCACGGCATCATGTGCGCGGGCGCCTTCTGCAACTTCGCCACCGAGGCGACCGACTTCAGCGCCACCTTCCCGGGCATCCGGCCGCACCTGCTGGTGCTGCGCGGCCAGTTCTCCTTCCCGCTGCACCGCGAGCTGCTGCTCACGGGCGGTAAGAAGCGCTTCTGGCACTGAGCGCCCCTCCGTCTTTCCTGGGCGTAGCATCCTTGACCTCTCTTGTACTGGAGGCGCATGATTCCGTTCTCTCAACGGCACATTTCCAATGGCGGCGATGGTATTACGTGCCTGCGCCCTTTGTGTCGGGCGGCCCAAATGTTGCGCCCTGTAGCTGAGAGATGTTGAGGGTAACGCTGGCGAAGAAAGGAAAAGACGCAAGGAAAAACTTGGGGACGCTTAAGCTCTGCCTTAAGGGTATGACGCGATAGTGTTAATGGGTGTCTTCAGCGGCCTGGGGAACTCTTTTCGCTTAGGTTCTGCCTACATGCGCATATATGCGGAATTTGTCATTCTTTACTTTACATTCATAGATCGCGGGGAGTCCTCGTACAACCCTTGGCGAAGTGGACGCGCACGATTAAGGGACCCGACACTTCACTGGCAGGTGGCTGTTTCAAAGAGAGCCACCAGTGGGGGCTTGTGAGACCTATAGGTTGCTCTTCCCGAGCAACCAATCATTAATTTAACTGCCACGGTAGACAGTTTGCTCACAATCCGATGGGCAGGTTGCCTCTTGCCACGGTGGCCGTGGTAGTGATGACGGCACAAGGTCACATGGCCTGCCACCTGCTCTTTCGCTCACAACGCCGGCAACGACAACAGCTTAAGTGACCTCTCCAATTGAAGAACGAACACCTTTCGCAGGTCTACTCGGTTTAGCTGCGTTAAACCCCTACCATTTGTATGTTAGAAAGACACACTGACCCCCACCACTCTTTTTAATAACTTCTGCAAATGAAGTTAGAAAATGCACATTACATATGAGAACACCAGGCTGCAGCTTCGGGACCTTAAAACTCAAGTATGTATACCATGCTCAACTGCTTCCCTCGTTGTATTCATGACGTCAAGTAAAAGGTAGCTGTCTTAACGGACGTTAGCAGCCAAATTTAATGCGAATAACGTTTTGTTGACCCCTTTTGTCTGAGAGCTATAGAGGAAGCTGAGGGGGAGGGAAGCCCCCCTCTGTGACGGCGTACGACGAATATTTCCCATGCGCAGGCATGTGCTCAGCGTCTCGGCAGAGCCTGGACTGGATCCTGGGCGGCGAGGCGCGTGGCAACGCAGCCGTGCTGGTCGTGGGCGGGGCCATCGAGGCGCTGGACGCCCGGCCGGGTTCCCACCGACTATTCCTGAGCCGGCGCAAAGGATTCGTCCGCGCGGCGCTCAGGCACGGGTACGTGCCTTACTGCCACTGAGCCATTCCTCTCGCCTGAAGGGGATTCCCGTTGCGAGGAAGTAATCACTCATTAGCGCCCGCCTGGGCAGACACGTAGGTCAGCAGCGCCGCGTGCTGCTGCGCGGAGCCGAGATCGCCGAGTCGAAAAACGAAATCTTCTTCAGTGGCTGCACAAGAGGCACAGATGATGATGAATACATTTTCTTCATCTTCTGGGTAACCTTCGGGTAGATTGCGTCGTCTTTTAATTTTGGCTTGAGTATGTGTTATTTCTTGTTCCTTGTCTAGTTCTTCATCCGGTGGCACGTGTTCCCTTCCGCTTAGCCTATAGTGTAGTAGGATTTCTTAGTATGTGGTCAGCAGGTTTGAGTAATTGTGCTCGGTCATGTGTTGGGGTGTCCGGGGTAGGAGCGTTCGCGCTGCGGCGTGTGCGCCTTCGTTCCCCTCTAAGGACTGATGCGCTGGTGTCCACATGAGCTTTGCTTGCCTTTCGGCCTCCTTCATGTCCGTCAGAATCCTAATGGCTGCCTTTATCGGTTAATGTATGTGTTTTTCTGTGTGGTTATTGCGAGCGCAATGGCTGCCTCTTCCGCGTTTTTTGTGTTTCTGCACCTTATTGATGCGCTTTTTCTGAGGTTGCTATATCCGAATCTGTGACTGCTGTCATCATGCCTCCAACCGGCCCTACTGCGTCTGCATATAGTATTTATCTGTCGTTCTTTCATTGTTTTTCTATGGCTTCAGCTCTGGCCTGTCTTCTTCCCCGTGGTGTATCGGGCGCATGTTCCTTGGAGTTGGGCTTTGCTAGTAATATTTTGTTCAGCCCTTCGGGCCCGGGGCTTCCTATCAGTATGACGTTGTGCTTGTAGCTTGCGTCCAACACTGATCTGCCTCTCCTAGCTGCAGTTGACTAGGCGGCATTTCTGCGATGTTAGGTGGGCTGCAATTATTTCGTCCAGCGCGTTGTGAATTCCCAGCTTCTTCTGCTGACGCACCGATTGGAATGCCGAAAGCTCTTATACGCCTTCCTCACCAGGTCGTTGACTTTCTCTTTGTCTGCTTTTAAGGTCATGATTATGCTAAGCGTGATTGCGACAATGTTTTGTTCTTTGTCTGCCTCAAGAAAAAAACGCGTTCCAAATTAGAAAATTTATGGGTGAGGAAAGAATCAACAGCCACAGTAAATCACCGTTTATTTTCTTGCCCAAGAGGGCTGCAAAGCTGCTGACCACTTCCTTTCGAATATGTAAAATTGGGATATTTTAAAAAGTACAAATACAAAACGAAGAACGGGTTATAAGGAGTTATTGAAAAAAATAAATTTCGACTTGATATCGGTTAAGACCGGGAGTAAGCGCGGATTCGTATCCAATGGCCACAGGAACAAGAGCTTTTGTGTCTTACTCCTTGTTTGGTGGGTTAGAAAGGCTTCCCTAGTTTTGCATCGAAGAACGCAGCGAGGGCAGTTTACTTGGTTCGAAGCGGGCGAGCAGAGTGCCGGGCGCCGCCAAGTTGTAGGTAGGTAGGTGACAACTTTATTTCTGAGATATTTTAGAGAAAGCCTGGCGATCAGAGGGCCGCAAACCCTTGCACCGCGGCGGCCTCCGCAGCCCAGGTGACCGTACTCTCTTGAACAGCGGCTTCCGAGCTTCGCAACAATGCCTCCCACTGTTCGGTTGTGGCGATTGTTGGGTGTGAGGGGTAGGTGTTGGCCTTCCCATAGGGAGTGTTGTAGTGTGGCTGGTTGTGAGAAGAATTTGCATGTTGGTCTCTATCTATCTGGGTGTACTTTGGACAGTAGAAGTAGGTGCGGGTAGGTATTTGCCGTAAGCCGTAGCCACGCGCTCGCTTGAGTTTTGGTCAAAAACTTTTGCGCTGGTCCATAGAGGATCCGCGGCAGTCAATATGCTGATGTTCCTGGCAAGTTTGGGGCCTACCCCTGGATCCCGACACCATCTCTCGCCCAGTGATTTCCCTCGCCCGGTAGGACAATTTTCAGGCTGAGGTGTAGGCAGCTAGATTTCCGGCGTGTCCAGAGTGAGCTAGAGTCCAGGTTACGGTGATTTTCGATTGTGGTGCAAATTAAGGCGCCTTCAGCATTGCGATGTGCACTTGGGGAGACACAGCCGCAGGCGAAGTTGCGGACGGCTGCCTTACTAACGCTGATAATTGTGCGCACGTCGGCCGTAGCAATAGCCATGGCGATGGCCGCCTCTTCTGCTTCTTCTGGAATGGTGCTTGTTATGGAGCAGCTGTTCTTAACCGCCAGTACTCGTCTGTGACGACTGCAGTCATGGCCGCCTTGTAATCGTGTTCTGCAGCGCCTGTGTAGATGGGGACCTGGGGAGTGATGGCGCTGATGTAGATTTCGACATCTCGTCCTTCTTTCTTGGTGATACTCCAGATGCATATCTTTGGGTATAGGGGGGATGACTCAACGCAACTTCACGCCTGCTAGGTGGACTTCACCACGCAATAACAGCGTTCCTTGGTAGGGTTGCTTCGCCGCTTACTAATGGTGCCATTAGGGGAACAGCACGCCCGCAAGGCAAACTTCACCGCAAAACCTAAATGGTTAGATGGCTTCACTGCAGTGCACAAATGTAGTCGGGAGATAGGTATACGTCACATTCACAACTACCGCTACAGGCACCCATGTCATCAGCAGGAATTGTAGCCTACAATGAAAGGGTTGAGGGAAGTCTCCTCTAGGTCAATGCCTGCTGCTTCGAAGTGTCTTAGGTGTTAATACGCTAAGACAAATCTGATTACAAAGGTGCGAATTTTGGAATGTAAACTTTCGTGGAAAGTGCGTGCTGACGTTCAAGAAATTACTCTTAAATAAGCGCAGCGCCGCCACGGAGGAGCCCCTCCCAGCATCGCGCCCTCGGCGCTGCACCCGAAGTAAAACCCAGAGCGGTCCGAAGCCCCTTCTGGAGGAAATCAGATCGTGGTGGGTGTGCGGCGCCAGGAAGAAATGCGGCTTTCGCAACTAAATTTTGTTGCAGCCTCACTGTCCCCTCCATCTTTGTCTTCCTTCCTGACGCCCTGCATCCACCATGGCTGACAACGGGTATACACTTCGAATAACGGCAGTACACCTGAAAGCCACACAACTTTCTCTGGGATGTTTGTAGTTGCAGAAAAGCTGTTCCGGGGCATGGACTCGTGTCCGCCGGCTTTCCGGGAAAGTCTCTCTCTCTCTGCCCACTCACTCGCTAGAGCTGTGCGAAGATCTAAGTTGTGAGGCGAGGCCGCTTTGTTGTTAACGAGCCCCCCCCCCCCCCTTTTTTTTTTTGTTCAGGACTCCGCTGGTGCCAGTGTTCTCGTTCGGCGAGAACGAGCTGTTCTCGCAGGCGGACAACGCAGAAGGGTCGCGGCTGAGGCGCATCCAGGCGTGGCTCACGCGTAGGCTGGGCTTCTCACCGCCGCTGTTCCTCGGACGGGGCGTGTTCCAGTACAGCTGGGGCTGGCTGCCCCGCCGGCGACCCATTGTCACCGTGGGCAAGTATCTTGCACAGGCGAAAAGTACTCATTTCACAGGGCGTAATTCTGACACAGTGAAACATGTCTAAGTGTCATGGGTGATATCTGGCTCCAAAGGTTTGGTTGGTTTCGTTTATGGGGGTTTAACGTCCCAAAGCGACTCAGGCTATGAGGGACGCCGTAGTGAAGGGCTCCGGAAATTTCGACCACCTGGGGTTCTTTAACGTGCACTGACATCGCACAGCACATGGGCCTCTAGAATTTCGCCTCCATCGAAGTTCGACCACCGCGGCCGGGATCGAACCCGCGTCTTTCGGGCCGGCAGCCGAGCGCCAAAGGTGATGGCAACGCTGGAAACTGTCTGCTTTCTCCAAGATGTTACTAAGAGGTGCCCAGCAAGAGGGCGTAAATTCTTATTAAAGGATGATTTAATATAGTTTTTCAAGGAATTTTAAAGAAAAACGATCGAAGCAGTAGCCGCGCTGAAAGTGCAGATCGAGTGGACCCAATAGCTGCCCTTTGAAGGCTTGCGCCTGCACCTGCAGTGAAGCACACATATTTAAACGCGGCTCTTCATCAGCGTGCAACTACTAGCGCCGACCCTTTGTAGGCTTGCACCTGCAATGAAGCACGTGCGTATATTAACGCTGCTCTTCATCAGCAAACAATGATTGGTTGTCAACCAAGTCGCCTGGAAAAGAAAAGAAAATAAACCTTGAACTGCCGTTTCTCGCGTCGGGTCGCCTCATCTCTTGTTAGTTTCTTTTTCAGACGTTTTATTACTACCCATGGTTTCGACATGAACTATTCGCAACGCCTCTGAGATCTTCGTGTTCAAGTTAAAGCCACTAGTTAACGTGAAAGAGTAGGGCGCCCTTTAGCTTGTTGGTGCTTGATACGAAGAAATACGTTGTGCGACCAAGAAAAGCATGGGTCCTGGCTGTCCCTGTATTGGTCGCGCTATACGTATTATTTGACAAGAATTGATACCCGCAGTCTAGCAGTGAATAGCTCATGCAACAGTGTTATCGAATTTCCTGCTGGAAAACATGGTCTCATGCACAAGTAGAAAAACATTCCGCGATAAACTATATCTTTAGAAAGTCAGTCCATCTAACATGTCATTCCCCATGGACAAAATGCACTCCTTGCTTCTTTTCTGCTTTTTATGTTTTTGTTCGATTTCTCCTAATTTTTTTAGCTGACGAAATGTTAAATGAATTTGTTATCCATGACATCCTAATAATATTCATTTATTATTGCTTGTTCTATTCTTGCGTTTTGGGGCAATTTTCGCACCCGTCGCGGTGGCTCAGTGGTTAGGGCGCTCGACTACTGATCCGGAGTTCCCGGGTTCGAACCCGACCGCGGCGGCTGCGTTTTTATGGAGGAAAAACGCTATGGCGCCCGTGTGCTGTGCGATGTCAGTGCACGTTAAAGATCCCCAGGTGGTCGAAATTAATTCGGAGCCCTCCACTACGGCACCTATTTCTTCATTTCTTCTTTCACTCCCTCCCTTATCCCTTCCCATACGGCACGGTTCAGGTGTCCAACGATATATGAGACAGATACTGCGCCATTTCCTTTCCCCCAAAAAACCAATTATTATTATTATTATTTTCGCTTTTTTCTCTTTCCTTTTTTGCAGCATTTTTGAGGAACGCTAAACGTGTTAACCTGCCTCCCCTTATGAACTGCCTTCAGGCTGTTAAGGAGCGAATAAATTAAATGAAGCTTTAAAAACCACGGTACTTTGCGGCAAGATGCCCTTATCGTGTCGGGTGGCGTGTAACGTTGCTGCTGCACGCACTGCCGCAGTCGGGAGACCACTGGACGTCCCCCGGCGCGAGAACCCCAGCGACGAGGAGGTCGACCGCGTGCACCGACAGTATGTGGACGCACTGCTGCAGCTCTTCAACGAGCACAAGGGCCAATGCGGGGCGCCGGAAGCCGAGCTGGCCATCGTCTGAGCCCACGTCACGTGCCCTGCCTGGCGCTAGTGACTTGGCCTGGGTACCACGCGTACAGTGCCGCGCGCGCGCGAGCGGGTCGGTTCGGAGTATGATTCGATTCGAGTCGATTCGAGTCGAACCTGCGCGAAGTAAGCACATGGCGTCCTTTGATGAATCATGTACTTGCGTCGAATGCAGTCCGCCGGCACACCACCCGGGGCTGTAGATCTGCTCTTTAGTGGTGGTACGCTGCTGCGCCGGTGGTGCACACTCCCTTTGCCCCGAGACTGTTCCCTCTAGTCGAAATCGTGTGAAACGGTGTCGCAGACAAAGGCGGAGGCAGGTCAATTTTTTGCGCAGTTTTCCTTTGCATGATCGCGCACGCGAACGACTCCCGAACAGTCCTGCAACAGCTGCCCTGCCCCGTCAATGCCTGCGTTGAACATTGTTCAAGAAAGCGCAGCTTTTGAACCGCTTGCTCAGTTTTAGTCAGAATTGAAATGTGCAGTTAATTTACGAGACCACCAGTGCCAAATGTTATAACTGTGTCCGTTCTGCATGGTGGAAGGTGTTTATCTTCAGTAATGATAGCGATGGTGGGCACTTAGCAAAACTATAATTTTTTTAATAAATGTCATTTCTGTGCTTCTCTTGCGTTCTATGGTATCATGAATGCACGCAGCAGAGGTCTGCGCGGTCCTGTTTCACAGCTGTGCTTTTCTGTGACAAAAACTTTGAACAAACATGAACGGCGTTTTTTTTTTCTGGTTCTCATTGAGTCTCATTTTTCTCACTAAAAATGTGAATTTTTCATTGTTTCACAATTAAGTACGGAGACCCATGCCTGTCACCAGCCTTACGGACTCACGAGAACCCGCTTTGGAAGAACAGTGGAAACCATTCGAAGCTCGGTCCTCAGCGTACGAAGAGAATCCTTTCCCCGTATAGGTCAAGTCTGCTGAGGTAACAAGCTGCAGTTCTGCCGAGTTTCTGCTGGGTCGGCAGTTGAAGATGATCCTTGACTTGCTTCGTCCAGATCTCGAAGTACAGCCAAGGAAAAGCAGCTGCATGCTAATATTCTTGAGAATCGGACGTCAGTGCAGATGCATAACCTTGAGCCAGGAGTGAACGCTTCCGCGCAGTTATCGACCGTGACCAAGTTGCGTGCCGGCCGCTGTGGGGTCGGACCACGGGTTCGCAGCAGTACTGACGGCCGCATGTGGAGGAGTCATCGTGACCCTGCCCGAGCAGCACCACAGACGGCCAGTCGAGCCGAAAACGGGGGATCGTCGCGTAAGTAGTGTACTGGGTGCCGATCCTGTTGCTGTGGAGGCTGGTTGGTCGGCTCACTAACTCTGTTGCATGGGAGCAGTGCCGCCGGGGATACCAGGAACGGTAGACGTGTACACCTTTCGTCAAATAGATACAGCCCAAGTGGTTTGCTTCAAAGGGTTCGCAACCTCTGGAAGTCGTAAGCTTCGGAAGGCGCAATTGCCTCTCACTTTCGAGAGATCTGATGGAATGCTGAATATGCAAAAAAAGCCGCACGACACGGCCGAGCAGCAAAATGCGTGGGCTGTGCATCTTTTACGAAGGCTGCACATTATGGGTCCTCCTGTGTTTCCGACTCAGTCTGTGTTACACTCCCGTTTGTCGTCGGAAGCCTGTGGGGCGAAACACGTCACTACAAAATAAATACAAAACTTTGTCTCGATTGCTTTATTGCATTTATTTTACTAGGTGGCAGGGTCGCGCGCCCCTGCCACCTAGTAAACAGCTCTCAGCTTTCACACCTTTTCTGGAAGGCCATCTTGAAGGTAGGTAAACAAAGTCGAATACATGACGCTCCTTTGAAGGGCTGAGGGGTAGTATATAAGGGTCCTGATACAGTCGCTGATACAGACGCTTTAGTTCCCAACCAAAACTCCACAAGGTAAAGTAGTCCACACTTAAGAATCTGGAAGATAAGCAAGAAACGTGATCGTTTCGCGTATAGCGAACGATGCAGTTCGGCAGTCATATCCTTGTCGCCATAGGCTTAGAAAACAGTACTGAAGTTTCTGGCACCTCGCTCTCTCTTCTCTTTTCGCTCGGAAGCAAAAGGGTTGGAGCAAGTGAAGTCCAATATCACGTCTACAAAGCGAAAAAAAAAAACATGGCAAATTGCGGGGGTTAAAGTCTCGAAGTTACACATGCACTATAAGTGACGCCGCAATGGTAGGCTACCGATTAATATATAGACTGCCTGTAATTATTTTGCGGTTCGCCTGCACCGAAATGCGGCCGAATTCGTGTCAGTTATTATTGCCTTCATAAGTTTAGAGGCTTAGTATATTTCCGTGCCAGCGTACTGTCCAGAAATAAAAGGAAAGTTCGCTTCAGCAAAACTGGTACGAAGATCTCCATAAATGCACCATTCTTCACAAAGTCACATTTAATAATTGGTTTTGGGGGAAAGGAAATGGTGCAGTATCTGTCCCATATCGGCGGACACCTGAACCGTGCCGTAAGGGAAGGGATAAAGGAGGGAGTGAAAGAAGAAAGGTGCCGTAGTGGAGGCCTCTGGATAATTTCTACCACCTGGGGATCTTTAACGTGCGCTGACATCGCACAGCACACGGGCGCCTTAGCGTTCTGCCTCCATAAAAACGCAGCCGCCGCGGTCGGGTTCGAACCCGGGAAGTAACATTTCCTCCACTTGCGTTTTCGAGGCATGTGGAAGAAGAAATCATTTCCTGCTGTGCTGGGAAAATGCATGGGATATCTGAAGTTGAGTTTATTTCCATGTGTTGCACATGAGAGGGGTATAGACGCTGCTTTTGTGCAGCTTGACTGGCTCCTATCCCCTTGACAAGAGCCCATGGCATCAGCACATATTGTATACAGGAAGGCAACTAGTATCAAGGAAAGCAATGAACATGTGTTCCACTACAATTAAATAAAAAAGGTACACAACCATTCAGATACGCATTCAGTAACGCATACACGCAACACATCAACAGAGCGCAAACAAATTGATCATCAGTAACCATGTTTAGGCTTGTCAGTATTTTTACAATTGTGTAGAAAAAGAAGAGCGTTACAAAGCAGTGTCTTCAGTTCACTTGATAACTTCTCTACATTAATTCCGCCTTCCGTGAAGGAAATTTCAGCGTTTTATGAACATTTGTACGCAACATTTCCGCACCATAACTGGTCTGTGGACCAGGCACGAGCCAGAATTGGTTTTTGGTGGAAAGGAAATGGCGCAGTATCTGTCTCATATATCGTTGGACACCTGAACCGCGCCGTAAGGGAAGGGATAAAGGAGGGAGTGAAAGAAGAGAGGAACAAATAGGTCCGTAGTGGAGGGCTCCGGAATAATTTCGACCACCTGGGGATCTTTAACGTGCACTGACATCGCACAGCACACGGGCGCCTTAGCGTTTTTCCTCCATAAAAACGCAGCCGCCGCGGTCGGGTTCGAACCCGGGAACACCGGATCAGTAGTCGAGCGCCCTAACCACTGAGCCACCGCGGCGGGGGAGCCAGAATTCCGGACCGCGTTTGATGACTGTTTGCTCTTAAATATCCGAAGTGTAATAGCAAGTTCATTGTTTTTGTTGTTGGCTGTTGAATGTTTTACACACACGATAATTGTGTAGAATAGGTAACGCTACAAAGTCAAACTTCTGCGAGAAAGTCACAGGTTTAAGTTGAAGAGCCATCAGAAATGGTTGACAGCCTCGTAGAGGCTGCAGGAAATTCATTTTTTTTTGTACCTGGGAGTCCTCGAGCCTGTTATACCAAAATAAGTATTGCATATTTGTTATTCAGTATGCAGGGTGTCTCACTCAACACGAACGTAGGCTTACGAACTATAGGTTGTGCCGCTATAGCGACTTGCGATAGAGACTGCTAAAACCGTTCGCGCGAGGTAAATCACTCTCACAGACAGTTTGCCTCAGAAGAAGTGAACAGCAGTCCCTAGCGGCTTTTATGACGAAAAAAACCTGGCCCCGGTGGTCCGATGGAAACGCATGGGAAAATAGGCCAGCGTACTAGGGAGGGCGCACTGCTCGCGTTTTGACAAGCACGCGCCGTCAGATGGCGCTGACAGGCTGTTCTGCCTAAAGTCACTGGAACGGGAAAAGTACCGCAACCATCACCGGAGCCGCCATATTTGGTCCAGCGCCGCTGAAGCGACGGCCGCGCGCTGTCTCTACGCAGGCATGAACTGCACAAGCGTCACTACGTGACTGGAAATGCTGTGCATGCTTATCTCGGCCCATAAGAGCAAGTGCTGCGTAATGCTCCGGACGATCTGTGTGCCGGCGGCCGCGAGAAAGAAGCGAGCGGGCCATTAATGGCGGGGAATGACCACGTCACCGCCGAGAAGGGATCGGGAGCGCGCACTCCCGGTTCGTTCTCGGCGGTGATGCGGTCATTCCCCGCCATTAATGGTCCGCGCGCGCTGGCCCGCCGGCGCGGCGGCGAGAGAAAATGAATGCGGTTCTTTCCCCGTTCCAGTGACTAGTTCTGCCTAGAGTTATCTAGACACTAGTTCTGCCACAGTTCTTGAGGCCTCTCCAATTCTGTTCACACCTGTACATACCCCTAATGCCCAGGCAGTGAAAACGCCGGAGAAAAGGTACAAACTTCCAGTATTTCATTAATAATGGATTCTTCATTGCTGAAATGAAAAAAAAACTACGAAATTTACTAGAAAGAAAGAATGCAGTATAATTAAATTTAGCCAATTACGATGATTTCGGAATGCCTAAGGACGATAAAACCAGGTGAAACCACGCAGACGCATGCAGTAAATCAAGAGCGAAATTCAAAACAGCGCCATCAGCTGCCAATGCAGCACACGACTATAGAAATTCTGTCGTTAGGGTTAGCTTTTACATGAATTTATCTTTCAGCTGGCCTCCTCCAGCTATGACCAGCTATGACCAGCTATGACCTGAAGTTGAAGCTATGACTTTTCTTTGATAAATTTGTTGGATATGAACGTTTATTCAAGTATGCTAACAATTCATGCAGTTGGGCGAGCAGAAATGAATATTATTCGCATTTTTAAACTGGATATCATGGGGATTTATATTTATTTGCGCTTCTATATAACTTCGCGTTGCACGTTTTTGCGCAGCTAGTTTCAAGTCACTTAGTCGCGGCATAAGAACATTCCTGCACAGTGTGCCAGGAGACGGCTTCAGTTTTATCCTGGAATGGGTACCGCTCCTCTTTAAAACTTTAGCCACTTTAAAACCTCTCGTTCAAGTTATGCGAGACATCCGGCATATTGTTTCTATAGACATTATTAATGTGTAGTACCGTGCTAGCGACAATTCAAGCACCCCGTTACTCTGCCGCTCGCACGGCAGTGTTTCTGCCAAACCCGGACGCGCGCCCCGAGCAACGGTCTGAACCGCAAGGGCGGTGCTGCCTCAGAAGTGCGCAGGCCGGGTGGGAGGTTAACCGGCACGACAGGTCCGGCGGCGAGGGTCCGTGATTGAGAAAGAGGGGCGCTTCAATTGGCGTTAATACGGTACTCGCGCATTCAACTACGCCATATGCGTGCGTCGCTCGCTGGGCGACGATGTACATCGGGCGGGGAGGTCGCCGCGGCGACCGAAGCCGTCGTCAGTGGCGCCTCACAGTGGCCGCCGGTCTCGGAGTGCCGCCCAGCTGCTTGCGCCGAAGGCGCTCGGTGAAGACCAGCTCGGGCAGCATCATGCGCACGCACTCGTCCGAGCTCTCGTTCTTGGCGCGGAACGTCAGCACCTGCGACGGGCGGCGATGCTCAGCCACGCGTTCCGTTCCTGTGCGCATGCGCAGCGGCTCGCGTGTCACCTTGGCGCCTATGCAACTTTCCAATAAGAGCTGCATGGCCGTCGCCATATTGCTCGCAAGGCTGTTGTGTGCACCTGACGTGAGAAGCGGCAGCGGAACGGGTTTGCAACAGCCCAGAGAGGAGGCGTTTCGGCATCCTCCTCGCCCGATGGAAAGGTCTACACGCCCATGACGTCAGATGCGAGAGATGAACTGCCTGTTATCGTGTAGTTTTTTTTTTTCCTCAACAAACAGAACCCTGCACGGAAAATAGAAAGACGAAGCTTGTCTGCGAGTTCACCAGCCTTACGTTGGCCTACACGTGACGGCTGCACAACGCTTGAGATTTCGTGCCACGAACGAAATCGCGGAACGTTTAAGCACTTAGTGAAACCCCGCCATTCCTCACGCTAGTCCTCGAATGAGTGAATATAAGCCCGCAGCCTGAGAACGCAGTAGAGCCACTTTCGTCGTAGAAATCTGCACTTCAAATGGAGCGTCCGGATTGGGCGTGAAATGGCGCTCGAGCGTGTCCTCGCAATCGGCACCGCCCACGAAGACGTGCACGCGCAGCTGCCCCTCTTCCGTCTCGGCGTACCTTGGAGCTCATCCAGAACTTGTGGCCGGGGGGCCGCTTCTTGTCGGGCGGCCGGGTCTCGCGCACGCATCGGTCGTACCAGTGGCGCGTGCGCTCCTCGAGCCGGCGCAGCTCGCGGGCCATGCGCTGCCGGCCGAACGCCTCGACGCGCTCCTCCAGGCGGCGCCAGAAGTGCTCGTACAGCTGCACGTCCGCAGCGTTCAGCGAGCGCAGCTGCTCCGCGAGGTCGTCGCTGAGCCGGCGCCGGTAGCCGCTCTGCGCACAGCAACCACGCCGCGCAGAAGGAATGGGAAGACGCCACAGAAGTTGCACAGCCACAGTGCGGAGCAGGGAGCAAACCCACCGCGGCCACAGCGTAACCGCGCACAGAGTGTCGCTCTCCCTCCGTCCTTATACAGCGCGTCGCAGGACGCCCACAAATTTGGCCTAGCTCCTTCTCAGAAATAGCTGCACATGTCATACATTTGAGTGTTCAGTCATCTTGGTCAGTGCCCCACATCACTGCAATCAATAATCTTATTGCAACGCAGTTAACTTTTCGCAAGCGTCTCGTGTCGTTCCATGCCAATACGTGTTCGTGGGCTTCCGTGAACTATTAGAAAGAAAGAAAAAAGGAAACTGCAGAGACCTGCTTCGGTGTCTAGTTCGTGGTGCCGTCACCACGACCGTGACACTGCGTTCCATTCCGATCCATCCTAACAAGCCGTTAAAGCCCAGGCTAAACCCTGAAAGCTTCTGCACCGGCGTTTGATGCGATCCATTGTCATGTGCTCGAAGGCGCCGAATGAATAATGCCCATTTTGTTATTTGTGTAGTTATTCACTAGTTTGTTCTGTTGTACATTTATTCCATGTTTCGCTTAAATGTTTATTCAATTACATTGATTTGTTTATATATTTTCCTGTTTTGCACATTTCAAGAGTGTATTTGTACATGCATATAAAACATCATTGATCGATGCAGGCAGCTTTATAACGATGTACACACGAGGAGTGATCGACTGCATTAGAAAAGTTTGCGCACAGTCTGTTCATGAACAGAGGTCCGTCAATCAACGACTTCTGTTGGGATAGGACTGGCTTAGATTACTCAAGCGAAGTGCTTTACGACTGGTCACGAAGCCAGCTAGCTGGGCCACACTGTGATTAGCGACAATAACGTGCTAGAATTGAAGCGTTTGTCACAAATCTGTTCGAAGTGCAAGCAGTTGTAGACTGGAGGGTGTGTCCCCCTGGCTCCCCCTCTTCCGAAGTCCCTGCTCCGCACGCGTACTGCAGCTTCACTCGCTCCGCCATGCTCCGTTTTCGCACCGCAGTGATCGAAAGTTGTAGACACAGCTTGTCCCAGTTCGCTTTCCTTCGGCGGCGCGTTCATAGGCAGTTGTCAACTGCGTCGTACATGGCACAACACGAAGACACACGGCCGTCAACGCATTGTTTAGGGGCGAGGCCTAGAAGTGCTGCTTATACCGCGTACTGGCCAGCGGCCTATTCTGGACTATGCTAAAGTATTCGAAATTTCACTACTTTCTGTGGCACTGCCGTGGATATGCGTGCAGCCAATGTAGGAAAGCGCGGACTTCACACGCGCGCGAGCCAACCTATATAGTAGCTCCCACTTTAGTGACAGGGGAAGTTTTCACCGACACACAGTGGGCCATATATCTCTTGGCCGTTCAGCTCTGCCAACGGAATTGAAGCTGTAATGCATGGGCCGCGATGCTGAAAGAAGTGCGCCGACGAATACACGGCACCATGGCAGGGGATCATTTAAGCCGGTGCACGGCATTCGTTCGTTCTTTCGGCGGCCCTTTGGCGCAGACGTGGCGCGGAAGTAGGCAGAAACTGTTTTTTTTTTGTAGCAGCATGTAGCAGAACAAGCCACTTGGCACAGTTTGGTGCAAAACGCGCAGCATTTCCATCACGTACTGTTTGTGCCGAAGCCCAAGCAGGCAGTAAAAAAATATGTTAGAGGCACGGGGGAAAAAAAATTGGCGGTGGTTTAGCTCTGGTTAAACCTGAAGTGACGCAATAGCTACAGCTGGCCGAGTGGAACTTGGTCACGTGACCAACCACGTGATCAGCCACGGCGCCGACACGCTGAAGGCTCGAAATGCTACCGTAATGAAGCTATCGCTACAAAAAGCGCTGTTGTGCAGTGAGCGTGCCAAGCTGCGGATCTACAAGTGGCTGTCGCTGCATTTTGCGTGTTTTGTAGCGACAGCTACGTTACGGTAGCATTTCGAGCCTTCAGCGTGGCGGCACTGTGGCGGTCGCGGCGCCGCCACGCTGTCACGTGGTTGGTCACGTGGTGCGGAGCAGCTGCCGGCGGCGCGGCGCCAAGGCTAGCCACGTGGTTCTTCACGTTGTTGGTCACGTGATCAAGTTCCACTCGGCCAGCTGAAGCTATCGGGTCACTCCAGGTTTAACTAGAGCTAAACCGCCGCCAATTTTTGTCTGTTGTTTTATGCTCTATTTTCTGAAACTGAATGTTTGTCAGTTATTGCCCAGTTCAGAATTTATTATTATCCCAGCACAGCTTCTCTGTCCCAGCAACCGGTGCTGCCCAGTACCTTTAGTCCGAGTTCCTAGCGTTCGAGTACCCAGCATATATCAGTACTCAGCACCCCAATGTGCACCGTCACACTGGGTCCCAGCAGCGCTCGGTTTTGCAACAGGGAAACGGATGCCGGCAGAACAAAGCCAGAGTTAGAAAAACACAGAGGCCTGATTACGAGAAGGCGCAGCGAACCATGCATTCGCGAGTCTCCCGTTCTCAAGTGTACCTGGCGGGCGTTGTGCCTGAAGACGACCACGTCGTCGACGTCCCAGCACAGCAGGTGGCGCAGCAACACCAGGGACTCGTTGATACGCTCGGCCACCATGACCAGGTCGAAGGTGGCGTCCAGCCGCTCCACAAAGTGGCGCACGGCGGACGCGTTGCCGAAGTGTGCCGGCTCTAGGCCCAGGTCGAAGCTCATCTGGTTGAAGCCCAACTTGCCGCGGCTCCGCGCCAGGCGTCGCAGACGCTGCCCGCTCAGCGACTTGTTCCCCAGCTGCTCCAGGCTCAGGCGCGTCTTGGCCTGCGACATCGACAGCAGTCACTTCATGGGCCACTTTCACCTGCCGAGTAAAGGCTTCTACGGTCGAAGTGCGAAGGAGCGGCTGAGGCCATTTAGATTGCACGCGAAAGGTTAAGGTTTATAGTAGCTGATGGAAGGACTGTTTTGACTTGGAATCTGGGTTCTTTTGACCGAGTGCTCAAAGGATACAAATTTTCACATTTCATTTCTAAAAATCTGTAGCTCCACACTCCAAAGAAAGGAACTCTACAATGGCTCAAGCTTATTTTTCACTCTCCGTGTCCCTTAAAAACTGACTTTAATGAACGAAAAGGCTCATGGAGGAGAACAGACACAACGAAGCCTTCTTCGCCATAAGATCGCCGCAGACTTTGAGTACTAAGTCTGTATCATATTAAATATGTATGTATATGTTTGCATATCAAGAATATGTTACGTGTTGCCGCCACTCTGCCAAAATAAGGGATTGTGGACCCGTCAAGCTGTTCAAGGACAGCTTTTTTTCTACAATCCCCCCATCTGTATTTTATGGCAAATAAAGATTTCATTTCATTTCATTTCATTTCAAAAGCACCATGAATGTATGAAGGGAGGTAGGTTGCGCTGCTGCCTTCCCCAGTTATATGTTTGAGTCGCCGCGGTGGCTCAGTGGTTATGGCGCTCGGCTGCTGACCCGAAAGACGCGGGTTCGATCCCGGCCGCGGAGGTCTCATTTCGATGGAGGCGAAATGCTAGAGGCCCGTGTACTGTGCGATGTCAGTGCACGTTTAAGAAACCCAGGTGGTCGAAGCTATGCGGGTCCCTTCGCTACGGCGTCGGCCTGAGTCGCTTTGAGACGTTACGCACCCAAAACCAGTTATATGGTTGAAGAAGGCAAGCAATCACTTAACATTTATTCGTCGAAGTTTCAGCCGCAGCCCGGCATATATACGCGTGTTTGTGTGGTGTGATTGTGAGTCTGAGTCATCAATAAAATCACTTCGGAGAGAGATGCAATATGTTTTCTCCTTTCATTGTCGGCGCTGCATTTATTAGCGAAATTAAGCCACAGTGAAAAAACAAGTGTTACTGTTCAGTAGTAATGCCGTGGCAATATTGATGCGATCATGCTCAAAATTTTCGCTACACTCTGTCTTCGTGCTTGAAATCCGTCTGCTCTCAGTCATCTGCGCAGAGCGGATTGCATTCAAAACCACTGTTAGCCCACACATGCAATTTTTCTAGAGGCAAGCTTTCTTGACCTTCAATTTGCACCCATGGCCCGTGACTGCCCAAAGGAAGCAAAATATACTGTACTGTGACTTTGCCACTGAGCTCACGGCAGCTGTGCAACGTACACACAACGCTGACCGTCCTCCCATCGTATTTGAAATGAGCTGAAGGTGCCGGTGTTACTGATCCGCTTGGAATCGGCAAAGAATAAGGCCATTCGTTTTGGACCAGCGGACATTACTATCGCTGTCCCGTACTTTTCATGGTAGTGCCTATACTATACACCCAGCTTGCCCTCTGTCGCCGGCTCTGATCAAAGCGAAATACGACGCAACGCCACTCATCAGGTTGGTGCGAGACGCAAGACAACTCGCGCATTCACAATTTCACCAGCGCTGCGACTAGGAACAAGAACAGAGAAGGAAGACAAGGACAAGCGCTACTAACAACTGAAAGTTTATTTGAAAAAAACACAGATTATATGCACACAACTGACAACCCAAAGCGCCTGCGCTTCCCCCACCAGGCACACAAAAGAGAGTTAAAAATCTAGATACAAAATTTCACACTCATGTAAGTTTACAGATGGTGTGCTAACGCACGTGTCGATGTTCTTGTGAATGTGCAGGCGCTTTGGGTTGTCAGTTGTGTGCATATAATCTGTGTTTTTTTTCAAATAAACTTTCAGTTGTTAGTAGCGCTTGTCCTTGTCTTCCTTCTCTGTTCTTGTTCCTAGTCGCAGCGCTGGTGAAATTGTGAATATGTACCAACTAGCTCAAACCACCATTTTGCGACAACTCGCGCCCGCCGTCCCGCTTCAGTGAAGGCGCTTCGAGCTTTGTATTTGGGCTGCAGCCCGAATCCCTCAAGACAGTCTTCTGGCCGCAGCTTATCACCCACGTTTCTTAATACCCTTCCGTAGCTGTGTTTTCGCGGATTGTTTTTAAAGGCTTTGTTGACGTCACCTCCCCGGGAGACGAGGCAGCTGCGCTGAGTAGATCCAGGCGCCTGTTTTGGGGCAACAAACTAATTGCGAAAGAAAGACCACATGACAGTTATCAGCGTGTAACGCGTGCTTCGGCGACAGCTCTTTGCGGCGATCAGTACATTATTAGGGGTGCGCGAAAAGTACTTCTTCAAAACCGAATCGAATACGAACAATGTAGCTTCAGTGCCGAGTCGAATAAGCATGGTGCTGCTAAAAACTGAATCGAATACGATTAGCATAGTTTTAAGAATAACCCCTACATTCGCACAAAACGGATAATCGTGCGAAAGAGCGAAGCGCTTACGGCGGCGCTGCGGTACGGCGGTACGGCAGCCATGGCTACCAAAAGACCCGATCGAAACCGGTGTTCAGAGGGATTACGCAAAACGATTTCAGTATATAAACATACTACCTTTACGCTATACGGATATGAAAATTATCTCTTGCTACTGATGACGATTGCGGATAATTTGACACCACATCTCAGTAGATGAAGAGGGGTGAGAGCTGTAAGCCATGACCCCCGATATCAGGAACGAAAGCAGGGTCTGCTGAATCTGCCTGGGGCCTCCTGCATCGCCGAATCTTGGAGGCCATGTGTGAGCATTATGAACACCGTGACTGGCATGAACCGAGTCGCTGCGCTGCAGCCCACATACCGATCGAACAGGCCGGTTGCGGCAGCATACTTTGCGGCGTTGGAGTAGGCCCTGTTTTCTGGAACAATCGCCGAAGAAAACCCGAAAATTTCGAATATTCGCACACCCATGTGTGATAAATTATCGTTTATCTATTCTTATTTGTCCCCTCTGTTAAGAGTGCGCGCAATGCCACTGTGTTGTCGCTCGAGAATTCACAGTCTTCGGACCACTGAGCGTAGCGTGTTTCAGTGACGTCATGCGTGGTGTCACTAAGCACTGGTCAATCAGCGTGGCACCAATGCCGCAGAACTAGGAAGCGTCCCCTTAAGAGCTGTCGCTATAAATAAAGCTGAATCAGACGATTTTTAAAGCGATACGCGCTCTTAGCATCCACCCAACGATGCCCACACGACTGTGGCTTGAGGTGCCAGTGTCCGCCTGGGCGAAAGGGACCGTATGCGCGCGCTCACCTGCAGGTCGTAGTAGGAGTAGAGCGACTCGAAGAGGGCGGCCGGCTCCCGCACGATGGTGACGAAGGCGGCGCCCGGCCGCAGCACGGCGCGCATCTCGGACTCGCGGAAGCGCGCGTGGTGCGCCAGCACGTCGAACGGCGGCCGCCCGCTGGGCGCAGCCATGGACCGGTGGAAGGGGCGCGGGTGGCCCAGGTAGTTGGTGCGCGGCGGCAGCACGAAGCGCAGGCCGTGGCTCTCGCCGTAGCGCAGCAGCACGTTCTGCACCGACGAGCTGGCGCACTTGTGCGTCTTCACGAAGCACACGCTGCGCCGAGGACGACAGCGCCACAACCTGCGCAGGCCGGAAACCCCCGCGAGAAGGAGGGAGGACAGCAGTCGTTTCATAACAAGTGACACTTCTTCGGACAAGAGTCTGTCAACTGCGCTGTGAAGAAAGTGACGGAGAAGCGAGGGAAAAATGGAAGAGAGAAAGAGGCGCTGTATGTGGCGCAAGGCTTCGGAATGATTTCGGCCACCTGGTCTTCCTTAACGCGCACTGACATTGCACAGCACACGGGCGCCTTGCATCTCGCCTCCATTGAAACGCGAGTCCGCTGCGGCCGGGATTCGACACCGCGACCATGCCCGCGGCGGATAAGGAGAAATGGCGGCAAAAAACAGCGCCAAAAAAAGGAAGACGATATGCTAATGCAAAGGCGACTTCACCGCTGCTGTAGTTTGTAGATCTCTCTTCCGTGTACGAACTGCTTGCACCCTCTGCGGCAGCATCGGTGCAATGTTACCTGTGACAAAATCACTTCACTGACGTCCCCTGCTGAGTGGGAAGAAAAGGTGATGACGGCGTGATGAAGAAACTGCATGAGGACGTGCGTGCTCTTCTCCGGGCAGTGTCACAGCCTACTGAGTATTGTCTCTTTGTTTGGTGAAGTAACTATCGCAGCTTCATTATCGGCACGATTAACGAGCTCTCTAACCTATAGTGATAATGTGAAACTCGAAGCTCTGCGGTTTTCCGCCGACGGCCCGCCAGCGCGACTCTGTCGGATGCGCCCGGGCCAGCGCACCGGCTTGCTTTCTATACGAGTGTCCTCTCCCGTATCCAGACTGTTCCTCGCTCTCCCTGTTATTTCGGCTGGCTGGCAGCTTCCTTTCTGAGCGACAGGTCTCAATGCATCACTTCCCCATAACACAAAAACTTTCTCCACGATTGTGCTTTCTCAATGATGCGTTTGACCAGTGCAGCAGGTGCGTGTGTTGCGTCATCCTACCGTCCGTTGCCCCCCCCGACCCTCGTTTCACCTGTTTTCACCTTTCGCTCCTCTTTTCGAGGCACGGAAGTGCCGCAGTAACTGTCTGACTTACGGGTGAACAACTCAATCGCGCCGTGAGGCAAAGAATGAGATAGGAGTGTAAAATTGTAGGGGACACTTCAGCTCCGCTATAAGGACATGACATGATAGCGTCGTGCGTTAAATAACGCCCACATACGCGGAATCGGTCAATCTCGACGATACACTCATAAATCCCTGGGAGTCATTCTCTTCCAGAGCGACCAATCATTAATTCAACTGCCACCTGCCGCTGCGGTCAGTTTGCTCACAATCCGGTTGGCAGGTTGTGCTGACGCCACAGGGTCGCGTGACCTAGGTGGCCCACCCTGGTTGCTTCTCCGGGAATTTTTCGCTCACAACACCAACACCGACGACGCCGGATTTTCTGCAGGGTGGGAGCCTTAACGCTGGCAGCAAACGCGCTGTGCTACTATATATATAGGCGCGAACATTCAGCGCTGCGTATCACCGAAGCTGTCTCTCTTTCTTCGCCAGATGGTGAACGGTCCCGCTCACCTGACGTCCAGGGCGGGACGGAATGCGGAGCTGACCAGCAGCAGAAGCAGCGACGCGGCTCCCGCCAGCAGCAGCAGCGCCCGCCGACGCGGGCCGCCCAGCAGCCGCAGCACGTCCTGGACAAGGAGAGCCAACTGCTGCTCGGTAACGATGCAATGGTTTCAACATGCTCAAATGAGCTCCACAACGTCGGGTCGAGTCCGTCAGCAGGGCTGAGCGGCTGTTGCGTCGGACAGAGCAATCCCGACAGGCCCTCTCTGCAGATGGCACTTAATCGTTTCCACGCCTCGGAATAGTTTCATCTGCACGGCAGAACAGCAGCTGGTTCGCTTTCCTGGACATTGCTTCCTGGACATTCAACAGCTAGCGCCATCTGCTGGCTGCCAGTAGCGAACACCGCGTAACTGAATGTGGATATTTTAAGCCTCAATTTTGAGTGCGTCCCGAGAGATTCTGTGCGAACGTGGGGATTATTATGAACGGCTCTTCCTCCTCGATGCAAAACATGGCCAATAAAGTGCTTCCCGCGCTCACGCCATTTCCGACGGCCACAGAAATAAATGGGATGGAGCAATGATTGGAAATTCCCGCGGTGATATTGAGCGTTCAGCGCCACGCGGCACGTGGTGGCAGCCGCGCAAACTAGAACCGTTTGTCCAGATTTCCTGGACTTGTTCATGTGAACGGGCAGTCGTCGAGTTGGGGTGACTTTGCTGAGCCCGAAGCCTAACTCTACCCGTTGTTGTCGGGTTCAAGCAACCGAAACTACAGAGCAGTCGGGGACTGCGACGCCTCAGCGCATCCAGCGGCTTACCAGCTAACCGCGGGAGTGCACAGGTTGGGCAGTCTGCACGGTGACCAGGTGAGCAACCACGCCCAGCGTTCAATAAGCACGTGTGATCGAAAAGTTTAGGAAGCCGTGCGGCGCGTTGCGACGTAAGTTCTTCGGGTTGGCACGAAGAGCAATGTGGACCATTAGGCGACCACCTCGTCTCAGCTGGGACATGCGTTCGCCTAGTGGTGGGCTCCGGACTAGCCTCGACCGACATCGTGCACAGCCCACGAGTGTCTTTTGCATTTACTTTATCCCTAGCAGCTATCAATTTCCTCTTTGTCTTCTGTTACTCCTCCTCCTGCCCCGCGAGGAGCAAAATATAGTACAGCTGAATTATAACGGAGTTGAAGGGGCCCGGTGATTACTTCGTTATAGCCGTAGCTTCGTTATAGCCCGTGTTGATCGAGCTTCCAAGGGGAACAGTCACTCCTTCGCTATATCAATTATTTCGTTATAAAACGTTTCGTTACGCGGCATGAACAACCCGGTGGTCACGGGAGTCCACCGATCATCCCAACACCAATCGTCATTTTGGGACATCCACGAAATGTCCGCGCGAGCATGGATGCCTACGTAGCGAAACGCCTGCCACTAGACATCCCCGTGGTGCGAGTTCCACGGCATGACCAGAATGTTGCCCGGTGTACCGCGCAGTGGGATGTCAGCAGATGACTCCGTGCAAGCATTCGCACGCTGTACAGCCGTGCAGGGGATTTTCTGCGGACGCCGTTGCGGCCGCGCGACGTGACCGCAAGGCCGTGAACGGGGCCGCCGTCCTCGAGGTATATCTGCCCTGCATGGCGGTCTGTGCATGCGGTTGATCAGAGATTTCCCGCGACGAAAAAAAAATGGCGATTATACACCCCTTTATGATCAGCGCTTACCTGTGCACCTAGTGCATTTGCAAATGTTGCATTTGTTTTGAATGCTGCTGTCTCGCATGGTGGGTGAAGAGCTCTATTTTGATTTTGGCGGGCAGCAATGCTTTAAAGGGGGCTGGTTGGTCGTTCATAATGGCATAGGAACAGGCATAGGAACAGGCGTGAATGCTGAGGCCCAATGTACAAGAAGTGCATGTCAGTAATGGTATCATTTTTTTACCGTTATGTTTGGCGGGCTTACAACGAGCGCTTTGCGCGACATCTTATTTGGACCGCGCGCCTTAACTGATGGCGACGAAGTCGGCGGGAGGCACGGGTTTTGTGCGCTGGGTGGTCACATGACCGCGGACTCGTCGTCTCCGGTCAGCGGGGGGACCTCGCTTTAACAGCTAGCGCTGTAAAAGCCTTCCTTTCCTGGACAGCGTAGACGAGACATGTAGACCGAACACCTGGTTAATCGGTTTCCTTGTGCGGAATACATTAGCACATTGATGCTTCAAGCTGCACACGCCGCTTGTGCTGCCAACACGTTTATAGCCGAATACCTTTGCTGAAATGGCAAACGCCACTAGCTGAAGTCATATTTGGCAGCTATATACGGGTCTAGAAGTGCGGTTTGTGGAGATGGTGCACTGGGCGTATAGGCTTCTCGTCCCCTGTCATAGTTCGTAGCAACCGTGTGGATATGGGTGTCCTGTAAGCTTACTCTTTTCGGATTGACCGATGTGCGCTGAAGGTTGTATACTTCTAATGTCCATCAAGTCGTCCTATAGAGCTAGAAGCTCCAGAATCCAAGTCCACCCGAAATCTTGGTTTAAGCTTCAGAAAGATAAATCTGCCTGCCAAAATGCCGGCAGCAGGCCAAGGCATCTCAGCACATATATTCTCCAAAGTAACGCTCTCGTTTTTGTTTGCTTCATATGGATGCAACAAAAAAAAAACAGAATCTTCCGTCACGTGCGTTTAATTATCACAGCTGTCAACCTTCCCTTGGTTAAAAGCGCAGGCTCATCTGTCCGAGTAAATTCAGCACAATGTCAAGAAACTGACTTGGTAATATCCCAAGGGCATCATAACCTCTCGCTGTCCATTCTTTGACAGGCGGGCAGCCAGTGCACACTGCAGATTAATTTCGCACAGTGCTAGCTTTAAGTACTCTGGGACGGACATTCTAGAGATGTCTTGCATGGTTCAGCCGTTCAGCGCGGTTTAGGCGAAAACGCTGAGTGACGTCTGTGTTCACCACCACAGTCTCGTGACGTCACTGTGAGCGTCTTTCTTCCCGAAAGCCGCCGAAACTGCTAGGTAAAGAAAAAAAAGAGTAAATCTATAAACGTTTACTACGCCCAGCGTCAAAGGGAAATCGATGGTGCACCGAGGGAGTAACTAAACTAATGCTGAAAAACGAGAGGTTTTAAGTGACTTCAAAAGACAGCTGTGCCCCAGCTTTTTCTTCGTAGCCGCAAGGCTGCGGTCAACTGCACGTTAACTGCAACTTTTTTATTTATTTTCACCCCATTCCCTCTTTTGAGGGGTCCCGTGGAACTAATTGCACGGTACATATTCGGACCCAACCTTCGCTCCTGACTTCTTTAAGAGGCAAAGACTGCAGACTCACGGTCGTCGTCCTGTTTTGTTGAAGGCTACAACGCAACATCGACACTTTCCATATTGCGAACTGTACATTCATTAATTTTCCCATTCGCTCCCTCTAGCCAACCGGGTACCCGGAAGGGTAGCATTTTTAACCTTCCTGCCTTTTCTGTCGCTCTCTCCGCGTTTGGAAATGACGTTTCCACCATTTCCAGTGGCATGCAGGAACTCCGAAAGGGGTACACAGGCCGGCTTGCATCCAGTCGATGAGCGCATTGCACGGCCGACCTTTAGGGCAGCACTCCCGCGCGACTGCGCTTTCCGAAAAGCACGGTGACTGCATGCAAGAGGCGGCGCCTAACCGGTCTTGAGTGTCGTATTTGGCGCTCGCCGTGTAGGCGTCTGTGAAGGCAAGCCCAGTTTGAAGCGCCGCTACTCACCCGCATGGCGTCGCCGAGCCTCGACGCGTCCTCCGAGCCGCCGCAGCGGGGGCCCTGCGAGGAGGTGAGGGAGGCGTCCATCCTCGGTGCCCCAAAGGGCCATGCCACGCGAGACACGCCGAGTGTGTGCGCGCGCGCACAAAGGCCGGAGGGGGGGTGGGGGGGGGGGGGGAAGAGCAGAGATTCATTGCATTGTGCACGCAAAGAGCCCGTTAAAGTAAATTGAGAAGCGTCGCGAATAAACGAGATGACTTCCGTATAGGTTCGCGAACGAGATTTCCAGATGCAGATTTCGACACGCGGATTAACTGGCACCTCACCGTTATACCAGCACTGCTCTCTTTGCAACGATAATCAAAAGCCGCTTTCACCTGCCGGGAGGATGTTAGGATGCAAAAGGATGTTATTCTCCAGTGCTCACTTAGAAAAATGGTCTATAGACAGTCTATGAAATTCTTGTAGACTCTATTCTCTTCCTATAGACATTTCTTTTTGTCTATTCATAGTCTATAGACTGTCTATACACAAAAATCTACTAAATGTGTATGGGCATAAATCTATAGATTGTCTATAGACTGTCTATAGTATTTGTATTGCTTATAAACTGCTGTCTAGCTTTTGTCTATAGAGAGTCTATAGACTTCATAGAGAGAAGTCTATGGACAGTCAGGCTGTCTAAAGATATTTTTGTAAGGCGCAGCTGCGCCTGAGCGTGGCGCGCATCTAGAGCGCCTTATTCCTCGAAAAAACAATGACGGTCCCTCTCAAGTCGACAGTTCCTCGCGAACGGAGCTGTTGCTTTATGCGGCCTTCAATTTCGGTAATCCTGTTTTCTCCGGTTGCTAGATTTAATCGCTCGCCGATATAATGAAATATGGCTGCGCTGACCGATTTCTGAACCGATCGAGAGCTTTGCTTTTCGATCACTCGATAACTTCTTTCGAGAGACTTCGACTGAACCGTCTTCGACCAATAGGCTGCGTTTCATCATGCTTTTGGGTGCCGAAATTATCCAAGAGCTCCGCTTTCCAGGTTGAAGTTGTTCTTAACCAATAAAAGGAAAGCTGGGCCATCGCTGTGGTCTTTCCCTACTTAAGAGAGAACTTAGTTTTAAGCATGAAACGCTCTTAGCTCCACTTCTAAGCGAATCCAGGAGAATGTCGTCCAGGAACTGCGGCAACGCCGAGGTCGAACTTTTTTGTCCCAATGGCATCCAGTAGAAAAAATTGGCAGTGGCTTAGCTCGGCTATGCCAGGATATACGTAGCGAGAGGTACGTTTCCCTGACTTACCTTGTTGTGGTCGCTGTATGTTTATCAATGGGAGACATTGGGTATACACATCTGTTATTCAGTTTGCTTGACAGAGACGAAGACTGCCCGATGATCTGTGAGGCAGCATGCAGCGGTCTCAATTTTGTTAATACAGTATTTCGAGCCAAGTGCCAGGCGACAACCTCAGGATCTGAAGAGTTAATCGTCTCTTGTCTAAGCCGCCGTTTAGCAGCGGCTGGACTCTCCTCTGCATCCATGTCAAACGTTGTAATACATCCGCCCATTACATCTCCGCCTTTTATACGCAACGCTGCGCATGCGACGGGCAGTTCGGGTGATATATAGCGGCGTGCGGCGAGGCGGCGACGAAGTGCGCGGTGCACCTGTGGGGTCTCTCTCTTTACCCTGATATCGGCGCATGCGCGCAACTGCTCATCCGCGTGATGTCACGCGCGGCTCCGAGGGTGGAGAGGCGCGCGGCCGCGGTGGCGGCGAAGCGCGCGCCGCACCTGCTACTCCTCTCCGGTTGCCACGGTAACGGCGCATGCGCACAACTGACCTCTCCCATGTACCGCGAAATGCTCGACTAGTAGTAGTAGTAGTAGTTAAGGATAACGCAGCGAGCCATGGAAAGAAAAATGATAGGTGTAACGTTAAGAGATCGGAAGCGGGCAGAGTGGGTGAGGGAACAAACACGGGTTAATGACATCCTAGTCGAAATCAAGAGAAAGAAATGGGCTTGGGCAGGGCATGTAATGCAAAGGCAAGATAACCGCTGGTCCTTAAGGGTAACGGAGTGGATTCCAAGAGAAAGTAAGCGTAGCAGGGGGCGGCAGATGGTTAGGTGGGCGGATGAGATTAAGAAGTTTGCAGGCAAAGGGTGGATGCAGCTGGCAAAGGATAGGGTTAATTGGAGAGACTTGGGAGAGGCCTTTGGCCTGCAGTGGGTGTAGTAAGGCTGATGATGATGATGATGATGATGATGATGATGATGAGTAGCCCAGTGTAGCTCGCTACAAAACACTTGGGGGCCTTCTTAACCACATTCTTGAAGAATAAAATGCGAAAACATTTCGGTTACCTGCTATAGTGCCTACAATGAGTGTCTCATGTTCGTTTCCCCCCCCCCCCAGACCAGCGGTTGGAACCGATTCCATTTCCCTTATATGGCATGCATGAGTCATCACCTTAATCCACCCATTAATTCCCACTAATCCACATTAATCTCTTTTCTGGGGTTGGCCAACTTCCGAAATTTTGCGGTTCCAGATCTTCAAATTTGGTGGTGCCCTATGATTGGTCCACTGGTGGTCACGTAGTGTAAACAACCCTGTCAATCGCATTTATAGATCGCGAGGAGTCCTCATAGCACTACTGGCGCAGTGGTGCGGAGGTTGCAAACGATGCGCCACTGATCTCGAAGGCGGCTGTTTCAACACAGCTACCGTTGGGGTTTATTGGACCCAGGTTGCCCTTCCCATTTTCCAGCAAGGCTCATGCGCAGTGCCAAAGTGGGCAGATGGCAATCGCGTTGAATTTATTTTAATTAACATGCCGGTGGCGAAGTTGCCACGTGCCATCGTGGCCAGGCTGTGAACACGTCATACGCGTTCACGTGAACATCTCTCTCGACCAATCAGGGAATTTATTGACAGAGAGGCCGGAAGTTTTTTGTGACGCGCAAACCTAAACTCTATCGCGTTAAAAAAAAAAAACTCATCCCCGAGCAAAATTTGTACCACCGACGGAGTAAACAGCACATAAGTTTGTGTCCCGATGCTTTAGAGCACTCGGAGTCGCCGAAGCTTTTTTTTTTTTTTCTGACCCTCCCAGTCCCCCACCCCTCAGTTCCCGTATCCATGCATTACGAACGTCGAAAATGCATTCTTGGTTTTTCATTCCGCCAATTCAAAGAGGAATGCTGCCATTACTGAATGGATAGTACGTACGCGTGTTTTTATGACAAGATGCAAGAAATTATTAATCAAGCTGCCACTCTTGATAATGGTACTGATTGCACAGCTTATCCCGGACCACCATACTGTATCTTTGTTAGTACTTTCGAGCAGTGAACGCTTGCCTGAAAGTTTAAACGCCAGTTTCGACAAGGCCAGGACCTCAAACACAGCCCTAACTTAAAGGTGATTCATCGCATTGTGAGCAGTTCCTGCATAACGCTCACAAATCACCTAGGACTGCGCGCACTCCTACTTATTTCATCCACCACATTGGCCGCACCACTAGCTCATACCAACAAACTGAGGATAGTTTTCATATTTGTTTTTTTTTTTTGCAACAGAGCTATACAATAAGGTACCGCACACTTTTACGTCAGAAACATTGCTTCATTCATACAAATAAGCACTTCGAACACTTGGCGGGTCGCAGAATCTGCGCGGCTTTGTGCGCTCAGGAAGTCACGCAGGACCCACTCAATACGGATTTGCTGCGGGATGCGTGCCGCTAGACGATGGATGTTTTGCCAGATTTCAGGGGTGCGACTGACGTTTCGTAGTAGGCGTGTGACGTGAAGGGCGTTGGTGCGAATGACAATGCGGGCCGTAGGTAGCATGGGAACGGCGGCCACAGAGCAAAGTGCCTCTTGAAGGAAGTTCATAGTTCTTCAGCGCAACGGCACGTTTTTAGCCAAGGAAAAGAAGACAGAAGACAGAAAAGAAGAAGGACGAACAAGGACGAACACAGCGCTGTGTTCGTCCTTGTTCGTCCTTCTTCTTTTCTGTCTTCTGTCTTCTTTTCCTTGGCTAAAAACGTGCCGTTGCGCTGAAGAACTATGAACTTCAATCAACAATACCAACTAGCCCAAGAACTAACTCTACTGAAGTGCCTCTTGAACCGCATCTCCGCACACAAGGAGGAAAGAGGTTCTGACAGGCGAAACCTTGACGTTTTGTTCAGGACAGGCTTGCAAGGACAGTAAACTGCCGTTGTTGTTTCGCAGGCCTGGATGCTTGCGTCAACATATATGACGATGGAGCCATGCAGCAGATTGGCGTCTTGCTCTGAAATTCGGTCGCGAAACGACGATGCCGCGCGGGTAGATGATGGCCGACGTAGATCAGTTGGTTTGTTGTCGCTAAACTGCACAAAACGCCATGGAGGGAGAACTGGCGTCGTCGTCGTTCTGCGTTTCCAAACGTTCGTCGGCTCAGTCCGTGGAGCAATCATCAATCGGTCCGGATGAGCCGAGAGATAGAAATGCTACAACTGAAGAAATGTGCAACTGGGGCAGATGTTTTAGATTTGTCCTTTAGCAGCCGAAACGATATATAATTGAATCGATTACAGCAGCACCGGGAATTAACGAACATGAAGCTGCTACCCCATGACTACAGCGCGACGAACGGGACATAGAAGGAGGGAACACGCAGGGACACAACACAAAACTCTTTCCCGTTGAAAAATGCATATGTCCAGAATTGCTGGGTATACGTGATAGCTATATGCTGACAGTATAAGAAATTTTGTGAATGCATGTAAAAAATTTAAATGGCGTGTTCCGCAACAAAACTAACGAATTTCCTTTCTTGAGGCCAAGATAATGAATGAATGAATGAATGAATGAACTTTATTCCCGTCATCATGGGGCCTCACGGTCAGGGAGCAGCAGTTGGGAGGGGGTGCCTCCCAGCCGGCTCTCAGCACCGGAGACCGCGGAGAGAGTCTTTTAGTAAGCTGTCTTCGCCTGACGGATGATGAGTCTTTGCTGATCCGGCTCGCGACTCCGGATCAGCTCTGCCCAGGTGGCAAGGTCTGGGATGCTTTGTGATTTAGCCCCAGGAGAATCCTGACACTCCCAAATTAAGTGATTTTGCGAAGTCATTCTGCGGCAGCTACTGCAGAGCTTAGGCCCCCCAGTGTCTTCATCGTGCAGTATATAGTACGGCCGGGATATACTATTTAGGAAGAATTTGTTTCAAATCGAAATGATAAATGTCGCCTGAAAGGGTTAATGGGTGGTACCGCCAATTTCCACGTGCGCTGGGAGAAAAACAAAGAGAGAAGGGTGCCTGAATGCCGGATGTCATGTGAACGATCTCGTACAACATAGTTTACGTGTGCGCGTATGTTTCAACGTCTGCAATTAATTTTGAGAAGCGACACGTGGGTCGTGAGGGACGCCCCTTAGAGGAAGGCTAATTTAGACCGCCAGGCGTTCTTTAAAGTGCGCTAGCGTCACACAGCACACGGGGGTCTTTTGCACTGAGCCTCCATTGAAAAGAGGCCGCAGGCAACTAAATCCTCGTCCTCCTGCTAAGTAGCCCAGCGTCCTATCCAATAAGCCACCGCGAATAGTCTCTGATGATAACGGGTTAGCATGTGATGAAGGTGATAAGCTACTATCATAGCCACCGCAGATGAATCTGATCACATGTGTATTACGAATCTGACGAACCTCTGTCTTATCTTGGTGAGGAACATTTTCAGTTCCTGCATTTGATTCAAATATTCCATTACTGCTGCTGTTGATGCAGCATTTCTTTAATTATTTTTACCTCGTTGCTTTCATGAATTTTTTCTGTGCTTTCTGTTGATGTAATTAAAGTCCCTACAGTAATGCTCCTCTGGTCGGTGTAGTCATGATGAAAAAACAAATAAATAAATAAACAAATAAGACCCTCCTATGCTTCAACGGCCGCTTAAGCTGCCATTAACGACACAGGACAGGAGAGAATTTCCATCCCTCTGGCCGCAGCGGCGGCTCTGCAAGCCGCGAAAGCCCGTTGCGCATCTCGGAGAACAGAAACGGTAGAAAGCGGCGAGACCTGGCCGATGCCCCCCAGTGCGACTACCACCATGTGAGCCGGTCTGGAATGCGCTACGCATTTCCTGCTGTGCATTTCGCGCTTACACGTTACGACGAGAGAGACTTGTAAAAATTTTTTGCCGGCTGATTTCAGGCCATCCTTGACGGTCAGGTGCGGGAAATGGTGAAGCGTTTGCTACACAAAGATTCCTTCTGTATTTCAATAGAGAAAAGAAAAAAAAGGACGCTGCAGTTGACACTGAAACGAACGGGGCGAAGATAATAATAATAATAATAATTGGTTTTGGGGGAAAGGAAATGGCGCAGTATCTGTCTCGTATATCGTTGGACACCTGAACCGCGCCGTAAGGGAAGGGATAAAGGAGGGAGTGAAAGAAGAAATGAAGAATAGGTGCCGTAGTGGAGGGCTCCGGAATAATTTCGACCACCTGGGGATCTTTAATGTGCACTGACATCGCACAGCACACGGGCGCCTTAGCGTTTTTCCTCCATAAAAACGCAGCCGCCGCGGTCGGGTTCGAACCCGGGACGGGGCGAAGAGCGCAGTGCGGATTTTGCGACAAATGACTTGGCTGCTAAGAAAGATGCGTGCACTGCTTGAAAGCCGTCGTTTCAACCTACGGATAATTTTGCCGCTTACAAACCGTGCAGTTAACGAGTACACATCCGCGCTTAAAAGCACGCTGTGCGGCCAAATGTGTCAAAGAACCAGGACGCACCGTCTAAGATCCCGAAATAGAGCGTGGCGTCATCAACGGCGCGGCTGAACCTTCTCACGCTTGCACGCATGTCTAATTAAGTTGATCCTCGCGGTGGCGCGACTCGGTGACGTGTTCGTACCCACTATAGTTGATTATTTTCTCGCGAACGTCATCGACCAACGCTGCCCGTGTGATCATCCTGTTTTCTTCTTGGTTTCTCCATCTTCCGCTGTGCCGGCTCGCTCCTGCTCCTGACAAGTAAGCCAACATTTCACGCAGCACCGCTGGCTCCGCCGCTCTTTCTTCACGCCAGACATTCGGCGCACGTGCGCTGCCGCCGGACGGTCAGTCAATCGGGCACTGCCTAACCGGATTCCGCGAGCTGCGTTTGCTCGTTGCCTGTGCGGGCAGCATCAGCCCGGCCTTTCTCTCAGCTGACGGCACCACGGAAGGCGTCCCGCTGCCTCTTCTGTACACGGAAGCTTGCACTTGACAGCATCCACGCGGTGCGTAAGCCGGAAACTGCAGCGTACGTTTGGCGAGACTGCGCAGCACGTCACCAACATTCTTACTCGTGAGAAGACGTGGTTGTGTGGAGAAAAGCACTTTCCGATCGTTTCGAACAGGATCGCTGTCCATCTTGAGCAACGGCAGAAATGTATCGCTCGGCGCGAGCAGCATCACGTCGTGTCCCCGCAGCATGCATTCGAGCAGCGGACAGCGATTCACCGGGGGGGTATGTGATGCGGCCTTGCGCGCGTTTTCCGGGAGAGTGAAGCGCACGCTTGGGCGCCGCTCGCGGAAGCACGCCGGCCACAAAGGGGGTCTCGCCGAGACGTCCCGAGACTCACCGCGCCGCCGTCCCTGGCACCTCAGCCTCCGTCTGGACGAGGCGGAACTGCAGCCATCCTCCGCGCACCCGCCGCTACGCCAGCCTCCGCGGCCGAGTGTTGCTGGCGTCCAGCGAACTGGGAAGAAGCAACGCTCCGCCACGCTGCCCTCGGCACATGGCCTCGCGGACTACGCAACGCAACGCGCTCTCCTGTAATTGTGTCCCCCCGTCCTCCTCTCCGGGGAGGTCCCACAGACATCGAAAGAGAAGCAAAGCGCGGGGAGAGGGAGAAAGCGGCGAGCAGCAGCGGCCGCTCGATTGGAACCAACCAGTGGGGCGCGGCCTGCCGTAGGCGCCGTTTTGAGCGCGAGGCCCCGACTCCTGGCAGCCGCCGTCGCGGCGCCACCAGTTGGGTGGAAGCGCGCCGTCGCGTCGTTGCCGTGGTCATAGATGTCGCCACCTAGCCACCAGCGAATGGAGCGCGCCGATTCCGCGAGGGCCCAGAAATAATTTCAGGGCGAAAGCCGTTTCTGGGAGGCACTCCGCGGTCATAGGCGTGACCCCGTCATATATGCGTCGCTTGCAAACAGAATCGACTCAGTTTATCGACGGTAGTACTAAGATTTCGCCAAGGTTGCATAAAAGTCCGCGAAAACGGCGCATTACGCAAGATAACACGCATGCACGAAGCTGATTTTAAGAGGAGCCTTTGTACCAAGTTCAATTGGGCACCTATTCCATTGTGTTGTGTTTTATCCAGTAATGTCCATCGCAATTCAAAGAGGCGGTCGGCTCCAAGTCATATTGATGGAAAAATGCTATTGAGCACAAATTTCATGTCGAGCTCTAATCCCTGTACATTTATTTGGGCGAATTGGTTCATGTCTTCAAGGTACCCTCTTTGCCAAAAGTAACCGAGCAGCAGGTTTTTGCTTCTAAACAGTATTACGGATCCTTTACGGCACCCCTAAAGACCGAAAGGTGTCAGAACGTGAGGTTAAGGGTTCACCTTACTTCACACAGATTCGTAGCTTAGGGGCTGCCATAAGTGCTTCGCTACGCGGCTAAGAATCAAACCACCGCTGCCCGGTTACTTTTGGCAAAGACAGTGCGCACTTGCGCAAGAAAGGTGGTTCCTGGACCTGCAGGTCATCTTTTGTCATTCAGGATGCAATCCGGGCTATAAATACAGTCTCACATACGAAAAAAAACTTTATTCTTCCCCACGAATGCGCACATTCAAAGCTAATCAAACTTGGAATAGTAGCCAGACTTCTACAAGCAGCGTTCGCCAAAAGGTGCCCGCAGTTCCTGAACAGCAGTTTTGAAAACCAGAAGAGTCTCGAGCAAGCAGGTCATCCCAACAACGTCACCATGCAGCAGTGTTACAGGAAGTCTACTGCAGAAGATAAAAGAATGGAGCAAACTAAGAAATTTTCTAGCTTTGCATTCCCAAGACAACGCGTGAAAGCGATTCCTTATCTCCATAAAATTTCTGACAACATAAAGAAGATTGGCAACAGATAAGAAGTTGATGTGCTGTTTACCAAGCCAAGTAGGATGTCTAGTATTTGTACAATTCTATCCAAAAAACGAGAGACCTGCGAAAAGAAGCATGAAAAGCGGCACATCGAATGCGCCACCAGCGTTGTGCACAGCATTCCTCTTACAAGCGAAAGCATATACATTCGACAAGCAGGAAAGTGCGTCAATGACCGACTTCGTGAACATATATAAGAGGACGATAAAAAACAACGAAAGTCGCCGCGTTCCAGAGCGCACTCTGAGTCAAAGCTGCAAACCATTGTTTAGAGGGACTACAATTTTTGAACGTGCCAAAACAAAAAAACTTTTGAGAGAAATAACTGAGGCCTTTCATATATCTAAATCCGGTGACAAATTTATTAACACGTATTCAGGTTTACTTCTGAAAAACGAATAAACATTCTTAGACGGACGCGTGCATGCCCTTGCCATACAACATGCTTGTTTTTCATCGGCATGTTATAGGTGAGTGGGGTTTCACCGTTGACGCAGCCTTCGTTTCGGTTTTCTTTCATTCTGCCTTTTACCCCGTTGAACGGCCACTTTAGTATTATTTTTGTTATTGGATGAATTCTTGACTCTGCTTTTGCTAAGATGTGTTGTTACCATGTCCCTTCGTCACCTGATTCCCTTGCCCACTCCATGAATTTCAATAAAACGTTTTGCTCCTTGCATTGGGTTATCAGAATTTAGGTACGCTGATTCCTGGCTTGCTTGAAGGCAGTATGCTGATTTGAATCGCACACGTGATTGCCTTTTGTCCTTCTGTGACCGTCAGATGGCGAGAAGGAGCGCAGAGGCTATTCTGGCAACGCGCTGGCATTGCGTATACCTGGTACTGTTGGGCAAGTTAGTTTGACATTTTTCACAGAATGCTTACACTGCGACAACTGCGATGGCGGGGGAGAGGTGATGTGAACCGGAGACACTGGAAGGTTTTCCAGAGCAGCGCATTCCTCCTCTCCACACCATCATATTTGGGAGCGTATGTCTGTCGCTGCCTTTAACGTTCCCTGCACACCAAATCACCTTTGTGGTGCCTCGTGTATCTACCTTCGCAACTTTATTATATTATAAGCTAACACTTAAATGGATACTGAGGACAAAATTTATTCTGGGACCATAAAAATAACGAAAAATAGAATGCCTCTGCCCATGCCACTAAGGATACTGAAGACAGATTGATCGAAATATTGTTATCAGCAAATATTAATTCTCTGGGCGTCCGATTCGGCTGCGGGAGGTGGTTGGTTCGAAACCCACCGCCGGACACCCATCGGTAAAAATGGGTACAAGGCAACCCCGGCCCGGCGCCCGGCTTCCTCACGGGTGTGCGCGTGGAGGGGGCTCCGCGCAAACCCCGCTGCGCCCTTTCGGTGGCAAACCCAGTTTCGAACTCAGCCTGCAAAAGTGATTCGTGTTCCACTGCAACATGAAGAGTTCAACTCAAGCTCGTACATACGTTCTATGACCAGCGGGTCTCAATGGACGTACAAGTACAACACTGCTGCAAGCGATCCTTCGTTCAAAGAGAAAACTTCAGCGCATCACTGCAGTCCTGGGCAAGTCCGGTTTTTCCGGCTGTCTGACTTTGGGAGCAAAAAAGAAAAGCCACAAACGGGCTTTTACCGCACAAGGCGGATTTAGCGTTGGCTGAAGGCGGAGCAGCTCACTGGCCCGTCAACACAACAGTTTGGTCGAAGACCCTTTTCCCAAGCATTTCACCCCAGAAAAGCCGAGCACCAGGCCGGGTTAACCTTGCATCCATTAAAAACCGATGGGCACCCGGCGGCACTGGGGATCGAACCCAACGCCATCCGAACCCAGACCGCAGTCGCCTGCCTGGGTCAGGGAGCCGACGGCCCACGTGCGAGAAACGCCATGCGCCGAGAGAGATGCGAGGTTAATCGCTTCCTTCGGCTGCTCGAATGAAACTCGCGTTTGATCTCTCAAAACGACGACTGCAAGAGCAAAACCTCCTCCCCCCGCAGCAAGTGAGGCGCTAGAGAGACAGAAAAGAGAACGAGCAGTCGACTTTTATTTCCTGTTAAAAATCTTGGTGAAGGTATCCCATATCCTGGGATATGCTTCCGCCATGTTTATGAACCACCACCTCTATCAGTGTGCATTCCGGATCAGTATGGCAGCGTGCGCGATATTTGGGCGGTCCAAGCGCAGCGGCAGCCGCGCTGGGAAGCATCTGACGAACACAAATTTCCTCCCTGTGCGAGGGAACGAAAGAGCGCTGAACACATCGACGAAGCTTGCGTGCGGCGCGCATTAAACGTGCCAACTTCGACCGCGAGGACTGCTACCATTGGGCACGTGGTGCGCACTTCAAAACAGGTAAATTCGCAATTCCGCCTGTCGAGTATGTAATAATGGCAAAACAAGGAACGCGTCACTGAACGTTTTGCGCTGAAATAGTGACCACTCAAGTAAGACAAATCCTGACTGGGCACCGTCGCTTCTCTTTGGGTACAGCGCCAAGCATGAAAATCTCGCACGACGCCAGCACACAATGAGACCCAGCGAAAAGCGGCGGTCGAGCCGAGGCCCAGAAACAGCACGCCGAGGCGGCGGGCACACCGATCGAGCCGTGCGCCTCGATGTTTCATGTCGAGGCAACCTAGGCGTGCGCCCATCTTCATGCCACTCTGCAGCTGACGGCAGAAATCAACGTTTCTGTGAAATGTGTTTTAGTAGCAAAAAAGGATCTGACATTTACTGACAGTGCTACATTAATTCCTCGAGATAAGTTCACCCAGCTGAAAGAGCTTAAAAGGGAAGAAAAGCTTTTGTGCTCACCTCTGAAGTAGAACTTGACCTTCCTCGAGTTTCGTTGCTGGCAAGCTCTCACCTGCTCACTAACGAAGGAAATGCGCGATTATAGTAACTTGCGCACTTTCAATCGAGGGTCGCAAAGTAGCTGATAATGTTGTCGTGCAATGTCCGCAAACAAGCTAACGTCCGCGCTTTTCTCTGCTTGCAGTCGCGAAGGGCCGATGCTCTCTCACTACCGAACCTTTTCCTCGCACCGCCATGTATAGGGATGCATGTCCGTGGTGCGGGGCAACCCCCACGCTGTATCATACCACATGGGAATGCATACACAATGTAGCTTTCCGAGGTAACAAAAAGCCAAATGCGGAGCAGTGGGAGGACCGGTTAACCAGCAGCCAGCTCATGGCCCAAAGAGACCTAGTGAGCCACGCATGCCGGATGGCCAGGGGCAGTGGTGCCTTGGACTAGGGGCGCCAACCACGCTCAGCCTGGAAGACGTCGGCAATCTTCGGGCAAGCAGCAAGACTCCTTTATTAGAGCAATAAAGTTTATTCTGTCACTCCTCGCACCGATCGTGCACTGGTTCGATCGGTTGCGGTTTGTCGTCCTCGAGAAAGGACTGCACTTTCGGAAAAGAAGGCATTTCCACGCAAAAAGCACGAAGAAGCCAGTCGCAGCACGAAACGCTTCTATTTACCCCATCTTGAAGCGCGCGCGGCAGCCAAGCGGTTCGTGCGCCGCGCGCTTTGCACAAATGTCACTGAAAAGCTGGCTTCTTCTAGCTACTTTTAAGCTTAGTGGCAAAAGCTGCTTTAGCTACCTTGAAAAGCTTTGGGGAAAAAATTCACCCTATCAGGCACGTAGCCAGAAATTTTTTTCGTGAGGGGTCCAAGACAATTTTTGTATCGAGAGGGGGGGGGTGCATGGATATGTGCCTGCTCCCTGTATTCATACCTAGGTTCAATGCGAGGTTCATTATGAAACATTATTTGATGTCTTCCGCGGAATTTCGTGGATTCGCTTCCACAACTGATTGGACCTGCAATCGACGATGAAATGGGTACTCTCGTGCCCAGCGCTTGCACCAACTTGCATATATCTTGCATGTAAAGCAATCCTCTATTAAGTAACAAAGAACGCATTCATATTATCTAGTTTAAATAACCATCTGTGCAAGTAACTGATTTTAACACTGTAGCAAAATTTCACTACCCTAAACAAAAGTGACCATCCAAAAACAACCTTCGAAGTTGGCAAGAGGCACCGCCAAATGAACGCTATTTGCTGAAAATATATTTATTACGATATTTTTAACACTGACAACAATTTCAACAAGTGGTATACCTTTGTCAGCATTATTTTGGACCATCGATCATCATCACAAAGTGAAATGGCATTAAATATCGGCGTGTAGCATCATTTCATTTCATTTATTGGTTTTGTTTGGCCAGTACAGAGACTGCAAACAAGGGAGAGCAAGCTAAAGGCGCCTAGTAGCGCCTGACAGAGGCCTGCCCTCCCCATGTAAAAAACAAAAAACAAAACAAAGTGGCACTTGGCAATGGTACAAAATTTCCATAAGTAACAGAAACTAGAAAAGCAGCGGATATATTGACAACGAAACAGAAATCAGTCATGCATAGAGCTAAGCACAACAAAACTGAGAGCAAAACATAACAAAGACAAAAACTGATTAGGTAAAAACACACCACAACTAACTATAACAAAAATATTCATGAACAGATTTCCTAAATCTGACCTCGGACATATTTTGTACTGACAATTCTGTTAAGTATGGATAGGTGTTTAATGTATGAGGAATTATGTGAGTTAGTTTTTGGAACCCATAGTTTGTACGGGATTTTGATGCATGGTATTGAGGGTGCCTTAGACTGTAAGCTGTTTGGGCAATTAAATATGTGCTCTCGAAAGTCTGCCAGTTTCCTTTCATAAGGTTTCTGATATAAACAGCAAGCTTCTTGTGGTAAGCGGCCGTGATGGTTAGCAGTCTATGGTTGAGGAAGGAAGGACCCGTGCTCTCACTGTAATGTAAATTATCAATCGCTCGTACAGCTCTTTTTTGTAAAGTAAGTACTTTCACAAGATTGGTTGAGGTAGTCGTTCCCCAGATCAACAAACAATATTGTACATGCGAAAAGACTAGTGAGAAATAAATTTGTAGTTTGAATTTTCGAGGCAGTATTGTGCGAAATTTATTTAGGATACCAACAGAGCGAGCCATTTTAGTGCAAACGTAGTTTACATGATCTGTCCAGAGTAAGTGTTCTTCAAAAATGACTCCAAGGAACATTGTAGAGCTGACACGAGTTATAGGAGCTTGTTCGAAGTGAATTTGGAAGTTGTTCGGAACTTCCTTATTTTTGGCTCTAAACAGTATGTACTTTGTTTTCCTGACATTAAGTTCTAACCTATTTGATTTTAACCAAACAGACAATTGGGATAACCAACTATTGGAGGCTGCTTGCAAAATATTACTATCTTGCCCTGAAAAAAATACGTTAGTATCGTCTGCATAGATTATAATGTTGTCTGCTGTCTGCATATATGACCGACGTTTTGAACATGCCGCCACAAATTCAAGACGGCGAGCTGGGTTTCCAGTGTCTATATCCTGGACAAGCTGCGCCATCTAGCGCCATTTCTTTGGATTCAGTTTTTTTTTTTCATTTTTAAAGTGAAAAGACAACATGAAAAATGAAACTTTGACCGGGTGTGGTCCGCCGGTCGCCGATCATGGCGTCCGTTTCGCCGCGCGCTCCCCAAAGGCGAAGGGCTACACTGAGCACTTTGTCGGTTCTTATGCCGTTTTTTTTCTCTTTAGAGCGTAGGGGTTGCCCCGCACCACGGGCATGTGTTCCTATATTGTGTAGGATACATCTTGCTAAGTATATGTAGGTTAAAGAATGTTCCCGTTTGCAGCCTCCGCCAACTAGCTGCTTCTTGTTGTGTGAGGCCCTTACCATATAACCTGGGAGTGTAAGCGGAACTACACGTTCCACCAACACAAAACCCCGAGTGCGGAGCAGTGGGAGAGCCGGCTCACCAGCTGCGAGCTAGCCGCCCAAAGGGCAATGGTGCAGCACGCAAGCGAAGCAGCGCGACTCAGTGGAGCCCTGGACTAGGGTCCCAACCCTGCTTTGAACGTCAAGAGTCTGCAGCGATGCAGACGAAGACCGAACGCTAAACACTTAATGGACCAAATAAAGTTTCTCTCTCTCTCTCTCTCTCTTTAGAGCAGTAGTGGTGAGTTATGGCGATTTCCACTGGTCGTGCTGGAGCAGCTTTTCTTGCTCCGCGACGACGAATTCGAGTTCCGCTGGTCGACCTGGACCGACCGCGCGAATTCTGCTGGTCGTTTGGAGCAACTCCGTTCCATACGGAGCGCACTAGGTTGATCCGCCGACCAGCGGCGGATCTCACCGGAACTTGTAGTCGGCGATGTCGTCACTTTCGAAACACACGTGTTATTTTTAACGCGTGCAGGAATGCCAGCGGGGAACACTGAGCGCTGTTTCGCGAGCGCGCGTTTTGCGCCCGTATGTCGTCTTCGTCACCTGCTTCATAGCGTTTACAACTCACAATTGTGGCATCGTATGGAATAGCAATAGCCCTCGCGTTGTCTGGCGAGAGCTCGTCGGAATCTGGGTCCGCGCACTCGGACAGCAGCAGCGACAACGAAAAGTACCTCTTCGAAGCATTTTTTGAGGAACATTTCACAGAAGCCCCTGCGAAGGGCAATTTCCTTGGAAATTGCCCCGTAAGCACACTGCAGACATGCGATATATATTCATTTACGAACTTACCTAGAGCATAACTGTGCTCCTCATTGCCTACGAGGTTCACCAAAATGCGGTGCACCTCAGGCGTAACATGAACAAAGCGACTAATACGTTCCATCGCTAAAGAAGTGCCTGCCTCTCGACGTCTGCTTACGCGTATTTTGGCGCCAGAATTGCCAGACCTCAACTTCCGGAACCAGCACTTCCGCTGCGCGCTCGGTCGCTGTGCTCCGAGGCGGTTTGGGGCGCTCTTTTGCGATTCGAGCGCCTTGCTTCGGATCCACCAGTGGAATTCTCCATTAGACAACCACGTAGAATGGTCGGATTTCAGTTCCGATTGCGAGGCTTCGTCTCAGAGGCCCTGCATAAGGTGGCTGGAGTGCCCAGTCTAGCCACCCTACCCTGGACATCAGCGCGTGCTCCCTCGTGTTTCGTTTAACCGTTCACGTTGTATTTGCGAAGTGCGTTTGATTTGTAAATGATGAACGTGGTCTTATTTGGTGCTTGAGTGTCTTTGAAAAGTACCACCAATATATTTTGCCAAATGCGCCAGCAGATTTTTGATTATGATGTCAAGGAAGGCCACGCTCCCTTTTCCGCGCCATAGGCCATCGGACAGACGTTTTGAACATGCCGCCAAAAATTAAGTCTGCGATCTTGGGCAAGCTGCGCCATCTGGATTGCTTCTGTAACACCATCTCTTTCCTTCCAGTTTTGCTTTTTCATTTTCTAACGTGAGGAGGCTACGTAATAAATGAAACTGACATAACCCGCCGCGGTGGCTCAGTGGTTAGGGCGCTCGGCTACTGATCCCGAGTCCGAACCCGACCGCGGCGGCCGCGTTTCTACGGAGGCGAAACGCAAAAAGCGCCCGTGCGCTGTCAGTGCACGGTAAAGATCCCCAGGTGGTCTAAATTATTCCGGAGCCCTCCACTATGGCACCCCTTTCTTCTTTCACTCCCTCATTTATCCCTTCCCTTATGGCGCGGTTCAGGTGTCCGCCTATATGCGAGACAGATACTGCGCGATTTCCTTTCCCCAAAAAACCAATTTTAAAAAAAAAAATGAAAATTATTGTTTAGGAAAGGAAATGATGCACATATATTGGTAGACACCCAAAACACCCGTAAAGGAGGGGATAAAGGAGGGAATGAAATAAGAGGTGCCATAGTGGAGGAATAATTTAGACCACCTGGGGATCTTTAATGTGCACTGACCTCCCACAGCTCACTTGCGCCTTCTGCATTTCGCCTCCGAGACTTCGTTTCAGAGGCCCAGTGCATGCACCAGGGCTTGCTCGAGTGTTCCGTTTTGCCGTTCATGCTGTATTTTATGCAGTGCACTTCATTTGCAATCATGAGCAGTTTTATTTGGTGCTTCAGGGTCTTTGCAACATATTGCTCAGATATTTCACAAAATGCGCCAGCAGATTTTGAAATATGATGATATCAAGGAAGGCCAGGCCCCCTTTTAGGGCTTAATAAGTGTTTTTTATATTTGTTACTACCGACCTAAAAAATGAAAAAGAGTAGCAACTGCAAGCTGGGCAAAAAAAAAACAATAACAGAACAAGTGTAATAATAATAATAATAACTTCTTTATTTCCATCAGGGATGGAGGAGACTGCGAGTAAAAGTCCCTTTAGAGGCAAGCGACTTGACTAGAGCCTGCAGCCTCCTTTACAAGGCAAACAGTGATTGAGCAGGAGATATACATAGCAATTGACCACATGTGAAATTTGCACAAAAAATAAACGCAAAAACACAAATTACCTGAAAAACGCTCAATTATTTAAGAAAGATTGAGTGACAAAGTGTTGACGTAAAGCTCGTAGATCAGTTATATAAATATCAAGACTTGATTTCAGAAACAAATTTAAATGTGTTGGTAGTGTGTATGATATCTCTTGTGTAGAATAATTGGCACGCGGAGTGACTACCTTCCACTGTTCCATACACCTTGTGATGTAAGAATGTGTGTTCCTGGTGAGATTAGATAACTCATGAAGGAACTGTAAATTCTCTTTTACCTCCCGTTTGAAAGCTTGACTTAACTTGTAGTGATAAAGGTTAAACACGGGTACTATATTTGGTTTCGGAAATAAGTCTGGTGTGTGGGCATTGTAAGGCATGTTAAATAGTACTCGCAAAAACTTTTTCTGAAGTATATGTATCTTTTCTAGATTCGTACGTGATGTGGTACCCCACACGAGCAGACAGTAATAAAGTGTAGAGAAAAATAGGGTGTTATAAACAAGAACCTTGATTCTGTAAGGTAATAGTGGTCTCAGCCGCACCATCATGCCAACTACACGAGATAATTTGCCCAATATCGATTCTATGTGCATGTCCCAAAGCATATTCTGTGTGAAAATAACTCCAAGTATTTTAAAACTATCTACAATTTCTATGTTTACATCGTCATAGACAAGGTTGACGGAACTGATTATTTGCTTAGATTTGGGCCTAAAGATTATTGCTTTTGTTTTGTTTATATTGATTTGTAGACAGTTTGCACATCCAGTTTGCACATGTGCAGCACATCCCACATCTACTTCCACTTCATGTCCTGCCTCAACTGCTTTCTCTAGTGGCACAGCAGTGATATCGCCTAACTTGAAAGGCCACAGAAAGTGCAGTGTATTATGTATGCAGCTGAAAATCTTAAGAATGGTAGCCAAGCATACGTGTAACATTTTGTATATTTTAATTTTCTTATATCAATTTCTGGCTCTGTGCAGCAGCTTATTTTGTTTTGCTTGTATTCTTTTTTTGTTACCAGCATAATACCCATAAATTTTTGAAAAGTTTTGCACGCACAACTCTGGCATTTTTTTTTCATTTGGAAGTATAATCAATATGTTAAAGTTTGATGTATTACAATGTGCAGTGCATTTAGCACTTCTTGAACAAATAACTTATATTTTAAAACACTCAAAATAATTTTTCACAGTAAGGAAAGAGTTAAGCAACTTAAAGCATCAGGTACACAATGTTATTTTTTGTGCCCTTGTGGTGCACTGAAAAATAAACTCCTAGCTCCTAAATTCCGTCGTGCTACAGAACCCATCAAGACAAGACCGAGTGTATACAGACATTTAACTCGTATCTTCATTTACCCAATCATGAAAGAAGCAACCTTTTTCTGCAGCTCTCACACTTAAAAAGCAGAACACAAAACAGTGTGTGTGTGCCTCTGGCAAGGACGTTCCATGCAGTACGGTGGCACTGGGACAATTACAGATGATGGAGTTTTTTTCTCAACTAAAACAAAACTTGCTCCAACAAAAATCGCCAAGTGTGATTACAATCCTAAGTTGTGTAATCAGCTGTACTTTGTATTTTTCTGGGACCATCACGGTATGCAAATTAAAGCTGCATTTGTGGCAAATCAACTTTTTCACGAATTAGCTTTTTCCATAGAGCTTATGTTCTATTTGAGTTCTACCATTTTCACCAAACAGTACGTCCCAGAGAGCCAAAGAAGCATTTTAATCACTCACAAATGTTGCATAAGTTTTTCTGATAAATTGTAGAAATGGTAGATTTTAGGCTAAAATAAAGGCCTAGAAATATATACAGCGTCTTCTGCTGGCACTTCCTTTGTTGATGCAATGCAAATACAATACTTCTACATTGTTCAAGAACAACTGAGCGTAGAAGAAGGAGAATTTTTAATTTTTCAATGAGTGTTTTTTGCACGTCTGGAAAATTCAAGAGATGTAACATGACCATCAAATTTTTCCCCCCAAATCATTGTGGAAGATTAAAAGCCAAATTTTCTTGAAGAAATCGGCGAGGTTCGAGCACAACGTCTAGTGCGTTTCATGCGGAATGATCCCACCGCAAACCTAAAAAATATTGAACAATTTGTTTTATATTTAAATTTATACTGTACTTTTATGACAGATTGTCGGGAAGGGACAGGCTGCACATTCACAGCCGTCATCCTCTTCAGCTGGAACCTCATCATTTCAACAACTTATTTGGTATCTTTCAAGTTGAACCATGTTTGAAGACATTTTAAAATGCACTAGCTAACATTGTATAATTAGGAGTGTAAAAACTTTTGTTTTCCTGCTGAGTTTCTTGTTTTAGTTCAATGTACTATACGTTTTATCACTCCACTCTGCAATGCCAGTTGGCCTTGAGGGTATTAATGAAATGAAAAATGGAATGACTGTTTACCCCAAAAAGATACAAGAGCCTGTTAATGATCAGCCTGTTAATGATGAAACAATTATTTGAATCGTGCACCGCTAACCCCTCGCAAACGATTTCACAGTGCAACTAGTCGGCGACATGCATTGCATACTTCATGTAAGACTGTCTCCGCATAAATCGGGCTTTTCGTCCACACAACGGTGTCTGCCATTAGCATCTACCATTGCAGAGGTAAGGACCAGTTTCACCACATGGTAATGAATCAGTCTGTGATCAAAACTTGACAAATACTTCTGTTTCCTCCTGAATTCGAAGTTTTGCTTTCTTTTCATGGTTCGAAGTCACCCTTTCTTTTCATTCCCTCAAGTCTGCATGCGTGGCAAAATCACTGGGGCTATGCCAGTGAAATGCAAACTTCTTCCCAGTTTATTCAATACACTTTTCATAGAGTGCTTCTCCAGTACATGAGGCAGACACAAGTCATTCAAGATTCGGTAGGGCTAAGTCTCCCTGCCTGGCTTGCATGCAGTACATCTTTTGCCGGCAACATTTCATCCTCCGCATATTCACGAGCTGTATAGTTTCCTACTGGAGGTGGCAGATTTATACACCCAGCTTTAAGTTCAGGAATTTACCTAGTTAACAAAATAACGATTTAGCATGGTTAGGCCAAATGCAAATTAGGTGCACCCACACTTCAGTTTCGATTAGGGGCTCGGTTTAAGAAGGCTACGTGATAGTGTGTACTGGATCCACTGCACATGGATGGAGGTTGATGGAACATATCCACAGCACAAGCAAGTGACTGGCAGTTAAACATGCGAGATGTTCGGCTGTGGTGACGACTTAGAAGTCTAATGCACTGGCCAGCAAAACTGATCCGTTCACGCCACCATGGATTTGAAACCCACTCGCAGCCATAGTGTTTTGCCATGAAGTTTTGCATAGTTGGCCAGCTAGCAGGTTGCGCACAACCCAGTGCGCACGTTGCCACCTGCCAGAAACTTCAGACAGAATAAGATTTTAAAAATCTACTTGGCAATTTTAGTGCTCATGCAGTAAAAAAAGTAATAGCTTGACACCAAGATTAATAGGTGAAATGTAAAAGGCAACGAAATTTGTATTTAGGAGGCGCAGCTGTTGTAAAGAAGATGGCATATTTCTACACAATGCCGGCAATTTTGTTGCCGGCTATAGTGCCCCCATTTAAGACGCTGTTCTTGTTTTCCAGCTGTAAGCAAGTGAAGAATTTATTAGCAACAAGAAAATTTTTTTGTGCAACGACCACATCTGTACAATCCAATTGGTTTCGAAGCCTAGAGGTTCCTTTCCGCACTTCCTACAGCAGCTGCAGGGGTGTTTTGGCTCTTGGCGTCATCGCTGATACAGACCCACTTGTTGTCCACAGTCTCCTTCCACAAGGTGACCTGCAAATCACACCCTGATATTAGAGGCAAGCTTATAAGCCTAAAGCAGAGCTCGCATTTGCCACATTGAAGGCGGTCAACTATTACCACTACTGCCACTTTCCTCTCTTCTGAAGTGTTGGAATATTTTACACCTTTATTTCCATGGCTGTAGCTTTTTTATAATCACAGTAAAACATTTCAGGAGACTTGACCTGCAAGGTGATATTTGCCTTGGTGCCCACCTAAACTTTTTATTACTTTCAAAGAGCACAATTGATTTTACAAACGAAGCCCTCCACTAGTATACTCAATCATAACCACCTATGACCGCCAGAGAATTTATAATCTAATTTCTCATGCAGTTTCAGTTTTGACAGCCAAACAATGGCTGTGATATCAATGTTATGCATAGGTCACGCAAGGCATGCAAAAACTGGAATAAAATTGCTGTTTTGTCACTAATTCACTACAATGCTAAAGCCAGCCTGCTTCAAGAGCCGGAATGAACACAAATGAACAAGCAGAGAATTTATCTCAGTTTTCTAATGTCTCACATGACCTATACGGAACTGATGTCAAAGCCATCATTTGGCAGTTGAAACCGAAATCGAAAGCAGCATGAGAGAAAAATAAGATTATGAACTATTCAGCAGTTGTAGGCAAATACCACGTGGTGATCCATGTATAGTAATGTCTTGTGCATCACTGCAAAGAAGACATGCCACCAAAATTAGGTGTCTATACTCCTTTAACATTGCACAATATATGTAAACAATGAGCGCCCAAGCTTGTAGCCTGCCCCCTTTCGAAAGCACGCTCTAGTCGTCCACACACAGACTTTCAAATCCTACGCATGGCCATTTTTCGTTATTTTCTCTGCCGACAGCAGGGACAAAAAGAAATTCATACACTCAAAACTGCAAATTCTTCACTCAAAACTAGATAATATGGACACAGACAAAAAACACAGGGCCAGAAGGTGTTCTTGCTGATTAAATATGGCACCAACACAGCAGTGCTGACTCTCGAGTCTTGCTCCAGTGCAGCAGTGTTAGCTGGTCGGCAGCCAGTGCAATGAAAGTGCACATTTGGCCACAATGTGATGAAGCGATGCTACCATACCAGCACAGGCAGATCAGCAAAAACAAGAGAAGATGGTTTTTAGCGGCGGCAATGGCAGCAAATGTGACACTGAAAAAAGCAGCAGAGGTTGGGAATATACATCACCACCATGACTTGCTGCAAGTTTCTGTTTGAAATGCTGGAAAAAATTGCTAATCTGAATGAAGTGTTCCACACTACTACACTTCAAAGTAAAGCTTCGTTTTGGGAGTGGTAGTTCTGTTTAGGATGTATTCACCTCAAAATACCTGGCTCAGCTCCCACTGAACCTCATGGAGTTGAAGCCCACTTACAACGTATTGGCTTATCACGAACATCTAGGTTAGTGCATACCTGTCATCACATACGAGACCAAATGTGTCTTTCATAAAGCAGCCATGAACTACACCATGCATTGCGAAGAAAAAACTTCAAATAGTAAATTGTGGGGTTTAAAACGTTTCGCATGTAGGGTTCAAGGGACGCTGTACTAGTGGGCTCCCAATTTATTTAGACCACCTAAACTTCTTTAACATGCACAGACATAGCAAACTGCAAAAAGGTTCACCACTGCTCTTAACGCACATATCACGGCAACTTCAACCCCCATTAAATCTGGAATCCAAATAATTCAAACTACCAGCCTATGGCAATGCACACTCGCTAATTTGGTCACTACAAATCTCACAGATTAATTTCATCAAACTCCAAAATGGAGGCCGCGTCCAGATATGACCTGCGCAGCAAGAGTCTGAATAGCCCTACTCAAAACCAGAGTCCAATGCTGCACAGTCGCCCGCGCACCTCTGACATACGTGAGGCAGGCGTGATGACAGATGGCCTCAGCTCAGAGAACAGTCTGACCGCTTAGTTTCGGTTTCACTTTTCTGAGCTTCGTGGCAGCCGTAGCAATGTCCCTAATGTCCCTAGATCAGTTTTTTTTTAAACCATAACCCAGCTGTGATCATTTGGAAGCATAATATCGGACAAAAGAGTTAATATCGGACATAAAATAGATTCCTGCATAAAATTTTAACCTTGTTATAATAAGCTCAAAGCTGATAAACAGAAAAAGTGCATACTGAGAGCACACACCACTGTACAAGGAAAGAGCACAAAGCAAGAGGAGCAGTCCCAATAAACTGCTCAAACTGCTTGGAAAGGCAGGACTGACCTTGTTGTCACCTCCAGACACAGCCAGGATGTTTCCAGTGACGGACCAAGACACATGCCAGATGACATCATCAAAGGTGGAAAGCACCTGCAAACATGGGCAGTGCACACATCAGCATCTTGATGACAAAGACAACAGCACAACCACTAGCTGCTTACACCCTTATGGCCAGGCGATGCCTCTCCTACAGAGTGCTTGTTTATTTCTACCCGTGCACTTAGTAATCATACTAATGAGCATGTTATTCACCGCAACTGTAGTTTCTGCTGAGTACAGTAGCCAACAAATTTTTTCCAATAATTCAGACCTGCACACCTCATAGGAATAGGTATGTATACCTTCACGACCAATATTTATGACGGAGTCCAAAACAGAAGCCAACCATACTGTGGAGATCCCTTTTCGACGAACAGTCTTTTTACCTAATAGGTGCGAGCAGGCATTGCTGTCGCAAAACAGCCCTTTGCCATTCTCCACCCCAACAGGCACCATCTTGGATTTAATAATTAGGAGTCAGTTCGACAGACTGGCTTGGCTATTTGTTCCTCACGTTGCCACTAGAGTTAATGGCATGTTCTTCATTGCCACAGATGTCAGCGATATTTATAGACACACTTCAGTTTCGAGGCATTCCCACCAGAGCCAGGCTCTACTTATTCCTAGGCAGTGTGAGGGCACTGCAGCAGACGTCTGCGCAGTCTTGGCTGTCGCCACGGTGTTTCGCAACAGAAATATAGCTATAGAGATTGATAGAGGTGGTTCACAATGACGACTGCCCTGGCTCGCACATCACATTTCAAAGAAAACAGCACCGCCATTGCCCGTGGCATAGACAACGCAACACTGCCTGTGGTGAGCGGCAGTCAGGGACCAGGTGAGGGAACATGGGAGTGGGGATGCATTTGGATGCACTCTTCCACTCACTTCTTTCCATGGGTTTTTTATCAGTCTTTGTGACCCATTGCTCTGTTCTCTCTTCGAGCGGCATGCTTTGCGGCTTGACTGGCTCAAATGCATACTAATATCGCTTGTGAACAGAATGTGAAAAAAGGCAAAGTTCCAGATTTCCGAAGCGTGTTTTAAGGTAAATTTTTCCGGCTGCTCGATTATTTAAACCATTTTTCGGGTACTGCAGGGTCCAAAAATCGGCCGGAGACTGTATAAGCTGCGAGTGGTGCAGCAGGTCACAAGGGACTGCGTCAGCGTCCACATCTTGTTGCACCACAAGCAATGCAAGAGAAATGATAACGGCAGCCCTAAGCAATGGGGGTGCTGAAGGACTTGTCCAGAGACTGTGAGGTAGCACCATCATCAGAGACCACACGATGTCCAAGATGTGGTGTCTCTTGCCTGTTAGTGTCCTTGTTGCGCCGCCGTTCACTTCATCATGCAACAACTCGTTCCTCAGGCCGTTATCGTTTGCCATAAACACAGGCGCCAGCAGCAGCAGCTCACCTGGAAGTTCCACGATGTCAGGTTGGTGCTGGTCCAGAGGATGACGCGCCGGTCCTGGGAGCAGGATGCAATTGTGCTCTGGGCCTCGAGACCGGGTGACGGGGCCCAGGCAACGTCACGCACCCAGTCTGAGTGCGCCTCCAGCTTGTGCTCCTCCACCCACTTGGACTCTGCCTCTCTGCAGCAAAACAGCAGTTTCCACAGACCAACCAAGACTAGCCAAAACACACTATTTTTTGCACCTTTCACATTCAAGTGTTTCTGCATCTTCAGTAAAATGCTGACGTCAAAACCCTTGAGCAAAATAGCTTCAATGAAGTAAAAATGATACCTTCTTTCTAGTACCGATTACAAATCCAGATTGGAAATCACGGGTTGGAAAATGTTGGTTTCTTGGTTTGAACTGAATATTAACTTTCTTCGAGTAATTTCAAAGCAAATATTTCGAATACTGGCCACAATAAGAATAAGTTTAATAGCACAAATTTTTGAAATATTTTTTTTAAAACTCGAGGCCATTACATGCAGTGACAACACATTTGTGGATACCTATACGTGGGGCCTCACAGAGCTGCTCTTAATTGAAATTTATTCATTGCGGGACTTACTTTTAAGTAGCACAGAGTCCACATCTGCTATACATACACACCGCAGCCAGCAGCAACCAGCGCCAAGCGTCTGGAAGGGGCACCCATCTCCATGGTTCTCATGCTAGCACCGCTTTGTGCTCGCACCATCATGCTTGATTAGCGAACTCCACGTGGAGAAGAGATACTGCGGCAGCTGCAGTCAGTTCAGGCTCGTTCCACAGAAGTATGGGCACAGACACGGGCATGTACAGATCTGGGAGCTGCACTTCCACCTGCTTGCGTCTGCTGCGGTGCACATGCACAGACCAGCTCAGGCATACATGCGGGCAGGCTGTGCATACGCCTAGGAAGTGCCCATGGAGTGGAGGCATTGGAGTCATCCCGGAGGGAGTACTCTGAACCGTGTTTGAAATCGTATTCACTAGAGAAAAATACATCGATATTTCGAATACCTAACATTTGGATCGAATCAAATATCGAATACCTAATATTCAAAATTACCGCTCTGCACTGCTCTTACACATGCAACCACCACAGACAGGGAACTACTACTCACGAGAATTTCCAGATCTTCACCAGGTTGTCACAACCACCAGTGACAAAGCGCTTCAGAGCCTTTGGGTCCTCTGCAGAAATCTCAGCAGATGTCTTGGTCTGAGCAGGTGCCCAGCTGACTGCATTGCAACCGATCTGCACAGCATGTGTCAAAACAGGTGTTTCAGGTAGACAGCCACAAAAAAAAAATTCTGGACACACACTGCCAGAGAAGAAAATTCAAGCCATCAATGGGCACTCCCCATGCTGAGACTAAGAAACTGCTACAGTTATTAACAGTCCATGGGCCTGCTCTTCGAAGCCTTTGGCACAGTTTCTGCAGTACCAACTGCCCTCAGGAGCTAATATATGCACATTGCACTGAGTGTCAGGCACACTGCACAAAGCAGTGTCAGAAGTGTTAGATAAGCCATGTTGCTCTTATGTGCTAATCGCTTGTAGCTACCAAATGTGACTGTACTAACAATAACTATGCCATGCTTAGTCAAAGATAGCCTGGCATTAATAACTTACTCAAAGTGTAAATAACTAAGGCCGAAAGAGAATGACAGAACAGTGGCAACTATAGATGTACTACTTCCTATTCCATTTTTCCCTTTTTCCTCTTCAAAGCAATGAATGCCAGTCGGCGGTGCCCCATTTTTTCAAGTCTGTCTAAGTCTTGCCTTTGTACTGCTGTTTATGTCTTGGCTAAAAATAAAAAGGCCAGGCCAGCTGCATACCATCATTAGCATTCAAAAAGTCTGTAGTTCTGCGCTGAAATCCGAGCAGCATTATGATTGATTCGCCACAAGGCACACACTGACAAATAATGTTAGAGGTCACAACTGCTTTCCACACTACAAAGTGCAGCAAAACTGACTGAAAAATGACTAAATTAGTCACACAACAAAAGCCACTCATTAATCTCGACCCTGATGGAGCTAAAAGCTTTCTCACTTGCACAACAGAAGTGAAGTAACATTTCCAAAAACCACACTAACATTCTGTAGATAACTGCTGCTTTTCTGCAAACATGCCAATATTCAATTGACAATAGCAAACCTTCAATACGCTCCATGAATCTAGCCATTGGCCAACAGCATTTTACATGAAGTCAATGACTTCCCAAATTTAGCTACTTTGCCAGTGTAGAGAGACAACCACACATAGTGCAATCCTTATTGTTTACCAGGCAATCATTTGTCCACCTACACCATGATACGTTAAGAGCTGATAAGGTTCATAGCTCAGCCAAGTCGGTGAATGTGGCCACAAACACTGCACCCACCGTGTGGGCATTGTTGATCTTCTGACTTTCCCAGGAACCATCTCCCGAAGTGCTCACGATGGACACTGCGCCATCAGAACTCCCACAAGCAAGCATCAATCCAAACTCATGGGGTGCCCAACAGATGGAGTTGACTGCAAGTGAGGAAGAGAAATCAAATGTACTGAAACAGGCGGCATCTGACAGACCAGGGCTGCCAGGTTTGTAGACCTGTCGCCAAATTTTTAGAAGCATCCGGCAACTAAAATTTTAGGTTGGCAACTTGGCTACTCCCCGACTACATTTTTCGCTAACCATTCGTATCCTGCCGGGTGGCACATGCCGGCCCAGAAATCCAGCTGCATGGTGCTGAGAACTAGAGCTCCTGTTAAAACTGTTCAGGTCGCATGATTTCTTCTTCGTGCCACTTAAAGGGGCACTGGCACCCTTAAAAGCCAAAGGGCTTTGAAAGACTCACGTTAGAGATTAAGAGCTTCTAGAGAACTATAGGTGTCCCAGTGCACAGCTCAAAAGCAAACAACTTAGCCTGAAAAACTGGACCAAGGCTGTACTCTGTGCCTTGAATACCTATGAACTGCACTTCACTAAATGCCAGTTTCTGCAATAGAAAGCAGCAAAAAAGAAATCACAGGAGAAAAAAAGGCAGCAGAAACAAACATATCAAATCATGCCCTTGTTTCACTGAAGAAATTTCATGCAAAAAAAAAAAAGCAGTCATGCGTGCCAACGCAGACAGCTAGACCCACAGATGGACTCTGGTAGAACATTGGAGAATGTTCGCCTTCCAAGTGATCGAACCTATATAAGTATGTAGAGGAATTAAAAAGGCTATTGCTGTGGCACAAGAACAAGGTCTTCCTGCTCTGGCGAGGACGAAAATGAACTCTTCTGGTAACTTTTAAGCTCCTTTCAGAAGTGCCTCGTTCGATTCAGTGCTTGTCTTGTGGTTTAACTTTATATTTAATTTGAGTAGCCGCGCTCTTAAAGTTATTCGCAGCCGCTGTTTTCACTTCTGATGACGTTTTTGGAAACTTTTAATATTTGCGTGGCTGTTGAGTTTATGACCTGGCGACCCTCTCTGACATACCTGAGGAATCGTGGTTCTTGAACTCCTCCAGCTTGGACCAGACGCCGTCGGTCTCCTTCCAGAGGATCACCTTGCGGTCGTACGAGCAGGAGGCCAGGACCGTGCCGAACATGGGGTGTGCCCAGGCGATCTGCCACACTGGTCCCTCGTGGCCCTTCAGGTCGGCCACCAGCTTCTGCGTCCCGTTGCGTATGTCGAACACCTTGACGGAACGGTCGGACGAACAGGTCGCCAGTCGGATGCCGTAGTAGTCCATTTGGGCGTCGTGCTGGATGCAAAATATGCGCTCAAGGCAACCTCCACGCGGCAGATGAAAAATGAAATGCGCCTTACAATCATGTCCTCGTGCGCGGTGTCGATGGTCTGCAGAAGGGACACCTGAAAGATGACCATACCAGCATTTGAAATAACCCATAGTGACGTGCTGCTTAAGCAGTTTGGCAGTAAAGACTGCCAGGTTTCGTGAACGAACTAGGCCTAATATGGAACGTTGCCTCACGTACCCTAACGCAAATTTTACCGAATCGAACGCTCTACAAGACAAGGCAAAAAGGTTTCGACGGAATTACCATGTTTCCAAGTTTGTAGGCACCGGTTCCCAAACTGCAAAGCTGGCGAGCACGCAAGCACACGACGCGTTGCAAGGGCGCTCCGGAGCACCGCCACCGGCGGGTCGAGGAACTGCGGAGAGTACAAAATCACGGCGTTACGGCACGATATTCGAAGGCGCCGTACCAGGCACCCACGTAAGGTGGGCACCGCGGCTTAAGAGGGAAACGGCCTACCTCGGAACCAAATGAGGTGCCTAGACCTGGACGCCTGCCCGGGCCGGGTCTTCGGTAGCAGGCGGTGCCGGCACGACCGACGTTCTGCAGCGATGGAACGATTTGAGCGTGCGTGCTCGCGTGCTTGCGCCGGAACGTGGCACTGCTGGCGCGTTCCGCGCGCGGAGCAACATAGCATCGTCTTTCTCGGCGCGAGCCAGGCTAGCATGGCGCATTGACGGCGCTAAATACGTCTGGAGCAGCGAAAATAAATCTTTTACATCATCATCATCAGGTTCGACCTCGGTTGGGTGAGTACCAGTGCGCAGTAGCCCTATGCAGTGCGCAGTGCATTTTCGTTTCCGATCCTGAGTACCCGTGTTCGAGCCCGGCCTTGGCGGCAACGTTTCGGTGGAGGCGAAACGCGCGGTTGAGGTGTCCCCCGAAAAATGAGTTACTGCGTCCTTCCTAAAAACCGAAACCAACACACTGAATAGCGCTCGAGCAGCGCGTACATTGGGGTCGTTTACGAGCAGCCTAGGGTTCGGAACATCTAATACTGCATGCGCATTTCTGTGGATCACATTTAACTTCTCATACCATGTCAGGCAGCGGCGGTTGTCACAAATGCTCAACCAACTACTAAGCACGCCGTTGCAGACGACTGCGCAGGTAGAGTCAGTAAAAAAAAGAACACTTCGTTTGCGCGCGAGAAAAAAAAAATGGTTACGCGTTGTCATAATGCCGCTAAGGTGTCCCGAAAGCAAAGCATCACATATCTAGAATAACTGCGTTGCTTCGCGCGCACTGCGTAGCGTAACACGCGTGCCCGTACCACATATATTCGCATCCGCGTCTAATGTTTTTCTACTATTTTAAAATCAGTAGTTAAAAGCCTGGACTCCATGTGCGCGAAAGCGAGCGACGCGACAAGGCGGCACGGCGACGCTCGCTCCGTCGCTTGTGGGCAACCTCCATGCAAGCGGAAGCGGCAGGCGACGCGAACCCGCGACGTGCGCAGCGCGGATTCCGTGCTTTGCGCACTCAAGCTTAGAAACACGCCCGTAACCTGTTCTCTCTCTTAAAATTTTGTGAGTGCGCCTCATAGTCAGGGCCAAAGGAATATTTCCTCTACGGCAGCAGTGTAGGTAACCAACGGCGTGCTTGCGGAGACGAAGTCGCGTCACGGATTCACGGGGGAGGTGTGCTTTTGTTCGGTGCCTATGCACTCCGGCTTAGTAAAAACACTCCCATAAACTGTCACCGCAATCTGATTGTAAGTGAACAAACTATAATCAACCACTGAGAATACGCGCCGCGAGTGTTTCTGCACAGTTAGAGCGCAGCGGCACGGTGAATCGAGCGCCGGTACCCGCGGCTCGACGCGCATCTCTCCCTGCAGTACGCCCGCTCCAAATACTGTTAGCCCTCCGCACCCAACAAGTAGATTGTTTTATACCCGTGTTACACGGGCGTTTTCAACGACAGTTCAGTTAACCGCCAGTTGAGGATTTCAACTGCCGTTGAACTCAACTGGAATCGCCAGCTGTTACACGAGCACTTCGCGTTCATTTCAGTTAGCACTCTAACCACATGTCCTCGCGTCTAGAGCGAAGTTAAAATAAGAAAAAAAGCAGTGTGTGCATTTTTTCTTGTTGTAAATGATCGTAGTGTATATATTCTTTACTATAGTGACAATTATTTTTGTGTACTTTTTGCTTTGCGGTAGAAATTTGCGGGTTTGAAGCACACTGAGCCAAGACAATCCAGTAAGAGGGCACGTTTTTCGGTCTGTAGGTCGTCATCTTGTCAGTTGGCCGTTCAACTGGGATCCCCGATCTCAGTCGAAGTCACCTGCCGTTGAGATTTCAACGGCAGTTAGCACTGCCGTGTAACAGCGCTAACTGCCGTTCAGTTCAACTGAGAATCAACTGAACTGCCGTTGAAAACGCCCATGCAACAGGGGTATCAATCATTTACATCATGCGGGTCTGTGGGGCTCTGATTGGTCAGTCGCGTGGGGGACTTCCGAGCGACGAGCGAAATTTTCTGTGGGTGCACATCCGATTGACACGGCAGGCGACACATGCATTTTGCTTCGCGCAAGTTTTCGCGTACACGGAGGCCAGGCTTTTATTTTACATGCAATGAAGCTCCTCCCACATTCACGACAGAAGAGCAGAATTCGACAAAAAAGTCCATTTAAACCTTTTGTTACCCATGAAGAAGTGAATAAAGAAAAAAATTATAAGCTCTAGAATTTAGATACTTGGCTCAATAAAAGTCAATAAAACCTGATTCCGTGTCGTGATTGGATAGCTGAGTAATACAAGACGCCGGGAACCAGGACGCAGTGTTATGAACTGCACGTGGGCTGCAAACGACTGCACAATGAATTTCGGATTACGGGTACCAACGCCGCACAGCACGGCGGTGTTCTTACATCTAACCACAAGCGTGCGCTTCTTAAGACCGGTCGTGCCATCAAACATGGCCAAGAGGGCTCGCTCCCAGAACTACGCAACGCAGTTATCTTTTTTCAAAAAAATGTTTATTAACCAAAACTGCAAACCGTAGAAGCACGATGCAAAAAAAGTCCCGTGACGTTTTCCTCAGCCCACACCTGCAAAAATAAGAATAGGATAATTAGCACATTCAAGCAAACAATGGCAATACTTGTGCAAGATATTGTCACCAAGTTTAGTCAGATATGTACTGGATCTCCTCAATGTTCGTCAGTCCGCCCGTACGAGTTCATCACAATGAACTATTTATTGTAAGCCGACAGCAGCGACTTCAAGCAAGCCTTACCTCGGGTGGTGCTGCTGGCGCCCTTCCGTCGGGATGTCGCTGCTGCGAGGACAAATACGCATTAGGTGGGAAAATGATCTTGGTAATCTCGACGCAGCAGGTATCCAGATTGAAAGCGGATTATTCAGGTGTTAACAAGACTCGAACACGCAGCTTAACACACGAGCAAGCTTGAAAGCTTTTGTTCCCCACCCCCGCGACGACCACGTGGCGCTGCAACATGCCGACATCTACATCGCTCTAGGCCCGAGACTTAACTAGACACAAGTTAATGAGACACTTAACAAGACTTCTAACAGCACACCTCATCAAATGTATGCCCTCAAAAACTACTCACGCTAAGGTAGGAAGGAACTCGAGTGCAATACCAAGCACGCGTGCAGGCAACCGCCGCCGACGAGATCAGCCGAGCAACTGACGCTGCGATACCACCGTAGCCCCGTAGCCGAGAGTGCTGTGAGGCCACGAGATCACGCGAGGTGGACAAATGACATGAAGTAATCGATGATGATGATAATGCATGAACCTTTTTTTTTTTGCAACAAATAAAGGTGCAAAAATATGAAGATGCCCCAAAGAACTAAAATAAAGTTTTTTATGATGTTTTTTTGTACGTCCTACTGAATTTTTGTAGTGTATCATAGTGTATCTGCGTCCATCTGTGTACGAATGGATAGATGTTCTCCCGTTCTCCCATGGCCACAGATAGCGCTTGTAGAGCTACTGCAGTCTCGTACATACCCGTACCGTACTACCGTACTGAACCAAGGAGGTTACATTAATGTTTTAAGATAACCTCTTTGAACCCAACCACATCAATCCTTCTCTCAAACTGTCAAACATCTACACCACCAGGCCCACTACTTCCGTCGAGGCTGCGGCGAAACGCAAGAAAGCCGTTACGCGGTTCATTTGAGTGTTTTTTCGACTACAACTCCAAAATTTGGCCCAGAAAACATTGTTTACGTGCGACTTCCCCCTCCCCACACCTTGCGTTTGAATTGTTGGGCAATTGACGGCAATAATAACTCAAAAGATGCTTTTTGTTTTTTCTCATAAAACCACAACTTTCTGACCGCATGCAAGCTTCTAACACCTTGAGTTTAACGCAGGCACAAAATTGAAGTACAAAACCTTCACAGAAGCCTTCTGCACTTTTCAGATTTAATATTTTTGCAGTTGATTTGCCAAAGTAGTACCTTATTGTAAGCTAGGTAGTTATCAAGCGAGAGAACAAGGGCAAAATCCGGAGGTAGACAGAAAGAATGTACAAGTCATCCATACTCACACAAGACGTCCCATCTTGAAGTGGCACAACAGTATGGCATTGCAGTTGTTTTCATCCCTATGTAAGCTAGTGAAGATAAGCCCCATGATGACCAGAAGACTAGAAATATGCACTACCATCCATGAGAAGCTGAATATCAAATGTGTAGCATACAAACTTCCGCTATGAAATAGTGTCGGCATCAGCCAAATGGGCCAGTGTGCTTTAATGATCACGGCTCGCGAACGTGCATTCAACATTAAAAACAAATCAAATGGGCACTTGGCTGACCAAATATGCAAGACATGCTGCAAATGCATGTCTTCGGAATGTGCATGTCATGCTGCAAGTGCATGTGTTAAGGAATATGGTTTTCCTAAAGAGAGTCAATGACAGAAGAGAATGCAAGATAATGGAAGGCTACTTCAACAAAAAAAGCCAGAAGCACCTGCATCAGCACCAGTGTTGGCAGTAACGCGTTACAAGTTACGGCGTTACTTTTTTCGGTAACTCAGTAACGTACTCGTTACCATTTCAGAACTGTAACGGGTAACATACTTACGCTAACATTTTTCGGCAACGTGAGGTGTCACGTTACTAGTTACATTTTATTCCAATTGTACCCCCTCAGCCTCTTTTTCAGAAAAAAAAAAGCATCGAAAGTGATGTTTCAAATAAACAAATTCTACAGGTGCTCTCGACGACCCTTGCTGCATGCCAGAAAACACCTGCCCATGACGCCGCACCCAACTAAAAAAAATAAAGACAGATACCGATAAAGAGCAAAACGTGCACAAACATGCAATCTCACACTTGCCTTCAGCTACCTCCCCTTCCCAAACCACTCACACACACAACACTCTAAAAATGTGGAAGCATGCCGGGCATTTTGGAACATCCCATATTTCAGAATTACTCTGACTTTGTTGCGAGTTCAGCGATGTTTGCTTTGCGGGGTCAGAATTGATGACGAAATGTCATTTTGTGTTTAATGTCACATTCAGAAAATGGGTTCACTATGTGCCACAGAGTTGCAAGCCATAACATGTAACTCTATAGGCAACTTTAGGACACTAACATTGCTAAGATTCTGCACATCTGTGCAGAGTATTCTCGTTAAGTCATATTTCGGGTAAAATTGTTGTTTGGGCTAGAAGTTTTATGCGAAATATGACCTTTATAAAATTGTTATCGTGAGTTCTTGAAGCGAATACACACTAAATAGAATTTATGGCCATGGAAAAACTGAAAAGTAACGTGCGGTACTTTTTTTCGGTAATGGTAACTATAACGCATTACATTTTTGGAAGGATACATGTGATGTGCATGTATACATGTGTATCTGGCACTCTGCTTATCATACATGCATTATCATGGTGTCAGTGCCCTTTTTTCAGGCCCCACCACTTATACGGATTTTCCAAAGTTGGAGGATAGCGAAACAGCCTCTCTCATATGCAGCACATATGTTGGTTAAATTAAATGCCTTTTCCTGTGCACACCAGTATAAATACAGTGCTCTCCACACAGTCTGCAAAAAAAAAAAAAGCAATAAAGAGCCGTGGCCTCAGTCTGCTGCATTTAAAGAGCCATAGCCACTATATTTTCTTGTTTGATACTAGCTCAATTTGAGGCGCTTTGCAAACTTCTCATTTCTTGACAACAGTCTGGCTCAGGCGATGGTTACAAATGTCTGCCTGATCTCCATGGACGTCACCAGGACACTCAATGTGGGGTGTTGCGTAGAAGCAAAAAAAAAGGAGGGGTAGGCAACAATAGTTGGGTAGGCATTATATTTATGTGGCATTGCTATTTATAAAAATAAAGCTACAATGAGAGCTGCACTATCATGAAACATCTGCTTCATCAGGGTCTCAGCAAAGCACTCGTCAGATTTTTCTGTGCACTGGCAAATTTTTGGGGTGGCAACCACCAACCCTTGCCTTCCCTTGGCACCATCACTGCTCATCTCCAATATTTTTCCTCTTGCTTTGAATGCATAGCGCGGTGTGTGGTGAAGAGTGTTCAAGAAGTAATGTTAAAGGAGAGCAAATTTTTAACTTCAACCAAGTGAAAGAGTTCAATTGCGATGCTTCCTGGCAGTATGCACAGAGGTGGCAAAATTGCATCGTTCCGGTTTGAAAATACAACAGACTCTTTTTAAGACAAATTCCCAGATAAGATGAACAATAGGAGACCACCTGGTACATTTGTTTCCGACAGAACTCAATATAAAAATGTCCGCTTAAAATGAACTGTTTTGCGTGTCCTTCGGTTAAGACCACCTTGAGCAGCGACCGCATACCACAATGACTGCGCACAAAGGCACTCATGGGGCATTTGCGTGGCACTACGAAAGAAATAAACAAATATACAGAATGGTTCTACGCAGTAAAAAATGCACCCAAGATGGTTCCTGAGCACCTTTGTGAAAAACTGTGGGGAAGCCGTCTTGCAACAGCGCGCGTTCTTGGGGGGAAGCTTTTTTTGCCAGTGCGGAAAAGGCAGGGCACTATCCCGCCCACTCTGGCACTGAGAGCTGACATGCTTAGATCTTGGCATCGCGTGCGTCACGTGGTCTCCCACAGACTAAAAGGCGTGTATCTGCGAAGTGAACCCACTTATTGACTTGGGGCTTAAAAACTCCGGGACCACATTTTCAGTTGACATGGCTCCGCAATATGTGTTACTGTGGCGTAGTGATGGCCAGATATCAGATCCGCGCGCATTGCCTGCGGGGTACGGAAAGGCGTATAACGTGCCTGCTCGTGGAGTGGACAACAGCTATGCTGCAGAAGGAGTGAGGTATGAGAGAGTTGCACTGCTACCCAGCTGGGCACCTTCGAAGCACTCAGAGCAGGAAGAAAAGAAAAAAAGCAAAGATCATACACACACATGCGCAAAATAGCCGCCACTGTAGAATAGAGAGAGAAAAACGACTGTGAAAAAAAAACAAAAAAAAAACTAGACCAGTGACATTTTCAAGTAGGACTATGTTGTTGAGCTCACTTCATGCATGGTGCAATAAATGCTCTATTTGCAATTATTCTCTCTCTGAAAGGCTAATTTTTTCATTGTTTTTATGTAACATATATATGGACACACCTAGCATGCTCACATGCCTTTTCTTAAGGGCACTCCTGTTAGGACGAATTTCTGATTAGACGAACAAGTTTTCTGGTTCCTTCAAATACGTCTTAAAGACTTACATCAAGAGAGAACTCCACTGACTATCAAACCTCTTGATGGAAACGCTATGAATGTGCCTAGAGAAAGGTGCCACACTGTTTTCTGCCTAATGGTACATGCACTTCAACACTCTGAAATTTCAGCTGACTTTTTCAAATTTATGTTTTCAGTTTTGCAAACTCGCAAACTACATGCAAAAACAGTTCTCATATTACTCTGAAATTGCTGCAAGAAAGGAAGAACTTGTAAACTTGCTGATGCTCCCATGGTTTGTGTACCAGCAGTCCCACAGAAAAAATGCTGCTGAATGCTGTTTTATACCTGTGCTCATGTCATACTCAGACAGCAAGAAAATTGCAAAGGAAGTTCTGCTCTTTTCATGGCAGACTTCCAAGCCTGGCTGCATATTGCCATTGAAAGCAGGACAGAACGTGCCTGTATACCAAGTACAAATGCCAAGTATTGAGCCAACAGCTGTGACTGCTGCTGCATCTTTGCCATACGTGAAGGTGGAAAAAAGCTCCCCACACACATGCACACTGCCACTTCCTTCTTGTGTAGGTCAGCCTTTATTGTGCTAGCTCAGTGCATCCAGCACAGAGGTGTCGGACACTGTGTGCAGCAAACAGTGCAGCCAGGTCGCTGAAGTTGGGCCTCTGGTCGGGGGCCATGCGCCAGCAGTGTTGCATGGCTGCATATGCCCAGTCGGGACAGCCGTCAGGCATGGCCAGCCGTTCACCGCTCTCCACCAGTGCCAGCACCTGCACAGGGGCAAAGCACAAACACAGGTGCTTGTGCATTGCAAGCTCAGTCTGCCACACTCGAGGGGCTACTTGAGGGACCCCCTTCCCCCAAGAAGATAAAATGCACTAGTATCACTTAATGAAGAAGGAGGGAGAACCAAAAGCAAACCAGGAAATCATTGTGGTGTGCAAGCAGGCATGTTGGAGGTATCCAGCTTCCATGCTGGTTATTAATAGACAGCAGCGAGTGACAACAAAAGCTCAGGAAATCAATCTGGCCTTGTTCAAGCAAAACACCTGAACTAATACAATTCAACTATGCTGTCATGACAAAGGCCAAACTAATGGACAGAAGACTTGATATATTTTTTATTTAGGAAAAAAGACGAGAACATCTACTGAAGACAGGACAGAAATATATGGTTCGGCTTTAAAACACAAAAAAAATGTTACCTCAGTCCGCATTACTATGTATAATGCCCCTAATTTTTCGCAGTGAAAAACTTGCCAGTGCATGCCGCGTGCTTCCCCTTGATGGCCCAAAGTCATTGAGAAGTTGGCTTTTCATTGCTGTGGGTATATCAAAGAACAGTAAAAATAAATTTCTATAATATCCTTAGCTTGGTTACAAACATTATGCAAGGTCCACTCTGAAACAGATGATTTAAGGAAAAAAAATGCATTATATACGTATTCGTGCAAATATGGCGATTGACTGGCATTGACTGGCATGCCATTGACTGGCATGCCAGTATTGTCAGTCTTTCCATTCAAAACATTTGAGAATGTTGCTGCTAGAGCTGAAGCGCTTGATGCGCTAGCTTGATTGAGTAGATGGGGGAGCAAGCATGTCAAGTCATCAGCAAAACTTTGTTCGTTGCCAGATTCTACATTTCAAGACAATTCACATGATAGAACTAATCCAATTCCCGTCATTCTATCATTCCCACAGATGTCAACAAACAAAATATCTTAAAAATGGGGAAGGAGGGAATGCGGCTGCTAACACACAATTCTGCGCCCATGTGTCATCTTTCATGGGCTGTTGTCTCAGAGCGCTTTAAGTCTAGAATTCCTCAAACTGTGATTTCTTGCAGAATTTTGACAAACTAGGAACCTGAACTACGTATGGCAGGCAATGTAATGAAGACAGTCTCCTTCTGCAACACAAATTAGAAAACATGATGCCGAACATGTCTTAGGTCATGTTTACGATTCATCAACTTTCCAACTCCAGACCGTTGAACAAATTAGAAAACGTGCGTGTGCTCAGGCCAGTACAGCACTACCATTTTAGCACACAGCTAGGGCCATGTCATATTCTAGTTCCTGCAAGAACTGGTTCTTGGAAGCAGTTGTGTTGGCAAACTTGTAACAAAGTGCATGCACAGACACACTGGTTGTCCTCACTTCCCTACAAAAGCCTGGAGCACACTACAGTTGCAGCGCTGCTCTTCAGTGTCAACTTAACTACGCCGCACCCTCCCAAGGGCTCGTGGTGGTTATTCCCATGAAACGCACACGCAAGTGGAAAGCCCAGAAAGAAGGGAGAGGGCCATGCACTCTCTGCCTAGTCCTCTGAGCAGCACCGCTGTATTGAGGGGCAAACTAAGAGCTACGTCAGCTGTGCGCTTATGTGCGTGAGCTGTGAAAGTTCGTCACCTTCAGCACAGTGCAGGACTAACGCCTTCCGAAAGACAGCGCGAAACCTGCTCGGACTACAAGATGCAGATGCTACACGAGAGCTGGTACAGCAGTGTTGCGCGACAGCTCAGCTCCTACCACAGCAATTAACTGGGCAAGATGAGTAGCCAGTAGCTTACGAGGTCACAAAACAAGAAGTGACCCTGCAAGCTTGCCACCAAGCCTAAGAACGAAAACGCATGTCGCATGCCTGGCAAAATACCACAGTACCTTATCAAAACAGTGCAAAAACATGGATGTGAAAGGAGGACACAGACAGCGCCGTGTCTGTGTACTCTTTTCACGTCCACGCCTTTGCGCTGTTCCAATAATGTTGAACCAACTTGCTCAAGCTCCTACTTTGTTCACAGTAGTATGTACCCGAGAAGCCCAGGATGCATGTGTCAAGCAGGTCCACTACAACTACAGCAAGATGCAACCTAATTAAACAGCAGCTGGTAAACACTGGGCCATGGTCCGCGGCGTCCTGTGTTACTCCGCTGCCCAGTCACAACAGTAAATGAAATCTGCTTGTTAATGTTTGACTTCAAACAAGCCAGGTATCGAAATTCTAGAGTTAATAATTGTTTCTTGTGATTAGCTTCTTATTTAGGTAACAAGAAAATTTAACGACCAACTACTTTTTTGTCATGGAGGAATTCTGAGCGGCAGTCCTGAATTTGAGCGGAGCTTCACTGCAGACTTAAGTTGTATATCCGACCACAGAAACACCTGCACACTTAGTATTCAGCACTGCAGCTTCATATGCCCTGCATGTGCCACTGCCTCCCTTCTACTGGCAGCTCCTCATGCAAATAGGGAGCCATCACATGATATTTAGGATGTTCTCCACATACAGGACAATCAAAACAGCCAGAAATCCTAATTTTCGAGAAGCCTGCTGCACTTGAAAGAAATAACAAAAGATTGGCAGGCAACAAATCATTACTCTTTTATGCACTGAGATTAAAATAAGCCTTGTTTTCACTTCATTGCTTCAACTTCACATTTGAACAAGTTCAACTATACTACAATCCCTAGCTGTGCAGTGTTTTCCGGCAGTCACCTGAAAAATGTAACAGCACGGTTATACTGCACCTGTTTTAGTCATGTTGTGCAAAGTTGCAAAAGGAAAACTTGAAAATTTTAAATTGTGTACATTCCAACAGTTCTTACCTGCACCCCAGTGAGTGAGCCATAGGGAAGCTCTCCAAGTGTGTACATTTCCCAGAGGGTGATGCCAAAGCTCCAGGCATCGCTGGCATGTGAGAATGTGCCAAAGTTGACCGACTCAGGGGCATACCTGCCAGAGTACAGACACCAGCACAAGCAGCTGTGAGAGACGTTACAAGGTCAGCAGTGTACCAGTTTTCCTCAGCAGTGAACCCCTAGCACAAACAAAAACAAGACTCTGCTAAGCAGAGAGAATACAGACCACATCCAACACCTTCCAAAATGCTCAAAGCTTTCAGTGAAGTGCAAAAGTGTGCCGCTTGGTGCATGGCAACAAGGAGAAGGGAATGCATAGCACAGGGGCGGGACTCAAGAATACAGGAGACATGGTCATGCCAACCAGCAACTGAACAATTGTTCAAGCAAAGCACATGCAAAAGAATGTGATAGTGCACACACACACATGCAAACAAGAAGAGAAAGGAAAAGAAAATAGTGGTGATGCAACGAAAGTTCACGTGCAGTTGGCATGACGCCGATGCATTCACTTTTTGGTTGATCACGAAAATACAAAAAATCTCCCTGGCCCTTTGCACTACATTTGACAACGCTCAAATGAAGGAGAGCACCCACGCTTATAGCAATACACAGCTAGGTGTATATTCTTTCAGCGAATAAGCATGCTCTCTCAGTCATCAATAATATTAATTAGGAGGTTTAATGTCCCAAAGCAACACATGGGCCATGAGGGAAGCCGCAGTGGAGGGCTGCGGAATAATTTAGACCACCTGGGGTTCTTTCATTGTGTGCTGGCATTACATAGCACATATGCGTTCTTGCATTTCATCTCCATCAAAATGCAGCTGTCGCAGCCAGAGTACAATTCTTCAACCTTGGGATCAGCTGCCAGATGCCAAAGCCATTGAGCCACCGCAGCAGGCAAACGGTCATCAATAGGTCACCCATTGGTCTAATGTAGCAGCGACCGCACAGCAAAACTCAGCTATAACCGTCAACAAACTGGTGATCCTGCTACTCACAGCAAGTATTCCTGTTGCTACTTTCCTTGCTTACTTATCTGCAAAGCCCAGACAGTTTCCTAGGAGCTGAAAACACAACCCTTACTTCAGCATTTTTTCCTTGACATTATGGGACAGCTTGTCCATGTATGACATTATGGCTGGGAGAGATTTCTAAGGTCCAGACATTTGCAGCTGAATTTTCACCTTTCGTTTGCATGACAAGACACTAGGCTATGCCTGTCTGCATGTGCTTGGGAAAACCAGCCTTCCTCAGCCTGGCAATAAGCCCCAAAAGGTGTCCTTCTGTCAAGTGGTCGCAAGTTCTTTTCAAGCTCCGAGACCCGTTTTAGCAATTTCTGTTTTGACAAGTTTAAATTGAGCAGAATGATACAGAAGAAGAAATTGTGACATTTGAGGGGCGCATTTTCAGCAAAGGTTGCTATCAGATACAAGTTCAAGGTTTGAAATTCAAGGTCTTAATATTTGGATTGTCTAGTGTTCGGCAGAAAACATGGATACAATTGCAACCATACGACTTTTCCTGAGACAAACAACTCCTATCAAAGAACCGCTTTGATAGTTCCCACAAAAGTCCAACATGAACCATCATTTGCATGAAATTTAATAAACAAGTGAAAAATGCGATATTAAATTACTTTCTCACGTGCACAGTGGAGAGCATTGTGGCACAGCTATGAATATGCAGCCGAAACATGGCCAAGCCAAACACACTCCCGGTGTGCAGAGGTGCTCTTAGGTGCTCATACAGACAGTGGTGCCCTTCTTTTAGGGAAACTCCATGGCCTTGGGAGCTGGAACCTCTGGAGCAGAGCAAAAAGCCTGACAGCTTACACAACTCCACTGCATCTCATTGCTGACACTGCCAGGAATTCATTCAATGCAATCCACTATACCTGGACTTTTTATTTTCAGCTCTGCCTTCGTGCCCTGCTTTGCTCCCACATTTCATCCACACGCAATATAGCAGTTGAAGCAATACACGGGTTCCATGCCATGTTTGTGGTTTACCACAGAAGCATTATTTCTGCCCTTAATCACACTTCTTGGTTTCTGCAGCCAGCTAACTACCGTTGGGTAGCACATGAACAAATTGGTTGCGTTCATGCGACTACATTAGTTCGGACAACACCATCCTCACTTCGAGTTGTTGATCAATTCACTCTCGAGAGCCTCCCCATCTGCTAGCCACCCTAGTTAACATAGTTGGTAGAGTGACTGCCTTGGTCAGGTGGTGGTCCCAGATTCGATGCCTGGACTGGGACGAATCTTTCTTCAACTGTGAATTATCTCTGAAATCTCCTTAGGTTTCCCTTGTAGCAGCATGGCTGCGCTCGGGTGGATACTCATCGGTAATTACTCCCTTAATACAACACTGCTCTCCAAAATGCATTATGCTTGCAATCACATAACTAGTGCCATCGTGTAGTGATTAGCAACCCTGTTTTCCTGCCCAAAATATACAAGCTCCGTGGCAGTGGGGAGACTGCACCTATACTCACCACTTCAGAGGCCAGCGCCCACCTGTGGTTGCCCGGTAGTAATCGCTTCCCATGGCCAGAGCCCGAGACAGCCCAAAGTCGCTGATTTTCACCTTGGAGCGCATGAAAAAAGGAAGCCAGGTTGCCACGTATCAAGCTGGAAGGGTTCACTTGGACTGCCTTGTGTGCTACCATGCCTAACTTGAATGTTCTGGCATTTCAGCAGGAAATGTGCTGAAACAATTGAACCTGAGTGTGTGATGCCTCTGGGCAACAGCAGCACACACTCGGTACAGTGGTAGCTTATGCTGCTGTAGAATGCACGGTAGGTCCCTTCCCAGTGCACAAAACATTTTGACGCAGCTGCTTGTTGCACAAATGAGAGGACTACATTCAGACACAAAAGTGGAACCTTATAGCACAGCAAAACTGCTGCTTTCCCAAACAAGTCACAAGAGTAACTAAGGTGTCCTGCTGATGAGTGTAAAGTCGTAGACTGAATCGGAAGCTGCAGGTGCATATTTGTTAAGTACAATGAGCCATCACAAGATGTGCCAGAGACACACCAGACATGCATGGCAGTGCTTGCAAAAACACAAAGAGGCCCAACCTGCATGCGGGAAGCCAGCAGCAAGTTGCGGGCTGCCAGGTCTCTGTGCACGAAGCGGCGCGCCTGCAGGTAGGCCATACCACAGGCCACCTGGTGGCCCCAGCGTGGAACATCCTCTTCCAGGTCCACAGGGCAGCCCTGTTGCAGGTAGTTGAGCAGAGAGCCCAGGGGCAGCAGTTCCTGTACCATCATCAGTGGTGGTCCCAAGCAGATGGCGAGCAGCCGCACAATACAAGGGTGCCGCAGATCCACCATAAGTTCTGCTTCACGTGCAAAGCCCTCACCAGCTGACACTTCCCGCAGTCGCTTCACGGCCACCGACACCTGCACGTGACACAAGGTACAATGCATGCAGCATTGACACACGAAGCCATTATACACCTAAGTGGCTGATCAAAGACCCGAGACAGCTTCGGCACATAACAACTTCCGCTATAAAAACAGGAAAAGCTATTACTGTACGGTTTTTTACGGTAATGCACAGCTTCCCTTGACAGCCAACCATTCCCAAACTCTCAAGGCCGCCTACCTGCAAACCCTAGGTAGCACAATGTGCAAATCCTGCACCACAAGTGGCAGCGACACTGCCATGCACCATACACATTCCAAGGCCATCAAAACCTATCCATGCCACAGTGCAGTGCAAGAGCAGCTGCCTACAGACATGCTATTAATGCCTTTTTTTTTTCTGTGATTATGTTTTTCTTTTCTTCAGTTCTTCGATAAAAAATTGCAATGTCGAACCCCTTCATGACCCTTTCAGAGCTTTATTTACTCCTTCGGTTAGCCTAAAGAGGCACAATCTACAAAAAAAAAAAGTTGCAAGTTGTGCTGGTCAGTACTTATAATAAACTGCACATCTCCAACCAAAAATGTTAACTTCAACCCAACGTTTCGAAGCCGGCTCGGCTCCTTCATCAGGGGTGACTGAGGGCAGTAGCTAGTGTTTTTAAGTACGGAGGAGAGGAGGCGGTCAAAGGAATGAAGGCTGTGATGAGAAAGGCGTGGGAAAGAGGGGGGAAGGGGGGAGGGGTTACGGCTGTGAGTCACGTTGTCGCACTGTGGGAAGGCGGTCAATGGCGACTTTTTTTCGTTGAGTTGAAGAGCGAAGTCCCTGGGTGTATACTGGGGGCAGGTTTCCTTTTTTGGTTGGAGATGTGCAGTTTATTATAAGTCTTCAAACCCAACCAGACAGGCAAATCTGTCAATATGTTCAGTTTTCAATCTGGTCAGTACTTGCAAGTACAGTTCCTAGCCACGCACTAAAGCAGAACAAAATCTCAAAAGCATGCGGATATTAATGTGCTAATACCTTTGCCATTCAATAAATAACTGGAGGTGTGTAACCCGTAATTTTGAGCTAAACAATATGATTGCATTTTCAAAAATCAAGTACTCAGGTTCTCGATTAATTTAAAATTCAAATAGTTGGCTGTACTTGCATGAGTTCTAATGCCAACTTTAACTGAGCTTAAAAAGCTAACTCAACCTTGCCACAGAGTGCATGGCATTTTTCACAATGCACCTCCTGTGCTTCAGTGCACTTAACACACTGAAGTTCAAACCTTCAGTTAGCCACTGTCCCTTTTTTGCACCCGCACAATCAGAGGCAGTGCCGCAAAAGCACTGCAAATAGCATGGAAAATTGCACAGCCAATGTTAACAAAGGATTTGCTAGCAAAACCACACCTCGTGGGTCCTTTGCATATTGTTTCTTTTCCTGCGTTCTTGAATCGGCACACACATATCTTTACACATGTACTGCGATTTTGCAGTAGAACGCTTTACAACTAGGCTGAAAGGAACCTGGTTCCTGTTCTACCCTGGTGTACAGAACATCTTGTGTCACTGGATGAGAATTCACTATAAATGCAAACAATCCTGCCTTACTACACACCCTGCTGCAGGTCATTTACCATGGCCTACTGTACACATGGATAGCAATGGTGTGAAAGAATATCCAGAGTGAAATGAGCAAGGGAACAGTAAGCAAGTAAAACCTCACGTACACATTCCTTTAAATTTAGCTTTGGATAACTTGGTTCTGCACACTCAATGAAAGAAATAAGCGAGTTTCTTCCGTCTTGCAATTGCATCCTCATTTATTCCTGAGTCCTCTATGTGTAGTCTTCAGTACTGGCATACCCTTACAAACAATGATAGCCCACACAGCTTTCACCCTCCTTTGCATTTGTTTACAGTCGCATGACCTATGGTACTGCTGCTCGAGGCAATGCTTGCCTTATTCATATTTCATCTGTGCAACATAATTAAAATCGGGCCATCCACATTGCATGTAGTGCTCCACGAATCCTAGCTCTTTACTTTAAGGGGGGAAGAGGGTTTTCAAAAAATTTTTTATTAAGAAGTCACATTTATGAAATCTTCATTTTTGCATGCTGATTTCAAATGTCATTTAATTTTATGTAAAAATATTTTATTGTGCACTTATGTAATATGTTATGTAACTTTCTGCCTAGGGCTGTCAAAGAAACTTTGGTGCAAGAGACTAGCTAGAATGCATGCCGTTGGTTTCTCTTGACATCAAGCTATGCAATAAACGTAAAGTTATCGTCCTGCCTGTCATAGAAGTTGAGTTATAGGATTTTGAGTTGTCACTTCACAAATGGGAAGAAAATTTTGCATTACAAACAAAGTGCCTAGCATTCATGGGACTTCCAGTGTGGCTGGGCCTTAAAGATATAGAGCAATGGCACGCACACCTCCTGTTTCAGCCCTGTGAATACTAGGCACTCAGAAACTGCTCCCAAGATGTCCAAGCAAGCTGACCTCAGTGCCTTCGGGTGTCACCCACACTCCTTGCAGAACAGATCCATACTCTCCTTCGCCCAATGTTTGGCCTGCACACAGAGACTTGAGTTAGCTGCAGTATATGTATTGCAGGTTAGCATTTCACACCCACACACAAACGATCAAATGATTGCTAGGCCACGTTGCCCTGAACATGCATCATGCATATTTAGCTGTAAATGCTGCTTTGTTTGGCCAATTCTGGACCAAAAACAAATTTTCATTATGCACAACAATAAAATGGCTAAAGCTCCCATAACTGCAGCGAAGGAAGAAGGTAGGGAAAGAACCAAGGAACGTGTTTACACTGCCTGGGAAGCCAGAAAACATTGCTGATAATCATGCCCTTTACTGGATATGAAAAGGACACTGAATGTTTTCACATTTGCAGGAAACAGCAGTGCATGGATCCTACTTGACGATTTCACTGAGCAAGCACTGCAAAATCTGCCCTTACACACACATACCAAATGCATCAGGCATACCTGGTTACCCATTTAGGTAGATTAGCTGACCGTTGCTCCTTGTCTATTGAGAAAATGGAGAATGATACCTCAGGAAAAACAGGCAATTTACACTTAAGCTGCACTATGCCATTTGGTCACAACCATAATTTAGCAGAAAAGCAAAATCCAGAGACAAGTGAGCACATAAGGCTGCATTTCTAACAATCCGTGATTGCAAAGTACACTAGCTCCCAACTGCAGTGCACACACTGTTTAGTTTTCATGACAGGCCATCATCCCCATCGAAACGCACAGTGCCCATCACAAGGATTACTGGGGGCTCAGGTGGGCCCCCACTTGCGTCTCCGCACTCACCCAGCCGCAGCGAGTCTCGGCTGACTACCGCTGTCAGGGTGGGCGTCTGCCGTTGGGATGTGGGAGACCGAGGCCCAACCGGTGGGGGCTCATCTGGTGCCACTGGTGGGTGCAACATACAGAAGGGAGCACTAAGCAAGCAGAACTGCTTCACACACTCACTCAAACAATGCTCCAGCCTTTCCCAAAAAGAAAATAAGTCAACTGTTTGCAAACTGAATGAACATACTTTTCTCCTCTTAGGCTCAACAACTGAAATAATGCAGCAGTCTAGTCCTTACAGTGGCAAAAACAAGAGGCAACATGCAGGGTTACTGCTGCAAACATAACGCTATGGCAGATTTGTGAGGAAAGCTTTCCAGGGTTCATGGTGTCACTGAGGTTGCCAGTAACCAAACTCTTTGTAAGGTCATAACATCGTGTGATCACCTTCGGAACAATAAAGAGGGCTTCTCTGCAGTCAACCAGCAGTTGTTCTGTGGCATAACATCACGTGACCACCTCAGTAGCTTACTGCCAAAACAGCGCAAGTGTCGAAGAGTGTGTACCCCTTGTGCACTGCACAAGTCATGCAGGCATCATTTTTTCGTACCATGCAGTGAAAATTCATCGAATTTTTACAACAGCGATCACATCTTTGCAAGTTCTTTCTCAACCAATTGTTTTATCTGTGCCACAGACACACAGCACTACACCAGCTTCTATGCACCAGCAATAACAAAAGCCTTATATCTTGAAAGGTTCTACAAGCCTGTTCTTTTGGCAAAAGTTTCTTTCAGTGCAAATTGTTCAGATAAAAGTGGTCACTGTTCGAAAAAAACTGCCAAAGAGCACTGACGGGGCTGAGCCAGGCGCACCGGCAGGCCATCTTCAAAGTTGCCGTAGTGGGAGATCAGGTGCTCCAGCGATGACAGCAGCGGGCCGTCATCTATGTGCACATACGGACCCTGCACAGGAAAAGCCGCCCATGCCCATGTGATGCAAAGTGCTGGCACAGCCCACAGACTTTCGCAGGAAAAAGGAATACATTACTAGAATCAAAGGTTCGTGGCCACAACATTTTATCAACTCTGCAGCCACTGTGATCAACATATGTTACAAATGTCAGGCAACCTGGAGAAGCACAACTGCCATGCGTAAACACTCACTGAGCATATGTTTATACCACACGCCTCTACAGACTCCACTGTCAACAAGTGAGCTTGGTCCATCGCAACGGGGGCGCCTTCCAATGATACTCATTTATTTATTCAATTACTTGTTTTTTCAGCCGGCCACAACCACATTAGTCCAACAAATTACCTAAGCTCAAAATCCATCCAACTCTCAGATGACTCTGATCATGGTTCTTTGTTTTCTCGCTATTCCCTCTGATGTTTCGAAAGACCATCCATTTGACAGTTCTGCACACTACATGCTCTGGCCATGTCCATTTATTTCTTCCTATCTATTTCAGCTGAGGCAAGTAGCAGTGCTTCAAAAATGATCTGAATCAGCATGGAAGTGCTCAAAGCCTTCTCCAGGGTAGACACTGATGATGCCTGTGACATGTTTTGAGGCAGAATGATGCCTACACTGGGCAAACTTCAGCTCCACTGAGTGATCAAGTGCACTGCTGGGGTCTCCTAGCAAAGACACAAAACTGCCCTCCGGTCACAGAACATGAGTGAACCCCCACCCGCAAAAAGCGTCAGAAACGTCACTATAATTAAGGCCACTAGTCTCCTACAACACTGCAAAAAATCGTAGATTTCAGCATTTTTCACAGAATTGTGCATTAGCAGCCACATTCTCTTTTCAGTGCACTAGCATTAGGGCTCCCACTCCTGTCTGTCCGAAGCCTCTGCGTGCATGCAAGTTACCGTGGAAAATCCTTTCCTCACCCCGGCGCCCCTTCCCAGAGAATCGCATGTGGAAGAATGTGGCGTCGGAAGAGGAGGAGAAAGCAGTGGCTCTCTCTTCTGTTCTGGGCCTTGCAGCCAGAAGGCTCTCAGTGTGCGAGCATACAGCGAAAGCAACATGTGTGGGTGCCGAAGAAGGGGATGGTGAACGCGAGAGAGGGTGGAGGCTCTTCCTCTTGAGATGGTTTCAGTCCGCCACTTTAGGGCTGTCAAAAGCCCCCGATGAGACGGGGCTGGAGCGGAAAATGTGAACTTGTTCCCAACTCATTGTTATGCTTCTCTACAGCTAACTTCGTGCGTACTAATCCAACCCCATCAAGCCTTTTAGTTTAGTGCGCTTGCACTAGAATATTTCAACCTAACATTGGCAATGCCAAACAACATGGATTGCTGGTGCTCTCATTCGAATTTAGCCAAACTAAGCTAAATCGCCGGTGATTTTTTTATCCCATGTCTTATTTGCCATGAATTTAATTCTGCTTCATTTGATGCTTTGTGTTCAAGTTTGTATGCTTGGTATATTTCCCCCTTGTTGCCCATGAAATGTGTGTCATAATGTACTCCGCCCTGCTAAAATCCCTGTTAGGACTGCAGTATTAGTTGATTAATTAATTCATACTTACTTTGTGAACAATAGTGGAAATGACAGTATGTTGAGAATGTAATGGATTTAAGTGCCTGAATTCTAAAAGCATACAGTCTGTTAATGAATGAATTTTTGCCGAGTGCTGCAGGTCTGGGAGCAACGCGCCCGCACGCTTCTATGCGGGGAGTGAAGATGCTGGCACCTGTCAAAAGCAGCATTAGTGTATTTGCTTAAACATAAAGTGTTTTTTGCTTGAATAATCTGCTTCAAAAAGCACTGCGTGCCATATGTGGAACCAAACTGCGAATATAGTTCTCTCCAAAAATTACACATTGGCACAGTGCAGTGCAGTGCAGTTACAAAACGACAGAGTACACTCTACACGCACTGCAGCATACCTGGGAATGTATCTCAAAGTGGAATACTGATGTGGGTCCAGCCAACGACAGCACATAAGAGGTTCGTCGTCCACGTCGCACAAGGAACGTCCCTTCCTCAGATGTGGAGAGAAGCCGTGTCGCACACTGCAAATAAGAATGCCTTCGCTGTGGGAAGATGCAGACGGCAGAAAAGTTGAGGGGGCAGAAAGGCCAATTGGATTGGAAAACATTTAATTCGTCAGAAGAGGCAGAATGCAGACGATCCATGCTAGGTGGCTATCAGTCCACGGCTGACAGCGACCTGGGTAGCCCATTCAATGACCCGGGTTTGAACTCCCCAAGTCTGAGCTGACCAACACGGCCTCCCACTGCTCGAGAGTAGGAACCTGTATTAGAGATTTCGAGGGCGGCTCCTCTTTACAATTCCACGATAGGTGATCATAAGTGGCTAAATCACCACATAATGTACATGCAGGGTCGTATTCACTGGGGTAGAATTTTGACAACAGGTAAGGCGTCATGAAGGATCGCGTCTGGAGTCGCCTCCAAGTGGTCTCCTGCTCCTTATTAAAGGCTTTGTCTGGAGGAGGGAATATCCTCCTTTCAAGTTTAAAATGATTAGTAATATCGTGAAAAGATGATAGGCCGTCCTTCGAAAAACTCTCAGCAATGACAGCGTCCCCTGCTTGGCTGACGAATCCTCGAGCTGTTATGTGTGCCGCTTCGTTACCAGGGTTCCCCGAGTGAGCCGGGACCCATATCAATTCAACAATTCTGTCTAAGTCTTTGGTTTGACCCAATATGCTCATTGCTGCCTGAGAAATTCTGCCCCTCGCATAATTGCGTATGGCAAATTTAGAGTCGCTGAGTATGGTAGTAGCTTCTGTATTAATGATAGCAGAAAGGCCAAAATACCCTTCGCAAGTCCCCCACTTGCATTTGCTTTTGCAATTAGGCCTTGCGGCACTGAATAGGTTATACTCTGTGACTTGGATGAAATGAGGAAAACTTAATGCTGGCCTTGATGATGAGAGATAAGACCACGAAGCATTTTGTTTCAGGTTTGTGGTTTGCACTTCTATATGCAGTACCATTTTATTTTGTTCATCCAAGTGTAATGTCCCACTCATTTGAATGGTTCCTTCTAATGCATAGTGAAGGGACTTGACTCGGAAAAGTTCCCTGAACTATAACTGCTATTCAAATTTATGCAGAGGACATGCGGCAACAATTCGAGTATGCATTCACACATCCATAACGTGGTCACTGTGTGTCCAGATCTCTTGCAGGGAATGTAAGTGACGCTATTTAAAGAGCATAATGACCTTGGTGGCCATTTTTCGTTACCAGTGGCTTAGTGGTTAGGATGCTCAGCTACTGAGCCGGAGTTCCTGGGTTCAAACCCGACTGCGGCGGCCGCGTTTTGATGGCAGAAGGCTCCAAGGCTCCCGTGTGCTATGTGATGTCAGTGCATGTTAAAGATCCCCAGGTGGTCGAAATTATTTCAGAGACCTTCACCTTTTTCTCTCTTTCTTCTTTCACTCCCATCTTACAATTACTGCACCAATTCCTTTCCTCAAAGACCAATTTTACCAACTTTTACCATTTTTGGTGCAAGAGGACATGATATTTAGCTCTTTAGGCAGTTTTGGATGGCCTAAAGTCAATGGTTGAGTTCCCCATGTTCTTTACGTTGAAAAAAAAAAATTTTTTTTTCCAAGTTCAATTTGTTTCACAAATGCTTCTCTCAAACTCAGAAAATTGCTTATTGTGGTGCGAAATTGTACTCCATTATTGGTAGTACTTGGCTGCAGCAGAAAGTTCACTGCAGTGGCACCCCCTGTAGTGGCGTTTAGCAGCACTCACGCACCATGTCTATCAAACAGTGAACAGACTGTTCACCAGGCTTACCTCTCTGTCTACATGAGGAGGGTGCAGCCAAGAGCTCCGCGGATATGATGAAGCAGGTCTCTCATAGGATTCTGAGAAGGAAAGACAGAGATTAGTGAGACTACCACAACCACCTCAATTTCTAATTAACTGCTTTTGCTGAAAGGTACCACAAGGTTGCAGTTTCTGTCTGCCCTTGTCCAACACCACCCAATTAGTCTTTTTACATAGATTCCGACTGAGTGCTGCATTTATACAACAGCAAATGCGTCTCGTCTACTGCAGAGGGTATTTTGTACAAGCTCATGGAAAAAGTGGACAGTACGATTTGTTTTTGGCCACATGCGCACAGGAACACACATCAGCCACTGGCCAGGCCTGTCTGCACATGTAACAAATTCGACAAGTGCGAGGACTGATTCCTGGAAGCAGCCACCAACTGGCCGAAACAGCGGAGGCAAGCATTGTGGTGCAGTCCCACTGTCGACATTGGTTCCCCTCGATTTAAAGAGCCTGGATCACATGGTAGCTGTTTGAATCACACTTGCGATCGCGAGTGCAACAGTGAGCCGGCACAGCTTGGCACAGCTTGGCACTGCAGAGTTTGATATATCCTTCATTGCCAATCGCATACAATATAGAAAGTATAAATTGCATGTGTTTGTTAAAAACGTTTATGATGAGTTCGATACTGCCAATAATTCGTAATACCCATGTTCGTTTTATTGAGGTTCAAATTGAAAATGGACAATTTTGAGGTCACTGCTTGTGAGTGCAGTGGCTATGCAACTGTTGCAATAACCAAACCACTTTGACATATTTGAAAGAACAAGCTATTGCTCCAGGAGTGGTGTGCTTCGAAAATCATGAATTACTGTAGCCCTGGCTGGCTGAGACATAGATCCCCTGAATCATGCATGTTTTTCGTAGCAGCTTGTGCGTCACCATCCTAAAGGCTGCTTGTTACAATGGCAGTTTGCAATGCACCGTGTGCCACGAGCGCTTCTGCTGCTTCAAGCCAATCAAGGAACGTTTCCAGAAATCAGTCCTAATGGGGAGCAGAGATAGAATGTGGGGCCTGATTGCTGCAAGAGAATTTCATAGTAGCCAAACCATCTCCGCACTATATTTGGTTTTGTACGTAGCACTGGACTTGACTACCACCCAGGAGGAGGCCCAGAAGCTGCCAGGGAGTGCATAGGCTGACATCCCTTCTCTCTCCTCGTTGACATCTGCTGTGGCCCTTTCCTTCCTTCAACGCCTTCACCTTTCCCTCTCAAAAATTTATTCCACCCCCTTTTCATTGACATCTGTAAGCATGCTATGAGATGCATCCCGCAAGCCTCTCAGTGCCCTTCACTTCGCATAATGACATGCGTCCCTTTAACAGACACTGCCCCCTTCCAAACAATTGACGTGTCACATGATGTTTTACACCATATAGGTAGAAGTGCTTTGCAGAAAGCGAAATTCCCATGACAAAGAGCAGTGCAAACTGCCCCACTGTCGGACAATATTAAGCGCACCAGTTCAAGCCTCAGTGCCTGCAGAGTCAGTCCCCAGAAGCACCCACAGATTTGTATTTCGAGGTACCAGCAGTGACATAGACAAGCTGCACACAAAAACTACGGGGACACTATGTGGGCCTAAAGTGTGCATGGCAAAAGCCTTCCTGATTACTGTGTCACCTTGACTGCCTGTTGCTATACTGTTGCTATACACAACTGTGTGTGCGTCGCGCGCCACAGCTGCCACTGGGGCAAGCGCCACGACTGACATCACTGCTGGGGGTGCGAGCACGATGCACGCCGGTGAGGGGGAGGGTAGCAGCTGGCACTGCACCAAGATAAGCCAGACCGACCCCGTCACCATGAGTATTAGCGCTTAAAAGCTTTCGCCTTAAAATACATCAGAGTGATGATGCGCAAGTTGTCCCAGTGGATGCACTGACCAAGCAGGTGAACGCAGTCCATGTGTTTTCCCTGAGCAGCCAGGTCAGCCGGCAGTTCATGCCGCAGAGTGCGTGGCCGTGCGGGTGCCCCATGGTCGAGCAGGGCGAGCACCACATTGGTGTGGCCTCGCGCAGCAGCAACATGCAGCGGCACCCAGCCGTTGTCCACGTCCCTTGCTTGCGGGCAGGCTCCAGCTGACAGCAGCGCCTTGACCATCTCAGCATCCTCCCACTCGCACGCGTACTGCAGGTGGCACAGAACAGCTGCACTGAGCGACGCATGTTGTAAACCTCGTCTCAGCCTATTTTTTGCAGAATTAAGTGCGTAATACTCCGCAGGTGTAGCATTTCTTAACCTGAAAGCATCACTAACATTTACACGCACATTTACTTGATGGTAAACGAGTTGCTCCTTTTTGCAAAGCTGTGCTTTTTCCCAGACCTATACAGTAGCACTTGCTTTTGGGCTAGTTGGTTTTCCATGTCCTGATGATCCAGTGCAAAAAAAAAAAAAAAAAAAAGCTGTGAACAGAATGTGGGAGGTCACTTCTGTCCAACCTGTCCTCCTTCATCTTGCCCCTTGTGTTCCTTTGCACTGTTTCATCAAGGTACAACACAGCAGGTTTTTCTTAGCGATATTTATTGTCTCAGGGCATAAAGGGGGGGCCTTTAATGATGGTAAAAGAAGAAGACGTATTAAACAAATGAAAAGCAGTTGGCCGATCTAATGAAGTCGAAGAAAGAGCGATGATGTGGTCCCTGTGTCCAAAAGATACATGACAAAGGATTGTTCAGCAAGAGATCCACTGCCACCAGGTAATGGATTCTTCTCGAAGGCTTCCTGCAGCAAAACCGCAGCAAGTGGTAGATATCGGTCTCAGTACTCCAGGACTGACGGAGTGGAATCTGAGGGCAGGACACTTTCGAGTTACGGCAGGGATGAGAGCAACCCTTACTCAGATCCTCCAAAGCACAGCTCCCTCTGCACGGTTTTGTGTTGTGTTGTGTTGGGTTTAGTGGCGCATAAGCATTTAAGGCTATCATGTGCCAAACACAAGGTATAGAAAATTGTTTTGTGTAGGATCTTATAAAATGTAAAATAATGGTGGGATAAAGGGCCTAGCAAGTTATTTCGTACTATGTAGTGAAGGTGAAGGGCAAAAATTCTTGAAATGGCTAATGGTAAAAGCTTTAAAGGAGGTCAGGTAACCTCAGTGGTCATCCTTGGTGGGGCAAGGATGTCGAGGCTCCCAACCAATGAAATAGACACCTCAGCCTTCTTCTCATGAATGAAAAAGTGGCTGAGGTGTATCATATACCAGTGAGGCATTCATAGTTTATCAAGAAAACCAGCTTCTCTTAAAAAGTTAGAAACATAAGATATGTCAACAATTGCATTATCACTTAAGAGTAGAACTGGGTGAAAAAGAATGCATTCATTATAAAACTGAGTAAAATAGGTATTTCTTCTTCAGTGATTGGAGTTCCGTGCATGAAAATAAGATGCGCTGTACTGTAATTTCATCTCTGCATTTTTCACAAATAGGCTTGTCTTGTTTTGTTAGTAGGAAGTGGTGTGTAAGGTGTGTATGTCCAATACGGAGACGGCATAAAATCGTATGAAATGTTCTAGGTGTCTACAGGTTTTCCATTCACCCAGTACGGGCTTTACCGAATGCAGTTTGTTATTTACTTCATTGTCCCAGGTTTCTTGCCATTTAGCCTTAAGATCACTGCGTATTAATTTCATGCTGTCTTTATGAGGTATGTTGACTTTCTTGATTTCATGACTGCGAGCTTCTGCAGCACATTTGTCGACTCTTTCATTACCATATACATGGTTCAGCACTCAGCAGAATTTTATTATATGTCCCTGTGTTCTGACTTTTTCTATGTTGTGTAATATGTTTCCTACTAAGGGTTTGACTGCATATATACAACGTAATGCCATGAGCACACTAAGTGAATCCGTGTAGATTATGCTGTTTTGAATGTTGTTATATATTACTGCCTACAGATATAGAGACTCCATAGCATTCAGCAGTAAAGATTGATGCACAGTTAGGAAGACTTACTATTTTTTGCCAATTTCCTTGTACAACCATGCTTCCGATACATTCTGTTGTTTTTGAGCTATCAGTGTAAAATTCCGTACAGTTCGCATATTTTTCTTGCACTGCCCGGTATTTCTGTAATATGTGCTTGTGTGGTGTTTGTTTCTTTCGGAAGTGTGTTAACGTGAGGTCACAGACATTGGGAAGGCTGTACTATGGGGGCAGTGGGTCACGCCTTGAGACGACATCAGTAAACGTATCTGATATTCCTAAGGTTTGGCAACTGTCCTCGAAGCGGAGAAGCAGAGGTCTAATTGACTATGGTTTGTTGTTGAAAAGCGTTCCGGAGGTGCACTCTGTGACAACTGGATAAGAAATATGTTTAGGTAGAGACCTTATCTTTAGTATGTATGCGCTTGTGAGCAGTTCTTCTGTGCACTAGGGACGGTTCATTTGTTTCTACATAAAGACTATTTCTGGGAGATGTTCTGTATGCACCGCTTGAAAGACTGAGACCTAAGTTGTGAACTGGGTCTAGTCGTTTCAAATATGAAGGCCTGGCTGAGCCATAGACTATGTACCCACAACCTAAACAGGAGCACACTACGAGCGGTAAATCTGCAAAAGGCAAGTTCTACTGGAACCCCAGCGTTTTTTTTAAAGTACCTTGAGTATGCTGAGGGTCCTAGATGCTTTCTTCTTTAGGCTGTTTATGTGAGGTATGAATGTGAGCTTTTTATCAAATGTTATGCCCAAGAACTTGTTTTCCTGTTTTACTGGTAGCACACCTTCATTCAGGTTTAGGGTGGGATTGCACTGTAAGGCCCGTTTGAGTGAGAACAGCACAGCCACTGATTTTTGTGGGGAAAATTTTAATCCATTCTTATCTGCCCAATTAGCCAATTTATTTATAGTTAACTCTATCTGTCTCTTTCATGTTCAGGTGGCATTAAGAAGGTGGGGTCCTTGCCTGGTTTTGTCAGATTTAATAGAAACTTCGCATCGGCTGTGGCTATTCACGATAAAAAACTCGCAGGACGGTTACGACTGTGTAAAGCGAGATTCAGCGATAGCTGTTTAGGCGTTTAGTTTTAGGTATATAGTTCTGGCGCACTGGTGTAGTGGTCACGTGATGCACCCCTGCACTGACAAGTGGCTGTTCCAAACAGAACCACCCGTAGGCTTTTGCGACCTACGTTGACCGGTTACGCTGACGGCGACGACGGCGAGAAAGCCACGGACGGGTGCCTAACAGCTATCACTGTAAAACAGAGTTTTCGCAAAAGCTCTACTAGCAGCGAAATCTCTCGTTGGTGACCGAAGGACGAAAGCAGACACCACACACCAAAAAGTGGTCCTGGTTGGTATGCGTTCCTTTGAAGTGCTGCAAATTCATGTGATCAGCGTTTGCGTCACTCATAACACACGGCTGTAATGCACGCCTGTCCCACTGCAGTTTCTACAGGCAGCAGCGAGCTGCCGAAATTGCACAACTGCAGCGCCCAAGTGGTTCAGAGTCCGTTTTTACATCATTTCCGGCTCTTGGTAACGGCCGTTCTTTTTCCAGTTTCGATTTGAAAAATGTCAGTTTTTGTGAGCAATTCCCAAAGCATCCGCTTCTGTTATAAATGCCATTTTTTGTTTTTAGAATTCTACCTTGACATACTACTAGAAAAAGGTCCTTCGAAGTGAAAAATTCTGTTGTAGTTAGCTTTTAAATATGAATTCTAGAAATGCCCTCCTTTACTTGGACAAGGCACATTCTCAAGCATTCAAGTGCAAAGTCACAAAAAAAGAACACCAAACACATAAGCCTTACCTCTCCTTAGTCCCAGCTTGCAGTCATCACTAGTTGCGGGCAAGCTGGTTTTGTAAGCCCTAACTACACATTCACATAGCAGCACTCTCAGCAACCAGTTAAGACTAAGGGAGGGCCCAAAACTCTGCTAATGCCAGAGAAAATACAAGCAGAAAGCAGAGGCCAGGGTCTCTTGACCACAATACACTTTTCACACAAAAAGCACTTTAGTTGAGAATGTTTGTTTGTTTTAAAGTGGCAGCTGTTAAGGGCATGTTTCCTGGTTCTGCAGCATAGGCGTGGTGAGAAGGACAATGGACAAATGAGAAGGAGAGGGCAGTGGTGCCCTCCGTGTGCAGAATTAAACTAATGCTTGAATTGTTTGATGCACTGCGCGGTCTAAGGTCACCGCGTGGCAAGGTTTAAGCAAACTTATATTCACCACAAAGAGCAGCTGCTGCTGGATATCACGCTGCACAAGCATAGCAATCAGCATTCAGTTTTTGGCACTTTCAATGCAGCTGGTAGTATTAAAAGGACCCTGAAAAGATTTTTATTGTCATATTCTAGTGCAACAGATCTGCAGAGGTGGTCTTTGTGAATATTTAAGTCAAATTCAAAAGCTCTGCACGGACCCTATTTTTACAAATAATTTTAAAAATGTGCTCTTGGCAGAAGCTTGCAAACGATTAAAGCGTTCTTAGCCTCGGTTACCCCAATGACGTCAGTGGCAACCTGGGTGACCTTTCTCATCGCGCGTGCCCACATGGCGAGGGCAGGGTGGGGCATAGAGGGCAGTCGTGACTTGTTTTCTTTTTTTTTTTCTGGCGTGCCGGTGTGTATGAGTTGAGACGGGCAAGAAGGAGCATGGTTTTTAATCACTGGTATCTTCAGTGCTTATGAACTTGCTAGATTAAAAATGTTTGCGGTGCAGTGATGAGTGATGGAATACCGATTGCTCATGTGCTTTTTGTGACCTCAGTAAATATCATTTAATGGTCCCTTTAACTGTGTGCCAAAGCAGAAACTCTAGTGGACAAGCTTTGAGTCCATATCCTTTGGCTAGGATTAGTCATGCTCACTCGGGCCAGTATGACAAACGTGTCACACAATCCACTATCAAGTCATGTATGTGGGTTGTTTTTGCTGTTTTCCTATTTTATAAACAAGTGATGAAGCATGAGTGAAGGGTCCAAAGTCACTTTAAGGTCTCAACGATGAGGGTGAGGTCCCTACGTTCCTCGCAATCAGTGGAAAGAGGAGGCGTGCACGCACATGCAGTGGGTGTCGGCCGGAAACGTCTGGTCCGGACGGGGCAGCCCCGGCCAGCAGCAGGGCCCCCAGCAGCTCAGAATGGCCAGCTAGGCAGGCCAGGTGCACGGCTGTACGGCCCTCCTCATCCTTGGCCTCTGTGGCGTAGCCCACCCGGAGCAACTCGTTCACCACCACCAGGTCCCCTGTTGGCACAGCCCACCACACAGCGTGATGAACGTGTGGTGGCCTCACACCCTCCACAGCATGCAGTCACTTACCCTAGGTCATCTCACTTGGGAGCAGCTCAAAAGGGAAGAAAGACAGAGTAGACATAAATGCAAAAGCGATTTGTACCCCAAACATTTCAGGGTGTGCGAATATTCGAAACATTCAAACAGTACACCTTGAAAATTACTCAAAACTATTCAAATATTTTTGCATGTTTTTGAACAGTTTCCAAGTAACCAGTTCGAAAAAATGCTGCAGTTTTTCTACAGCTGTTTTGAAAACAACACCCACTCCGAAGCCGCAGAGTATGCTGCTGCAATGGGTTTATATGGGAAGGTGGGATCAGGGCCATAACACAGTCCATTCAGGTAGTGGAATTCATAATACTGATGCATCACGCAAGATACACAAAGGAACCGCGGTGCAACTACAACAGAAGAAAGAGAATGATACATGCACACCGAACACACAAAAGGGGCCCACTGTACAAGAACGATACTTCAGATTATACCGGATTATTGGTCAAGTTGGTGCATGATACAAGAAAACGGCAGCGGAGGTTTATTTGCTGCCATCACCAGTGGCAAAAGCTAATTTTCCTATGCATATGACATAATGGTGTTTGGTCCCCATAGTGAAGATCAGTATTGCGTCTTTTCACTGTTATACGTATAACTTCCAGTGTAACAGCACGATAGCACAGCGCCACCCCGAGTGTTTCTAGCCAAGCCAACAGAGAAGACAGATGTAAATGAGGGGGGCTGCAGCGGGTCAAAGCTGCACTTCAGATCGTGCTGGGCCGATTGAGAGAAAAGGTGTTAACTCACCCTGCCTGGTGGCCCGGTGCAACAAGTTGGTGCGGCCGTGGCGTCGCGTGTCGGGTGGAGGTGGCCCTCCACCGGGGCAGGGTCGCCCCAGGGGCTGCCCCCATGGTGCCCCGCCTTCCTGGCTACCGTGGTACACCAGCTCCTCCAGCCCTGCCAACCAAACAAACCGACACAGCAACGCTTCCTCAGCCACCATTACTGCCCACAGGCCCTTCAGCAGTTGACTCAACCATTTCAAAGAGTCGCTTCAACACTTTCCCCACTGTGCCCATTAAGAGAATAGAGACCACAAAATTTCAGGTCCTGTCCCTTTTTGCTGATAATGGTGCACAGGACCACAGGAATGATGGAACTACAGGAGATATGCCCCAGTAATTTATTACAGCCCTTTATTTTTGCCTGAAGTTTTGGTTTCCGTTCCCGCATGTGGAAAGCGCTACCACAGAACTGCCGCAGGTTGTGTGCACTCACAAAACAGCGATGTGGTTGCTGCTCTCTCGTCTGCAGCAGTGGCACTGGAAGAGGCTACCCCCACCCTGCATTCCGTCCGTCTGCAAAAAGCACGGACACAGATGGGACTTCCCCATAGTCCACACCTGCTCACCTCTGACCTTAGCGGCACAAAACTTTACTTAACAGAGCGGTGCCTTGTTGACAGCAGTGCTCTCTGGAGTTCTCTCGCCAGTAATGAAACTGGTCTGTTACAAGAATTACACTGTAGCTAAGTATTTGCTATATTTTCATCATACTTTGTATCTGACACTTAAAGTTTCACATTATGGTGGCAATGTTGAAATATGTCACAGACAGGAAGAGTGCTAGGAAAGCACATCTAAGGGAAGAGGGCACAGCGACGACTGACGAGGAAATAAAGAGAACCAGGGGAGACAGATCTTCGTGAGAAGAGGTTGTCAGTGGAGATAACACAGGGCAGGAGATGTGGAAAGTGGAAGAAAAAGCAAATGGGCTAAGTCTAAGAAAGAAAGAATTATGGGCTGGTATTTCTATAGTATCTCAAATTCATGTTACAAGAAAAAAAAGTACATTCATTTAGACTCCTCTTGATGCGCTGGGTGTTAGCGTAACTATGGCATACATTTCAATAAAAGATAGCAAAGTGAGCCGGCACAAAAGGCCCACTTTTCTCACAGTAAGGAAAGAGTTAAACATCACCTACTTGTTGCTACTAAATGCACCAAGCACAGAAACAAAACTCTGATGAAGGCTACACCTGAACAATTATGCTTCCTTTGTTTCCTTGGGCATGCAGTGGGAACGTCTGTGTGACAACCAGTAAAGCTTCAGGTGTGGAATGACTCTGGTGCCTACTTAGTGCTCCTTTAGTTTTGTGCTTGCAACTGAGGAGGGGAAAAATTCGAGATCACTTCGATGACCCGCACTTGAGTAATGCGAAAGCATTAAAGCCTCCTCGGCACTCGTCGCCTCTTTTTTGATTCTCTTTGCATCAGCGCACCAGCACATGCGAAATGCTATCAGCGCGTGAACGCAGCATCTGCATGTGGCAACGGCGAGAGAGCGACTGGCGTACAAGCAGCGCGCTGAAGCGGAAGGGGCCGTATACTCATATCAAGTTGTTTTTTTTTGGTGCGCCGTCCCTCCCGTGTCTCTCACTTGATCGTGACGTCATTTCAGCAAACTGCCAAGGGCGTAGGAACGACGCGTCGAAGCGGATGGAGCTGTATACTCATTTCACGTTTGGCGTGGCATCACTCTGCACCGCACCGTTACACCATTAATTTCCCTTAATCCACCATTAAAACCCTTAATTCACCATTATTCATCTTAATTTACACTTAACACTTTTCACTAGTTATTAATTGATTGAATTTCGATTAATTTCGCTTTTTCCCACGTTTCATCTCAGTATTCATTTCGGGTGTTCAAATTGGGCGCCACGCGTTGGCTCCGACCACACTTTCCGGCACGTGGTCCCACACTTTCAGCGTTTTCAAATTTGGCGCCACTTTTGCTCTGGCCCCGCCCACTTTATGGACATTTTTGGCCCTAATTAACTATTCATCCGATTTCGAAAATTTTTGTTCGCGCAGGATCCTCACATCATCCTCTTTCGATTACAACCACTCGTTTGACGCTACCTCTTCTGAGTACCTTGTCAACATAGCCTAGTAAAGCTTTCGCTTTAATAACGTGTCAACATACCATGCACGACGGGGCCACCATCAACACTGAAGAAGGCATCTTCTCGGTGCCTGTGCACCTGAAGGTGCAGCACCTGGTGACCCTCGACGACGCTCAGTGCAAAGTCCCCTGGTGAGGACCCACTGGGGCGCACCAGAAACAGGCCATCCTCTGCTGCGTGCCACAATCACCACAGCTTACACACTAGGGGGCACAAACAGGCCATGAACTGCCAACGCAAACACACTGGAACATTTCAGCTTGCTTCATCTCAACATGCAAATTTTGCTTTAGCACATACCTGACACCATCTTCATTCAATCTGGTGTTAGCTCAGAAGAGCGAATTGTACAAAAGCAAAAAAAGAATTTGGAAGCACAATTAACAGTGCAATTAAAAACTGGACACCTCATTCCAGTACACAGGCATGAAAAGAAGTGGAGCACACTGTAACCTAACAAGTGCACTGCCAAGAATGCACGCGGTGTGGCTGACGCTCTTTTGCATAGACACCAAGTTTGTATTGATTTCTGCTGAGAAGGGTGTGAATAAGCTGACAACAAAACATATTGTGCCTTTACTTTTTTGCCAGCACATGCACACCCCACATCAGTAATCCCTGGCCCTGCAGCAGAATACATCCTCTCGGAGCTGCAATCAAGGCTTCCACACATAAAGAATAATTTCATACCTGCGAAAGAAAACTAGCATGTCTAGCATGTTTAGGCTAGAATATTTGGTAGTTTATCTTGCAACACCTATCCTGGATGAATAGTTTTTTTTCTCTCCCATTTCTATGCTTTAATTTTATTTTCCCCATTTCACAACACACTCACTTTTCACAAATTCTCTGCCTGCCGAAAGGCAGCCATCCAGTGCATGGCACAAAAAAAAAAAAAAAACCTGGGAGCAGATGCCACACACACATAAACCCCACTGTTATGTGTGCAGCCACTATCTTAAGTTGGTATCTTGTTTTCTCCTTCTCTTATCTTTGAGGTGTACTATTTCATGTAATCATATCATATCATATCATATCATATCACAGTTTTTTTTTTGAAGTCCAATTCAAATCTGTTTACAGATTGGCATCAGCAGTCTGGCCACACTGCAATGCTGCCCTTAACAGCATTCACTGCAGAAAACGGTGAACAATTACCTGTCTTTAAAATAAATGCAAAGAACACCAAGCTATTTACTATGTCACAAGGAAAAGGTAAATAAACTACATACTTTCTTTGATTAAAATTTCCAACTGAATTACGAACACATACATCACTACAAATAGAGGAACATCAGTTGTTAAACTCATACAAACACTGTTATCTGAGGAAGCAAAGTCATTGTGCCATTTTTGCAGGAGTCCTCTAAACACATGCAGCTAGTTTCCATAATACATAGAACGCCTTTAATCTTCATTCCAGGCAGCCTGCATGCATACAGGCCCGTGAATTTCATCAGCGGGTGCCTCAATACTCAAGGCTTCATTTGAAGAATGCAAACTGAAGTTGGCCTGCCTCGATAGATTACCATATTCTAATCACAGACACTACTTTCAGTGAAAATTATGCCTTTATAAGCTACAGAAGGCCAAAAAATTAAATACAGGTATTGCCATCATTGGCCATTTACTCAAGTGAACTGAGAGAGAGGGGAGGGACTTTAATGGAACAGGAGAGGTCTCCTGGTTGTCCGCCTGGCATGCTACTCCAGGTGAGGGTGAAAGAAGAGAAGATTAGAGAAGAGGATGGTGAAAAAAAGAGGAAAAGAGAAAAAGAAAGGGGGAATGGTGAAATCAAGCGTGCACGTGCACGCACACACGCGCGCACGCACACACACACATGTGCGCGCGCGTACACACACGATTGTCAAAGAATGTCCACCAAACCCGTGTCTCTTATAAAAACACTAAAAATGCTTTTGTCCCGCGCGCACCCGAAGCCGCGTCCCTCCAGGGTCAAAGGACATGCTCCAGGTGCACGGGGCCGTCCTGTCGGAGTCCTAAACCACTTAAACAAGTGAACTGTGATGCACCAACGGTATTATAGGCATGGATCCCAGAGGCTAGGCTATACCATCTTTCACATCAAAATAATCATGGAGTCCTTTTTGGTGTAATGTTTGAAGCATAGTTTGACTCAAATGGCAGAAATGTTTTTAAATGTAATTTTCTCAGCAATTTAAATGTGTCTTTCACTGCCGGACAAACGTCAACATACCCAGAAAGAGGCACAGAATCAATTTTTATCGAGAACAAAAACTGAATGACGTCCTCACTGTCCCTTTAAGTACCCACTCCATATCAGAATCACACGTGTGCAAACCCTACACAACATGAACCATGCACTGTGACAAAGGAACAAATTCACGCACTATTAGTCAACTCCAGCTGCAATTTGAAAGGGCGACGAATCTGTATATCCAATTGGCATAAAATGCCACTGACTCATCGCGTGAGAAAACATCACTGGGTTGTGGAGCTGTCAAAAGACAACTCGGCTATGGAAGCATCAATGGCAGTTCGAAAGTTGTGCTCGTTTCATGTTTCTTTCCATGTTATGAACCGTGCCCACAGGTGAACTGGTACTGGCATTAAACTCGTTTAAAATGTCAAATACACCACATTTCTGTGATAAAAATAATCTACAATCATGCAAAATTTTGTATAGCTGCACTTATTCAAAACCGCCACTAGTAATACAGCTTACGGGTTCATTTATAGCTAAAACAAGCAAATTAAACCATTGACAAATCTTTGCGAGATAGTGGTGACACGTGCCACTTGAACTTTCTTATTCAGGTGTGACAAAACCCTTGCGTGGGTGCTGCTTTTCTGTTCTGCCCCGTAAGTCCACGAAAACTGCACAAATTGTAGCTTTTTCCCTCTTTCTACACTACGACTGCCCTGTTCAGTTGTAATATGAAACAAACTACTAACTTCGATCATTCCACTTTCGAAACAATTTGCAGCCCATCTTTCCTGACTCAGATATTAAATATATACAAGCTCTTAGACTTGGAAAGAACACTCCACAAAATTCCACGCACGTCATGGTGCAGCATAGCTATGCTTACAGGTACTTTATTAATGCCTGTAAATGGCATCTTTTCCAAGCATTCACATAGCCAAACCACATCGTGATCGTCTCCTTCAGACAGACAGGCGCGACATATGGGTCAAAAGGGAAAAACACGTGCCTTGAAGTAAGAGCAGCCTTTCTGCAGCAGCGCGATCAAGAGTGCCATGGTACCACTCGCAGGCATCCGGTGTCTGGGCAGTCACCCTCTCCGAACAGCTTGCGTCACGGTCCGACACCGAGTAGATGCTTCCTGCAACCGATGACATGACTCGGGTTAGGTCCCACGCTTGACATCAGAGGCCAAGAAAAGACTTTTCCCCCAGCAAAAACTCGAATCATGCGTGCTGCGACAGCATACAGAGGGGCCATCGCCGCTGCCCCAGCCAAACAAATCTTCTGTAGTGTTTCGCCGAAACTTACTCGCCAGCGGTTCCGGCTGCGTTTCGTGTACAGCCATTGCGATGACCGGCGGGCATTCAGCCGCACGACGCAGGCAGGACGCGGGGTAGGGCAGACAGCATGCTCATTGCGAGTGAGTGCCGTCAACACGCTAGTCAGTTCCCCTTGAGTCATGCACTGGCTGGTGCGCGCCGCTTGACGCCCGTCCGTCCGGCCAGACGGCCCCTGTCCGGGCGAGAACATGACGCAAACCGCTCTCGACCAATGCAGACGTCCATTCACCCATTCTTTCCACTGCAAACAGACAGCGTCCGATAGAAAAATCGAAAACAGCGTACAAACATACACCTATTTCATTATTTCCTACTTTTTTTATTTTTCACGGCGTTGAAGGGATATAGTGGCGGGATATTTAAATAAAAACCAAAATGATGCGACCATACATTGATCATACTATTTGCGAACCATAGAGCTTCTCAAAACTCTATGTTGCGAACAGAGTGACAGGGTCCATGTATTGTTGCAAACTCCACAAGTTTGATAAACTTTGATAATGATGATTTTGATATATTTCACTGATTTTGATAAAACAGATAACAGTGACAAAAATGCATTGAAATATCAACCCGAGGTAGAAACATGGGAACTAAAAGAAGCAAGATTATCTCAGAGATATGGTATAGTTTATGGCATCACTTAAAGGCGACTTGCTGTTTGAAAATTCCCTAAAATTCTTCACGCGGTTTGGGATTAGCGGCACTGGCGGCCGTTCCTGCTGTGCCTGCGGCCTGCGCATGACTCTAACGAAACGGAACTGGTGCGGCAATGTGCGATCAACATTTTGAAGCAGTTTCTCAACCGGAGGAGGCGTATGACTACTATCACTGCTACTGTTTGACTGGTAGTCACCTGGCAGGCTACTCCAGATATGGCGAAAAGGGAAACACATGTTCCCAAAACATTCTCGCCCTCACACTCATGCACACACACGCACGACTTTCAGAGGTTTCACATAAGACTCGTGTCCTTACGAAAATTTAACAAAGGCTGTTGTTCCATATGTTCCACACATTCGTTGTGGAAAAGACTGCACTTGAACCGGCCATACCGGCCGTACCACGGGCCATACCATCTGGCGCTACGAAATCGCACTGGTGCAGTGCACGTGAAGCATAAATCGAATGAAACCGCTCCAACCGCGGCACTCTGTGACGTCAGTCGCTGCAGACGCGTGCCTTTGCACTTCTGAAAACGGTTCGCTACATGCGAGATCGCCGGCGACCGGCCGAGCTGCGGTCACCTGGCGCTACACGCAGCCTTCACGTAGAACTGTGCCGACGACAGCTCGCAGCAGCAAGGATCGTCGACAATGGTGCGCAGCGCAAATTTTGAAGTCTTCGGGAGAGTGCAAGGTATGCCATTACCGGGAACGTACATCGCGCGCTTCTTAACGACACGCTAAAATTGTGGCGGCTCGTCTTACCAAACGATCGGGTTGCTTGTTCGTCCTTTAGGTGTTTTCTTCCGAAAGGTAAGTATACACTCTACTGAGAGAGGAGTGGCGGTGAGTTTGACGTTCTCTACCATTTCCATTCAAGTGCACCAAGGACAAGGCTGACAGTCTGGGGATCTGCGGATGGGTTCGCAATACGCGCAAAGGCACCGTCGAGGGAATTATACAAGGCACTACGGATAAGATGAACGCCATGTAAGCGGCTCCCTTGCCTCCGAGGCTGAGCTCCGAAGCGAAACGAAGAGCCCATTTTTCTGCTAGCCAAAAGCTTCCCGTCCAGTGAGCTTGGACCCTGATCAATTTATTTACTGCCGTATTGAGCTATGTGCTCAAATGCGCGCCATGTGAACGTGCCTCATGTGCGTTGTTTCTTTGTTTTGCAGGAAACACTGGCTCAGAGAAGTTGGCAGCCCACAGTCTGACATCGAAAAGTGCACCTTCACATATGAAAAGGACATTGACCAAGCTGAATTTGAAGACTTCAGCATTAAAAAGACTGCCTGATCCTCACATATGCATGAGACTATTAGCGTAGTGTGCACAAGTGTTGTGGAGCAGTGCACTTGTAGAAGCTCACCCATCTTGACCTGTTTGTAAATAAACCTTCAGATGTCGCACAACTGTTGGGCTATTTTAAAGAGGGAATGTTTTTTCAAGTATATTTATAGCCACAGGTAAGTAAAAATAAGCGGACTGAGCAAGAGACTAGACCACTGTGGTAGCAATTTGGGCCAGTTTGCAGTGAAATACAGCAAGGGTATGCACTACGTAACCCAGGCAAGACAATTCAGAAATAGTCTGGGCAAGTACAGTAAAGATGCCACATGCAACACTGCGAGATTAGTGTTTCAGGCAGAGGGAGGATAATAATGCCCCAACAATCTGATTGGGGCTGTTTTGTCGGGGAAGAGTCGCTGCCAGTGGTAGCAACCCTTCAAAGAAGGTAGCTCCAGGTTATAACTTCTAGAAATGCTTATGTCAGCATTTCCTCAAACTAAATATCAAGCATAAACAAGTAAGCAGGCACCATCATCTGCAAAATTTAATGTTCATGTTTTTAGCTGGAAAGTTATAGTGAAGCTGGCACATTAACTTTTGTTTTATGTATGAGCTATAACATGGGAAATTCTGATGGGCAGCTTACCCATAAAATGCAGCATGTTGCCCATTGAAACCTGTGAAATGGCAGATGTTACAGGTATGCCGCTGCAAGTTATTACCAATGTGAGTTACTGAAGTATGTCCCCGGCCCAAGTTACAAACTGGCCGGTAGGTTGAGGTGTTTAAAAGAGAATGATTGAGATGCACATAGATGTGAAGCCATCTAGTCCTAGCTATAGTGGCTAATGAAAACATGTTTAATTCAAATCTCCTAACGTCCTCTGGTACACAAACTCTGAACAATCCTCAGGCCTCCTCCAGTTGCGCTAGAGGTAGTGGGGCAAGCTCGAAGCGTGAGATGCTGTCGAGCACCCAGGAAGGCTCTACCAGCACTGCTGCACTGGAACGATTCGTGGCAGATGCATGAGGTTGGTCGGTAACTACTAGCACAGTCTGCTGGTCGTGGCCGCTGGGGGGCACTCGGGCGAGCAGCTGGGCGCCACCCAGAGTGAGCAGGGTGGCCAGTTCGTCACGTGAGGGCCCCCGCGCAAAGGGGCCTTGCAGGACCACACTGTAGCTGCTGAACAGGGTGCCACCGCCACTGAGGCGTGCGCGCTGAGGAGCCCCACTGTTGGGGTGTTGTCGCACACCCTGGGCTTCGTGTGCAGCCTCGTCGGCACGGACACCCCGCTGCAGGCACTCTTCCACCCCTGCGGTGCACAAGTGCATGTTCTGCCTGGCACACCACCGGTTTCGCCAACATCCAAAACATTAGCATACAGCTAGTTTACTTTATTGTGTGTAGAGGAGGGACACTAGAAGCACTGTGTGAACTGCAGAAGTGTTCAGTGCTCACAGGAAAAAATGCCACCATCCTGCGGGATGCAGCAGTGCAGTACTGTCTGAACAAAGAGGTGTGTGTCATCATTATGGCCCCGGCAGAGAGAAGGCACAGATGGTGGAATTCCTCCTGCTCCTTGTTCATTCCTGCGCTGTCAGTACGGACCGCAGCATCAGGTGCTTAGCTGCACTACAGCAGCAGTGCACTGAACAGCATTTCAACACGGGGACTTGCCTTCATGCAAAAACGCCCAAGTGCTGTGCAATATCGGTGCACATCGGAGAACTGCAGGTGGTCGAAATTATTCCAGAGCCTTCCATTGTGGTGTATCTCGGAGACTATGCACAGCTTTGGTACATTAAACCTACACACCATACAACTGCTTGTTTTCATCCACGAAGACGAAGCCCCCTTTCTGCCTTTTTCTGAAGTTTGCGCTTCAAACAACCATCTTCTCTCTTTCTTCTGCCAATTAAGCAATAATATTAGCCACAATAACAGCAAACAAAAGAAGAAGGTTAATACAATTCAGCAGAAGAAAGCATAAAATAGATCACTAGGACAAGCAAAGGTGGTGCCGCCAATCCACTGCATTCACGGTGTGCAGCAGCAAATCTCTGAAGGTTCCTCACAGTCATGACCGATGACCAATCATGACCGATCTGGTGACTAGAAATCTTTCCTGGGCATTTCTGTGAATTTACATTTAGTCTCAAAAACTTATAAAAGGCTCTTTCAAGGAAGGCAAGCACCATTTTAGCTTTGTGAGATGGTGGAGGGTTGACTTACACGAGAAGTTGACGATCCAGGTTCCAGCCACCATAGCGCTGAGCACTTTCAGAGTCCTCTGGCAGCAGTTGCCCTGCTTGTCACAGGTCACAACCAAGTGGCTCACTGCAAAAGGGAAGTTCATGTGGCCACTCATAGTGAACGCTTCAAGTACCAGCCACAACGTGGCAAAATGAATCAATGTATAAATATTAAGCTTGCCCAAGTCGTGTTGCAATCCTACAATATGACTTCGGCAAATACTACTTAAAATATTACTCATGGGTCATTCCATGCGAAAGGAGACATGTCAATTTTTTTATATTTTAGATTTGGCTGAAAAAAATTCTTATCAGTTAAGACAAGTCCAAATAGAAGTGTAGAGGCCTTGTTTTGAAGAAAAAAGATCTCCAAATGTCATGCTCCAAAGTTTAAGAAATTGGCTTTATCTGAGTATTTTTGGAAAATTATTGTTCAGGAACCGTTCCTCACTGCAAAATTTTTTTGCAACACGTAGACAAGATGCCCTATCTGTCGTGCCCAAAAGATGAACTGTGGATGATGCCATTTTGGTTCAAAATAGAACTGCAGAAAAGGAGAATATTTTAAATGTTTCCAGCTTTTTTTAATGTAAATTTGGAGTCTAAATTTTGGGACAGAATTTCTTTTGCTGTGTTGTCTGAAACTTTGTAATAGCTTTGTTTTCATTCAAGTTAAAAATTGCCTTTACGCTGTTCTTTAATTTATTTGCAAATACTATCTCAATTTCTGCGAAAACTGCGACATTGTGGACTGTAAAAGGCTTATGAGGAACAGCACACGAAAAAAACAAAAATAGCCAAATGGTCAAGCCATTTAATCAGTTTCGCATATTAAAAAATTGGAAAATTACTTTTTGTTGTTGAAGAGAAACCATTTTTTAAAAAGGAGTCGAATGGATGCGGCGCCAGCATCTACTACGGTGGGGTAAAACACGGTCTTTACTTCCGGTCTCACTCATAGCGTTAGTAGCAGCCATCAGCATTGAGCATTTTGTGGTAAGATAGCCCAATGGAGCGATATGACCATCTCAATTATTATTAAAAATTATGTTTGGGCTGAATGCTTACGGTATACAGAGTGCCATGTTATATTCACTGTAGTTTTGACCTAACCGCACAATTTAAAAGGTAGTCTGAACGTGTTAGATAAATAAGCATCTATTGTTTACACTTCAACCAATTAAGGCGTTGGCTGACCAGATAATTCAACTTCCAATGCCACGGTGCACAGCAAATGAAAAGCCTAACATGAAATTTGTATTCAGTTAAATGGCACACCCTATATATGCACGCTGCACAACATACAGCACATATTAAAGTGAGGGTGAAATGCTTGTATGATAACGTCTTTTTTTTTTTTACATGAATATATAGTCCAGACACACTGACCATGCAGCATTGCACCAGACACAGTTTCGTTTATGACCTGAACAGCTTGCAAATTAAAGGAACATTAAGGTGCCGAATGACTAGGAGGGTCATTTTGCTTGCTGTAGGAATGATTAGACAACCCAGGCTGACAGAGCAACACCTGCCTTTTCAAACTCGGGTGGAAGATTATGCCTCCTCTGATTACCAATGAAATAGTAGACACCATCTGCTAACTGAATGCCATTGAGGGACCATGTTTCTCTCGGCCGTAACAGTTGCTGCCATACTTTGCCACAGTCCGTTAGGTGCCTGGTCACGACACCGATGCAACTCCTTTTTAAAAAAATAATTTCTCGCCGACAACAAAAGCCACATTTTTAAACTTTTTACTTAAGACCATTTGGCTATTTTTGTTTTGTCATGTGCCGCTGCCCACACAGCATTTTTTGGCACTCAAAGTGGCCGTTTTTGTAGAAATTAAGACATCTGCAAGTAAATTACAGAACATTGCAAAGGCAGTTTTCAATGCTATGAAACAATGCTATCACAAGGTTTCAGACAACACTGCAAAAAAGTTCCGTTCCATATTTAAGATTCCAAATTCACTTCAAAAATTAAAAGAAAAGCGGAAACCTTGAAATTTTCTCCTATTCAGAGCTCCTATTCTGAACCAAAATGGCATCATCCTTGATTCACCTTTTGAGGCACGACAGGGCATCTCAACACCCAACTAAATGCCGAGACAAACTTTTGCAGCAAGGAATGGTTCCTGAACAATAATTTTCTAAAAATACCCGAAATAAGGCAATTTTTTAAACTTTGAAGCATGATATTTGGAGAAAAAGATGTTTTTTTTTTATTCAAAAAGACTTCTATTTGGGCTTGTCTGAACTGATAAGTTTTTTCAGCAAAATTTAAAGTATGTCAAGAAATTGGCGCGTCTCCTTTCGCGTGGAATGATACAAGCTCACAGCATATTTATTCACTCAGTGCACAACCACTGAAGATGGCATTACACATTTTTCAGCATGACACATTGGCATTCCACACCCACAAAGTGCACTATACTCAGTTTCATACATAGCAGTCAACGCTGCCAAAGTTAGCGCCCCTGTTCATGCAGGCTAAGTCCGTGCCCAAAAAGTAGGTAGTTCGCCATACAACCAAAGTAAACACAAGCATATTTCGTTGCAACAAACCTTAAGCACCCTGACTGGTACCTCCTGGACTCCGTTTTACGCCTTGCCACATTTTTGTCCTCCGATTCATAAAGACTTTGAGAAGCAAGAATTACATGTGGCAGTAAGATACGTGGTTGGTAGGGCTAATCACTGCTACTCAATTCATGCCTAAAAAGTAATTCACACTCAGAGGAAATTATGGCCAGAGGGCCCAAACCGTGAGCGCCTCACAGCTTCGACTGTAATTTTCAATGCTGCCACATCATTTTACATTGCCCTTTGTTTTCAACCACACTCACCTGTGTTTCGAGAAGAATGAATGAAAGGTGGCGGAGTAAAATGGTTTCGCAAACGCATGACTTCCGCAGTCTCCACAACGTTGTCTGCTATTTATGAAACAGAGTATAGGGACAGCATCGGGGGATTTTTATTCCTGCATAACAGCCTCCTGCGTCTGTCCTTTTTATCTCTAGGGCTGACAGTAATGCACTTTTTTCGTTATTGTTTCCAGCACTTTTTTATTGATTTTTCATTCCCGTTTTAACATGCAATGCCCCATCATAAATTGTTTTTTTTTTCATTGTGTGACAGCTCCAATCATAAGATTAGCGCTTATTGGTTTTTCTTCTTTTTTTTTTTTCATTTTAAAAAAGCAACACAACATGGCATGGCCATTCAAAACCCAGAGGTAGTATAATATAATGCCCAAACCGATTCCATGCGATTTTCGATTTTCCCGCCTTTCACCATTGGCTGAGGTGGCGCCAAGCCCCATGTTTGCTCTTGGTTATTGGCTGAAGCCCAGGGTGCGGCGTCACTCGGCCAATGGCGATGAATGGGAAATTCTAAAATGGAATCGATTCGGGAAGGAATCATTATATCATGCCGACCCAGATTTTTCATAGCAAGCCACATGTCCTGATCAGTGAAGGGGCTATAACTCAATAGTGCGCATTTTGAACTCGTAGGGAGAAATTCTGCCATTGTAAAGTTTTCAGGTGATTTTTCAGCTAGATAACAAATATTTGAAAGAAGTGCAGCACGTGCGCCACTAATGGAGTTATTTGAAAAAAAGAAAAATGCTGAAATTTTCTATCTTGCTGTCGTGCAAGTAGCTCTTGGTAAATTATATTTGGTGCATGACTAAACGAAGCTGACCTCCCCCATAGTGCTGCACATGTAGCTGACAGCTCCTCAACTCGAAGTTTCTGTGTTCTAGGCACAAGCCTTGAGCTACATGCAGCACTTGCTAATCTTAATTCCATGGTTCCAAGACAATTTATGTAGGGTCTCCAGAAACAGTTAGTGGCCCATCAGGAACTACTAACCATGTGACACACTTAGCGACACGGCACTCAGCAAGAAATGCTGTGTCACTACATGTCATTGCTCAAAAGTGCCTTGTTCTAGTCTCTTCTGTGCAACGCTCCAGCTATCAAAAGCCAGACAGCACAAGGTGATCCTATGTCATGAAATCTTTTGTGGGGTGGTGCTGATTACAGAGCAAGTTAGATGCTTAATCATCTAACATAGATCATTTTACAGATAGTACAAGAAAAGAATACACTCTCTGGTGGACCTCCCAAAAGCATAATGGGAACAGCACAGAGCAGAGGACACACACCACAAGCACTGGCTTGCCATTGAAAGTCATCTCATTTGGCTGCACACTGTAGGGCTGTAGCAACCTGCGGTTGCACCTTGCAGTTTATGGTTGTAGCACTATGTTGCATGAAAAACAGTTTGTATATCTTGACTGGTATGGCGCCTTATGCGTTTTTTTCCTCTTCCTTTTTTGGCATCTCAGTGTGTGCACTGGGCAACTTTTCACATTTTTTGTCTTCCCTTTTCGTAATTAATGTTTTGGTTTGTGGAGTGTGCACCACTCTGTGCTTCTCCCATCTGTGATGCTGTCAACCGTCACCTTGGCGGGAGAAGGAAGTGGCGCAGCTGCCCCCCAGCAGCCGTGCGCACTGGGCCAATGCCTGGCACTGGGCCTCGTCGAGGCCAGAGGCCAGCAGCAGCACCGGTCCGCCACCACCACCACCACCACCACTGCAGCCACTCTCTGTGGAAGACGCTACCTGCAAACACAGTCCCGACTGCAAAACTCGCAAGAGACCACATTGTTTATGAGTTAAACTCAAGCTGTGCCCGGAGAGATGTACAACTCTTCAATTTTTTTTTAGTAATGTCACGGGAGCCTCGACCAGGCAGTTACACAGCATCCCATGCAGGACTGCAGTGAAGAAACAGGCCAGATGACACACATGCACACAGAACACTTGCCAGTTGCAGTGTCACGCAGACAAACGGAGTGTAGTGTAGCGTCAGCACAAAATCCGACACGCTGCAGCTGGCCATCCATTTCATTACTGTGGTCCTTCGTGAAACACTGTGAATGACACGCTGCAACTGGCCATCCATTTCATTACTGTGGTCCTTCGTGAAACACTGTGAATGTGAATAACCCCCCCCCCCCCCCCCCCCCACCCGTCATAGTACTAAAAAAATTGCCGAGCTGTACTGCAATCATACACCAGCTCTGCTCAGGACCAGCTCAGTTTGTTCCGACGTTCCCACGATGGCAACCCCTTAACTTTTCTTCTGACAATGTGAACTTGTGGGGTGTATTGCCCATTTGCAGTGGGTCGGATGAGAGACACTAGGACAATTCCAAATTTCGACTTCCATCATTGCATTCCGCACAGAAATCAGCGCACTAGTTTGTGTATGCATCTTCTACAGGAGTTTCTTTTTCTAGACAACATTCTTCATAAAACAAACAGACAATCAAAAACTACAAAGGTTGCTCAGGTGGCATTTTCACAGGATGTTATGCAATGAGATACACAGTATATGTAAACTGCTTTGTTTTGAGGTAAAACCCAATTTCACCGGATTGATACACAATGAGCAGATTTTGTAGATTTGGTTAAATCCAATGTCGAACCGAAAAGATATCTCCAAGAAAATGTACTTTGCCTGCACAAAATGTTGTGAACGGCGCCCAGAAACCAGTAGATATCTAAAGGTCATTCTAGATGCTGTCTTTTCTGTTAATTATATCTCAATCCCGGATCAATGTCGCGAGGGCTGTGAGATTCTCTTCGATCTCCGTGCTTGCTGGAAGCACGACCTCTTCAACTTGGGGGAAAGTTTGTGGTGCCTCCTTGTTTGCTATAAGGGAGTGGTAAGGCCTAAGTTGTTCATTGTATCTGAGACGTATTGCCATTGCCCTAATGCGTATTTTGAAGGCAGCACTGCAATCATTTGTTATAAGCAGGCTCCACTGTATGTCATTTTTGTGATATTTTATGTGCCAGACCAATTGAAGAACGCAGCAGGAACACTATTCTGTTAATAAAAATATGAGTCCTCTTTTCTTTAGACAGCCAGTGGATTAACCCAAAGCAGTGCCAGGCAATGCTGTTCTTGATCACACCATAAGCCTGCCTCTCCTCTGGGGACTGCAGATGTTGCATGTGTGGCACGGGCAACATGTGCAATCTTTGACCAAACGTACATATTTCTATCATGGGTTGCCATGCACGTGCACATGGTAGCTTCATGCAAGTCGAGTGGATGGCATGCAAAAACCTAGCAACACTATACTCCATGTCACCTGCTACGTTGCTTTCCCATTTCAATGGTGTTTCCTGTGAAAGCAGCACTTGACACAAAAGCAGTGAGCCAATCATGGCCGCCGAAGGATTCCCTAAACCAGGCACACCCGAACTCTTGAAGGGCATAGCTGCTTCCATATATTACTCTCTAGCTTGCCCAAACACTGTTCTCAGTAAAAAGGACATACAGTGAGTGGCAGATAGCAATCCTCCTCTAGAGTGGCTCCAAGAAGACAGCTGGCCTCGCAACATACCAATATGCTTAAATAAATAAATGCACTGTCACAGTGACACAGAAGGGGTGCTCACCAGGGGCTGGGCTGCGGCTGGAGCAGCAGGTGACCGGAGAGCAGCCCGCATCAGCTCATTCTGGGCCAGTGAGCCAGGTGTGCGGCCATCATTGGCACTGCGGCAGCAGCAAAAACATGGAGCAGCAAAACAATGAAGGCGTGGCCCACAACAGCAGTTAGGCAGAACGCTGCTCAGAGTCATTCTGGGAGAGCGAAGACATCTCATGAGGCATGCATCAGAAATTAGTAGAACACATCAAAGCTTGCAGGCCCTGTGCGCCTAAGCATCCGCTGCGGTCAAGGAATGCAACATCTCATGTTTCTAGCAACTTCTGCAATTGAAGGATAGACAGTTGGGCAGGTTGACTGGAACTTGACATTGTTACAACAATGCAAAAGACAACGATCAAAGAAGAAGAGACAAAAAAACAAACTGAAGCCTGTCCTTCAGAGGTATGTACACTGCCCATTTTCCAGGTTTTTATATGTGCGCTATGCCGTCTTGCCTTTTCTTCTTTGTCTTTTGCACCGTTGTGACAATGACATGTGCCAAGTAGGGCTTACAGAGTTATACAAAATGTGCTGGCTCCTACCTTTTGGAGCCTTGGCTTGCAAGCCTCTCTATGCCAGAATGATAGTATGCAAGCAACAACACACCTGGCATCGGCATTGGCCCCTGCACTGCGGAGCAGCAGCACAACATCAGGCACGTTGCTCAGCACGGCGTCATGCAGCGGGGTGATGCCGTCCGGTCCCGCTGCATTGACACAGGCCCCGGCCGCAATCAGCAGCCGCACCACCTCCAGGGCCCCCTGGCTCGAGGCCTCGTGCTGCGCAGATTCAGTCAATTACAACACTCCGCCAATGGCAGCACTTGCAAACTCATCAGGAGCTGGCGACCAACATCTCCTAGCATTCCACTTTGCTACCGAGCGCAGCACCTGAAAAGGCCCCGAACAATCACTTTGTCATCACGAGAGATTCCCTGGAATTTCTATGGTGCCCAAGGGTAATTCTCATCTGAGAACTGTTTCTTGACACTAAGGACAAAGAAATTAATTTATATTATGTGATGATCGGCAACAAACTATTTCACATAATATAAATCTTTAGCATATAGCAATCATTTTTGCAACATCCACTTCTGCAATATAATCATTAATGCTATGAAAATTGCAGCTTCAGCCGAGGTGATGTAACAAGAAAGACTCGTCATTTGTGATCACACAGCTGTCACCACTGCATATGGGGCATGCGCGCACATTTTTTATTTCGAATAAAATTAGCCGCAGGATGGCACTCATCCTGCCATTCTTTGCTCTTGTGGTTTGGGTAAAAAAAGAGCATGACACAAATGGGGACAAAAGGAGACTAATAGCACAGGTGCTTTCTTTTTGTCCCCATCTTATGTATTGCTCTTTTTTACCTACAGTTTTGCCCAGTTGTACGATTTGCTAGAATACCAGCCTACATTGCCACACAGCATCTGAAAGGCACGCACATGCTAGTGCACAATAAGAGAATACACTGAAGGATTATTTGTACCAGCCAACACTGTCCAAAAATGTTTCACAGTGACAGCGGCAGAGGGGACTTTGAATTTGATTTCTCCATCGCTTTTTCATTGCGCTGCTGTGTGGGCTTACGGTGGGTGAGGTTTCTGGAGGTTGGAGGCCTGTTGGAGGGTGAATGTGGGTGGGTGGGGGATGCATTTTTACCGGTTTGTTGCCAGAGCTGCACCTACTGAGGATGCCTGCCTACTAGAGGTGTTGGAGGATGGAGGTTTCACACACAGACAATGGGTTTTTCGCCAATAAAGTACTTACTGCTAACACAGCAAACATGAATGTGACCTCACCAGAGGTGTCCAGCCAGCATTGTCGCGGACATTGGGATTGGCACCCGCACTGAGGAGGGCCTTCACCCGGGCTGCATCCCCCTGCAATGGGCAAGAGCTTTCCCAGGTTGCAGAACAGACCACAGCCTGCCTGAAAGGAGGAGCATTTAGAAAATGGTCCGCACCTTGATGGCAGCCACCTGCAGCGGGGTTTCACCCATGCGGTTGCGCCTCTCGGCCACTTTCCTCGAGGCAGTGGGCAAGGCTTTGCTCAAATGCACCTCTCCTGCGTGCACCGAGAGACACCGTCTGGGCACTGGACCTCGCACAGTAGGAACAAGCATGTGGTTACCCCTTCCTTCAGGCCTCTTCAATCATATATCATACACATTCACTCTTGGTCAACTACTTTGTGTTACATTTGGCCTACACAAGCCAGAGAAACTCAGCAACATAGTAGATGCCGTCTGTTCAGCACATTGACTCCTGATTCCTCATCTCCATCTAGCAGCTCTGGATGGCACTGAAAGACTCAACACAGGCCACAGTGGCCTTATACATCACATTCATCTGAGCTAGAGTAGCGAGCAGCTGCGAGCATCACTGCACAGGCAGGATACACGGAAAGTCACGTGGCATGCAAGCCACGCAGACTTGTACTGGTGGGAGTAGCTATGCATGCTCCAAAGACATACGGTTATCAAAACATGAGTGAGATGGCCAAAAATTTTGAGCCACAGTGCTGAGAATAATTGCAATTTCAAAATTTAAAATCTACAACCTTTGTTCGTAAAGTTTCGAGACTGATTTATTTTCTTCTCTAGAAATGATTCACCAAAACAAATGTTGGTGCATATGTGTAGCGCCATCTTTTCGGGCTAACCTGAGCTATTTGTGTTAATTGCTGTGGCAGCCGCTATATGGCTCTACATGTAGAAAAATACGTTGTCACTCGTGGTCTGCGCATTCTACTGTGAGTGAATGTGGCGAGATGGACGTCCACCTATAACAGCGTGTAAACAAAATTCTGTGTGAAGCTTGGCAAGAGAGCCACACAGGCGTATGAGCTCCTATGTGACGCTTACGGCAACGAGACATTATCACGGGCGCGAGTTTTCGAGTGGCACAAGAGGTTTGTTTCGGGGAAAACGTCGGTGGAAGTCGACACAAGGCAGGGGCGCCCTTCAACCTCACGGAATGAAAATAGCGTGGCTCGGATCAGGGAAATCGTGCAACAAGAACGCACCATTACAGTCCGCATGCTATCAGATACTATCGACATTAGTAAGACAACATGCCACCAAATTTTGCGTGAGAACTTGGGGAAATGAAAGCTGAATGCCAGACTTGTGTCGCACTCCCTCACACAGGACCAGAAGGACACACGGGAATCAGCAAGCGCTGATTTGCTCTCCGAGGCAGAGAAGAATGCTGCATTCGTCGACAGCATCATTGCTGAAGACAAAACATTGTGTTTTCAATACAATCCTCAAACAAAGAGGCAGAGCACCGAATGCCGGTCCACAAGCTCTCCGGCGTCGACAAGGGTGCGGCGACAGAAGACCAAAACAAAGACGATGCTGATAGTTTTTTTCGATGCCAGAGGTGTCATACATCATGAGTTCGTCCCACAAGGGCAGACAGTGAACCAGGAGTTTTATATCCGCGCGCTCCAACATATGCTTGATGCAATTCGGCGCCATTACCCTGACTTATGGGCATCTTGACAATGGAGCCTTCTCCACGATAACGCAAGGCTGCACACTGCTCTCAATGTCACAAAATTTCTCGCCAAGCACAGCATTACAGTACTTCCCCATCCGCCATACTCACCTGACCTCTCCCCATGCGATTTTTTCCTGTTTCCTTGTGTGAAGAGAGCCCTAAAAGGTCACTGGATGGGGAGCATAGAAGCCATTCAAGACGCCACGACAAAGGAGCTGACAGCCCTGCCAAAAGAAGCGTTTTCAAACTGTTTCCAAGGCCTCAAGAAGCGTTGGAAGGTGCGTATAGACTGCAAGAGAGACTATTTCGAAGGGGTGCTGCACAAACGATTTCAATGTTAAACGCATTCTTTTTAATGGACTCAGTCTCGGAACTTTACAGAGAAAGGTTGTAGTATAGCTATTACCAGAGTCCTTCAATGCACTGCAATAACTAACTACAAGATAAAAATCACCAACTGCGACCGGGTACTTAAATATACCTTACAATAATAGTTAAAAAGTTAATAGAACTTATAGTCCACTTCATACATTTCAGACTGCGGATGTAGTGTGCCCGCAAAACCATATTGCTCCGCCAATATGGGCCTTCCAATTAATTCTTGAAGCCTTGGTGAGTGTTTGGACGGAAACAAAGACCGATGTAAAACAAAGTGCCGGCATAGGGAATCACGGTCGAAGCTGTGAGGCGCTCAGCGTTCAGGCCCTCTGGCTATACTTTAAGCTGAGTATGAACTACTTTTTAGGCACAGATGGAGTCAGAGCGATTTGCCCCACCAGCCCGATATTATATCGCCACGTGTCATTCTTAGTTCTCAAAGTCTCTATGAGTCACAGGACGAAAATGTGGCAAGAGGTAAAACAAAGCACAGGAGTTTGCTAGTCACGGTACTTGCGATCTGTAGCAATGAAATATGCCTGTGTTCACTTTGGTTTTATGTGAACTAATCTTTGGGTGCGGAATTAGACTGCGCGAACAGGCGTGCTAACTTTAGCAGCGTTGACTGCAATGCATGAAACAGAGGATAGTTAACGAGCTTACTATGGTGAGATGCAATTAACTCTGCAGTGAAGCTCGGCCTACATTCAGGACTGCCAGACAGAATTCCTTCGCGACAGAAAAGTAGCCTGTTGTTAGCCCGTATATGCCTAGCGCCCTACACGTAGGCCACTGATTTTTTGCACAGTAACTCTAAAAGTTTATTGTGAAAAAGCTTGAGCCAAAAAGCATAGGGTCAAGAAGGTCTAAACTTCTCTTGTGCAAAGGTTGTGTTGTATGTGTTCAATTTTGTGCGTTTTGTACATTCAGAAATATCTCTCAGTCTTCTCTGAACGCCATTTGTTAAATTCAACATCGACTACATTGTAATACTTTAAGAAAAACAAATAAATGTTGCACGCTGTGATAAGGAAACCATCGCGTGTGATGAAAAACGCGATTTTAAAGTTGATGTCAAATATTTGAAGTTTTACCACACGTAACAAGTAGCGAATATGCCTAGCATCCTATATTATAGGATGGCCGAAAAGGCGGTGTTGAGAAAAATACTTCTGTCAATAAAAGAATGATTCTGAATTGTGCAGTGGAGTAAACGTTTCATATTGAAAGATACTTTATTTTTTTCAAATTTTTGAAGTTTTGGCATATATGAGTTAAGGCTTTTCTTGTTACCTAAACAGGCAGCTAATCAGAAGACAAAACTATAAGGTCAATAATTTTGATACCTCTGGCTAGTTTGATATTCAAACATTAAAAAGCTGATTTTGTCCACTGGTGTGATTAGTCCGCAGGGTACTAGAGAACGCCATGGACCACAGCCCAGTGTTACCAACTACTTTTTTCGTAATTAAGCTGTATTGTAGTTAGCGTGTAATGTTTCAGCTGTTTTCAGACGGCTGCCAACACACTTATTACTGTGCTGCAAAAGCGATCTTTACACCTCAAAAAGTCTATTTTTAAAAATTACTGGCAGGCCCAACATGCATGCACCCTTTTCCACTAACTGATCCGTATTTTACTCTACTTCACATTGCATGCTGTGCATTACAAACGGCAACTCGGAAGGTGAGAGATGGGTGCGGTGCTGGTGGAACCACCAGTTGTGAATGCCAGCTACTCTCTACAAAGGCTCGTACATTGCAAGTAACAATCATTACTGAGCACAGCAAGCACAGCTGTACTGGCTTAAAGTGTGACGGTAAAAATTAAGGTAATATGCAGTCCTGACAAAAGTGTCTAGCTCACCTTTTTCTAAAAGTTTTTGCTCACCTTGAACGTTTTTAGCACAATTCACAGGTGAAGCAGGTGGCTCATCATCATTGGCTGTAGGCCCTTAAAAAATAAAACAAAAGAGCATCAAACTTCATTACTGTGCAAAACTATGCAGGCAGCGCCAGAAGATATTGATAATGTCTCTTTGTTTCAATCAAACGCTAACATATTGTTCTTAATGTCACTTTTTTTCCTAACGTTAATCAAATGTAACAGATAAACATTGCGGTAATCCTTTCATAACCTCATCTGAACATATAGGAAGCAAATAAACAACACATGAGAACTTACACGAAAACAGTCAAGTAACCCTGCAGAACCACACCCACCAACTGTGAGAGCAGAATGTTTCAATCGACAGTTTGGAAGGAGCAAGGGTCAATGAGGGCTATGCTAGAACACTTCAATATAATACAACTAATACATGCAACAGACACTTTCAAACTGATATCGTGGCCTCACGATAGTGTGCCCAGTTATGATGAATGATTTTTCAGGTGCTTGTGGTGAATGCATAATGAGTAAAGTTTTGTTGCTATGTGCACAATCACATTTGCAGGCACATTCCAAATGATTTAACTGCAACGCTCTGTTAATTTAATGATTTTGCTTTTTAATGGCGCAAGGGCAGCTTTTGGCCAAAGAGCGCCATGGCACAAGTTATGCTGGTCGCAAAAACATGCGTGTCCAATAGAGTAAGGTGCCCTAAGACCAGTGGACTCACTGCAAATATTTTTTTTTCTCAATAAAGAAATGCAGATTTCTGTTGTTGAAAGGTAGGCAGTATTGTATGCTGGCCGCATAGTGTCCTGCAGCATCAAAGCAGCGACGCACACACCAAACTCAGTGTCGCTCTTCCTTCAGACAGCTACTGTAAAAGACCTGCCACACTAGATGTAATATGCAGAATGATTGGACCTGTATTAGAACAGATACATTGGTGTTACTTTCATTTCATCTCTCCAAAAGAAGAAAAATATAACTCGATAATAAGATCGCAAATTGTGCCTGTTGCGCTCGTAGCCCAACGAACCGCAGTTTGCACGGCCTTGCATTGATGTCCGGCTGATCTAAATGAAATCTGACTGTAATATTCATGGTCTTAAGCACTTATATTTCCATTCGGCTCGTACATTTGCTAATGCCCCATTTATGTCCGCGCAGTTCTTGTGCATGATGAGCGTGGCGAAGAGAGCTGCACTCATAAAATAGCTTGTTAAAGTAGCCTGGAGCAGCATAGCAAACTAGAGCTCATATCTGTTTATCTCACAGCTTTGCAGAAACCAGAGCATGCAGAGGTCAGCATACTGGGTTTTGTTGTCATTCTTGAAGAGGTGCTGCTTGGATACAGCCATGATGCAATATGCATTTAAGGCGGAAAGGAAATCCTTGTCCAGGGAAGTGTGGTGTCCTTAACAAGGCACAACACATCGCTGAGCTGGTAACCGGAAATTTATGCACATTTCTCAGAATATGTTCTAATATTATTGCGAATGAAGGCTACATGTATTTCACAATGCCCAGAAAGCGCAGAAAACAAACAAAAAAGGCCTCCACCTTCAGGCTTCTCTAAAACGTTCTCACGAATGTTCCTGATGCAAATACTCGATTGTAAGTTACAAAACATTTATAAGGTATTTATACCTCTCCATTACGTACTGGGCAGTCGAACAGCAACACGTGGACAGTTTGCCCACATAATTAATGAAGGCCCACTCTCTGCATGGTTCTCCTAGGCAGTAACAATTTCTTTGCAGTTGTGCTTAGACACAGCATAACTGGATCTGTGACCAAATTACACTGGTCCAATCCGGTGCACTGGTGCGTTTCGTGCAGTATAGCACCAATGACTATAACAGAACCATAAAGTGTCCCACAAGAAACAAAATAGAGTTATGGCACTTTTAGTGGTACCATTGTTCTCCTGCAGGGTTTCAGCGCTGTTTTAGACTTTTACACGCTAGTGTACTCTGCGACAACGCGAATTTCTTAAGTATAGTTTACCCTCCAGAACGCCATGGCACAGACTGCAATTAGTGAGCTAACAATATGGCGCCAGAATAAGTCAAACAATTGCTGTGCATGAACGCCTCTCTTAACTACCAAGCCGTAGCTAGAAAATCAACAGCCTTTGTAGTTTCTTGTCCATAGGCAACATAAGACTTCTTTTTCCTGCTATTGCACGATACGAGGCATGTCTTTCCGCTTTTTGCTTTTGCGTTGTTTGCATCTCCCTGTATCGCAGGCCAGCAGATTGGAGCACCGGCGGCACCTATCACAGTGTGCTCCTTCCGGAAAGGACCACGCAGTGGCACAAGCGGTGTTGTTAGAGCAAAGGCTGTTACTTGAAGAACATTATTACTGCATGAACAGTGGAGAAAGCTCTGGGACAGAGCGCTTAAAGTATACTAGTAGTAGTATGTGGGGTTTAAAGTCCTGAAGCTGCACATAGACTATGAGAGACATTGTAGAAGGAATTTAGACTAATTTCGAGCATATGGCATTCCCATACAGAGGTATTTTGCACTTCACATCCATTAAAATGTGGACGCAGAAGCCTGCATCCCAACCTTTAGCCTTGGGTTTAGCAGCTACACACCATATATCTACTAGGCCACCGTGTTGCGAAATATACTAGTATTATCATTTTTCAGTTACGAGTTCAACATGATATAAAATTTAGAGCAAACTTCAATATTATAAGTTTGGTTTGAGCATGACGCCATTGTTTAGGATATAAAAAACATAATGTGTCCATTTCTAACGTTGCACAACGTTTCAATCTAACAGGTAACATAACTGCATGCAACTTGCACAACTTTTGTATATTAATGTTTGATGCCACCCGGGGAAAAGACTCAAGCATTTTTTTATACTGACGTCAACACTTATGCTGCCGAGGAGCACAGTAATTGGGAAGCTGTACTACAAATATTCCTGCCAGATAATTTGTGCTCCATGCCATGTACTTCCTTGTGGAAGTGCACATTAACAACACACGCACACAAAAAAATACATGCCCACTGACCACAATTTCTTTCACAGCATTAGTTCACAGATGCATACTCCTCTCACTGAGCATGAAACTTTCAACAAGCCTTGGCCAATTTCCTTGCATACTTGATAAATGCTCCCTACCTTCATTTAACTGCGCTAACTTAAGATGTCAAAATGCTGACCTATCGTGGCTTAATTTCGTAAATATAACAACGATGCACTGCAAGCCACTACAGCCTAGGAGCACTGCCTCCTGGAGACACGCGGCGTAAATTAACTGGTGACCACACTCCTGATGTGGAGGCTTCTTGCAATCTTTATGTAACGAAGACGTAGTACGATAGAAGGGCTAGGTTGCATTCACTCATATTTGACACAAGTGCATTGCCACTGCTCCTCAGCTAGTTCTCGCTTCCATGCATTCAATCCACTAGTGTTGACCACACACTAATTACTAGGGGGAAAAAAAAAAAAGGCGTGTTGAAGGCAACTAGCTATTCGCAAGACCTCGGGCGTCCCATGAAGATATTTCTATGATCAGATATCAAGTGCTCGCCGCACATGCGTAGTAGAGAAAAGCACTGTGGCCAAGTGAAAGGGTATACCTTCACTGCCGGGCGAGGTGGCCGACGCGAGCAGCTGCCCAAGCTTCGTGGCGCAGGCGAGCACGCCGCTCATCTGCGGGTCCGGCCCAAGCTCCCGCTGGGTGGTCGGGGAGCCGCAGACCCCGCACGCGTCGCGGCCGCCGATGCAGCGCCTGCGTCGCGCGTCGTCGTCACAGCAGGAGGGCATTGCAACGAGAAGGGCTTACCTGCACACCGTGTGACCGCATAGCCCGACAACGTGTGGCTCCTGCAGTGGGCTCTCGCTGCAAGCACGCCAGCATGGAGGAAAATGCACGCGCGCCTAAGTCAGACAGCACCGCGCATGTATGCCATCACGTACTCACCACTGCGCACACCTAAGAAGTGACAACAGCTCCTCCAAGGCGCGCTTTGTCGCCAGCATGATCTCCGGTTGGTCTCAGTTCGTTCTGTGTGTTTTAGCTCGTTTTCGTATGCAGTGTAGGTGACTTGGGCCACCGGCAGCAGTTTGGATTTTTGGCGCGCAACTGGTGACTCCCGCCTGATCGTGCGCCTGAAGCGGCAGCGTAATGCTGAGCACAGGAGGACCTAGTGTTACCCCGGTGCACCCTGGAGTGACCCTGGGCTAAACCAATTAAACACAAGCATCCTCTGGGCAGCGCCGTTTTCCGGTCATAATGCACCACAACATGGCTGCTGCCAAGTGGCCGAACTTGCCGCCTAATGTATTGGAGCTTATTTTCAGCTACCTGGACCTTACCTCAGCGCGTAACTGTGCGCTGGTGTGCAAGTACTGGCACGCGCTGCTGAGCGACGAGAACAACGACGTATGGCGGGTACACTGTTCGCGCAAGCTGGCCGACGCGGCGCTCAAGTCAGACCTGCTGTGGAGCGTACCCAGCAGCAAAGCCAAACTTCGGGCCTTCTACCACGCGTGGGACCCGCGCGAGTGTTCGCGGAACATCTACATCAAGCCGAACGGCTTCACGCTACACCGCAACCCTGTGGCGCAGAGCACAGATGCCGCCAAGGGCAAGCGGGGCTTCGCCGAGGGCCGCCACTGCTGGGAGGTTTGGTGGGAGGGCCCGCTCGGCACCGTCGCCGTGGTGGGCATCGCGACGCGCGAGGCGCCCGTCCAGTGCCCCGGCTACGTGGCGCTACTTGGCTCCAACGCGCACTCGTGGGGCTGGAACCTGGTGGACAACCACCTGCTGCACAACGGCGACAGCCAGGGCAACTACCCGCTGCTCAACAACGCTCCCAAGTACCAGGTGCCGTCTGCTGAATTTTTGCTCGTTTCGCTGTGCACTGCCCCGGCAAGCGAAAGCCCATTGCATTAACTAAAAAAAAAATTGTTATCCGTGTGAGTGCACTTGTGGGTTCATTTCACTGCTGATTCCGCCTTGAAAGACCACTGAGAGTATGTGGTTATGCTGTGCAACCGACCACTGTTTCAAATTGTGTTTTCTGCATGGCTAACTTGATAAATTTGTACTCTATCTGTGCATAGCACCGGCAAACATGGAATATGTGGATGTTTCACGCTCACTGGTGCCCACACTCCTCTTCAGCAGCCATCGGGCAGAATTTGCATGGGGTCAGAACATATGTTCTTTCTCGTAGTGTTAAATGCGTGACTTTGACCGCACTCCAGGTGGGCGAGCGACTACGAGTGATCCTGGATTGTGAGGACAACACACTGGCCTTCGAGCGCAACTATCAGTTTTTGGGGGTGGCATTCAGGGGTTTGCCTGACAAGACTCTCTACCCGGCCATCTCGGCTGTATACGGCAACACTGAAGTCTCCATGGTGTATCTGGGGCGCCCACTTGATGGCTGATGCTGTCCTAAAAGCCTGAGCACCGGTCCAGAGAACTTTCATCACCATTGATCTGCCTGATTGACAGTTATGGTGAGGCTGCCATTTCATCATGTAAACCTTGCATGTGCAGTGCAGTTCATTGTCACACGGGCAGTGCCTTTCCACGTAATTTACCAGTGTGACAGACACAGCGGAGCTGTCATATCTTCACATGGAGGTTATACGATTGGCTGCAGCTTCCTGGCAGGGTCTTCCCCTGCATTTAAAGTGGTCATGACACCATTTTTCAGACTCAAGCTGTTTATTGCATTTTGCTTGCTATGCATATCAGAACAGTTGGGCAAAATATGAGCTCATTTGGTGCAGGGAGTAATTAGTAATTGAATTTTTAAGTTCTCCTGAACTGGGTGGTAGTAAGGCAACACTAGCACGCTCGCGATCCATGACAACAGGGACTGACAGTCATGTGCTTGCTTGCGACTGCACTGCGCATGGCGGCACGTAGTGAGCGCAGGGGAGTGGGTTGTTTGTTGTTTGCGCTAGGGGTGCAAAGGGATGAAGGGAGAAAGTCTGGACAGGAGGACAAGGGCTTGTCTTATCCTTGCCTTTTCTGTCTGGCTTCTCAGGCTGCTTCAATATGGCTGTCGCTGCCAGGGGGAGGGGCTTTGAGCTGATAACTTCTAATTGCAATTTCTAGCTCATATGCATGCATAAAGCCCTATTTATTTTTTGAGTATGCATAACAATGTTGTGGCTAGTACCTGCAACTTAAAACCACGATATGTTGGTCGACCATGTCATGACCCCTTTGATATCTCTTTTAAGGGCATTTCAAGGCCCATCGGCAATGCTTGATAGCAAACAAACTCTTGAAGCCTTCTATTTTCCACTTTGTATGTGCTCTGTCAAATTCTGTCCAGCAGTGGGGATCCCATTTTCTGGCAGCCTCATGATGGGGACGAACTGCAAGTGTTCTGGAGATGCTCAGGCACCTGCAGTCCTGTCAAAATTTCGGTCTGGGCTAGTTCATTGCAAGATACAAATGAAACCAGTGCAGCTAAAAGGACATAAAAGGTACATGCAAATCAGGCAGCATCTTGTATGTGCCTTTTGTGTCCTTGTTTAGTTATGCTGTACCTGCAGTTTTAACACTTGCAAAGTTTTTCAACAGCCGTTGTGTTAGTTTTGGTCATGTTTTTTTCTTTTTGAACTGATCTTACGCAGCATACCATTTTCTTATCTTGAACAGTAATTACTGCTATCCTCTCCTGTGCACAAGTATGTTGCGGTTTTGAGCATGAAGAATCAGGCTAGGCCACAGCTGCTCTCTTTTTTTTTTTTTCTAGAGTGCAGGTGTTAAGTGGCCATTCTAAGGTTGAGCAGCATGCCTTGGCATAACCGAGCGAACGAGGAGCGCAGCAGAGGATGAAAGAGAGCGAATGCAGAGCGCAGCGAAGGGTGAAAGAGAGTGATTGTGAAAAGAATGTGAGGAGGAAGCAGAGGAGGAGAGTATAGTGGAAGCATGAGGAGGAAAGTGGAGTGCCACATGAGACGTCTCCATGGCGGGGACCTGCTATCAGATGGTGTCAGAGTAGTGTGCCAAGCACCGCCATCCGTTCTTGCGAAGAGAAGCTCGGCAGCAGCGGATCGCTGTGCGAGCTGCCCAAGCCAAAACCCAGAGCCACTTCTGTTCAACAAAACGTGTGTGTTCGCATGCCGTTAAAATACCACCGCAGCTGCGCTCAAAAATTGCATTATCAAGAAACGTAATCGTCGGTCAGTTTTTAATGGCTGGAATTGCTCAAATTGTATAATAATTGGACTTTATAATTGGACACAAATTGGAAATTTATGGTCTGAACGATAGCAGCGTTTCACCATATATCTCCCAGCATGCTGCTAATGTCTATGTGGAAGAGGTCAAACTGTCGAACAGTTTTAGTTCCATCTAGCTTTGGCCTCACAGGAAAGGAAAAGTTAGAAGTATTTTGCAGGGGGGTCATTAAGGCGGTCCAAGTAGAACTTGTAGTGGTGTGTCTAGTCTGCTACCATGCCCAACTACACCCTGAGCTCTCAGAATGTCTCCTCTCCAACTTTATATTAGACCTACTTGCAGTGCTTCTTAGTGTCACATAAATATTTGTGTGAACAGCTTTAGTTGGTCTTCCCACTAATACCTGTGCCACAAAAGCAAATTTAGTGGCAGTAAGTGCTTACTGCCTTAAGTTTTGGCAGTGTTCCCATGGTGCCACATGAGCAAGTTTAATGGCATTAGCTTTATTGCTATTCACAACTTACTAAGTTCAACGCAACTCATTCACCTGAGAAGTGCGTACTCTCATCCCCATTCCATATGCAGAAAAGCATGCAACTTTGGTAGTAATTACTTCCTGTCTAGTAGCAAATGGATTATTCGGGAGTTTCAGTTACATGAGGCATTTATACTGTATTATTGATGCGAATGGCAGCATTTTGACCGGCATTCTGACACATTCTCAGCTTGTGTGCTCACGTGCGAGTTTAGGGCTACATTTTCCACTTGCCAATCAGGAACAGGGGCATTCTCTGCAAAATTATTTTGATAGTACATTAAGACAACATTGCTAAGACACAGTGCTCAGTAGTTCTGTTTATATTCCGGCAAAATTTTACTGGCTTGCAGGCTTGTCATTATTGCGACATGCATAAAGTGACATTAAATCTGGGTGTGTAACACGAACCCCTAGATTAATGGCATTAACAAACTTAAGACATTAAGCAGTTTCTTCATTTCTAGTGCACATGTGGCACGGATATTAATCTGTGCAGCCCACGTATTCTCTAAAGGGGGAGCTTCCACAAATGGCGTTCAGCATACCATAGGCATAGCACTAGGCTTTTTAGCGATATTGACATAGTGCAGCGTTGTGATTTTCCCTTTTCTTGATGTTGTTGACATGAAACAGTGTTGAAGGTGATCGTAGGATGCAGGATGTCTTGCAGGTTCGATCTTGCTCAGTCACATTCCTTGGGCACAACATCAAGATAGGTTAACTGGTTAGTTACACTTAATAAGTAAGACGGAACAGAAGATACAACAAGGAGAAAACTATTTACAGTTGACTGAATTGTAGAGTGACCTGACGAGGCTAGCCCCTGGTCCCTGCAAAACAACTTCTTTTAACTCCTGTGTCCCTGCCCTCAATGAGTACAACAACCATTTGGGTAAATCCCCAATCACTCGTTCAGTCGAAACTTGGGGTTAGTACGACACAGCATATCGAAGATTCTAGTAACAAGACAATACCTGCCAGCTAATACTGATTGACCATGTACAGTATTGTGCGTTTTTATCGTGAAGACTTTCAAAAGTTTCCCCGCCTCAACCGCTGGCTCATTTGCGATGAAACTGCACACAGAGCTTGCGTATTATGGTAACTTTTGTATCGTAGGAAGTTTGACAACGGTACTTACTTAGTTGAACCGTGCATGATGCGAAAACATAATCGTCTACGTAGAGATCGGCAACCAAAACCCGCAGACGACGCTTTTTTGCTGAAGGGCGGCAGTGGCGCCATCTGTTTGCGGTAGCGCAAAGCGTCACGACAAGGCCGTCGAGGAGAGCGTTGCAAGGAGCGTGGGCCGTTTGAATATGCCATTCCTGTCGTTTCGTCTGCTTCTACTGAAGCGCTTACAACATTTTCGACTAATTAAGCGGAAAAATATCAGAACAAATGATTTAACGAGGCTTTACCTTTTAAAGAATATTGTTTGCAATGCTCGCCTCGGCGGCCTTGTCGTGACGGTTTCCACTGCCCAAAACAGATGGCGCCACTGCCGCCCTTCAGCGAAAAAGCGTCGTCTGCGGGTTTTGGTTGCCGATCTCTACGTAGACGATTACGTTTTCGCATCATGCACGGCTCAACTAAGTAAGCACCGTTGTGAAACTTGCTACGATACAAAAGTTACCATAATATGCATGCTCTGTGTGCAGTTTCACGGCAAATGAGCCAGCGGTTGAGGCGGGGAAATTTTTTAAAGTGTTCACGATAAAAACGCACAACACTGTACATTCTCCACTTTCGGTATCTCAGTGGGTTTCCTTTTCCTCACACTAACTTAGCAAACACCCTCACTTTCCCAGGAGTGCGTGGCATATTTACATCTTCAAAGAGCATACATGGTAAACACAATTCCGTTGAAAAATCATCTTCGAAGCAGACCTATTATGTTGTCACCATTCAAACCTTGTGGACCCTCACATGCACACTTCAGATTGACTCGTGCTAACGAGCGGTCATTTGTCATTTGCAAAGCTGTCATAGGAACTGACCTATTGACAGTAAGCCATTAGAGAACGCCGCAAAAGATGGCCTCCACATCCACCAGCGCCGCCGCTGACTGAAGACAAAAGGGTGCAACACTGCCTAAGATGACCCCTTCCTTCCCGCATGTGGCATTGCCTGTGATCGGGAGCATGAACAAATGATTCCCCCTCCCCGTTTCGCAGAATACTCCGCTCTGCGACAGTGTCCCTATACACCGCCAAGTGAACTGACCGCAACTGTCGACAGTGGTGGCTATGACTCGTCTCCTTGTTCTGCTATCAGTTTGACAGTTCAGTTCACCTGTGGAGTCCAAAATGAAACAATATACACACACACAGCATGCGCCCCATCTGACACCCACCACAGGGTTGCCCTGACCGACGCTTTTAACAACAGTATCCGGGGGCACTGCAAGTCGCGAATTCAAAATCTACGAGCAGATGAGCTCAAGTGATGCTCTTCGTAGCCATCCTGCCGGCATCACTTAAGGTTGGCCGTTGCCACCCACTTTGCAAACATCTGATGTTATGCAGCAGCAGAGTGGTGCATGCTAGAAGATAATAATGATAGCAGCGGGCAGCTATCATTTATCTGGCAGCTGTCATTCATCTGGCATCAGTGCTGTGCAAGGAAATTTATGCAAATTTATGCTCTTTGCAGAATTTTTATTTTGGATTATAAATTTCCAGATGGGGAGCAGCCTATACATGAGCATGGCCCTTAGTTGAATGTATATGGTAAATTAATCTGTTATTTTGAAATCAAACTTCTGAAAGCTCCTTTGAAATGGGTATCATTTCGGTGGTTGATTTATAAGTACGTCAGTTTTGGTTTCATTGATTATTTTGATTTACAAAAAGGTGATGCCAGCATGATTGATTGTCAAGCAGTTTTGTGGCAGAGATGAGGGATGACTGCCTGAGAACCCTTAGAATGCACCATTTGAGGAGGTGAGCAGGCCGTCACATTGAGAAAGGCCTGCCTGTTGCAGGTGCTGCCCACTCCTGGAAGGAGCCGTGGCCAGTGGCGATGGCAGAGCCCCGTCACTGTGGCCCGCATTTATCGCAGAAAAGCTCGCCAGCCTGCTTATTCATTTAGGCCTGGAAGTCAACAGCAGGCTGCAGGTGCACGTTGGTTGACACTGTGTAAAAAGCATTTTTGCCTGCGAGCACGTGCTTTGAAGGAAGCTCGGCTGTTTGCAGCTTTCTTTTGAGCCAGCCGGGGTCCAGTCACATACGGGTGACTTTACAGCATGAAAGATGTCAGGCCGACAAGCCATATAGTATGTGTATAGGGCACTAGGTTCTATCCTTTTGAAAGTATAGCCTTGGCTTGGGGGGGGGGGGGGGGGGGGGGGGGGTTCTAGTGCTCAGGGACTGAACTTCCGATGCGCGAGTGCCTGTTGGTTTTGTGTGTTGCGTGGCTGCAGCACTAAGATTCACTATGCATGGACCTCCAGCTGTAGATGTGGCACCTGCAACCAGAGGTGTCTAGTCAGAGGTGTCATTTTCCTGTGTGAATAAATAAATGTGTTGAACATTCCATTTATAGGTTGGAGTATTTATTTCACTTTGAAATGCGAATTTCAATGGAGGTGAAGTTGTAGAGGCCTGTATACTGTGCGATGTCAGTGCACGTTAAAGAACCCCTGGTGGTTGAAATTTCCGGAGGCCTTCACTGTAGCGTCCCTCATAGCTTGGGGATGTTAAACCCCCATAAACTGTAAACCGTCACTTTGAAATGCACAGCTGAACGGCTTTTTGTCTGTCTGTACAGTAGGCACGGTAGCTAAGACTCTGGATTCTGACATGAACGTAATTCTACTTAAATAGGATTAGCTGCCTAATGAGATGTGCTATGTGTCTAGCATCACATTTTAATTTTATGCACTTGCCACCTGCCAGCATAACATACCCACGGCATCAGAGATACATCAGTCGCTGGTAGACCCTGAAGAGCCTCGTTTGACCCATGGGACCAGCAGTCCAGACAAAGCTGGAGACAGCAGGCATGCTTCGGGTGCTGAATTCAGTGGTGTCAGATCTGCCACTGATATCCCTTGCAGTGTCGCTTGCTGTTTTCTACAGAAACATTTCGAGGTGCATACAAATTAATGGGGGCTGAGAAGGTAGCCGCGCATTGCAACGGCTTGCGTGATGCATAGTCTGAAAGCAGTAATAAGGTAAGTGCTGTGCAAGGCCATCTTTGAGCCAGCTGGAGTGCAGGCAGCAAGGTGCCTGTGGTGCATGCCCAGTAGACAGGTGGGGATGTGCGCATAGGTTGTCCTAAGGTCATTTTCACTTCTGAGAAGAAAAGGAACTGGCACTTGTGCATGGACGAGTGGGGCGCTCTGTGTGCATGATTCTTTAAACGCTTATACAGGTCATATAGGGTTGGATATGTGCCTGTCTCCTAACTTGTCGCAGGAGAATCGAACCCCCCACCAATGGCCGAGGCGCCATGGTTACGTGCTAGCGCGCACTTTTTTGCTCCGACAGTGTTATGGCAGGAAGCGTTTCGCAAATGCTGGCGGTGTTTACGTGTTGCGGCAATGCCGATCTTGTATTATGCTTATGGGTGCGACAACTGAGAAGGCAACTGGAAAATACTTTTCGTTATTCCATCCGGCAAAAAACGCGGCTTGCCAAAAGGTTTGGCTGCACTGATCGTCGGGCAAACTTCAAAGATGTGCTAAATACGCCCCTTTGTGCGGTAAGTGGCCATTCTTGAGTAGTCAGTCATGTTTCTTGGGGAAGATTTGGTGTGAAGCACGAGCGACTGCAGTCTTCGCAGTAAATAGCGTTTGTCATGGCTGTTGTTGCACTCTCTTGCTAATGCACTCCGAAAGCCGTGCTTCGTGTTGTCTGAGCCCCACCATTAACGCTCCTGGCTCTGCAGGTCTTGCTTTGATGTTACGCACATTGACTGGCATATTTGTTTGGTTTTTGTTGCACGTTCGCGCAAGCTGTGCTTCATGTTGTTTGAGCCCCAACGTTCACGTTGCTCGATTGCTATGCAGGTCTAGCTTTGATGTTACCCGCATTGTTGAATGTATGTTTGTTATGATGGGATAAGTACCAAAGTTACTGTGCCTAGGCACAGTAAATGTAGCTGTTCCTTGAATACGCCATATCTGCTTGCATAATATTTGAGAAGGCAAGCGAGGACCTCGGTTAAACATAGCCGCAAACATATTGAATTCAAGGCCAATGTCGCTGCCGCCAAATACGTGTGCAAATTGGGCTGGTTAAACATTTTTTTACTGTATTAGGAATCTCTGACGCAGGAACACGCAAAATTATCGAGACCATTCTCAACAGTCAACGTTTTTAAATCTCTTATAGCCATGCATACCGCGTGCCGACGTCCCATGTCGTTCCAAACCTCATTCTGCTGACCACGTCCCGTTATGAACCTTACCAAATACTCCATTACCTAAGCCATGAGCCCATCAACAGCTGTGCATGCTTTAAAATTATGAAAGGTGAAGTTGTGCCAAACCAAATCTTACTTTATTTATTGCAGCAGTCCAGGCTGTTGCGCATTGTGTATGACATCTACACGACATAAGCCGATGTCCTCTTATGAGCCATTATTGCATCAGCTGATCCGAGACTACATATGTCACCTAAACTAACTGCATTCTAGTGATTACCAGCAGTGCTGTAGCTTCACGCGAAGCAATGAAAGTATTTTTTGATTGCCGTTAATCAACCAAGACAATCCTACATCAAAACTCTTTCGATCACAATCGTGAAACAGTGCGCAACTGGGCCATCGTATTCGGCAGTTTACACTCAAACATCAAGTGACTACCGTCAGTCAGATCTTTCAGTGTTAGCTTGTGGCGACCAAAGTCATAGTCAATTCGAAACAGTCGCCAAGATTTCCTGCAGTAAAGAAAATAAAAATTGAAATGAGTGGGCAACTATGCACTGAATAGCGCAACTGGTTACACGAGCTAGCGTGCCTCTGTGAGAATATACTATATGGAAACATTACATCGTCATCTCTTCAAGCCTAGACTGCATGCCTGTTTCCAGCAAAAGTAAAGGCTATATATCCACATTCAGAGCATATGTCGTTCCACTTACGGCCGGTAAGTGGAAGTAAGCTGTACGGCCAGTATCTAGGGGGCATTGGCAGGTCCTGACGGAAGCACGCGCTATTTCCATGACTTCAAAATCCCTAGATAAGCTATGGACCTCCTTCACCCGGCGACGTCACGAAGATGCGGTGGCGCTGATGTCGGCAGCGACTTTCGCATGGTAGGCAAAACAGCTACGGCCAGCCGGTGCCTACCGCAGCTGCTGCAGCTACCGGCGGCTACATATCATGCCTGCGCACTGCAGAAGCCGCATGTATTGATCAGCTGCGTCACTGTTCGATCCACGTAGTAGCATAAAAGGAAATTTAAATTAGCCCAGATAGGCTCCTCGCGATAAATACCGCATTAGTAAACTGGCTAACGGGGAATGGGCCGCGGTACTAAAGCGCGAAGCTGGGAGTCGATCGGCACTGCCACTCAATGTGCTTAATAGCATGTAAGTTACTGCGTTCATTCACCTGCACATCAGCATAGTACGCTTATAACTGCGCAATGAAAAAAAGCACGTATGTAGCTGCGCACGCATTTATCACCTTGAGCCGGTGTGCACGGGGCCCCCGCCGGCAGGTTCACTCGCTCCCAAGGAATGCGTTCTTTTGTTAACAGCACACCATGTTTTAATGACACGTTTTATGGCATTTGATATTTACTAGAAAGTGTTTCTTAATATGACAGACGTAATTATTTGATTCGAGTAGAAAGAAGTCTGGTAAGTTCATGCGCGGTCACGTTGGCTTGCTTAGAATAGCGTACCTTAAGTGTGCTAAAAGCCATATGCTTTTTCATTGCATCATGCATGTGTCATGTTTCATGATGCAGTCCATGACCGCGAAGCTTGTTTGGAAAGAAGCAGCCGCAAACGTGCTACTAACAGACGTGTCGAGATTGCGAGGGGGTGCGGCAATGAAAAGTATTTTCGTTATTTATGCACGCGATATGAAACTAAATTTGGTGCAAATATGAAATTGCTACGCTAGTTTCGGTAATGCCTTTTATTTTTAGCTATACCTGGTGCAGCTCTTGGGTAATTATAATTAACACCCTCGTCAAGTCACCTCAAGGTCCTAACTAATGTTTATACAAAGCCTTGTTCTGTATATGACGCTATTACTTCTTTTTTAGATGATCATGTACTTATGCATGCATAGTTATGTGAAAACGTTTCTTACAAAAATAACGGACATAATACTGCACCTGTAGGAAAAAAAATCGAGAGATAAATTACATTCCTCAACCTCTCAGGAATCGTTTGGGACAAATAGAATCATTCTATTTTCATGCGTTACGAGATTACGAAGGTGTGAGTGATACCAATCGCAGAAAATGTGAAAGGTCAGAAAACGATCCTTATAATTAACGTTTATTTCCTCGTTTTTGGCCTCTTCGCTTGCGCTTTGGTCAAAGAAATGCGGCCCTGAACACAAAGAAAGCCTCAAAGGAATTACCTCACAATTTTCGACGACACCGCATCTCGAAAGAGTACTTTATAAATTTCTACTGAATATTTTGCTATAATTTTTCGTCACGAAACAGAACACCCCAGGGCTAAGAAAAAAAATAATTCCAGAAATCAAAAATTTTCACCAAATCGACCAATTTAACAAGGAAAGAAGTCGGCCTGGCTGGTGCGTGATCCTGCGGATAAAAACAGCGCTTAAGCGGGACAGCCAGAGGAGAATAAGTACACTACGCTGTCCCCACTTTTCGCACAGCACGACACCTACGTATGTCAGCAGACGGTGAGCGCACGTCTGCTCCACCGAAAGATCGCCAGCACATCCTCTCACTACTGTCCCGAAGCAAAATCATTCTGGCTAGAGCAGAGTGCCAAAAACTTCCTATTTTATTCAATGCCTAGCGTAGAAATCAACGGCAGAAACACTTTGTTTACTACTAACCATATATACAATACACAATGGCGAACTATTTCTCTGAATACACCGCACGTGGCCAACGCGAGCTCGTGTACTTCAAGAAATTACTAAGCTGTAAACATCAACCATTGCTGTGATTCGCAGAAGCTGAAAGCGCGCCTACAAGCCTTGAAAACCCGCGCTCAACACCTCTCCGCGACGACACTCCCTGGTCTTTTGCCTACCACGAGCTCGCTAGCGACTGCAGCGCCACCTCGTTTGTTTACAAACATGCAGGAGGTCCATACCCGACCTAAGGGCCTAGGTGCCGCCACTGTCGGCGCCCGGGAGGAGCCGAGAGAAGGATCGCCGGCAAAGGAGGAGGAAGGAGTTCATTTAAAGGGGCTGTCAATAATGTTGCAGTATGCCTAGCATGTTAAAGGGCACCGCGTCAAAAATATAGAATTGTTTAATGCATTTTATGGAGCCCGAGTTATCTGTAGTTAAAATTTGAATATCCGCGTTTTCGCGCCTTTCCCTCTGCTCCCGTCACTTTTACACACTGAAATGTCGGCGCTACCCTGCTGTCCCCACGATGGCCCCACCCACTAGGCTCCTTGACGCGCGTGGGAGCTTCCCGGGGTGCGAAGCTTTTGGCCGTGGCCATTGTAGATGCGTGACGTCAGAAAGAGTTGGCACCGCGAACCAATGATAGCCCTCCACTGCTGACGTAACGAGCACCGCACGAATTTGGGGCGAAAGCCCGGCACCGCTGGTCGCCCCGAGGCGTAGAATCGAGAATTTTTGAAAATATACTGTAAATGATTGGCTCGCTTTTGAGGTCTTGTACGCGGCATGAACACTCGGTGACCTATACTCTACACAATGCATGCGCATTATAGCCAACCTCAAACACCCTTTTTAGGGACCCTGTAATTCCTATACATTAAGAGTCCAGCTAATATTTTAGTACATTGTAGTCCAGCGAGCAATGTGGCGGCGCCCACATTGCTCGGGGAGAGGGAAGTATGGTGAAGGGGAGAGAACCGCACAGAGCCGTGCGCATAAAGAAAGCCCCAACCGATTCGCCTGGGCAGCGACTGACCGCCCAGGCCGTGATCGCAGAGCTCTGCGCTCACGCAGCTCACGGCCCGGGCCGCGGTTAATCGAATCGGTGACAGTCCCGTCGGTATATATGGGAGTCCTAGCTGCACACGCGCACGGCTCTGTTATGAGGCCGAGCAGTGTCGGGAGGAAATAGGCTTGAACCAAATTAGTCGTCAATAAGAATATGTGCAGGTGCTACGTCGTATCCCCTCCTTGCCTTGACAAGCATTTTTTTCTTGCTTTTTGCTACCCGAGGTACTTATCCGTCGGCGTGCCTTTCGCGCACTTTGTTTGCTTAACGGATGCTTTGTGCATCCTTCAGATTGGAGGCTTAGACATGTTGCTTGCCAGCCAAGTGCCGTGCCCTCTGAAGCAGTGGTCGCTGCGATGCTCCTGATATGAGAAGTTCACGATCGTCCTCGCATTGAAATGGACCCCGCCGTGCATGCCCTGATTGGAAGGACTGGCCCAACAAATGAAGGCTATAGCCCGGCGCAGAAATGCGTGCGTGTACGTGTGATGCTACGAACATTGAAAACACGCTCCCGCTGCGCGAGTGCTGCCGTGTGAATACGAGCAGGGATGTCGCGCTATGCCAGCAAAGCTTGATCTAAAGCCGGTGTACAAAAATTTTACGCTTACAGAACCGACACTTCACGGGCCGTTCGGAACGATCAGCGGTGGTGGCTGTTCATTTCCTACAGTGCCTTGGATTGTGGATGTCATTCGGAGCGAAATGTCTGCCGCAAACCACCACACGCTTGTCCGTTTTGTCTGGAAGGGCGATTCGTTGAAGCTGGAGATAGCCGGATTGCGATTCCAGTCGCTGCGTGTGCATCCGACTAAGCACCATGGACGAATTTTCTCCGCACGCTGAATGAGAGACGCGACCACCTCAACAGCTCTGGGAACCTTGCACAGCGTACTACCGCGATTTCTTCCTTTCTTCTTTCATTCCCTCCTTTATATCCCTTCCCTTACGGCGTGGTTCAGGTGTCCAACGATATATAAGACGCATACTGCGCTATTTCCTTTCCCCAAAAACCAATTATTATTATTACTACCGCGAAATGTCAACTGCGTTTCGTAGTATGTCGTGGCATTCCTGGAACGCCATTTGCGTGTGGGGCAGCGTATTATGGTTCGTCACGCTTCGCGCTAAGCATACGATTGGCAACGTGTTGCAGTGCACGGAGCACGGTATAGCGCGCGCGCGAGGAGGGGTTTCAGGAGCTTTAGATATGGAGTTGCATGTCAGCTTCTGCAAAATCTCTTCACCCTCGAGCGCTCTATAGCCGTATACAACGCAAGAACGAAGCAACTTTTCCCCGTCGAAGTATTCGATCCTTCCAGCTAATGGCGTCGAGATGAAAGGGGATCGGTGAGAATCGGCCGACACCAATGGCTGCAAGGCGGTCCCTTGTCGGGAAAAAGCCAATATGAATGTGGTGAAGGCTATACGAACGGCACAGCACACAGAACACGCTGAATCGTACATGGACTATAGGACAGAAAACTTTTTTGCATTTATTTGTGTATAGGGGTGTACGAAAACGAAAGGCGAGACGGAAGAGCGCGAGCCCCGCGAGCAGACGACGCGACGACGTCATTCCGTGCTACGTCAACGCTTTGGCTACGCCCGCCCTTCACCAGCCTTCACCCGTCATCAGAATGATGGACCAATGGAATGTCGTTAGCTCAGACGTCACAGCGAACGCTCGGATGTCAGCGTACCGGATGAGGAGGTTGGGTTTGCCGAAAGGAAGCGCAGAAGGGCATTGATCCGAATTGATGGCCATAGCATTTTGCAGAGACTGTCATCGACGCCCGAACTAAAATTGCGCTTGCTTATTTAAAGTGGAAGCGCGGCTTTAAAATCGCGAAAAATGGCGAAAATTTGTTTTCTAAAAATCAAAGTATCTGTTTGTATCACTTGTTTTCTATGCTGTCTCGAACTTCATGAATGAAAGCTACTAGGAATTAAGTACTCCAAAAGTTAGCACGGCGACTGAGCAGCGCTATCTTTGACTCTGCGCAAAGCGTGCTTCTTCGCCTTCAAAACTGGAGCTTCAGCTCGATTCTACGTACAGAAGCAGACACGCAAAAATTGGCAGTGGCTTAGCTCGGCTGTGCAGGATATACGTAGCGAAAGCTAATTCACAGCATGGTTAGCCTTGGTTAATCTTGATTGCAAGTCCAGGTTAGTCTGGTTGTCTAGCTATGTTGTCGCATTAAAGACGACACAACTGTGGTTGCGGCGCACGCGAGCTCTCCTTTTCAATCCTCCGTCCGACATGTTATCAGGCATGCGACGCAGCTGGCGAAGCGAGCGCAACTACGAGGAACGCGGTGTGACGTCATACCAAGCGGCGGCGAGCGCGCAAAGCAGAGTAACCGTGTCGCATATCTCGGTGGACACCCGAACCGCGCTGTAAAGGAATATACAAAGGAGGGAGGGAAAGAAGAAAGAGAAAATTGAAAGTTTCATTTTGAGCAACCCGCTGCGGTTTCTCAGTGGCTAGCGCGCTCGGCTACTGATCCGGAGTTCCCGGGTTCGAACCCGACCGCAGCGGCTGCGTTTTTATGGAGGCAAAACGCTAAGGCGCCCGTGTGCTGTGCGATGTCAGTGCACGTTAAAGATCCCCAGGTGGCCGAAATTATTCCGGAGCCCTCCACTACGGCACCTCTTTCTTCCTTTCTTTCACTGCCTTCTTTATCCATTCCCTTACGGCGCGGTTCAGGTGTCCAACGATATGAGACAGATACTGCGCCATTTCCTTTCCCCAAAAACCAATTATTATTGTTATATTTTGAGGAAAGGCACTGCGCAGCGGCGGGACACCTGTGGCTCGGTGCTACTAGTGGCCCATGCGCAGTTGTGACTAGGAAGTCAGAGAGAGAAATATCCGCGGCGAGGCGCGTTGTGACGTCATGTGCCTCCTCGGAGTGCGGCCACGGCGAAATCGCAAATTCGCGGCCGGTAAAGCTGTTGCTTAAAAGCAAAAGTTTCAAGGTCTCTCCATGTGTCTGCACGCGTCTGCATAGGTCTCGGTGGATGCGCGCGGGACCCGGTGACGCGGCGTCTGCTCTTGCGCTCGGCTAGCTGCGCTTGCTCGTCCTGCGTTATAATGTTTTGGGTCCGAACTTGTGGCTCCCGAAATTTCGGCGACCGACATCCTTGAAAAGAAGTGCAGAATGGCACATTGTTACAGCAGCCGCTAGCGAATGCCGCCAATGGCCAAGATGGCAGGAAGACCTCTCTGCGGGCTACTATACGAGTGAAGGGCCTCACCAGAAACCCGCTCGGGGTCACACCACCTCAGAGTTTGACGCATTCATCATCATCATCATCATCCCGGCTACGCCCACAGCAGGACAAAGGCCTCTCCCACATCTCTCCAATTATCTCTCCCCTGTGCCAGCTCCGGCCACCATGTCCCTGCAAGCTTCTTAATCTCATTCGCACACCTAACTTTCTGCCGCTCCCTGCTACCCTTCCCTTACATTACATGCCCTGTCCAAGCCCCTTTCTTCCTCTTGATCTCGACTAGGATGTCATTAACCGGTGTTTAACCCCTGACCCACTCTGCCCACTTCCTGTCTGTTAACGTTACACACACCATTTCTCTTTCCTGCTTGCACAGTTGCGCTTGTGGTCTCCGCAAGCACCGGCCTCAAGCGAGAACACCGCGTTGGTTTCTCAAGCTTCTTTCAGACAGGGCCCGCTCAAAAATGCTTTTGTCTAGAATTGTTGGGTATGACATTGGTTTGCTGCCATGGAAGATTCGTGATAAGTGACCACTTCCTTCGCGCACCGAAACTGTGAAAATTGGCCAGACACCGCGGCCAGAGCCCCAAGCGGCACACCACTACATCTGCCTCAAGAGAAACTGGCCAATGGCCGATGGTTGGTTACTCGCCGGCCTTGATTTTTGTAGCCGATGTGCTCGGCCGACCAAACTCAGGCCAGCGTCGGGCAGCGGCTGGCCAACTGCTGTGTCGGCCTATATGATTGACAAAAGGCAAACAGTCGACCGCTGGTAAACGCCTGGCAATAGTTGGCCCCTGACGCGTAGCCGTAGGCAAGCAAACACAGGCCGACACCGGGCCACGAACCACTTCGGGCAAATTTTCTAGACAGCTGTGCGTAACTATAGGGCACGTACAGCCACTGGTCAAAACGCTGCATGTTATGTCTTGATCGTACGTGTAACAACCAGCAGAACTTTCAAATATACGAAAGTATGACCTTCATGACACGCGCATGTCGAGCAGTCGTGGTACCTGAGAACATCTCGTCTCATATTACGGTTGCATAATGTTCACAACAAAGATTGCAGAGTGGGCTATTTTTTTCTAATAGAAAGTATCTGCAACGTAGTCCGCTCATTTCGCATTTCTCGTGTCATCACAGAATCACAATTGAATGCAAAGGTGCACTAAAGAGGAATATGAACTCGTTTTTTTACCGCGGGAACTCTATCTACACGTTCCGGGCATTCTTAGAAACTTCGAAATATTGTACTGTGCGGCCGATTGCCCTAATTAAATCGTACTAAACGTTCCGGCTCCCGCCTTTTTTTGAACTCAACGCGGTAGGTAGGAGGAGTCAACCAACTCTTCAGGCAGTCCCGTGGCGGCTTGCCGTTCCGCCATCGACGGTGATAAGTAATTTAAAGAGTCCTGGTGTACTTTTATTTCCGTGGGCCTAATTTGGGGCTATATTGTGTGTGACTGAAACTGTTTGTTCACAGAAGCGTAAAAAACTAAATGAAAGCGAAAGCGATGCCACCACTGGACTGGCTGAAAGGCACTCCAGGCGTTGGTTGACCGCCTACCACCGCGTTGAGTTCAAAAACAGGCAGGAGCCAGGACGTTTAATCCGATTTAATTAGGGCAATCGGCCGCACAGGACAATAGTTCGAAGTTTCTAAGAATTCCCGAAACGTGTAGACAGAGTTGCCGCGGTAAAAAGACGAGTTAAGATTCCTCTTTAGTGCACCTTTAGTGGCTCCAGCAGCAGGGTCTTTGATTTGCAGTATATAAACTCGTGAAATTTCTTTGTTATGTGGATGAATGCTCAGCATGTTGGTGCTACATGACCTTTTCTGGTTTTTATAGTGTTTCTATAGCTTGATCTGCGTGTCGCATCTGCTTGTCATTAGGCATTGGTCTTCATGAGAGCGTGCTATTACTATTCAGATTTCATCAGTAATTATGTCGGCACTGGGCCGAACGACTATTCTAATGTGATAAGCTGCAGACCTCTTTTAATGACTAAAATTACAGAAAATGCAAATTAGGCTTTGCAAATATTTTTCATGCATTTTGCACAGCTGTCATTCTAGTGTACTCTTTAGTATACAAGGTAATTTATCGTTAGGCCGTCGTAGGGCTGAGTATGGACCGGCGTCGGCAAATGGTGATCGGCTCGTGCAAGGCTGTTGTCAATCCCCAACTACTGCATGCATGGTTGGCTAGCTGTCCCGGAGCTGGACCATTGACGGACCATGCAAGCTTTTTCCATTGGAGTGCGACCTAGGCATGTGCTAGGGGCGAGTGAAAGTTAATGTAGTGAGTGCACATGAGCATAAGTAAATGGTTGTGAGTGGTCAGTGCGAGTGGACATGAATGTGAGTGATTGGTTGTGAGTGCAAGTGGTCATGAGTGTGAGTGCGAGTCATTGGTTGTGTCAGTGGACATGAGTGCGAGTGGTAGTGAGTGTGATTGAACCGCCTTTCATGGTTCCGAAGTATGCTTGCCAGGCAAGGCGAGTCAACGAGTAGCGCACGCCGCGGCGCGCTATGTCCCCCTCCTCCTCTTTTCGGGAGCCCACCGACGCCTGATTTTTCTACAGCTGTGGTTGCGCCGGACCACCCATGCCCATGCTACGAACTCTCGCTACGACACCCTCCGGCTCGAAGCGGCTCCAAACACCGGCCCGTGTTGTTGTTGTTGTTAGCCTATCAAAAGATGGCACATACCCATACTGGGGGATCGGCCAAGAATCGGGTGGCTATTCACCTGAACGCAGTTAATAAAAAGGAAAAGCACGTGGGAGCGCAACACCGGTGAATTCTTCCTCATGAACAGAAAATGGATGAGAGTTTTGAATTCAAAATTATAAGAATAATAGTCCCCAGGTGGTCGAAATTATGCCGGAGCCCTCCACTACGGCACCTATTCTTCCTTTCTTCTTTCACTCCCTCCTTTATCCCTTCCCTTACGGCGCGGTTCAGGTGTCCAAAGATATATGAGACAGATACTGCGCCATTTCCTTTCCCCAAAAAACCAATTATTATTATTATTAAGAATAATAGTAAAGAGAGGGATTAAATAATAATGATTAAGTCAAAATGTAATAATTGATAAAAAAGAAAAATTTTGGAACACTTAGCAAGGCAGTCGGTGAGATTCTATCAAGAAATTTAGAACAGCGGTACAAACAGATCTGTGGCTGAACCCAAATGTGGTGGCGCCAAATGATAGCAAGAGCGGGCTGCTCAAACTAAGGCCAAGATGCTGCAAGGGCACCTCCAGCAACTTTTTTCTCAGAGAGTTGAATCGGCGACAATACAGCCAAAAATGTTCTATAGATTCAGGCTCACGGCAAAATGCACAAAGGGGAGAGAGCGCCAAACCCGACTTGTGTAAATAGAAATTTAGAGGGGGGATGCGGCAGCGCAGCCTTGTCAGTGATACTTCAAGCTGCCGAGAGCAACAAATTTTCCTGTTCCAATAATATTTAAGGTGCTCATAATCCGTCGATGTTAAAGGCGTTGTGCCTTGCGTGCTTAAAAACGCACGTCGCCGAAATCTAGATGCTGTAATATAGGCTGTAGCCGGGATGATTGGCAACACGGGGCCGCTGAGGGAAGCCTTTGCGAGATTGTCAGCAATCTCATTTACTGTCACACTGCTGTGACCGGGAACCCATACTAAATGAACAAGGCTCAAATGCGGAGGAAGTAGGGATAAGAAAGTTGTTAAAATGGGACCGTCAACATGTGCAGCGAGGGACGAACACAAAGATAAAGAATCAGTAATTACTGCAACTGCTGTAATAGAGGGGTCTAGCTTGCGCATAGAGCAACTACAACTGCTAGAAGCTCTGCTTGAAAAATAGGGGTGAAATCTGGAAGGCCCAGTGAAAAGGACCAGTCTAAATGTGAGAAAAATATTCCCACACCTGCTTTTTCATTGCATTGCGATGCGTCAGTGGCTATTGTTATATCTGTAGGTAGGGTCCTCAGGTGATCTTCTAGTAGACCATTTAGAATACTCGGTGGCAAAAGTTTTGCATTTTTTGGGAATATGTCGTCGAAAACAATGTGGATAGCGGGCCCATTGCGAAGCGCAGGAAGGATATCATAAATGTTTACATCTAAAGGCTGAAGTAATCTTTGCACAAACACTACCTGAGGGGAATTGAAACGAGACCAGGGGACACCAAAAAAGGAGGTCGGCTGACAACAGAAAATGCTTTGGGAATGGTGGAAATGGGATTCATAGATCCTGAGGTAAGTTTGCACAGTTAAAAATTGAAGTCGTGATAAGAGAGGCGGAATGCGGGCTTCAAGGTACAGCACATTGGTAGCCACAAATTTTGGAAGACCGAGGCACATGCGAAGTGCTTCCCTATCTAAAAGGACGAGAGGACGAAGTTTATATGTAGCCGAGCCTGAAAAGAACACTGATCCAAATTCTAAAATTGGCCTGACATACATTATGTAATCATTAATAGAGCATCTCTGCGCATGCCGTACCGGTGATGACATAATCTCCGTAGCATGCCCACGGCACGAGCCCCTTTCGCCGCGACATGGTCAATATGAGGTCGCCAGGTGAGTTTGTTGTCATAAATGACCACTAGGTATTTTAGGGATTGAACCTGCGGTATTATTTTTAACTGGCAAGTGAGAGAAACCACTACAGGAGTGTATAGAGGGAAAAAAGGGTGGCGCACTTGCCAACATTTAAGTTCAGGTGTAATGCGCTCAACCAGTGCTCAAGTGTATTCAAATATGACTGCAACAGACCATACAGGGAATGTATATCCGGCGCAGCAGCAAAAAAACGCAATGTCGTCCGCATAGACGTAAGTGCGTACATGGCGGTGGAGAGGAATTGAGCTCAACAGAATATTAAAGAGCACAGGAGAAAGAACAGCTCCTTGCGGTACACCTCGCGTTTGTCTGTACCTCTCTGAATGAACACCATTATGGACGCAAAAGAATTCCCTGTTATAAAGAAATGCAGATATCCATGCAACTATATAATCTGGAAATTGAAGAGACTGTAGCCTATGTATCAGGATGGAGTGTTCTACACTGTCGTAAGCTTTGGCGACGTCTAACGTAACCAAAGCCGCGACCAGGCGTTGACGACGAGCAAGGAGAATTCTGCTTTCAAGATCAAAATGTACATTCCATATCGAACACCGTGGCCGGAAACCGAGTTGGCACGGGCTGAGTATAGTTTTGCGATCCACAATGGCTGACACCCGAATTAGTAACACCCTTTCTATCAACTTTACCGCGTTTGATGTTAAAGAAATTGGCCTAATATTATCCAATTCATAGCCTCCACCCTGATTTTTAAGTAAAGGGATCACCTTGGACAGCTTCCACTCAGAAGGTATCCAAGCGTGTTTGAGAGAGTAGTTTATTAGGTGCAATAAGGAGTTGGGAGACTCTTCAAAGAGAATCTTGAGCATCTTTGTAGTAACACCATCAGGACCAGGAGCAGCAGCTGGCAATCTCTGAACAACTTGTGAAAGCTCTGATAGATTTACTTGTGAGGCATTATCATTTGGCACGACTGGTGCAAACAACATTGGGCGCAAAGGTAGTAAAGACGAGAACCGCTTTTGCAGGCCTGTGGCAATTAATTCAACCGCTTGGATAGCTTCTTCAGGTGACATAACTAATGACTGAAAATTATGAGAGGACATGAGCTGTTTCCTAGACCGTAGAAAACCGAATAGTGCACGTCGGTTGCCCGCCTTCGCGCGAGAAACTGTGCGTTTAAAGGTGGCTGCAATAAATTTATAATCACTCCAGTTATTCGGGCATTGGTTATGAAGAAGCTTTTTCCATGCTGCCTTCCTCCGCCTGTAATCTCTTTTACAGTCCGCATTCCACCAGTTAGAAGAATTCCCTTTTGTTGGCCTCACCAGGAACTCCGACTTTTTACGGCTTTCCTCTATAGCCAGACATATGCTTGCTGATTGGTGGGCCCGTGTTCTCGCGGCATTAACGCCAGATGCTCGAGTGGGACACATTGCACGGTCACCGAGCGCCTGGTGGAATAAGTGAATAAATAAATGCAATAGAAAAAGAAAGTCCCCCCTCAACAATTAAGCCTTGGACCGATCGGCGTCAGCGACACTACCCGAAGGCAACGCCCGCTCATTGGCGGAAAAACCGGGAACTTGAGGAGAAAACTGTATTTAAGAGCGCCCGACTGCTTATTCCGTCATATCCCCCCCCCCCCCCCCCCCCCAATCGTTGTCTTTTTATTCTGTACCGTATTTTTTTGTAAATATTGTGAACAGATAGGTCTTGTCAATTTTAATGAGACAGCATCGCGAGGGCCATGAAGGCGAAAACTGTCCGTCCACGTCGGCGGCGTCTGGGACTTTTTGTGGTTTAGAGGTCCTAAAGGTTTGGTTTAGAATTGCTGCAGTCAGCTTTGTTTCGCCGAGGATTGATTCGTGTGTTTTAGTGCACTAGCACTTGTAGCGGCCATTCCCCGCATTCAGCCGTTGTCTGTCTCTTCTATGGCAGGTGCTGCCACCGGTGGGACTTGGGCTGCTTGGGTTGTGTTGCGATCCAGGATTCTCTTTGCGAGCAGCCTCTCACGATTAATTGAGCTACTGCCCGACACGTACGGTGGGCAGTCTATGCCCGTGCAGCTAGGTTGCTCACCGTTCGGTGGGCAAGTGAGCAGCCTGCCACAAAACAGGCTTCAGACTGACAGGCAGACGCACCGACGGACAGACAGACGGACGGACGGTGAATGGCCACTGCGGGGAATGACCACTACGAGTGCCAGCGCACTAAAATACCTTTAAAAATTATTTCTCCCCTTTATATAAAAAGATGTGTTAAACAGGCCGCCAGCCTCTCTCTCTCTCTCCCACTAAGACCCTCCTTCGATGGCGCCAGATTTTAAGACCTGGTCACCTATAGCTGATTCCAATGGCTATACCACTTTCACTTATGATTATATATCCTCGAGGGTGGGTGTCTTCATGAAGGCTCGTGGCCATGGTATACCACTAGCCGTTAGACGCTTGTTTAGCAAAGTTATCTAAATGAATTTTGTGTCTTTTTATTCATTATGTGTGCCATTCCTATAGAGGCGAATAGATTCATCTGCAGTGCTCTGTTAGTTGAAAACATTTATTGCTAGAACACTGAACCTCTGGCAGCACTGCCAATTTATTTGCATAGCTCTCCCATTCAGACGTCTACCTCTACGCTATACATCCGTGCGACGAGATTGGTATTAATTTTGTTTGAATTTCTACTCCTAAAAGCTGTTTGTGTATAAACGTTGGGCAGCACATGTAAAAAAATGCAGGCATATATGTTGCGTGGTCGAACCGATTTCGTTCACGATTGATACCCCAAGATTACCATATGTGTCCTGAAAATATTACTGCAAAAAATGTTTAGATGTGGAACGTCTCACTTACGTTCTCTGGATATCACTGGATAATATTATGCATGCATAGTCTGATTAATGTAGACAAAACGTCGCGAATGTGTCTTTTTTTTTTCTTCTTCTCAAGAATGTGGGCAAGCGGGGCTTCTGTCGCCAATAGACGCAGATGCTCTATCGGACTGTCGTTAGGAGATCTGTGGTTTGCTGAGGAGCTACTCCACGGGTGCCGTTCGCCCTATAATGACGCCTCTGAACTCGACACTGTTTTTAGGATGTCAGTTGTACTTCTTTTGACTAATTTCTGCAAGAAGTCATTATGTAAATCAGCCTATTTTAGGGCTTTTGAAAGCGGTGATGCCTGCAAAACCAACGAACGAATAAACACGTTCCAGAGCCACTCCGGCGCTTACGTGAAACGAAGAGCCGTCAGTCTTAAAAGCAATTTTCTGTGTTCATTTCGCACGTCTGGCTTAAAATAGTCGTCCGCGGATTGCGGCGAATGGCTCAAAATATGAGCCACATGCAGCCATTCGGGGCACATTATATCCCTGTGCTGCAGTAATTTGAAGCCGAAACAAAACAAGTTGCATACACATTTGTGTACGCCGTGAGAGGATTACACTGGATAAGAATATCTCCTTCCTCTTCCGTTCTTCGTGCAGTTGCAAGTCACAGCGTGTGTGATGATAATCCTATTAAGGTTAGTTAATGATAATATAGTGGTGTGACCTTCGTAACAGCTGCTGTTCACATTCGGTGTATTATAATGGGCCAAAAGGAGATGAACAGAAAAATCAGTATTAATACAGGATGTTTCAGCGAATCCCGCCAGTAATAAACATCATTTTTGCGGCGCAGTACGTAATACCGTGCGGTGGTGCAAGTCAGAAAACGGGTGAATCATATGAACTACTAAAGGTTGCTAACTAAATTCTGATAGGTTCTTTAACTTAGAATTTCGTACCTGCAATTAGATCTGTAGCTCGGCGATAGTAATAACCATATCAGCTTTTATAATATATAGCACTGTGGCGCAACACATTCTGGCTACTCCGCGCACCGTTCGGAAACTGCTGAGCTGTGGAGGAGCGTGCCATGGAGCGCTCGCAGAAACGCCCGCATCACTCGGTGCAGACTAGATGGTGTACGAGTCACATGACCTATGTCCCGCCCGCTGCCTGATGCAGCGGCTAGTAATGCGAGAGCGGAGCCTCAAGCTAGGAAAGCTGCATGGGCAGTGTCAATGCCCCCTCTTAATTTCTTTTCTTTTTTTGGGAATTGTAATGGAGAAGGTGGTTTATGGTCTATAGGGGTTTAACGTCCCAAAGCAACTCTTGCTACGAGGGACGCCGTAGTGAAGGGCTCCGGAAATTTCGACCACCTGGGATTCTTTAACGTGCACTGACATCGCACAGCACACGGGCCTCTAGAACTTCGCCTCCATCGAAATTCGACCGCCGCGGCCGGGATCGAACCCGCGTCTTTCGGGTCAGCAGCTGAGTGCCATAACCACTGAGCCACCGCGGCGGCTGTAATGGAGAAGACTATTGGGACTTAGAATGCAAGGTCAAATTAGACCGTATTTGAGGAAATCAAATTTGATTCGTTGAAATTCGGAAACACAAGCTCTAATATACTTTGGCCACATAATGAGAGCGCTGGATTAATTAGAAAATGCCCTGATATAAAGATAGAAGGCAAGAGAAGACGGGCGAGACGGGTTGAAAGTTTCGAGAGACAGCAGGAGATGAGCCTGCTTGGATCGAGTGCTTTGGTTCACGAGGTCGCGATCGAAGAGCACGTCGGATACGACAGCATGACGAACAACTATATAGTATGTTTCTTCGATACACCGCGCATATAATCGAGCCACCCAACTAAAGTACAGCCACGCCACGCCTGCATGCATTGGTTCCTTTCTGCAAGCATGTCAGTTTCTTCGTTTCGATCCATCACGCCCCACGCTTGTCGTGTCCTCCTCTCCGTCCGTGTTCTTTCCTTGCGTCCTGTCAGCGCTGTTCAATCGGTTTCCATCAACATGCTTGTCGAAAGCGCAGAGGAGCTCGCATATGATCCGACATATGTTAATTGTTAGCCATTCCAGCGCAGATTAGAGCTTCGTTTCAGAACAGTTGTTTGTTCGGTAGGATCCGTGCGCTATTTATGGTAAAGGTTACTGTCGGGTGAGCGCGCATGCATACAGAGGAAGAAAGAGGGCAAGCGCGCGGCCTGCCGTTACCGCACGTTTGCGCGTGCGAGCAGGCGTAGGCTGGCCCGACCCAGTTCATGCTTTCAAAACAATGGCACTCGCAGAAACGCCGCAACTGTGTCAAAATCCTTCACGGGTCGCGATTGTTCCTCGACACGGCGCTGACACGCGTTCTTGAGGCGAGAGATGCCTTCCTGCAGGAGAAAATGACGCGCGCGTCGTCTGCCGCGACTCCCGAGTCTTTGTTTCAGAACAACAAAACATAAACCTTGCTTGGAGGAAGAGAGAGTGGACGGCACGAAAACGCGCGCGCGTAGCGGCGCTTTCTCTCGCACGCGCCAGCCAGAATAAAAATGACAAGGAAACCGTTATCTCTGAGCCGCTGTGCGCGGCGATACGTTTCGCGGGCACAAGCGCAAGCAGCGCGCGCGCGCGTTTCTGAGGTTTTCCTCACTGTGCTGCGCTTCGCTGCCTAAACTTCTCTGATCACACGCAATTTGTGGGAGCCAGCGGCTGTCATGCGACCAGTCAACATTTCTTGTTGCTATGACAACAGAGAAAGGACTCCAGTCCGGCGGTGGTGCCCTCTGGCGGCACGCAGGAACAGACTTGACGCGGAAATGACGTCACCTCGTCACGACGACGACGGGAGCCGAGCGCTGGCCGAGCATTGCCCGAGCAGGTTTCTTCTGCTACTGCCGCGGCGGCTGCGCCTACGACGAAGCGATTAGAGGAACTCCCCGCGGGCAGCCTTGGTGATTATGAGTCAGCGTGCCGCCCGGCCAGCGCATCCGTGCGTCTTGTCAACGTGCAGGTGACACGGGCCGCGCTGCTATCCGCAGGCATGCCGAGCGGCAGGCGGTAAAGGGCCGTCGTCGTCGTCCGAGCAGCGGGGAAAGTAGGCCTAGCGCCCTCCTCGTCCCTCCCGAGGCAGCAGCCGCTGCTGCTGCTGCCGCCGGTGATGCGTGATGCGTGAGTTCAAAGTCGTGGTGCTGGGCAGCGGCGGCGTGGGCAAGAGCGCCCTGACGGTGCAGTTCGTGCAGGGCGTGTTCACCGAGAAGTATGATCCGACCATCGAGGACTTCTACCGCAAGGAGATCGAAGTCGACCAGGCGCCGTGCGTGCTCGAGATCCTCGACACGGCGGGCACCGAGCAGTTCGCCTCCATGCGCGACCTGTACATCAAGAACGGCCAGGGGTTCGTGGTTGTCTACTCCATCACGAGCCACCACACGTTCCAGGACATTAAGAACATGAAGGAGCAGATCCTGCGCGTCAAGAACGCCGAGCGCGTGCCCGTGCTGCTGGTGGGCAACAAGTGCGACCTCGAGCACCAGCGCGAGGTGACGCGCGCCGAGATGGAGGCGCTCGCGCAGCTCTGGGGCTGCCCCTGCATGGAGGCCTCGGCCAAGAGCCGATGCAACGTCAACGAGATGTTTGCTGAGATCGTGCGCGAGATGAACGTGCTGCCGCCCAAGGAAAAGTACAGCTACCGCTGCTGCGCCTTGCTCTAGCAGGTGAGGAGAGCCGCTTAGGCCTGCCGTAGCACAAACGCCGGAAGTGGGAATCTCCACCCCACCCCCTCCTCGGGGTGTGTGTGCCATCGCGAGGGTCGCTCTGCAGCCACGGTTTGACAAATGCCGATTGTGACAGCGGGGCATGCAACCACCCTTTCATGAGTCTCGTCGAGTCGGCCCTTCTGTCCACAAGGCTTGGCCGCATCGCTGTCGAGGTTTTTCAAGTTGTTTTTTGGGCCACTTGGAACGTCTGGGTGCTTTGCCACATGTGCGAATTGGCAGTTTTACTGCATGTCGGGCCTTTTGTGCGGCACAAAATGTACGGCCGCTATGGGAAACCTTCAGAGGGGGGGCGGTTTTAGTTGCACAACGCGCATCATGAACTTTCGGCGTCGGAAAAATGAATTTTTCCATGGTTTTCTCACTGAAGTGGGACATTGCTCTCCGCGTTCCCTTTAAGACCGCTCCCTACAAAACATGGAGCAAAATAAATCGAGCAGGGCATTTGTTTTTGTCTCGCGTGCTTTTAGAAAGCTTTAGTGGTGTGCTATTCAGAGCTTGACAGCTGGTTCTCCACCCGTTTTCTTGGCATGGCGCACGATCCAAGCTGGTATACTTTGTCGCATCCTTTGACTTGTGCTGCTGTACATCCAGTGGGCAAAAGTGAGGCTTTAGCTGGCTCCTTCTTCCCTTGTGGAATGTAGGGCTCCGTCGTGGATAGTTTGCAGGCCCATGGGGCATGGACAGAGGCCGTGTGCAGCGTCTCACTGTTGCTCCCTTTGCTTGCAGATCAGCCCTTGGACCTTTGGAGGCAGCGAACATTGTTTTCTTTCTAATCGGAAGGAGGAGAGCCACCACTGAACTGCTATGGGACAGTCAGTGCCCACGGAGGCAGCACAAGAGAGCACTGTGTATGTGTGCGTGGTTTTAGGTGTCGTTACATTGAATGTTTTTTTCTATGGGACTCAAAAGAAGGAACAAAGATTGCCAAACAGAACAGTAGGTGCCTTCCACATTCTTAGTCCCTCTTACCTGGCCAGTTCCTCTGCCTGCTTACCACCGCCCCAACAGACATGACTTAGCAGCAAGTGCAATAAACAGAATGTTGCCCACACATGTTGGTGTACTTCTTATTGCCATGTTGGTAAGGGGCTTCAGTTAGTGGGGCAGTTGACTTGTTCAAATTGAGTGGGTGCAACAAGTTTAGCCATCAATAATCACGAAAGGTGCAGGTGTGTTTGAATCATGCACAGGTGCACAAAAATTAAACGTGCTAATTGTGTCACTCTAGCAGTGTTGTTTTTGAGGGGCTAAGAAAAGTCTTCGTTGTGTACAGTTGTAAGCAGCTGATTAGTGAAGAGGCAATGAATGGACTGTTGTGACCTTTTGCTATCGATGCCCGGAGGGCAACAAGGCTGCCTGGCTGGTAACTGCCCTCTGTGTTGCGTCGCTCATCAAAGCATTGTGTCTATTTGAAGCAGCAGTCTTGATTGGTCCAAGTTGAATGCTGTGTCATACCTTATGGTTGTGCTTGGCATGAACACACTGTCATAAAACTATTCTTAGCTCGTCCAGAGCGATATCTGGCACTGTGGTGGAGTATCATGGTAGCGTGCTAGGATTTTTTGTGGCATCTGTCAGCAATACGAGATATGGCTGCATGGATAATGTCATGGCTGCCACTTGAGGTTGCTGTGGCGGTTGGGGCATACCAAAAGTTTTTCAGCAACGCCATTGGCTAGCCTTATTGAGCGAAAATTCTCTTACCATTGGGTAGTTAGAATGGCGAATACATTATTATTATGAGCCGTGACCGCAGCGGTGGCCTAGTGGTCTGAGCATCCACCTTGTGTGCGGAAGGTGCGGGGTTCGATCCCTTTCAAAGCTTCAAAGGCCGTTGGGTACCCACCAGTGACACAATTGATACAAGCTTTCACCTGGTCTGGTGCTCAGCTCATTTGGGGTGAAATGCTCGGAAATTGGGTCTTTGACCCCACCTTGAGTAGAAAAAAAATACCTTGTGCCATGGCGATCTTTGGCCACAGATGCCCTTGCGCCATAAAAATCCATGATCGTCATCACATTATGAGCCGTGGCTAGTTGTAGTGGACAAAATGAAATTGTTCACCATGGCCAGTAGCGTTCAATCATGAACTGATCTGTGCACAGGTACCGAGTTTTATCTTTTCCACATACCTTTAGCACTATGTGTATGGTGTAATTGCACTTGCTACATAACAGATGAAATGGCAGTATCTTGTGTCTACTTCCAAAGCTAAGATATGCTGAACTGTCTTTTGCCTATGTCCAATGCCTCTGTAGAAGCAGTCTGTACAGTTTACTTTTGGTTCATGCTACATACCAGAGCAGCATCATAGCCAATTGTCTTTTCATCGGTATCTCGTGAGGTACATATTCTGAAATAACATTCCTATTACGTGCTGCAAGGAGAGCATTGTGTGGAATTTTCTTGTGCAGGCAGCTTACGTGATAGCATTAACATATTTCATATGTAAACATGCTAACACCGGTTCTGCCCAACTTTCATCTAAGAAAAAGGTGGTTTCAACGGCCTGTCACATTTCCAAGCAGCGTAGGTTGGAAACTTCATAAAAGCACCTCGTAACCCCCGAGTAGCAACATTCAGCATGTCTTTCTGTTGCAGTGCAAGTGTCAGAAGCTATTGGGACTGCTTGTAATGTTCACCAAGGTCCATGTTAGAAAATCACCCGGGCTACTACTGTGTCGTGCCTCCTTTAAACGCAAACAAATGGACCTGGTATTTTGTAGTCGCTTGGCTGCCATTTGCCTCGTCAACAGGTGCCACATGCCAATCGCTGGCTGTTGACTAAAAGGGAAAAAATTATTGGAAAGCAGGTGCTGTAGTCATTAGACTCATTACAGTGGCCATGTATGCACTACAACTGCAGGGAGATTTTTTAACCTTTATAGATTTTTATTTAAAAAACTGCGAGATATGTGCATGTGCACTGTTGAGCTGGATTGTACGGCAAGGCGGACAATATATACTTCATATGGATTATTACATCATTACCTTAAATTAACTAGGAACTTTTTATCTGATCTTAGGAGGCAAGATTATACGCAGGATTGATGGCCGTCAACATCGAAGGTGAGCCAGTTTTTAAATTTTCTTAATCTGCAATGTGGTTCGAAATATCAAAGGCCAAAAATACACATTTGAAAGCTTGTCGAGTTGGTTTTCCCACATTGGCTAAGTATAAAACTGCGTTGCTGTGCATGGTATCATCGCTGAAATCAATTTAACTTCTATGTTAAATACACCTGCGCCTCTATTTGATGCATAAGAGGTGCAAGAGACGTTTTATGTATGTGCAATGTGGAAACTCTCGTGAGGTTTCAAATGCATATTTTTGATACGATATTTTGAACCACACTGCCGATTAAGAGTAAGAAAATTTAAAAACACAGCTCACTTTTGATGTTGACTGACATCAGTTTTGTATTATAACCGTGCCTCATAAAATAAACTTTATTCTTTTTAGTTCATTAATCATTTAATTATTGATCCATATGAAGTACATAACGTCCGCCTTGTACAATCCTGCTCAACTGACCGCATCAACTTATCTCTGTCTTCAAAATAAAAGTTTGCAACCTCTGTATATGACAAATCTTGTATGACAAATCTTGCAAATGAAGTAAATACTGCCAGGTGTAAAGCTAAGTGTAACCAACTTTCCAAAGGAAGTGAAACCAATTTCGTCCCGTTTAAACCCATGTGGTCTAGTCTGCAGCTTTATCATCGTTCTGCAAAGTTAATTCAGATGAACTAGCTAACTTTTTAAATATTTGCTTCAGGAAAAGACTGCCAATCTGAAAATTGTAGAACACCTTGAAAACGTTTGCAAGAAGGTACAGTTAATTTTTTTTTTTTTACTAGTCCTAAATGGAAGTGCACAAATTTAAAAACCTACCAGCATTTCAAACTTTGCTAGTTGGTCAGTGCCATGGCCTCGCATTGCTTGTGTTTTTGGAAACTTCGACATTGGTGCTACTTCAGTGCGTCAAGAGGTTTGCTAGATTTTTAAAAATCTTATTTCCGGAATGCCGTGTCCGATAGGGCTTTGTATTGTACTGGACTTGTGATACGAGATCAGATTTTCTTCTCTTGTAGCGTGTCTCCAGCTGCTCAAATAGCACAACTCTTAAAGTGGTGGATTTTGAAATTGTGTGCTTTGTTTTAGGGCCAGCAAAAAAAAAAAAATGTTAAGTAAACAGTACCTTGTTGCAAACAAATCAGCTGGCTGTTTTTCAAGGTGGTTTACAACCTTTGAACCAACACTCTTTTTCCCATAGCCAGTGTTTAAAAAGTTAGCTAAATAAGTCTTCGCTAATTAACTTTGCCAAACAAAAAATTCTGCAGACAAGGCCACACGGCACTGAACAGTGCAGAGTTTGTCTCACTCGCATGGGGCACCTGGTATACTCAATTATTTTCTTCGAAGCACTGCTGGCAAGAGTACAAGGTCTCCAGTGCCAAGTGCCCAATGGCGTAGCTTACTGCTCTCTCTGTCCATTCCAAGAAGAGCACAGCAATCTTGCAGGCTGTGCAGATGCAAAAGGATGAATGCTGCGCGAGTGCAGTTGGATGAAAACTGTGCAACCAGCCCTGCTGTGATGCCCTATCCTGACCATTGCGAAAGGACTGTATCGCACTGGGCTGTGACATTCCATTTGACAGTAGAGTGCAGAACAAAGAGCTGTTGTCATCTGCCTCCATGGGATGTTGTGTGGCTGGAGACAACTTTGAATTCCCATAACCTTCCCATTCCTTATTCCTGGCAGTCCAGCTGTGCATGACGCAACGCTCACCCTTGCTCCATCGGGTTGTGGAAGCTACGTAGCTGGCCTGGCACAGGACAAAGCAAGATTAATGTTACTCTAGCACAATGTTAATGCTAGCACAATGGAATTTCCACAGCTGCAGCAAACATTTTTTTGCATTTTCACCCTGATGAGCAATGTCAAATCAAGCTATGCAAATGCGGAACGAGTAATGAAGACTTTATGCACTGATAGCAGTAGATGGATTTTTATTAACAGAGTGTATTTGCAGTCTGACGGATTACCAAATCTCGCTGGTTTGTGGTGTAGAAACACTTCTCGGCTCACGGTGTCGGGTCTTTTGGAGGCTCACTGCTTGATGGTTTGACACCTGTGCAGCATTGTGATGCCTTGTGAAAGAGCATGTTTTATGTGCACAGAACTTGGCATCAGAAAGGTGTGCCCGCCAGCCTTCAGGGTAATGACAGCAAACAAAGGTGTTTTGGGAACTTGACTTGAACAGTGTGTGGCTTGCACGCAACTCCTCACAGGTGCCATTGTGGTGGGTCCTGGGCTCGCACACAGTTGTAAAGGGGTTTAGTGCAGACTGCAGCTCTGGGCCATGCACTTTCGTCCAGAGGAGCTCCAGCAGTTGCAATGCACGTCTGGCAGAAGCAGGGCTGCCTGTCGCCATGCTTAGGTTGCTGAGTTGAAATTACAACAGCGGCTCTTTTCGCCTGTGTGACTACCACGCATCTACCTTTCAGCACATTTTTGCAACAGTCAATCAGGCTCATGGCTGACACTTCTAGTGTCTGCGAGACTGCAAGACACTATCATCCTGCCATGATCGCGTTATAGTTGCATCAGGCCATGAGTGGTCGGATGTTGACACTTTCCCTCCTGGACACAATGACAAACACCTGAAACCCACATTGCCTGCAATCTAACAGCAGTCGCTGTTGGCTGCACACAACAGTGGCACTAATACAAGTCAGTACGTGCTCTTGTTCAGGCTGCACAGGCCACATGACTCGGCCTGATCCTGCAGCAGTTTTCTGCACATTCTGAGGACTTCCGAGAGCTACCCAGAGTTGAAGTACCAAAAGCCTGTACTTTGTTACAATGCTGCAAAGGCTTTCTAGTTCCAGCAACATGCAGACTGCCCTGCTGCTTGTAAGTATGCACCTAAGGTGACCACATGCAGTGCCCATAGAAGCAGAATCGGTCACATAGTGTTGATAGAAGGCCACTATGCTGTAAAACTACAAACAGTCATCTGCTAATGGTGGCTGCTACTCGTAAGGCACATGCATGGTAGCAAAGCTCCACCAAATGGTACAAACAAAGCTCAGGCAGATTCCCCGTGCTACCACAGGAAGGGCACCAGCACTGCAGTTGAGCGCAGGTACTCGTGGTAAGCTGGGTCGTTGCCCCACTTGCGGAAGGCCGCCTGCTCAAGCCGAGGCACCCCAGTGATGCGAGTAATGAGCAGCAGGTCCGTCACGGGGCACAGCACGCACAGGTACTCGGTCCGGCGAAACACGGAGCTGGCCGACAGGTACAGGCCCAGCCACAGAAGGATCTCGCCAAAGTAGTTTGGGTGCCTCGACACACTCCACAATCCCGTCCTGATGAACTGGCCCTGGGACACACAGGGGAAGGGAGCACGCACAAATGGTAAAAACTGTGGTAGCCGAAGTACACCATTATTACTTGCCTGCCCCTGGTATATGGGCAAGACAGTGCAAGAGAAATGGAAAAACCAATGCGGCTCCAAGCAGTAAAACACTTCAATCCTAGAAATGCTCACTTCAATATTTGCCAATTACTTCGGTCCGAAATGCAGACGTGATGGCTGCATGATGACAGCTGACCCATGTTTCCTGTTGCATTATCTCGGCCGAGACTTTTCTAGTCATTGCATCAATTAATCTGGTGGGTAAGTGAATACTGCAAAAATTGCGCTACAAGTACTCACTATTTATGCCAAAGCAATTGAAAGTAGCAACATGGGGTGGCAGTTGATTTGAAAAGGCTGCCAGCCAGCTTCTATGCCAACAAATGAAATTCAGATCATGACAGTAGTGACTGCCTTTTTTTTGAGCAAGAGAATGTGCTCGCTATGAGCATGGCCTATTCGGACTTGGCTACCTAGTGCACATTGCCAGAATGCACGCCCTATTTTTGTGCACCCTTCTCTTGTGTAATCTATGTGCAACAAACTGACTGTCGGTGGTTTAAGAACATGTATTTCATGTAAGCATTTCAGCTCTGTGGCTCAGAAAAATAGTGATTTAGGCCTCGGCATTTAATGTGAAAGGTATAAAATGCAAAAGGTGCCCATGTGAAGTGTCGGTACACGTTAACATTTTCAGGTGCCTTTTTTGTTCCTGTCATCTATTTTTTTGCTTAAATAGTATATTCAGCTCTCAAAATGATAATTCCTTAGCTTTCCAGTGCATAGACTAAGCGGTTAATTTTCTACAGTGATGTGCAAAATTTTCTACTAAGTGCCATAACTGACAGAAATAGCAACATCAAAATGCTAGGACTTGTCAAGTAAACACCGAAGTGCGATGGAATAAATTTCAGTTTCGTAGTTACGCATTTCGCTTGAAATTAAAAGAAATTCATCTGCTCAAAAATGGCAGACGATGTGCTACTCCCCTCACTGTTTTGAGAAATATTTACTGCTTCTACTATAAAGCACGAAAAACTATCTTGCTTGCGAAATGAAGGATGCTAAATTCACCTGGAACAAATAAACCACTGCAATGTGAGCAAAATGTCAGAATAAGATGAGAGTTCGCTTTGTAAGCACCCTAAAGGGTTAAAGAACCCCAGGTTATTGAAATTAATCCAGAGCCCTCCAGTATGGGATGTTTACTCATCCTGTACTGTACCCACTGACTATTGTTAGCGTGCTAATGATGGATGCAAATGCCAATTTCAAATGCTTCCGTGCAGTTTTTGAACATGCTGTGCTATCTGCCTTAAAGCTAGAGAACTGCAGCTTAGTCTTCTTTTCAGTTTATCCTTTTTGGTGCACGGTGTCATTTTTGCACCACTGGTGAACACAGTAGAGCATAGAAGTTGAGAATGGCTGCATCCACCAACATGGCACGTGCCCCAAAATGCAGCAAATCTAATAATTCGGCTGGGTCCACATTGATTTTTTTATAGATAGCAGCAACTATGATGACACTTCCTCATAGTCAGACTTTAGTTCAGAAGGTAAACAAGGCCCAAGGAACCAGCCCAGAACATTGGTGGCAGCACTTCAGTTAGTTTATTTGTGCCCATTTTGCTTGACTTGGTGGCAGTTATGAAAAGAATATTGTATTGACATTACTGATGTATTTTGTATAACTTGTAGGCTTTACACATAATTTGAGAAGGCTTTGATACTGTCTATGCTACGAAGGGTTCGCCCGGCAGTTTTGCCCAATGGTGTGCCCAAATATAGGGCTTGAATTGATTGCTTTCTGGCTCGGAAACTGTAAAAGCTGGAACTCTGACTTTTTTTTTAGAAGTATTTACTATTGGACAGGCAGACATGTTGTATATTCTAAAGTTTCTATTTTACTAGAAGCATATCTTTGCAGGTTTAGCTCAAATTTTATCTAAATAACGTTAATTTCACTTATAAAATTTGATGTCATGAAACACTTTAACAAAGCTGCCTTTATTAAGAGAAGTATTTAAATTGGGTTCAATTTAATGTACTGCATTAAATTTGAAATTTTATAGTTCTTGGGGTAAAAAAAATGTTACGAAAACCCATAAAATATGGCTATTTTTCCCATGGTAGTGGGAGTTAAACCCCATAATTTTACAAAATAAACACAGACACAGAATTATAACAGGCCAAAAATGCCTGCATGAACCAAAATGAGTGTTGGTGGATAAAGGCAATCTTTAAGCAACAAGTGATTAATGTAGCCAATCTCATTCGACACTGAGACGAATGCCAAAAGCCCTTGGCCAAATGCCTAGTAATGGACCTAATTTAGGAGTAAGCTCGAAAGTAAAAATAAATTCTGTACACAGCCCCTCTCCCGCCCTAAAAGGAAATACCTCGTTTCTGGGATCCGTGGAGAAGGTGACCTTCTGGTGGTCAGCAGCCACCTCCAGTGTAAAGCCGACCAGCCACAGCAACCACCCGGCCAGGTCACGCATGCCCAACGGTGCATCAGCCCACTTGCTCGTGTTCAGCAGAAGGGTGGGGAACAACGTCACCAGGATTCGCAAGGCTGCACAATGTCGCTTGTGAGGTAAGCACAAGCAATGGCTGCCTGGGGCTTGCTGGTCAAACCCCTGGCAACAGGTCAATGCATCTTAAGGGACACCACAGCCAACTTAACTGCAGCCATGCGGGATCAAAAAGACTATGCTCCTGTGCTCGCCCGTGCTTGTGCTATGCGAAAGAAAACGGCTCAGCAGTCCACTACACTACTACTACACTACAGTCCATGCTGTTAGTCAAGCCAACACAACCAAGTTAAAGTAAAAAGCCACATTCTATCGCAACAAAAGCAGCCCAGAACACGCCCATCAGGGTTCTTTACAATGATGAAACGAATGTTGCCATTTGCCACATGACATACTTCATTCTTTAGCTGGCCGCCATGTAACATCAACACCTCTCATCCTCGTGGTCACTGCACTCCGGCGCCCTGTCTGACTTCTTCCGTGGGCTGCGGGTTCCTGGTCCGCGTCGCCCAGCTGAGCCTTAGTGCCAAACCAGAACCAACCTTATCATTGCTCCCCCGCCATGTCCCTCGCCCTGACCACCTGACACAACAAACTGCAGCCAACATAACTACCCACCCTTCCGATCCGACCTAAGACTCCACCCACACAAGAGCACAACACCCCCCTGGCCATGCCGTTCGGCATGTCCAAGGGCCCCTGCAGTCAGTTCCTGGCGACCTGTGGCCCGGAAGATTCATAGACCAGGATTCATTCACCCACCTCTTTCATCATGGCGGCCAGCACTTCACCACCTTGCCAATTCTGTTCTACCGCCCTCTCAAGCCCACCACCATTTTACGTGTCTCTTCGTCAGTGTCTACTTCTATTTATGATCGGGACGATCACTCGGTGGCCACGGGTCGTGTAATGGCCAGAGGAAGAAGGTGGCAGTGATATCGGCCGGAGTACTCGCGCTAGGTCAGCAGCCATTAAATAATCTCATCGCCATCAGTCATCGTGTCTCATTCTTCGGCTGGCAGCCACGCAACAAGATGGTTGTTCTCGCTTGTTCCCAAGTCATACAAGCATACCTTGCATGCTCTAGTCAGCAGTGTGTCTGGCTTGGAATCCAAAGGCTGTAGGTTCGAATCCCACCTAAAACCTAAAAGTCTTGAAAATTTTCTTTATGTGAAATCAACTACTTAAGTCATTTGCGACATGCAGCGACCTTTAATTTGCATTAAGTCATGTTTTATTAAACTTCATTCCATGTGTGACGTCACATTAACATGATCATTGTGGAGTGTTTGAAATTCCCGTGCGAGGTCATGTGGCTGTGATATCATGACCCTGTTGGCCAATCAGGATTTTTCGCTCACAGACACCAACGCCGGTTTTTCTGCAACACAGGGCCTTTATGCTATCGCGTAGGAGCTGCACTGAGTGTTTTTCTTACAAAAAATACAATTGAATTTTATGCATGACACTACGAGAACAATGTCAGGCAACCTTGAAGCAAACGGACTGCAGACTTGTGGACAATGCGTACAGTTGTGCCTGGGGTCCCACTAAGGCAGAGACTTGCCCCTGGGGTAGTGAATACCCAGGGCCACTTTATTCCACTGTCTCGTGCTCTGGCAGTGGCAGTTCCTGCGGGTTGAATCTGATTTCTGAAGTGCACCATTTAGTTCCTATTTCTTTGTCTTGAGACATGTTTCAAAATCAGAGTAATTAAAATCAGTGATAAGCACTGTATTTTCTCTTAGACAACTCGCAAAAATGCTGAACTCTGTTGCATGCAAATAGCCAAGGCATTCAGACAGTGCAACTGGTGAAAGGCAGATCTTCACCACTGGCCTGTTGCTGGCACGTCCACTAAGTGCCAATTTCCCTACGGTGCAAAAACTTGCAGCCAGCCATCAGAGTAGATATCATCTGTGCAGAGCCATCAGCACTAGCCCCAAAAATTAAAGCCTTCATCTGAGCAGCAGAAATAATGCCAAAGGACCTGCCTTGCAATGTCCACCACAGGAAGAACTTTCGCCGACGTGGTGTCGGAATCTTCTGTGCAGCTTGACTGTGCCGTAACTTGCGAGTGAACAGGTAAAGGCCAAGTCTGCAAATAAAACACACCTTGCAAGTAGCAAACAAAGACTAAATTAAGCACAAGGCAAGAACGTTTCGTCCATGAGGTGTGCTTGACCAGATGCGCAACCTATCACATTGGCTAGGCTAAACGAAAGGAGCATGCACACATCTTGTGATACTTGTGACATATGTCTATGCACTGTTCTGTACATTTCACTGAACGTGCTGCAGAAGCAATTATGCAACGGCACCAGCAACACAATACACTGTGTCTGCATCTCCATCCACACTCTTATTTCTTATGGCCAAAAAATGTCTGCGTGGAACCTGGAGTGAGTGAGTGAATAATAACTTTATTGAGTGTCCAGCAGGGTTTAGCGCAACCGGGCCTAGGTCTCCCACGAGAGGACGTCGAGATCTTGTCTCCTCACCACCTCGAGGGCCTGCTGGATAGCCCAGAGTTGGTCATTGAGGCAGGAGCTGCACAGAGCGGTGGACCACCTCGACAAGAGGGTTTCGGGATTAACACTGGTTAGGTGTGCCTTACACTCCCAAAGTATGTGTTTAAGTGTAGCTATGTCTGTCTTGCAGACCTTGCACATGCTTGTGTTATATATTTCGGGGTAGATCCTGTTGCATTGCAGTGGGTCCGGGTACATGGAACCTGGAATCTTAAATTTTTAACCTCCGTATGAGGAAAACTTCTGAACTAATAATAAGGACTATGCTTTTCAACCCACCACAGAGCTGGGTTTATTCATCAGCTGCTTGCAATTCGTTGCTGCCAGAAAGTAAAAATGCTCCCAGTTACATATGCACTTGTTCAAGTGACGTGAGCTAGCCTTTATTGAGTATTGCTGACCTCAGGATGCACGATCTAACGCAAAAAAATTACCTGAGTGCCCAAAGGACGACCAGCCAGGTATGGACCTTTTGTCGGAGGGAATGGTTGCTGCTTCCCCAATTATAGCTCAGTAGTGCCAGAAGCATGCACGTACATGATCCTAGGCAGTACATACAAAAAAAAAATGAAAGCCACTTTCAGCAACGCTATCCTGCACTGTGATGCATGTCCATGGAAATGAAAACAGGCTATTGACAAGGTTTTTTGTCTTGCTGCTTAATACATTAGAGATAACAAATACAATATAGGATAAAGCATCTGAGAACACATCGGGTTAGATATGAAGAATTCTCCTGAGCACAAGACAGATCAGACCAGCACACATGTAAAGAATGGAGTCAATGCCTGCAGCAAAATGACAATGCCTAACTGAAAAGTTATAACTACAACGTGCACACAAGCATATATATGCAACGTATGCACATAAAATATAGCTGCTAGCTAGCAGCTGCTTTAATATGTTGCATTATAAACAACAAAATTCTACAATGACAGACTGTGCTTTTTACAGAACTGGGAAAAGGAGTTTTTGTTTTCCAGTTATATTTACATTATTTATTTCCACATACTGTAAAAAATAAACTAGAAATGTATTACAAATAATAAGACAAGAAAATAAACTGAACAGCCAAACCAAAAAATAAAAACCAACCGCGAAATCAAAACAATTAAGATGTGCGCAGAATAATCTCCAGGTACAGAGGAATCAAGCAGAGACTTCCAGCAATGACATGAACTTATCTAGTGGAAACGCATGGCGTTTCCGGCTAAAGAGCCCTATGATTCAACTGCACTAGAGAAGAAACTACCTAAATATGTTATTAGGGCATAAATTGGAGTCAAGTTGAGCGCATGTGATGTCCGCTGGTTAAGAGTTGGTGGGGCGAAAGTTAACTGTTATTTGAAAGACGGCAGGTTGAGTTGATACTGCAATGAATAAAATTTGATGGCACTTCTCAAAGGAGCGAAGGTTCAAAAAGCGAGGGCTGAGAATGGTAAGAATTCACGGTCATTTCGCAAAAGATGAGCTTACGAAGGCTTTCGCAGCATAACTTTTTCAGTACAGCTTCGTATGAAGCTGCCCTGTTTCGAAACTCGGGAAATCACACCTTGAAATTTGCGTGCCTATATTAATCAGCTACTATTAAGTTCAAGCCATAGCGACACAACTTGTGTTTCTTTAATGTAACAGCGCAATATACAAACTAAACAATGTTCGCGGCATTCAGCTACGCTTCAACAGCCCACCAGCTGAACTAGCAACAAGTAAGCGAACTGTATTTCGCTGATCTAATCTAATTTCACTTCCGTTAAGAAAAAAAAAAAAATCTCGTTTGGCGCAGCACAGATGTCCCAATAGGCGGCATTCTAACTGGCACTTCCTTCGCTTTGGCGTTAAATGAAAGAGGAAGTGTTTGCATTTACCAACAAGTTCGAAGAGAAGCTCGGTCCGAAGCACCGCGGAGATCACGAAGAAACCCCACTGAATTCCGATGTTGATGAGCGCACAGCTGATCAAAATGTTACTGCGCATTGCCGTCCCAGGCAGGACTCAGGCAGACCCAGAGTTCCAGCGACCCAGCACCGTCGCACGCAACACGTTTCCTTCACGAACTCAGAAATGCTCGGCCAAAGGGGCGAAACCACACCGCGCCGAAACAAAAATTTCGCGTACCGTCAAAACAAAAATAAAAAATAATCCTAGGCTTGATGTCGGTGACCTTTTCTCTTTACTTTCCGCTACTCGGTACAGATGAATATTTGCTTTAACAAAAAAAAAAACACTTACCCTTATATTATACCTCAATTTTGAAATATAAAAATTTGTTAAAGTGATAGCGGTATTAAAAGATGTGTGAAGTTTTACGAATGGTGTACATTAATGTGTCGCTTCGATTTGGCTGCACTAGCTGCACTGTGGTCCACCAGTGCAAGAAGTGCAGCACTTTTGCATTCGTGTGCCTGTGCAGCGCGGGACTGCTACACTTTCTTTTGGTAGAGTTCACTCTACTTCTAGCGTACATTGGCCAAAATGGCCAATACATTAGATAGGGTAACGCGGGTAACGTCATTAAGGAAGGAAAGACAAAAGTTGACTGCATGTTAACGATATTAACTCTATGACCTGAAGTGACGCTGCACGCTCGCGGCCGCTCGCGGCAGTCACAGAAGTGCACAACTTATGCAGCGAGTTCAGCCAAATCCATAGAGGCCAAATTGAAGAGGTGCATAGAGGGGCGTGCGGACGTTGGCTTCACTTTTCCTTCTCGGCGGCGGCTGGGTTTCGATGGAGGCGAAACGCTAAGGCGCCCGTGTGATGTGCGATGTCAGTGCACGTTAAAGATCCCCAGGTGGTCGAAATTATTCCGGAGCCCTCCACTACGGCACCTCTTTCATCCTTTATTCTTTCACTTCAGTTCAGGTGTCCGTCGATATGTGAGACAGATACGTATACCGCGCCGTTTCCTTTCCCCAAAAAAACAATTTTATTATGTAAATACTGTATTTATCACCTCTCCCTATACTTTTTCTTACTGTACCCTCACCTCTTTCATTTCACTTCTTCCATTGCCTCCTCTAGAAAGATGCCTGCGGCGTCGCTCGCTCACCTATTGTAGCCGCCATGCCCTAAGTTGCGGACGGTTGTTAAGAGATGGCGCTAGCTACTTCCCTATCTGCGCCAATGCGAGAGGCTTGTCAGGGTGGTGAGGTGCCGCGGCGGTAGCATCCAGTAGCCGGCATTGGCGGCGCTGCTCTAGCTGCTCGACAAGCGCGGCGCGACCCGTCTGTTCAATTGTATTTGAGCGAAGTCGTTGTGTTCTGGCCACTTGCAATGAAATTTTAGTTTTTTGCACGTATCGCAGTTGTTGCAGTCAATGTAGTTAGCGTTCACAAGTAACGTAACAAGACGCCCTCAGAAAATATTTTATTTTGACAGATTTGCCTAGCCCTGGAATGTCGCTTACGCAGCATGATGCGAGTCACACGTTAAACTTCATTTAAAGAGGGATTAAGTAGCCTATGAGAGAGTAAAATAAATTTATTTGCGACTTTTTACTTTCAGCTCTGCGTGCTTTTGTTTTCGTTTGCTTAAACAGTCGAAAACGCGCGGAAGGCGCCGTCTGGCGCAGAGACATCGTCTGCTACGATAGCAAAGCTATTACCGGGGCCAGTTGGTTGATCATTATGCGAAGGAATGCACTAAAAGCGGCACAAGAAGAGAACACAACGCGTGTGTCGTGTGTGTGTTGTGTTCTCTTCTTGTGCCGCTTTTAGTGCATTCCTTCGCATAAAGTCTGCCACAGCGCGGGCGCGCCACGACCGCACGGTGATGTGCGCATGCGCGCATATGTTGCAAGCGGCCGCCACAAGGATCGCTAGCTGCTACCTTAAGTGGTAGTAGACGAGGAAGGAGAAAGAAAGAGCATTAAACGACAGGTTAAAAACGTCGAAGGTAAAAATTGGATAGATTCAATGGAAAAGAAGCATAGTGTAGAACTATATCGATGCTGGAAAAGGCAGATCAGGAAGGAAATGTTTTATGATAACTCAAGAGGCAGTGCCCTACTCTTTGAAGCTAGGTCAGGGTGTCTTAGAACGCGCAGCTACAGAAAAAAAAATTTAACGAAGATGACACATGTGCTGTGCGTGGCAAATCTGTAGAAACAATAGAACACCTCATCCTTAAATGCGATGGTATCCATCCCGATGTCGATGCAGGCACAGTCACTCTTCATGAGGCTTTAAGGTTTATAATAATAATAATAATAATAATAATAATAATAATAATAATTGGTTTTTGGGGAAAGGAAATGGCGCAGTATCTGTCTCATATATCGTTGGACACCTGAACCGCGCCGTAAGGAAGGGATAAAGGAGGGAGTGAAAGAAGAAAGGAAGAAGAGGTGCCGTAGTGGAGGGCTCCGGAATAATTTCGACCACCTGGGGATCTTTAACGTGCACTGACATCGCACAGCACACGGGCGCCTTAGCGTTTTTCCTCTATAAAAACGCTGCCGCCGCGGTCGGGTTCGAACCCGGGAACTCCGGATCAGTAGTCGAGTGCCCTCTTTAAGGTTTAGAGATAACAATAGTCATGTAAATAAATCTGCGGTGGAAATTAGCAAAAAGCGATTGGAGGATTGGTGGTACTAAAGCAGAGAGGTGACATAAGTTTTAAAGAGTAGGAAGACGTTTTTTTAAAGGAAATGGCGAATTGTATTAACAACTTACAGCGGAGTAAACAAAAATAAAGGAAAAAACTGAGCATAGTGGCAACAACCACTGTCCCGTTTCAAAGGGGGTGCTCCTACCTTCCATCCATCCATCCATTGGAAAGGAGAAAAAAAGGAAAGGTAAGGACACAGGATTTTGGCGCACACGGCAGGCATCTTCCTAGAGGAGGCGATGCTTCTTCAAACTGCCTGCTATCCTTTATTTCCGCTGCCCCAACTCAGGAGTTGCCGCCGTAGTGATGGCAGATGCCGAGGTTAGCAATAATCTTTTGTTTTACCTTCCTTTTTGTTTTGATTTTACATTACTACTACTTACCACCATACGTAGAGAGTCGATTCAGCTAATTTCCGGTAGCTTCAGTAGTAAGTGATTTTATTAAAATAATAATAAAAAGGAAGGACAAATTTTTTGCTAGCCCCGGCATCTACCATTTGATACTGAAGCACCTGAGCTCCTGAGCTGGGGCAGCGGAAAATAAAGGGTAGCTGGCAGAATGGAGAAATGAAATGAAAGAGATGAGGGGACAGGAGGAGAGGATAGGGGAAGAGGTAATATACACAACCTATTTACGCAATAAGAAATGGGTGCAGGTTGCGCGCGTGATTAGTTTATGATGGAGCACGGTAGCTTCGCTTTCGGGCGTGCTTTCGGGCGCGTGTGCTGTGCGATGTCAGTGTAGGTTAAAGATCCCCAGGTGGTCGAAATTATTCCGGAGTCGTCCACTATGGCACCTCTTTCTTCCTTTCTTCTTCACTCCCTCCTTTATCCCTTCCCTTACGGCGCGGTTCAGGCGTCCGCCGATATGCGAGACAGATACTGCGCCTTTTCTCTCCCTAAAAAACAATTTTTTCACTTCCGGGCGTCCGATGCGCCCACCAGCCCCCAAACCCAAGTGGAGATCAGTGGCAGACACTGGAAAAATTTTTGGAGCCAGACCATGCACTGAGTGCAACCATGACTGCGAGGGGAGTGAGGTACATTCTAGTTGAGGCGCTGATAGAGAGGTATGACATTGATCTAGCGCAGGTGATTGCGAAGCCTGTAGTCAAGCTAGGGTGGCTAGTCAAGCCAAAGAACATTGGCCGACTCAGTGCCGTTCTAGCGACTGATCGGCGTCCGTCGTGATTCAGGGGAATTCGTTCGTCTTCTTTGGAACCCGCTGCGCTGGAGTGACGCAGCAAATTCACTGCAAATGGTGCAGTCAACGATGAATATTACTTCAGCAGGTAAGATGCGATGGAGTTATGGCTGCAGGCTTTGATATTTCATGTCTGAGCACAACTTCATGCACAGAAACGGACTCGCCGAGCTGCTTGTTCGGGAGCTTGTCGCTAGTTCTCTTAACACAACACATTTCGACATTACTATGGAGTGTTCATTGATAAAAAGCAGGCACGCTGACCTTGCTTGAGTATTTTATGATCGGTGATCGTCCGATAGCGTTATGGAACGCCACGGAATATATGTTCTTGGCACGCGACAAAAGAGCTTGGATCTCTCTCATTTCAGCGGGAATAATTTCCCTGCTTGAAGAGAACCAGACGGAGCTGAAAGTGTTTGCCTTGAAGAAACTGGACAACATCGTGGACGAGTTCTGGGCCGAGATATCCGAAGCAATCGAGAAGATGTAATGACTTGCTTTTTTAACCCAGTGCGTATAGCAAAAGCTTACTTTGTTGCTATTTTCAGTGAAGTCCTCTACGAAGACAATGGATTTCCAGAAAGGCAGCTGGCCGCACTTGTTGCTTCTAAGGTTCGTTGTGACATCCTGCGCCAGCCAAGAGTCGTGCTTAATGATCTTGGTTCCTCAGGTATACTACCATCTCGGTTCGTTTGAAGACTCCCTCACCTATGCCCTGGGTGCGAATGACCTCTTCGATGTGACCGCGTCGTCGGAGTACGTTCAGACCATCATATGTACGTAGAATTTTCTTTCCAGTTTTGCAGCCGTCTTTAGAGCTTTGCTGTGCATTATCAGCCAACTGTATTTAGTTTTGCATTCAGAGTGCATCATTTTGTGTGCAAGCTGATTGGCTTGAATGGTGGGACTGGATATAATGGCCAAATATAGGCTAAGGATGGGCAGACCTTTTTAAGTGTGTATTAGTCACGTAGCAGTGGTCAAGGATCAGCCCAGAGATTTAAGCCTACAGGCTGTGTTGAGATCAAAATTGTGCGAACCACCTGGCTGGTAATAGTTCCTACCTGCACTCATTGCAGGAGGCAAATATTGGAGAGTTTTGGTTTGGTTTATTTTTTATGGGGGCTTAACGTCCGAAAGCAGCTCAGGCTATGAGGGACGGCGTAGCAAAGGGCTGCGAAAATTTCGACCGCCTGGGGTTCTTTAACGTGCACTGACATCACACAGTACACGGGAATTTCGGCTCTATCGAAATACGATTGCTATGGCTGGGATCGAACCCGCGCCTTTCGGGTCAGCAGCCGAGCGCCATATACCACTGAGCCACCTCGGCGGCTTATATTGGAGAGTTTCAGCATAAGGGAAACATGCTAATGTGGACGTACACCGGATCGCCTGGGCGCCTCCTGTGTGTGTGGAGTGACCTGGCAAGTCGATCTAGTCTGGCACGTGTCTACACTAGTATGTCTTCACTATGCTGAAATCTGTTACTTGCTGGAATGTGGGTGAGAATATATCCGTGAAGGTTCTGTGACTGTGAGTAAAAAATTCCTTCTAAAAGAATATTTATTTTTCTTCTCAGGCAAAAACATTCAATAGGAGATGCATTGCCCATATTAGCATGGTACTTGTTGCACTTCTAAACAGCAGACACCTGAGATGTGCCTCTTGTGTTTGCAGCCAAGTCCATCGACCACTACATAAAGCTACGCAAGCAGCCTGAGGTCAGTGAGCCCGTGGATGAGCGCCTGGAGGCCATCGTGAACCGCATGTTCCAGCGCTGCTTTGATGACAAGCAGTACCGACAGGCTGTGGGCATTGCCCTGGAGACGCATCGCATGGACATGTTTGAGAAAGCCATCGTGTCCTCAGTAAGTGCTGTTAAAGTATGGCCTATGCAGGGTAAAGTATTGCATACGCTTTGCCTTGCCTTTTGGTACGTGTGGAAATAGCTGTAATGCCAAGTGGCTGTGCTCAAAGACATGGCTATGCCGTGAGCATTGGTGTTGCTTTTTGACCTGTTCCCACAAAGGCACTGGCGGTTCAGAAACGACCCACATTTTCGTTGCTCCAGTTTCATTACACATCTGTCATGCATGATTAATATACACATGGGTGCACCGCATCCCTTCTAGTCTTCTACTGTGTTGACTCAACATTCCAGTATCCCTAGCATGCATCTGCTGGTCTGGTCTAGTGAGTTGCAAGCACAACAGAGATGCTCCCAACACCATGCTTCGTCATATTGTCAAGTATGTGAACTGAGCTAAGAAAAAGAGACTGGGTGGTAAACAAGGTGAGTTTTAATATACCAGGTGTTTTGGGAAGGTGGTCGCTAATATTTAAAAATAGGGTTTTTGAGGTAAAGAGAAGCTTTTTGTGGCATAGTAATAGTGTTGGCAGACATCAAAAAACAGTTGAATCATGTTAACTATTAAAGTGAATAAATTCTTATTTTTTAACTTTCTAACTATGACTGATGGGCACCTGATTGCAATTACAAATTTATAGCTGGTCATTAGTAATAGCCATCTCGGGTTTTAGAATCTCGAAAACACAATTACACTCGGCGCTGTGTCTAAAAAAAATTTGGCTGTTTCAACTAGTTACGTGCACTGCAGGGGTTGCTTTAGGTCTCTTCGATTTGGCTGCACTTTCCGCACCAGTTCAAGGAGTGCAGCACTTTCGCATTCGTTTTGCCAGTGCAGCGCGTGCCCGCTGCGCTTCCGTCTTTGTTTTGCAAAAGTGCCAGACTAGTGCAGCATGAGTTCTTGGCTAACTTGCACTCTCCCTAGTGGAAGTGCAGGTGTAGTGCAGCAATATGGCGGCGCCCATGTGTAGATAGGAGGAGCGAAGAAGATATGGCAGTGGTCTCTAAATTAAACTATATCAGTTCTTTCTTGAAATGAGGAGGTGAAGAAGTGTTCATGGCGTCATAATTTTAAACCTAAGCAGCCAAGTCGAGCCTGAAGGGCGGCATTTCAGCGCATATTCGTAAATCGTCTCCGTGTATACATGCAACAACGCTTTTTTCCAACGAAACGACTATTTCCTGGGGCTGGTTCATGGCGACACTACCTTGGCATTTCTTGCTTGAAAAATACTTAACGTAGTTAGGGATATTGGCACCCGTTGATGTCGGCGGCACGCAGTTGGCTGTAATTTGATAGTGACGCCAAGGCTAGCAGACGACCAGGCCTGCACTCGACCATTCATTTTGGAAGCAGCTATTGCCAAGCTGCACTTGAACTGACGCTGCACGCTGGTGGCACTGCCGCGGAACTCCACGGAACTAATGCAGTGAGTGCAGCCAAATCAAAGAAACCTTTTGCCTGCATGCTTTTCGGAAGCTCATGTATTTTGGCAAGACGTAGCCAAAATTTGTTGAGCCACAGCGGTGAGGTTAATCGCGTTTTCGAAATTCTCAAAGCCAATATGACTATTGCTAATGGCTGGCTACAAATATCTAATTGCAATCAGGTGCCCCTCGGTAATAGTTAAAAGTTGACTATTAGAATTTAATTAATCTCTTTACCAGTTAACATGATTCTCCTGTTTTTTGACGTCTGCCAACACTGGTATTTAAATGCTGTAAAAAGCTGCTGTTTACCTCAAAAACACTATTTTTAAAAACCTTGCCTGAAACACCTGGTATGTGGGGCCCTTGGCTTTTATTTATTTTGGATTTCGGGGAGTAAAAATTGGGAGCTGGTATTTTTAAGCTTATATTTAGATACAGATTGGGTTACTCAATGAAAACTACCTTTATTCAGAGTTTTTTTCCGGACTTCTTTCTGCTCGAAAAAATACACCCATCACTATGCATACGGTGCACTGTGGCATCCGGACAGGAACATTCAGCGATTTGCAAGTCCTGCCACTCATTTTTATATGTCAGCTAAAAGCGGGGATTTTTATAAACAGGGTTCGATTTCATATATTTTTTATTAATATGTTGTAACAGGGTGTTGTAAAAAAGAAAATGTGCACCTTCTTTACAACATTGCTAGTATGGCCCGGCACTTCTTATGCCAGAATTTGCTTGCATTTATATGGTATACCGGGATTCGCACATAGTGGCTACACATGGCCAGAAATACTCTGGATTTTGCCTGCCTTTATGCTGGTATTGAGTGAATATCGCGTTTTTGTGGACCTTTTTTAGAAAAATATTTCGCTTCCACCTCCCTCCTCATGCTGTAGTGAGAATAGCAATCAATGCAAATTAAATGTATGGCAAAACTGATTCCTGCAGCTGCAAGCACTGAGCAAGCAAAGCAGAACAAAATGTTCAAGCCTTATGACTGTCTTGCACATCAAGCATGTGCTGTAGGGCGGGGGAGGGTATGTCTATGTCAACTGAAGATGTGAGGCGCCATCAGCTCTCTGTCCCAATTTTGCTCTACTAACCACTAGCCTTTTACAAGGTAAAAAGAGGTTTCAGAGCAATAACTGTATGACTTATGCTCTCTGGAAGTTTGTATCACGTATGTCGTCTCAGTGGTCGCCCCACTAATGAGTGAGGAGGGACATAGAGGAGAATGTGTGAGGTTGGGCTAAGGCAGCACAAGCATGTGGTGATGGTGCAAGCATTTGCTACAGGGGCACCCTAGTGGCATTTAATAGGCGCAGCTCAGCCACTGCCAATCCGACCCTCGGCCTCGCTAACGTGGCAGTTGCAGTGAATGCAGTCATGCTGACCGCTCAGGAGTCATCGTAAAGGCACTCCAGAGACCCCTTCACAGGAAGCATTCTAGTGCCTCCACAAGGAGCTCCCTCCACGCAAACGTGAAAGCAGCTCTGAAGGGTGTTCCGCAGCAGTTACCAGGTTGGGCCCAGAGGAGTCCCCACAGCTGTTGCTGCACAACTTCCTACGTTTAACGTCTAGGGCTGTGCTCACGGAGAGCAGAAATAGCTTCATATCTGAGAACCGTAAGATGTCAGTTATTATAGGTGTTAACTTCCTGTGCTCAATTTATCCCTAATCTAACACTGTCCTTTTATAGTAGTAGTGCAAACAGGTCAGCCCTGTCGAATTCCTGATAATTATTAAAGATGCCTACTTTTGAGTTTTAAACACCTATATTTTGAGGAGGGGGTGGGGAGGGGAGGAAGGCTGAATGCCTGCCTTTTTGGGTTTAGTTTAATGCCTAGATTTCTGTTCTCTATTCGTCACCCACTGCTAGAAATATACTATTGAGACAACATGCCCCCACTCGTAACATATGTCGGATAGGACAGCTGTCATCATAGAGGCTAAGATGCTAGACAGCTTGCCACCTCAAATAAAACGCCTGAAAAATTTTATGTGCAGCAAGAAGAATTTTCAGCACCTTTGTATCAAAGATCCCATTCTACCTGCTGTATGCATCCAATGCATCATCATAATAAACCAGAAAAATGAATTCGCCGCAGTGCTCTTGTGTTCACGTATGATGTTTACTTAATGTATGTGTCATTTTTCCTCATTGAGGTAGTCACATTTGCTTACGTTACATATTTTTAGTTATTGCAACAGGCATTCATAAGTAATTATTGCATATTTTCAAGCATGTTTAATGAAGTGCCTGTGAAGTAGCTGGCATGACTGTACTTGCGTTTTGGACCCATGACTGAGATAGCTGCATGACTGTACTTGCGTTTTGTACCCATGACTGGCCTATGCCTGCACGTCCAGCCAGTGTTGGACATGTTGTATTTTCTTCAAAAATAAATTGAATTTTTGGATGGCAGGTACTTGTTCTTTGGTGCTGTCATTTGTGTGTGCATTGTGTACCTGGAGGAAGCAGATGGTTTCACAGCTTAGTTGTGCGGTCTGCTTGCAGAAAGAAGTCCCGGCCATGCTGGCCTACAGCACCAACGTGGCCATGACACTGGTCCAGAACCGGGCCTTCCAGGATGAGGTTTTGCGTACACTTGTTCGACTGTACAAGAACCTTGCCACGCCAGACTATGTCAACATGTGCCAGGTACCGTTTTGAAATTATATACTGGGTGTAACCAGCAGTGTATCGTTATTGCATGATTATCTGCCACAATAATTTATTGGTTCCGGCGTTCATCTGCTGAGCCAAAGCTTGCGGAATCAAATCCTGGCCACAGCGGCCATGTTTCAATGAAGACAAGATGCGTAATGCCCGGGCGCTGTGCGATGCCTGTGTGCATTAAGGAACCCCAGATAGTCGCAGTTATTCTGGAGCCCTGCTCCACTGTGTCGCTCAAAGCTTCTGCACAAGAATTCTATATTGAAGTTATCTTATGATGCCTTTGCATAGGACATATGCACCTTGCATACAATTTCATCCTCATGAAATAAAGAAAGCCTCTTTGTGAGCAATGTGGTAAAGTGGTCACAGAAAACCACGGTTCTATTTTTATGCAGAAGCCTTGAGAAACTAAAAAGTATTTCACAGTATATTTAGCAGCAAATACACTCATAGGAGAGAATGCAGTTGTAGACCTATTGTGAGTTAGGTTCCTAAAAAGGAAATATAAACAAACTGTAGCACTTCGGAAAACAGTATAGTCATTCAGCACAACAAGCAGTAATTCTTTTCAACCCTGTGTTTGGAACATGATAGCTCAAGTTGCTGCACACACATGCACGTGCAAAGGCATGCAGGCATGCATTCTCTCTCTTTCTCTCCTGTCACTGTTTTGTGCTGAATTTCAAACACAAGGCTTGCAGTGGCGCCTGGATTAATTCTTTTTTGCTATATTTGGAAGGAGGGCAGATGGTGACTTGTCATTGTGAGAGTAGTGCCTTCTGTGGCTTACTGCTGCAGTGTCTGCTATTGGCCGTGGCCTCTGGTTTGCCACTCAATGCTGGACGAGTCCTCTTCCCTAGCTGGCATTGCAGTGGTCCCACCACTGGGTCTGCATTTCCAAGTGAAGCAGATGGCAATGGTGTTTGTCTGTGCTTTTTGCACCTTGCTGTTTCTTAGATAAGCTTGACCTTCGAGCCTGTTCTAGCTACAGTGGAACACCGATTACGCATTCCCCATTCATGCGACGACCTGCATTTTAACGACGAATTGGCGTGGGCCCGGCGAATTTCTCATAAGGATAATGCATTGAAAGCCTTGGCTATATGACGGAAAAATATGCACGCCCCGTTTCATATGATGGTCGGCGAGAACTGACCGGAGTGAGAGGCGCTGCTGGCGAAGCACTTGGCAGACGTGACGCCATCCAAGTTGGTTAAAGATTATAATCAAGACAGACGCGCACGCAATGATACGATTGAGCGCACAACGGCCTGTAATGACAGTTCTGCAGACGGCTCGGCCTCAGACTCGCCTCATGTGACCCTCAGCCATCCATTCTAGGCTGCTTGCTTGGCCTGTTTTTCTGTGCGCTTCGCTGACGAAGGCCTCGCGACACCTAGCAAGCCAAAAGCGAGCGGCTCGCTGTCACCTGGCGGGCCGCACATCGCTACAGAAAGCATGCCACCAGCGACCATCGTTTCTTTTTTCTTTATGATGTGAATTCTTAGTACAGACACTGCTGCCTGCTGCTGTGGAGTGACAGCAGCTCTAGAGAAAATGAACAGAAATACATGTCGCAGGGATGGTCGTACTGTGCTTCGCAAAATGCCGTCGAATGGTCGGAGCAGTCATATATTTCAGATGAATCGTCCAAGTCATAGTTTTTAAGGTGCATGTGACGTCTACTTAATGTGCAGGGATGGGATCTCTTGTGCCTTGCCTAAACCCGCCTCTTCGACACCGAAAAGCCGGGCTGCGTCCGGTCTTAGCACTAATTCTCGCAGAATGAAAACAGATGCTTTTACAACGCGCGGGGAAAAGAAATTCAGTAACTTTTTGAAAGCCAGAGTAGCGAACGCGTTTATTACATGAATCTCACTTGTGCGAGATTTTTGATTATACGATGGTTTCGCTCAGTCCCTTTAAAAATTGTATAATCGACTTTCTACTGTATTTGTTGTGTGTGCGGCTAGCGTCATTTGTCAGGGGATGGATGATGACTGAAGTGCGATACCTGTGCAGTGCCTCATCTTCCTGGACGATGCACAGTCAGTGGCAGACGTGCTGCTGCGGCTTCTGGATAGCAGTGGGGTGAGTGGCGTCCTTCCTCCTGGCTGGTTGTGAAGGGCTGACTCTTTGAGTTTGGGGAGGCTGCCAGTCAGGTTGCAGCGGTGGCCTTGTTCCTGTTCTGCAGGAGTCCACACTGATGGCATACCAGATTGCGTTCGACCTGTACGAGAGTGCCACCCAGCAGTTCCTGACACGGGTGCTGCAGGCGCTACGCACCCTTGGAGGAGGAACAGGCGGAGCAGGCGGAGGAGGAGGGCAAGTTTCTCACCTTGCCATGTTTACTTAGTGCTGGATAACTCTGGATAACTTGAACAAATTTTTGATTGTCTCCGATATATTGAGATTTGATCCCTGTTACAATATGCAGCATTTTTTTCCTGCAGGGCTACGGTGTTGCTAAATGTTTCATAGCATGCTGGTGAGAAGTGCTGTTCACACCCATTCTGGTCTTGTGAGGGCTTATGCTTTCAACAGAAAAGGAGAAAAACTGAGGAGAAAAAAAATGCATTGTGCATTCATATTAGCTTCATCAAGGATGTGCACTAGATAAACAGTAATTGTGCCATAGAATGATCGTTTGCTAGAAGCAGCCTGTCGTTCCAGGATATGCATGGTAGACACCTCTCTAGTCAGCTGGATATGCCGGTGTGGTGTGGCTGAGCGCGTCTTTGTGTGGCTGCAGGGCAGCAGCAGCAACAGCAGCAGAAACAACAACAGCAGTAGTGGAGTCAGCAGACACACCCGCTGAGGCACCGGCAGCCACTGAAGATGCCACGTGAGTCGCCTTCCTCTCTGTTGTCTGTTAACCACTAGGGTGAAAAGAAGGAGACATGTACGCTGACCACTGCTTCCTGAGCAGGGGAAGAGTTCCTTGGGTTGCACAGGACAGTTGTAACTGTGCCAATGAATTCGTAATGTGCACTAGCAGACATTGTCAGTTGGCTTTTTTTGTCCTCTTTTTCTCAGCTCATAATTGAGGAAACTGTTGTGGTTCCTTGCCTTTCTCTTCGGTTGCTGTTTGTCCTTGCTTGAACTACTCTGCAGCACAGGCTAAGAGAAGCATGAGTGCTGACTTGAGACACGTGAGAAAGCTGCAGAATCTGTTCACCACTCTGTTCTAACCTGCCTTCTGGCAAAAATCTTCCTGTCCTCTTTGCCCCCTTGACTAAATTTTTGGTGCTGCAGTATTGGGGTATTGGGGCCCATATTCTAACTTTGTGGCAATGTCAGAGATGCTTTGACTTGATGGAGGTTAGCCCTCTCCACATTTGCAACATGGAAAGTGAGCGCGCCAAGATGGGAAGTCTGAGGTGGTGAAAAAGTTAAGGAGGCATAGTTTGCTAACGGTCCCATGGAAAACACTTAGCTGTTGATTACTTTCATAATTTGGCAGCCGTGTTGAACAGAGCTTTGGAGCTGTAGATAAATTTTTGTTTACACATTATAACAAGTAGTAGGGTAAGGGTTTACAAGGTAAGTAGGGGTGTGCAAATATTAAAATTTTTGAGTACGAATCGAATACAAATTTATGAAGAAGAGATGCGTGCAGATATCGAATCAAATATTTGTTGTGAAAAAAAGCGTTTTATAAAAAGATAAATAGGTAGACTTTTTCTTATTTGCAGCAATAAATAAATTATGTGCAGTAACAATTCAAGCACGGTTTTATGTGTGTACGACGTGGTCACAGAGAATGTCAGTGGAGCCATTAAAGTACATGCTGACATCAGGAGTTTTTTTTTTTTTTTGTGAAATGGAATGGTCATTTTAGACTATTGGAATTTTTGAATGTGTGAGAGTAAAGTAATTGGCCACCTTATCTTTCCAAGTTCAGTTTTCATTTGCAAAATTAAAGCTGAAGCCTTCTTCTAAAATTGTTCATTGTAGAGGGGAAATAATTCCTGTACTTTGCGTGGTGTGTTGGCAGGAAATGGGAATTGTTGTAATGGAAATTTCACTGCAGTGGCGTTCATTGCACTAAGGTTATAGTAGTCTTTTTGCGAGCTGCTAATGCTCTAGCTTTAGGTCGCAGTTAATGACCATCCGAAGGGGACTGATTCAGAACTAGAGCTCTGTGCTCTGAAAGAACATATTTGCGGCTACCTCAGCTGCTCTTGAAAGCCCCGACTCAGTGGCCCTTTTGCCTTGCAGCCCCGCGAGTGGACATGCCAGCCAGGTGGACAAGTTGGCCACCATCCTAAGTGGGGAGGTGACCATAGGGCTGCACCTACAGTTCCTCATCCGTAGCAACCACACAGACCTGCTCATCCTCAAGCAGACCAAGGTGGGCTGCAAGTACTTTGCACATGTAACTCAGGGCTGTTATGCTAGTTTTGTACCAGGGCACCTGCCGGAATACAGAGGAACGTCATTATGGTGACTGTTTGAGGGTATAAAAGAATTAGTGCCAAACTGTTGTGTTGCACGCTCTACTTTCATTTGGAGTATTGTTAACGCCCAGCCTTCTGCACTACAGACATTTTGCGTTACCGTAAAAACCGGACTATAGGTCGGACCGGAATATAGGTCGACCCCCTAACTAATCAATTCTAAAAATGAAAAAGATCTTTTTTCAATGGGAAAAGTACCGAAAGACATCCTTACTTTGAAACAAATGCGACTCGAGAGGTTGGACAATGGTGACAATATTTAATTTCATTTAAATGCTGCTTGTATGTACACCCGGCAAATTTTTTAACAATATCGCGCACCAATCGGCCCGCGTGTTTGTTACGGGCACAGGCAAGTACGGCGCCGTAGAGCAAAGCCCTCCTCTTCATGAATCGCCGCAACCAGGATGGCGAGCCTTTGAGTTGCGCCCTCGTGAGTCTAGAGGCACGCGCGATCTCTGCCGCTTTCACGCGGATGCATTCGGCAGTCACAGGCAGCGATCTTGCTCGCAGCGCAACGTTTCCTTCCTATTCTCGATACACTACGATCTGCCCACGAAATGTTTTCTTCTGGTTGCTGCAAGTTGTAATACGCAGCTTCTGCCTCCGCCAGTACTGAATGCTCTTTTCGGATACTCCAAATTCGCGCTGTACCGCCAGGTTCCCGTGAGCTTCCTCGTACTCAATCGTGTTTTTCTTGAAGGCGACGGTAAATTGCCGTTAGCTTCCGCTTTGCATCTACTGAAACGCAAAATGGCGGCACTGCTGCTGATGGCGATGGTGATGGTGGCTGCTGACTTCAGCCACCCATTGTTGCAAGACTTCCGTATTTTTTCCGCCAATGACCGGTATATAAGACGGGGGTCGACTTTTCACCATGGTTTTTTGAAAAAAAGTTCGACCTATATTCCGGTTTTTATGGTAGTCTACGTTCTGTGTCTCAGCTGTGGTAGACTTTGGGACAGACTTGAAGAGACTATGAAAATTTATTCATCTTATCAGAAGTGCTTGAAAAAAGGGTGTGTGTTCCAGAGGGGTTGTCACTTAAGAATTACATGCCTTGCATTGAGAAGGTGGTCGCAAAAGAAAGAGCACAGCATTATTGTAGTCGCTGGCTGCTTTTTTCGGTTTTCGCAGGACCCAGAATAATAGAGTAGTCAGAAAAATTTGTGAACGTAAAAAAAAAAATCACTTGGTTAAAAAAGCCAGCATGAAAAATCATGAATTTCGCTATTTCCCATGTTATGCTTGCGAGCAGTAATATTTGTTTGAGCCAGAGCCACACTTTCGTTATGTCTACACTGCACTTGTCTTCGCCACACCTCATGTCATTGATGTGGAGTTGTGCTACACGACCGCGAGTCATACCGCAAACCATGCCATGGACTAATCCTGTGCTGGGGCATCACAACACATGGTGCCCTATGTGTGAGGAGACGGCGGCGTCTGTTTTCTGTTGTTTTAACAGTAACGATCATGAGGACTGATAGAGGGAACTCGTGGGAAGCAAACAGCCGAAGCGAGTGCCTCCAGCTGCCCTACCCCCTTTACCATAGGTAGCAGCGGCATCTGAGCCACAGCGGATGCAGCCGCTTTCTCATTATCAACACAGTCACGCGCCGAGTATCGAGCGTCTTCTTTGTAAGCCACTACAAGAGGAGTGTGCCATTAACTCGAGTGGCATCAGTGAGGTGCAGAAATCTCCAAGGCTATCCCAGCCACTCCGTTTGATTGTGTCCATTTGAATTGAAGATGGCATCTGCCATAGCAGATGGCTGTAGAGGCTCCCCTTTTAATGGTTGTGATGTTTGCTCGCGTCTGTGTTCTGCCGAAAAATCGAACTTTCGGACCTCACAGAATCTTGCTCGCATCCATTTTGTTCAGAAAATCCAACTTTTGGACTCCACAAAACCCAAAATGCTAGTTGTGAATATGTACATGTTTCTATGAGATAGTGATGGTGTGATAGTGATAGTGGTAAACTTTTTTTTCAGTCAAAATTTTTTGCATTTGCTGTTGATACATCTTATACTGGTTCTCACATTGTTTGCTATATTCAGGAATTGATCTCATTTATCTTTGCAGTAGTCTGCTATACAGTGAAAGCTCGTTGCTTCGAACTCCAAGGGACTGAAAAATGTTCTAATCATCCGAAAGTTCGAATTATCGAATGACCCCGAAAAAGCTTTCAAGAACAGCTTCCATCATGGTAGATTTATTTGGTAAATCACTAGGCAATGATCGCCTGATTTTGACATTAGAGCGGAGAGGCAATGGTTGTTTTTCACGTTTCCATCATTGCCTTACTGTGTTCATACTGTCGGGAACATCGAAGCTGAATTGCTGCAAAAACGGACCTCTTGGATTCTTCACGGTGAGACTCGGCGAAGCTCCACTGCTACCGCATCATGCCCATCATAAGCGGCACTGTCCCGTGTAGCTTCACTGCATGAACAGCGAATGGCGCGTGATGAGCACCAGTTTCGCCGCACTGGAAGACGGACTACGCGGGTGGAAGCAAAGGAAGCGGCAAGAAAAAGAAATTGCAAAGAAAACATCAGTGAAGCGGCAATCTGCGTCCAAAACGGTGACCAGTTGGGTTAGGTTGGATGGCGTATGCTGGCGCGAAGCTCAGAAAAGAGTAATCAAAACTAGGCGGTTCTTGGAGATGGGGCCGCCCCGTCCGCTCGGGGTCACGCCTGCCGTTGCTTGCACCTCAGAATTGCGTGGGAGTCTCTTTAGCATGGCCCCTCAGGTTTTGAGTAAGGATATTGCGACAATTTCTTGCTGCGCCGGTCATACCTGGATGCAGCCGCCTTCAGAGCCTGTGCGAGACCAGTAGCGTCTATGGCCAGGACCGGGAGTTTGAATTATCTGGATTTTTGAATTAACGGGGGTCGAATTAGTGAGCTTTTACTGTACTATTAATGCTTGCAAAATGTGTGCTGTATGGGATATGATTAGGGGTGCTGTTTTCTGCATTGCAAGGCATCAGAATCTCAAATCATGTAGCTTTAGCATAGCTTTGTTTCCTGGCTTGACTTTGCAGCCACTGGTTGACCCATTTGTTATCCCCATTATCGTCTCAGTGTTTCTCACCACTGCTGCACTACTACTGGGCAACCCCTGTGCAGTGTTGACTAAGGTGCATGCTGTTGCAGGATGCTGTGCGGAATTCAGTCTGCCACACGGCCACAGTGATTGCAAACTCCCTGATGCACTGTGGCACCACCAGCGACCTCTTCCTAAGGTGGGTTTCCGTTTATTCATGTGACTGGAATTCCTAGTCCTGAAAATGCAAGCTCTCAGTTTTTAATGTACTCATAATTTGTGCATCTTAATAATGAATGGCACAGTTCACCATGAGCCTTATGGGATGAATTGTGAGAAAAGAACACAGAGTAGACTGACCGATTTATCAACACATTCTGGCCATGTAAATCAGATAGTAATGTAAAACTTCCTGGAGTGCCAAGACATCCTCTGGGCATTTGTGCAGTGCTCTTGTGCCACCTGGTAGCTCGTATTCTCCAGGAAATCCAAAGCGGTGTTTCTCAGGTTTTTGCCAATGCTGCCACTTTCCAAACCAAATGAATGAGCACAGTGGCGATCTGATCACGTAACCAAGCAGCATCACCCATGCTCTTGCTCTGTAAATTGTTTGTAGGTCCAAGCAAGTTTCAGGCGCTGGACAAAGTAGGAAGCTTCGAAGTAATGGTATCTGCACTCTGGTCTTATCAGTTCATTTAGTTAACTTAAAATTTTAATTTCTGCATACACATGAATGTAGCACAACCACAATAGTTACATAAGGTCACTTTTTCTGGCTCAAAACAGGAAAACATGATTGAATTGTTCTATTATAATGTGGACGGCGACTTTTCACCTCAATTATCTGTGAAAGAAACGCGGTATAAGAGAGTAATAATGGTAAATATATGTGATATGGATAGGATAGCCATGCCACTTTTGCCATTTTGATGCAAATGCGTTTTTCTGAACCTTGCTGCTATATGCTCATGTGAAGGGCTGCACCCCCAACTTGAAATTAGAAAAAGAAGTAATAATAAAGTCAGCCAAAAGAATTGCTTCATGCCCGCATAATTTCGCCCACTTGGTATGTTAAACTAGGAGCTGATAAACGGTACCTGCCCGCGACACTCTGTATGCGTCGTCCTGTGTGCTGGACTCCGGCTGGAATTGTGAATATGCAGCGCCTCTGTGCTGCTAACTCGTCTTGTGTGCTCGGTGTTCACACCACAAAGGACAAAACATTATGCTATGCAAGAAAACTAGTTTCCTTCCGTCGATAAGCGTCAGGCTTGGGCGATAAGTGCTATAGTAGTGCGCCGTTCGCCCTGTGTCGCTAGGCCTAGCACACTTCGCATCAAAGCCGCAGTGAAAATGCTTTGAATGTAGTCACGGTTTACTATAAAAGATCTAACTTTGTTACAGTTTACCATTACACAATAATTTCACATTAAAATGAACATATATTTGATTTCCACGAGGCCTTTGACTGTAAACTGTGTGGAAAACCAGGCCAGGCGAATGCCACCTCACACTGGCAGCCGCAGGTCACATGCATGATGCACCACTACGAACTTTTGGCCAAGGCATCATTACTGTCAGTCGAGCAGCAGGTCTTCAAAGGATCTTGATCTTAACTTGGAATCACGTGATGTTTTCCAGTAAACTGGCTTAGCAACCTCTCTTACATTGTGTGGTTAATTTGCTCCGGTCATCAGGCATGCGTCCTGTTGTACATAATTTCAGTGCATTATCTATTTGAAGGATTTGCCAGGACTGCACTAATTCGTCATAAAATTCATGTAGCAGTATGAAAAAGGGACGCATAATCGGTGCTCCACTGTAGTTTCAAAAATTTTTACGAAAAAAATGCTGGTCCCGTGTAAGGGCTGCACCCCATCAAAACCATTGAAAAAAAAAAGTGCTGCCCTTTCATGAGTATATGTGATATTAGCCAAAAGGCAAATTTTGCTGAGTATGTTATGGCTTTTTGATTCTTGTCCTGAAAGAACTCAACAGGCTCATGTGGTGCTGCAAGCTATTCTACAAAAAGTCTAAAATAAAAGTAAAAAGACAACATGCAATCCTCTTCCTGTCATTCTCTGCAGTGTCACTTTCCCCATCTCTGCCATCTCTGTAGATCATGTCATCGCTTAGCTGCTGTCATTGGCTGTATTGCTTTGGCAAAACAGGAAGAATCTTAAGGGCACAGGGTAAGCCCTATACTTCCCATGCATTTTAGGCCATGTTGAGGTACATGTTTCTCACTAACTAATAACAGTAGCCTAATAATACATATATCATTGTTTGCCAAATTTTGTGCTCTTTTTACTGAACTAGAATATTTGAAATGTGTTGAAAATTCGATTTTTAATAAAATTTTTTCCGGTAGTACACAAATCTGGCCTTTCTTTGCGCATTTCAAAATTCATAACAGAATAACTGCTCAGTGAAATTGCTTAATTCTAGTTCAGTAGCTGGCAACACTTATGTAGGTGATTGCAAAAAAAAATCAGCCGTCTGTCTTGAAAGGCATTGGAAATAATGGTACCTTTGTAAGAAAAAACACTGTTTTGAGATAATAGAGCGTAAAGAGAAGAAAGATGTGAAAAACCATTTTTTATTCGCAGAAACGCCTCCATAGTAATTGGTTTAATAGCCCCCTGCTTCGTAGTCACTGTCGCCGTCATTTTTTCGGTTTTCGGATTGTCGTTTTGACTGTCGGGCCTCTTTTGTAAGCTGTCGTGTTGCTCGGTCCGCAAAGTACATGCGCTTATGGTCAGCTTCCCTCAGCCACTTGATGGTGTTGTTCCTTGGGTTCAATCCACACGCCTTCAAAACGTTGGCCCGTGCGATGCTACCATCATTAAATGAAAGAACAGCATCCAGTGTTGCCATCCGTAGGGTCCGAAGCCTAACAAACACATTCTTTGGCGCGCGTTCCCAAACAACATGGTTGAACGACTCATTTGCATTTTGAGTTCGCCCATGCAGGCACTTCTCTAGGAGCTCAGCCTTCGATAGCTCCCTATAAATGGGTTTGATAGCCTCCAAGACAGATGCAGGTAAACTCTCCTTGTGGAAAAATGGCTTGCCCTCTGACTGACTTCTGTTGAAGGCACACCACGTATCAGGTCCCTTTGGGCAAAGTCCATGGCATGGGTCATCGTCTGTGGCCGATAAGTGGAAGAAGGTTGCCCAAACGGCCTTTCGCATTTCATCCAGGTTTCCTGCATTTTTTCTGATGGCCAAACCATAGTACGTCTGGAGCTTGTCTATTACTGCATCAGTCAGTCGGCCTCGGCCCGAGAGGCTCTTTCCATCAGAGAGTTTTCCTGCTTTGTTTCCTTTTTTTAGCCTTCGTAACCTTGTGCCCATCCTTTTTTGCACGTGCCCTATGCACTCAACCTTGGATATTTCAACGGAATCACCATATGGCATTTGTGCCTTCACAGCCATAAAAGCCTTGCTGTCACCATCCCCAAGGTATTTGACGTATCGAACGCCGTGAAGCTCTTCACTCCTGCCGAAAATTTTCAGTGCTCCTGCGACTTCCATTCCACCGCTGGTGCCTTGGTAGTTGCTTTGGCACACCTCTCTATGAAGGGGGTCACTGTTTGTACCCTTGATGCTGCACTTTGGACAACGTTTAGACAAAACCTCCACATCCAGCACTTTCCCAGAGTCTACACTGGTCGCAGAGACTATGCCGTTATTAGAAGTATGGCCTCGCTTCTGCCAGCTTCCATCAAGAGCAACTGCGATGTCTTTATCCCCCTCATTCAGCTGCACAGCCTCGTCAGCTGCCCTTTTCATCGACTCCTGAGCAGCAGCTTCGATGTGACCTAGAAGCTCTTGATTGTATTTCGCAAACTTTGTCGGCGGCTTAGGAAGGTTTAGCATAGCACAGAGTATATTTCCTGCAGCCATTCCCTTACCACTGGACCTCAAGGCATACACTAACCTGAGGTTGGCTTCATAGAGGCCAGAAGTAGTTTTCTTCGACGTCTCAAATCGTTGTGCGGCACTACACACTTCACAGTTCAAACTGTAAACGCTTGCAACACCTACCCGTTTTGTCACAATTTCGATGAGCTCAACACTTCCACCGCACTCTCTGCACACACAAATCTGTGTAATTGCGGCACAAATGCCGTCCATGTCCATTAAGGCATATTGGCTGCTGCTCTGTAGCACATCCTCTTCCTGGAAGCACAAAGAAAATCTTGAAAGCTTCGATGTCGAGGAGCTGGCGCGTTCGGCGTTCGGGATCTCATTCGGTCGTGGACATCCTTTTGCTTTTTCACGATGAGCGTAACGGTTGCCGTGAAATTCACACCTGACGAAGGCCTTCTTTGCCCTGGGCATCTCAACTTATCAGCAGCAACCAACACCGGCGCAATTTACAATACTGATCGAAAGGGATAGCACTCGGACGCAGCTGCATGAAGGTTGCAGAAACGTGGAAAAAACGTGCAAAGCGTCTCAGGATTGTCTTGGCTAAAAAAGAGGAGCTGTACAATAGTTGCCAGACAATTTTTTATATGTAGCTGATTTTAGACAAGTTTTGAAATCAGGTGGTGGACTTTTTGGTTGAAAAAATTGACGTTAATCCTGAAAGGGGGCGTGGCCGCTCACTACTTGGTTTCGGAAAAACCGTTTTTCAGCCGTAAATATGGCTTTCTGAGGAAAGTGCGATCATGGAACATGTGTAGAAAGAATTGAACTTCTAAAATTCCAAAAGAAAAAAAAAACGATTTTTTTTCTAATTTTACCTTACCCTGTGCCCTTAAAACTTGCTGAACACCCTTCTTGCTAACCTAAGTGGCACTGCTCCGGGAGATGTCCCTGCTAATCTTCAGGCGAGGCATCTCATGGCAGCACAGATGGTGCAAGGCCATCATCCCCCTTTGTCCCTTGCTCTCTCTGTTTTGTAGCGATAGCTACATTACAGTAGCATTTCGAGCCTTCAGCGTGGCACCGCCACGCTGTGGCTGCGCCGCCACACTGTCACCTGGTTGGTCACGTGGTGCGGAGCAACTGCAGGCGGCGCGGCGCCGTGGCTGATCACGTGGTTCATCATGTGGTTGGTCACGTGACCAAGTTCCACTCGGCCAGCTGTAGCTGTCGAGTCACTCCAGGTTTAACCAGAGCTAAACCACCACCAATTTTTTTAAATGACCGTCCTAATCGGTTGCATTTGCGTTCCTTGCCCTAGAGTTTCTCACTTTCCACTTATCCCCACCGTCCTCAGTCTGCTTGGTTGTTGTTGCCCTGGGAAATGGACTGTGCTCTTGCCTGGCTTCACAGCTGGGAGCGGATGTGGCATGCATTAGACAGAATCCTCTGAAGTACAGTCTCTGTACAGAGCTTATGTTGAAGAATAATTGAAGAAGCGATGCATAGACATTCTTTGTGTAAAATTTACACAGAATTTCTAGAGATCATTGTTCGTCTATTCAGGGGAGATGGCATTGGCTGCCAACTGATTTCATTCTGTGTGGAAAGCACAAATTTATAGTCAAAGTCATTCATTGCGTTGTGCACAAACCGTGTTCGTTTGCACATGCTGTGATGGCTTCAGCTATAAATTTACGCTTTCCTTGCAGAATGATATTAGTGGGCAGTTAGTGGCCATTTTAGTGCTATTATTTTTGGGCTGTTCTTAAAAGATCTTAACTGTGCTCTAGACACCCACATTGCTTACACTTATGTCTGATCTGTGGAGCCTAACTCTGTCCTTGTGGCACTGAGTGTGCTTGCCAAAGTAGCAGTGTGCATGGATGTGAAACCTCATGTCAAGGACACAAAGGCCACCCAAGATGCCAAGAGTTTATGCAAAGAGTTGGGGGTGTTCATATATTGCGACCAGTATGCAGTGGACCACTCATTGATGTCATTTTGTGCAAGCAACACGGTCTCTTCACTGCAAGCCATTAACAGACTAGGCTATATAAGGTGCTTGTGTCAGGTGTTGGTTTCTGTTCTGTTTGTAAAGGAGGCTTGTGGGTCATGCACTAGGACTTTGTTAAATTGAAACCCGTGTGAAAAAGAAGTGCATAGTTTCTAACGAAGTAGTATTTTTAAGTTGTCTAAAATTTTTAAACCACAAGTGCCATTAGGTTAAGGTTATCGAGGTGCTTAGCGCTGAGGCTCTACTAGTTGTGTTACTATGAAATAGCAGTCTAAAATAACAGTGCTTGCTTGACTTGTAGTCATCTTCTATGTGTGTCGTTCTTCCTTTGCACTGTTAGTTCATATTGTATAGCCAATTTTCCCGGCTGTCTGTGCTCTTGAAGTGCAGATGTCTCTTGAGGGGTGCATTGAGGGTGTGGTCTGATGCAGGGACAACCTGGAGTGGTTGGCACGTGCCACAAACTGGGCCAAGTTCACAGCCACTGCCAGCCTGGGCGTCATACACAAGGTGAAGAGCTGTTCTGAGATTGCACTCTTCTTCCCTAGGTGCAGACTCAGTAAATGGTTTTTTGGCCTTTGTACAGTAGCATCTGTGAAAATAACTAGTGACGAATCATTTTGAGTGCTTGGAGGATGTCAAAGCATGTGGGCACAGGTTCAGTTAAACCTTCGTCACACTTTACTTGAATGGTGTCCTGGCTGTCTGCAACATCAGCGATGATGTACTCACCCGCAAGCTTTCCCTTGGTCCCAATGTCATTGTCATTGAGGTCAAACATCTGTCTCTCACATGTCATTGTGGGCAGACTCCTTCCTGTCACATCACAAATGGCACTAGAAAATGCAACAACTGGTTCAACAGATCATCAAGATCAGTGAAGGCTTTGTTGAGCTTGCCAGATGAAGAATTTCCAGATGAGTTTCCAGATGAAGAATTTGCCAGATGAAGGTTGAAGGCTGTTCTGGATGGCTTCATTTTTGGTGTCATTCCATGTTTCATTCAACACAGAAAGAGCATCTAGCAAATCAAGACTGTTGAGAACTAAACCATCCTCTTGCCTTCTGCATAGTCATGAGGCCAGAAACAGGAACGTTCCATGATTGAGCATCAAGATGTCACTTGTACACAGCCATCGTAGCATCTTCATGTGCATAGCTTTGTGTACACATCTGGTGCTGTGAAGACTGGCCTCTTCTCCACATTAGCCTTAGGGCTAATCAGCCATGTTCTTTAGAATGCAGTAAAACCTCGCTACGTAATTTGGACTTCAAGAGAGTGGGAAAAGTGTTCAAATTATCCGAATGTCGAATTATCAAATGCCCCCTTCTCTAAACTGCCAAAAACCGTTCGCATGAAAGTAAAATTCATTTAGTGAAAACCTGGGGGGCAATCGCCATCTCTTTTTAGATTTAAAACCGCGTGGAAATGCTGATTTTTCGCAGTTCCGTCAAATGCTTTAATTTCTGCACGCTATCGAGAGTGTTGGAAGCAGAACTACTTCATAATGGTGAGGGTCTTCGCAGCATCTCTCAGTGTGTGATGCAGTAGCGCTGGAGCTTCTTTTCATATGGCGTCGCTCGTGACGAGGCTTCACTGCACAAATGATGAGCAGCTTGAGTGGACTGCAAAGTTTCAGCATGCTGCAGAACAGAAATGCCACGTTGACGGAAGTGAAGGAGGCGCAGATCAGCGCCGGAGCGGCAAGACGCTTTCCTTCGAAAAACAAAAGGTCAGCAACCAGGCAAACATTTTTCTAAACTGCGTGCAGCTATAGGCTCCACTGGCTGGCTGGCTGGCTAAGATGCGGAGTTGATGGCCACTGTCGCCAAGGGCTGGCAGTTAAGCTTTGAAAACGAAACTATGCTGCCTATCAACGATGGCCTACCAATCTTCAATGCGCCTGTATTTGCGCGCATGTCAGAGGGGCGCAGGAAACAATGTAATATGCAGGTCGGGCTTGACGCCGAACATCTGGGCGATCTGTGCTTGTCATACCTCGACATGACGCCACTTCCAGGGCCCGTGCGAATTAACCAATGTCAGCATCTGGACGTCTGAATAAACGAGCTTCTGACGCCATAGACTTGCATGGTCGTTTGGCAGGGCTCCGGCGACAGTACAAATTATCCGAATTTCAGAATTAACGGCAGTCGAATTAACAAGGTTTTACTTTACTTGGTTAATTAATTGTAGCAGGCAATCGTAGCAGGGGGTGGCAGAATGGTAGGTGGGCGGAAGAAGTTTGCTGGCATGCAGTGGGCGCAGCTGGCAAAAGACAGAGTTAATTGGAGAGACATGGGAGAGTCCTTTGCCCTGTAGCGGGCGCAGTCAGACTGATGATGATTAGTGCTTAGCATGCTCTTGGGATGTTGTTTGTTGCAGCGACTTTGGATTTCTTCTTGCATCTTTAAATCTGCTTGATAATGTGCAGCTTCGCATTTCCTCCATTAGTTCCTCCATTTATCACAGTTGCTAACTGCTTGACCCACTGACCCAGCTGATGCCAAAACACCAAAAATGCCTGATCTGGTTGGTTGCTAAATATCCTCCACCTATGTGATGCGGAATACGCATGATAATTGGTCGACACACTACGCAACACTCAGAGCCATCCTCGAAAATTAACTTCCACAGGTAGGTTGAGGGGAAGCCAGCTTCTAAAATTGACCAGCATGGTTCAAAGTTCAGCCTATTAGGTGTGATTGCCAACTTTTGTGCAATGTAATTGTACTTTCTGTGATGCGTTCGCATTGTAGCTTCACAGTTAAGCCGCCTCAACGGCTCAGTGGTTATGGTGCTCAGCTGCTGACCCAAAATACGAGAGTTCGATCCCGGCCGCGTTTTTGATGCATTTCAATAGAGGCGAAATGCTGCAGGCCCGTGTGCTGTGTGATGTCAGTGCACGTTAATGAACTCCAGATGGCTGAACTTATCCGGAGCTCTCCAATATGGTGTCCCTCAAAGCCTGAGGGGCTTTGGGATGTTAAACCGCACAAACCTAATCTTCACAGTTTTGTTCAGAAATTGCCCTTTATAATAGATAACTTCATCAATTCAATTTTTGTATAAATCAGGTTCAACTGTGACTCTAGATGTGTATTAAAGGTAATGAATAGAAAAAGAAAACTTGTATCAGCGGTGATTTATTTTGAGGACTGAATGAACCAGACTGTGCATATAAGAATTTTGATGATCATTTGAGGTTGCTAAATTACACATGCTATGTTGCTGCCAAGTCAGGTTTGTGCATTTAAACTTTACGATTATCTTTCCTGAACCTTGTCATAGCATATATCATGAAGGTGAAGGCTAGGCCCCTCCAGGTGTCCTGGGACAAATTTTTTGTTGACTGTGTATGGTGTGCAGGGTCACGAGAAGGAGGCACTTCACCTGATGTCGTCATACCTGCCGAAAGAATCAGGCCCTGGAAGTGGCTACACAGAGGGTGGTGGGCTGTATGCACTGGGCCTGATCCATGCGAACCACGGGACTGCAATCACCGACTACCTGCTGTCACAGCTCAGGGATGCTACTAACGAGGTTTGTCTCATGGGCACGGCTGTGAACAGCTTGAAGAGAAGGCATTTGGTCAGACACTCTTCCACATTATAATCTATGGTTGACAGGAATGTGATAACAGTATTGCACAGTAAGTGTTTGAACTTTTAAAAGAATAGCTTGTCTTAGGGCCTCAGAATTTAGAAAAAAAAGACTTCCAACCAACTGTATGGATATGCTGCAAACATCTGCGTGCATCTGCTTGGAAGGACCCTCTCATTAGCTTTATCAGCAGTTCTTGAAAAGACACTTAACAAAGCAGTGCTGACTGAATCATGTTAAGTATATGTATTGCACACCAAAACAGTGTGCTTTGTGGCATGTTTGGCTTCACGTGTGAGTGCTATTGGTATTGAGCTCATAGGGGAGATAGACCAATGAACTTAAAGGCAGCGTTGATGACTCGGCTGCCCATATCAACATCAGTTTTCGCCAAGCAGAAACTGGAATGCTGCTTATTAATTGATGATCCTGCCCTACTCGAGATTCAGCAGCGTCAGTTTAGGAAACAATATGTTGATGCACATAATCTGAAATTAACTGGGCCACATGCTGTTCAGAGTCATAAATTTGGAAACTGCGATGGATAGCTGCTTCAACATATAGTCTCTGGCCAAAGTTTCAACATCTCTGCACTTTCGGCGTTGACTATGTTTTGCAGACAGGCACAAAAGATTTTCAGCATGGTGCATGCCAGTGATGCTGCCATTTGGGCAGATGCTTTAACCTTGTGCTCAGTAAGGAGGGAGAGCGGTGCTCTTTAAATGGTAAGTATGTGGGAACCCAGTTTGGATTGAATATTCAGCAAATATGTTCGCTTGAAAGGAGGGAGGGCAGGGGATTCGATGTTACTGGGACCTAAGTGGGCGTGTATACTAATGGGGCTCTATTGTATTGAAATAATGTTGCTTGTGGCTCTGAGCTTGCTTTCGCCTTGCTTGTGCTGTCAGTAAGTTAATGACGCTAGTACTGTAGCATTATTTAGAATTGCCATAAAAGTAAGCCTTGTGAAACACAATAAAGTTAGGCCTTGAATGTTTATGGCTCGAGGGCACTTACCTAACAACCTGGCAGTTGAGTTCTTTGCCATAGGAGGTTTTGCATTGACGGCTGTGGGAGAAAAAGTGCCATTGTTGTATATTGTGACTGCGTTGATGGAATGTGTCCCCCAGCTGAGATGGGGACCGGCAAAGAGTCTGGCAGATTCATCAAAGGTTAGCTCAACTTCAGTGACGTGTCACTGGTAGATGCAGCTGTTTTCCTGCATTGCAGCACTCGAAGCCATGCCCTTTTCATCACCAATCGCTGTTGGTATGGCTTAGACTTTTTTGGGGGTCTTTGCAGATTGTACGTCACGGAGGATGCCTAGGCCTTGGTCTTGCTGCGATGAGCACGCACAGAGAAGGTGAGAAAGCTCATGTGTGTGCTGTAGTGTTGCTTTTTTTTTTTTCACTTGATATTTTTGATAATTGCTTACTTTTTTGTTGTTTCAAGTGGTCATAGAGGCACCACCTAATGAAAATAGTGCTTGGTGCTGAAAACTTAAAAACTTGATAGGCAAGCTTCTTTTGGGAGAATACTTTACTTGGAAGCTTGACTTGCAAGGTGTTTATCTGCGTTATCATGTGCATATCACTCATGTCTCATCTAGTAGGCTTTCCAAAAGCTAGTAAACGTGAGGGACCATTTGTCTGATAACTTGTATCAAGCAGATAAGTAAAAGATCTCATCCTCATGACTACCACTGGAGTACTACTGGTCACGGCTGCTACTAGAAAATGCAAGCCTGAACACATTGTGACAACTGCATCAGTGCACAAAAGACAGTCGCCTCTGGCATACTTTCTCCTTTTTCTCCTTCATGTTATATTCATGCATTATATTTGTGCAAATGCGATACTGCTTTTGAAAGCCACCAGTGTCTCGAGTCTACCTGTAGAAATGTGTGAGCACACTGTTGCCAGAGCCGCAGCTTCACATGCTAGCTTGCTTTAACGGATGGGGTAGCAGGCATGTCAAGGCATCGGCAGTACTTAGTGCTTACCTGGTTCTACCTTTCAAAAGAATTTAGACGATTTAACTGATCAAATTCCAATTATTCTGTCATTCCTACTGATGCCTACAAACAATTTTATCATAAAATATAATGTGGCTCCTAACACGTTGTTCCTTGAGAAATGCTAAAAATCGCAGTTTTTTTTTGTGGAATGGCAGGAAATTATAGGGGCCTTGCTCATTACTGTATTATTTTGCTGGCTGAAAAAATAAAAATTACTGGGGGGCTCTAAAGACATTATGTGCGAGTAATGCGAAAGCATTGTAATTCTATTCCAGTTCTATTCTAATTCTGTTCTATTTATATTTGTTGTTGGTGCAGTTGTAAGTACTAGTACTGACTATTACTAGTTAACATTTCGTATGTTCCTGCCTTTGACGACATCACATTGTTTTGGCCAATTATGAGTTTTGTAACGCACCACTTTCTGGGTGATGCCAGGTTTTTGTGTCTACGAGTCATCTAATGCTTTCACATTAAATATTTCTTAGTTACCATGTCCTCCGAACATGTTATGCTTAGCATGTTTTGTGTTGTTTTCAGACATCTACGACCAGCTCAAGCACACCCTTTACCAGGATGATGCAGTGGCTGGAGAGGCTGCAGGCATTGCCATGGGCCTGGTCATGCTGGGCTCCAACTCTGGCTCCACCCTGGACGACATGGTCGCCGTGAGTGGCTTTTTGTTCTACAGTACGCCCCAACACAGCAGAAAGTGGGCCCACCCGTTTCTTTCCTTTTGTTTTGTTTAATGCTTGAATGGCTTGTATTGTGAGCATCACTGTGAAGGCGATCACTTTCGTGCTGGCCGACCAAAACCAATGAAATATTTGCCCGGTTTGACAATTCCTCATACTCTGAATAAAATTTGGTGGTGGCAGGTACAGGAAGGAATAAGCAGGGTATTCTCTTTAATTTTGTTTCGCTTTCTTGCAGATATGAGCTGTTGTAAAGCACTTTGTCGAAGTAGGTGTGATCTAAAATGATCACCTTCATTGTAACATTGTGACAAACTGCGTGAACTAGGCCTCTCCCCTGCCTGAGTATGAAAGAGCAGGCTCTGCAAGGCGGTGGCTTGGTAAGAATTGTGCTGCAATGGTTATCATGCTCTGAGAAATAAGAACCACAGCATTCTACTATTCAGGTATTGAAATAAGGAGCTGAACTTCGGTTCAATTTAATGACGCAAATAACCACTTGCAGCATATTCCAATTGGCGATCCAGAGCATTGCTCAGAATCTGCAAGGGCTTGCTAAATCTGCCATGATGGTGGGGATTTCATATTAACGGTTTCATATTAAACCAGGGCAATCCGCCATGGAGCGAGTAGGATCTGATCCTTGAATTGAAATCGCCCATTGAAGCATGATTAAGAAACATGCTCCAAATTGCTGAATGGATTGTGCCGTTAGTGTCACTTTTCTATACTGTGTTTACTTTTTTTAAATTTGACCCACATGGGACCATGGGCCTAGTGCAGGTCAGCCAGCCAAAGGTTACGTTACAATTATGACTCAGCTTGTTCACACATGAAAATATGGCGGTTTCTGTATGTACAGCACATGGTGTCTGCCAGAATATTGTCTTTGCTGGGTGCTGACGAGCGACAGCTTGTGGTAATTGAGAGCCCCCACTGACACTACATACGACATTGACACATAGACAACGTTCCACGCTATGTAGCCAAATTTTTTAATCACGAAATAGTAGTTACTGTTGTAAAATCCGTGTGTGAAAATCTCTGGCAGTGTGGCCTATGCCGAAAACAGCTGGCAGGTGCTATCCGTCCTTCCACTTTTGACTAAGAGTCACAGGATTGGATTTATGGGCTATGGGTCACTCTTGGTTGTGGGGGGGGGGGGACCTCATTTGCACCACCTATTTTTCCTTTTTTTTTTTCATCAATAAATGGGGTTCAGCGTGGTATTTGTAAGATTTTTGCTTGGCAAGGAGGAGGCGTCAGTTCCGCCTCCCCCGACAAATTTGCCCTGAGGAGCCGTGCAGCTGTGCTGGTTTGATGGTTTGGTGGCATGCTGTTTTCAGCTACGTAGTGCAAAATCTCAATCCGAAGAAATTCATGATCAGTGCGTGCAGCTCGGGTGGTACCGTATATATGTAGAGCTTACTAGCACGGTTCAATGTAAAGTGAGTGATATCTCGTCACTTTCTGGGGTTTGTTTAAGGCATGCTTAAATCCTTTATTACCCTGTGTGAAATAGAGTGCATATTTATATTTTAAGGGCAGAGGGAGTATAGGGAAATGCAAGAAGTGTTGACAACACATTGTGTTGCTGCAGCCACCGCAGTGGCTCAGTGGTTATGGTGCTCGGCTGCTGACCTGAAATACGCGGGTTTGATCCTGGCTGCGGTAGTCGTATTTTGATGGAGGTGAAATGCTAGAGACCTGTGTGCTGTACGATGCCAGTGTATGTTAAAGAACCCCAGGTGGTGGAGATTATCTGGAGCCCTCCACTGCGGTGTCCCTTATAGCCTGAGTCGCTTTGGGACCTCATGGTCTCATGGACCAAACATTGTGTCGCTTCACTCCGCATCCATCTAGTGCGATTCACGCCTAACTCGGGAAGCCTTGCAGAAACCTTGAAGTGCCTGCGAGACATGACAATGCTGGCTCAAGTGGAGGATTTTTCTTGCTTTGTGTCGCATATGTGCAACATATATTTTCCACATATGTGTATCGTTGGTCACATACGTATGTGTCGCATATGTGTAGTTGGATGCCCGTGCTGTAGAAGTTTTAATGTGCTGTCTAGTGATGCTGGACAGTGGCTCTGGTGATGAGTGTGGTGGCCCTGTGTGTGCAGTATGCCCAGGAGACACAGCACGAGAAGATTCTGCGGGGCCTGTCCGTGGGCATTGCACTGGTGCTGTATGGACGTCTGGAGGAGGCCGACCCACTCATAGACACCCTGGCCAGGGACAAGGTATGGCCTTTGCTCCACGAGCACTTGGCTGGGGCCACTTCTTCAGCACATGCACAGAACTGAGCGTACAGCAGCCTCGGGGACGATAGATGACCTTATGCGCAGCAATGCCCTATAATTTATTGGAGAATCAGGAGAAGTTAGTGTTCCCTTGCTCCTTCATAATTTAACTACTATGAGCTCAAGAAGAGCTTCAATTGATTTTTTTTGCCGCACAGCTGCTGTTAATGATCCTATCTGTAATCAGGAAGAAGAAATGGGCATCAGCAGTACAGTAAAACCTCGGTAATTCTAACTCGGATATTTCGAAGATTTTTCTGTAGTCATGCAATTTCTAATGTAAATTTGACCAGATAATTCCAAGCGGCAACGCACACCAGCCCGGTTAATTTGAAGATCTGAGGTGCTGTGCGAGGATGTTCTATCCAGATTTTGCCGCTTGCTGATAACCCGACGGCCCCTCAGAGACGTGCAGTGGCGCTGCAGAGTGATGCGATTAGTAAGGCCGATGCTTGATATGCGAAGCACCCCAGCCCTGATGTGCTACAGCTTGCGGGCAGCTGAAGCACGCACCTGCAGTGGAGAAGACGTGCTTCTCAGCAACACAGGCGCGGATACCAGTTTAAAAAATAATGTACTCTAAGCGGTTCGTCAAGGTACGGCTTGACTGGAGGCAGTGGTTCACGGGCCCGTCGCTCCTCTCCAGCCTGGCCATGGTCAAAGCAGCGTCTAACAAGGCACTATGGCATTGAAGCACCTCTTACCCCTTACAGTGTCAGCATGTGCCACGCGACATAAACATTCTAAACGAGTTGACTGTGCGCAATCAGGGCCTGCTCTGCTTCTTTGAGTAGTGCGGCGTGATTAGAGTGCGAGGTCGACCTTTCTTCAAAAAATGGCCATCCTGAAGTTTTGGGCTGACTTATACGCAGAGCCGACCTGTTTGCAAGGTCAAAGGTAGTTTTAGACACTGGCCAGGTAGTACATACCTTGTGCCAGTGCCTGTTCCTGGTAGGATGCATGGGGCTCCCTGTGTCAAAAAAGTTGTAAATTCGTGCGCAGATCAGTTTTGCTAAAGAAAATGCAAATTGCGCTCCGTTTGCCCGGCCCATTCACGCTTGTGGTTACTTCCTTGGACGAGCGGCAGGCAGCGCGAGGGCAAACTTCCGAATCCGATAATCTCTGGGGCGTGCATCTTGCTGGAATCCGAAACTACAGCCGCTTTTCCGCTTTTGATCTCCATTGGCTTCAAACTGCTGTCCTTGTGATTGCATCGTTATGCGTTAAGTGTTTGTTGGTCTGAGTTCACAAGCTCCGCGATGTCATCCCACGGGAAACTACAAAACAAAGTGCGGCGGTAGGACAAACCACACTGAACGGCGGGGGAGGGGGGGTAAGTGCGTAAACTTTTAATTGGAGTCAACTTTTTTTTTTGCCAGCAAGGATTACGAGCTAGACTTTCAACTTTTATGCAGCAATATACAGTAATTGCAAAGTTCGTTCAGTAAGCGTACCGCATTCCTGCAACGAAATTTTTTGCCTGGGTGCATTTTTTTTCTTGGTTGGTTAAATCCGGTTAATTCGAATATTTTTCGTGGTATCAATGACTTCGAATTAACAAGGCTTTACTGTATATGGTGAAGCCCTCCACTGCAGCGTATTTCATAGCCCAGAGCATTGAGCACCGAATAGCATGTATCAAGTCATCTGCAGATGGTGCGTCAGGGGGGCATCTAGTTCGTACTAATAATTTGTGCCGTTAGTCTTGCTGGCTTTGGGCTCTGAGCCGCACCCAACGGAAGCCTGTGATGTGCTTGCCCAGTGCTGGGCTGAAATTTCGGTGCATTCATTCCTATACAGTGCCTAACTGTGAACCTGCGGATTGTGATGCAGGATGCATTGCTGCGTCGTTCTGCCATGCACGCCATTGCTATGGCTTACTGTGGATCTGGCAACAACCGAGCTGTACGGAGGCTGCTGCATGTTGCGGTGAGTTGGATGGCTCGTTGGTGGTCGTGGCCGGCAGAGTATCTAGAACAGGGCTGTACACAATACTTGAAAAAAGTATCTTCAATACTGATACCCGCAGAAATCTTATTTCTGATATCGATACATACAAGATACCAAACCAAAATTGATTTCCGATACAGATACTCAGTACTGTACACTTTGATACACCGCTGAAATCACTAATATTATATAGCTGGTAACATGATTTGCTAGGTTAAGTGATTTCTTCATTATTTTTGGAATGTTTAGTGTATCTGATATAGTAGCACACTGTATTTGAAACGGGTTAAACTAATCCAGCCACCAAGATTTTTTTAGGCTCCACTGTTGGCGCAGTAGGTTTCGTTAGAACTTCGGCATTGGACTGGAGCCATGGTAACGTTGCAATGATCGCTTTCGTAAGCACCCTAGCAAAATATATTTTAAAAGCAATGTTCTTGGGAACCGGTCGCTGAGCACCTGACTACATACAAATGAACTTGAAACTGTTTTGTGGTGCTCTTCATTTGTTACTGCAGTTTTTACCAGTTGCCTCTGCCTTTGCCCGGTGGTAAAAGGTGCAACCTCCATACACTTGGGAAAGCCAAACAGTTATTTGCCCGGACGTTTGAAGCTGAACATTCTTCGTTAAAGGCTGGGAGGAAACAAAGAATATAAGGACTAAAAGTGTTTATTAGGCAAACATATCTTGCTAATTTCTGTTATTCAGATGTTCATTTATTTAAAGGTAGTAAGAGCACTTCTTCAAGCCACCGGTCCGAAAGAGCCCCCTCGATGCGGCCCTACTTAAGCGAAGCAAATGAAAAAAGCCTCTGGACTCTAGCGCATGAGCACGTTGCCGTGTTGTGTTTGATGAACGGATAAGCTGCAGATCTCTACTTCAGCAACAGATAAGAGTGAAACACAGCCACGTCGACTTGAGGATCCTCTGGGTGTAGTATCAAATAAACTGAAGTTTCACTAGTGCCTCTTCAGAACTACGGCTTTTTGAAGCATTGCCCCCCAATGCAAAGGAATGCATCTGTCAGCTGATGCATTTGACGCTGCTGGCGCAAATGACCATGCTGAGTCGCGGGTGGAAGAGTGTGTGACCATTATTGTGCTGACAAAGTAAAGAACAAATGTTTCATAAGCTCCTGAACATGACGATGAGTCTTTCATTGCTGTTGGTAGCCACTGTAGCTTGAAATGGAGGTGAAGGGGTGTTGTTTCTACTATACTGATGAGCCTGTCTCCTTGTCCCTACTGTCACTGAGTGTGCAGAAGCGCAACATATATGTCATCTATCTGTCATACAACAAACTTAGGTTGAAAGATGACTGACCGGTCCATTGGCATTGGCCTTGGCTCTCCCTAATTCTTTTCATTTTTCAGTGTGCTGCCGCCTGAGCAAGTGCCGCCAACCCAAAATCGGTCTCCTAGCAGTCTCAAAATCTGAGGCATATTTTATTATTCTTTTTAGTATCGAACATCGGTACATTATGCATACACTAAAAATGTATTTTCTCTACTGATACTCTGATCCTTTCATTCTTGTGAACGATACCCAATACCGATGCGCAAAACGTATCGCTAGATAGCATAGAAGATACATGTATAGTATGCCAGGTCTAGGACACATCTCTCAAACTTGCCCCACTACACATGACTTTGCATATATGCCCCTAAGATAACTGCCCCGTTTTGTGGGCTCAAGGAAAGGTATTATTGTTTCTTTGTAGTTGAGCCTTGCCATTTATTCTATTCACAGAAGTAGTTGGGGCAGATATATTGTTCTAGCAGTTGATGAATGCATCTGTTATAAGCCTTTTTGCAGTCAGCAAAGTGTCTTCGTGCACTTGTTCTCAATGAACGTATTGGAAAGTTTGGTTGACAGAAGCAGGGCAAATGGTTGTGGAATGTTGTCATCACAGAGATCATGCCTGGTACAGTGGCATTGCACATGATGTGCTCCTCTCTGCAGGTGAGCGACGTGAATGACGATGTGAGGCGTGCAGCAGTCGAGGCCCTTGGGTTCATCTTATTCAGGTGAGGCAGATGTGTCTGTGCTACAGGCATGCTTGTGTGATATGTATAAGTTGCAGCCCGGCTCAGATGTGTTGCGGGGAGATGGGGGCGATGATGGGTTCGACTTGGGTTCGAAATTGTGACTTGATATGGTGTGGAATGTAGCAGGGACAGAGTTTGACTGCGACAGCTGACTACTTCTGCAGTTGCCATAGCTGGTTGGGAAAGTGGACTCACTCTAATGCTTTCTCTTGTTTGCATGCTAGCATTATGTGGTAGGCATACTTACCCAAGTGGTGATGCTGCACTGTGTGTTTCACTGGGATAAGGGCTGCACTCAGCAGCACAGATCCTGCTGCTGTCCTATCATGTGAACTTAGGCCATTCCTTTGCAGGACACCCGAGCAGTGCCCTGGCGTGGTGTCCCTTCTGTCGGAGAGCTACAACCCCAATGTGCGCTATGGCTCGGCGATGGCCCTCGGCATCTCCTGTGCTGGCACAGGCAACAAGGTGAGCTCCATTCTGCTTTAGTGGCACATTTTCTACAGCAGATTTGGTTCTTGGAGGCACTGTTGTCTGACCTTGAGTGGGAAACATTCCATGCCACCAGACACTGCCATTGCCTGCACCGTTGGGCCACTCTTTATGTGATGTCGCGCAGTTCTTGCAACTGGCATTCTGTGTCTCGCTGTGTAGTTCCATTTTCATGCTTGTGGTTGGCGACAGTATTTATGGGCCTATCACAGGGCTTGCAATGCAGTGAAACCGAAACGTGGAGGCTGATTGGGCTATGTCGCATTGAGAATGTTGCATTTAGGGCAGCATTTTACAGCCAGTGCTTTTTCTTGGTGTATTGCGCGAGAGCATGGAAGGGGTTGTCCCACATCTGTTGTAACCCTAGCTGGTGCTCTTCAACCGTTTTGCTGTTTCATTGCATTTTGCAAGCAGCGTACCCTTGTAGTTGCAACCTCTGATCTCACACGGCCAGTATGTTATTTTGCCACCTTTTAGCATTTCATAATTAACCGCCACGGTGGCTCAGTGGTTACGATGCTTGGCTGTTGATACGGAAGACGCTGGTTCAATCCTGGCTGCGGCGGTCGCATTTCGATGGAGGCGAAATGCTGGAGGCCTATGCATTCTGCGATGTCAGTGCACGTTAAGGAACCCCAGGTGGTTGAAATTATCTGGACCTCTCCACTATGTCATCCCTCATAGACTGAGTGATTTTAGGGCATTAAACCCATAAACCACTAAACCATAAACCACATTACCACTTCATGGCATATGCTTCATGACAGTTGCAGTTTGAACGCTTTATAACATTTGATAAGTTCCTCTCTCATTTAAAGGGTGAAGCTAGTCTTAGAAAAAAAAAAAATTATTGAATTCACAACTATGATATTTCCAGGGATTGTGTGCTGATTCCGAATATGCGATTTAATTTCATGTGGAACTAGTGCTTGTGTACATATGTAATACGTTATCTAAGGTCTTGGGGAGAAATTTTAAGGAATTTTACTGTAAGGAACTTTCTGAAATACATGCCATTAGATTGTCTTGACGTCACCGAATGCAGTAAGGGCAGAATTATCATCTTAACTGTCAGAGAACTTGAATTATGGGGGATTTGAAGTTGCCACTTCAGGAATGGGAAGAATGGGAAGAATAATTCGTATTCCTGTTTCCAGAGTGGCTGCTTCAAAACCCTGTGTAACTAAAGCTGTACGATAGGCAGGATGATAATTTTACCCTTATTGCATCCCTTGATGTTAATACAAACCAATGGCATGCATTTCAGCAAGTTCTCTGCAGCAAAATTTCTTTTTGAAGTGCATAAGCACTAATTGTACATGAAATTAAATGCCATATTTTCGAATATTTGTAAAATTGCATAGTTGTGACAATATTAAACAATTTCTTCTAAGACCAGCTTCCTTCTTGTGAGACCCAATCCCCCTGCCTCTCATACATAATGCCCAATGGTCCATTAGGGTATTACAGTAAACGATGATGAAAACAAATAAAATTTGTATGCTGTGCTTTTGGAAAAGCGCTTTTTCTTTTTTTTTAATTTCAGTGAACTGGGACTGCATTCTTGGCTGATTGGGCTTGCAGGGATGTAAAAATTGTGTACACTATAGGAGGAGCCACGTGAATTCAAAGAAATAGAATAGAGGTATAAATAGAAATAGAGAAATAGGAGATGACATGTTGCCGAAAGATCGCGATATGCTTCTCGTGTGAAGATGAATATAAATTTACAGCCATGAAGTGAGCTTATAGTTCTTTGTTTTCAAACCAGTGCCGACATTGCTGTCCACAAAAGTTCCGCACTGTTTCTTGGGTGTCAGCCACTAGGTTTTATCGCAGACAGTGCTCTTAAATAAAGTAAAGTGCTGTGTCATTGTCTTCTTCAGTCATGAGTTAGGTATCATCCAGTCAAAGGAAGATTTCAAAATTTTTAGATTTTAGTGAGGAACGTGTTTAGATGCACAGTAAATGAACAGGACAGACTGTTACTATAGTCAGTAATGCTGAGCACGGATCTTTACACACCACATGCCAGGGCTGACAGGTGGAGTGTTGTGCTGCTAGCCACCTTCCAGTTGGCCATTCCTCCACTCTTGGCGTGGCAGGGCATTTCACTCTGCTTCTACCTGCCAACACGCTACCTTTCACTCACCTACACATGCCACCTGTCAGGTGATGTGTTATGCCAACAACGCTGACGTCTATGATGTAGAATGTAGGAATGGGCACCTAAGAGCTGCACTGTAAAATTCTGTCCTCGCCCGCGATTAATTGTACAACTTCTATCACATTCTCTGCTGCCTTCCTGCCTAGTCTACACACCATTAAACTCCCTGCACACCTGCACAGCCAGAGAAATTTTGCATTGCAAGGACAGCAATGCCAATAAAACACTCATGTAATGTTGAGTGCATGCTTCTCGATAGCATAGCCTCTAACATTGCTCCAAAATTGCCACAGAGTGAGAAAAAAAAAGCTGCTAGGAAATGCATGCCAGGAGTGCTGACGTTGGGAAAGGAAACCCAAACCATATTGAGATGGTAACACTCATTGTCTGCTAGCAATCTGCTTTGATTTTGATCGACAGAAGTCGTTATGTCATTGAAATGTTCAGCATGCCTCACTCTTCGATTGGCAGGCGCGGTGCCGACCAACATCCAAGGCCCAGTTGGGAAAGCCAACTGCGAGATTATAACCACTGTATTCATATTTAAACTATTTAAAGATATTTTATTTTAATTGGGGCCAGTTTTTTTGGATTCGCATTTTCTTTGCAATCAGAAATTTTGTGTGTGCACCCCCAGTAGTCCTTTGCCCAACACAGGCTGCTGCACCCCAAAGCTGCTTCATTGTGCATGTGTTGCATGGGGTTTGTGCTTTTTTGGACTGCCATGCGCAGGAGGCACTGTCCCTACTGGAGCCAATGACAAATGACCCGGTCAACTATGTCCGTCAGGGGGCGTTGATTGCTTCGGCACTGATCCTCATCCAACAGACGGAGGCCACTTGCCCAAAAGTGAAGGACTTCCGACAGCTGTACCACAAGGCAAGTACCTGCTCTGGGGTGGATTCTTGAGGTGGCATTGGGAAAACAGCGGAGAAGCAGGATGCCTCTGCATATCTAGGGGGCATTGAACGGCAGCCGTGCTAGGTCACAGACACACCCGGTAGCACAGCAGTTGGCGCTGTGATTGAAATTTCAGTGCAGCTGACCCTGAACGCAGCCTCACACTACCGTCACCTTGCAGAGCAGTGCCTCAAGATTTTCTTGCGGGGCCACTAGTCACACTGCTAAAAGGCTCCAATTTATTGTTTCAACTGTACAAAACAGAACATGCAGGATGAGGCCTCAAAGTCTGGGCTGCAAAGAGACCTCCTGTAGAAAATTACAATAAAGACAATATTCACTTAGAAGAATGGTTGTAAAAAAAAAAAATGGAGGCCTTCTGCATATTAATGAACAAGTAGCTTTGTAGGGCATGTTTGAGACATGTAAATAAAGTTGCAGCTTCCACTGCTGTTTCAAAGCACTCATTGTAGTGCAGACTGTGGCAACAACAGCTTTAGCTAACCTGAAAAGGCTGCCTTTCCTCATATCATTTCATCATTTTGGTGCTAGGTGACAACGTTATGACCAACATTTTGGGGCACATTGTATGCTTCCCTCTTCATTTGCAAGTGAGCACGTGGTGTAGCAAAAATATGCAGTGAGTGAAGCCAGTGTTGGTGCTCAATCCAGTCTGTCTGGTGCTGGTAGCCTCCTCTCAACCGTGAGAAGCAATAAGATAGTCGACCGTGCCCACAGGTGGTGAGTGACAAGCATGACGATGTGATGGCCAAGCTGGGGGCCATCCTGGCCCAGGGCATCCTGGATGCTGGTGGGCGCAACGTGACGGTGGCCCTGACCTCCCGCACTGGCCACGTCAACATGGCTGCTGTCGTTGGGATGCTGGTGTTCACGCAGTTCTGGTGAGTGCCTCGTGACACTTCTTTGTGTGCCATGCAAAGCGAAGAGCCCCGGCTCTGGTAGTCTGATGCAGTCAGGGCTACCGCTGCCTCTTTCACGCCTTGACATTGACACCACATTGTCTGTGCTTGATGTCTCACGCATTATTTTGTTGAGCGAAGCAGGACACTTAGGTATTTACTTATTTACTTTCAGCAAAAAAAAAAAGGGGGGTTCCTCTGGCAAATACAGGTGAAGGCAAGCAGTGGTAAAAGACCAGTCAGTGCACAGCCAGCTTGCGCTGCTTCGTACCCAGCCATGGCAGTGTGCAGCTTATCCCTGGCACTTACTTTGAACATTTTAAGGGCATGCAAAAAGGGATTGGTGTAGAAACAGAATGATGCATGCCTAGTTTAAAAGCTGAACAAGGATTGTGCTGCAGAGTATACTATTGTTGGTGTCATGTCCCCAGGTACTGGTTCCCACTGGCACATTTCCTGTCGCTGTCTCTGAGCCCTACCTGCCTGGTTGCTCTGACTGGGGAGCTACGCATGCCACGCATGCAGATCCGGTCGGGGGCAAAGCCCTCGACCTTCGCCTATCCGCCACCCCTAGAGGAGAAGAAGGAGCGTGAGCGCGAGAAGGTCACCACTGCAGTGCTGTCCATCACAGCCAAAGCCCGCCGCCGCGAGGCACACTCTGGCAAGGAGTCTCCTGCGACCACTTCAGCAACTCAGGACACCATGGAGGTGGACGAGCAGCCACCAGTTCAGGCAGTGGCTGCAGCAAAGAAGGAGGATGCCACACCTGCCACGGGAGCGGCAGCCCCTCCCACACAAGAGGAGGCCAAGAAAGAAGACACGGACACTCCTGCTGCAGCGGAAGCCAAGCCTGAGGCCAAGGCCAAACCGGAGCAAAACTTTGAGCTTCTCTCCAACCCAGCACGAGTAGTGAAACCACAGCTTAAGCTACTGACAATGCCTGAAGGGTCACGTTACCGGCCCATCAAGGATGTGAGTTGCCCGTTTTCTTTCACTCATTACACTTCGGCCCTCTATATTTGCGGCTGCAGCTAGAGTTCAAGGTGTGCATGCTCAGTCAGTCTGCTGTTGTGTGACTAGATCTATGGGAAGGTACTGTTTGCTTGCATATTTGCGCTGCCTTGGTGTAGTGGTGCTGCAATTATTACCGTATTTACTCAAATCTAGGCCGATAGTTTTTTTTTCAAATAATCATATTCCAAACCCTAGGGTCGGCTTAGATTCGAGGATGTTAAAAAACGCGCCAGTTTTTCATTGAAACTGCTAAATATGATGCATAGCTAGCGCCATCTATAAAAGTCAGTATCGCAGCCGCTACTAGCCGTGCCAGTAGCCAACTGTACAGAAGCGAGGTCGCCATTTTCACCTGTGTCGTGTCGGCCGTATCGGTGTGCAGCGTGGTGTTATCGCGATGGCACCAAAGCCCAGTTGCGGTGTTCCCCTGCACAAAGAGGCAGTTACCGGGCTGTGCTCCCCCCCTCCCTCCCTACTCCCCGTATGAGTGTTCCCCCCCCCCAAATAACCACTTTAGCGATGGCACCAAGCAGAAGATGCCACTACAGTGCCGCTTTCAAGCAAAATGTTGTGATAGCCGCAGAGGCATCGTCAAACCTTCAAGCCGGGCGGGACTTCGGCGTCGACAAGAAAAACGTCCATCGTTGGAGGGGACAGCGACAGCAGCTTTTTGCGTGCGCCGCAATGAGGATGGCATTTAGCGGATCAAAGAAAGGCTGTCACCGCGAAGTGGAAGCAGTTTTGGCTGACTTTGTTCGGACGCAGAGAGCAACTGCCCTTCCAGTGACAACAGAAGTGCTCCAAGCGAAAGCAAGGGAACTTTCGAGGGAGCGAGGCCTAACGCCAAAGGATTTCAAAGCCAGCTGGGGCTGGCTTCAGAAATTCATGAAGCGCTTCGGTTTCAGCCTCCGACGTCGCACTTCAGTCAGTCAGTCAGAAAAACTTTATTTCCCACCGATATAGGAGACACGCCTACCTTCCCAGCTCAGGTACGCAGACCCTGGAGGGAGTAGGGGGCTCCGCGACTAGAGGCCTGTGTGGTGAACCTCTTGGTTCTTCGAGGCCTCGGTCGAGGCCTCGGAGGCCTCGGTCGCTTCGAGTTGGTCTTCGAGTTTTGAGCTTCGAAGGAGAGACTCCCAAGCTTCCTCATTAGGAATGTTTACGGCAGCCCCAGGTGAGTAGGGGCATTGCCAGATTATGTGGTTTAGTGTCCCTCTCTGGTCGCATTCAATCACCCAGAAGCTGCCAAGCGATTTCGAAGAAAAGCTGATAGCTTTTCAGCGCTATGTGCTGAGAGAGAAGCGGCAGGCTACAACCTTGGGCAAATCGACAACGCCGACCAGACGGCCGTGTATTTTGATATGCCAGTGGCGTGCACCGTGAATGAAAAGGGTTCCAAGAAGGTGAAGGTGCGCTCTGCGGCCTACGAGAAGCAGCGCGCAACTGTAATGCTGTGCTACACAGCTGATGGACATATACTCCCTCCTTATATGATATTTAAAAGGAAGACACTGCCTGCTCGAGAAACTTTCCCAAGAAATGGCATTGTGCGGGCAAATAATAACGGGTGGATGACGGGTGCGATGGTGGAAGAGTGGGTTAAGATTGTGTGGCGACGGTGTCCAGGAGCCCTTTTGACAAAGAACTCGCTCTTTGTCGTCGACTCTTACCGTGGGCACTTGACCGACAACATGAAGACTGTGCTCGCCCAAGCGAACACGGACCTCGCTGTCATGCCGGGCGGCATGACGGGCCAGTTGCAGCCACTTGATGTCTGCATCAACAGACCTTTCAGGGATCGTCTGCGGAAATATTACACGGACTGGTTGACTGACGAAGACCACATGCTAACAGCAATGGGCCGCATCAAATGTGCATCGCTATCGCAGCTGGCGGGCTGGGTAGCTGCAGCGTGGGACGACATCCCAGGTACTTTGATCGTGCGCGCCTTTAAAAAGTGCAGCATATCTAATGCTCTTGACGATACCGAAGATAGTGCACTGTTTGAAGGTGACAGTGACAAGGAACACGGCGACGAGTGTAGCAACGACGACGACATTGAATGAGTTCCGCACGTTCAGATTCAATAAAGGCTGTGTGCATTTTGTGAACGCCGTCCTCGCTTTTTTTTGCTCGGCTTCGGCCTACATTCGAGGTAATGTTTTTTTTGTTGTTGTCTTCGGACTTTGGGGGGTCGGCTTAGAATCCGGGTCGGCCTAGATTCGAGTAAATACGGTATTAATGGCTGGACTTCACATGCACATGTCTAGTGGAACATTGCCTTCATAAGTATGCTCAGGGACAGCTAAAAGCAGTTTGATCACATGCGCTTGATTTTTTTTTTTACATATGCTTGTTAACTGAAAGTCAACCTGCAGGGATTTCTTTTAAAATGTGGCGTTTTTCACTGTTCATGGTTTCGCATAATTGGCAATTTGATTGTCTAGCTGAAAGTACGACTCCATATATAACATTGCGAATGAACTGTGCACACACAGACATTTTCCGGTGCAGTCTGTAGAAGAGGTCAGTGATATGATTGTGTCATTGTTTCTTGTGGTGTTTTGGCATTTGCTACAGATCACAATTGGTGGCATCATCATGGTGACTGACACAAAGTCGAGTGAAGAGGAAGAATTGGTAGAGCCTGTCTCAGGTCAGTAATTGTCCCATGGACCCCCATTATTTCTCACCCTGTTGTGTGGCTGTGCTTGGCCATGGTGATAACCTAGTGTGCACAAGCATCTGAGGGGATACCTAGGGTTGTACCTTGCAGAGTGAATCGTATGTTCTTGAGTACTGTTTAGGCCACTTATAACAGCTACTTTTATTATAGACACTTACTTAGCATAAATGAATATGACATTACAGTTGCAATTCACATAAGGACAATGGCACCTAGTTTCAGAACAAGCGCCTGCAGACACAGAACCTGGCTACAGTGAACATACAAGGCACCATGAACTTGCTTGCTGGGTCATGCTGCACAGCCGTGGTCCTTGACGGGGACATATGCAAACATGAAAACCTCGGCAGCTTTCGGAAGCTTTTCACACAAAAACCGTGAAAAGGGCGCTAGCTACTTGAACGCTAAGATAAGAGGCAAAAAGAAAGTTACCCACACAAGCGCACCTTGGCTTTTGCATGCATTGACGTCACTGTGAGGCTTGCCTTGGGTAGTGAACAACCTCGTGGCTGAGGAGAAGAGCGGCACATTCATGGGTTGTTAATGCTGCCTGTCGTCCCCTTTAAACGTTGACCCCGAAAATCTCTGCGGTGGGCCGTGAAGAGGAGTCTTTATACAGCAAAACCTCGTTGATGCGTTCCCAGTTCATGCGATTTCTCGGTTCGTACGCTCAAAATCGCAGACATTAAAAAATGTCCCATAGGGTTACACTGTATTTCTCATGGTTAATACGTTCCCGGAAAAGATGATTTCCCAGCTACTACATTTAAAATTTCGACAAATTGTGGCTGTATAATATGTTTATTGACCAACCGCACATGTGTAAACATGTAAGTGGGCCGAACGTGAGAGCACGCGACATGGAAAAGTTGAAATGCAGCGGCAGTCATTCACCGTGGTGGCTTCTCTGCAGTGCCTCGATGCAATGGGGCGAAGCCAGAGGTAGGAAACTCCGGTTGGTTTCAGTTTCAACTACTTCAGCGCACCTGTCGACTGAAGGTGAACTGATGCTTAAAATTGAATGGTTCCTCACGCACGTAGTGCGGTAAGGCTGCGACCGTGACCGAATTGCCTGTGTGACCGGGATAAGAAGCTGCTCTTTTTTTCGACGGTGGTGGTTCGAACCTCGCTTTGGGGATAAAATTTTTTCCTGCTGGATACCATTGTCATGACGACAATACGACGCTCTAGTTGGCTCCCCTCCGGCCGCTGTGAGAAGAATCGGTGCTGACGTTTGTATTTGCTGGACAATGGTGTATATGGGAGTTTCCTACCCCTGGCAAAGCCCCACCATCACCAACAACAAAAATAAAGACGGCGTGCTAGCATTCGAGACAGCCGTATTTGCGTGGACGCGACATGCAGAGGAGAAACGCTGAGGTTTCTTTGCGGTGCATAAGGACAAGGGGGCGAAGCATCTACGAACTACAGCGATCCACTTACATACGAGCGGGCTGGGTCTAGACACCTAAATTTTGGGTGTGTGTCTTCTTGTTTGTAATGATGCGTAAGGCATTATTATAAATGGATTATCACCTGGTATTCTTCTAGGACCACTAAATAATTTATAATCACATTTCCTTCTCGTGCTGTCTTGGTTTCGGTTTCAACAGCCGAATGAGGACTGTGACATCAACATGTATTTACAGGTCATGTGACACAGAAAAAAACTTCAATATAATAGCTGCTTCCTCATTCATTATCATTTCAGCTCTTGAGGAAGGCTGCCTTCAGCACTGCAGTAAATTAAATAGATAAACCAGCGATTATATGGACGTTTTTCCATGCCTCACGTGACACAATAGCACTCTTTGACGTCACAGCCATCGTTCGGCTGTTGAAACCGAAACCGAAACAACACGCCACGAAAAATTCGATTATAAATTATTTAGCGGCCGTAGGCGAATATCACATGGTGATGCATGCGTAGTAGTGTCTTCCGCATCATTATAGAGAAGAAAACGTGCCACCAAAATTAGGTGTCTATACTCCTTTAAAAAGCAAAGAAGTTGCAACAGTCAACCGCCGCGGTGGCTGCGCCGCAATACTCAGGTGCTAAGGGGCAAAGCATCCAAGAAAGATTTTTGGTTGTTTTTGTCGTTGCCATCGAAGGACCGGATGTGTTACGGAGTTCCTTCTGCGCTTAAGACAGCGCAAACACTGACTGAATTCTGCAAGCACTAGAAAAGAATCTGTTCAGATCTTGTGCTGATAAATACTAATCGGCATTTTTATAAAGTGAAATTCTTATTTAAAGTCTGTACCTCATTCGACAATTCGAAGTCTGCCAACTGCCGTGAAAATCTTGTCATCACTTGCATCAACTAGTTATTGGCGAACTGTTTCTCAGCAAGATGTTTCTTCAAAAGAAGAGACCAGTTAAGATTGCTCAGAGCAAGCCCCGTGATATACGAGACATGCTTCAATATCTCCAACTTGGATCCTGCCAGAAGTGAGGTTTTGGCGTGTGTGGTGTGGACCTGAGCATTGTGGTCGACTCAAACCCCTCCCTCACATTACTTTCATGGCCATGTTAAATTAGTGTAAATATATGGTACATCCACAAGGCTTAGGCAAAACCGAAAACATGATAATTGAAAATAAATTGTTAACACGTAATGGGATGACTGGAGCCGGAATGGAGTTATTTTTATGTGTTTCTTTTCTATGCCGACACTATATTTCTAGAAGTAGCCAAATCATTAATTTAACTTCCACCTGTCACGGCGGGCATGTTTTGATGACGTCACAATGTCACGTGACATACATTGCCATGTGCCACCTAGGTCGCTTCCCTGGGGATTTTTCACTCACGCCACGACTGCTACCGACGATGATGCCAAAGTTTCCTATTGCGTTAAAATGATGCTGATTTTTCAGGACATACAGTTTTGTTTTTGTGTGTGTCTCGTGCTTGTATTTCAAAGAAGAGCTTTACACAACTACAGTAAAGTTCAGGTTTTCTGTATCCATGGAATCGATTCCTGAAGGGATCAAAGCTTCTAGAATATGGGTTCAGCACCGCTGCCATTGGAACAGGCTGTCTTCACGGAGGGTTCACCACTAGTTTTTCGTTTTGACTGTGACACTACTTTCTGTGCGGCAGCATGTACCACCAGCAACAAATCAATTTCGAACAAGACAACTGAAATGGGGACGGCAAAAAGAAATTTTTGATGACGGGGACTGAACATTAGGGCACTTGATTTTCGCTTCTATGGTGGGAAGACCACTTCGTGGAAATGTAATGTATCTCAGTAAAACTTGATGTTGGGCTAGTTGGTGAGTCGTTCTTTGAAAGTGACGGTAGTCCTATAAGGAAGACCACAGGGCGAAATGATGACACAACAGAGAAGAATGTATCCCGCCTGTATTTCTTCTCCAGCAACTATTATTTTTGTATTCTTTTGTTCGTGTTACAAGTATCCTGTTTGCATTTCATTTGTTGCTGATGGACTAAATGCACTGTTCGTTAGATGCCTGCACTGACTTGAGATTGCTCCATTTTTTGGACATGTAATGTGGACAGCAGCACAAAAAGGCTGAGAGCAGGGTTGAGTGTTCTAATGCTCATCAATCTCATCTCTCTTCCAGCGGGAGGCCCCACAGCAGAGAATGAGGAAGGAGATGAGCCTGAGCCCCCAGAGCCTTTTGAGTACCCTTTCGACCATGACTGATTGTGCTTTGTTTGGGTTTGTTACATCTGTGAATATAAAGTATGGACCTGGCTTCGTGTGAGAATTTCCTGTAGTACAGCTTGTGTGGAAGCAGCACCAATGATGTTGAGTTCCTACACATCTTGCTTGCCTAGTAATAGCCAATCTTAGAATTGAGGCTGCCATTAGTAGGAGGCCTTTAAAGACTTGCACTTTGCTACTGCACATCCACTGGACTGAGATCTGATCTGTGAGTTTGCACGAGTACGTGCTCCAAGCCCAAGAAGTGAAAAACGGCATGCCACCACTGGAGTTGCCTTGCAACTCCAGTGGCGGCACTCAAGGAATTGAGAACTGTCATGACAGCCTCGCTGTTCGCTTTTAGTGCTTCATGCCAGCAGTGAGCAAATGACGACCAGGCTTTCGCCTTGTCTCTTCCACAGAGCTTGTGTCACTTTTTTCTTAGGATTGCATCTTGGTTAAATTCAGCAATATTGGGCCTGAAGGGAGCAAGCCTTTCGCCATGATAGCAGAACAAGTGCTTTCCCTGCTTTGGAATGGCCAGAAGGAAGTTGTATCAGATAGTTGGTTTTTGGTAGTATATTGCACCGTAACATTTTTGTTTGAACTGAACAAAAAAAAGTGTATTGGTGCCACCTGGGTTGTGCACTACTTCAAACAAATATAAAGTAGCTGGGGGCAGGAAGCTGTGGCCTAGTGTGGTGCGAGCCTATCTAAAAATCTTGGTCTCCAGCCTCTGCACTCCTCCCAATGGAGAGGGGCATCCGTGACATGAATACATGCTGTGGATCCACTTCAAGCAGCCTGAGTTTGCTTGGCTGCGTCACCACTGTCGTGTTGCGGTGACAAAGGAGTATTGCTGGAGTTGTGGTTACTGGTTATACTGGTCTGCTCTGTTGCTTGTTAAGATGGGAGCGCTGTAAACCATGTTTGTTATGCGTAGCTTCTTTAAGCTGCGTGAAATGTAGCTTAAAGGGCCTTTTTCCTAGCTAGCCCCGCGGGAAAACTCCTGCTCATTAGCCTGCGAACAACGCTAACTGCACCATTTAATCTCTGCCGGATGTGTATCCAAAGCGCACTTGCAAGCCGTAAAACTCTAGAATAAAGAAACAGGTGCTTAGGAAAATGGTGAGCTATGCTCTGGGAAGTTTGCACAGAGTGATCGGAAGTAGATGGCATGTGGGTATCAGCAAGGAATAGAAGTTGATAATTGTGAAGGAGCCTGTCTTCAGTAGAAAAAAAATGAGGTGAGAGAGGGGCCAAAATTAAAAACTGCAGATGAACTGCCACCAAAAAGGTTGAGTAGTAACGAAAAAATAGAGAAGGGAAAGAAAATGGAACTAAAAAATTGGAAGGTACACTTAAGCTTTGCCCTAAGGGTATGGCACGCTAGTTTAATGGGTTAATTCCCATATATGCAGGTCATTCTCTACACTCGTAGATCCTCATACCCCTCCTGGCGCAGTGGTACAGTGGTTAAGCGATGCGCCGCTGCCCTGTGATAGCAGGTGCTCCCAGGGGTGGGCCTTGTGCGGCTCGGGTTGCTCTTCCCGGGGAACCAATCATTATATGCCACCTGCTATGGTGGGTAGTTTGCTCACTATATGGTGGGCAGGTTGTGTTGACGCCGCAAGGCCACGTGACTTAGGTTGCTCTCTGGGGACCACCTGCCAGAACCATGCCCATGATTTTTCGCTCACAACGCCGAGACCGGATTTTCTGGTGAATGGTGCGTTTAACGCTGTCACGTTAAAGTGAAAAATCGAAAAAGAAAAGAAATGCTATATTATAAAGAAAAAACTATAGTGAAAGAAGATACCAAAGCTGGAAAAAAGACTGCTGGAACCAGGGTTACATAGGTTGAAACTCTGGGTAGATATTGGACTTCATTTTGAAGCAAGGGAAGCGATATATGGAACACCAACACAACTTTTTCATCATTGCAAAAGCTTCAAGGATTTGCCTTTAAGGCACAATCCTAGCAGCCCTAATCTAATATGGTATCTTTTTGGAACAAAGGAATGCGGTGCCCCTCCTGAAAATGGACTTACTCTGGTTTACTTTCTCCCCCTCGTGACCTCTCTCTCTTCAAGCCTTTTTTTTTTTTGCATGCTCTTGAAGCCATTCATTCAAACACCTGCCCACTTTTCCAAATATATTCAGAAGGTTATAATCGACATGGACAAGGCCGCATTAAATTGATTCTGGTATATTGTGGTGCATTGGCCAAATGGTCATTAATCAGAATTGATGTTTTACAGTTGAACCTCGGTATAACGAAATGATATATATAATGAAGGAATGACTATTTCCTCTGGAATCTCTGTAAACATGGGCGAAGTAATCGTGGGGCCCCTTAAACTTTGTTATAATGAGGTTCAACTGTACCAAGGACCACCAAGACAGTTACCCACAAAACAGACTACGTTCACGCGTGACGCCTATATGTAGTTTGCTTAGGTTATAAGCCAGACATTGAGCGTATAGGACTATTGCAATCTTTGAAGTTTCCTTTCAGTTCCTTACTTCATAGCCTTCGTAAATTTTAAAGGGTCTCTGAATTGTTGGAGGTGAGAAGGTTTGGACAACCTGCTAGCTCCAATTTCCACCTGAGCTTTCAAGCATCAAGTATTTTTTCTATTTGGTGGTACCAGGTCCTGAATTAGTGCAGCAGTGCGTAATGTTCTTTGGCCAATTCTAAGAGTGAATGAGCAAGTTATGAAGTAAACACTTTCATTGAACAAGGGGCACGTATCTTTAGCTGATATGCTATATGTATAAAGAAATGGCTCAGGTTTTTTGGCAGGATTTTGTCAGAGTAAGGCCTGATAGAGGAGAAAACATACGTTATTTCTCGAATGCCTTCGAGGATAGCATTTAATGATTTTAAAGAGAATTTTCAGCTTTTTTTCAACCTTCCCATTTTGCGTCACCTGAAGATTATAATTAGAAATCTCTATTGCATATTTTTGTTTTGTGTTGAGTGTTATATAAACGTTCACTAAGGCTTCTTGTGATCAATAAAAATTTTGGAGCATTTGTATCGTTTGTATTAATTTAGAACACTTTGTTCTGTGCACGTGTTGAAGGAGAGAGGATGCAGATACTGGGAGAGCTATATCCAGAGGCATCATCTTCAGGATCAGTGATGCCTGGTGTGGAGACCCTGGGTTCACTCCCCACCTCCTAGCCCTCACTTATGCACCACCTCCTCCACCAAAGCAATGCATGGTCTGTCCGCACCACTTAAAGGGACACTGAGGACAAATTGAAGTTGGTCTTTATCAATAGAATTGCCCCCCGGAATGCACCACTTCCTCTGCCCACATGCTGTGTTCCTTGCACCCCTCTCAGCTCGCCACCTCTCTAGTGATGCCTTCGGCTGTATTTGGCACACTGCAAAGGAATGCATGGTCTGTTTAAGCACAACTTTAGCGCAGCAGGCGGGTCAGGAGCACAACCTATGCTATGAGCGACTACTGGAGAGTCCCTTCGTGCAACCGTGCCTTGCGCCTCGTGAGACCATGTGCTGCCTGATAGCATCTGCAAATCTGTGCCCATACATTTTGTAGGAAAAGTCTGTTATCAGAAATTAGAGTAAAAATATTAGCATATTCGTGTAGAATTTTCTCTGTGAGAGCAGAGTCACGGTTTTGGCTGATTTTATACTTTAGATTGGCAGTGAAAGGCAGGCAAGACTAGAGCCACGCTCGTGAATGGGATTTCAGTGGTGCGTTTAGTGAAGCCTCCGATCAGCAAATGTAACTGGCTCGCTGGGTCAGTGAACGCACTTATGCGCCTTTCCTTTTGTCGAAAGCAGAGGAAGCTAGGTTCAGACCCCTGATTTTGAGGAAAGGAAAAGCACATAACAGGCTCCCTGTGTCAGCGGCCGTCTCAATCGCGCTTTGAGGTACGTGGCAGTGGTGTCCACCTGTAAAACACCGTGTTTTCGCACAGTATTTCGTGCTTAGCGATGCTAAACCGCCAGTCATTTTTTAATGCACGTTTTTCCTCAGCTGAGAGCCGTCTCACACACTGCAAAAGGGGTGCACGCTTGTGAGATGTTTCCGATGGTGTACGCAGTGCTTTTGCCCGTTGCAAGATGGCGGCCGCCGGCTTGACTTCGCTGGCACTATAGTAGTAGTAGTAGTAAGTGGTTTTATTAAAATAACAATAAAAAGGAAGGAAAATATTTTTGTCAGCCCCGTCATCTGCCATCGATATTGAAGCACCTAAGCTGGGGCAGCGGAAATAAAGGATAGCAGGCAGAGTGGCAAAATGAAATGAAAGAGGTGAAGGGGAGAGAAAGAGAGGATAAGAGGAGAGGTAATAACACAAACTATTTACGCAATGAAAAATGTGTGTAAATAGTTTGTGTATTTACCTCTCCCCCTATCCTTTCTTTCTCTCCCCTTCACCTCTTTTATTTCATTTCGCTGCCTGCTATCCTTTATTTCCGCTGCTCCAGCTCAGGTGCTTCAGATGTAAAATTTTTTTTTTTCCCCCTCTTTGAGTGGCTCTATGGCGTGCTATGTGCCCATCATCATCATCAAGTGCCATGGCCGCGCACATGCGATGTGCTCGTCTGCAATACTTTGGGTAAGTTTTCCGAGTCGTTTACCTGTTCTAGCTGTGAGGAATACTGGCGAGAAACTTTTAATGTCATTGATTATATCATTGACTAAAATGCGGAGGTGGAGTTTGCTGCGTCGAAACGCGTGATAGGCATTCAATTCGGCCAGCGCTCGTCCCAGCTAATCGTATGGATCGATCGCCTGATGATCGCCTGACTGCTCGTTCTCTGGCAGGGTCGTAAGGCAAGCTGAGTTGTGGGAACTTATTCCATGGTAGCTGGAATACGTGCCTGCTTTTTAGATTCCGGGCATTTACGCTTGCGGTACCGTGAACTGGACTGTACTTGCGGAGTGCCAAGGGTTCTATTTTCGGAATGTGTGGCGTTCCGTCCTGACGGAACGTTGTCTGCTAGAGTTCCGTTCAAACGCAGCATTTACTGGCACTGCAGTCCCATCCATACCCTCCATCCCGTGTTCCTTTTGGGACCACCCCGCGTTGCAGAATCTCCCTTAAGGTTTCGGCCATACTGACGGCGCTGTAGTAAATACCGTGACAAAGTGTACCAAGATTTACTGCCGCGTGGTTTTGTTTGCATATAGTTGTCATCATAGAGCTCCGACGGGAGTTACTGCTCCGTCTGGACATAACGCGTCTTTTCACCGCGTACTGTTTACCGCACCAGTTGCTGATCGTGATATCTTTTTTTTTTTTCTCCTCTCGGCACAGTGTAGTCTGCTTCTGGAGAACGTCTACGAAATGCTGGAGGGCTCTGTACGGCCAGCGTCTGTGTAAGAATACAATTTTCAGCCTGATGTCTTCTAACACAAGGCATTCGTATACCCATGTATAATAATTTGGGCAGTGTCTATTCTGACAGCAGCAGGGGGAATCACTGGGCTAAAATTCTTTCCACTGGCTACAAATTTAGTACAAAAGACAACATGGCATTTTGTGAAAACCGTTATTTTAAGTATTCCAAAGGTTCTGTACCGCACTGTAATGAAAGAAATTTTCATGGGTAGGAATTATGACCACTGCTTGAGTTGCATGTGACTACAAGCAGGGACGTATCTAGGCAATGTTCTTGAGATAGTTGTCAGGTCAGAGAGAGCCAAACGATACCCAAGCCAACAGCACCCTTTCTGGGGATATTGAACATAAAGAGGTCCTAACAACTGGCTTCCTTGCCTGAATCACGCAAGAAGAAAGCTCGACGAATGTACGTGTGGTGTGGAATTCTCGCACCTTCAACATTGAACCAAGTGCAGTCTGCTTTCATTCATGGCAAAAAAAAAAAAAATGAAGCTGTGAGAGTCAAGACGATGGCAAACTGCGCACAATGGGCGTTAGCTTCGGTTAGCGAGCTCAAGACTTGGGAGTAGCCCCCATGTGCTGTGAACCACTTTGGGTATCAATTATGCTTCTAAATCTGGAAGTGCCTGGCCTCGTGAATTGATATCATAAAGGGGGTGAGCAATTAATTTTTAATTCCCCTTTTCTTTTTTCAACGCAATGGGAAACGTGTCCAAGGTACTCATTTCCTCACTGGTTTTGTTCTAAACACTGTAGAAGACTTGTCAATTTTTTTGTCAGTGGATGTGCCTGTTTTTATGTTTTCCGACTCTAGCCGCTATATCTTGATGCTGGAATTCATGATCAGTGAGCCCTATAGCAATTGCAAAACGGCAAAAATGATATGAACTAGAAACTATATAGTCTCAGCTGCCAGACAGGAATTAGACAGCTTTAGTATAACGTAGCGTCCATTTGAGTTTGCACACCCAAAACTGTTACGGCAGTATCATGTTTGTCTCGTTTATGAATGTTATAGTGGACTGTGGCTACCACTTCACCGAGAAATGCTAAACACTGGTGGGATGGCACAGATGGTATAGTTTACTTTTATATCTATGACCATGTCTTTTGCACTTCCTTTGCATTAAATATAAGTTATATTTTACTGAGATGTGGTCACATGGTGGAATTCACCAATAATGGCAAGGTTGCACTGCAAGTTGTCACTTCAGATTTTTTATATGGTTTTAAATACCAATTTAAATTATACATCCTCGTTTCTTCCATATTACGGTGCTCAGTTCTTACATTGAGGCAGGATCTCTCCACTTCTCTCATAATCTCATGACACACTTTGGTCACTTGTTGGTTCTTTTGAGCGGTAAGTGCCATGGTAACAGCGAAAAAATTGCTCTCGCCCACCCTATCTAGCCAGTCATTATCTTGCAAATGCCGGGCTGCCTGGTACTTTTCCCAAATGGAGAACTGGGGGCTAGGAGAAAAAGCATGCAATTTTTATGTTGCCCTAAGCAGCTAATCAGATGCAAGCAGTGAAAGAATTTCAGCCCAGAGATTCTCCCGGCTGCTGGTAGAATATACGCTGCCAATTTACTACACTTTAGCCTTGTGTAGATTTGCATCTTTCTTTCCACATAGTTAAATTGCACTGCTGTGCATATGGTGGAATGCTTGCAGTGCACTCAAAATGTGTTTATCATTTAGCTTTTCTAGTGGATGTTGCTATTGTGCAGTTGAAAGCAAGATATCTTTTGGGATGTTGGTGTGCAGAAAAGAAAATCATTTCTGATCATTCAGGAAGGCCAGTTCACTGAAAAATCTGGAAGCACTATTGGCGTACTAACAGCTAGCGAAGTTCACTTGCTTACCAAGAAAACCTATCAGTTTCACTTACACGATGTGTTGCTATATTTTACATGCCAGCACCGTTGCCATGTCTTCATCATCATCATCCCATCACTCACTCTACAAGCTTAAGTTAGCAGCACTGTGACCATCCAGCAGCTTTTTCGAGTTGTGGTGTTGTTTCGCAAGGAAATGTGCTACAGACTCAGTTTTACAGGTGGCACAGCTGTTGCTATAACACTTCTGTGCCATCTGGAAAAATCAAATGCCTGTTTTCTTTTTTTATTTCTAGCAGCAGGTTTTGTGTGATTCCGTTTTTGAACTCCGCTCAGATATTGTGTCATTGATTTAATAACCTGAGTTAAATTATATGATTCGGTTATTAACTGAATATTATGAACTGCCTTTGCTCTTGTGGGCTGAATTGTGAAAGCTTTGTTTTGCACATTTCTGTTAGCATTAACAGAGAAACACGTTCATAGCATTCGGTACTAAGATTATTCAGGGGCAGAATGGTTAGCAAGAGGAACACACTGTGCAATGGCCTTTGTAATTTTAAAGTTGCATTCTTATGCTGAGTCATTCTTTCAGGCTGTCTACTGTTTCAGTCCTCTTGAATGGGTGTTTGCACTGTCGTTGGCTGAGTGCCTGCTGCTTTGTTCAGCCCCTCAAAAGTGCATGACATGTGCCTTGCAGATGCCAGCAGCAGCAGTTCACCGCGGCCCATAGAAAAGATCCTTATTGCCAACCGGGGTGAGATTGCCTGCCGTGTCATCAGGTCTGCCCGCAAACTGGGCATCCGCTCTGTGGCCGTCTTCAGCGATGCCGACCGGAAGGCAATGCACGTCACCATGGTCAGTGTGTGTCTACTGCAAATGAATCTGGCTCCTCATAGCCGTGCCCCTTACAGACACCCGTGCAGCTTGCCCTGCAAAACTTTCACAAGAAAGAAAATATTGGATGTCATGGCCCTTTCAGATACGGTTGGTTAACTGGGCTTGCTTGCCCTCGTGCGTATCACCTTGCATTATCTTATTTTCATCTAAACTGTGTGCAGTGTAGCATTCTTTCATGTCAAATATGGTTTAGAAGCCGGCGTGTGGTCAACGTACTTCTCACTTCATGTTGTTCATTATAGCATAGTAGAGCAATGTATCAAATCTGCCTTGACATTGGGAGCCGGGGCTAAGACAAGCTGATTTTTTTCCTGTACTTTGCTCGCCCTGTAGTTTTTATTTTACTCTTTTGTGCATTGTGCTGCTCTAGAGAGCACAATCATTTATCAGTGAATGATCTTTTTGTGTACATGCCAGCTCTTGGTTTTTGCAGTGTTGTACACAGCTGTATGCAGTGTACGGGGAGCTGTGCCTTGAAGTGGCATTTGTGCCTTGTATGCCAGCTGTTCTCTTCACTATGGCTACATCATCATGAATTGCGATGTTGCCAAGATGAATTTGGCACAGTCTTGAAACTGTTGGGATCATTAGCTGAAAGGGTTTCTTTATATTGGAGGGCCCTAAGTATGTCTTGTCAGGCCTTCAGTAATAAGGTTCCACCCTCAGCTGGCCTTGTGTAGCCGCCGCGATGGCTCAGTGGTTACGGCGCTCGGCTGCTGACCCGAAAGATGCGGGTTTGATCCTGGCCGCAGCAGTTGAATTTCGATGGAGGCGAAATTCTAGAGGCCCATGTATTGTGCGATGTCAGTGCACGTTAAAGAACCCCAGGTGGTCGAAATTTCCGGAGCCCTTCACTGAGGCGTCCCTCATAGCCTGAGTTGTTTTGGGATGTTAAACCCCCATAAATCAAACCAAACCAAACCTTCTTGTGTGAGAGGAGAGTGTGTTCTTGAGTGCATAATATAGAGAGAGGATGGTGGCGTGCAGCTTAGTAATTTGCAAAAAACATAGCATATGCTGCGCAAGTGCTGCATTATTTGCAGGAAAGCCAGGAAAAAGCAGCTTTGAAGGAGGGAATTTCAGCAGCCCTTAAAAAGGTCATCATGGCTGTCTCTGGACAGGCCGACTTCTGGTTGCCCCCTTTCTTGCTCCAGTTGTGGCCACATTCTTTCCACAGGTTTCCTGCCTTAGATGATCACCCCATGCTGTCCTCTGTCCTGCTGCTCCTGATTACGTCACAACATGAAAATTTCGAGTTTGGTTTGCTATACTTAAACAATACATATGCCGTATCTAATAGTAATAACAGAACACATTGTCGAACTTCCGGACTTAGTATGGGCTTTTTTTCCCGCATTTATTCTGTCATCAAATTTTGGTTTTGATTTCCTACAGGCAGTTGGCTGGTGTGATGTCAGAATTTGAGAAGCACATTGCATGTCACAAGTACAGTAGAGGCACATCTTGTGTCAATTAGTATGTGGTTTAATTAATACAATCATGTAGCTGCACATACCCTGCTGCTCTTTCAGGCATAATGCTACTATATCTCTTGCTCACCTTGGCAACCAGAAGCCAGAGCTGCACGGTGGTAGAGAGTGCCATATGTGAGTTGAGAACAGGCGGACGTGTGGTGTGCAGGCGGACGAAGCATACCACATTGGTCCCGCAGCATCCCAGGAGAGCTATTTGCGCCAGGAGCGCATACTGAGTGTTGCCAAGCGCAGCGGTGCCCAGGCCATCCACCCGGGGTACGGCTTCCTGTCAGAGAATACTGAATTCGCCGAGCGCTGTGCAGCGGAGGGGATCATCTTCGTCGGACCCCCAGCATCCGCCATTCGGGACATGGGCATTAAGAGGTGCCACCGCTCCTTTCATTGCTACTTTCATCACAGTGCATGCAAAAAAATTTTTTTAAGGCTTGTCAGAGAGCAGAGAACTATAGTATTGCCCGTATTACTGATGCACACAATATCCACTCAAATAGTACCAGTCCTGATGAGGCCAGTTAGTCAAATTGAGTGTGATCCTGATTTGCAGGAAAATGCAGACACATGCACCAGGGTGTTGTTACTGGACAAAAAATGGCAGCTAGCTGTGGGCTCTTGATTTTCGTATCTTTTTTTGAAATGTCAGAAGAAAAGAAATTTTCTGAAAACATTACCATTGGATGCACTGTTTGATGCCCCACAGCGTTGCAATTAATATTTTATAGTCTTTCTAAAAACTAAAAAGTTGTGCTTTTGTTATTAATTTCTGATTGTAGTAAGTGCACAATAAAATGTGCTCCTTGATGGCTTCTAGTGTCAATGGCCATATCACAGTTTCCTGTTCACAGGGTGAGTTTTTTGGGAAACTATTTTGTGGGACACTCTGTGCATTTGATGTGTGTGAGTTAAATGCTGGTGTCTTCATTTCATCGCACAGTCGAACGCCATTATATTGAACTGGGTAGATCAAATTATCCTTGCTATTGAGTAACTTCTGAGCTCCATAAAGCTACAAAATGATCTTATAGGAAAATATATGGCTACATCATACAAAAATTAGTCGTCAGATCTGATAGATTCAACTTCGGGCAACAAAGGGCAACTCAAGAAGCTGGCTTTCTCCTCAGCACATCTCTAGTGGTTAGCTTCCCCGCATAGACCGGGGGGGCTATTGGTGCTGTGGTGCTATGTAGCATGCGCAGACCAATGGTGATGCGGATTTTCTATAATGTATGCTGCGGGCGCCTACCCAACCAACCAGATTACACATTTTTAGTGTGTTGTGCCAGTTGTGCCTGCATTGTCATGCATTTCGCATGTACAGTGCGTCATGCTGGCATTAGCAATTTTGTATGTTTTTCGTTGTCTCCGTATGCGAGCAGCCGCCGCGGTGGCTGAGTGGTTATGGCGTTCGGCTGCTGGCCCGAAAGACTCGGGTTTGTTCCCGGCCGCAGCGGTCGAATTTTGATGGAGGCGAAATTCTAGAGGCTTGTGTACTGCGCAATGTCAGTCCATGTTAAAAGAAGAACCCCATATGGTCGAAATTTTCGGAGCCCTTCACTGTGGCGTCTCTCATAGACGTTAAACCCCTATAAACCAAACCAAACCAAACCATCCGTATGCGAGCGATGGCAGCCACGAAACCACAGAACCTCCCCTTTTCCATAAAACTGGAAATTTTCAAGCGAATTGAAAGAGGTGAGAAGGAATCTGGAGTCGTTGCAGTGTACAAGATTCCAAGCAGCACGCTGAGCACCATTTTTAAGAATAATGCTGACGTTAGGGCTGAAATGCAGCAAAGACCCGGCGGTAAAAGCAAGTGTCTGCGATGCTTGCAGAACGTGCTTTTGGTTACGGTCACCTACAGGTCCAATCGAAGAGCATGGATGATCAGTGAACTTTTTGCCAAGTGGCTGAAGTCTTGGAACGATGACCTGGTAGGTCAAGATCCCAACGTCTGCCTCATCGTAGACAACTGCTGTGCCCACCACTGCAGTGCTAGTTTCAGCAACTCTGCACTTCACTTTCTGCCGCCGAATGCTACATTGGTGCTTCAGATATTGAACCAGGGGATAATTTACGAGGTGAAGGTTGGTTGTAGGAAACATCTGATTGAACGGCCCCTGCAAAACCCGAGGACTGGGAGAGAACTAAAAGTTGGCCTGTTAGGTACCCTGGCTGTGCTGAGTGAGTCGTGGAGTGATGTCAAAAACTAAACTATACAGAACTGCTTCTGACATTGTTCTCCGCTTTCCCGGAGAGGACTGAGCAAATTCTTTGTAGGGGAAGCACATCGAACTTGTTGCGGGTCTTGATAATTTATAGAACCTGTTGTCCGAAATTCCTGGTGCTATTTGTGATAGGACAGCCATGGGTGACTTTGTCTCCGCGGATGACATCGTTCAGACCACAGGACAGCTTGCAGACGAAGATATCATTGACAATGTCGCGAATAACCAGGACGCTACTGCTGCAAATTGTGACGATGACTTGAGAGAATCTGTGCCCAAATACTGCAACGTGCTCTGTGTACTCAGCATGGTTCATTGCCATTGCACATCGATAGAAGGCTGCTCTCTCAGCTGTTCGGAGTCCATCGATAACATTGAAAAATTTGTTCTCTGTGAGGCAAAGAAGACGAAGAAACAAAAAATTCTTAACTATTTCGCTTGGATATCTGCCCGCAGTGAGTGGCTATTATAGAAATATATTTTTTTTCTGTCTCAGTATGTTTTTATGCTGCTAAATTTGCTGCTACTTTTATATTGAATTACACGTTATATCGAACTTGTATAGGCCTTTTTTTTGTCAGTTTAATAAATGTGAGTTCAACTGTAGCTGTGTTAGTACCATCTTCACACTGCTGTGTAGAGAAGAATTTGCTGATTTGTTCCAGCGGCTATCTGGCTATCTGTTGGGAGGGGCCTGTGCTATCATACTCATTGGCTTGCTTGCTGTGAAGGAGCATTGCTTGAGCATCCTGGAATTCTTGCTGTGGAGGAGTATTGCACGAGCACCCTGGATTGTACTGCTGGAGAGTATACCAGTAGACATATTTATCGTCGCCTTTGCCCATGTTGTGGACGTGTTACTGCAGTACCAGAAAGGCACATCCCGTTAGGCTTGTGAGAAGCTGAATCGCGAAATGGTCTGAAAAGTAGTGTGTGCTCGTTACTTGTTCTTTGTGTGACAGGAGATGAAGCGATTGCCCTCTGTATCTTTAATGAATGTGCCAGTCAATGCAGCTGCCATGACAAATTCGATCCAAAGCAGGCGACTCAAGGTTCAAAGGACATCACCACCGCACCGGCAGTGGAACTATGCTTGCATGCATTGCAGGCATGAAACACAGTCTTCACAATGCAGATGGGTGTGACGGCTCATGCTCAAGTACTGTTTAACACATGCACACTGTGAAGTACAATTATTCCTTGGCGTACACAATGTTAATGCTATAATTTTTGCTGAATGGCTGCGTGTTATGGTTAATTTCCTGTTGCTAGTTGCAGGTGAAGACACTCGGTATCTTGAACACTGTGTACATCACTTCAACTGGTGCCACTGTGTTGTGTAGTCAATATGTGGTGGCTGAACTTTTGGCTGTTGCAAATTGTACATTATTGAGCTTTCAGAATGGTGCTCGAATGGCCCTCGAGCCCCCACTGGTAAAATATTTTTCATGCTTGAACAGTTGTGAAGCATCGTCTGGAGGAGTGCTCTAAAACAACTCGTTAATAGCAGTGCTACAGGCATCGCAATGAAGTAGCTTTCCCACACTGTTGTGTTCTGGGCCTAATTCTGTCTCAAACAATTTCTGTCACACAATGAGTGGTTAACAGCACAAGTGGCATTTCTCCCATTTAAAAAAGGGGCAGAGAGAGGCTGCTCACTCTGTGAGCACCATTTGCCTGATAAATCTGTGATGCTGAAACAAACCAGTGTAATGACAGGGCGGCGCAGGCCTCACGGAACTAGGAAGTGAGGCTCAAATGCTTGTCTTTTGTTGCTGGAAAATGGAGGGTTTTACAAAAGAGCGTAGGTGCAACAGGCGGGTGCCCACAGGCCAGAGGTAGCATCTTGCTGGTACATTTCAGCAGAATAGTTGCTATGCGTGTGGCAACAATGCAGGGAGGCACAGATTGAAGCAGACAGGACATGGCATTTGTGATTGCTGTTCAGCACTGTGCCTGCATGACCTCCTTCTGCCTTTCTTTTGCCTGTGTCTGCCTGTGATGGTGGTAGCCATAACAGAGCCAAGTCACCTGTCAGTCACAGTGATAAAATGGCCAGTGTGAAACAGCGGATTTTTTCACTGGTGAGAAGTAAATGGGTTGTGTTGATAAGGAGCAGTCCTTTCATGGTACGCTAGGTGTTCTGTTAAAATGTCTGAACCTGGCCAGGGGCCCTTAAACGAGATTGCAGCTGAGGTAAGGCTTAGATCAATTAGCTCCTTCACACCGATTGTGCTCCTTCACACCGACTGGGTGTAGAGACCCAGAGTTCCAAAAGCATGAGTTGTTGAATGGCTTGGTGAAAACGTTGGTGGGGTTGGGCAGAACAGTGGTGCGTGCTGAGTTGTCATGAGAAGTGTGAATATGACCTACCATCTGCTGCACAGCACTTCCAAGGCCATCATGTCAGCGGCCAAAGTGCCAATCATTGAGGGCTACCATGGTGAGGACCAGGCCCAGGAGCGACTCAAGGAGGAATCACGTCGCATTGGATTCCCTGTCATGCTCAAGGCTGTGCGTGGTGGTGGTGGAAAGGTGGGTGTTTGGATGGGGCTCATGCGTTTTAATAAGGAAACAGTTACTGCTGGAGTGCTCTTAAAAGGTTTTTGAGCTTCATTTTTTTTCTGCTTTAGTGGCTGTCTATTGGGAGATTGAGAGAAATATGTTTCTCTCCCGCTGCACACATGACAGAACTATGGGGATGCTGCAGTCATCTTATGAGTGGAATGTGATACAGCAGAGCCCCACCATAGTTAACTCGGATATAGTAGAGTGAAACTGCGGTCCCATTTTGCCTTCCATAGATGACTGCATATTTTTTCTCGGTTATAGTAAAGATTTTTCAAAGAAATGGCTGTAGTAAAAAGCGTCTGGCTGATGTAACATACTTCCCGCGGTATGATGATAACACAGCATGCGCGAGGCCAATATTCGGAGGCAAATGGAAACCGAAGACGATAAAACGATGCTCTTTTAGATAGCTTCACAACCAAGATCTGAAGCTCTGAGGAGAAGCAAACTTCTGGCAGTCCTTGGGGCTGTGAGGCAAAGCGCGCGGCGTGCACGGAAAAAAAAAAAATCTAAAGCTGGCTATGAACGCAGAAAGAAGGCGGCGCGGGTCGCTGACGAAGGAAAGACAGTAAAAGTGCAATGAAGAGTAGGGAATGAAGGGAAAAAAGGGGCGAACATTCGCGGCACGGGAGCGCGAAGCGCAGGGAAACGGCGGAAAGAAACGGAGGCACGGCGGCATTGTTTGAGCGGTACTGCCGCACCTCGACATTGTCGCGCGCACTTAACTATTGCCTCCTTTAACTATGAACTATTAAACAACTCAGAGCCTGTGGAAAATGACGCCGTGTTCACGCAAAACTTTCGTTTTTACGTGAAATTAAGCTCGCAGTATATTCTTAGCCGCATTGCATGTGTGCATATGTGGTACTTCCACAGGACGTAAACAAAATTGATAACGTCGTAACATGAAATGTGATAACTTAAAATAAATAATTATTACATAAAGGGACAATATGTGCAGGATGGAAGCCATTTGTGAGTGTTTCTTTTATAAACGAACACTGTGTTTAGTATGTAGCCGGTTAATTACCAGAGGGCAACCTCAGAGCCTTGCCATCGCCAAGAACTGATGTGGTAAAGAAGTAGATTGAAATAGAATGGAACAGAGAATATAATATTGTAAAGACCCTGATATAGTAAATATTTCTGCTGGTCCGAGTCACTTTAGAGGGGTTCTACTGTAAGATTAGATTTCACATTCATTGCAGCTTCTGTTGCAAGCTTCAGTTTCTTGCAAGCTTCAGTTTCTTTGCATTTTTCAGTCTGTCAGCCGCCATATTCGGACTGCTAGCTGCTGTCCTGTGCTGTGGGACTGCAGCTAGCAGTCCGAATATGGCAGTGACGACATTTGTATATATCACATTTTTTTTTTTCAGATTTTTGGTTGCGATTTTCTATCTTGGTAGCTGTGTAGAAACTGGGTTTCTCACAACCCGGTGGGCAGGTTGTGATGGCCGATTAGGTTACGATGATGTCGCCAGATCGTATGACCTTTCTCGACCAATCAGCGAATTTCATCTCTGTCATTGGCGGGGTTTTGGTGTGACAAGTCTAATGCTGTCACATTAATATGGAGATTCTGTTTCACTGGCAGCCTCATATTGACCCATGGCTGGCTCACTTTTATGCGTTCCTTGCAACCTGGGGTTGGGACTTTGGGTACCCACGAAGTGGTGTGGTTCCTATCATGAGGTGCAGATGTTTTATGAAGCTTTCAGTAAAGTACTAGTACAGGCCTTCCGGATAACAGATAACTAGTGATCTGTATACTACCAGCACCAAAGGGATATTAATATGTGAGCATTCGAAGCGCCACCGTGAACAAAAAGTGTCCGGTGTCTGGCAGCGTAGTGTTGCGTACATCTGCCACCTGCCACAGTTGGCAGGTAGCAAAGTGGAGAGAGGGCAATCCTCTTTTTCACCTGTAGGGGAGAGGAGGGACAGGCCGCGCCGCGCTGTGGCTGCCACAGGAATAACCGAGAGGATGGTTACCGTGAATGGAGGAGGCTCTGACACCAGCGGAGGAATAGGCAACTTGAGGTTGTCCATGGGGACAACTTAGCAGGTGGCTGAAGTGGAAGGTGGAAAGCCAATAAACTAATGCCTGTCAGCTTTGCTGATTAATGTGCTGAGCTTCTCAAGCAAAGAGAAGACCTAATGGTTTTTAATGGGGGTTCAACATCCCAAATCAACTCAGGCTATGAGGGATGCCACAGTGAAGGGTTCCGGAAATTTCGGCCACCTGAGGTTCTTTAACGTGCACTGACATCGCACAGTACACGGGCCTCTAGAATTTCGCCTCCATCAAAATTCGTCCGCTGCAGCCATGATCGAGCCCACGTCCTTCAGGTCAGCAGCCAAGTGCCATAACCACTGAGCCACTACGGCGGCTAAAGACCTAACGCTAGCACGTTGTTATTGCATAATGATATTTAAGTGCCCCAATAATTTTTTAATGTGGGTACTATTACTAATAAAAGAAATATCGCAGTGCTACCAATGTCAAAAGATTACAGGGAAGTACTGAGGAGCTCGCCCTTCTGTGTCAACCCCCTCCCCTGGCTATCATGTGTATATGGGATGATGGTGCTGTCAGAATTCACAGCTGTGGGCTGCCCTGACAGTGTAGCCCACTATGCCTTGCACTTGTGCAAAATACGGTTCTGTTTCGTGGCACCTAATCTCAGCACTCGGCAAGTGAAACGGGCGAGTTAGTTGTGATTACGTCTGATCTTTTTATTTTATATTTTAAAAATTTTCTAACTGGAATAACTCATTTGCATGCTAATATTTCAATAATCCTTTTGCACTGGTGTCTGGAATGCTTCAGCAACCCTTTAACCAGAATAATTGTTGAAGAAAATGGCTCAGTACACCTTTAATAGTTATAATAGCGGTGTTAGAACAGCACCAATATTACTGTGGCATCGCATAGGTTCATGCTGTTTGCTAGTGAGGAGATGATAAATTGGGTTTTGTCACCCTTTTTTGTATTGGTTTTTCTATTAAGGGGTGACAGGGATCTTTGAAGCCCAAAAATTGTGAAAACACTACTTTTCGGAAATAACTTTTTCAAAATCTCGAATATATTAGGTTTACTAATTCCAATTCACGTTTACAATTTCTACCTTACCTCTGTTTTTTTTCTCTAATTTTCTAAAAACACAAGTTTTTGACTGTTTGTAAGAAGGATATCTTGGTGTCTAGAGAAGATAGAGCAAAAATTTTTGTTGCAGCATGCTGCTAAATGAATAATTTCTCAACTTATGGTTGTAAGCATCTTTTATGCATTCTATTTAGACTGCTCATTAACCAGTTTTTCAACGCTGAACTTTAGCATACTGCAATATAACTAATATTGCCTTAATCTGAAATGTGTTTCCAACATTGCATTCCTTGCACTTTATGTACTGTGTTGCCACATGTTAATAATAGTTTTCTGATGAGTCTTTTTTCTCTATTGCCTTTGTAAACAAAGGATTGTAAATGTGTCATATCTTGAGAAATAATTGACATAGCGAAAAAGAGATTACATATTTGAAATCGACACAATGAACTGAAGACAGCTCAGCAGTTTCATCACATTTCGCCTCAAATACCCGCATCCTCCCTTAGTGACAGTAGGCTGGAAACATGAAACTAGGGAAACTAGGCAGCTTCAGCAATGGGACCAGGTCAGTGGCTGGATTCTTGGTTTGATCTATATACTATAAGCTTCACCAAGGTTACATGATGCCTTTCCTCGTCGTCATGGATGGTGCAAGTAAATCGGTTAAAAATTTCTTCTCCTTGCAGGGCATGCGAATAGCAATGAGCGAAGATGAATTTGACTCGCAACTTGAATCGGCAAAACGAGAGGCAATGAAATCATTTGGCGATGATGCCATGCTGGTGGAGAAGTTTGTGGCTGATCCAAGGTTTGTTTTTACCTCTGCAGCATCTCTGGCAATACAGTGTAGTTCCTGCATGGAAATGTTGTGGGATCCTCATTCACCTGCAGATGGGTTCATAGTGGTCTGCTTGCTGGGTCCCTTCTGGGTCATTGCTTTTATGGTGGCCACCACAGGAAATGAGCTAAGTGGAATAATGATAAAATGGTCAAGACGAAAAATATTCTAGCTGACATTGTCCTGGGAATGCTTGTTAACCTGTGGCTAGGAGTGACACAGGTGCAACTGAGTGCTCACAACCAGAGTTTTGGAAGCTGCTTGTGCATGAAGGAAAGACACTTTGAGTGAACCTTGGAAGCACTGTTTACACAAGAAGTGGAATTCAGATTTCTGCATGGAAATTTCTTCTGAGGTTCTTTGTGCATCATTTACCTATGCCTTGAAAGCATTTAAGTAGTTGGTGGTGCAGTTTTGAGAACAGAGCTTGACTGACCAGAAGTGCTGGTGCAGGCACGTGGAGGTGCAGGTCTTTGGTGACCACCACGGCAACTACGTGTACCTCTTTGAGCGAGACTGCAGTGTGCAGCGAAGACATCAGAAGGTCATCGAGGAAGCCCCAGCTGTGAGTAGTTTTTCTCTTCCCCTGCATTCCACTTTGGCTGTTGATTTTTTTGGCTTTTTTTGTTTGGGTTTTTCTTGCAGCAATGGCAATCCTACTAGGAGTGTGCAAAGAGTGGACTTTCAGCTCAAATAAAGTCTGAATTGAATGGTGGCACAAAAATCCAGATTCGTATGATGAAAATCACACACAGAGAGCTGAGAAATGAACTAGAGAAAGTCTTTTAAGCTGCATGAGAGGTTCATTTTTTTCTTAGTGGCATACTGATTGGGGCTATAGTAGTCGTGAGCCGAAATCATTGTAGTGGCTTAGAATTAGCGTACCTCTGTGACATTTTGAGGAAAATGTCTGTGCACGGTATGCACTGGAAAAAGAACCTTCTCGGAACCTTCGCAGTCAGTTGAAAAATTTTTCTTCTACTGCAAAGATTCTGAGAAAGCTGTGTATATTTCTACTCTAGTCGTGTGGTCTTACTTACATAAATGCTAACGAGTAATTACTCCCTTTTGAAGCCTACTCCACCTTGAGAGTCATTGGCACTGTGCACTGCCGCCTGTGGTGTGCTCCTGTGCTGCTGCTGAGGTGCTGCCATCTGTTTGTGCGTTGAGTGGAAACCACTGGAAACTATGCGGGTGGTTGCAGTAAATGCATGCACACGCAAACATGTAATCTTTGCTTAAACCTAGAAAGGTGTATTTGTTCTTTGCCCAGACGGGGCACGAAATGGTAGGGCCTCAATGTAGATATTTCAGAGTTAAAAGGGACACTGAGGAGAAATTGAAGTTGGCTTGTATCGATAGAATACCAGCTCCTGATCACAAAAATGCCGCTCTCACTGAAAACAAAGCTCTTGTAAGGTAGAAAATAGCAAGAACCAAAATACAGGTATCACCGCCACAGGCCAATTTCGCAAGTACAAGCGTGGTGACGTCATAGGACAAGAGACGCCACCTTGGAGGAATTTTTCTTCCTATATGGGGCCGCGAATCTCTGAGGCTGACAAAGGAAGGTTGCGCGGTTCAATATTGAAGTAAGTTCTGTTTTAAAACTGATAGTGCACTTTTATCATACAAGGAAGGCAGACAAAAGACAACCTGAATGTTGGAAGCAAAGAAAACCGATGCTTGGCGGCGCCACAGGCGGCCAGGTGAGTTTTGATTTGTTATGGTGCTTCGCGTCTATGAGCTTTGCGTGCCCCGTGGTTTTGTTTTTGACGCGCCTCGATACACAAGCGCCGAACAACAGAGGAACTCCAAGTGCCGCTTCAAGTGCTAGTTAACCTTTGAAGGAGCCTGTTAAGGCTGGTCAGATGATCGCCACGGTCGATGACCACCACGGTCTGACCGCACTGGCGGAGACTTGGAGCACGTCTCTATTTCGCGCCGAGTGCGCCAGCCGCCGTTGGCCCGGCCAGACTGATTCGGCTCCGCGGCGAGGTGCGCGTTGTGACGTAATTCAATAGCTTCGGCAGTTGGGTGGAGCTGTTCTTTTCGAGCTCTCGGCTAATTTAATCCATTCACAGTACACAACTGAAGGTACATGCAAGTGGGCGATAGAGCCCGATCCAGTGGACCCGTTGGACCTAGCGGAAGCCGTTAAAGCGTCGTGCGTCAGCTTTAGTTTCAAGCCGCCAACGTTAAACGCGACCGCCCTTGAGCACCCATCCGTTTTTTGTGGCAAAAAAATAAATAAATAACTTGACCCTTGCAACCGTGGGAGACCTCGACGCCGCCTGCTGCACCGTGCAACCGCGCCATTCAAGGAATCACAATCCGTTGGCCTCAAAGCCCCGGCCAGCCTCCGATGGGCGCAGCACTCCGACCTTGTCCTGGCCCCTCGCGACTCCCCGCACTGGGGTTATGATATTTAGTTTGCAACGGCTGCTCACGGCGGAAGGGGGAAACGACCTGCCAGCGCCTAACCTAACCGTGCTCCTTCAATAGCATCATACGCTCTGTGGGGCTGAGGTTGCTGAAATGCAGGCCGGAGTTTTTGCGAGAACTACGTCGTCGGGTTCGGGAACGGGATCCATCGTAACACTGGCAAGACGCCGGTGCAAACGTAAACGAAGTGACGGTAGCGACCCCCGATAGACGCCTTCAGCGTGCGGCGGCGGTAGCCTTCATTTCGGCAGCTGCTAGACCACACCGCTAGCTACCAGAAATCACGGAGTCTGCGTTTACGTCACGTTTCACGTCACTCCGTCCTATGACATCATAAGAGTTCTCCGTGACGTCATAAGAGTTCTGGAGTTTGAATCGGAGTGGCGGGAAAAACTTTTTCAACTTCAAATTGAAATTTCTTTTAAATAAATGCATCTTTCGCTCCCGGACAAGCGGCAACAAAGCCTTGAAATGCCGAACTATCAGATTTTGCTAACAAAAAAATTTGATAGAGTTCTCCTCAGTGTCCCTTTAAGCTGAATTATTCGATGAATTGTGAATTGATCCAGGTTTGGAATATAATATGCGCGTTTGTCAAGTGACTAATAATTTGCCAGCATTTAGCTGTCAAGACTCTCAGAATGAAACAGTGGCAGCCATCTAGAGCTGTACAAAGTATTTTGCAACTATACAAGTCAGTTTGAGCTAAGTATGCAAAGCAAGCCTTGGCATGATTTTTCTGTGTAGCTTTTTGCTTCATGGAGGCTATGCTCACAGTGTCCTTTTGTTATGAATGTGTATGGATTGCTGTGACAGAATAAAATAAAATAAACATCCTGACAATAAAATATATGGCAGCCCTATTATGAACTGCAAAGTTCTCATCGTAGTTGAAAAAAAATATTTAGGAAGCCGCTACTGCCATCTTTCTTGTTGCAAGAGAAGGCAAGAGGTGAGGGCCTTTACAGGAAGCCCCTCGATACACTAGTAAAGGAACATTTACTTAGTCACATGCCCTGGGATGCCGAGAGGTGCCATTGCATGTGGTGGGGCATGTGCTGAAAGCAGTGGAAAAGTTCTCTTCCATTGCTGACATTTCTGTAGCTTTTAATTCGCTGTCTTAATTGCAAAGTGATGATTCACAGTGCCTTCAGTGCGGTGGATTAATTTTAATTTGCCACAGGAGGTATCTCAGCTTTCCGTGAAAAGACGCAGTTTCTTTATTGATGCTCTGTTCTGCTTGGCCTGCCTGCCCCCTGTTTTTCCCCCTTGTCTGCAAAGTGCACTTGGTGTTGTCTGATGTCACTGCAATCTGTACGGTGCAGCCCGGTGTGACGGAGGAGACCCGTCGTCTTCTGGGTGAAGCGGCTGTGCGGGCAGCACAGGCCGTGAACTATGTGGGTGCTGGCACTGTGGAGTTCATCATGGACTCGGAGCAGCGCTTCTACTTCATGGAGATGAACACGCGGCTCCAGGTGGAGCACCCCATCACCGAGATGATCACCGGCACCGACCTTGTTGAGTGGCAGATCAAGGTGGGCCACGTGCATTTTGCCAACGTGTTCCAGCGACACTTTGTGCTGGGCAGGTGGAGCTCTGTCTTGTTTATCCACTCGGTTGCTCTCGTTTGCCAGTGCACGACTGTGGGGTAGTTGTGTAAAGTGTGGAACGTGAATCTCACCTGTTGAATACTGTCATTGTAGTCTATGCCGTTAAAGCTATGCAGTCTAGTTGATGACCTTGTAGGTGACATAGGGGGACTGTGAAGGGTCTTGCCTAAAACCAAGTTCTTTCAAGAAAAACAAAAAAGCTTGTACAGTGTGTATCTGTGGTGGTGGTGACCCACCGTGCAGCTTTCTACACTATGGGAATGAGGATTTTGGAACCAGAAAATTGATTGGCCGAGTGTCACAAGCTACCAGGAATACTACACCGAGTACGGTTCAGTGAAGCAGCTAGTGGCTTTGTGAGGTCTGAGCAATAAAGTATAAAGCACAGAGAACGTGAAAATAAGAAAAGGAGTCCCCCTAAGAGTGTTACCTTATGTGGCCTACTTTGGCTTCAGTCTTGCTCTTATGACTGCCTGACTGCCGCACAGTCTGAGTAGCTTTGCATTCTTGTTCTGTGCAGCTATGAAGCAGACCTTGTGCAGAAAAAGTCACAAGTGTGAAAAAAGTATGGATTCTTTCTTGAGAACTGAAAATACTGCAGCAGCCAGGCTGCAGGTTGTGCTGCTCTTGCAAGGCATTGGGCACCGGTCTCAGTTTCAAAGCTCTGGTTGGTGCAGGCTAAGCAATTGCCAGGGTAGCTTAAGTGTCATTCATGTTTTCTGCCTCAATATGTTGCAAAGTCAAGCTGCGCTCAAATTTCACATTAGGGAGTACTGTAATCCTCGGTCAGTTTTTTTTCACTTCAGTCTTTGGTGTGCACTTGGATATGTGCTTTCATCTTGAAAGCCTTACTGCAGTTTCCTTGAATGCCATTCCTGCATGTTTGGCTTGCCTGGAGACATGATTAGTCATAACATTGGTAGTGATGGCGGTGAATGAAAAAAAAATGCAAACCAAGGTGGAGGAGTGTGTCTGCTTGCGTTTTTGCGCCTTTATCTTTTATGTACTAATAATCCACTTTGTGTTTACACTATTAAGCATCATGGAAATAGATTTTTGTTGCCAATGTCTCTTATTGAAACAGTCACTGAAAAGCATGCTAAAGGCATTGTGTGAAAGAGCATATGTATAAGAGCATAAAGCCTATATTTCATGTCACATGCTGTAAATGCCCACAGTGAAGAACTGTGAAATCCTGTGATAGCAATGAGAAAAGAAAAAGCCCAAAGGGGGTGCAATACTGAGGATGCTGGGGTGTAGGTGGAATGTTGGCACGAGTGGGCCTTGATCAGCCATATTAGCTCATAAGAGCAATGTTCCAATGGATGCTTTAGCACAAAGGGCCATATTTAGGGCAGGCATCTTCAGCATGCAAAGTAAGCTGCACTGTACATTACGTGTCCCTCATGTGCACTTTTCGTGGTCATTGATTGAAAGCCTCTCACGGGCACACCGTATCTACATGAATCTAATGCGAGCTTTTTTTCCTCGTCTCATTGGTTTTAGAATGCACCTCACGTTATATTCAAAACGAAGTTAGGATTGTGACGCATTTTTTTTCTCCGCTGCTCCAGAAGATAGCTAGATCAGCCTTCACTACTAGCCTCACAAGTTGCTAGGTGAAGCCAACTTTTCAATGCTGTTGGGGACCACGCAGTGTACCAGCGGGTGTACATGAAGAAAGAAGAGGATATGCTAGAAACGAGGAAAGAAGGCGGCGCGGGCTGATGAGAAAGAAGGCACTGAAAGAGTTGAGTGAAGTAGGGAAAATACAGAAGGGTGAATGGGCACCGGGAGCAGGCAACACGAAACGCTTGCCAGCTGTGGCATAGCAATGTCAGTGGTAGCTGCTGCTTGGGAGCGCTCGTACATTAATGCTTCAGAGGCTTTGCTGCAGTTAGTGATGTCACATGTATTTCTGAAGCATTGCTCCTCAGATAATGTCAGTATATCAGTCTCTGTTTTCTTTAAAGGCCTTAGCACCTTTGCTGTAGTTGGCTTGAACATGCTGTAATCACCTTCTAATTGTAAAATTATACTATATATATATATATATATATATATTCATTGTTGTGAGGTCTGAAACTCCCCCTCTTGTTACATTCGTGGTTGCATTGTATACATGTTAATATGGTTGGTTTAGTTATGATGATTATGTTTTACAGTGTCAAGGTTTATAGTGTTTTTACCTGCATAAAAGCACAGCTGGAACAAGTGCCAAAAGCAGCTTTTGAAACTCCGAATGCATCTTCAACCTGTGTTTTCTTTGATCTGCTTTCATGCGTGTATGGAGTGTAGGCAGCAGCATGAAGTTACATCTGAGGAAATCATTTACACTGCAAAGGTAGTGCCCTCGTCGCTGTTTCTGATGTGTTAAACCCGCTACAGGAAGGTGCAGCATCTACAAAGATATCGGCTTTCGCTTCTTTGCCGGAAGGTGGTGGCTGTTATTTTATGCATCACTGGAATTGAAGACCAGGAAAGTTGCGATGTGCAACATCGTCTTGCTACTACACCATGTTACCTTCTACAGATCCTAGGATTGCACTGTACTGCACTGCCATTCTTTGTGGTATGAGGCAGCTGTCAAAGTTGTGTGTCCTGCTTTGCATGCATGCTCAGCGAACAGTGTGAAAGTGTTGCCAGCAAACGTCATCTTGGGTGTGTACTTTGTGTGGAACAAATTATTATATTGGGATTAGTGACCATGATTTTCCACACTGCCCTGGTGCACAGGTAGAGTTTGCGCTGAGATTCCAAGATGCCTGTCCCATGTGGACCCTTTGGGATGTGCAGGTGGCGCAAGGCGAGCCTCTGCCTCTGCGCCAGGAGCAATTGCAGGTGCGAGGGCACGCCTTTGAGGCACGTATCTATGCTGAGGACCCTGACAACAACTTCATGCCGGGGGCCGGCTCCCTGGCGTTCCTGCGGACGCCCACTCCATCTGAGCAGGTTCGCATCGACACTGGTGTCCGCGAAGGTAGGCCTGCTTTTGATGTCATGTGATATTTGCACCCAAAAAGTTTAACCTTCACAGACTGAGACTGGTCCGCTGTTTCCATGCTTTCCTTTCCAGTGCCAACTGCAGATGCCAACAACAGAATCTGTGGCTCTTGCTTCGTGCATAGCGTCAACTATTGGGGAAGTGTTTCAGAAGGGCTCAAGAATCATCACCATCATCACCAGCTGTTCTGATCCAGCTTCGGTTACCTTATTCCCACAAACTTCCTAATTTCATCCACCCACTTGGCTCTGCTGTTTCTTCCTGGTTCCACCTCTTCTTGGAGTCCACTCTATCACCCTGAGGGATCACTGGTTATCTGTTGTCCACACTACGTGCCCCATTTCCATTCCTTTATTTCTCTTTGTTTCATCTTGGATATCATAAACTCGCATGTGTTCCCTGACCAGCTCTGCTCCTTGTCTGTCTCTTGATGTTAGGTCTGCCGTCATTTTTCTGTAGCTCACTGAGTTGCCCTTAGTTCAGTTTCATGCCCTTTCATTAACCTCCATGCCTCTGCTCCATAGGTGAGCAATGGTACAGCAGTAAAATCTTGTTAATTCATACATCAAGGGGCCAGTAAAAACATTTGCATTATACGAAAGTTCGAATTACTGAAAAAAACTATCAAGAATTGCTGGCAGCTCGGCAAATTTATTTGGTGAGAGACTGGGCAATGGTTTTCTGATTTTAGGATGAGAATAGCACGGCAGTGACTGCTTTTCACATTCCCATCAGTGCTTTGTTGCATGCATACTGTTGGGAGCATCGAATCAGAACTGCTGCAGAATCCTAAGGGCTTCCTGCGTCTTTCACGGTGCGATGCGATGGAGCTACAGTGATAGCGCATCACACCCATCATAAGCAGCACTGTCGTGTGTGAGGACCACACGAACTGCAAATGGCAAGGGAAGGAAATGGCATCAAAGCAGCAGGAAAAATGGGGGGGGGGGGGAGAAAACACCAGCGACACATCCATCAGTTTGATATGGTGTTCAGCTGGTGCTCTGCCTACTTCCGCGACCAAAAAGTAGGCACTCCTTGTGGTGAACTAAACATAGTAAAGTCTTTGCCTGCAGGCTTATTACATGACACATTTGTCATCAGTTTGATTAAATGCACTCTTACTGCTGATGACACGCCGTTGCTTTCTTGTGCCTTATACCACTCAGCCACAGAACAAGCGCGGAGTAACACAGCTCCCTTTATTTTTTCATGCGCATTTTTTTTGTACCTTTCACAGCGTTGCACCTGATGTATGAAATGGAGTATAGTATTTATTGACTAACTTTGCAGAACAAAAAAAAAAATACTGCAGACTAGGCATCAAGACTCCCAACAGTACTCAGTTGGTGTCATTTGCCTAGGACACTCCGTGTTTTGTTAAAACTTAGTTGCATACAGTTGGGACACCTGGTATAGGGGCTGGTTGTATTCTTCGCATTTCTGTATGGCTCATTTGGTGGCGTGAATGTGGTCTTTTGTCAGGTAGCTTTTCCAAAAACCAGTCTTTATATGTGATTGAAGTCTAATGTGCTCTTAATTTAGCGTTTCCTTTAGTCAGTACCTTGTAAGCAGTGGACAGGAAACTGACTGGTCTATAATTTTTTATGCCTTTAACTTCTTTCTTACAGATTAACATCTTGTTAGCATTCTTCCGGGCTTTTGTTATGCTCAAGATAATGAAGCACTGAATTTAAACGCGGCAAGTGTTTCTAGCACCTCAGCATCCGTCTTCAGTGTCTTTTAGCGGGTCTCCTCACCTCCTCACCAATCGCTTTTTCTGTTTACGTCACTTGTCATGCTTTCCAAACTTTATTCTTTGTGCCCAAAATATCTATTTCCTTGGCACCACTGCCACTGTCATTAGCACATGATCATTTTGGCTACTGTACAAAGTCGTTAAGAATTGCTCCACTGCCTTAGCTGTCTTAACCAACTTGCTAATTACCTTGCCTTTCGTTGGTGGGAAAAGTAGTGTATTCCTAGCGTGGTTAAGAGCTAATGAATTCCCACTGTCAGCCTTGGTGTGGCGCAGTTTCAGTGGGCATGACTTGATTCTGCTGCAGGGGACGAAGTGTCTGTGCACTATGACCCCATGATTGCCAAGCTGGCAGTGTGGGGCCCCGACCGCTCGACGGCATTGCGGCGCCTGCACCAGTCACTGTCACAGTACACCCTGGTGGGGTTGCCCAACAACGTGTCTTTCCTGATGCGACTGGCAGCGCACCCAGCCTTCTTCCAGGGCAATGTCCACACAGGGTTTATCCCTGCCCACCACGACGAGCTCTTCCAGCGCCCCAGTGCCAGCCAGCCCCTTGTCTGTGCAGCCGTCCTTTCCCTGCTGGCGCATGAGAGGGCCGAGACACTGGGTACCCAATCACGAGGTCAGTGCCCTGCTTGGGTGTAGACACTTCCTGTGCTGTACTTTGATCCTTTTTAGCCTTTCTGATGAATGCTAGCTGTGAAGTGCACTTTGGTCCAACTTCCATGTTGCAAAAGCTAGCATCCGAGTAACTTGTGAGAGTAGATTTTCTGCCCAGCAGATGCTGCTGTCATTCTGGGTGCTCAAGGAGTTTCTAAAGAGGCACTTTACTGACTTTTATCGACTACATTTTATTGCGTCAATCAAAAACTTCTTGCCTATATTAACGAACACCAGGCTGTGGCCCTCAGAAACACAGCAGAACAATTGAAAACCTGATTTTTTCAAATGGTAGTTTTATTTTCTCATTGGTTTGATGAAGTCTGCAAATCTTGATGTCAGGGACACGATATTAAGTTACAATAGTAACTCTATGCAACTCTATGGACACAACTGCAGCACCACCTAGGAAATGTGCTATGGCAACTATCAGCGTGACATTAACCAGGATGCATAGATTTTTTTAAGACTACAGTTGAGCGCACGAAGATGGCTTTAAAAATACATACTATGAATAAAATAAAACTGGTGATAACAGATACCAGCATCCACTTGTGCCAGCAGCAGTGATCGGCTGTGCCACTGACAGCATAATAGCAGCATGCCTTTCAATAAATATTGAAAGAGATGACCAGAAAACATGATTATACCATGCAAGAAACAGTGACAAGTTGCAAAAGAAAAAAATATAAGCGTCCAGAGGTTCTTCCAGCAGAAATAGGTAATGAAAATTGCTCTATGTGTTAAGCTCACTTCTAATCGAGATTTGTAGTAAGTCAAACAGAGATATGTCGAACTCCACGGGGATCATGAAACAGCTCGATATATCGATAATTAAATATATAAAAAATGGCAATACCTAAGCCTATCTGTAACCTACAAACAAGAATACATTGCACTCATGCTAGCGACATGCTTCTTGCAGTGACTTGCCGCCCGCCGGCGTGGTGACAGCGCTCCGCCCGTTGCCATGCCTAACCTACTTTGTATCAAAACTGAAGCGTACAATACTTTCGAACTACGCACTACCTATCATAAGGTGTCTGATTCTGTCACCAGTACACTACAAACAGAATAATCGCATTAAAATTAAAGTATAGCTGGTTTCCACAATGCCTTCGTCAGTGAAGTGTGCAAAACACACCAGGCAGTGGCCGCCGATAGGCATTAGTTAGGTTGACTTCACTGCATGATAGCTATATGGTGTGGAAAATGAGTACAAGAGACTGAAGTCCACCCTCAAGCACACCCTACCTCATCCCATGGGTGCCGCCATCGGGTGCCCAAGACCTTGCAGCTGATCCGTCTCTGCACGCGAAAAGTGATCAGACAGCACCATTAAAAAAGGCATTACTCGCAGGGGTGCGGCGTGCCGTTCGTGCCGTTCGATATATTGAATGAGCGGTGGTATTGGAGTTCGATATACAGTGTGACTTTCCTATACTTTTAAGCAGGATTTTCAGTCTGTGTGTTCGATATGCCATCAATTCGAAATATCCGGGTTCGCTATATCCGGGCTCAACTGGATATAATGTTACCTGGTGGCAAGCTGAAGAATGAGACACGCTGACTGTGCTGATGAGATGATGAAATGGCACAACAATATCAACTCTAGGCCATGCAGTCGGACTACTTGGAGAGCCACAACATTTTAACTCAGCACAGTGCAACCTGGAATTCTTTAAATATAAATTGCGGTCAAAGCCATGGGTTTTGTCCATGCTAGTGTCGTCATAAGGAAAGATATACAAGAATAGGCCAATATTTTTATATACTTGTCCCCAGCACTAGCCTGTAGGGGGAGTAGTAAGTCAAGGAGCATTACCATTTTTGTGCTGTCAGTAGCAGCACAGAGTTGTTTTGGTACAAGTACCCACTGGTCTGCTAAGTTATGCGAGGGGGTGGATGGGGAGGAATTTTTAGCCTAAGATACGGCATTGCACTAACAAGTGGCTACTTCTCTTTTCAGAGAGCTTTCCCTGGCTGGACTTTGTAGTTCCCTTCCGTGTGAACAACAGTTGCAAGCGAAACTTCGTGCTGAAATGCAGAGACAAGAGTAAGTTCGCCCCACCTTTCTGTGGTGCAGCCACATTGCAGTGCAGCAAGGTGACATCCCAGTACATGCAAGTACTGAAATTGGGATGCACATTCAAGAAAGTTAATCTGAGACCCACTGCTACACCTTGCCTTGTAACCACAGCCTGAGCATGTTGTTACAATTGCTGATAAGGAAATGCTGTGCCTTGTTCTTTTGCCAACATAATATTAGCATAGTTGATTGTTGGATGGAATCGTGTCTGGTGTGATGGAAACATAATAGTAGCATGTCGCACTTGTTGCTACAGTATGCAGCCATCTGCCATGGTGAAGCAGCACTTGACTTGTTATGCCCCTGACCCAAGCATTATGGATTTAATCTCCGGCAGCAACAGCTGGCGCTTGTTGAAGCAGTCACGTTGTGGGAAAACCTGCTTTCAAGGAGGCTATGACTTGGGTTCACCTGGTTTGTCTAACGTTGTCATCTTCCTGGGCTGCTCCTAGACATTGAGTGCATGCTCATCATCTGAGAGATGATAATGCACATCAGATGTGTGTGGTCACAGTTGACTGTTAGTGGGCGTCTCAGGTGCGCTAATAATCATAATTTCCTTGTCCAGTGCTCCGCTTGGATACACAACTGGGCTTGCAAGGGCCCGCACATGTAGCACTCTGTTTAGGCAGTGCGACAGCAGTTGAATGAAAGGTGTAAAGAAAAAAAAGAAGGTTGAATACTAGTGGCATGAAGTACTATACAACCTTTGTCCGTAAAGTTCCGAGACTGAGTCCATTAAAAAAAATGTGTTTCACATTGAAATCATTTGCGCAACACCCCTTCGAAATAGTCTTCCTTGCAGTCTATACACAGCTTCCAATGCTTCTTGAGGTCTTGGAAATAGTTGAAAAACGCCTCTTTTGGCAGGGCTGTCAGCTCCTTTGTCGTGGCGTCTTGAATGGCCTCCACGCTCCCCATCCAGCGACCTTTTAGGGCTCTCTTCACATGAATGCTCATCGCGGTAATGCTGTGCTTGGCGAGAAATTTTGTGACGCTGAAAGCAGTGTGCAGCCTTGCGTTATTGTGGAGAAGGCTCCATTGTCCAGATACCCATAAGTCAGGGCAATGGCGCCGCAGTGCATCACGCATGTGTTGGAGCACACGGCTATAAAACTCCTGATTCACCGTCTGCCCTTGTAGGACGAGCTCGTGGCGTATGACACCTTTGGCATCGAAAAAAAGTATCAGAACTGTCATTGTTTTGGTCTTCTGTCGCCGCACCTTTCTCGACGCCGGATAGCTTGTGGACCGCCATTCGACGCTCTGCCTCTTTTTTGAGGATCGTATTGAAAACACCATGTTTCGTCTTCAGCAGTGATGCTGTCGACGAATGCAGCATTCTTCTCTGTCTCGGAGAGCAAATCAGCGCTTGCTGATTCCCATGTGTCCTTCTGGTCCTGTGTGAGGGAGTGCGACACAAGTCTGGCATTCAGCTTTCGTTTCCCCAAGTTCTCATGCAAAATTTGGTGGCATGATATCTTACTAATGTCGAGATCATCTGATAGCATGCGGACTGTAATGGTGCGGTCTTGCTGTAAGATTTCTCTGATCCGAGCCGCGTTGTTTTCATTCCGTGAGGTTGAAGGGCGCCCATGCATTGTGTCGTCTTCCACCGACGTTCTTTCTGAAACGAACCTCTTGTGCAACTCGAAAACTCACGCCCGCGATAATGTCTGGTTGCCGTAAGCGTCACGAAGGAGGTCATGCGTCTGTGTGGCTGTCTTTCCAAGCTTCACGCAGAATTTTATGTTTACACGCTGTTCGAGGTGGAAGTCTATCTCTCCACATTCACTCGCAGTAGAACGCGCAGACTAGGGACAACGTATTTTCTACATGTAGTGCCGTCTAGCGGCTGCCACAGCAATTAACATAAATAGCTCAGGTTAGCCCGAAAAGATGGCGCTACAGATACGCACCAGCATCTGTTATGGGGAATCATTTCTAGAGAAGAAAATAAATCAGTCTCGAAACTTTACGGACAGAGGTTGTATTTACTCACATAGTTGCCAATAGGTCATATCGGTCAAACCCCTAACTTCGGAAATTGGAAAAGAAAGAAAAATGGCGGACCATTTAGCATGGTTAGGTCAAATGTGAATTAGGCTAAATGCGGGGAAGGGTCACTGTAAATACTCGTGCATTAAAAGATTTTTGAATGTTGTATTAGTCTACCAGCTAAAACTCTGAGCTGCCAACTGAAGTACCTGGCGGAGCACACCGCACACCAAAGCTGGGTGCCGTTACAAATCCATCACCAGTGCAGCTGCCGCTGCTGTCCCCAGATTCTGATAATCTTTTCAGTGACATCACCAGCATGCTGTCGCTCAATTTTTCTCCGTGCATGAGATGATAGCTTTCTGAACATCTCGTGATAGCAGGACACGTGTCCCACTTGCTTCAAGTGGCGACAGACAGGCAGCAGTGGTCGCGTGTACCATATTCTTGCATGCTGAAAACTACGAAGCTATCAAACAATTCAGCGTGTTCTTCTTTCGCTAATTGACATCCTTGGTGTTCTGTGTGCTTTTACAAGCCTAAGTTTGTAGTTTGACGCAGCAAATTTTGGTGAAAAAAAAAATTTTTGAAATATTTTTGAACTTTTGAAACACCTTCACTAGTCAACTCCCTCATAATAGTTCTTGAAGCAGTTTTCAGTTTTAATGCAAATTCTTTATACATTAAAAGAATGGTGGTGCGATTACGTACAATATTTGAGGCCTCATTACAAAGTAACAGATGTGTACCACCTTTTCTATAAAAACGGTGGTTAAAATGGCTTGAAAGAGATGTCATTTAATTTCTCGAGTCATTCTGAGTGCAATCTTGCCATTTTTTTTGCATGGGAGACAGGATAAACTTTCATGCCTCATATCATCAACATCAGCCTGACTGTATGTGCCCTGCAGGGCAAAGGCCTCTCCCATATCTTTCTGATGAACCCTGTCCCGTGCCAGCTCCGGCCACCCTATCCATGCAAACTTCTTAATCTCATCTGCCCAACTAACTTTCTGCAGCTGCCTGCTACGCTTGCCTTCTCTTGGAATCCAGTCCATTACCCTTAAGGACCATCTTAAGGTTATCTTGCCTTCATATTACATGCCCTGCCCAAGCCCATTTCTTCCTCTTGATTTTGACTTGGATGTCATTAACCCGCATTTGTTCCCTCACCCAATCTGCCCTCTTCCTGTCTCTTGATGTTCACCTATCATTTTGCTTTTCATAGCTCACTGTGTCAACGTAAGTTGTACCCTTTTTGTTATCTGCCATGTTTCTGCCTCATAGGTGAGTACCGATAAGGTACAGCTGTTACTATATACTTTTCTCTTGAGAGGTATTGGTAAACTGCCATTCATGATCTGAGAGAACCTGCCAAATGCGCTCCACCCCAGTTTTATTCTTCTAGTTATTTCACCCTCGAGATCAGGATCTGCAGTCACTACCTACCCTAAGTAGACGTATTCCCTTACCACTTCCAGCACCTTGCTACAAATTGTAAACTACTGGTCCTTTTCCGAGGCTGTTGAACATTACTTTAGTTTCCTGCATGCTGCGCCGTTCTGCTCTGCCTGTCTAACTCAATGATCATGCTATGCAGTTCATTTCTTGCATGCCTTATCAAGGCAATGCCATCTGTGAATCACAGATTATGGAGGTATTTTCTATTAACTCTTATTCCCAACTGTACCCAATTCAGGCCTCTGAATACCTCCAATAAACAGGCAGTGATAAGCAACGGCGAGATCATGTCTCCTTGCCTGACACCCTTCCTTATTAGAATTTTATCGCTGATGTTATTGAGGACTATGGTAGCTGTGCAGCCTTGTAGATATCTTCTAGAATTTTTGCCTCATATTCTTGCCTCACATGCCTCACAAAGGGTTAGTAAATGCTGCTGAAAATGATCAGCTATGTTTGGGAGGCATAACTCGCTGTATGGCTGAGTGACTGAGAGAAGTTTCGTTTCTGCGATGATGCATCACAGTCGACACAGTGATCTTGATGTGGGGCTCCTTTCTTATCTTCATATTGGGCTTATTTGAGGATCTTTTATGTGGCTCTCTTGAAAAACAAGGAGCGTATCAGACCTTTGCACTGTGACGGTGGGTGGCAGCAACTGCCACAGTGTGTTAAGACCCATTGGCAACTAAAATGCACGACTTTCCGCTTGAGAATCATCACTGTTGTTCTTCCTTCCTTTCCTGGCTTTGTAGCTTTTTGCATTGTCTTGGCTATTATTCATGTGTTACTTAACTGCTGAATTTGGAGAGCGCAATTTTAATAAAATGGATCCACCTGTACACGAATAAATGCAGTAATACTGCTCCCAGTGCCACAAACTAATGATCACTGCCCTCAGTATGCATCTTCGGAATGGGGATGCATCATTGTAATAATAACAGTTATCCTGTGTTGTGCAGCAACCCTTCTGAGGGGCATAGCTGGTAGTGATACATAGTGGTGCGCTTGGAAGCCGCAGAGCAGACGTAAACTATTAACAGATGAATGTAACTAGCGTGAATGAGTGTAAACTTGCGGTGGGCTCAGGAGGAAGCCACAAAGGAGAGAAACCACTTCAGAAGGCTTCCGTGATGCAATAGCAGTTTCTGGCCTTGGGAAGTGGGCATGAACGCATGATCCTCCACATGCAGGTCACCAGGTGCTGGTGACATTCCTTGGTCGGGGCTCCTACCTGATGCGTTGCGGGGAGGAGACATTCTCTGTTCTGGGCCGTGCCTCTGTGGAGCGGGGTGTGGCCCATGTCGAGTGTGAGGTGCAAGGCGCTGACCTCAAGATTCGCACCGTGCTGCATGAAGGCACCCTGCACGTCTTCTCCGTGGTGAGTAGTGCCACCCTGTGCACTTCTTAGGCATGCATGAATAGTGTTTTTTTTTTTTTTGTTTCGAAGCAAATAGGAATTGTCTTCAAATAATTTTGAAACAGATATTTTGAGTACTTCTGCCACACACGGACATTAAATGAAAATGTTAGAGGGAAAGAGTGCATTGAAGCTTTGTCTCACGCAATGGAGCTGTGCCAACCTTTTTCAAAAATGGCCATCTGAGGTTTGGGGAGTTGACCTAGAGGCGGAGTTGCCAGACTTGCAGGGTCTGGGCAAGTTTAGCTGAAGAGCATGAAAAGGACAGGGTGCCACCATTTTGAAGTGAATGGGAGTGCAGCGTAGCCTCTGGAATGCATGCCTGAAAATGGATGTCGAGGCACACATATTGCTTGCGAAATCGGCTGGTGATGGAAACACCTCGTATTTCATTTTTTGGTCTTCTCTGGCATATAAAAGCTCCGTTTTCATTGAGAGTGGCCTCTTTGTGATTAGACCGCAATACTCTATTTATACAGGCCAACTTCAAGCGATTGTAAACTATAATAAACTGTAACAAACACCTCTGAAAAAAAAAAAAAAAAACACTGCACACTTATCAAGTTATAAGTAACATTTCACCAAGACAGTTGCACGGTGGGATAAACCGATAACAGTAAGGTTTCACCGCCAGATGATGCATCAGGTTGTTTTTTGCAATTTTCAATGCCAATTCTAAATCATAAATGCGCGTTTCTTCGGTACAATAAGACTGGGTTCTTACAGTATGGGACAAGATCTTTTTGTCTTCACCATAATTTGGTGACATGGTCTAGGTATTTGTCAATCCATTTAACCATGTGCCCTCTTGATTGTCTTGATTTTAGCCACCAATCAGATAACCTTCGCTTGGTTACTTCTACCCGCTTAAAATCTACTTTCCCTTCACTGTCCTTAAACCCCAATGCCTTGGATAAATCAGCCCCGCTGCTTTCCACTGTAGGGTGAAACCCTTTACAGCCCCCCTGCCATGTAAATGGCGCTACCTCCTGGGAGAAGTTAGTACTGAGGATGGTATTTCGACAGCTCTAGAGGTTGCATTAACACACCTGAACTACATCTTACTCGGAGACCGCAGTGGTGGCCAAGTGGTTGAGCATCTGCCTCACACGCGGGAGGTGTGGGGTTCAATCCCCAGTGCCACCGGGTACCCACCGGTGATACAATGGGTACAAGATTTCCTCTGGTCTGGTGCTCAGCTTATTTAGGGTGAATGCTTGGGAAATGGGTCTTTGACCCCACCTTGAGGAGTTGAAAATACCTTCTGCCATGGCGCTCTTTGGCCATAGATGCCCTTCTGCCATAAGAATCCATAATCATCATGCATCTTACTCGGGGCTGTATGCATGTAGAAGTAAGTAGTGCCATATGTACGGTAGCATTCATGGTTTCTGGATGTTTTTGACTTCCTTCACAAATCTTTAACTGTTCTCTTAAATGTTTTTTCTAGAAAGCAAATTTTGTTGGTCGTTCTTCTCTTGGTACCGAAAGCAGGTCAGTATTGTATGTTACAAAACAGGTAACCATCCATATTTTGGTTTCAACAGGATGGCGTGGAACAGTTGTCAGTGCCCAAGCCAGCGTACCTGGAGAACGCGGCTGGCAGTGGTGGGGCCGGTCCCTCGGGTGCCGTGGCTCCCATGCCTGGCGTGGTGGAGAAGCTTTGCGTCAACGAAGGTGACAGTGTTCGGGAAGGCGATCCACTCGTTGTCATGATCGCCATGAAGATGGAGGTACTAGCTCCTTTTCTGCAGCCTGGCAAACTTGCCTAAAGGTTGGGTGTCTAGACTGTTCGGGCATTCGGCAGAAGACAGTTGTCTCTGCAACCAGAGTGGAGGGTTGAGAGTGCCTTGTGGCAACCATCCCTCGAAGCCTTCGAGCCTCAAAAGCATTCTCCAGCATTTTGGACACATGTGGTGTTGCTGGCCTCAGGAAAAGGTAAAAATGCTGCTTCTGAATGGCTTGGCATAAGCCTTGTCTACGGAAAGGGCTCCTGGTAAAAGAGAGCACATTGCAGCACTGAGTGTGAATTTCGATGGCATCCTGTACTGGCTTTGTTAACTGCCAGGGGACGAGAAATTTTTGAAAGGATGCGGCCAATTGAGAGCCATTGTACTCGGATTGTCTACATGCACTGAGGTGCCAAATTCAGTGATTGAGGTGCCTTTAGCAACCCTAGCAAAGCTTTGCAGAACCCAATACCGAATGGTTTTGCTTTTGAAGATATAAATTCATTAACTTGAGCGAATGGCATAGAAGTTTTTTACGCTTTATTTGGCAGACATTTTTGGTGAATGATGGCCTTTTTTGCTTTTCTTCATAAAAACCAACACAACAACAACTTAACAGAAATTGAGTAGCTTTTTTCCGGTCACCAAATTTATGTGAAGTTCAGCTGTATAAATCGTAAAGTCATCCATAAATCTCTCCTTTGAAAAACTACCAAATTAAATAGGTCATATAACTGGCATTTTAAAGCATATCATGTAACAGCTTTCAGTATGTTGCTGGAGATGTAAAACTTCTGTGATTTCCTTGGTTTCTGTCAAAGGAGATTCAGCTAATTGGAAAAAAAAAAAAAACTGCTCAGTTGTTTGTACACTGTTTCATGTGCAGCAGTGGTAGAAAAATTTGCAGTGAAAGGGGTAGTGCTTGTATTTCAGAGCTTGTTTTGCCTTTCTGCTGTAGTGCATTGATGTGTATAATGATCCTCTGAGAGAGTCAGTAAGCTTGTCAAGTGTGTGTCAATTCTAGGTTATGCATGGTTGATGGAAGTGGGGAGGTGGTTCTTAAAAGAGAAAACCGGAACGAGGGCTGTCTGCCTGTCAAACTGTGGCCTAGTCAGCTGAATCTTTTCTGCTTCCCTTGTTCAATTAATTTCAACTACCATAACATGCGCTGTAGAATATGCTTTCTCATCGGGCTGCTGTTGTTTTCATTATTTGTTTGTTCTGTCATTTCTTCATTTCTTGAAGCAGTCCACCATGCATCTTTCAGTCCACCGCCAGTGTGCACCTTTTCACGAAAGTGTAATGTGGTCATCATGGGCTTGCGCGAAGTAAAAGGGAGATAGGTGTGCAAAGTCTTTCGACAGTGTGTATTCTTTGTTTGTTTCAAATTTTAGTTAAGAAACCATCTATGTGAGGACAGGCTTGTGAATGTGCCGCGAGTTAACATTTTATATTTTTTTTTTCAGGGCCTTAGGTGTTGATCTGTATGACGTGCAGACTGTGCTGAGCTATTGCCAAATCCAGTACATTCCCTAGGCACTCAGCTCATGTGTTTTCTTCCTTCCCATGCAGTACGTCATCAAGGCAGCCACTGCAGGAGTTGTTGAGAGGCTTCTTTACAAGGCAGGGGACAACGTGGCCAAGAATGCTGAGCTCGTTAAGATCAAGGCTGCTGTTGCTGAAAGCTGAGGAAAGTGCTGCATATCAAGTTGAGTTGCCCATCACAGCTGCTTGCATTTGACCTGGTGAGCATTTGTAAACTTCAAGTGTGATTTTTTTTTTTAGCCTTAATTCAGTGTAAGAAAGCACCTTGGGTATTTTCAATGACTGGCACAAAGGGTACACTAATTGTGAAACAGCTTGGCACTGTCCCTGTTTACCGTAGTTTCCGGTCTACATCGTGCACCTGTGTATAAGTCGCACCTCCCTCCCATGCAAACGGAGTTTTTCTGAAAAAAATTACACATAAGTCATGGCGGTGTATAAGGTGTGCCTGTTCATTTGTAGACGTTGCAAAAACGCGCTGAGGATCTGTTTGGTAGATAATGCGACAAAAGTACACACCTGTGGCAGCCACTGTTGGCAGCCACTGTAGGCAGATGATCCTTGAGCTCTGGTCAGCGTGCCTTCTTCCTGCGGTCCACTTTCTTTGCTGGCCTCATCAGCCTGAGCACACTTGCGGCTTTGTGCCTGTCCCGCATAATTTTTTCGTTCACATTGAACTGCCTTCCTACTTCCCGGTTCCCATTCTCCAGTGCGTATTTAATGCCGTGCAATGATTTTTTCATCGTAGTTCCTTCAACTCACAGGCGGTGCCGTGTTCAGCAGGAACAACGCACTATGCACGCGAAGCACACTGTAACGGCGAATGGAAGTGGCACTGATGGAACTGACGCTCGAATCGAAACTTGCAAGAATACGTGATTCTACCCATAAAATTATATTTTAAAACTAACACCAGATTTTTCTTCTCTGTTACATATCAATTTTCTTTTTAAATGGTTAATGTGTGCAGCAAAAGATGACGTGTGGGGGTGCATCATTTTTTGGCCTGTATAAATCGCAATTTTGTGCAAGATGTAGCTAACGAAAAATTCTGAAAAAAAAAATACGTCTTATACACTGGAAAGTATGGCATGCAGTTGAATTTCGATGGAGGCTATAATTCTGGAGGCCCATGTGCTGTGCGATGCCAGTGCACGTTAAAGAACCCCAGGTGGTCAAAATTTCCGGAGCCCTTCACTCCGGTGCCCCTCATTGCCCGAGCCGCTTTGGGACGTTAAACCTCTATAAACGATTAACCATAAATTGAAAAAGGCAGACTAGCCTGACACAATTTGAGACCTTTGCGCACAGATGGAAAAAAAATAATCTGTTTGTTGTTGGAGTTGTAAGGTAAGACTGACAACACACTACACTGCGAGAAGTTGTTCTGGTGCCTTCTGTGCTACGTGCATAGTGCAAGTTCATTGGTGTGTATGGCAGAGAATGTGCTGTTGTGACATTCACCTTTCCTTGGTTGATTTTAAACGTCTGCTTGACTGAAATTTTACTAAGCAAAATTGGCTGTAGTTATGCAGAATGCATAGAGATAGTAATTGTGGCCAATTCACGCAAGCATGTGGTTCTTTATTTTGAGGCATTCAAAATATTCCGCAGCAGACCTAGTTTTGGCCCACTCTAGTTTCTCTCCTTTGCCTGCTGCAAGCCCTTGTGCTGCATTTCTCTGTTTGCACCATTATTCCTTCACAGAGCGTTATGTATAAATATAAATAGACATATGTACTTGCTGATGTTCCTCTTGAAGTCGAGATGGCGAGCATCAACATGCTGTCTTTGTGCTCTTATAAGGTGCATTTACACTTCTTGAGTTTTACACTTTGTAATAATGCTTTGTGAGTTTCTCTTTTAGAGGCAGTCTGTGATGCTATCCGTTGCATCTTTCCTTAACGTTCAGTTCGAGTTCTTTGACCGGCACATACACACACACATAGAGCCACTACACATTAGGTATGCAATGCACTGCACGGGGTTCTAACTACCATGTTGTGCTATAACCGATGTTCTGAATGTGTGTTGTACCCGCAGTTGATGAAATAGGGCTGTAGTGAACAAAGCACAGAAGCTTCGTTTTACTGCTGCAAATGAAATGCTACAGTCATGTTCCTCTACGGTGAACACCTTTACATCAAAATGACCCGTATGACGAAGGATGCCACAAGGCTGGGTCAGGTTCCTACATTTCACGTACATTTTGAATGCCACTGTAAAAAAATCACTTCGGCGATATCACCTGTCAAGTGAAGTGGCTGTTGTGTTCTAGGTTTCTGGCTTGTTCGTTTGCAACTGACAGGCACTGCTGCACATACGCCAGTACCTGGCGGCAGGGGCCCAGCTGAAGATGAGCAATGGCACCGATGCGCCAGCATGGCCTGGCACTGCTGCCGGCCTTCCTTTCTCCTCTCCTCCTGGCCGCCATCGCTGCTTTATGGGAGGCAGGGAAACAGAAATGATGGAAGGAAGAGATAGGGGAGTGTCCTCCAATCAGGGCCCAATTAAATGACATCAGGGCCACCCCACGCCCCGTCCGTTCTCCACCACTAACCGGAGCATGTGTATTAGTGTTTGTGCACATTGTTTGGGTGTTGTCAGGTGTGTAGCTCACTACACTCGCCCTTCCTGTCTTGTTACTGAGTGGGTGCAGCCTTGTCGGCAGTGTTGAAGTAGTCGGGTGCAGTAGCAGTCTTCATAATGTAGGGAGGTTGTGGCATGTGCAGACACTGTGTCTCTGCAGTCGATACGATCTCGCAGAACGACACCAGTACAGCTAATGATGCTGAAAAAAAACATCAGTGATGTTGCGTAGATGCAAGGGAGCGGGCTGCTGGTCTGGAGACTTACTTTATCCAAACTGAAAAATAAAATTACTTTTTTTTTTCTTTATAATCTCTTTTTTGTCAAAAATGCCAGTTGTGCTTCCCTTCCTCTTTCTAGGGATGCCATCTGTCTCTTTTTTTGTATAAAAGTATTTACATCCACATTTACCGTAACGGCCAAGTGGTTTGAGCATTCGTCTTGTATGTGGTACATGCGAGATTCAATTCCAAGTGCCGCCGCGTGTCCTCTGGTTTCCAATGGGCACAAGGTTTCCCTTGGCCTGATGCTTGGCTCTTCGGGGCTCAAATGCTGGGTAAATGGATCTATGGCCCCACCTTGTGTAGACAAAAATACTTCATGCCATGGCACTTTTTGGCCGATGCTGCCATTGTGCCATAAAGGTTCATCATCATCACATCCGCATTTCAATTCTTTGAGAAGTCATTTAATGCCCAGTTTCACGCTAAGCCGATAATCAGGTGCAACAGTGAGGCACTAGTACCCAGCAGGTCAGTCCAGCTGCTGTTCTACTTAGCTGGCATTATTTGCTACAGTTAAAAAAACTACTGATTGATCACCGCACAAGCGTGTTGTAAAATTGCTGGTACTACGTACTAAAAGTGTATTGGTGACGACTTCAGTGCTCTTGCTTTGCAAAGTAAGAAGCTTGTGACAATTAGACATGACCAGCTGAACATAAATTGATGAACTCACATCAACAACTAAACAGGACAGAGTGCTAGGACTTCATGCATATGAGGTAAACTGCATATCTGAACATTTTCAGGCTACAAATGTGTAATGCTGTCTTGCAGAATGGTGCACCTCAGTTTCCAATGGCAGCACTGGAAGTCATGCATCACATTGTGTGGAGAAGGTGATCAAGTGCTGTGCAGATGTGAGCAGGAGCACACAGAGCGCGTTTTGCGAGGTGCGCATTTATGTATCTAATGTACATAAATGGTCCGCTTTTCTGGCTAATTTGTTGCTTCCTGCAACCAGTAATGACTTCCACTTTTTCAGTTTTGATATGAGAAAGAGTGATTTTTGCAGTAATTTTTCCTGGCCTACCCACTTGTATCCCGAGTGTAATATTTTATACTAGGCATATTTTACAACACTGGCTGGCCGATTTTTCGTCGCCGGCGGGACTTGAAAGAAGAGCCAGAAAAGATTGTGAACTTAAAAAATATCACTTTACTGCGAAAAAAACCAGCTTCAAAAATCCCAACCTTTGCCGTTTCTCATGCTTCGTTTGCAAGTGCTAATATCAGATTGTACTTAAGCCAGAGTCAATTGATCTTGTTTGCACCACCTCATGTTACCAGTACCAGACTTTGTGCTGCCGCGGGCCATGCCGTGAGCTCGCCGCGTGAAGAAAGAACAGAGTGTTTTTTGGCGGAACAATGCTTGGGACACCCACTTGAAAGAACGAAATGAAGCGAGTGCCTCTAGTTGCACACCGACCTCCATGTCCCCCCTTGCCCCACACCACATTCGGTGGCATCTAAGCTGCGGTGAATGCTGCCACTGTCCCATTTTCAATGCTGTTGTGCAGTTTTTTGTAGGCCACCTCGATGGCAACAAACTGCATGCCATTAACTCGAGTGACAGCAATCTGGAACAAATAGCCAAGCATATCCAAGCCAGTCTGTCTGATTGACTTCGTTTAAATCCAAGACAGTGCCTTGCATGGCTGCAAAGGGCTGGTTGATTGTGACAGTAATGCCCACTTGCATCTATGTTAGGTCGAAATAGGAATTTCAGTCGAGAAATCAATCTACACAGTATTGCTGGCTTCTGTTTTGGTCCAAAAAATTTAACTTTTGAAATATTGGTCGTGAATATAGTATGTACATGTTCTTATGAGGCACGAGACGACTCCTCAATCATGTCCGAAATATCCTGCAAGTCCGAATTATTTGAGTCTGAAAAATCAGTCGGCTGCTGTAGCTGCATTAACTTAGAGTAGCCTTTGCGTGTCACACAAAATTTCAATCAAGTAGGCCTTTAAGCGATTCGATTCTCTCAGGTTTGTAGGAATGTCCTGTTTTATGGTCTGGGCAAGAATAATGGCGCCTCACTAATGTATGATAGATTGTGCTTTAAATGTAATTTTAATGTGGTACATCTTCACAATGAAAGACCCTCCTGATAGCATTAGTTAATTACTTGGATCTACACAGAAACCCACAATTTTTTTTTGTGGACTGTAGGGAGATATTCTTATTTTGTTGCCTAGTGCTGCTATATCCAGGAGGCAGAATATGGAGAAGTAAACGTGCCACCTTGTGTTCATTTTTTTCCAAGAATTCTTACCGAACAAATTATAACATTTTTATTGCCACGGTGTTCTTTATGACATATTTTTCTTCATTTTTCTTTTCAGACTTTTATCCAGCATGCATTTATTTGAGGCCCGGTAGAAGCCATCTGGTGTAACTTACTGCTTATGGAGATTACGTGTTATGGGCAGAAGTTTGTGCCATTTGTTTTATTTTATTTATATAGTTTATGATATGATATGCTTGCCTCACTCTCTTGAATGCGCTGCCAATGATTGGCTAAGCATGTGTTCTCTGAATAAAGCCATACTCTTTGGGGCGTGCATTGGCTTACTGCCTGCCTATCATTGTCACTGTCAGGGCTGTGCCTTCATTTCAGCTTGGATGGTGCATTTTATGGGGCCCATTGAAGATTACCCCTCAAATGAGAGGGGAACACAAAACAGCACAGAGGGTGCCCACGGCAATGCCAAATTTAGATGGTGTATTAAACATTGCAAGGCTCAGCCATGGGTGTTCATTGAACACTTGCAGGCAGAAAAAATAGCCAAGCTACGTGTCCAGAGCCGTGACCTTTATCGACAGCAATAAGGAGGCATGGTGTAGCTAATTGTGTGGGATGGTACCTGCACTTCTCACCATCCAACATGCTTCGTCTATTCTTGTGTGCTGTACTTCTCAATAGCTTGGCCAGAGGAAGGCAGCAAAGTGGTGCTCTATTGTGCTGCAAAACCTGCTCAGTTGTTCAGCATCTGGGGCTTATAAATGGTCTCAAAATTTTTATAGATCGTTAATTGGCTGTCCTTCAACATCACACGTGGGAAAACCCTTGTTACAATCTATACTAAATTGACTACTGAAGGTTTCCTGTTTGAATGAGGTGGGCATGAGTTGTTTATTATTGCTTGCCCAATGATGTGCTTGCACTCTTGAAAGATGTAAATAGGCTGTAGGAGACTCTGTGGCAGTCCCTCTTGAAGGGGAGAAAATGAAGTCCAGCTAGATTGAGCCCTCATTGGTTCATTGCTTTCACAAGGAACACCATTTGTAATGTTCAGCACTGCTTCTTCTGTCTTCTCCTGCTCTCAGAATGTAAAACGGGGTAAAGAGCATCCCGAGTAAATGGCAGTCAGGACTGCGGGTATCAAAACCGTTTTACTGAGGCAATCTTATGCCACATATGCATTGCTCACATATCCTAACACTACTAAATAAACGCTAATAAAATGAAACAGTTTGCATAAATGCTGTGCAGTAAAAACCTGTTTATTTGAGACTTCAATAGGCCAGAATAAACATTTCAATTTATACGAAGGCCGAATTGTCAGTTGTCCCGAAAGAAACCTGATAAAATCGTTTACATCATGGTAGATTGGTTTGGTGAACAACTGAAGAATGGTCATATTTCTGAGTTGAAAATTACGCTGCAACGACTATTTTTCTTAGTTCCGTTTTGTGGTCTACCGCATGCACAATGTCCGGAGTGTTGGAAGTCGACAGTGCGACGCTGTAGCTGTGGAGCATATGGAGCCTTCTCACAAGTAGTGCCGTCGCATTAAAAATGCCTCGCCGCACAAACCGCGAATATAACGTTTGTAGTACGTAGCTTTGGCACACTTGAAATGGGAAAAAACAGGCGGACGAAAGTGAGGTAAACTAGTGCCGGCACTGGAACAGCAAAATGCCCAGCGACGCGCTGATCAGCATCCCAAAGAGCGCATTGCTGGCTTGTCTTGCTGGCTGATGCGTGACTGATAGCTGCCATCGCTGCGGCCATATGGCTAAAACGTTGTGACCATAGGGAGCGGTATAAGACTTGTCTTATTTCTGCTGCACCTTAGCACTCCCTGGAGATGGGGGCGGGGGCATTTGGAGCCATGGCAGGAACCACAGCAGGTCGCTGATCACATACAAATTCAATATCGGTCCCTTCGCTTAAGTAACTCCAGCAGGTGTCGGCAGCTGCCAATTGGTGACGGGCAGGGAAGAAGGCGTCAGTGCCTGAGGCGGCTGGGGTGGATCCGAGTTGATGGTAGCCGCTCACCACTGTTCGCCGGGCCAGGTCGAAAGTGGCCTGTGGAGCAGGAGCACAGGAGGTGTTCCACCGTCTCGTTCGCGCCACAGGAAGAGCAGGCGCAGGGGAAAGGGGTGTTCTGTGGCGGTGCTTGTGGGGGAGGCCGTCCAGCTGCAGCCAGTGTGAAATCTGAGCAGGAAAGACTGTTCACGGCGGAGGATCCTCTGCAGGAGGTGTCGGAACAAAACGTCCGAGGTGACCAGGGGGAGGGGGTCAGTGTGCAGGGAGGTGACAACCCATTGCAGGATGAGGTGCGAGAAACCGAAGGTGGTGATAGCTTCGGATTCTGGGCATTGATGCAGAGGGAAGCCTTGGCAAGAATGTCGGCCTCCTCGTTCCGGGAAAACCCGAGATGTGTGGGAAGCCAGTTGAGTGAGAGGGACCTGCACTGCATCATTTCATTTGGGCCTCCACAACACCACCCGGCAGCGTCCCACCCATTACCTTCCCCACCCCTTCCTCTGTGGGGACCTGCCCTGCAGCCCCCTGTGTTTGCTTTCCCGCGAGGCACCGTGCAGCAGCAGTCTCACCCCGAGGATGAACGCATTCCCTTGTCAGTTACATTAACCGGCAAGAGAGGGCGCCAGCGTCGCTGCGCGGGAGACTGCTGAAGCCCGCGCGCGGGAGATGGAGCTCTTCGGCTGGGATCGTCGGCGCGAGCGGACGTGTCGCTCGCGGCTCCGCTCATCGCCGGCGGGGCGAGGAAGCAACGGGGAGACCTGCTCCCGTATATCGTCCCGTCTGGCCTTCGGAGTATATATCCCTTGCCCTAGCGCGGGCGAACATTCGCTCGGAACCTTGCTGGTGAGTCGGACGACCTTGATTCATTAGCGTACCTTGTTGCTAGCTGGCTTTATTGTTCCTGTAGCAATAAATGCCTGTTTGTGTCAACCAATGTGTCGTTCCTTTGTTCCCTCAGAGCAAGGCCCGCCGTGGTTGGCGTGCGCTCGGTAGCGTACGCGATCACGGGGTGGGGTCCGGACGGCTTTGAACCGTGTCAGCCGCGATTGAGTGGGGAGAACGTGTATATATCTCCTCAAGTCAACCCCACACCTCTTGGGAAGATGCCCTGTCTTGCACGGAGCCGACCGACCAGCGCCGGCTCATCAAGCGGGCCGAGAAAATAGCGGCGGCAAACGGGTCCATGTACTCAGAGCCCTTTTTGAGACTGCCCTGACCGGCACGAATCTGCAAGACCAGCGACAGCTGCTCTGGTGCATCTGCAGGATCGCAGCGACACATGGAGCCCAGGACTGAGGGCTCCACTCAAGAAGACTAGCACAGCATAGTTTTCTAATAAAAGCTTTTCCGCCTCCTCCTCCCCCGAGTCCTCGATGGCCAGCAGCGAGACCGCAACAAGGCCACGGATACCTGCATGTCACAGGGTCGCTGCAGGGTCTGGAGTGCTGACCGAGAGTCGGAGAGATTAGGACTGCAGTGATGGAAGTGCTGCGCCAGTCGCGCAAAACTGCTCCAAAAGAAAAATGCTGCTACATATGTTGCGCGAAATGGGCATTTTTGTTAGTAATTGCGCCGCACCTGCGCCGAAAAGGCGCTGCAAAAACAGGCAAAAAACGTCAAGCGTGTGACGAACCAGTTAGCCCCAGAGAAGCCGAAAACGTCTAATATCATTATTGAACCAGATGCCAAAAAAAGCGAACTTGGCCGCAATTCAGAACGAGGATGTCAAAAGCAGGACCTGCAAATTAAGATTCAGTCAGCAAAAAATATGTTTTGCAATGCAGAAGCATTCATTAGGAATGAAGGCAAAAATTTTGATGACATTGAAAATGGCAAGGAACTACTTAAAAAAGGAAAGTAAAGGCTTGCGGATGCTCTCTGCAAGCTTGAAACTTCAAAAGACAAAGTGCGGGTTCGTGGAGCTCAACATGCAGACCAATTTGAAATCTGTTGAAAGAATGACTACAACGATCTCGGATTGATTCTGAACTTCTACTTCTTGTGTGGCATACTTTATGCCAGAAGGCACACTGTCGCAATAAAAAAAAATGTGATATACGACTGTGACTGCTTCTAGCTCGCATTGTGATGCTCACCTTTATTGGCTTTGATCTCATTTCCGGCACAAGAACGTGCTTTAAATTTTTATATTATTTTAGCACACCTATAACAAGGGAGTAATTACTCATTGACATCCACCCGAGTGCAGCCATACGGGTTTGAACCCCGGGTTCGAATCCCGGACCAGGACGAATTTTTCTTTAGCTACGAAGTTTCTGAGAAAGCTCTATAGCTTTCGTTTGTAACCGTATGGCTGTGCTCGGGTGGTTGTCAATGAGGAATTACTCCCTTATTACAAATCTACTCCACCTGGGGGATTCCCGTAAAGTTGACCAACACAGTTCCCACTTCGAGTTATTGACCAATTCGCTCTTGCCGTACCATAAGCTTGCCGTCCCTGTTAGCTCAGTTAGGAGAGCGACTGCTCCGGTGAAGTGGTGGTCCCGGGTTCGAACCCCGGACCAGGACGAATTTTTCTTTAACTACGAAGTTTCTGAGAAAGCTGTATAGCTTTCGTTTGTAGCCGTATGGATGCCTGCGCTCGGGTGAATGTCAATGAGTAATTACTCCCTTGTTTACAAATCTACTGCACCTTGGGGGGGATTCTCCTAAACATCTGACCTTCTATAACCAGCCACACATTTAATTGTTCGTTTCTTGACAATCGTTTTGATTATTGTATATGCAAAATGTGCAATGTGTTTCATAATAAACAGCTGTAATCAGCTGCTTCAGTGGTGCTTCCAACCCGAGAGGCTTTCTGGCGTAATTTCCCATCCGCTCCAAAAACAACAATGGCTGCTCCAAACTGGCATTTTTACTGCTCCGAGACTTGCTTCAAAAAGTAAAATGCTCCTTCCATCACTGGGACTGGAAAGTGGGGAACAGCCATGGAGGGACAGCAGGTCGATGGCCAGGTGGGGTCCGCTAACACCGCTGCCGTGAAGCTGGCCGGAGAGTTGAGGCGGCAAGACACTGACTCCAATAAGGGATCGAATATGACAAGCTGCGTTGGAAAGCTGCAGGACAGCGCGTCCGATGCTCTTCAGGCGCAGGAATAGTGCCTTCTCAGCGGAGGTCCAGATGAGACGCCGATCGATCAGCAGGCCGCGGTACCTCACCTGGTCGCGTCACTGCAGACTCACTCCGCGGACGCGGGGGGTGGCAGTCCGGTAGCGGGCTCCCTTCAGGTTAACGAGGAGGGCCTCCGACTTGAATGGTGAGGCCGATGGAGGTTATTGGTAGGCGTGGACCAAGTCGATGGGCCTTCTGCAGCATACACCGGATCGTTCGGATGCGCTTGGAAGGCCCCGCACCCGGAGAGCCGCACGTCGGCGTAGACAGCAGCCCAGCAGGAGGGACGTTTTTGCTGCGAGTCCCGCCATGAGGTTGGAGAGGACTGATGGCCGAGCTCCGGGGATCCTCTGCTGTTATGAACCACGCACTAATAAGCACCTGATAGAACGTACGTCTCCGCAAGAAGGCCTCGAGAAAAGCTGGCAGGCGTCCCTCAATACCTAGGTTGTCCAGGGCCTCCTCGATGACGGAGTGTGGCAGGGACGAGAGGCAAGCTTCGTCTTACTATTTTTGTCACAGAGCTCTGTTCTGTTTGTTGCAGGGGGAGGGGGGGATATCACACAGTAAGTTCAGCTCCCGCATCTAACGTCATCGGTGCATGGATGGAAAAACTTTATTTTCGTCAGAAAGCATGTGCGGACGATTCCGTGCTAGATGAACATCAACACATGGCTGACGGCGACCTGGGTGGCCCACTCCAAGGCCCTGGTCTGGACGACCGGGTATGAGCTGGCCAACACGGCCTCCCATGGCTCGAGAGAAGGATCACGCATAATATCCGCCGGTGGCGGCTATGCTACAGCTGTGCTACAGCTCCATAATATGTGGTCATAGGTTGCCAGTTCCTGACACCACCTGCATTCCGGCTGAATGTCCGGGTAGATTTTGTTTAACACGTGTAGGTTGAAGAATTATTTCGTCTGCAATCTTCGCCAGGCGCATTCCTTCGCCTTCACCAATTGCTTGTCCGGGGGCGGGTAAATTCTCCGCTCGTTGTAATGGTTAGTAATGTCGTGAAAGGACACCAGCCCATCTCTCGTGGACCTCCCCGGAACGTCCAGCTCATGGGCGTACAGACGTACCTTTCCATCGGGCAAGGAGGATGCCGAAACGTCTCCTCTCTGGGCTGTTGCAAACCCGTTTCGCTGCCGGCCGCTTCTTACGTCAGGTGCACACAGCAGCACTATGAGCAATGTATGGCGACGCCATTGCAGCTGTTGGAAAGTTGCATAGACCCCAAGGTGACACGTGAGCAGCTGGGCATGCGCAGAGGAACCGTGACTGAGCATCGCCGCCTCTAGGGCATGCCGGCACGAAAACACACCCGACGAATTTCACTGACGCTGTGGTCGTGACGTCCGCCTTTTCTTTTATACGGGGCGAAGGAGGGAGAGGTGCGGCTTTGCTGCAGCTGGAAGTAAGTCATCCTAGTTGTTGGAAAAGTATTCGTAATTTCGAGTATCCATGTCAACGATTCGCGAAGGAATATGCTGCATTCGTTGCCCGAAGGATACCGAAGGTACGATTGTTTTCATGGCACCGAGCTTTCCAGAAAATGAGCTGAGATATATAACCTGTTTTGCATGGCTGACTCCGCCATTTTTTTTTCGACAATGTCTGGTACCACTCTGTCTTGTTAGAGCGCCAAACACGCAGAATTCCATGTACTAAGCTGTTCATCTACTCTGAAAGCGGTGCTGGGAGGGGTGCTGGAGCTGTTTGGTAGACGGCGTGCTACAGGGGAAATTTCCAACTTGTTGGAACCTCGCCGCTCATCGCAGCGACGACTCGAAGCAGGTTTTTCCGTCGCGGCGGCAGGATTCGCTAGCATTTTCGCTTGCATGTCAAACAGGCTTTATGCTGATTCTGCGGATAAAATTCAAGATGGCGGCCCCCATAGCAGTTCGACATTGTATCCCCGTGGTTGCCATTGTAACGAGGTGGTTACATAATGGAATAAATTAACAGGCGGCGACGTGATGCCCGAGCACCTCATCTCGAATGTAAACTATGTCGATCCGGTATATACGAGTATATCCCTGTCTAGCGGGCTTCAAAGTCGGGCCACCTAGTCCCGACATTCGTGTAAAATTTTTGGGTCAACCGTTTGAGGCAGAATGTTTCAAATGTGTCATGCGATACAGCGTTTCGTGCAGCATAAACTTACTAGTTAGTCTAGCTCGCGGCAGGGATTCGAACCGGCGACCTATGTCAGGTGTGTTAACACTCGATATTCGATGACTGCCTCAACGTCGGCTCGTTTTTTCTTCATGAAGAACGCCTCGATAATGAACCTGGCTACAGGGATCCCTACAGCACCTGCGGATAGAGACGCTGCTGCTGCGGTATAAAGGAATGCGCTTACAAGAGGCAGCATGTTATGCAAACTTGCGTCCGCGACATTCAGATTTAGCGCTATTCACGAGAGCTCGTGAAGCCTGTCGTTGACGTACCTGCAGGTTTTTAAAGATATTGTCCAAGCGGCAGCTTGGCAGTCGTTTGTCGAATTAGTGCCCGTGTTTTCAGCGATGATCAAGTGTACCGGTCGGGGCTGCAGAGCGGCTTCTGCTGTGTCGTGCCGCTGTGCTTGGACCTCCTTTCCTCAGCACGGCAAGCCTCTCAAGACTTCGTGCATTAATTCTTAACTGAAAATGTGCTGTAGAGGTGTTCGCACGGCTAAGCAGTGTGAGGACTTGTAGCCGTCTACATAAGCGTGAGAACTCGTCTATGAACTGGTATCTTGCTTTATTTGGTGAAGGAAGAAAAATACGCAGAAGGCTGATTACCTTGTAGACAGTAACAGATGAAAGACAACAGGAATGGATTAAGCAAATAATGAAAACCCGCTACAGTCCACACGTTTACCTATCGATACGAGAAGGGCCAAAGTTTGCTTCGGAGAGTTCCTTTATTTGGCAGCGGCAGCGGCACGGGAAAGGCACCATCTTAAGAAGTTTTCTCTGCAATTGCAGATATGAAGTTCTGACATCGACTACAACCGTCTGCGTGCACGTGTGCTGGTTGCTGCGGAAGATAACGTCATCTAGGACTGCATCGCTACCGGCCAGCGGACACGCCCACCCATCGGACGAGGCTATAAAGAAAGCCCAGAGACCTGCGGCTGTCACACTGGCAGCGGTAGCGGCACGGGAAAGGCACCATCTTAAGAAGTTTTCTCTGCAATTGCAGATATGAAGTTCTGACATCGACTACAACCGTCTGCGTGCACGTGTGCTGGTTGCTGCGGAAGATAACGTCATCTAGGACTGCATCGCTACCGGCCAGCGGACACGCCCACCCATCGGGCGAGGCTATAAAGAAAGCCCAGAGACCTGCGGCTGTCACACTGGCAGCGGCAGCGGCACGGGAAAGGCACCATCTTAAGAAGTTTTCTCTGCAATTGCAGGTTAGTTGCTGCTCTGTTAATATATCTTCCCGCTGTCCTCTTTTACTGCTGCTGCTGCTGCCAAAAGTGTCGCTATGCCCCTTGATGAACACTGTGGGTCATGTGATATGCAACTCGAGGAACTTGATTCCAAAATCGACTGTAGTGACTGTAGATCTGTCTATCACACGGGGAAATGTGCAGGAATTTCAGATGCTACTATCAAGTCCAAAGGGGAGCAGTAGCGCAGTGCGTGGCGTTGCTCAAATTGCAGGCGTTCGAAAGGTCGTACTCCACAACTCGATAGATCCAGTAATGATACGGATGACCAGGATGTTCGTGCACTGCTGAAATCAATCAATGAAAAGCTGGAGTACCTTTTACCGCTGAAAGAAACAGTTGACAGCGTCGAAGACACAGTTCAGTACATGAGTGACCAGTACGATGAGCTTCTAACTCGGGTAGAAAAGAACGAACGTGAGGTCAGGGAACTGAAACACAGGGTAGACAAGATTGAAAAGCAAGACGATGAAATAACGCAGCTGAAAAACGAAATGGACTGTTTGGAATGGAGAAGCCGAAAGCTGAACCTTGAGTTCCATGGAATTAAAGCAATGAAGGATGAAAACCTGATTGATGAGATAAATAAGCTGGCAACTCTAAACAACCTGCCACAGCTTCAGGAAAGTGACATAGTGTCCACTCATCGCCTTCCCTCAAAGCAAGATAAGATACCTGGCATTATCTGTCGTTTCGCCAAACAATCAGTAAGAGACAAATGGTGGCAAAACAGGAAAACACTGTGCCAGGGAAATGACAGCATTTTTGTGTTAGAAAACCTGACAAAAAGGACACGTACTCTGCTTACCGAAACAAAGCTCTGGGCCAAGGCAAATAACTACAAATACGTATGGCACAACAACAACAAGGTCTTGGTCCGGAAAGCTGATGGGCAAAATGTGGTGGTCATTTCCTGCTCTAGTGACCGCGACAAACTTAAGCAACAGATCAGCTGAACACAAAGAACACTATGGCACCTACTCACTCTTACGTATTGCCACACACTTTCAACCATCACTTAGGTACAGCGTTTTCGAAGGCTTTCAAATGTTTTCACTTAAACATACGTTCTTTTACTCGCAAGGAACATGACTTACACCTCTTTTTTGAGCAAACAAAGCAATCCTTTGACGTCATTATGCTGACAGAGACTTGGTGTGTTGACGATGTGAACATCTTTCGGCTTCCATTGTACAATACTTTCTACCTGAATCGATCAACAGGTCGTGGGGGCGGAATATGCACCTTGGTTAAAAAGCCGTCTGCATGTGAAATATTGAACCAGTTTTCAGTAATAACTTATGACTATGAATTTTTATCAGTGATACAAAACAATACTGTTTTCGCTGTTTGCTATCGCCCTCCGAATGGTTCCGTTACATCATTCTTGGAGTTCTTAGAAACTTTTCTCGTCTTTATAAATGACAACAAATTCAATTTAATTTATGGCGGAGACATCAACATTAACATGATGAAGAATGATTCACCAAAACTTAGGTTAGATACTCTCTTGGAGATGAATGCGTGTTGGAATACTATCAGTCTTCCTACCAGAGTGACCGAGAATTCGTCATCTTTAATTGACGTATTTATTACGAATTTAAGTTCTGAAGTCATTAACGCTGGCGTCTTCGCATCGGATCTCAGTGATCACTTGCCGATATATTTATGTTTCAAGGGTCACGTTCGAAACAAGGAAACAAAGACAAACCATTTCATTCAACTAATAACTGATCAGGCTCTTTCTATTTTTCGTGAGAAGATAGCTCAGACATGTTGGGACACTGTATACGAGAGGCTTTTTTCAGCCTATTGAAAGAAAGTTATGACACTAGCTTTCCTTTTAAGTGCATTAAACACAAAAAGAAAATATGTAAACCATGGATTAGTGCAGAGCTATCTGCCAGAATACGGAGAAAGAATGCATTATACAGTGAATTTATAAAGACCAGAGACCCCGAAATATTTCAGGCTTTTAAAAAAAATTAGGAATCGTTTAGACAAAGATATAAAAAAGGCCAGGCGAGATTACTATACACTTTCCTTTAATTCACTAGCTCCAGGTACGGCCGCAATAAGGAAAAAACTGAACTCTTTGTTGAACTGCAATATTCCCGAGGAAAGGATACAGAGCTTAAAAATAAATGGTCTTAAAAAACTGAACTCTTTGTTGAACTGCAATATTCCCGAGGAAAGGATACAGAGCTTAAAAATAAATGGTCTTGAGTTACAGGAAAAAGCACTTGCAGACGCTTTTAACGAACACTTTGTTAAAATTGGAAGTAACAACGCACCAGACAATGATCTTGATGGTATTCCATACAACTCTAGCTCTATATTTTTGTATCCAGTAAATGAGGGAGAGATAATTAGCACAATTCACAGTCTAAATAATAGTACCGCTAAAGATATTGATGGTATCCAAATAAAACCAATCAAATATGTTGCTGACCTTCTCTCTCCTTGTCTTACCTATATCTTCAATATCTGTATAAGCGAAGGCACGTTTCCTCGAACGATGCAGATAGCGAGAGTCGCTGCGCTCTTTAAAAAAGGCGATAAAAACGACTTAGGAAACTATCGACCGTTATCAATCCTTCCCGTCTTTTCAAAAGTCTTCGAAAAAGTTATTTTAAAGCGACTATCCGAATTCGAGCAGAAACATTGCCTGCTGACTGATTGCCAGTATGGCTTCCGTAAGGGTTTAGGCACACAACTCGCATTGCTACAACAAAAAGAACACATACTAAATCAGTCTGAAGAAGGAAGACTTGTACTAGGAATTTTTATTGACCTGTCAAAAGCATTTGACTCCATCAGTCATCAACTTTTAATTAAGAAACTCCAACACTATGGCTTTCGTGGTAACGCTGCATCTCTTATACGCTCCTACTTGGAATTTCGTAGACAAATAGTCGTCATAAACAACCACAGTTCTAACCCATTATCTATTTCAGCAGGGGTCCCACAGGGCAGTATATTAGGACCTTTTTTATTTAATATGTACGTGAATGATATTGTGAATATTGATGCAACCGTGAAATTTATCATGTACGCGGATGATACCAGCATATTATTAACTGGTAAAACTAGTGACGACCTTGTTGATGCTGCTAATTTAACATTAATAAAACTAGACGAATGGACACGTAAAAACAGCTTGACGATTAATGCAAACAAAACAAAAGCCGTATTCTTTCGAAGTAAAAACAAAAACATAACAATACAAAAGTCTATCTACTTAAATGCCACTCCTCTCGAAGTAACTTCCAGTATTAAGACATTAGGTGTTATCTTTCAGCAGAATATGTCATGGGATGTCCACGTGGACAGCATGCTAATTAAGCTAGCACAAGTAATTGGGCTAGTATACCGCAATCGCAATTTACTACCACCAAAAATCTTACTGTTACTTTATAATACCTTATTCTCCTCCCGACTCAATTATTGTCACTTAGTTTGGTCTACGACAACTTACGGAAATTTGCAGAAGCTTCACAAGTTGCAGAAAAGGTTTGTAAGAGTAATAGAAAATCTGCCGTTTTATTCACATACGTATCATCTATTTCCCAAATACAACATAATTCCTGTTACCAAACTGTTTGATTATATCCTTTGCAAGGCAATTAAGAATGAAAACGCTAGCAACAGTTCATTTCTACATCGTCTAGCCAGGTTACAACCAAACACTACTACACGCCAGACACGTCACACGGAGCTCTGGAAAGTAAGGACGTTTCGCACAACATACGGCCTACAAACAATACAGAATAAACTACCCCGGTTGCTAAATGATTTAAATCATAAACATATCCAACTTGAAAAGGTGACGTTCAAAACACTCCGCCGGTATTTCAACATGTACTAGGACACTTCGCTTGCCATTCCTGTTTACTCTGTCACGTTGTTGTTTACCCTGACTGTACCGCTTGTCTGTATTCACTTTGTTTTGAATTTTATTTGAAGCAAAATGTGCTTAATTTATCTGTTACTTTCGCTAAACTCATTGCCATCGCACATGAATGTTTCATTGCTTTTGTAAGTGCTTTCTAACTTCATTCTACCACATTTTCTGTATAATTTTATGTAGTTCTTGTGAGTGATTGTAATTGCAGATGTTTTCATGTTTTGTTCTATTTAGTTTTTGGATGAGACATGCCGTTTCATTGCGCCTATGATGCTGTCAAGTGTATAGGGGGGCCTCCGGCTTTGTCAAGCTGTCGCTTGTGACAGCTTTTACTGCGGGTCTCCCGCGCCGTGTATTCATTAGGCGCAAATAAAACCAACCATTATTATTATGAAAGTGGCAGAGGCGGCAAGTTGCAGACATTCTCGTCGGAGTCCTGGAACGCCCATTATTTCTTTCCTTATTGCGCCTATTCAGATCGCTCAATTCGAACGATGGCGCAAAATAGCCCATCCTGCATGATCCGGGCCACTTGTGCACCGTCTGTCCAGGGGGTTGCAAAATAACTTATTCAATTTCGGTTACGGTTTTTAATTGTCAGCCGGAAGGGAGTATATTTAAGCTATTACGCACTGCCAGCAGCGTAGTGCGTCGAGTTTTCTCAGTCTTCAGAAGGTTGCAAAAATGCAGACATTATCATGTGTATGGCATGTTTGACAAATTGTCAGCGCACCACAGGGACCGCCTAAATGCGCCTTGCATTTCTTTGAAAAATAAAGTTGGCAGTCTTCACTTTTAAGCGTCGTATGCGTTTCTTCCTGTTGTCTTACCCTTTCGCGCAGTTGACCCCTTATTTCGGCAGAGGCCAGACTGCAGAACACGGCGGCGAGCAGAGCAATCCTCCACCGGACCGGTACGGTAGCGGAGTTCCACATTCTCGATGGCCAGCGGTGGCTCCTGCCTGAGGTCAGAAGCAGGATCAAGGCGAGCCCCATCCCGAACTACGAACTCCACCTAGGTCGGCGCGCAAGGCTCGCGTTAATTCAAGCGCAACCCGCACGTAACGTACGTGTACGTGACGGAGACCCCGAAGGGGGCCTTTTTGTGGTAGCTGCCGTGAACGGAAGAGAGAACTCCTTGACCCTGACGGCCTCCGTCAGGGCAGACAGCCCAGGCGCGGCTGAAACCATAGCCGTAGCGCTATTCATCAACCACTATACGACAGGGTGGGCAGAGAAGTTCACGTCGTCACCGACTGGCAACAGGCCTGCTGGAACTTTACCAATGGGTGAACACCGCTGCTGGCGGCTCAGATCAATGGGCCAAAAGCTGGAAGAATACCATGAACTCACGTGGACGCTGGGCCACGCGGGACTTGGGGGGACGAAAGGGCGAACGCCTTAGCTCGAGCATTAATCAACCGAGCGGGGCAAAAACCAATCGTCCGATCAATCCCCGCTCTTTCGTGCCCCTGGCATTCAATTACGGCGAACGCCTCGAGATCCAGTGGCATAACCGCAGGATTTATCCTCCCCCTCACAAAAAGCTCTGCACTGTAGACGCTCTCGATAAAACCTTCGACAAAGCTCGTCGACAAACCCTTGGAGGCAGTCTGGTGGCCTGTAGCAAACCCCGATAATCGGCGCATCATGAGGCAGATAACACGCCACCCAAAAGGTTTCAATACTATATACTCTCGATGAATAAATAAATAAATGCTTCACGTAAATGTTTTCTGACTGCTATTATAACGTCACCGCCTTTTCTTGCCGTTCTGTCTTTACGGTAAACGGAAAACAGAGTAGAAATCTGCAGTTCACTTCTATGTCAGGACTTCAGAGCCAGGTTGGTTTCAATATTTGCTTCTTCTTCTATGGTTGAAGGAAGGATGAAAAGTGGGAAGACACGGGCTTGTCTACTGGAGCCTCCACGCCCACTGCCGGCGTGTCGCAGAAGGGGGAGGGGAAAAGATTGAAAGGAGAGGGTAGGCGCGCAGCCGCAGTGATCATGTCAGATGACGTGCTGTCCCCTGAGGCCTATAGGCGGCCAGAGAGGCCGGTGGCCTCCAGGAAGGAGAGGAGGTGCCGGAAGGCCTTGGCAGGATGGTGACCGTCGAAGGTGGTCCGCTGAGCTGCAGGGGAGGCCCAAGGAGCGATAGCCTGCCTCCATGATAGTTCTTGCGGGCACAAAGGCAGGGCACCCACACAGGAGATGCTGGGCTGTCTCCTCTGGGTAATTGCAGGGGGTGCACCCAGGGGGAAGCGGAGAGGCCAATGCACAGTAGAACAGGTATATATATATATATATGCACCAAAATTTTCAGTAATATACAGGTTACTTGCGCAGCATAACCAAGCACTGTATATTACCGAAAATTTTGGTGCTGCTTCTCTATGGTGTACTTCCGTCAGGCCTGACTGTTTCCGGATGGTAGTTGGCAATTTTTTAATACTAATAATGTCATAACGGAACTGTTTTTGTCACCCAAAGTAAGTTTGCCAAAGCTCAGTTTTAATTTTGCTTCGGGTTGTCGATTTCGCGAAATCGACAACCAGCATGCTGGATTCGGGTTGAGAAATTTTGAACTTCAAACCATACTTTTGGCGATTTGAAGTCTTTCTGCTTGTAAGTTAGGGAATGTAACGAGGGTTTGGAAGAATAATTGAGAAAAAAATGCAGTGCCATAAAGCTGGTGCGATGCCTCTAATGGTGCAGCGGTGTCCTGCAAACCGACATGCATTGAGGGCCATTGTATGAGCAAACAGCAGGCATTTCATCTAAGTTTTCGCTTTCCGTGCCTGGTTAAGACTCCTAAGTTCCAGTCGGTTCTTGACTGGGATGCGTGCCCTTACTGGTTATCATAGCGCAGCAACGTGTAAGCATGCGGATCAGATGTCGCATTTATTAGAGTGCACATAGTTACGATCAGCGAGCAAAAAAAAAAAAAGACGCCCGGTAGAGGCTCTTGCAAGGAGCTTCACCAGAAGCTGCAGCTGCGCCGCGGCCGCATGGCGAAACCGCGGCGGCAGTGGAACGCCCTGTGGAAGGCAGGGTCGTGCGCCAGCGCCACGTCGACGCGCTGCCTGGCAGGGCTGTCTGCGTGGGCCAGGAAGTGCCGGAACGCCCACTCGTCGTCGTACACCTGGCACGCCGACTCGGCGTATGAGACGAAGAACAGCTGCTCCGAGCTCCAGCCCTGAGCGTCGGCCAGTCGGTAGTCTGTTGCGTTGAGCCGAAGCCGCTGCACGCCGCTCCGGAACTCGACATGCGCCAGCTGCACTGCTGCATGCTCCAGCACGTCGCCGACGGCTGCCGCGGGAGGCTTTGGCACCGGCGCGCCGTCCAGCGGGTCGCGGAGCACAGGGAACCGAGCCAGGAAGCACGCCTGCACGCGCTGGTAGTGGGCGCGCGAAGAGGACGTCCACGAGGATGGCTCGACTAGCGCCGTCCGTAGCAGCGCCTTGGACAGCCGCACACCGAGCCGGGTGGAGCGCAGCAGGGCCACGTAGGGCGAGGCGGTGCCGCCCGCCGCTGCCGCCAGCAGCGGAACGTACAGCACGCCGTCCCGCTCTTCGATGCGGCGTGAGAAGAGGCTGCGCTGCGCCACCCCACCCGACACGGCCGTGGCGAAGCGCTCCGCGACAGCGTGCTGGTACATCTCGAGCGCGCCCGAACGATGCGACGGTGGGGAGGAGGTCGAGCCGAGCTGCATGGAGGAGAGCAGCTCCACTCGCGTTGCCTGGACTTTAGCGATGACTTTAACCTTCATTGCGTGGTCCATCCATGACAGGGAGCGGACGCCATCCACAATGCGCCGCTTCGTTTCGTTCGTCAATCTGCTCATGTGCGTCAGGTTAAGCCGATTTTTGTAGATCCGGTAACCAATCGCCGAGATTTGAGATGGCGCAGCCCTTTCTGACATTCGGAGGCAGCTCCGCTCGCGGTGGCCAGCTGGAACGGTTTCAGCAGCGTCATCGGGAGAGAACGTCCACAAGTGGTCCACAGCGTAGTAGCCCAAGTAATTTAGTGCGGCTCGTGGTGACACGGTGTTCATCAGCTGTTTCAGCTCGTTGCCGTACTTGGGCGATTCTAGCTTTGTACGAACGTCCTTCCCAGCTAAGTCGACGAGGTCTCCCAATGCGGCGCCCAGGAAACTCATGAACGGTGTCTTCGCGCTGAACGCGGACGCGCCGTCTTTGACAGCGTTGAGGTTTACCAGCCGCAGGCAAAGGTTGAGCACCTCCACCGCACTCGTCGTGGTCTCATTTTCGTCTGACGCTACGAAGCTCATCGTTCTCTTCACCTTGTGCACAAAGGACGTCAGTGTGGCATTGTCCCGGAAGTCGCGAATGTGCAGCGGCAGTGCTGCGCGCCCCAGCACAACGGTGATGGTAGATTCCGTGCTGCGCTCCACTCGCACGCTCAGCAACGCGGGCAGATCGAGCAGCCGGACCAACCGACCGGCAGCGTGCCAGATGTCCGCGCCCAGTGGTATCTCGTGGAACGGCCAGCCTGCGAGCCCAGATGAATTAAGCAGCTGGAGGAAAGGCGCCGTGCCCAGTGCGGCAATGGCCCGGCCGTCCATGCAGCTCTTCCAGATGACCGACGCCAGGTGCTTGTCTTGTTTGGCCCCCTGGATGTGCCTCCAGACGCCGTTCTCGATGTCCCGGAGCACGACTTCGTCTGCTGTCATCACGGCGGCTCGCGAATGCTTGGCTGCCCAGTGGCGCGAGCAAACGTAGTCGTAGAAGCTGTCGCAGGGTCCCGAGGACAGCACCTTGGCCAAGCGGTCGGCCTCGGCCTTGCAGTCGGGCGCGTGGCAGAGCTTGTAGCCTCTTGCGAGCAGCGTCGAGGCGAGTCCCGATAGGTTCAAGAGCCACGGGCCGTGCATGACGGCGCCCTCCTCCTCTTCCTCGATGGTTTCGCGACTCTCGCGGTAGCGGCCGTACTGCCCGATGAGCGCGATCACACAGGCCGCTATGCCCAGCGTGAAAATCACGCTGAGCACGAGATTGCCCTGGGTAAAGTTTCGCCGCATAAAGTTGTACGGTGCCATCCAGGGGTTTTCGACAGGCTTGCCTCCGTAGGCCAATGGCGTTGCTCCGCTGAACGAAGACGTCGAAATAGTCGATGAGAAGCCCCTGGGTTGGCGCCTGATGGTGTATCCGAGCTTCCAGCTGTCGCTGCTGCTCGAGTTGGTGCCGAAAGTGTTGTTCTGGTACGTGAGCAAGGGTGCCGAAGCCGTGTACGAAGTGGGCATCGGAGGCGTGGGAGGCGGCGTCTGGATCTCAACTGTGAGCGAGCGTTGCTTGGTTGGAAGTGGAGGCTCTGGCGGCGGCATGCACTCAGGTGCGCCGAAAGCTGGATGCGCTGTGAACGACGACTGCGGCATAAGCGGCATGGATGTTTGAACCGGTGGCAGAATCTGAGGTATCGGTGGAGGAATCCGCTGCGGAATAGGCGGCGGAATGGGTGCCGACAGTGCTGCGGGGGGGCTGGGCATCGCAGGGGGTGGTAGAGCTGGCGGCAGAAGAGGCGGCGGCTGCACCATGTTCGTGGTGATCATCATGGACACCGGCGGGATGCCCTCGGACGACTCGAACGGCACGGGAGGCATGTCGGCCATCGCCGGCGGCCCGTAGCCCATCACGTATCGCGGAAAGCGCGGCGGGGCACGCTCGAAGGAGCGCGCCCTGCGGCGCATGTAGGTCATCGTGGGCGGCCCCATCGAGTCGCCGTAGTGCCGCGCAGGTGGGCTGGCGTACATGGGGCGCCCGGGCCTTCCCGGAATCTCGGGGTCTTCCCCGTAGTAGCGGCGCGGCGGGCGCTCCTCGTAGGAGCGGCGGTGGCGGCGGCGTCTTCGGCGGCTCCGACGGCGCGACCTGCTGGAAGAACTGCTCGTAGAGCTGCTCGAACGGCGGCGCCGCGATGAGCGGGACGAGCGTCGAGAGCCCGAGCGGCGCCTCCGCCGCCGGCTTCCCGAACGCCGCGGCCGCTCGTACTCGCCATCATCCCTGGGTGCGAGACGCGTCTGCGACGGCGGAGGCGGGATATTGGGCGCCTCGATAATGATGGGCCTTTGGACCACCATGGGAGGCGTGACTGTGCCGCCGCAGTTGGAGCACTGGGACGAAGTACGGCGCGGGGCCTTGCCGCGACTTTCGTCCGGTGGGAGCGCCTGCTGGGCCATCCGTTGTCGGGAGCGCGACCGCGACCTGCTCTTTGGCTTGGGTAGCTGGTAGGTTTTCTGTGAACCGCTGCCACTGGAACGGGCGGCAGAGCTGCCATCTCCAAGAACAACGTGTGTGACGATGCGGTATCTTTGAGAGACGACGCTGCTGTCTGAGCTGTCGGAAGTGGTTCTGCTGCGGTGGCGGCGCCGCCGCCTTGGCTGGGCGGTCGCCGGAAGGTACGCTTCTCGCTGTATGCGCTGTCGTGAGCTCCTTAGTAAGTCATCTGTCTGAGTTGACTTGGAGCTTCTTGAGGACGCCGTCCGGCTCACGGCGGCAGTAGGCTGAGTCAAACCTGTTGTAGCTTTGGAGGTGGCCGGAGACGGAGTTTTAGCATCTCCGACTTTTTCTAACGACGATGACGGAGATGTCGATGTTGGTGATGATGTGGCACTGCTTGATTTCTTTTTCTTCGATTTCTTTTTTGACTTCTTTTTCTTCGATTTCTTCTTCTTCTTCGACTTTCTCTTCTTCTTCGACTTTTTCTTCTTCTTTTTCTTCTTGGACCTCTTTTTTTTCTTTGACCTTTTCTTCTTCTTCTTGGACCTCTTCTTTTTTTTCCTTTTCTTCTTTTTCTTCTTGGACCGTTTCTTTTTCTTCCTTCGCTTTTTCTTTTTCTTGGCGTCATCTTCCATGACGTACGCAGCAACAGTTGTCCGAAGTGGGTCCCCGGCACTGAGGATGGCAGCCTTTGCACCGGCGAAATCTTTGTCGACTGTGTCTTGAACGAGCCCCGTCACCGACTCTAGCATCAAGCAGGCGGAATGCAAGCCGGCGACATCGGGTCTGTTGACAGCATCCAAGCCGACAACGTCAGGCCTGTTGATAGCGACTTCGACTCTTGCGCTGAGACCTGGAAATGAAGGCAACCGCTGTGGGTCGACGTCAATGTAGGTCTGCGAACCCCTCTTTGTCACTGCTGTCTCTGAGAAGCCGAGATTAATCGACTTTCGAGAGCGCATAGATCCTATGGATGTGGATCGCAAAGATTTTCGAGATCCCCGTTTTCCGGCCATGTTGTGCTGTGTGAATGTTCCAGAGCCTCCGGACATGGTCGTGGCTGCTGGATAAGCTTCGCTTTGGACTACTTCGTCCAGAACTTGAAAGCAGTCTTGGACAATCTCCGCTACTGTTTCAGCCCCCGGTGGTTCGGTGTACTTGGTAGGTGCAGGGTAAAGCTTGCGTTGAACTACATCATCCATAGCTTGAAAACAGCCTTGAACCATCTCCACCACAGTTTCGGCTCCTGGTGTTTCGGTGTATTTGGAGGGCGGCACACTGTATGTGTCCTCACCAACGTCGTCCTCGTATGTTGTATTGCTCTCAACGTCATCAGACATTCGTGTGTCCATTAACGCCAGATGGGTGCTCGTACTGTCGGCCCGACAGAGGTTGTCGGGGACGCTCATGTCAAGGGCATTCGCTAGAATGTTCAAGACCTCGTTATTTGGCTGTACTGTCGGCACTTGCTCAACGACGCCGAACGATGGAGCCGGGTTGATGACAACCGTGACGTCGGATACTGCCGTTTCCCCGCGGGTGCCCTTCTCGAGGACGGTGACGACGGGTGGAGCCGTGGTGAGGCCTCTCTTAAGACCTGCGGCCTGCGCTGCGGACATTTCCTCTGCAGTTGAGTCACACTCGAGCTGCGTTGCTTGGCGCCCGCTTGGGTAGTCTTCGAGGATAACCGTTCCTTCGATGGACTCTGTCCTCTCCGCGCTCGGCGGCACACCTTCTATTGTAAGCTTTGTCTTGATCTTGAGGTGCGAGCCGACAGGCCCAAATCCGGGCGGAGCAAACAACGTGAAAGCCGGCTCTGCTCTCCGCTGCTGCTCTCGCTTCGCACCTTGTACATCAGCTGCCGAAGAACGCTTGGATTCCGGCCTCGCTTCATGCACATTTTGCGCTACGTACTGCAGGAGATCTTGCTGCCTTTGTGACGCTTCTTGTAGTGCATTGCGCTGGTCATTCATCGTTTCTGAAGGTGTTTTATATTTCTGTCCTTCGAGCACCTTCAGGTGGCCGAGTAGAGGTCTCTGTTCCACTTCGAATGCTTCTTTCATTTCTTGGTCTCTGTGATGTATCTGGTGTCCAGGCAGTTGTTCGTGCTGGCCTTCGCTATGCTTCGGCGCGTGTTTTTCACCTCGCATTCCTAGCAGCGTGTCCTGTTGCTCTTTTTCGCGTGCTTTCTCCAAATCTCGCGCTTGTTGGTACTTTTGACCCTCTGCAAGGACTTGCTGGTGCAGCTGCTGCTGCGCTGCCTGTCTTTCTTCCATAATTTTCCGCAGCGCAGCTTTCTGTTGCTCCTCGTACGACTTCTCTAACTGTTGGGCTCTTTGGTATCTTTCGCGCTCTGTCTGCTGTTCTTGTTGGTACTGCACTTGCTGAGGATCTTGCATCAGCTGCCTTCCTTGAAGCGTTGTCTTTACCATGTCACGTTGCTCCTTCTCGTATGCCTTATCTAAGTCTAGCGCCCTTTGGTACCTCTGACGCTCCTGCTCTAGCTGGTATTGTTGAAACTGAGGGTCTTGTTCCAGCTGCCTTCCTTGAAGCGCTGCCTTTACCGTGTCGCGTTGCTCTTTCTCGTATGCCTTCTCTAAGTCTAGCGCCCTTTGGTACCTCTGACGCTCCTGCTCTTGCTGGTGCTGTTGAAACCGGGAGTCTTGTTCCAGCTGCCTTCCTTGAAGCGCTGCCTTTACCGTGTCGCGTTGCTCCTTCTCGTATGCCTTCTCTAAGTCTAGCGCCCTTTGGTACCTTTGACGTTCCTGCTCTAGCTGGTACTGTTGAAACTGAGGGTCTTGTTCCAGCTGCCTTCCTTGAAGCGCTGCCGTTACCGTGTCGCGTTGCTCCTTCTCGTATGCCTTCTCTAAGTCTAGCGCCCTTTGGTACCTTTGACGCTCCTGCTCTTGCTGGTATTGTTGAAACTGAGGGTCTTGTTCCACCTGCCTTCCTTGAAGCGCTGCCTTTACCGTGTCGCGTTGTTCTTTCTCGTATGCCTTCTCTAAGTCTAGCGCCCTTTGGTACCTCTGACGCTCCTGCTCTTGCTGGTGCTGTTGAAACTGGGGGTCTTGTTCCAGCTGCCTTCCTTGAAGCGCTGCCTTTACCGTGTCGCGTTGCTCCTTCTCGTATGCCTTTTCTAAGTCTAGCGCCCTTTGGTACCTCTGACGCTCCTGCTCTAGCTGGTATTGCTGAAACTGAGGGTCTTGTTCCAGCTGCCTTCCTTGAAGCGCTGCCTTTACCGTGTCGCGTTGCTCTTTCTCGTATGCCTTCTCTAAGTCTAGCGCCCTTTGGTACCTCTGACGCTCCTGCTCTTGCTGGTACGGTTGAAACTGGGAGTCTTGTTCCAGCTGCCTTCCTTGAAGCGCTGCCTTTACCGTGTCGCGTTGCTCTTTCTCGTATGCCTTCTCTAAGTCTAGCGCCCTTTGGTACCTCTGACGCTCCTGCTCTTGCTGGTACTGTTGAAACTGGGGGTCTTGTTCCACCTGCCTTCCTTGAAGCGCTGCCTTTACCGTGTCGCGTTGCTCCTTCTCGTATGCCTCCTCGTCTAGCGCCCTTTGGTGCCTCTGACGTTCCTGCTCTTGTTCTTGTTGGTGCGCCATCATTCTCCAGAGCTGAGCCTTTTGTTCCTTTTCGTATGCTTTCTCAGTGTCCTGTGCTCTCTGGTACCTTTCGCGTTCGGCCTCTTGTTCCTGTTGGTACTGCTGTCGCTGTTTTTCTTCTCGTAACGCCCTCAGTTGCATCGCTTGTTCCAGTTCGTATGCCTTCTCCATTTCGCGGCACTTCTGGCGAGCCTCTCGTCTCCTTTGCCGTTCCTCTTCTTCGGCGGCTTCTTTCTCTTCGCGGAATTTTCGAAGTTGAGCAGCTTGTTCCAATTCGTACGCTTTTTCCATTTGGCGACACCTCTCGCGTGCCTCTCGCCTCTTTTGCCGTTCCTCCTCTTTAGCGGCTTCTTTCTCCTGTTGGATTTTCTTGAGCTGCTCAGCCTGTTCCAGTTCATATGCTTTTTCCATTTCGTGGCACCTTTGGCGTGCCTCTCGTTTCTTTTGACGTTCCTCCGCTTTACCGGCTTCTTTTTCCTGTTGCATTTTCTTTAGCTGCTCAGCCTGTTCGACTTCGTACGCCTTTTCTATTTCGTGACACCTTTGACGTCTTTTGAGCATTTCTTGCTCGTAGATTTCTTGTGCAGGTCCTCCCTCCTCCTGTATGTGTGGCTTTCTTTGATTTTTTGCTTCTCCTGTTCCGCGGATCCTCTGCAGATACATTTGATACATTTGTTCTTCATCTTCCAGCGTCGGCTGTCTGGTAGCTCCTGACGAGGGTCTTCTCCAAGCATCGTGCTGCTGAGCAGGCGCGTTGTTACCTTGAATACGCTGTCTAGCCGTGGCAAGCTGGTCGTGCGTTGGTTTTACTTGCTCGTAAACATGATTCACATTGTGCGCTGCTCGCGGTCGAAGGTTCTGCATGTACTGATACAGCTCCTGCTGAGCGTCCCTGTAGGCAGCCTCCTGTGTGCCTTGTTGGTCGGAAGCTGCTTGCAAAGCTTGCTGCTGTTGCTCCTCAAGCTTCCACTTGCTGAGCAGGGCGTCTTGGTGGCCCTCCTGTGGCTGGCTAGACGCTGATGAACGTCGATGCTTTTTGCGCTTGCGTCGCTTCTTGGTCTCTTTGGACGGCGAATGCACCTCACCAGAGCCTTCCACCATCGGCGCCCCCGCTTCGCCACTAGGAGTCATCCAAAAAGTGGCGGGGTCTGTGTGCTGCCCGGAAAGGGAGGTGCTGCTCTGGTCTCGGGATGAGGAACTGCGGTGCTTCTTGCGTTTGCGGCGTTTCCTGGATTTCTTTGAGCGCCTTCTCTTGGGCAGCGACGTGAGCTGCTCGGCAGCCAGCTCCGTGGGCTGCACGGCTGCCGCGGGTTCGCCGATGGCAGCCGCGTCCATGGCCCTCTCGTTCATCGGCGGACTCGATTCTCCGGGTAGAAGCTTGGCCACGGCTTCGGACACGTACTGCGACAGCGAGGCAACCAAGGACGGAGACTCGTCCGCGGACGACTCGCCGGTGGTCGCCGTCGTGCTACCTTTGCTGCGCCTCTTCTTGGACTTTCGCCTTTTTCTGTGGCGGCTTCTGCGGCTCTTGAGCGGCGCCGCGCCGCCGCTGTCGGGCCCCTGGAGCGGAGGTGGCTCGGCGGCGCGCGCACTGCCGCCCGGTGAGCGCACCAGCCTGCGCACCTCAGATGAGCTGCGCTCCTTCTCGAACTCTTGCACTCGGATGTCGCGCTCGAAGGACAGTTTTCTTCTCGGCTTGACGAGCTCTTCGCCCCAGTAGCGGTCGTCCTTCTTGTCTCCTGCAGATAGACGAACGGCACAGGTCGGGCGGTTTGTTTACACGCCCGTTTTGTTTGCCGACACGGTCCAAGAAAAGAAACTTTCGCTCAACTGATCATCATTAGCAGCAGCAGCCTGACTACAGCCACTTCAGGCCAAATGCCTCTCCCATGTCTCTCCAATTAACCCTGTCTTTTGCCAACTGCGGCCACCGTGACCCCACGAACTTCTTAATTAGGTGATGACTGCGGTTAAATCACCCTATAGCGGAAAGATAGCCGCCCAGCTCCTTCGCTGTCCAGCTATATAGACATGACCGAGCAAGCTGGTCTGTGCGCATATGGCCTGCGGAAGGCTCATTAAGAACGCCGATACATGTTTGGAAGGCACCCGCAGCAGTGGCATTGAGTGCGCCCATTGTGAGCCGCGAGCACTCGTGGGAAAAGAGGCGGCAGTTTTGCTTATACAGGTGCGCATCATTTCCGGGCGGCCGTATCGGAAGCGATGCTCAGGTGTGTATTCTTGTGGTGATCGTCGTGCCAGCTAATAAATGGGGGCCTCTGATCCGATGTGAACAAGTCCGAAATTTTGTCGCCCCTTGAAGAATTCCCGCTGCAACGCTGTAACTGTGCACTCGATGTTGGGGCTTTCGCGACGGGCCGTCTCGACATGCATGCAGGCCGCACCACGGGCCGAGAAACAGGAGCTCACCGATTGAAACGTCGAGGCGGTAGTCGTACCCATCTTCGCCGGGGTCCGGCGGCAGCGGCGGGCTCTTCTGCGCCATTGCAGGCACCGCCGGCTGCCGCTTCAGGGAACGGCCGGACGCACGTGCCTGAGCGCGCTTTACCTTTTCTTCCTCTTCGCCATTTTATGAGGGGCTTCTCTGCGAAAAGCTTATCTGCAGATGATGATTATGATGTCCTCAGGCTGAATGGCACATACCCACGGCGGGGGATTGGCCAGGGTGTATTGCTGATACAAACGCACACATGGGTAAGGAGTGGAATAATTGAATAATTTTGCGACGGAGACTCGAATTTGGATTAAGAAAAGGTGATAAAAACGGAAATGAAAAAAACTGTGAATTCACAATCTAGCATAAGAATCTACCTGATGCAATTATATATCCGTGAATAAAATCGCGCACTAGTTTCAAGGCATATATATCCCTTGGCGCTTTCCTCGAAGGAGAGGAGGATCGGACTACAACCTTTGTCCGTAAAGTTCCGAGACTGAGTCCATTAAAAATGCGTTTAACATTGAAATCATTTGTGCAGTACCCCTTCGAAATAGTCTCTCTTGCAGTCTGTACACAGCTTCCAACGCTTCTTGAGGTCTTGGAAATAGCTGGAAAACGCTTCTTTTGGCAGGGCTAGCTGTTAGTTTCATTGTCGTGGCGTCTTGAATGGCATCCACGCTCACCATCCAGCGACCTTTTAGGGCTCTCTTCACACGAGGAAACACGAAAAAATCGCATGGGGAGAGGTCAGCCGAGTATGGTGGATGGGGAAGTACAGTAATACTGTGCTTGGCGAGAAATTTTGTGACACTAAAAGCAGTGTGCGGCATTGCGTTATTGTGGAGAAGGCTCCATTGTCCAGATACCCATAAGTCAGGGCAATGGCGCCGCAGTGCATCACGCATGTGTTGGAGCACGCGGCTATAAAACTCCTGATTCACCGTCTTCCCTTGTGGAACGAGCTCGTGGTGTATGACACCTCTGGCATCGAAAAAAAGTATCAACATCGTCTTTGTTTTGGTCTTCTGTCGCCGCACCTTTTCTCGACGCCGGAGAGCTTGTGGACCGCCATTCGGCGCTCTGCCTCTTTTTTGAGGATCGTATTGAAAACACCATGTTTCGTCTTCAGCAATGATGCTGTCGACGAATGCAGCATTCTTCTCTGCGTCGTCCGAGAGAGCAAATCAGCCCTTGCTGATTCCCGCGTGTCCTTCTGGTCCTGTGTGAGGGAGTGCGGCACAAGTCTGGCATTCAGCTTTCGTTTCCCCAAGTTCTCATGCAAAATTTGGTGGCATGATGTCTTACCAATGTCGAGTGCATCTGATAGCATACGCACTGTAATGGTGCGGTCTGTCTGTACGATTTCCCTGATCCTAGCCACGTTGTTTTCATTTCGTGAGGTTCAAGGGCGCCCCTGCGTTGTGCCGTCTTCCACCGACGTTCTCCCTGAAACGAACCACTTGTGCTACTCGAAAATTCGCGCCCGCAATAATAGACGTTTTAGCATACCGGAGACGTAATAGCGTAGACGTATACCGGTTTACCGGATCCCTCCTGCGCACGCGCAGTGACCCCGCATGACGCCAACAATGCCACTACGCATGCGCAGGAGGGGTCCGGTAAACCGGTATACGTCTACGCTAGTACGTCTCCGGTATGCCAAAAACGTCTAATGTCTCATTGCCGTAAGCGTCACGAATGAGCTCATACATCTGTGTGGCTCTCTAGCCAAGCTTCACATAGAGTTTTATGTTTACACGCTGTTCGAGGTGGACGTCCATCTCTCCACATTCACTCACAGTAGAATGCGCAGACGACTAGTGGCAACGTATTATTCTACACGTAGTGTTATATACCGGCTGCCACAACAATTAACATAAATAGCTCAGGTTAGCCCGAAAAATTGGCGCTACACATACGCGCCAAATTTGTTTTGGGGAATCATTTCTAGAGAAGAAAATAAATCAGTCTCGAAACTTTACGGACAAACTTTATAGATAGAGGTAGCCCCAATCGAGGGGGGGGGGGTCTCCAAGTATGTTCTATGGAGAGAAGCGAACCGCCGGCAAAAGAGGAAAAATTATCTATTGACACAATTGACACAGGTGCAGCGATGGCGTAGAGGTAGAACATCCGCCTCGCGTGCAAGAGGACCGGGGTTCAAATCCTGGTGCCGCGCAATTCTCCACCGGTTTAAAAAAAAAACAATCCGCGTGTCGATGGAATTGCATAACCAGGCCTGGAGTGCGGCCTTATCTCGGTGACCAGAACCGACAACGCACTCTCTCACCAGAGCAGGATTTGGCCATCCTGGTGTAGTACTTGGCCACAACCTTCTATGATCAAACCAATTAACCCTCGGCCCTCAGTCCCCAGCGGCTGCAGAGCAACTGACCACGGCGGCGGTCAGACCTGTGACGCAGCGGAGGGTGCTAAGAATCTCTGGCTCCGGACAGGCCGCCATTGGAATCTGAACCTGGCAACGTTTAACGCTAGAACTTTAGCTAGTGAGGCTAGCCTAGCAGTGCTGTTCGAGGAACTAGCGGGAATTAAATGGGATGTGATAGGGCTTAGCGAAGTTAGGAGGACAGGTGAGGCGTATACAGTACTAAAGGACGGACACATACTGTGCTATCGCGGGTTAGAGGGTAGACGAGAACTAGGTGTGGGTTTCCTTATTAATAAGGATATAGCTGGCAACGTAGAGGAGTTCTACAGTATTAACGAGAGGGTAGCAGCTATAGTAATTAGGCTGAATAGGAGGTACAAGCTGAAAGTGGTGCAGGCCTACGCACCCACATCCAGCCATGATGACCAGACCGTTGAAAGCTTCTATGAGGACGTAGAATCAGCAATGAATAGAGTAAAATCGCAGTACACTGTACTGATGGGTGACTTCAATGCGAAGGTGGGCAAGAAGCAGGCTGACGACCACGCGGTAGGTGACTATGGGTTAGGCTCTAGAAATAGCAGGGGAGAGTTATTAGTCGAATTCGCGGATAGAAATAATTTACGGATCATGAATACCTTCTTCCGCAAACGAGAAAACAAGAAGTGGACCTGGAAGAGCCCCAATGGTGAGATTAAAAATGAAATAGACTTCATACTATGCGCTAAACCTGGCATCATTCAGGATGTGGCCGTCCTCGGAAGGGTGCGTTGCAGCGACCATAGAATGATAAGGTCTAGAATTAGCCTAGACTTGAAGAGGGAACGGAAGAAGCTAGCGAAGAAGAAGACCATTAACGAGTTAGCCGTAAGAGGGAAAGCACAGGAGTTTAGGATAGCGCTGCAAAACAGATACTCGGCTTTAACTGAGGAAGATGATCTTGATGTTCATTCAATGCACGATAACCTGACATCAATAATTACGGAGTGCGCAGTAGAAGTAGGCGGTAGGACAGTTCGAAAAGATACCGGGAAGCTATCTCAGGTGACGAAAGATCTGATTAAGAAGCGCCAAAACATGAAGGCATCTAACACTACCGATAGAATAGAACTAACGGAGCTATCAAAGTTAATAAATAAGCGCAAGGTAGCCGACATAAGGAAGTTTAATATGGAGAGAATCGAGCATGCTCTAAAAAACGGAGGTAGCCTAAAAACAGTGAAGAGGAAACTAGGCATAGGTAAAAACCAGATGTATGCATTAAGAGACAAGCAGGGCAATGTCATTAGCAATATGGATAAGATAGTTAACGTAGCCGAAGAGTTCTACACAGACCTGTACAGTAGCCAATGTAATCAGAACGCTAATGAGAAAGACAGCAGTGCACAGCAATGCGTCATCCCGCCAGTAACGAAAGATGAAGTAAAGAAAGCCTTAGAAGCAATGAAAAGGGGAAAAGCAGCTGGGGAGGATCAGGTAACAGCAGATCTGTTGAAGGATGGAGGGGACATCGTGCTAGAAAAACTAGCCACCCTGTATACGCAATGCCTTATGACCTCGACTGTACCAGAAGCTTGGAAGAATGCAAACATTATCTTAATTCATAAGAAGGGAGACGCCAAGGACTTGAAAAATTACAGGCCGATCAGCTTACTATCCGTTGCCTACAAAGTATTTACTAAGGTAATCGCTAATAGAGTCAGGGCAACGTTAGACTTTAATCAACCAAATGATCAGGCAGGCTTTCGTAAAGGATATTCTACAATAGATCATATTCACACCATCAATCAGGTGATAGAGAAATGCGCAGAATATAACCAACCTCTATATATAGCTTTCATTGATTACGAGAAAGCATTCGACTCAGTGGAAACCTCAGCAGTCATACAGGCATTGCGTAATCAGGGGGTAGAAGAGCCTTATGTCAAAATACTGGAAGATATATATAGCAACTGCACAGCTACTATAGTCCTCCATAAAGTCAGCAATAAAATTCCAATAAGGAAGGGCGTCAGGCAAGGAGACACGATCTCGCCAATGCTGTTCACCGCATGTTTGCAGGAGGTATTTCGAGGCCTGAATTGGGAACAGTTGGGAATAAGAATAAATGGAGAATACCTAAATAATCTGAGATTTGCTGATGACATTGCCTTGCTGAGTCACTCAGGAGGTGAACTGCAAATCATGATCAACGAGTTAGACAGGCAGAGCAGATCGATGGGTCTAAAAATTAACATGCAGAAAACCAAGGTAATGTTCAACAGCCTAGCAAGGGAACAACAGTTCACAATTGGCAGCGAGAGCCTAGAAATTGTGCCGGAATACGTCTACTTAGGGCAGGTAGTGACAGCTGATCCGGATCATGAGAGGGAGATAACTAGAAGGATAAGAATGGGGTGGAGCGCATATGGCAAATTCTCGCAGATCATGAGTGGCAGTTTACCAATTTCCCTCAAGAGGAAAGTGTACAACAGCATAATCTTACCGGTACTCACCTATGGGGCAGAAACGTGGAGGCTAACGAAGAGAGTTCAGCTTAAGTTAAGGACAACGCAGCGAGCCATGGAAAGAAAAATGATAGGTGTAACGTTAAGAGATCGGAAGCGGGCAGAGTGGGTGAGGGAACAAACACGGGTTAATGACATCCTAGTCGAAATCAAGAGAAAGAAATGGGCTTGGGCAGGGCATGTAATGCGAAGGCAAGATAACCGCTGGTCTTTAAGGGTAACGGAGTGGGTTCCAAGAGAAAGTAAGCGTAGCAGGGGGCGGCAGAAGGTTAGATGGGCGGATGAGATTAAGAAGTTTGCAGGCAAAGGGTGGATGCAGCTGGCAAAGGATAGGGTTAATTGGAGAGACATGGGAGAGGCCTTTGCCCTGCAGTGGGTGTAGTAGGGCTGATGATGATGATGATGATGACACAATTTCGCCATAAGACTCACAGAGGTTGGTCGACATAAACAGAGATTTAGTCTCGGTATTCTGCAGAGCAGGAGGGTCATGGACACCTCACATTTCCTTGAACTGCACAACCGCACACGCCAAGTACATGCCAGGTGTTGAGAGAGAGAGAAATAAATTTTAATGAGAGGAAAGGAGGAGAGGTCGGCCGGTGGTAACAAGACCCTGGCCTGCTACTCCACACTGGGGAAAGGGAAATGGGAGGAAAGGGAAAGAGCGAGTGAAGTTTGATGATGGCATAATACAATGAGTTTCATGGGTGATGTCCACACACACACACACACACACACACACACACACACACACACACACACACACACACACACACACACACACACACACACACACACACACACACACACACACACACACACACACACACACACACACACACACACACACACACACACACACACACACACACACACACACACACACACACACACACACACACACACACACACACACACACACACACACACACACACACACACACACACACACACACACACACACACACACACACACACACACACACACACACACACACACACACACACACACACACACACACACACACACACACACACACACACACACACACACACACACACACACACACACACACACACACACACACACACACACACACACACACACACACACACACACACACACACACACACACACACACACACACACACACACACACACACACACACACACACACACACACACACACACACACACACACACACACACACACACACACACACACACACACACACACACACACACACACACACACACACACACACACACACACACACACACACACACACACACACACACACACACACACACACACACACACACACACACACACACACACACACACACACACACACACACACACACACACACACACACACACACACACACACACACACACACACACACACACACACACACACACACACACACACACACACACACACACACACACACACACACACACACACACACACACACACACACACACACACACACACACACACACACACACACACACACACACACACACACACACACACACACACACACACACACACACACACACACACACACACACACACACACACACACACACACACACACACACACACACACACACACACACACACACACACACTGGCTGGCACCCGCATCGCGGTGAGTAGACGCATGTGAAATTCATTTCTTGAACACATACGCAGATACGTGTCAACACATATTGGAGTAAGGGCTCCATGAAAGCACAAATGTGCACTCTCACGCATGTCAGACCGTAAACCGTGTAGGCAGTGCACAGGCGGTCACAGACGGGTATCCATGGGCCTGTTTCACATAAAAACTTGAGCACGGCCTTCGTCACACACCACCAATCAGCACGTTTCACCATGGCGCCTAGAAGAGTTTCTTCGGAGGGATGGCGAGAGTCCAGTTGTATCACGGTCGCTTCCTGCGTTATCCTCTAATCAGTGTAGTTCGGGCACTTGCAAAGGCGTCCAATAGTCTCTGGAGTGTGGCACCGCACGCAATTTGGGTTAGTTTCTATTCCGATCTTGTGAAGGTATAGTGTTTGTTGTAGGCAACGCCAAGCCGTAACCGGTGGAGTAAAGTCCCTTGGCGACGTATTATCCTAGATGGCAGGTGGAATCGTGAGCCGGCGTCAAGCTTAGAGATGCGGTCTTGTAGATGGCTCGCATCGTTCCAGTGCAACTGCATTGCGGCTTGCATTAAATGCGCCAGCGAGGCTCCAGTGTCCGATCTGGAAAAGGCTATTTAAATGAAAGTGTGCTAGCCGAGCCTCGGCATCAGCACGCTCGTTTCCCGCTATGCCGCAATGGCTCGGTATCAACTGAAGCTTTATGATATGGCTGCGGTAAAAAAGCCTCAGCTAACAAAAGCACAATCTGCTGAACCAGCTGCTCTACCACTTTTCTCTCTCTCTCTCTCTGTATGACGTGTAATGCCGATCTCGAGTCGCAGAATATGGTCCATTGGTGCGCTGACTGGCCACCAATATAACGGACGGCCTCTCGTATGGCTGCCGATACGGTTGCCGTAGATGACGTTTTATGCAGTAGCCTGAAACGGTGACATAAGGCATTACCTGGCACTATCACCGTTGCAGCTGAAGAGGTGGTCGTCACGGAACCGCCCACAAAAACATGCTGGGAGTCACCACAGCGCTAGCTGTTTCAGACCGACTGTTGGGATGTGCGTCTTCTTTGTTATCCCTGGGATGGATGTACGTATATACGGTTTCGGTACTGCCCAAAGTGGCACCTCCGCAATCTGGTGTGGCATGTAGTTCGTATACAGGCACCGCATTGGACTGCATCCAGAGGGCTTTGGAAAACGCTAAATCATGGACGCAAAACACTGATATTGGTCGGGGGGGATTACGATGCCTGGTCAGATGTCGCAAATGCACACGAAATGGCTCCTGTTGAAAATAAATTCGTGCTGGGCAGGCGCCCCATGTAGAAGTTTTGCATGTAAAACCTAAACGTGTACTCTTAAAGCACGAGCCTGTGAGCTTTCAAGCGCACGCGGGCCTGATTGTCTGGTACCCGAGAGAACGGGTGCACTGTATCTGAGAAGACCGACTACCAGTGCCTGGTACACGTGAAGTAATGATCGCTGAGAGGGACCCCAGGATTTCCCTGTCATACACCGCACAATGCTTGCAAAGCTGTCGCGCTTTTTCTTGAGCAAAAAAATGTGCTTCGTCCAAGACAGGTCACGGTCTGTCGTAACACCTAAGAATTTGTGATGTGTTAGGTATGGGACAATTTGCCCGTCGATTGTGACCGGATATACCACGCCATTAACTTGCGCGTGAAAGCAAAAATTACGCTTTTAGTTGGTGAAAGTTCAAGCCCCTGATGGCGCAAGTACGCAGACGTAATGGAAACCGAACGCTGCAACCTTGCCTGCAGCACTTGGGGACGCGTGACACCTGATGTCCATATGCAAATATCGTCTGCGTTGGCAGATATTGAAACAGTGTTCGGTAGTTGTTTGAAAACGCCGATAAGCACGAGATTATACAACGTTGGACTGAGCACTCCTCCCCGAGGAACACCACGAGCAACATGATGACCTGCTGTGTCTCCTTCGAGTGTCTCCATGTAGACTGTGTTGAAAATCTGCTACAGCAAGGAGAGGCTCATGGCTCAAATAGTGGAGGAGCTGGAACCGTTGGAACCGTGCTGCTGTCAAGAAGACAGTATTAGGGTCGAACGGGGCAATAGGTCCACCAAGGGTGCACTTAGCTAAAAAATCAGCCCTCTCATTATAGGAGCAATGCCACAGTGCACATTCCCCTCGCTCGATTGGGGCTTCCTCTTTTTATTCCGGCTCTTCTCTCCTTCGGGGAAAGTGCCAGGGGATGTGTCCTAAAACAAGTGCGCGAACATCTGCATAATTCAATAGTGCGTCAGGGAGAGCCTTTTGTTAGTTATAATTTTCAAAATTACTTTTTAACACGAAATTCAACCTCGACTACCTTTAATGAATCACTGTTTCATAACTGTTTGACTGTGCAAGACGCCCTGGCCAATCCCCCACTGTGGGTATGTGCCACTCCAGCAGAGGACAACTACCCCCGTTCTAATGCACGCTGCATAAAATAGGGGCTGTCCACAAAAAAGAAGCTCGCCTAGGTAGTTTCATGTCCCTCAGCGGTTATCCACAGCGGCAAATCTGCACAACTTGCGTTACAGAGTGTCACCAAAGGTATTTGATAATCAATGCAGGCCAGTTAACCCAGCGCATTTGATCTTGCCAATCCCTGGTCGTACTCCAGTTTAAGGAACACCAGAATCTATAGTACAAAGGCGTTCTTATACTAGGGTGATTGCATTTCAGACTCCCCAAAGATTATCTTTTTCTCGCGTCTGTGTACCGGGAGCTGCATTGTCAGCGTGGTTCTGGTGGCGGTGGTGGTGTATACGTATATATAGAGGCAGGATTAGCCTTACAGTGCAGTACTTCAGACATTTCGTTGCTTAATGCGGGAGTCAACTTATTTTGCATTCATCCGGTAGTTCTGGTTCTGTAGGATGTATACAAAAAACTATTAGATCAAAGCTTACCGGCTTAGTGCATTAATCAGCGAAAGCTGATTGGCATTAGCGGCTGAGAGGTCTGGAGCGGCAGGGCCATTTTGACGTTCACAGGCGACTGCTTGGTTGGGCATCTCACAGGCCCGCTTTGGCGTCTGTACGCTCACGTGCTATACTCGGCCTTCCTCCGCTTGCGGTCTTCTGTCCGATTCCGTTCCCGGCACGCTTCAGGTTCTCCAGGGCCCGCTTGCTCGAAGCAAACAGGCCAGTTCCCAGTGTTCTTATACGCTGGTTTTGAGTTAAGGAAAGACGCATAACTGACTTACTGGGTCAGTGGACACCTCAATCGCACTTTGAGGTGCGTGGCCGTGGTGGTGTCTACCTAAATGTACGCGTTACATTACGCGTGTACGAGACGGCTGCCGTTTGTGGGATACACTGGTATCCCCTCCTCGTCCCACGTGCCAGTGGCGATCGTGACTTACACGGGCGCGCTGGCCACCAGTAATGTGGAGAGAAGGCACCCCTGCGACTCTGCTCATTTCCGCCCCAGCACTGACGTGACGTCACGGCAGCGCGCTGCCTTCTGCGGAGAGGGTAGCATGCCTAAGCTCGACGGCAACGATTTGCTGCTAGGGAAGCAATGACCGAGGGGATTAAAGGGGGGAACGCGCGGCGGGAAGGGACTCTCGCTGCCGGACCTGACCTAAATAAGTGCCCCAAGGGACCCCCTCCGCTGCCCGCCGGCCCCCGAACACCAACGCCAGACGATGTCAACGACCTGGTAAGCTGCTGAACATCTATCTTACGGATAGAACATTCTTCCGCAGTGTGCTTTACCTCGCGTTAGGATAATAAACTATTTCCTATCGTGCCCTGCCGTTGCCTATTTCGTCCGGACCTGCCGTGGCTGCGACTCTGCGCCACGGGTTGGGGAAACGTGTTGCGTACTTGAATAACGCTTGCGTGTAGCTGGCACGGAAGCTCGCCTTCCCGGCCGGTAGGACGCTGAGTGTTGTACCCCTAAATCGTTTCAACTAAATGGCTTGCACAAAGCTATCGCACCTTTTGTTGTAGAAGAAGTGTTTTAAAGAAAGAAGGCATATAGCCACTGTCGAAAATATTGCTGTGTGTTATGGTTCTGCGGGGGTTGCCTGGCAAAGGAATATGTACGTGCAGCAAATCTGAGCGTCTTCTGCTAGCGTGCAGCTGGAACACGAGCTGTGCGTAACAAACCTCTGCGGGGCGGTGCCATGATGGAGCTGTACGGGGACACACCTGGAAAGGCAGTCTCAGGTGCACTGTGAATAACAGCCGCACTGAGAGATTGCAGAGCCTCAGAAGAAATCCCGCAGTTTTCGGGCACGTTGTTGTCTGTAATGCCTATTGAAATGTATATAATTCGGATTACGTACTGTGAAATTTCCACGTGACTGCAGCCGCAGATATGCGTTGCTTCATTCAGCTCAATCGCAGCAATGCCCTTGTCTGTACAATTTTCCCGGAATCCATAGTTTTTGAGGGAGAAAACTATTTCTTCAATCAAATTCGAGATATTTTTCTGTGAGCTGTGTGTCAGCCGCGAAGAGGTGTCAACAGGCACCTGACCACGCGGCTTGTAGCAATGCGTCGTTTACAAGTACAGCATATATGTCGAAAATATAAAGCCCAGGCGGTTTGCTTCTAAGCGGTATAGCGAGGCGCTCTATGACATTTGGCAGTCCTGGGCTTGGGAGAGTTGAGAACAACATCAGTTTCTGCCCTCTTCGAGAGATAAGGCTTGCTGAGGATGCAAGGCGAGCCACGATGCAGGGCCCAGAAACCCCGTATGCTGTATATTTTTGACAAAGGCTGTACGTCCTCAGTTTGCCTGCAGAAGCAGCACAAACCAAGTCAGTGAAATTGGGCAGGTTGGTGCGTCTCAACCATATACGTTTTTGGCGTACCGGAGACGTATGCACGGAGATGTATACCGGTTTACCGGACGTCTCCTGCGCACGTGCAGTGGCATGGGTGGGGCCAGGCGGGGCCTTTGCGCGCGCGCAGCCGGCTTAATAATAATAATAATTGGTTTTGGGGGAAAGGAAATGGCGCAGTATCTGTCTCATATATCGTTGGACACCTGAACCGCACCGTGAAGGAAGGGATAAAGGAGGGAGTGAAAAAGAAAGGAAGAAAGAGGTGCCGTAGTGGAGGGCTCCGGAATAATTTCGACCACCTGGGGATCTTTAACGTGCACTGACATCGCACAGCACACGGGCGCCTTAGCGTTTTTCCTCCATAAAAACGCAGCCGCCGCGGTCGGGTTTGAACCCGGGAACTCCGGATCAGTAGTCGAGCGCCCTAACCACTGAGCCACCGCGGCGGGTTGCAGCCGGCTTCCGGTAAACCGGTTTACAGCTAAACCGGTAAATCGGTTTTCAGCCACGGTCGGTCTCGAGGGGAGCTTCTTGCGGCCTTCGCAATGGGGTCTGTTTCCGCCTCCCGCCGCACCTCGGTGGTGTCGCCACTGCCACACCGCTCCGCCCCTGCGACCGCCGTTCACTCCGAAGGAGAACGCGCGCTCGCTCCCAATTCGGCCCGCGTCAGTGGTAACTGTCAAGCCTTTATATTTTGCACTTTACGCTTTACGCAAAGACCGCGTAGTCAGCCCCTTTCCCTTGGGCGAAATTTGAAACAACGGATTAACGTTTGCGCGCTCACTCCTTGAGCCGGACTGTGTATGGTCGAGCGTATGCTTCGAGCACAGACGTCAACAGGTTCCACCCTTATATTTGGCTAAAAAGCAAGGCTTTCAGCTTCTATAGTTCGTCTTCCGGCAGGTTATTTAGGAGTGTGTAGAATGATATGCGGCATGTAATACTTAGATGGCGAGTTTCAAGGAGTAAAGGATTCTGCAGATCAAATATAGGTGCTGAAATTTCAAGCGCAGCTGCTTTAAGTTTGCACAACAGCAGCATTAGCAAGAATTCATGGTGCTACCCAGGAAAACGCGTCATGTCATTCGCGAAAGGAACGGTTATAGACGGAACCCAACCCTGGCTGCTGGAGCAGAGCACGCTGCACGCACGCGACGTCCATGATTTCCTCTTGGAAAGGCATTTTGAAGTTTGGCGGCGTCTCACGACCGCCCATCCCACCACATGACAATGCGAAAATTAATCACTTGTTTACAGTAACTGCAAGCATGAACTAACTGACAGCAAAGCAAAATTAGGAACTGCGCTCTGTCTTAATAAAATCGGCCTTTACGAGCGAGCAAACTTATCTGGGAGGAGATGACTACCAGCTTTGCATTATTCTCCTGCATATCTGTAGCCTCGTCCTTGCTTTCGATAAACCTCCCGTGAGCATGAACTTTCCTCACGTCATTCAGGAAACAAAGTAGCACCACAAAAAGAAGTTTTCCGCAACTTAACGGAGCTCCACTAAACCTCACAGCAATGCGCGTTATACCAGCTGGCTTAGCTTATAATGTAAGGAACAGAAAATGAACATTTGCAGTACTTACATGTTAGTAAAATTCCCTGAATTTAAGAAAATAGAGGGCATTCGGCATTCAAGTCCATAATCTGATGTCTTTTACAATGATATTTAAACCAAATATTCTAGGAAGTTTCAGGACACGCCGCAGGTTGAATATACGTGGAGAACAAAAAATGGCGCTCTTTATGGTAGCTGAAGTCACTTATTGGACATACATACTTTCTGAAATTGCAATACTCAGTACATGTCTATATCTGTGGCAGCATACGCAGCTTGTGCTGATTTGTTCTGTATGTTCTAGTAATGTTAGTCAGGCCAGAATGACGACAAGGAAGCTTGCGTCCAACTAGAAAATTGTTTATTGGGGCTAACTCGTGTCCTCAAACATAAAGCATGCAGTTCAGCGGCGCAGCGATTAAACAAGTGCTCGGTCAACGAAGGTCAGAATGACGGTCGCTCTCGGCCTTGCACAATTTAAAGGTGACCAGGAACTTGAAACATAAGACGCATAATGCGCTTACGACCATTTTGAATATGAAGAGAGACTTGCACGCGGCTACAGACATTCCAGAGGGATCTGCTGGCTTCTAGTTTGACAACAAAAGCAGAAAGGCCGCGGGCCATTGGCTTTGAGCAGATAAAAATTAATTACAATGCTTCTTGGCACTTGCTCGCACATTAGTAATTCGCATTCTTTTTAGATATCAATACAGGCCTCTCGTTTAAGGAAGCTGTGACGTATAAGAGGGTGAAAATAAGTTCATTCAGGACTTGCGAAAAGCGATATCGGCGTAATTAAGTACTATATACACCTCCCAGCAATCTTGCAATTTATTTGACAGTTCAACGACTCAAGTATCGTCTCAAGCCACTAGCTACGGCGCTATCGAATTTATGGCTCAAGCGTCGTAGAGAATTTTTTCCCCGATATAGTACATTTTTTATGGGACGAGCACAAAACGTTCGTTCTCTGAGTTTTCATTATCTTCCTCTTAGCACTAACTTGTCATTTAATCACGGACCATGATATATAAGAGAGGAAGTGATCACAGTATTCCCTTCTGGATTGAAAACCAGAAATGCTCGACATAGTTGTGAGGAATGGGAGAGGGATTCCTCGTTTTAAATGCTTTAATCGAACAAAGTTTGTGACGAAGAATCTGTGCACATGTGGACTTTGTTGCCGATACTCAGCTTAAGCATCTGGATTTTGTTTTCTTTGACTTCGGTGCTGCGCTCACCATGAAGCAGCGGACCACAGCGCAAAACCAGTCAAAAGCCAGCCGCCGCCGCAGATGCAGGCGGGGAGCGAGCGGTGGGGTCGTCGCGCCTCTAGCGGCGGCGGGCGGTGTAACTCCCGGAGAAAAACTCGCATTGCTTCTGCTGCGAATGCGAAGGCCGTATGAAAGAGCGCGCGCGCCCTCCTCGAGACCGGCCGTGTTTCAGCATACCGGAGACGTACTGCCGGAGACGTATACCGGTTTACCGGTCGCCCGCTGCTCACGCGCAGTGGCACCCCCTCACCCCAACAATGACACTGCGCATGCGCGAGTGGCTCCCCCTCACCCCAACAATGACACTGCGCATGCGCACGAGGCGTCCGGTAAACCGGTATACGTCTCCGGTAGTATGTCTATTAGAGACGATCTAGCATACCGGAGACGTACTAGCAGGACACGTATACCGGTTTTACGTGTGGGACGCCTGTTGCACACTGCGCAGTAGGTCCTATACCCACGTGTGGGAGCTCCGCATGCGCAGTGGCAACTGCGTGGCTGGGTATAGGACTACTGCGCGTGTGCAACAGGCGTACGTAAAACCGGTATACGTCTCTGCTAGTACGTCTCCGGTATGCTAGATGTCTCTAATAGACGTACTTGAGACGTATAGCGATTTACAGGACGGCCTTCTGCGCACGCGCTTGACATGGTGGAACCAGGCGGGGTCACTTCGCGTGCGCATGAGGCGTCCGGTAAACCGGTATACGTCTCCGGTACGCTAAAGACGCCGAATAAAACAACGACCAGTGCAGGGACGAGACATCACTGTGTATCAGCTGCTGCTTACGTCTCGTCCCCAAACGAAAAGATGTGGAACTCGGAGACTCCTTCTGTATTTGGTGTAGCAGGGGCCTACCTACTCTGTGTACGCCAAATTCGGGCCTTACGAACGGGTTCTCGTATTTCTATCAGGTGTTGAGCGTGAAAGCAGAGGAAAGGGGCCGAAGATAAAAACTGGCCGGGACAGCTTCGAGAAGTCACTTTCGGGGGCGTCGCCAACAAAACGACCCTTGGTTACTCCCAGAAGGGGCAGGACTTTTCGGGCAGCATGCGGTTCCCGGGGCGGCACTGGAAGGCCCGCTGGAAGGCCGCGTCGTTGGCCAAAGCCCCGTTGACGCGCTCCCAGTGCGGGCCGTCGGGCTGCGCCAGCCGCCGCGAGGGCCCTTCGCACAGCGAGTGCGCGTACTCCAGGTAGAACACCTGCGGAGAGGTGCATGATGGGCACTTCGACTTAGAAGCTCCGGTGCGCGTCTGCAACAAGTTATCCGCGATCCACAGAGAAGTGCATGATTTCGGCTCGCTTGTAAATGATGTACTTAGCAGTGCGCTGTTTGTAGTATGGAGGACGTACGCGCTTATTAGGCTTCTAACACGAAGAACCTACTCGCTACCCCTCTCCACGGAAGCAGCTGCGCCCAACAGCCATTGCAGAAATTTTTTTCCTGGAGTCCTATGCCTAACTTTTGAAAACTAATCTGTTCTGTGAGTTTTAGCACTATATAGCCTTACACCCGTATCGAATTGCTCGCGTGCTGCGCTACGGTGTGTTGTAATTTGGTATCAGTTGTGTTTTTCCTTAGTGCACATTACTTCAGGCAGGCAGCGCTCCCGCAAGCACACATTTAGGCATCGGCCAGTTTCTCATATATATGCTTGGTCGTACGAGGACGGAATTCTGTGCATGACCGCTTCGCACTTGCGACGTACGAAGTGGTGTGCTTTACCGAACGTTGACTCGGTAGTCAACCACGGCACAGATTCTGTCTACTTTTTCGGAAGCCCAAAGTACAACAGCAATGCCATATCTGTTACCTTCTTCATTTAATGTGAAAATCGATGAACATATGGCAAGTACAGCGAGCGGGGAAGCGAGAACGGAAACGTGCCCGCACGTCTTAGGCACGTATACAAATTCATAGACTGTTAAAAGTTTTTTTTTTATTTCAACCCATGCGGATTTGTGGTGAATAATGTGGCAGACCTGTCGAGAAATTCAGCAGAAAATTTCTGTATAAACAAAATGTTTTTTGTAACCTGTAGTAACAACAGAAATTTTTAGTAGTATTGTGCTGTCTCATGTCGTGGAGACAGAATTACAACAACGTGCTAGAGTACCCCAGAAAAATACTACAGTACTATACACGAAAATCTGTCGTTACGACAGCGCGACAAAACATTTCGTCGTATTATCCAATATTCTGCCTTTTTATTCTACTGGAATTTGCTGCGCGTTGAATAGATTTCTAGTTGTAGTCACCTATTGAGCGCTTAAATGCAACCGCTCACTCTTTCATTTAATCTGCATGCCGCACAGGCTGCAAATATTGATAGTCGAAAACGTTGCCCCCAAAGCACGACACACGCGTGGTTAGTATTTGTCCTCCTGCGACACGCGTCCGAGATCGAAGTATAGGCAGCTGCAGCGATATATTACCTTACCAGCAAATGAGTAGATGCATATATTTTATCTTACTGCGTAAAAGCACGCTCAACGCGATCAACACGCATTCCTCCATCACAAATTTGCAGCTCACAACTTGAGCGGCCGGCGCGCTGGATGGGCTGGATCAAATATGGCGGCCATGCCGGCGCTGGGCTACTTTTTCTGCACCAGTGATCTTAGACTGTCCGCCCGAACCGCGTCGTCTTTTCGGCAGGTTGCGGACTAGTTGCAAATGGAGTACCTGGTCCCAGTTGCCCGGCTGGGCGATGCGGGCCGCGTGCGCGTCGAAGAGCTCCTTGGCCGGTGCCAGCGCGGCGCCGTCCACCAGTGATGCCGGGCCTCGCTGAGCGCGCAAGCAGCTGCGCAGGGCGTCCAGTCGGGTGCGTGCCGCGGCCGACCAATGCACGCCCGCGGCGCCCTGCGGCAGCAGCGCGGACACCAGGCAGCGAGCCAGGCACGGGCCCATGCGCGCCGCCAACAGCGGAGGCCACAGGGGACTCTCGGTGTCGCGCACCTCCACCGCCGACAGCCGCACGAACAACACCTGCGCGTTCAAAAACCGTAGTCCTAAGGGGTTACTGCTTATGCTTCGTCGGCATCGTTCAACGGCCTGTCTGCCCATGTCCTGACTCCATGCACAGCCGGTTCAGGTGACAACACACACACGGAATCGCCCGGATCTCTCCTGCATATATGTTACCTTGTAGGCGGAGTCGTAGGAGCAGTGCTGGTCCTCTGCAGCAGCGCTGTCGGCACCGCCCCTGAGCTGTAGCTGGAAGCGAGCCTCGCGGAACCGCTGGTAAGTGGCCAGTGCCTGCGACGGCAGCGCCGTCGGCGGCCGGGCCAGTGCGCTTTCGTTGGCGCCCTCGTAGCGATCGAAGAAGAAGCGCACCTACAAGCAAGCAAGCCAGTCAGTCAGTCGGTCGCTATATAGGCTTCATTCAAAGGATGGCCTATGTGGGAGAAGGGAAGGTATACGGTGAGAATTACAGAGGCCCATCGACGTCGACCTCCCTATAGCGAACTCAAGCAGTTAAGCTTGGCGCATGGCAGCCTTAGATGTTTATGCGCCACTAAACCCAACACCGAACTCAAGCAGCGCCACTAGCTTGGCTATGCCCGCCGTCCAAGGGGCGTCGTAGGTGTATATGCGGTATCCGTGGAGGTGACGTTCGCTGACATATACCGAGGTGGGCGTCGACACAACAGGTGTGTAATGTAAGCTAGGTACGGGGAATGGGGATGGGGTACAGGGGGTGCTTACAGTGGTAGGTTGTTGCAGCCCCATTTTCAGGTAACTTGGGGAGTACGAACGAATCCTATACTATCTTTGTGGGCCAGGGCCTGCTCCGTTCTGGACGACGGTATAGGGAAGCGGTGAACCTTTAGGAAGGGATGGACGGGTGATGGATAGGCGTTGTAGTGAACGTATAAGGAGTCACGGGTGAGTAGAAACTATGGGTGCTGGCGGTTGGTTTAAAATTGCGCGCCAGCCACAATTGAGGAGATGGCCAGGTGTGCATTTGGCTACGGTGCGAACGGAATGAGTGTTGCGAGCCGCCAACTTGCAGACTGCGTTTATGGTGAGGGCGAAGAAGGTGTCGAATGACCGGCTGTTAAGGATCGTAACGACTCCCAAACTGTCGATGTAAATGGGGACGGTGGAGGTTGTCGCTGCGCCGGTGGACGGCCCGCACCGACATAAACAGCGTTACACGATTTTGTGAAGCGCTCATGGGAGAAGCAGAGCTCGGCCGCCTGAAGTCGGGTCGACAGTTTCTTGTGCGCCTCTACATCTAGCCGAAGGCGACACCGTCACACTACATCTCACCACTACGTCGCATGGTGCTAGAGTGACCTTGAGCGTACTCGGGGAAAATATGGCGGAAAAGTAGGGACCGTGGCCGAAAACTGCTCTTCTGGCACTGAATGCGACGAGAATGACCAGCCACTGGATAATGTGCACCATTCACACGCTACTGGCTGCGCGTCACAGCGCATGCTGGTAGCAGCTGACAGACCAGGCGCCGACGTCCTGGCTATGATTTATTTGTTCGCTGCCCTAGAACTGATTAGTGCCGCTTGGTCGGAACTGCCCGCTGAATGCATCGCGACTTGCTCCCGTTAGGCAGGATTTATGGACCCGCGGACGACGGAGGACGCAGTTGAGCATCCACATGTTGAGATGTGCCAGGATTTACGAAGCAGCGCGGGAGAAGCCATTGTACACGCCGTGCGAGCGCTCCCGACTGCCAGGAACGACAATGATTAGGAGGCCGAAGTACCACCAGCTGCCAAGCTGCAACCGTGATTAGTTATATCGCGTCATCAAAGCAGCTTGTCGGCAGCGACGGTCTTTGCGAGGAGTACACGACCGCTCTGGGGAACTTGGAAATCGCCGTGGTATATGCTCTATACTTCGAAAAAGCAGGCACGCGCATAACGGGCTTTTAAAAAATGGTAGGGGTTTAACGTATTCAAACCGAGCAGACGTGCGAAAGCAGGTTCTTCAATTGGAGGGGGCACATAAGCTTGCGATTAAGTACATGTATGACGTGATATTTTTAGTGGCTTAATGTCCATGTATGCAGAATTGGTCATTCTCTACTTAACATTCATAGATGGCGGCGAGTCCTCGTACAATACAAGCGCAGTGGCGCAATGGTTAAGAGATAAGCCACTGCACCGGGAGGCGGCTGTTTCTATCACAGCCACCGGTGTGGATTTGGGACCCGTGTTGCTCTTCCCGAACAACCTCTCGCGGAGCTGGCGCGACGCTCCTCCGAATTTACACGAGTTTACTACCTGAGCTTAGCCGAGTAACTCGTACGATCTTGCGCCGTTACCTAGCAACCCGAGTTACTACCCGCGGTTGCTAGGAAACGGCACAAAACCTACGATTCTCCGAACTTGCAGAGTTACTACCCGAGCTTACCCGAGTAGGTCGGGTAAGCGCGGGTAGTCACTCGGGTAGTCACTCGGGTTGCTATGCGTACGGTGACAACATTCTCGGTCGGTGTTGGTGAGCGCATGAGTACTTTCGCACGAAAAGAAAACAACGCCACTTTTGCTCTATTTCGTAATTTTGGCTGTAATATGGGAAGCCGACTTTCTACGAACCGCGGTTACAACGAACGCAATCCGCGCTACAGCCAGGTTTGTTGTAATGCAAACATACGACGTCAGTATCGAAAATAACTCCGTGATTGCAATTTCGAAGCGGGTGGCGATGTAGCTCAGCCTCGGAGATGCAGCGCGTTCTCACGCACCTTGAGCTCCCGCAGACGCGCAGTGGCGCTGCGGCGCGTGGCGGCATCCATCCAGCGCAGCGCGGTCAGCCGGTCGAGCAGCGTGCGCTTGAGCTGCGCCGCCATGGCGCGCACCAAGCCGAAGTCGAGGCGGTCCCGCAGCGACGCGTAGCGCACGTACTCGGCCGCGTCGCCCGGCAGAGCCTGCTCCAGCACCAGACGCACGCACCGGGACTCCCTGCGAGGACACGCGCGAGCGATGGCCTTATACTGCGAACAAAGATTTCCAAAGGGAAACCAAGGAGAAACCAAATGTGCGTAAGGCAAATTAGTTTGATAAGGAGGAGGAGAAAACATTTATTGCTGCACTGTACTAAATTGAGGATGGGAGGTGGGGATGGTTGTTGCGGTGGGTGGCAGTCCCTATTCCGGGACGCCATTGGTCGCCGCTGCTGCCCGTGCTCTCTGGGCCAGGGCCCCCTGGGCCTCCAGGGTCCGCGAGCTGGACAGGGCCGCCTCAGCTCTCCCGAGTTGGCTGACTTATAACGGCTATATATGTATCATTGTACTGGCAGGCCCACACCGCGTGGTATAGGATGATAATTACCGAAGATTAATGTGCCAGTGTTTCCAAACGAGCCCATTTTGAAGGTATATTAAAGGAAGCAACGTGGACCCCAATGCTTTGTGACCGAACGTAAAATATTCACCACCGCCGCTATGGCTCTGAAGTTGCTACTCGGCTGCTGCAACGTAAGATCCCGCTGCCGTGTACTGTGCGATGTAAGTGTACGTTAATGAACCCCAGGTGGTATAAATTATCCGGAGTCCTCCACTACGGCGTCCGTCATAACCTGAAACGCTTTGGGACGCTAAGTCCCCAAAAAATTTCACCGATAGAAGGACGACAGAGCCGCACCGCCATGCGACGAGCTGCTCCTTTTCTGCTCGCCGTCGCTCTTGGACATTGCGCCGAAGCATGGCTACGCATGTTTCTCCGTGCAGATTCTTTATTCATCGCCGTCGGCAAGCTGGCTTTGCAGCGTGAGACGCAGCCAGAGGTAACCGCGCACAGCAGCGATTCCTGAAATTGTCGGTGTTTTAGGCGTCCTAAATCTGAATAAAACGCGGCCGGGAGTAATTCTATACCCCGACGACTGCCCAGTTCATGTGTCGCCTCTGCTGAGCTCCTTCAAGGGCATGCCCAAATGAAAATTATGTTCCTCAGTGTGTCCCTCTCAATTGGCCCGGGAGTCAAAACTGCTGTGTGGGGTTCTGCCAGTGTTGTACCGACGTTGTGAGCATTTCCACATCCTGCTCAACCAGCGAACAAGACGTACAGGCGGTATATCCACGAGACGGTTCGCTTCTGCGCGGTTGACCGCGCGCTATTGGCTGCTTTGCCGCGTGTGTATATATATCCAGGAGACGGTTCTGCGTGCGTGATTGGCCGCTTTGCCGCATGGCTGACGTCACGCGGCGAAGAGGCCAATCGCGCACGGCGAATCGCCTCGTTGATATATCCCCGATTTATACATGATGCCATTATTCGTTCCCGTGAGAGGAAGTGAGGCAGCGATAGCGACCCCTGTGCCGTCCATGCGTCCTTTGGTTTCCTGAAAATCATTTTTTTTTAAATTGGTATATCTTCGTTCACTTCGTGCCGCGCTCACATGGTGGAGGGGTCCTCGAACAGAAAAGTGGTCGGTGGTGATGGCTTTATTTCATAGGAACACAATGAAGAGATGGGTGCCTGCCGCGGTTACTCCTACAGCCTTTGTCCGTAAAGTTTCGAGTCTGATTTATTTTCTTCTCTAAAGATGGTTCCCCAAAACAAATGTTGGTGCGTATATGTAGCGCCATTTTTTCGGGCTAACCTGAGCTTTTTATGTTAATTTCTGTTGCAGCCGCTAGATGGCATTACATGTAAAAATACGTTGTCACTAGTCGTCTGCGCATTCTACTGTCATTGAATGTGGAGAGATGGACGTCCACCTCGAACAGCGTGTAAACATAAAACTCCGTGTGAAGCTTGGCAAGACAGCCACACAGACGTATGATCTTATTCGTGACGCTTACGGCAACGAGACATTATCGCGGGCGCGAGTTTTCGAGTGGCACAAAAGGTTCGTTTCGGGGAGAACGTCGGTGGAAGTCGACACAAGACAGGAACGCCCTTCGACCTCACGGAATGAAAACAACCTGGACCTCACGGAATGAGAACAACGTGGCTCGGAGTAAACTCTGGTTAATTGCTGTGGAAATGAAGGAGACAGTCTAGGTTTCAGTTTTAGCGCAGCTAAGTCCGGTGTGATGATTTTCAATGATGACAACTGATCAGGAGCTTACGATACAAGGCCATGAAATACACCGAGTGGCCAAATACAAATATCTCGAGGTATGAGTAAACGAAGGGCAGATGTACACGGAAAAGCACGCGCAGTCTCTCATAGCAAAAGGGCGAAGAGATGCCGGGATAATGAAACATAGGGCATTGCGGGGGTACAACAGGTATGAAGTACTGAGAGGTATTTGAGAAGGAATAATGGTGCCGGGGCTTACTTTTGGGAATGCGGTTCGTGCTTAAGGGCAGAAATTCAGTCGAGATTAGAAGTAAATCAGAGAGCTGTTGGAAGATTAGCACTAGGTGCCCACGGGAAAACCACACACGAGGCAGTAGAGGGGGATGTGGGCTGGACATTGTTCGAAGCACGGGAAGATCAGGGTAAAATACTATACGAAGAACGCCTCGAAGACGATAACAGGTGGGCAGCTAAGGTATTTAAATGCCTATACAGAAAGAGCGTTGACGCACAATGGCGGAAAAGAACTAGGAAGCTAACCTGTAAGCATGCCAGATACGAGGCCAGAGAAAGACACAGCATTAAAAGACAGGTTAAAAACGCGGAAGGTAAAAATTGGATAAATTCAATGGAAAAGAAGCATAGTGTAGAATTATATCGATACTGGAAACAGCAGATCAGGAAGGAAGCGTTTTATGGTAACTCAGGAGGCAGTGCCCAACTCTTTGAAGCTAGGTCAGGATGTCTTTGAACGCGCAGCTATAAAAAGAAATTTAACAAAGATAACACATGTGCTGTGTGTGGTAAATCCGTAGAAACAATAGAACACCATAATAAAATGTGATGGTATCCATCCCGATGTCGATGCAGGCACAGTCACTCTTCCTGAGGCCCTAGGGTTTAGTGATAACAATAGTAATGTTAATAAATCTGCGGTGGAATTTAGCAAAAGGCGATTGGAAGATTGGTTGCTCAAAAGCAGAGGTGACATAAGGTTAAAAGTGTAGCAAGGCGTATTTAAAGAAAACGGCGAATTTTAATAAAAGGGGAAAAAAAAAGCTGAGCATGGTGGCAACTGCCATCACCTCGTTTCAAAGGGGCCACCATCCATCCATCCGTTCTGTTTTGTTTTAGTGCGCGCAAGGGAAGGAGCACTTCGAACACACATGACTTTCGGTTGGCCTCCTCGTTCGTTCTTGCGTTTTCCCTTGCCACTCCAGACGGCGGGGCTTTCTGCGGGCCTCGACCCTGGGCCCCCCGGCTTCCCAGAATCCCGGGGGGAGCCGCCGCCGGCCATAAACAAGCGAGACAGGTTTGGATGTCCTCGCGGTACGCGACGTGGTGTGTCCAGCACAGCAAGAAACCTAAGGTGTCCGATAACCTCCGACGTCTAGCGTACATCCGGTCCACTTGGCGGAGGATTGCGCAACCACGTAGGGAGGAATTTCGGGGTGAGGGAAAAACACTGACATCATGCAGTTCTGAGCTTTCCTATTCGTTAAAACTGATGTCAGGCTCTAATGCCTGGCATCAGTTTTGCTCTAATGCCTGTATAAGCCCGCATCGGCGTCCTCATTGCCGAGTACTAAATAAAATGACCATAAAATTCTGCACCACCTGCACATGCACCATCCCGAATGACCTGACTGTTCAATTATACGCCTAAACAGAGCAGCCTTTTGCAGCAATATTTTATTCGCCACTGTACGTTGTCAAAGCAAATTTTGTACTTAGCTGATTTCCCTCCACCGCACACAACCCTATCGATTCGTGAAGCTCGCATCATTCGCCGAATATAATCAACCTCATTCATGCACTAGACAAACGTTATTTGTACCGGCACACTTCTCCAACCAGTGCTTCAACTGTTCGCACACATACGCAGATATAAAGCACTTTCACTTCCTTACTCAATTATGCCACTCAGCCTTCCAGAATCCCGCCTATCCTTCCCCCCTTCCTTATCCTCTCCGCCCCCACACCCCCTGTGGCACATATGGCTCTCCTCCCGGGACTTGACCTTGCAACGTGTCCACGTCACCTTGGCCCAGGACCTGTTAACCGCCTGACCTTAAGGCTAATTAAAATTGTCGCATCACCACAGCCGCAAAGTCAAGGGCAGAGATGAGGTCACGCGCGGTCCGCTGGACGTAAGAGATTTTATGACGGTGAAGGACGTTAAGCCAGAAAATCAAACCGTGGTTTAACTGCAGCAGCTTCTCTGGCGACAGCTCAGTCGGCGGCGTGGCCTCCAGCGGGTGAACCTTACCTGCTGGACAGCGCGCCGGAGTTGAGGTCGGCCTTGACCACGGGCGGCGCGAGGAGGTCGACATGGCGGACAAGTCGATAGCCCAGCAGGTTGAGCACCGCCTGCGCACTGCTGTCGCGCACCAGGCGCACGTAGGCGCCCAGGGCCGGCTCGGCGTGCACCGCGCCGTGCTTCATTCCGTTGAGCGCCGCCTCCAGGAAAGAGCGCGGCACGGCGTCGTCGCTCGGCTGCTGGCGGTCGCGCAAGCCGCTGAGGCGGCGGCCCACGTCAGCCACGTCTGCCGCCAGCTCGCGCAGCCGTGAGCTGTTTCGCCGGAGCGCCAGCATCGAGTCCAACACATCGTCGGTCTCCAAGCCGACTTGGTCGCCCGCAAGCAGGTGCACGGCTCCGTCGGGCAGTGCGGCCACTGCAACCAGCGGCGCCAGTCCCATTAGCCGCTGCAATCTGCCCGCCGCCCCCCACACTTCGGGCAGCGGAGCGTCCTGGACGTACGGCCAGCCGCCCAGGCCGGTCAGGTTGAGCAGAGCTTGCAGGGGCACCTTCCCTAGCTTGCTCAGCGCAGCCAGGTCTACGCAGTCCTTCCAGAGGCGTCTGGAGGCGGCCGCAACGGGCAGGTCCTTGTCAGGATTGCCAATGCCCTTGAAGAAGCTCACCGCTCGAGACTCGGTGTGCAACGCCAGCTGCTCGTCCGCCGCAGTCTGCCGCACGGAGCACACGTGACCGTACAAGTTCTCGCAGGGACTGACGCTCGCGTCCAGCGACCGAGACAGCTGGGCTACCTGTCTGCTGCACGAGGGGTTCAGGCAGGAAGCCTTCTTGGCGGCCAGAGCGGAGGCGTCACCCTGCGACCATGGGCCGAACATCCACGGCTGCTGGCCGCCTCCGTCGGTGTCGACGTCGTTCTCCGTGCTGACGGCCCGTACATGGCGCCTGGCATAAATGCTGAAGGCGGCTGCCATTCCTGCCAGTGTGCCCACTAGGAGGATAACGTAGAGCATGTTGTGTCCACGTCGGGGAAAATTCTTCATGAAAGTACCGTAAAAGCGGTTCTCCCTGGGCGCTGAGAGAGTTGACTTGACCTCCGGTTTCTCTTGCTCCCAGTGTTCTAAAAAACGGGGATGCCACACCGTCGTCACTTGCGAGCTCGAGCCTTCGCTTATTTGGGAGCTTTCGTTGTCGTGAGCGTCGTCGACACTGTGCGCCGCCGAGCTGGGCTTTATTTCTACCGTGCGGCATTCTTCCGAACGCCTCGCAGATAAAGATGTCGGGGGTGTCGCGGTTACACAAACGACAGTCTGGTTCGGCGGCTCCACTACCGCGGGCTCCGGAGTGACGGGCACGGTGGGTATGACAAATTTAGCCGACGGCCCTTCGACGGTGGTTCCCTCGAAAACAATCTTGACTGCTGGCGCCTCTGCGCCGGCGCCTTCGAGCGCGGTGGCAAATGAACCCCCACAAGACGTCGTCGTGGCCCTACTGGCTGCCGCCGCCGGGGGAATGTGTGGCGAGGAAGCTTCAACGGCCCCGGCCATTCGAAACGGCCTCCTGCGGAGGATCGGCAGCCGGTGGCAAAGCCATGGGGTGGGCGGCCTGCTATACTGGCGGATGTCGAGGCCCATGGGAGGCGGCGCTACTATTGGCGTATACGGCGACGACAGCGAGGTGTAAACCTGCGTGGAAGGCCGCTGGACGCACATGTACTGGAGAGGTGACACTGTCGCGGCAGGAAGCAGCTGCACCGCGTGGGACACCTGTGACGAACGCCTGAATTCGCACAGGGGCCTGCCATACCTGTGTCTCCGATGGCGCGACCTCGACCTTGACCGAGATCTGTGGGACGGCCGGCGAGGTCGGTGCAGCATGGTGCTGATGGATGCGGGCGCAGTGGTTTCTCCAGGGCACGGCTCGACGGACCATGCTCGCGGAAGCTCCAAGTCGATCGAAACCGAACCGCTCGCTCGCCTCTGCAGAGGTGCTTCATTCACGGCGTCGGGCATAAAGTGGCATGTGCTCCTCCCGTCGCTGTTGGTGAACACAACGCTGGCCGCTCGTCCCAAGGAGCTTGCGACGGAGCCGTTGCGGCCGATCCGAGCTGTCAATATAGGCACATCCTCTTCGTCGTCGGCCGGCTCGTCCGGCGGCATGGTTGAGCGGCGGCCGATTCGCGCCCTGAACAGCGGCTGATCGTCGTCGTCCGGCGCTTCCGCCACTGGTGGACGTCGCTCGTCGAGCGATGGGAGCCTTCGCATTTCCGTCCTGGCGCAGTCACCGTAAGCAGACGATGAAGACTCGCTGCACACGATGATTTCGTCGTCTGCGCTGCGCTCTACGCGGAGCGTCCTGTTTTTTGTGAGTATTCGCGCGCGATGCTCTTCTTCGGCGGCGGGCTTTTGAAGGTGGCAGTAGTACCGCTTTCGCGGCTCCTGCGTGGATTCATTATCTTCAGATAGACTGGTGTCGACCTGTATGGCAAGGCCTTCAACTTTGGAGACTGTTGAGAAATGCTCCTCCTCCTGAAATTCCTCTGTGTCACTCTGAACGCGGTAAGATTTCTGTTTGTGCTTTTCGGGTTTTACTTTGACAACTATTTGGCTTGAGGAGTAACTCCGGCCAGGAGCTTTCCTGGCGTGTCCACAACCAGCCTCTGGACTGTCATCATTGTATCTGTCAATATCTCGCGCCCGTCTTCTCGGCTGTTCGTTCATTTCTTCTTCGAGGCTAGCCTCGACCTCCTGCCTTGCGTTTATTATTCTGCCAGAAGCGGTACGAATAAGGGCTTCCTCGTGCTGCCTCCAGAGCACTTCCCTTGACCCTCCTCTTGGAATGACTTGTTGCTCGGACTGTGTTGATTCAGCACCTAGGGACTTTCGTTTCCGAAACACGAGATTCGTGAAAAACCGCACCTTTCTTTTCTTCGAAGCCGCCGTCTCCCGTCCGTCACCCTCTGTGGTCGCTTCTGCGGCGTCTTCTGTTTCGGCGGTGTCTTCGATGGTTATTTCCGTGGCGCTGGTTGCTGCCGCCGCGTCCTCCTCTTCGGCCTCCGTGCACTTTACGCGACCACCCTTGCTGTAGCTGCGCTGGGGCTGAATCGACTCTTCATCGCTGTCCGGCTCCACCCTGCGCCTGTCTCTGCTTTTCGCCCTCGGACGCGCTCGTTCTGCCGAGCTCAGTCGTGCTTTTCCCTCCCCTTTTTGCCTAGTTTTTCGTCGCGTTTTTCTTCCACCACTGAGGGATTTCTTCGGGGGATTGTCCTGGGATCCATCGTCGCTGTCAGCACTCACCGTGACGTCCACCAGCTTGCTCTTGGTCTGGAAGGGCGGCGACTCGACTCGCGGCTCGTACACCCGCCGAGCTTCTGTCGTCACGTCTCCCGTGATGGACTCCAGCAAGGAGCACACTGTCCACACGCGCTCGATGTCCTTATCTCGGGACTTGTCCGACGACGACGGCGACCGCTTCGCGGCAGCATGTCTGCGTGGCGCTCCTCTCGGCGACAGGCCTTTCCGGCGGCCACTGACCGGCGATGACCTGGTCCTGGCAGGGGACACCTTTCTTCGGCTCGGGGACGGTGATGAACGACGCGGAGGCGGTGATTGCTTCTTCAGCATAGGGCGGCCTTCGAATTCTTCGATCAGGTTATCCACTACGTCGTGAACGAACCGCATGTCAGGGGTGTCCCGACCATCGCTAAGCGGTTCGCGTTGACGGTACTCTCTGGATTTGCTTCTCCGCTTTGCACGCGTGCCTTCCAACTGTGCCTTACCGCGTTTGCGCCGAGGGCTGTCATCGTAGTCTAGCTCGCTCTCCTCTCGCGGCGACTGAGCGTCGTCCTCGCCAAATTCGTATCTCTTTAGCTCGCGCGGCTCTTTTCTCATCCTTCCTTCGCCAAGGCGCTTCTGGAGAGGTTCCTGGCCATGCCCGTAGACGTCTTCTCGACTGCTGCGTTCTTCGGCGATGACTGCGAACCTTCGCACAACCTGACCGTCCTCGGTCGCGTCCGTGTTCTGCCGAGACCTGGCCTCGTACATCGGGAAAGCCGTGATGATGTCGGGCCCTATCTTCTCGCCCCAGCCACCCAGCGGCCGCCGGTACACGCCCTCAGCAACAACGTTAGCTTTCAGAGAGGCAGTGCCACCCAGCTCACTCTTCACTGCTTGCACCGTCTCGTCTCCTTTGTCTTTCGCCAGCTCTTCCTTGGGTGTGGCCCCTGACAGCTGGCCAGAACGACATCCTGCCTCGTCAAAAACACCTGTCGTGTCCCCGTTCAAGGCATGGACCTCTCGATTTTCACATCCTGTCGCGCAAGTTGAGTGAGGCAACTCCGGTGTTCTGTCTGCGCACTCGACGGTATGCTCTGGTTGCGAGGAAACAGCGGACACTGCGCTGCCTTCTTCGACATGCGATGCAGTTCTCACACCAGTGTCGGTCGCCGAACTCTCGTCATCGCCGCCGTGTGCTGGGCGCCTCGCGTGCACTTGAGCAGGAATTTTTTTCTCGCAGGAGCCGCGAGCTGTGCTGATTACTTCCGCCGACGCGTCACCGTGGGTGACGAGCAGGGCGTCCTCGGCGCGGCCGAGAGGTCCAGCCGGCGCGTCGGCCATGCCGCGTAAGGTGGTGCCCTTAGGACATGACGCTAGACCATACACACGGGCGCCGCGCGACACAGGAACGCCGCCTGGGGAGAGCCGCTTGTGCGCTTCTTCTTCGTCTCTGTGGGCTGCTCGCCGCGACTCCTGCCGTATCAAGTCTGTGGAGAGGCCGCACTGCCCTGCTGCCCGCGTTTTTGTGCCGAGCGTGAGACACTCCTGGGGCAACCTGATTAGATTGAACGTTCCGTTGGACCACGCCTCTCGCATCGTGTACCCTGATGGCTCCCGAACTGATTTGCAATCGGTATCAAAATCACTCAAGGTTTGCAGAGGACACTGGCCTTATGGAACAGAGTAGAGACAGAACGATTTAAATCTGTTACTCAGACGGAGCAGTTGCTGACAGGCCACTCTAGGGTTAATCCCGCCTGTACGTCAACACCACCGCCAAAATACACCCACTCCCGCGCTCTGCTCGGACCCCATGGCATCGGCCGAGTACGCCGCATGCAGTGGGCCGTGGCTCAGTGGTGGACGTGACCAAAGAGGGAGTTATCCAGGAACCACGGATATTTAAACGACGGACTCTCATGACAGGAAGTCGCCAACATAAAAGTGAACACACACAGACAAATAAGACGATCCACAGATATAGAACACAAACCGAAACAAAAACTCACGATTACAAAGATTTGTGGCCGAGGCTCTTGGACGCAGGTCCATATATACTCAACCAGGAGCAGCTGCCAACTGACGCAGGGCCTGCCGCGCCTTGATTTCCCCTTCACTGTTGTGCCGTCCAAAGAGGCCACGTGATAGAATTTGTGTTTGCTCGTGAGCACGCTAGCGTGCTTTTTTTGTGTGGATTGACTAGCGCAACAACAACGACTGGAGGTTAAACAGGCGGGATGTTTGCATGCGGCGATGGCGTAGTGTTCTAATGCAGTGGCCAGCGAAGCTGATCTCATCTTATCGACGATACGTCTTTTCAGTCCAGCAACCGCGCAACATTGCACTGTTCTTAGCAAAAAAAAAAGAGTGGCTGTAAAACAACGCTCTCATAGTGTTATGGGTACCTCGCAGCAAGCCACTGTAACGAATATATTCCGCGTAATCCCGACGAGGCAGGTTTTCTCACCCAACTCCCGGCATTTTTACCTCGTATCACGGAGAGCTTCCTCCAGAGCGCGCTTCCTTCAAGAGACAAGGCACCTAATATGGTGCAGTTTATGCCACAATTGATAATCCGGCTTGTTTCGCCATTGTTTACCATGACAGTTTAAACGCTCCCTTTGCCTTCTTATTCTACGCACTGATCCAAGGAAGGGGGCACATTTAGCTTGCCTGGTTCTGTCGGAAATCGCGTTCGGCTCTAGAAGCAGGAAAGCGGTCGACCAAGAATAGTAGAACGCTAGTAGTAGGCACTGGTAGCAGTGTGCCCGGGTCGTGTGTATTTATAGCCTTTGTGTGTTGTGTTTTGTTAGTTTTGTGTTCTAGTGTGTGTGTCACGTAGGGTGTATTAAATGTGCGTTTGTGTGGGTACACCCGTCGCCTAGTCCATTCTTTCGGTCCGTGTGTTCTCCGGAGAGATCCTTGACAAGCCGCCACGGATCCGGGCTGGCGGCGAAGCTCCGAAAACGAAACTATACGCGGCCAGAGACACTATCGTCCTATCGCCGGCCTGCTGATCGTCAAAACATCTGCAGTTTCGCGCATGTTACAGAGGCGCCGGAAGTATTTTAAAATGCAGTTCAGACCTGAGGACGAATATTTAGGTGATCGGTTTGTCGAGCACATCATACCGCGACACGGCACCACTTCGGGAGCCCGTCCGAATTGACCGATGCCAGCCTCTGGGTCACGCTTCTCTGGGCGTCCGAATAAACGAGCTCCGAGGCTGTAGTCTTACACGGCAGCGGGTGGAACTCCGGCGGCATGCAGTCCGGATTGTCTGAATTAACGGGGGTTGAGGTGTAGGAATAACCGTTTATTTAGTTGGGTCGAATTAACGATGTTTTACTGTGCAGTGTTCCAGCGGCGCAGGCAGACCACTTTCATATCTTTTTTTTGCCTACTCTAACATATGTGCAGTGTTCCAGCCGCTACTGCTGCTAATTTCACAGATGGTACATATTCCTCTCTCGGGGCGGCGTAAGGTATAGCACAGGCAACGTTGTGGTTTTTTCACAGAATTTCGGATGTTTTACGCAAATAAAATTTATTTTTTTCTAAAGTTTGAGGCAAGAATCGTAAAATCGTAATTAAGGGTCCAAATTATACATTTTTCGGAAAATTCGGTAGCGTAGCAGCTGTGCCTCTCCAGTATTTCCAGAGAGACAGACTACATAAGTCAAGGACGGGAAGAACCCGGGTCACCAGGGAAATCAGAGGTACGCAGCAAGCTCAGCAGCGGGCAAACAACGGAGTTTAGGGTCCTACCTCTCGCAAAGACATGGATCCAAAACATCGTCAAGGAAGAGAGGCCCGGAAAAACAATAGAGAAAAACATAATCGAGGTGAAGGAGTTCATACTCTTCACAGACGCTGGAAAATGCACTGGCAACAATGCCGCAGTAACAACGGTTGTGGACAAGAAAGGCAAATAAGTCACAAGCGCAACAATCTGGACCGACCAAATTCTAGCGGCAGTAGTCGCAGTCGCACTAGCACTCAGGGACAAACCGAACTGGCGATTCGACGTCATCGGCGGCGCTGTGGCGGAGTTTTGCCTAGTTTTGCCGCCGGCGAGCCATTTGTGCCGCAATAGCGAAATCAGGGGGGGGGGGGGGGGGGGGGGGGGGTAGGCGCTAGTTGATGTCGGTGCGGCGAGCGGCACATAGCCAATGAAAGCTGGACAAGGCGTCACGTGATTCTGTGCGCAACTCAGCCAGACGAGTGTGCGAATGCGGGGTAGTAGTAGTAAGTGATTTTATTAAAATAATAATAAAAAAGGAAAGAAAAAGCTTTTTGCTAGCCCCGGCATCTGCCATCGATACTGAAGCACCTGAGCTGAGGCAGCGGAAATAAAGGACAGCACGCAGAATGGAGCAATGAAATGAAAGAGGTGAGGGGACAGGTAGAAAAGATAGGGGGGGGGGGGGGAGTAATATACACAAATAATCTGTTTACACAATAATAAACATATACAGGTTGCACGCGTGATATGTTCATAATAAAGAGATAAAAACGCGCACAACACTATGTACACTACAGCCGGAGGGGGTGTCCAGCTGTTACCGAATGCAGGGGGACTCGTGATTAGTTTTTCTGCGTTTTTGTCTTGCGGTTGAATGTCTGAGAATGAGCGAGAGATGGACATTGAATAAAAAAGTGATTGCTGAAAGCTAACAAAAATAACAAAATAAACATCGTGTTTACTCGCGTAATTCGCGCATCCCGAACTTCTTACCGGATTAAAAAAAAAACTTTTACACGCGCATATTTCGCGCTTTCTGGTACGCGAGCCCACCAGCATGTACGCAAGCGCGCGCAAGGCAGGCTTGGGTGGTGGTTGGAACTATGAGTTATTCTGGGGGGGGGGGGGGGGGGGCGATTTGGTCCCGACGTATGTTGGCCATTTAGTGGCATCACTCTTGGGGACCAGGGGTGGGGAAAGGGGAGGTGGGGAGGGGAAAATGGTCGCCGTCGCTTCCGATGAGGTCCTTGGCCATGGGATGGTTTTGCAGCCGCACCGCCGCAGCAGCGACATCAGCTCACACCAGGGGGAGCCTCGGCTCACTGGGAATGTGCGCGAGCATCGGGCAGGGGGAAAGGAGCCTCGGTGCACTGCGAGTGTGTACAAGCACCGGGCAGGGAGAAGACAAGCTTCGAACACCTCCGCCTGGCCGTGACGCACTGAGGCAGGTGCCTAGCAGATCACTGCTGAGGCCGTCGGGAGGTGGAAGAGGATGTCGACGGTACTGCGTCTTCGCGTCGTGTTCCTCATCGACCTCCCGCAGAGTTGGTGATGGGGGTTTAACATCAGAGCCTTCGCCTCGCGCTGGACGGGGCGAAGGACCAGATGAGGATGTTTGGGCCAGTCTCCTCGAGGAAAAAGAGGAGAACCCGATGCGCGATGAGCTGGTTGCGAGCCGGGAAAAGGAGGTCGTTCTCCAGTGGTTGACGGGGAGTCCGAGCGCCCGGTACTCTGACTCAGGTCGTCGTCGAGAGGGGTAGTGGGTCGGGCACACCAGCAGCAGGTGGCCGAGAGTCCCCGTGTCACCGCAGGAGGGGCAGGCAAGAGAAAGGGCCCTGCCGCAGGCGTACAACCTGGAGGGCGTACACCCGATTCGCAGGCGCAGGAGGAGGGCTCGATCCCGCCGGGGCAGCTGGTCCGAGAGCCGGCGGAAAAGCAGGTAGGCCGCAGGTAGGGCCCTTACCACCTGCATGAGGAGAGGGCGGGCAAAATCATGTTGAGTCACTGCAAAGGATAACGGGGACCCATTGGTGTGGGCGGACTTGGCCAGAGCGTCGGCCAGGTCGCTGTCGTTAACCCCAGAGTGGCCCGGCACCCAATGCAGCATGATCTGGTAGCCCGCATCCTCCAGGGTCTGCAGGCGGGCCTTAAACAGGGAGGTTGAGGCCACGCTGTCGTGGGGCCTGGACAGCAACTGTAGGGCTGGCCGGGAGTCACAGAGGATCGCGACAGAACCGGATTGGATGCCCGCGATCAGATCAGCTGCCAGATGGAGCCCTGCCAGCTCAGCCACAGTGGAGCTGCCCGGGAAGGGCATCCTGCAGGTCCTGGTCACGTCCAGCTGCGGTGCTACGAGTGCCGCTGCCGCCTGTCCTGTGGCCGGAAGCACCGAGCCATCGGTGAAGAAGAGGGTGGAACCTTTGCACTTATCCAGGAAGGCAGCGGCGGTCTGTTTGAGGGCCGCAGCTGGTGTGTGGCGCTTGGACGTGCCCTCGAAGTCCAGGGATACCTGCAGAAGAGGACGCGTAGGTAGTTGGGGGAGGGTCAGGTGGCTGATGGGAGGGCCCAGAGGCTCCACGTAGGCAGCGGAGAGCATGCCCATCCTGGAATGGGGGCGTCACGAGAGGCGTGCACAGAGAGCTCCGTCGTCAGGAACATGGTGGAGCCGGTCAGTGTGGGTGAGGCCTCTTTGGAGGAGAAGATTGAGTGGGAAAACCCCCGCTTCGGCTAGGGCGGCCGGGACCTGGGAGCTCCGCGGGACACCTAGGAGGCGGCGGATCCATTACCGCCGAGTGGCGTCAAGGCGGTTGAGCCGGTTGGCCTTGAGAGTCACCAAGGGAAGGGCATACAGGATTGCTGACGTGCCCGCGTCGTCAACAGCCAGATGGCCCTAGTCGTACAGCCATTCGCACGTGCCAGGAGGCGCTCGGCTGCTCGGCCGACGCGGTCCAGGTGGAACAGGAGGGCCTTGTCCGCCGGAATCCATGTGAGGCGGTGGTCGATGGTGAGCCCGAAGTACCTCACTTGCAGCTTCCAAGGGAGGTTGGTGTCATCAATCCGCAGTGTCCGGAGTTTTGATGTGGCACACCCTCCTCGGGGATAGCGGAGAACACCAGGCCTTTGGAAGCCAGGAAATGCTGCACCTCGTTGAGGGCTCCTTGGAGGGCCTGCCTGGCAGAGGTGATGTGCATCCGGGAGGCACAGACCCGGAGGCCGACGTCGTCTGCGTACAGAGAGCAGAAGACCCTGTGGCGACAACCCTGCTGGATGGCGTTAGGGAGGCCGGCCATGACGAGGTTGAACAGGAAGGGGCTGAGTACAGAGCCCTGAGGGATCCTGATGGAGATGGGGCGGGGAGAGCTCAGGGTGCCCCCGATCCGAACCTGCATGGAGCGGTTAGAGAGAAAGGCAGTTATGGAACGTCGCAACCGCCTGGTCACTCCAAGTTCGTCCAGGGCCTGCTAGATGGTGGAGTGGGGCAGGCTGTCGAAGGCTGCCTGGACGTCCAGGAGGGTGATGTCCTCTTGCTGCTTGGCCTCCTCCAGGCAGGAGACCACGTCGGCGATGGAGTATGCCGTGCAGCGGTGCCTGGGGAAGCCCGTCTGACACTCAGAGAAAAAACCGCTGGTGCTGGCTATCCAGGAGAGGCGTTCGAGGGCCACGAACTCCATGGACTTGCAGGCCGCCGAGGTCAGCAGACAGGCCGGTAGGAGGACACAGCCCTGGGGGTTTTTGCAGGCATGGAACTCGTAGCTCTCCATGGAGAAATGGTCGCCGTGCTGTTGCGAAAGGTGCGAGTGGCTAGTGCACGAATTGTGCGCCGTTTACCGGCTCCCTCGCGCTGGATGCCGCTTCGCTTTCGCGGACGAGCAGCTGCGCGCGCCCGAATCCGAAACTACCGAACTCTTTGCTGTTCGATTTGCCGCTAGTAAACTGGCCACGCCGCATGGGAGCGCGTCGTTTTATTGGCTTTATCGCCTCATGTCCTTTGCCTCCCACTGCTTGCTTCGCGATTGGACCGTTGCTCGCTTATTGCTTTGAGCTGCGCACGCGCCGTCATGCCGTCCCGCGAGGAGCTACGTTACATAGTTTGTGGTTTATGGGGGTTTAACGTCCCAAAGCGACTAAGGCTATGAGAGACGCCGTAGTGAAGGGCTCCGACCACCTGGGGTTCTTTAGGGTGCGCTGACATCGCACAGTACACGGGGTTCTAGAATTTCGCCTCATCGAAATTCGACCGCCGCGGCCGGGATCGAACCCGCGTCCTTCGGGTCAGCAGCCGAGCGCCATAACCACTGAGCCACCGCGATGGCACTACGTAACGTAGGGCAGTGCGGGAGGGGGCATGAGTCATATTTGAGTCAACTTTTTTGTTAGCCAGCGAGGGGTGGTCTACGTATAGCAGGCAATATAGGCCTACAGTATACAGAGTGTCCCCGCTAACTTTAGCCAGGCTTTAAAAATATGCCGCGTCAATCTAAGACGACGCGATCAAACGGATGTTGCTGGCTATTTGTGCTTAATTGCATAATTAGTCTAGATTAATTAATCAACTTCGCAAGCAACTAGGATAGGCGAAAAAGTTCAATTAGAAAGTTGTAGAACGGTCCACGAAACGTCCAATTGAACAGTTTCTAACTTTCCAGTTGTTACGCATCGGCCTTTTTTCGCTTTCTGCAGATGCCCGCGAAATGCAAAAAATACCTTGACTTGTCCGCCGCGATTGCAGTGCTCTCGAAAGCTCCGCGTAGTAACGAACAGATCATTTAGCCCGGTGTGCTGCTGCTTAAAAAAGTGACAGGGCTGCGACGCATGCGCTGGCTGCGCGATTTACACGAGCACAAGCGATAAGGACGGTGTATGCTTGTCGCTATCAAGCGCCAGAAGGGAAGCGTACCGCTTGCCTCTCTCTCTCTCTATATATATATATATATATATATATATATATATATATATATATATATATATATATATATATATATATATATCGCATAGCCAGCTGCTGCGTCGCTGCCCTGTCACCTTTTAAGCGGCAGCACACCGGGCTAAATGTTCTGTTCGATCCTGCACGGAACGTTTGAGAGCACTGCAATCGCGGCGCGCAAGCGGGCATGTCACGTGGTTTTTTTTTTTATTTTGCGGGCATCTGCAGTGAGCGAAAAGAAGCCGATGCGTAATGGATGGAAAGTTAGAACTGTTCAGCTGGACGTTTTGCGGACCGTTCTACAACTTTCTAATTGGACTTTTTCGCCTATCTTCGTTCCTTGTGAAATTGGTTAATTGTATTGTGTGCTTAATTATGCAATTAAGCACAATACAAAAATATAGTGCGAGTTGCTCCTGTACATTGCACATGATGACCTTTGTAGTTTTTAGGACGTGTTCAGAAAATGTTCTCGTAATTTGCGCACCCTCTTTTTGAAGTCCGAATCTAAAGTAAAAAATTGCGCAAATTACGAGAGTAAACGCGGTACAACGCTGGAAGCTCACTGGTAGGGTACTGCGTGCCCAACCCGACCGGACTGAGTGCCGCTCCGGAGCACGTTTTGTTGGAATCTGTCGACGATGGCGTGTCCTGGGCAGCACCTGGTACCTGGAGGATTTCTAGGATTGACTGATGGCTGGGTGCGAAGTCCGAGGCAGGCTGCAGTGCCCACCGAAGAGCAAATTCTTCAGTATCTCCGATCATCCGGCATGCGATGCGAACACCAGCTGAGCAAGGGCCGCCGCTTCAGAGATGAAGGCTACATTAGGAACATAATGTTCAATGAAATATCCCCGATCAGTGTGAGGTTGGCGTTTTCCGCTGTGTATGCCTGCCATCCATTAAAAGGTAGATACTACATCGTGCACGCCGTAGTACAGAAAACGACTGGGGACAACAGTTTCCACAAGCAATCGTTGTGCTCAAGCGCTGCAGAATAGCTACACGAGCTATAAAAGCACAAGCGTACTCGCAACAAAGCAGCTCTGCTAGCATTTCACTGTATTTTCCCACAGCACACCGCTGCATAGGTTAAACAAGCATGCGCGTCCAGAAAGACGAGCGCGAGAGGCGCACATTGATCCATTTCGGTGATACCACGCAGAGCTCTTCATCATGGATGTGATGCGAACACACGCATAACGCACCTTCTTCTGTCTCCTAATACATGGCACATACCCACACGGGGGGATTGGCCAGGGTGTAGTGGCATAAACAAGGAAATTTCCATAGGAGATTATGACAAAATTTTAGCACCATGCGTGAATGCTCTCGTAGCTTCTTTTTCGTTGCCCGCTCCATCGCGCGTTGAAAGCGGCTCACAACACTTGCCCATTTGGCCTTCTTGCTTGAGAAAGCAAAAAACGTCGGAACGAAGTCTGGGTGTTTACGGTGACATTCGAGGCCTTCCTGCCCATGAATAAAACACTTCGTGATAGACTGCACACGCATTTAAACGCAGTACCTCGTCCGTATCTGTCACAATGTGATTCCCGCACAGTCTTGACGAGCTTGACGGTGCCCAAGGGCGGCCACGATCGTCGAGCCGGCGAACTGCTTTTATCCACGCTTCGCGTCGAAGGCTGTCCCGGGAAGCGCTCGGAAAGCGAAAAAATCCGAGTTTGCTTCCCTTTACATATTGGGCATTGCAGCCGTATGCAACATATTTCGTAGGTATCGCCAAATGCGTCGCGCTGAACGCCCGACGGCTGCAGCAACTAAAGTGTACTTTAGCAGCAACGCACCCCGCGTAGGAAGCCGGTTTGTTTACACTTCCACGGCCGGTCTCGAGTGGAGCGCGCGACCCTTCCAATATGTTTCGCGACACCACCACCAAGGGATGGGCGCATGCGCAGTCGCGTCGTGAAAAAGGCGGAAAATGTCCGATTGTTAGTCATGTTGAAGGCTGTTGGGATTCCTTGGGGCAAAAAAGTTTGAGAATGCCTGCCCTAAACTGAAGAGATCAATAAAATGTTTTTCTCTCTTACACACACACAGCCCAGTATAACAGTTATTGCATTCTTGCATTACACAGAATACTATTTATTTTTTAATTTTTGATTGCACACCAGTCCTTGTCACGCTGAAATGGTTATTACCAGCCAAAAAAGACACACACAACAGAAGACTGCACAGGACACGGGCTATGGCTGATAATAATCTGTTTGAACATGAATGTATAGCAAGGAGGGGAGAACAGTCCATTCCGGACAAACAGGAATACAGTTGGGAGAGAGAGACACATTTACTGAAATGACCCCAGACAGTGAGTAGGTGCTGAAGGGCAGTGCCCCAAGAAGAGGTTGTTCTGCCAATTAAGGTGGGCAACAGAGGCCTCCCATGTGGGTATGGTGCACGAGTTGCATTGCGGTGTGTTATCTCTTGGACACTTTCCAGTATGCTTGGGCAAGAGTAGGTTTAAATCTACACACTTTGAAGTTGGGTGTACTGGGAACTGCTCTATTTTGAGTAAGATGAAGTCATTGGATATCGTGCTGCATGCTGCACAGTTTTCAAAAACGTTCATCATTAGCCAAGGCATCAGGAGCTCTTCATTCCAGAGTGCAATTATGGCAAGGAGAGGAGTCTGTCATTCATTGCAAATCAGGATGCATTGTTGAGCAGGCAGGTGTTGAGTGAGATGCCAACGATTTGGAGGATGGAGTTAGCCTTGCAAGACGCTGGATTCGAACCAGCCTCAGCTTAGATTTACGAGGCAAGCTTGGACGATATCAACAACTGGGGCTGGTATTCCCTAGCTTTTCACAGATAAGCCAATTTCTCTGATAATACCTGGTTTTCCCGATTGGCAGGCACTCTGGCCTATTGTGGCACATTCCCTAGCCCCAAATCACGCTTTGCAAACACATTCTAGGATGCTTGGCCAACATATGGCTGAATAAAAACCATTCTGTTCCAGTCAAAACATAAACACGTTCTGGGAAGAGCCAGTGTTATGCCAGAAAGATGAGAAATATTACTACTGGTTTTGCAAGCTGATTCCAAAAAGGCATGAAGCCTGTAGTTGGATACAACTCAAGAATGAAGCAGCAGATGCCCCTCAAAGGAGGCCTTACAACCAATGGAGTCAACCGATTTTCATGATGCCTCAGTTAATGTGATTAAGCTGTGGTTATTCCCCTTTCATCTGCCACCCCTGTGATTTCATGCTAGCAGGTCCAAGGGGATCAGCCAAGGGGAAGAATCAGTTGACCCCATTGGCTGGAGGGGCTCCACTGAGGGGCATTTGCTGCTTTGTTCTTGAGTTGAGTTGAGTTGTATCCGACTACTATAGAATGAGTTGCATCGACACAATGAATTTCTTGGGTCTACAAATACATTAGCATGTACTCCAAAACCGAAGCAACTTCAGAACAAGCGACAGAGAACTCAATTATGGGGACTCATTAGACCTATGAATGTACTGATGAGAGCAGAATAAAACATGAGCTTCTCCAGTTCAAAGTAACAGGAAGATGGCTTTTATTTTATTTTAGGTTTAGCCTGCAGTAGTTTCATTGACAAGGTATCACATAACACTATATATAGAGACAACAATGTTGCATGTTCATGTCAGTGAGCCATCAAAACCCCTCTCTGAAGAGCAGTTCATCACTTTCCCACAAAAATAACTTCGAAAATTGTTGGCACATTAATAACATTAGCAGACACAATGAACTTTCCATCTTATTGCAAGCAACCACTCCATCCTGACTACATTTTGCATTCTTATTCATGAACACTAAGAGATTGGACTGTTTCAAAATTTAACAGTCTCAATCACCCCACCAACTTAGTAACTCAAGGTGTCACTCCCAATGGTAGCCCACATCAACAAATCAGACAAATAACTCTCCTCCTTCTTCTTCTTGGCTCTAACTGCAGCACATCAAACATGGTCTGCTTGCAGCACTGTGTGGAACTCAGAATTTCAGGCAATCCTTGGCCACACAAGAACGACAACAATTCAAGAACAAATTCAGCCCTCTAAGTAGCACATCAAGCAGTACCTTTCTCCATATACAACAAAACAAACAAGAAATGCACACAAACTTGTAGCATGACCCGCAATGCCAGCATGACAGTATCATTCAGTACCACCACCGAAGCATCTGTCCTGCATCAGAGCACATTTCTGATAAAAGACAATCAAATGCACAGCAGGTATCCAATCTCGCAGCAGGTATCAAATGCGGAAACTCTTAATAGCAAGCAGAAAAGCTAAGAGAAACAAGACTGCCTTTCAAGCAAAGACTGTAATGTTCCTAGAAATGATGCACTACGTGGCCCTTCTGCAGAGCATGCTGGAGCCACCAACAAATGAGCTGTCTTGGGACACAAGCAACAAGCACACTGGGAACAAAGAGAGAGGGCAAGTGAACAACAAATCTTGCACAGAAAAATGTTTTAGTGCAAAAGCACTTCTAGACGCACTCCCTGGGTGTCAGCGGTGCGCATCTGTGTGAAGCCTCTGAGTAGCAAGTGTAACTGGCTCACTAAGTCAGTGGACACCTCAGACACACTGCGAGTAGGCGGTGGTGTCCACCTACAACTTGCGGCAGTTATGTGCCTTTCATTTTCTCAAAGGTTTAGACTCCATCGATTCTGAGGAAAGGAAAGGCGCATAACTCGCTCCCTGGGTCAGTGAGCACCTCAGTCATGCTTTGAGGTATGTGGCGGTGGTGTCCACCTGCAAAAAAACAGTGCTTTCGCACAATATATCATGCTTAGCAATGCTAAACTGCCAGCCATTTTTTCCTGCTGTTTGTGCACTAGCCTTGTATGAGACGTCCCTGTGAGAGCATTCTTTCTAGGCTGCACGTTGTACCTAGCAGCTGCATGCTTGAGCCACCAGACTGCACTCCACAGCGCACTAGCCTTGTATGAGACGTCCCTGTGAGAGTATTCTAGGCTGCACCTTTTACCTAGCAGCTGCATGCTTGAGCCACCAGACTGCACTCCACAGCTTAATGCTTTAAAATGTATTTAACAGAAGCAAAGAAGCGAACCTAGCTTTCGTCTCTTCCCGAGGTCCACAACCATGTGCTTGTGTAAAGCATTACTTAATTCTTCAATATTATGTTTAAAAACATACACATTGTAGTTGACCATCAACATCATTATGTAAATGTGTTCACTTATTTCCCAACTCTTTCTACCACTCACAATTTGACAAACATAAGAGCTTTCGCTTTTCCAACACATGGGTTCTGCAACATTTGCAGCCTGCAGGCATTACGAATGAGCGTACAAACTGTGAATCCCATTAATAAAGGTCAGACCTGGTCTCATCCGCTTATGGCAACAAATCTGAGCAGCAGCACAAGTGGGACATGCCAGAGAATAAGCCAAAGCATATGTTTTTGCTTTACGTAAAAACATAATTTTTGATTTCAAAGATCTGGGAATGCTAGAATTGCGGGTAGTGCAGAATGTGCCACTAGTAGGAAAACAAGGTGCAACTCCACTGGGTGCATTAGGGGTGGGCAACTACAGTACATCATATGAGCACATATCCAGTACCATGTTAGCAAATTTTTAACACAGTAATGTACTACTGGGGACAAAAGTTTCCAAGATGCGAGTTCTAGGAAAAACGTTTATTGTAGCTCCACCTCGCTACCCAGTCGCCTGATACTGTATGAAGGCACTAAAGGCCTAAATGCTCCTTCCTCTCTTCACAATATCAGGCGACTGTTGCCTGATACTGTATGAAGGCATTAAAGGCCTAAATGCTCCTTCCTCTCTTCACAATATCAGGCGACTGGGTAGCGACGTAGAGCTATAATAAACGTTTTTCCTAGAACTTGCTTCCCGGAAACTTTTGTCCCCAGTAGTACACTGCATGCAAGAATTTGAAAACCATTCAAACTTTTTGATTACCGCATTTACATGAATCTAACAAGTCTTTTTCTCAATTCATCAGTTTCAGAACGCATCTCACATTTTAGTAATGAGAACGAAGGTACGAATATAACACAGTTTTTTTTATGGTCCTCAAGATAGTATTGCGACCTTCCACACCAGACTCGTGACCTGCTGGAAGGCAAATTTTAGATGAGCTTGAGGCCACGCACATGGGCAAAGGGAAAGGAGGCTACGAAAGCGGAAAGAATGCGGCGTGGGCCATTTAGAAACAGAAAGCGCTGAAAGAGTTGAAGTGACTAGTGAAAGGAAAGAAGCGCCAGTGGGCACAGGGAGTGGGCAGCACAAAACACATAGCAGCAGCGGCTGCAGTGTGGGGTACGGCATGCGTTACCTCTTCGGAGGCTTTGCTGCGGTCGATGATATCGCGCATTGCTGAAGTGCTGGCTCTCAAATAATGTTGTGTAATGTTCACATATCCATTGCTTTTGTATTTTAGTGTGTTGTCTGAGTTAGGTGCTAGACAGGAAAATAGTGATGGCATATTCAAACGTACATCTTGATGACCTTGTGCATGGTTTGCAACAAAACAATGTTGGCTACGCTGCACCCTACTGCTGTGACAAGCATGATGCAAGGTGTAAGCACCACGAATGTGTAAGCATGGGATACATTGAAGCGAGGGGAAGTTCCACCACAATGCCCCCATGCTTGCTGCTCAGAGATTTTCATTGCTCAAAGGGCTAGCCGCTCTTGCGTATTAATGGGGCACAAGGGCCACTTTGGACCTTTTAGATCTTATGCAAGAACACAAAGTTTACCTTGCTGCATTGCAGCAAGATGTAAACCTTCAACCTTACTTTACCTTTGGAGGGAAAACTCTTTTGTGTGCATCAGGCTATACACTTGCAGACAGTTTCGAAAAACCACTAAGAAGCAGTTTAACAAAGCTTCAGTAAAGGCTGACAGCTACAAGACAGTGGCGTCACTTCTCCACACACTAAGACTACCCTTGTATCGAAGACTGCTTTTACATTCTTCCAGTGGCCTAACCTTATTCTGCCTGAAAATCAAGATAATGTGCTTTGTGAAGTCAGGTGCAATTTTCTGATAGCGCAAACTAAGGCTGCACTTGAGCAGTGAGAGGCAGCTGGAGAAAAAAGATCAGCTTTCACAGACATTCTCTGCCCTATCACACATATCCGAAAAGTAGAAGGGAACCTGTCAAGCTCGGTCTAAAATTACAATTACTCACATACCCTAGAGCTACTGTGTAGTGCTCACAACACTGCAGTTGGCACAATGTTTGTGGCATTTGTACTATAAGCACCTAAAACAATCTGACATCAACAACATTCGATGTGGGCAAGTTCTGTAAAAACTGTGTGTTGGCAACGCCTCACATCCAACGCCAGCATTCCAGTCCTTTTAGCAACTTGTTTGAGAGTGAACGCATTCAGGTGCATCTAAACCTTGCAAAAAATTTGAGAAAAATGAAACACTGCACCTAAATGATACACAAGGCCAAAACCATTAAAATCAGAGGTCCACGACAATGTTCGCAACTACTGTACACTTGCACAACACCACAAGCATCCCACACAAATAGGAGGTCACACCAGGAGTCTAGGTTGGTCCTTAAAAAAAAGCTGCGGGTGAGCTTTAGCTGCATGTGGGCCAGCTCCTCTCTGTGAACTTCTGAGGGGCTTCGGCACAGTCTACATGTGTCGGCACTGCCATGCGGCTCAGTCCTGGCGACAGTCAGGAAGCACATGTCGCGCACATTGGTCCTTTGTCAGATATTCTCCAGGTGGCCAGAGCAGTGCCGGCAGCAGGCTATGGTGCTGCAGTCATGAGTTTTGCTCAAGCCATTCACCGAGCACTTGTCGCCTGAAGCGATTCCAGACTGCAACACTGACTGCGCCCTCGTGCTGAACGACTGCTTTAACGCCTGAAAAAGAGAGCCGGAGTAAAGATCTCAATGCCGCACCTTGGCCACAGTCCAAGCAACTCAGGTGAAAATGCCAAACTTGCGAACAGCCACAATTTTTGTCACTGGCTATTCTGCTCTGATCCATTTGTAAAGGACGCCACAGCTGACCCCCTGAACATGGCAAATCAAAACAAATGTTGATGAGTGGTGTATCGTATATGCTTGCATAACTTGTGCCAAAAAATTATTTATTATGCGAGTGCATTTGCTATGAAAGCGAATCCAGTGCATTGCCATGACTGTCTCGGCCACATTCCATAGTACTATGAGTGCAGTGCTCAAACATGAGGCATGAGGCAGTATAAGGTGCACCACTTGCCCTCTGATTTGTGCTGCAACAAAGCAGCCAGCCAAGTAATGTGTACAGTGGCACATTTGCACTGCCCATTGCATAACAGTGGCAAAAGCTATAAGCAGTGGCCTTTAGTAGGCAGGACGTCACTTGTGGCACTGCAAGTCAGGGAAAAGCAAAGGATAGAATCCTCGCTGAGCCAAATTGTCAGAGGTGAAAAGTGTACCTTTAATTTTACATTTAATGTGATTAACTCCTGTTTGTTTGTTACCCACTGAGCTCTCTTCCTGTCTTTAGACATTACTCCTGTCATTTTTTCCATAGCTTAAATTTAGTTTTTTTGTCAACCTCCCAGTTTCCACCCTATACATATGTGACAACAGTACTGGCAGGATAACAAGTATTACGCACTGTAATTACTCGCGTAATTTGCGTACCCCTAATGTATTACCCAAACTTATAAAAAAGACTTTTAGTCGCAAATTTTGCGCTCCCTGCTGCGCAAGCACAACAGCATGCATGCTGGTGTGCACAGGAGAGGCTTTGGAAGATCGGCGCAACCGTGTCGCCGCGTGTGGCTGCGAAAGATGAGTGAGTGTTAAAAAAAGTCAGTAATTCATTTGTAAATTGGTTCCAGTAAAGAAAACTCAATTGTGTGCCATTTATCTGGCTCATTCACGCCGGCAGTCGGTTTTCTGTACAAGCGGCTGCAAGAGCAAACTTCCGATAGCCTCTGGAGCGTGCATCGTGCCAGAATTCGAAACATTGTTTGCTGGTACTGAGCCGAGCTGCATGCGAGGGTGCCATTTTATCGTCTTGTACCTCCATTTTCCCGTCACTGCTGGCTTTGTGAGTGTACTGCTCCACGTTTACTGATTTGAGCTGCGCACGTGCAGTCATGCCATCACGCGCGGGGAACTACACAACGTGGGCCTGGGGAGGGCACGGGCAGGGCGTTATACATAGACTTATAGTTGGAGTCGACTTTTTTTTTTACCCAGCGAAGGGCGTGAGTTGCGAGGTCGACTTATATGCGGAAGTATATCGTGTGTATTGCGAGTTATGCCCTTTGTATTTTTTTAGGACATGCTCGCGGAATCTCCGCATAATTTGCGCACCCCCTTTTTGAACTCTTAATTTCGGGAAAAAAAAAGTACACGGATTACGCGAGTAGATATGGTACTTTCCTCTTGAAAGGTATTGGCAAATTTCTCGCGATACCCTGTGATTATCTCGCTTCACCATAACATAATATTCCAGCTGGCATTTAGGGGTCAGTGCTTGCACTAACATCCTACGTAGATTTAAAAGGGCAACTCTGGGCGTTTTTTGAACACTGAACTGATAATTGCACTGCCTTCCCAGGAGTCCCCGCTCTCTGGCACAACACATCATTCTTCCAAATAACTATTTTAAAACAGCAAAAACAGCACACCGAGACTGAGACTCTGTGGCCACGGATGATGCACCATTTGATGCAGCGATCATGTCAGAAATATTACTGGAAAAAAAAATCATATGCGCGTCGAATGGGTGACATAGCAATTGAAAACAGTGGCTTCAGCTACAGAGTGCCTCGGCTGACCTAATACCAGCCTCAAAGTTGTGTTCAGCATGCGGGGAGTAGGCATGAATGTGCAGGTAATGTTTGCGACATCGGAAGCACAGTGCTGCCTATAGAGATGGCATTAATTGAGGCCGCAGAAACGGAGGACTCTAAAATCAATATGTGCAGGAGTGAAACTCCGCGTAGCTGCCAAACTTAGTGGAAATCATCAGGATGGAGGGGAACACCTGCAATAAAAATTTGATTAAAATAATGAACCTCGAGGAACTCCAGAGTTGCTCTTTAAATCTTGTGTTTGCAGATTCACTGTGTGTTTAACTGGTTCTTTACTATTGATTGTTCTTAGGAGCTATGATTTTTCTACCATGTTTTCCTTTTAGCCGTTTTCTGATTTTGCTTCAGATAGTGTACAGGCATGATGTGTTGCCGAATATGCCTGAACCATGTTGTAATTTATTTTCAAGCATACACAGTATCTGCAGTATGGAAGGCCTAAAGGCTTCAATAGATTTTTCTCTGTTCTTTTTTGGGTCAATTAGAATTAATTTTCCTGCCACCAAATTCGTTGCAGCCAGTCAGTACCTATTCGGAAATGATGACACACAGATAATTTCGTGAATGACCTGTTCATGTGTGCATTTGGCCCTTTAGCATTTCTGATACAGCTGTAGATGTACTATAGGCAGAAAAAAAATCCCCAGGATGCATGAAAAGCAATTTGGCACATATATGCCATGTCTGTCAATGATCACTTCACTTCAGTACCACACAACACGTTACGGCATGTGAAGTCAATTTTAACCTTCACTGATGTGGTCTCAAGCCACCCACTAATGACAGAGCTGTAGGCTGTGGCTCACATGTCCTGGAGACTTTTGTCCCTGGCAGTACACACAAAGGCAGCCAAGTGCAAAAAATTTCCGCGCAGCTGTTGCCCTGTGTTTACACCATGTTGTAGCTGCCAGCCTGAAACTGTACAGCAACCGATTTGCCATGGATTCTGTACAGGATTATAAAAGTGTGGAGTTACAGTAATGACGGCTTCTGCGTCGAGGAGCTCAACAAGCGTACATGTCTAGCCTGGAGTACATGAAGCGTACCGGGAACACGACTGAAACGAAAACTGGAAGTAGGCCAAGTATGTACATCAGCATACAGACGCCAAGACGGGCCCGTGAGACACATAACCAGGCAGTCGCCGGTGAGACGCCAAAACGGGCCGCCACTCTGGACCTCTTGGCCGCTAATGCCAATCAGCTTCTTCTAATTAATGTGCTAAGTCGGTAAGCTTAACTGTACTAATATTTTAATAGTGGAGAATTGTAGTGGCACCAGGATTGGAATCACGGGCCTCTTGCATTTGAGATGGCAACTGCCCTTGCATTTGAAGAGGCATAACTACGCCAGTGCTGTGCTATGCTAGGCGTAGCTCGTGCTATGGGACTGATGGTATTTGGAGGCTAAATGAAACAATTTGAAATTAAACTGAGGACAGTGCAACGACCTAGGGAAAGAAAAATAACAGATGTAATGTTAAGAGCCAGAAAGAGAGCAGAATGAATCAGAAGAACAATGTGCATTAATGGCATTCTAGCTGGAATGGGCATGGACAGGGCACGTGAAAGCTAGTGGGAATAGGGTGGCTGCAGCTGTTGCAGGACAAGGTTCTTTGGAACGGTACGGGAGAGGCCTTCATGCAACAGCGGACATGGGTAGGCTGCTAGTGATGATGATGGTGATGTACTCAAGAAACCTAGTCCAAACCTAATCGCCCACCCCGTTCCCATAACAAGCAGCATGGAGCAGACCAAGAGCCAGTTCCCAAATTGGCCTTCTCTCCACTTGCTGAAAGCTTGGTGCACAGCCGAAGCACAGTCGTAGGAAATAACAAGGCTCTCGAGACACAGCAGTGCACTCATGAAATGTGTGCCCTGTGTGCATTGTCAAATTTCCAGGGGTTTATTAACTGCAATCCGGTGCTGTTTCACTAAATCCAGCAGGCACTGCAGAAAACGATAAATGCCATGTGACATAACTCCCTAAACAGCAGGGTCACAAATGAGTTGAAGTTGGGGTCATGCAACATTAAATCACCCAAATATGAGCTCATTTCACTAATTTATCCATACATTTTACATCTATATGGCATGTGTAGTGATCACAAATTTTCTAACTATTATTTTAGCAATGTGGTGGGCAATGCTTAAGAAGAGAAGGCACCAACTCGATTTTAACCCATCAACCAGCCAAGACATTAGCGACTAGAGGGACCTTGAAGATTTGCATAAGCGATAAAACATGTCCTTGCCTCATAGGCACGCTCGGTGCGACGGGCAAACGCCTCGGCTGGCGTTGGCCTCACGACAGGTGCTGGCCCCAGGCGCAGGTTGGCACTGCTGCCTCGTGGCACCGCCTGGTGGCAGCAGCTGCGTGCTGTTCGCTGTGCCTGCGCGCTCAGCTGCAACACATCACAGGGTTCCGCCTGGCCGGCTGGCTCTCCGGGAGAAGCAGCAGCAGCCAACTGCTCCTGGAGCTTGGCCAGCAGCCTGCGCAGGGGATCACTGCACTGGTACTGCTGCTCCCTCCTTACCTCTGTTCAAGCTTGTTTAAGCATCAGCATTCAACTGACATAATTATGACTGCCATCTCAGTACTTAAAAAATTAAAAATAGCACTTGCCTCCACCAATTACTACAAACTCATTGATCAGTGGTTCTTCTTTGTCGGTCACCCTTTATAACACAATGTCCACTTGAGGTCTCATTTTATGCACCTGGGCATCTTTGCAATCTCAGCTGTAAGTGAACATTTTCACGAAGCAAGTGCTTTCATTTCATCTTCAAAGTCACATGCTACTGCACTCTGGAATCATCTTTGCAATCCCAGAGACTCCAGCAATAACCACCAGCTTCCCCATGAGCACGTGCAGTCGCCTTTTGCTTGGGCATCGAGCAACAATTGTAATCTTTTCTGATGGTGTCATTCTTTATGCTTCACTGCATTTTTCTTTTGTTTCCTTTTGATGTATATCACCACCCAAAGCTCTGATAGGAGCATACAGCACATGTGAACACAAACAGAAAAAAGTGGTAATCACCAACTGGCAGTACACGCCCAGTCTATGTAATGCTGCAGGCAACCAGCACCTGCAAACTTTTAGTGATATCAAAAGGTCACTACAAAATTAGGCATCATATAGTTCCGACTTCTGAGTCAAATCTGAAGCACAAAGCAGCTGCACTTTCACAGGGGAGCAGATAAGTGCAGAGGCGCAATGTAGCGAAACACAGTGCATACGTGCTCCCTGGCCTGCCCAAGTGAACGAACCTCTTGCATCCCAACAGAATTTCGGGTGTCTGAAGGCGACACTAGGTGCTATGCCTGTGACTATATTCATGTGACAACCTGCCAAGCTGGCAGAGCCTGTTTTTCTCGCATTTTAAGCAAACATGCTGCACTGACTCAGTCAGGTGCTACCTGCACTTAACCATTATCTGATTAAGACTACCCAGTTTCATAGTAGCAGCAACGATTGCATTCTCAGGTCAGCTGAGAAGCACCATTTCGAGCCACTAACTTCAACTTCAACTAGCAATTAAAAAGGGCTGACATGCAGAAACACCCGTCTTGTTCACAGGTGATGGAAGCTTTTTATGCCTCCCATAATGTGAAGACATCTTTGTTAAAATGCTGCAGTGAGCCACAAAATTACAAAGCAAGGCAGCTCCTTCACCGCCTTATCGAGTTGGCACAGGGTTACGAGCATGTAGCAGCCGTCATCACTGTGGCACCGTGCTCCTTGCACAGGCAAGCTTATAACAAAGAGAGCACTCTTGGACTGGGAACAGCATAGACGCATCGCTCCTCAGCTGGCTAGAGCTCGCCGCACCGGTGCCTGCCATCAAGTCAAATAAATCTGCTAGCCGTGACAAGCATGGGAGAAGTGCCAGTGCACAGTTCAATCATTGGGCCTCTGGGCAACTCCTTGCATCTGTAGGACCATGACCCTTCTCCTTTCATGGCCCCACTGCATCTTAGTCCCATGCACCTTCCTTCATAACAACATGGACATACCAAGTATACACAGCTTTGGCCCCAAATAGATGACATGCATTTGTGTTGGCTTTGCACAACTGAGGTGCGCACACAAGCTAATGCTCACATAGTGAGAACAGAGAGGCTCATCGGATCACACTAGGTGCACGTCTTTATGTTTTCAGGGTTTAGTAAAACGATCAGCACAGTGTTTTAGTAAAACAATCAGCCCTCGTAGTTTTCTGAAATGGCAAAGTACGTGGTGTTTAATGTTGCTGTTGGTGTAGTAGGCCAGTATTTTGCACTGTGCTGTGACTTTGCACTGCGCTGCTGGTCAGGCGAAATGTTACCTGGTGTAGCATGGCATGGCTGTTTAAAGCCTTGAAGCTGCTCATGGATTACGAGAGATGCTCAAGTGGAGGGTTTGGGACTAATCACAACGTCCTTGAGCTGTTCAGCATGCATGGACATCAAATGGCATTCTGCACTGAGGTGCATCCAATGCAATGCACAATATGCAGCACAACACGCACCGACATGTGGCTGTGAGGTTTGCCTCTAGCTGTTGGTGCTCGCTGGCCATCCACTGCAGGGCTTCCTGAAAGTCGTCGCACTGGTGGGTCAGCCGTGCCTTGCAGCTTGCCAGTTCATCCACCAGCAGACTGTAAGGAAAAGGCAATTGAAGCCACATTCTTGCTCACGTAAACTGTGCACCCCCATCAGGGCCATCTTGTGAAACATGCCTGATAGAGAACAACCACACAAGAAAGAAGAAACACACCCTGTGCGCCCTCTCTTCCATGCACAGACAATGTGCGACTTCTGTCAAATGTTCCAGCTGTCACCAAGACAGCAAGAGTTATTGCACGAGGCCTGCATTAAATTCAGTTTCCTCACAACTAAAATCAGGAACAAGCAAAACTGGGAACTACACCTTCACTGTTATGCTTCTGCTCGTGCACAAAGCCGTACTAAGACAGGACCACCAACTTGTAGTTCTCCAGCAAGAACAGCAGTTGGTAGCCAGGCTTACGAGTCAGAGCTATGCGGGTTGTGTGCCTGTGCACCAATACACAGAGCACATTAGCGTACTCCACTCAGCGGTGCATTTGTGAGCTGCTCTCACCATTGCAGCACAGAGGTCTCACATTAAAAAAAAAAAAAAGGCTCTTGCCCCCCCTACCCTGCCATAAAGCATGAAAAATGCCCTCAGCACTGTTATCACTATTTTCAAAAGTGACAACCCACCTATCTCTATGGTGTTATGAATATAACACCATTCAAGGTATGGTACCCCCCCCCCCCCCCCCCGCAACCCTATAAGATGAGTATGCACTGCAGCTAACTGCACTTAGGATGCCTGACAGCCATATGGTCACAGCAACAGGGTAAACATGATATGAGAAGCCGGGTCCCATTTTCATGCAAAGTCATATACTCAAAAAGTGTGAGAAAATCCTTTTTTCAGAGGCATTTTTGCAGAGAAGGTGAGCACACTTGTTAAGAGCACTCAGCAAAGGAGGTTGGCTCAGGGAAGTCCATTTACCAGCAGCAAAATTGACAACTAGGGGGTGGTGAGTTTAGTGTATGTGTTACTTAAAAAACAAACCTAGGCAAAAGGAGCCTTCCAGGCTCCGCAGTTAGGCTTTCAGCCAGAAGCCACTACACAGGTCGTACACCAACTGGCATCGTCAGTTTCCAGCACCACTTGACCATGCAAACCAGTCAGCATTATCTTCATGAAGGTACACGCAAGTGGATGCCCAACTAATGACAGAGATTGGATGGCTGTCTTCATTTCCTGAAAATCAACCTTGCCTCGTTGAAGAACACCACCCTTCACACACAGTTTTCCACAAGTGCCTCCAGGACTGTACCTGGCAGCCAGAAACTTGGAGCGCCAGACGTCAGCATGGATGGCCAGCCGGTCAAGCTCTTCGCGGCCCTGACTCAGGCGGTGTGCATAAGTGCGTATATCGGCGGCCAGCTGTGCCTTGTCTTCGCTGAGGAAATGCACCCGGGCTTCCATGTCCTCACCCAGGGAGGCCACGAGCAGCTTTTTCAGCTCACGGTTTACCTGGGGGCAGATAACGCGCCAGCATTCGCTTCAGGTGCAGCCACTGGCGGACACCCTTGGCGAAACGAACCTCCACGCTACAGGCACAAACCAACTTGACGGTTCCTTACTGAGCTGTCCAATAGTTGCAGTGAATGCAATGAAACTGCCTCTAAAGTACTATCAAGGAAAAAAAGTCTCCAGGAAGTACCAGCAGCAACTGAGGAAAATAGCTCCATTTTTAGCCGGTGGCTTGCGGCCACACTTCTGGAGATTGTTGCTTATATGCTCCTATGCACGGCAGCCAATGAGGTGATAATTGGAAGTAGCATCTGTGCAGCGAGATCGCTTTTCGCACGTCCTGGAGACTCTTATCCCCTATAGCACGTTTAGCAGCACCAGCAATATTGACCATGCTCCAGACATACAAACTCATGCATTGATTGGATGGCAGTTTATGTTCACTGAAGTGAACATTATGCCATTTGGGTACATTAAAAACAGCTAGTCTGAGTTGAAACCCACTTGGAAAAGCCAGGCTCGGGTACACCAGCATCATGCCTGATTATCAGATTAGCATGAACATGAACAGCAAACCCATGTTGCTGAGGAAGTCACAACAAAAAATTAGTCTTGATAAAAGGAACTGAACACAAATGGACCTAGAAAAAGAAAAAATGGCAGATATACCAGGTCAAAACAATAATAAAAGCAGAAAGAAATAAAGCACAGGTGCCTCCACTACAAAAAAAAAAAGGAAAGTGATAAAAAGCAAGAAGGAAAAGAAAAAGATCTACCATTCAATTCAAGCAGTGTACTTCGCTAACCAGCAGCCTGCTCTTTTGCCACTACCCTATGCTTTCAGTGCTTGTTGTTGTCTGCATAACATCGTTGATAACATTCATGTTGCTACTTTTATAATTTGGTACTGCGACATGTGGGTGCACTGCTGGTCCAGTGGGTAGCATGTCAGTGGGGGAGCAAGGCTGGCACACACACCTCCACTTGGACACTGAGTTGCTCCTGCAGGTCGTGGCTGCGCTGCCGCTCCTGGCACAGCTGCTGCTCCAGCCGGACGTCCTCTTCCGCGGCTGAGGCAGACGGAGTGGCCCCCTCAGGAACCTCCCGCACCACCGCCAGCAGGGGCCCATCCGTACCCGATGAGGAAGAAGAGGAGCCCTGCTGCAGCGGGAAGGGAATCTCCAGGGCAGCCAAACGCGTCCTGCACACACGGCCACTGGCTCTCAGCAACCAACCACAAGATCGCACCTCAACTGGCTATTCCTCGTTTCTATGACTAGTGCAACAAGGGGTGTGCCAGTATTGAAATTTTAAAATATCAAATATCTGTTCAGAATTTAAAAAATTCAGAAAAAGATAAACAAGCAAATGTTGTTGTCCTTACTTTTTTTCAAAATAGCACACGGTTTTTACAACCGAAAGAAACAAAACTACACCAATTCAGCACCATACACAAAAAACATGACATGAACAGAAATGTATACTGGTTTATTAGGCAGCATAACAATATGCAACCTGTAATGTGGCCCTGCAAAATTATCAACAAAATGAAATCAACTGACACACGACTGGCAACTAACGATAAAAAGATGGGTAGTAAAACCTCACCAATATGGACTTCAAGGGACCAAGATAAATGATCTAACTATCTGAAGGTCAAATTATAAATACCCCCCCCCCCCCCCCCCCCCCCACCTTTTCCCGCAAAAAAAAAAGCCGTAAAAGTGAAAAAGCGGTGAAGCCTTATGGGCAGGCTCCATCATACAAACAGTGAACAGCCCGTGATGAGCACGCAGTTTCAGCTTATAACATGGACATAAGCGAAGGGAACTAGAACATGCATTGATAATGGAACGATGAGACTTCTATCAAGAAAAAAAAAAGAGAAGACCAACGACGCATCAGTCAGTGTCTGAAAGCGGCGCGCAGCTGGGTTCAGATGGCTGGCGAATGTGTTGCCAACTAACATAATGCATTAAATTTAAAATTAGCTGAACAGAAATTCATCAAAAAATGAAAAAAATATAAAGAAGTGCTTACGTCTAGTGATCAGAACTACGGTATGTGGTTTTACGGTATAAATGCTTAACATAATGGCGAAAATGATTGTGTTTGTTTATGTCAGGTGAGGGTTACAAGGAGTGCTTTATGGTTTGAGAAATGTGCTGGCACAGACTTGCAGACTGTGTTGTGCAGCACATTTGCGGGCTCTGGCCTCTTGCTTATGTACAGCACCCTGAGTATGACGCTCAGCCTCAGCCTTGGCTGCATTTACGTCCATCTTCGAAATGCAACTGATGTGCCATATCGCCACTTAAGGCTCTCCCACTGCGGCAACCACTACTAGGCAGGCATGTGCTCACAGCAGCTAATCACATGCAGCACAACCAGATGCCACCGGAGGTGAGTAATCGCCGTCCTTAAGGAACGCCGGTGTGCATACACAACTTCTCTCCTCACACGCCACCACGTGTCCTCTCTCCTCACCACTTTTTCCGGCTCCCCTTTTCCGTCTGTTGCAAATGGGATGACTATGCAAAAATAGGGGAACTAGGCTAAGGCAGCTGGCACTGAAAAGGACAGTTAATACAGTGCGGCGACATCGACACAGCCAAAAAGTGGGTCCTGGTGAGATACAAAGGCAATTTGGCGGACAAAAACTGTCATTTAGAATGTATCTCTGTTGTTTCATTCACAAAAACACAGTGTAGGAACTCTCAAAAGGGAGGATTACTACAGAGTTCCTTCATGAGATCTCAATAATTTTCAAAATAACTGTGCATCATAAATGTGAATGCTCTCACACCTCTCTAACAAGCCTACTCTGACAACATGGAGCAGAGGGACTCAGGACCAATGATGGCATTCCATTCAAATTAAGACAATGAGCTACTGAAACAGAACAAAAGCATAGCATTCCCGTTCTCTCTGCCAACAAATAAGTTAGGACAGGCTGGCTTGTTTTCAATGCCTTAACTGATACGCTGGCCTCACAGCTTAGTTACATTACTGGTGTTCCATTACCCCCTCCCCCGTGCTGCACATGACGTCATGGAATCAAGAGCAGTGATTTGCATAACCTGAGCTGCCAACGCCTTTCTGACCTGGAAACAAGGAGCAGAACATTCACAGCACCAACCAGCTGCTCTGCACAGTCCAACAAGACCATGCTGCTAACGATGCCACAAAGTACTAACTACCTGTGTCACTCTGCTCACCTTTCCACCACCAATGGCAAGCTCGAACCCACAGAACAAAAAGCAGGTGAAGAGACCCACCTGTGACTCTTCCCAGTGGGTGCCATTGGAGTCACAGCAGCCTTGTATGGTTCGTAGGGCACGAATTTGGGTTCACGGCGCCTCACAGGGACGGGGATGTCTAGGGGCAGGGAATAGTCTTCCATGCCGTCCCCCTGACAGCGCACGGAGGCGGCCGGCCCACTGCCTACGAAGGGAAGAGCCCCAAGAGGGTTAAAGGGCAGCTGATCAGCTATTGGCTTAAGAACTGTGCACCATGATGTGAGCAAGCACACAGTTTGACGGCATCTTACTGGGTGGTGGTGTACCAAGTCCATCTGAGCTTAAAACAAATGACAAGAGCTTTTTCAATCACGAATCAGGTCTGAATCAGTTTTCGGGACAGTTTCACAATGCATTATTCTATTAATTCTTTTTGTTTCATTCTTTAGAGCTTTCATTTTTCCACATAACAACATCACTGCTTTTAACACTTGTTAATGACCTACCATCATACCTTGCATAGGACTGTAGAGTATAGGCTGATGACACCAACATATTTCTAACTGCTAAAAGTGAGGCCACCATTGCTGATGGGACTTTTTAAAACTCTCTTTGTGGCTAACAGCAAACATATCTGAAAGTAACTAGATAATTTTTAGTATAAAGAAACACCTGTCTCTCAAAAATGTGCAGCCTTTTTCTAAATAACACTGTTCTCCAAAGAGTTGCCAGAATAATTTTCCTTGGAGTTGTGATTGATAATCAGTTAAAGGGGCACTCGTATGTGGAACAAGTCTGTTCAAAAATTCACAGAAATACAGTTGTGCCTCATTAATATGGACACTTTGATTCCTAAGTAAAACTACAAAAAGTGAGTCATCCATAATAACGAATCGTGATGAAAATTGTGAAGTTCAACAAATTCTTGGGAGCTCTAAGAGCATTATCTAGCAGTAACTATATTTTAAGCGATGGCTTCTCATGGCATGATTACGTATCTCCTACCAAGATTTTCCACATCTCCTGCACAGCTAATACATATCTGTACTCAGTCGGCTTTCAACGTACCTGAGGGTGCACAGTTTTCTTCACACCTATTCATGCATTACGACAGATGGTAATGCGCACTGACTGGTCACCTCAGCAGTGTAAAGCATGAAACCACAAAAAAAAAAGGGCTAACTTTTGCACTGCCTTTCACTGGTGAAACATACTGACTAGCGCAAACACGGACAGGGACCAAAGCAAGAGTGACAGGACACACGCTAGACTTGCAACTGGATCCTTTACTTGAAACACAGTATTTATACACTTTCATTCTGCGCCACCAGTGCCACCTATCAATTGCCGTCGTGTCAAATGACGATGAAGAAAATGAAGCTTGAAGGAACAAAAAGAACAAGGCACATGCACTCGGGAGCACCCCGAGGACATCTAGGAATACAAGATAAGTGAAATATAACTTGATAGGGTGCTTTAATGTGGCACGAAACACAAACGAAAAACGAGGAGGATCTAAAAGTTAAACATAAAAAGGGTGTGTGGCCTGTATCAGAAGAAAACTATCAAGAAGCTAAAACCAGCACGAGAGACCTTCAGAAAGACCAACAACACGTGCCAACAGCACCAATGTTCAGATAAAGGAAGGAACACCAGGGCCTACCGAATGTTGATGACCACACCAAAAGGGCGGAGAGAATGAAAAATACAAAAACAATGGGACCTCTAAAGAGGCCTACACACGGCAATATAAACTTAGAAAAATTGGATGCTACACTAAACCCGAATAAACGTGGTCATAAAAAGTGATCACAAATGGTCCTAAAAAACACATCAAACAAAGCCCTAAACACAACATTGTCAAACATAGTAAAATTAAATGGAATACTAAACACTGGAGACACATGGACTCAAGGTAGTGCGAACAAACCTATCAATCACACACTGGACAGTTTAACATACCCTTCTAAATAGTGCATTTCCTTCTTTGTTAAGGCCACAGACTGTTTGCTTACGCAGCCTTCCCCTGCCTTAGCAATGTGGAAGGCTTCAAGGATCTCCCTTCCATCTTTCATTTTCAGCCTTCCTACAGCCACAGTCTTATCCCATTCTGGTATGCATGCTGGCTTGTATGGGCACAGTTTGCAATGTTCGACCAGATGGCCTTCTATGGCAACTGCTGAAACTTTCTGCTGATGCTCCTGCAGCCGCTCAATCAGGCAGCGCCCGGTTTGCCCCAAATATCGTTTGCCGCAGGGCAAGGGGATATTACATACGACCTCCTTTTGGCACTTGACGGGTCTATTTTGGGAAAGCCTTAGCTTTCACTGGTGTCCTGCATTAAAAATATGGAAAAACAAACATCTGGTTGGGGTAGTTGAGGTTTGTTCATTGCTGTCCGTATTAACGTGACAAAAATGAATGGGTACCGGTGGGTTCTGTGCATTTTTACCCTGTCCATTAACAAGGCATACATGCACTGAAAAGGTTTCATTACTAGAAAAATTGCCCATAATTTGAGTCATCCATATTAATGGAGGTCATATTAACAGGGCATGACTTACCCATATTCTATAAAATCCGGCATCTTTTCCTGTTAACACTACTGCCATTTTATGACTTTTTTGTACATTCACATATTGTTTATACACTTGCTGCATATGGCTTAACTTGCTGAATTACTGGCTGCCCAGAATTCTGCTTTGCACGTCATACTACTTTTGCGCAGATGTTGGTTTCGTACGTATTTCAGCTACTTAATATTCTCTGTCAACAAAAGCGTCCAGTATCATATTACCAGTTGAATGTTTAAAATGCTGAAGAATATAATAATTTGTAATACAGTAATGCCTCTGCAATGTAACATTCACACTACTCACTCATCCACAGTTGCTCTACAGGCCCCATGTATTAGCGCTAATTATGGGACTTTTTCATTTACATATAATGTAATTAAACATTGGAACGCACTACCGCAACATGTTATAGGCATAAGTAACAACCAAGAGTTGTCTAGGGCATTAAAACGGCACGTTTTTGTCAATGTGCTGAATGTACAACTACTACTGAGGCCACTAATGTTCTTAGTTATGTTTTTTTTTGCTTGATTTACATTATTAATAATAAAAACCCTTCTCACAACTATTGCACAAGTTCTGGGGTTCTGCCTATATAGCCAAAGTAGTACATACAATTGCTTACTAATAAAGATTTCATTGGAATCACCATTCATTGGGTCTACACTGGATGCAGCTGTACGGAAACATTCTCCTGGCAGGCACACACAGAACAAAACACAAAGAACAGGGAAATGGCATCACGGGAACCCCACAAAACCAATTCCCTGCTGTAAAACTACTATGCATCCAAATTTTCAGCTAGGACATTGAATGCATGTCACTAATAACAATCATGCCAATAACATAAGTGAAGGCGACAGGCTTAACCAAAGAGAACTGCCCATGTTGTAAGTACCTTGAAACAGTTGCACCGACATACTACGTTTTCAGAGCAGTCACTTTCGGACAGGGATTAAGTTTAATCGAACTTTTATGAAGCTTGCTTGCACAGCAAAGACGAGGAACAATTGAGCCCCAATGACAGAGAACGACACCTGATGGTAAAATAAATTTTGGAATGTTCTTGTAAGTACCTTCTCGTCTAGAATGAGGAAACGTGAACCAGCTCCCGTAACATACGAAAATACTCCAAGATCGGAGCGCATGAGCCTAAATTTGAGCCAGGCATGTAGCTCAAGACTTTTCAGAGCCCGCAAGTGTCTCGGAAATTCATGCTACATGACCAGAATAACTTTTATCGAATGTTGTTCTCAATTCTAACATGCCACTCAATTCATTCTTGAGTGTACAGTTGGGCAAAACAGCAACTCTTACGTCACCTAAAGCTGACAACCACAATCATTGGAAGCAATCGGCGTATGCTCAGACCGCCTTTGTTCAAGAATGATGAGGGCAACTGCTAACGCAATTAAGCAGAGCATACGGGTGACATCTGACTTGATTATCGTCGTCACAGGATTCTGCGTTGCCCATCATGCGTGACGACTGCCTGCCGACACATCCGCTGTGTGCACCTGAACACGCTGGCCTCCAAACGACGTGCGCAATATTTGGTTGCACAAATAAAAGCAGCGCGAAAAATAGCGCCGATCGGCTGGCCTAGTTTGCCGGGAACTCATGCGTGAGCGACATATGGGAACAAGCGGAGTAGCTTCGACGAGTGCGCGGGCCAAACGACAGCCGTGTGCTTGTTATGGTCGAGTTAGAAACTTGTCACCACAGAGGCATATTACCATGGCTTTATTTGACTAACCACCTTAACGTGTACAACGACTTCTTGTGGCGTCAACCTGACGTCTTAGATCGCCGTCGAGATCGCGAACAACTCTCGGAGGCACAGCCTGAAGCTAGTTTCCCCGTTTTCATTCTGCTGGCAAAGTTCATCACTCGCTCTGGGACAAAGGAACAGTACATACCCGGCTCCGACATCCAAGACTTCAGCGGAGGTAAGCTTCCTATAGCTTGTCTCGAAGTTGTGCGCGACCTTAGATAAGTTCCGTCAGTTAATTTTGAAATCCCTTTCGTAGAACTTGCCTGATTCCCACATTGCGATGGCCTACTTTTCCGGCCATCACCAATAAGCAAAAAAAAAAAAAAGCAGACCGCCTCAGTGTCGTAGTTTAAAAACTTTTATTAGGGGCGGAAACCAAGTCATAAATGTGATTGCAACTAAATCAGTCACTATTACAAATCTGGTAATTGTGTAACAGTAGTTGTGATAAACGTTTTTCTTTTTAAATCTAATCGTGTAGTAGTGCGGGCAGTGCGGCTTGTAAGTCCTGAGCCTATGTCGTTGCTGTTTACGTCAGTCGCGGTCATGGTGAGCTGCTTGGCTGCGGCGTGTAGTCGTACATTCGAGCCGTAATTTATTTTGGTGCATCCGATAGAACAACACAGGTTTCCACTTGTCAAGCGGATCGTTGTTTAGAAAGGTGAGACCCTTATCAATCCCTGGGCCTTTTGGCTCCTTGGGCGAGTGAAAATCTCTGCCTGGAAGTTTCCCTGTCGCCTCCCGAAGTCTGGTTGTGTTGGTAAATACGTTTAGGCTTAGAATGCTCCGGTGCCAGGACGGCGGCGGGGGACTAGGCCTCAAGTGCGCTCCCGTAGCGCACCGAGTGAGGCCGTAGGTGCGTTCGCGTTGGCGCTTTGTCTCGGCCACGTTTCGCGTGTGCCGAGGCGGCTGCTTGCGCGAGCGGCGTCCGCTTGAGCGCAGCTGCTCGGCCGCCCGCTCGCGCGTCGGCGACCGTTCCGGGCTGGAATGTCGCAGAGGATTCGACCGACCGCCCAGCGCCCCTTCGACGGCTTCTCCCGTCGTCGACCGAGACAGCCGTGGAGCCTCGGACCGAGGGCGTCTGCTGCGATCTCTCTCCCCTTCCCGACGGCCCCAAGTGTGTTCGGTGCTGTGTGACCTCTGCGAGTGAGGTGCCGCCCTCGGTGATGCGTGTGCCTTTTTGTGCGCGTTCCTGCAGCGAGCGACGGGTGACGGAAAATTGGCCCGGCATCAAGTGCGGCTGTCACTGTCTCGTCGCCGTAGCACGGAAAATCGGGACGGTCGTGGAAAGGACCGGCCTCTTTTCTTCCTTTCTGAGCCATTGTTTTCGTGTTTGTATTGACCTGGCGAAAGAAACTGCGCACACGAGCGGCTTTCATTTGTTTGCAACTTTGCCCGCACTGGACGTGCCCCTGCCAATTTAACACCCTGCCTCGTAGCCGAATGCACATGACACTTGGGTAACCCGACAGGGCAGATAATTAATGCGGAAAGAGTACACATTCCTCATATTTTTTTTCATTGGACGTGAAAAAGATGCAAGGTACCTAGGCATGTCCAATCGGTAAAAGCTTTTGCAGACACATTGGTTTTCTCTCATGCAAGAATGCTTTTATGACCTTATGTAACTTAGGCCCAAAATTGTGATGCTTGTTTCGCTGGCAAGTGCATGGGCTGCAGTCTGATTGATATTAACTTAGCCACATGAAAGGAGAATTTCATAGCCCTTCAAGCACAGTTTACTTGGGCCTGGCACGCTGCTTGCCATAGTGCAGGAGCACAAATTTACAAGTTTCAGGGGTAATGAAAGAGAACTGTCGGTATGCTTTGCCTGTTTGACACGTGTGACATCGGATGTATGTAAGACACTGCTCTGCCTTAATTTCATAGTTTAGCATGCTCTAGTTTGCCTTTAGTTTTCGGCAGTAAGTTCCTGGCATATTAAACTAGGACATAACGTCGCTACATGACACAAGAACTAAGTGGCACATGAAAGCCCGACTACCAGTGGTGGCAACCTATTATCATGTCACGGTCGACCGCCTTTGCACAGACAAGCCGCACTCGGAGTGCGGCCACTCCACAGTGCGTATGTTCTTGCAGATAGCTCATAAAAGCAATGTTATTTCTTGCATGAATAAAAGTCTTGGGTCACCACATTATGAGCCTACCAGAGGACAAGTGGTACAATGACTTATTTCTCAGCAGACATGCTGCATTTAAAAAAAGCAGTGCAGCCGTGATTTGAAGCCCGACATTGCGGCAGCTTAGTAAACTGTGAACATGGAAAAAAAAAGTCAATTTTTGTTCTTCTAAGGTTATTATGCTTGGAGTTATTGGCATTATCTGGCAGCAAATGCAAGGAGGGAAAACGACTGCGCTTAGCAGTATGGTTTTGCAGTACCATCTATTTCAGCGTTGGAAAAGCTCACTGCAGCTGCATGCCAGTGGGGGGGGACTGCACCAAGTGGCACTATTAATGCATTCATAGGGAAGCTTCACCTCTCGCTTAGCACTCATATTCGCGAAGTCATGCAGCGATAGTGTGTTGAACTCAGCATCATCGCTCTCCTCTCCTCATCATCAACATGCACTGTAGCAGCTGTTACCTACCCATTGTGAAGTTTTTTTTTTTTACTAAGGCAGGCAGCTGATATTCATGTTTAAAACAGGTGTAAGTTTGCTGGCTTTGGCTGCAATATCGCATAATACTGACGCCCATAATGAGACAGAAATTACATTAATTAAAATGCCTCTGCTTGCACTGCCGGTACGCTTTTATGACATTCGGTATGGCAGGGTGCAGAAAGTTGGCATACTGCTTCACTTTATGGAGACACCACTGACTGTTGAACGGCTTGTTTTGTATGACAAGTATGATACATAGGGTCCATGTGTGGTTCCATAGGCCTATAGGTCAGTCAGGTGGTTCTTGATAATCACAAAGTGACTTTATTTTATTAAGTGGCGTTATTTAAACCCTGCCAGTGATGAACACTTGGCCCAGATGAAGACAAGTCCACTTGTCAAACGTTGGCAAACACTTTGAGGTTTCCCCTCCCTTGTTCACTTTGTGATTAAGTATGGCACATGTTCATTGAAAGCACTGCAGAAAGCACGGATGAAAAAAATCGGGTGTGTGCACACTGTATCGTGTTACCTCGTGGAACATGTGCACATTGAGATCTTTCCTTAGGGGAACCCCTAAAATTACAGCTTGTACAAGTTTTTGTAACGTGCCTGCATTTTCTTCTTCAGCACAAACTAAATGAAGGTCTAACTTTTAAAAAGTCTGCCCCCTGCCTTATAACCTAGAGCACACCTGATGTATTTGTTCAGAGGAAACTGATGTGGAGTGTGCACATTCCTTTGTAGTCTTTTCTGATGAAGAAGGCTTCTGGGTAGCATTGCAGAGCGTAAGGTGAATAATTTGGCTCCTGCATTTTTTGTCATATGCAGTGTACACATGACCCACCTTGCTTTTTGTTGAGGTGCCTAACTTTTTTTTTTACTGGCCTTTTTTGTCAGCATTGCAGGCAGTAATCTTCCTCCCTGCATCATGTTTGTCAGTCAAGCTTTTTAACAGTAAATTATAAAATGCAAGAACACTTTGTTGGTCAAAAACATGCTGTCTATACCACCTAACATACACATCCAGAAGTGTTGTTGGCACCGGTCACAAAAGACCAAAAGATGGATTTTCTGAAAATGGCATTTTTGAAATGTAAAGCTATTAATCTCACAAGTCTACCAACTTTTCCCCCTCGGAATCAGTAGTTGACCATTACATTGAATGTGATGAGTGTGTGGGCTGAATTTGCAGGGGAACAGACAATAAAATGGCATGAAAATTTGGACCCCTTGCTGTTTTGGTAAGATGATATCTAGAATAGATAGAGATGTCATTTTTTTTTTTTGTCAAGGGAAGTTGACTGTGCACTGTCTGCAATGTTCAAAGCAGAATTGTTCAATCAGGCTTCAAAAATTTTTTATTTTGCAAATTTTATGGATGTCCGATAGGTGTACTTTGGATGCTGATATTTGAAGTGCTGTAAAATTTACCAGTAAGGGTAAAATGGGAGAAGTGCTTTGATCATTGCACATTCTACTCCGATAAGTAGCTATGCAATAAAATTTTTTACTGGGTCATATTGTTTGTGTCAAAGTAGTAATCAGTCACTAAATAAAATTATCTTAGGCACAAAATAATTGACAGAAAAAGCAATTGCATATTTGAAATCTGCATAAGAAACGGAACGAGGTGCTTTATTTTCATTAGGATTGGCCTAAAAATAAGGACAATAGCTCTCAGACCAGCCTCTTTATATAAGGGGAGATTATAGATCAAGTGGGTTATGATTTCAGCTTCTTACCTCAAACTACAGCATATTTTAATATTAATTTTTTGTTGTTTCTTAGTAATGTCTGTGCCTTAATGGCAAGTAATTTTCATACTGCAGTATTTTTTACCCTTTTAGGAGTTTGGTGTCAAACTTAGGCCGAGTTATAGAATTAAATGTACTTTTCCTCAGTAACAATTAACAGTACTCCCATTAAATTTTGCCTGCGAATTCCACTTTTTAGCAGCTTTAACTGAACCTAAAAATCTAAGGGTTTATACTCTTATCCTGCAGGAAAAATATTACTCTCACTTGTCATGAACTGTAAGGACTTTCAGCTTCTGGGTTCGGACTATTGACAGCAGATTTTAATATAACGTTTAAATTCCACCGTAGTCACATGAGTCATTTTTAAAAAGAGGTACATGAAAGTCTAAAAGATTTCAATAACGTCATTTTGAGAAAAATGCAATTTTGTTTCTACTTTTACTACAATTTCACAAACGTCACAAGGACAACAGACATTTTTTCATATTTTCTTGGCATCTTCCCCGAAGCCTTCCTTCAGGTTTCCCTTCATTCTCTGCCATTCCTTACTTTCTGAGAAGATACAGAACTGTCTACTTAATGCATTCTGTCAAGCTATTTGAAAGCAGTTTCGCTGAATGCACCTTGTGTGATGCCAGATGTTTTAAAAGTAGCATTTTGTGCATCGTCTTCATCATTTAGTAAGCCATAGCATCATAAATGCTAATGGTGTCAGCCCTAATAATGCTGTTTTTTGTGAAGCAACACCTGATTAAAACTAGTTCAATGACTCGGTGGTGGTTTGTCCCGCCATGGAGGCACTTGGTGAGAAGGCCTGGCGACAACAAAGCCCAAAACGCGCTAATGATGCCTACATTAATAAAACAAAATCCTTATATGCTAGCTCCATCCATGTTGAGGCTGACACTGGCTACTTTAACCTATTATCAAAATGTTGCATTACTACTTACCAGCTCCTCGCTCTTATCTTTCTTCACAAAGTGGTTGCCACTGCACTTTCTCTTCCTCGTTCACTTAGTCATTCTTGTCATGATGCAGCACAGTGACATGGGGGAATAAAAACAACCAGAACGACTGAGCAACAGCAAAGCTTTAACATGCTACAAAAATGCCGCTTCTTGCAAAATTTGCAGTTACAACTAATAAAGTGTCAGGAACTGAATGCATCTCACATTCAGCTGCACATGCAAACACTCGCATCTGCTGTTCTTAATTACTGAACAGCATGCCTTTTGACACCATGTTAAATGACCTGGAGCCCCTCCTCTGCATTCGCTGCTACAGTTTTACTGATCAGTGTGTTATCCTTTGTGAATGAAATCGAAGTTTGATTTTTGGTCGATTTACCCTACAATCACCCCTTAAGACTCTATGATGACAGCGCATTATGAAAGCTATGTGCAGCACAAATGTCTCCAATCGTAATGCTAAGTGTGTGCTCATCACACTCTGCCATCTAGTGTATATCAGTCCAAGGTATGTATAGATACAGACATACATACTATAATTTCCAATGTTGCTGGCCCGAAAGACGTGGGTTCGAGCCTGGCCGTGATGGTCATATTTCAATGGAGGCGAAATTCTAGAGGCCCGTGTACTGTGTGATGTCAGTGCACATTAAAAGAACCCCAGGTAGTCGAAATTTCCGGAGCCCTTGACTACGGCGTCCCTCATAGCCAGAGTTGCTTTGGGACATTAAACCCCCTAAATCAATCCTAAAACCATCTATAATTTCCAATATGCAATCTGTGGACTATACAGCGTTTTTCTTTACAAAAATTGCTTTTCATAATGTCTTTTTCAGCGCAATTTTCACTGTCGTGATTTTCTTTTTTACAGTTGAGCTTTCACTGCGTTTGTCCTCTTTGCGCAGTTGACTCTGGCTTTATGCGTGCTTACTGGCATTCATTGGTGTTTCGATTTAGAAAATATTGTTTTCCCAGCATTTCCTTAAAATGAAATAATGTACATATGCCTGACTGCCATATAGTAATCCCCACCCGCTTCGTGGAACGTGGGGACCCCCGTCCGTGCGGCGGGTAAATGATCGTCTTTGCTGGAATTGCAACCTGCCGGTCGTGGGGAGAGGCGCGGGATTTGAATGGGCGGCCTGCAAGCGGGTCCTACGTCTCCCCCCCCTCAAACGTCTGTCCCGGGGTACTGCAGGCAGGAAGGCAGTGAAACACGTACACATGCCCACAAAACCTTTCAGAGCTCCGGAACCGCGAAAAAAAACTCGTTATTTATTGCTTTGAAGCACTTCCAGTCAGGAGGGATGCATGTTGTGGAGAGAAGTCCAAGCACACCCTTTATTGAAATTCAAGCACAGCCAAATAATCTAGCGTTTTTGTAATTTTCATGTTTCAAAAAGCTCTTCGAAATTAATGCTGGTGTTATGGGGCCTCTGGGATCGCTGTCAAAAAATCTGTCAATGCATGCATCATTTTACTTTTGAAAGTTGTCCAGTGGTGGCGACACCTCTTTTTTTTGGGGGGGGGGGGGGGGGGGGGGGGTCTTTTCGAGGTTATAAAAGCTTCATTTTCAGTGGGAATGGTCCCTTTGTGGCTAGAATGGGCACCATATTAATATAGGCGAACTTTATCGATATAGGCCATGGCATCTATCTATGCTTACCTGCACATAAACGTAATCTGCACGCATTCTGTTGACAAAATGAAAACTGTCTGCACTTCCAGTGATTGAGCACCAAATGCAGAATGTATACTTAATCCACAAATGATGTCCCCTTTACAAAGCAGAGCGCTAGAGAAAAGTGCTCTAGATCTCTCTGCATTTTGCATACCAAGTGCACCACTCGGAGGATGCGGCTGCACTTACTTTTCACACTCCTCTCCACATTAGAAGTCGTTTAAAGCACGGTAGCAGTCATGATAGCAGTTTTGCCATAGCAAAACGTGTTTGTCAAAACCATCCATAAAAGTTGTTTTATTTCAAAATGTGGTCAGAATTATTTCGGACAATTTTAATGCAACAGCGTTAAGGGTCCTGGTCAGCGGAAAACCCAGTGCAGGAAACAGGCGCCATGCATGGATGTCTGGAATGAAAATAATTGAAAAGAAGACTGGTAATGTGAATTAAAGGTCGGTGCATGTCTCGAACTACTGAACTGTGTAAAGTAATTGATTTTTCATAATGAAAAATTTCTGTAAATTATAGTCTAGATTTGAATGAAGTGAACTAGAGATGTGCTAATTAGTGCTATACGAATTAGAGTAATATCAGCTACAGCGTGGAAGAGTTCAAAGACAAGAATGTGGAAACTGTGTTGTTGTGGCAATTGTGATAAATGTGTGGATGTGAACAAAGAACAGTGACTGTGTGTGAAGAGAAACTGATGGTGGGAGCCATTAGCGCAATTGCGCCATACCCTTAAAGACAGAGCTTAGGTGTCCCCCTAATTTTTTTTATACGGCTGCTTGAATTTATCCAAACATCATGTTCATGTCATTTTAGAAAAGCCTGTATATTCAGCACCAAGGCATCTGCAGAGGTTCATGTGTGGCCCATTTTGTATATTTATGTCCTTCATTGGTCATGATATCAACAGCATCCTTGACAACCAAGGTAGCTATGTATTTTTTAAGGTTTTATTTTTTTTACTATACCAGGCAATCATAAGAAAGCAACCTGAATTGACCCACCTCATCTTGGTGGAACCAGTTTTAAATGCGTTTTGACATTTTCATAAAAGCGTGGCTTTCATCAATGAGATCCCAAAGACACTCTAGAGTTTTTAGGTTGTAAACTTTTCAAAAGAAACTTCTCTGTTGGATGTACAACCCACTGTCCAGCAGAAAAGCTCATCATCCACCTGTCTATGTTCACTGCGGTAGAAAGGAATTTTCTCATATCCCTCGAAGTAAGCCTGTCTCATGCCAGCTGCAGTTACCTCCGCAAACTTTTATAATCTTGTCCACACTCCTAACTTGCTTCGATTCACTTTCTCCTGGAATCCATTCTGTCACCCTTGGCAATCATCGATTTTCTGTTCTCCAGCCTCCCTGGCCCCAGTGGTTCATTGTCTCGTTGGTCGTGGATGAATGGGAGCAGTAACCTTGCCTTGTGAAAATGTCAGTGAGGAGGCTAGGTGCATAATATTGGGAAAAGGTTCATTACTCATACAATATACTTGCATATTCAGAGCTTCATAAGGAATGTGCTGCCTTCACTAATGAATGCCTTATTCTGCTTCAAAACTGCCAAGTTGTAATGCCCATTTATAGTCACCAAATTGGAGGACTTGGAAAAGAGAGCCATGTGAGGATTTTGTGGCTTGCTGACAGAATTTCCAATGGCTTTACATTGCACAGAGCGTCTAGGCTTGTGTCTTATCATTCCCTCACCTAAACAGGCAATAGCATGATAAGGTAACAGAAAAAAGGTGTCGCAGCAAAGTTACAGCATTATGTTTCATGGCAGAAATAGCACAATGGGCATGAGATTCTGGTGGCTTAAGAAGCCTGCTTGCTACTGCACTGATGTGTTCTCTCCTGGACATGTTCTCCTCGAAGATCGATATTTATGCTTCTATGTAAACAAGCTGTCTCCATTGTTCCCGAGTTGCTGCATTGGCTCTGTGGTTATGGTGCTAAGCTGCTAAACCAAAGGACACGGGTTCGATCCCGGCAGCGGCAGTTGCATTTCGATGAAGGCGAAATGCTAGAGGTCCATGTACTGTGCGATGTCAGTGCATGATAAAGAACCCCAGGTGGTCGAAATTTCTTGAGGCCTCCACTATGGTGTCCATCATAGCCTAAGTCACTTTGGGATATTAAGCCTCTTAAACCAAACCATCTCCATTGGTCCTGTAATTTTTTTGTAGCTTTTTGTTTTAGGTGAAATTCTACATGGTGGTTATTACTAGTGAGCTGAAAATATTCTGTGCATAGTTTTGTGATTGGAAATTGGATCTCTTGATTAAGATTTTACAGGTCACCCCTGGATAAGTAAAAGGCTGATATTGTCTGCATATGTATTTTCAGTTTGGTGGTAGTCAATGAGTATAATAATCTGACAGTTATAAAAGATGTATCGACCAATATGCAAATAAATGCGGTAAAATGTTTTTACCACTGAATATGGCATTTTGAGACATCTTGAGAAAAAGAACCTACAGAGTATGATATCAAATTCCCATGATCATCCAGCCAGCTGAAGGCACCCATCGAGGACATTACATGGACCGGAGCAGCATAGGCACAGTTAGCATGTTACACACGTACGAGTACAAACAACACTGTAAAATGAAGTCTTTAGAAAAGACAAGAATGGTTAAACTCAGCAGTAGCTACACAAAAGAAAAATAAACCAAGAAAGTAGGAAAAGCTCTTCAGACGTCAATATCACTACGTAAGAGCTCTTGAAATTTTATTATATTCTTCTGTTTTGATGTGCGATGGTAAGATATTTCAGTCCATGATTGTGCACATAGAGCAATGTGTATGTAGCATATTACGCGGTTTACTTTGACGAGTGGCCACTGTAAGTAGTCACTATGGACGTAGCCACCGCTCTGTCGCTGCTGCCAGTTGTCAGATATAGGGTTGAATCAGTTATGGAGCATTGGATGTCATTTTATGCAGAAATGCTGAGTGGGCAAGTTTTTGGGTTGATGCGGCAGAGTTATACTTCTGTGGGATTTTTCAATGCTGCAGCACTGGTGAAGTGTGAATTATCGGAAAAAGTGAAGCAAATAGTGTGGTTTTGCATTTATTCATTGTGTGATGAAAGCTTGAATGGTACCTCAGATTGCTTAGTAAAGCTAGACTTTGGGTTTGACTGCAGGCAACTACCTGATACTTGAACGCGCTGGAAGAAAGCAGAAAGAATCTTCAGCTGTAAAACTGCACTGCAGCTTGTCTACAATGATGCTACAAAAAAAAAAAAAGGTGGATTGAGTTGAAATGAAAATTGAAAATTGGTTTTTGAGGAAAGGAAATATCTTGGTGGACACAGGAAGGGAGGGAAAGAAGGGTGCCGTAGTGGAGGGCTCCAGAATTATTTCGACCACCTGGGGATCTTTAACATGCACTGACATCACACAGCGCAGGGGCGCCTTTTCGCCTCCATCGAAACGTGGCCGCCACAGTCAGGTTCGAACCCGGGTACTCTGGCTCAGTAGCCTAGCGCCCTAACCACTGAGCCACCGTGGAGAGCCAGGATTGAGTTGCACTATCTAAAATTTTAGATGTTTCATAATTGTTTCCTGAATGTTCAGTTTTTGATATTGCTAGCAATGCAATTATAAGTCTTTTCTTGTACATACTTAGTACGACTCATCCTTCCTAAACACTATTGCATTGTATGGATTAAAATGCTAAAAGAACTTAGTACGACTTATCCTTCCTAAACACTACTGCATTGTTTGGATTGGAGTGCTAAAAGACTGTCAACTCTGCTCTCATAAAATGAAGTTGCATCCATTTGTAACGGAATGTCTACTGATCATTCTGCACGGTACCCTTGCTGTAGCCTAGCTGGATATTTGAAAGAGCTTCGAAATACAAGCTACTCCCCCTTTTGAACTTGATTTGTGACTGTGGAAAGAAACAGTTTGCGAATGCAGACAAAGTGAGCAAGTGGGTTGATCCTTCCACCGCTTTCAGCACAAGCCACAAAAGGACACCGAGAATGGTTTCACTCATTCTGCATTTGCATGTTCAGTCTTAGACTTGTTTCCTTTTCAGGAAGATGCTTTTCAATGTAGCTGCATCCTGCCACGTCACAAACCCATCACCTCATCTGTGACTGTTATTAGAATTGTTTGTGGATGAGGCTGTTCATTTTGATGGGAACCGTCCAGATGGTTCAATTTGGTTGAGCAAATGTGCTGCAGTCTGCACCAGTAGTATGCACAGTTGCAACTATTGTCACAGATGGTTTCCTCTGTGTTCGCATGTAAGTGCAGAGCTTACTCTACAGTGTAGCCAGTGTTTCTCTGAGCAAATGATGATGGGTGCAACGAGTTAGTCGCACCCCAGAAATCTGCCAAGACAACCATCGTCTAGCGGCACACATCCCGCAACAAATCCGTATTGAGTGGGTCCCGCGTGACCTCCTGAGCGCACAAAGCCGCGCAGATTGTGCGACCCACCTTTCGACCCCAACCTCGTCTTTGCCTCGAGTCCTCACTCTAGATGACAGCACCCTCCTTTTAACAAGAAAGGAACACCTCCGGCGCTGCACACGTGCTCTAATCCCTGGGTGTGCGGTAACCCTCCCCCGTGGTCTTACCCGTGCAGAGGAGGTTGCGCTTCGGAGGATACGGGTCGGGGTTGCCCTAACTCCAGCTGTGGCACGCAAGTGGCCGCATTTCAAAGACATATCCCCGCCCCGGGTGTCCAGTCTGCAAGAACAGAGACTGTGAGGCGGATATCCACCACCTGTTGTGGGACTGTCTGGCGCTGAAGCCGACGAGAATTCGGCAACTGGCGTCAGTGGGACTCTCACCAGACAATCCGGATTCATATATTGCATGGGCACAGGGTCTATATCATCCTTCACTTCTTGATTTCATCAGATCAGCTCAACTTTTTTCACTTATTTAAGCATCTTACTCATCTTTCACTTCATAGTTTTGATGCTCTGAGGCAATAAACACCCGACTGCGGTGGTCGAATTTCGATGGAGGCGAAATTCTAGAGGCTCGTGTACTGTGCGATGTCAGTGCACGTTAAAGAACCCCAGGTGGTCGAAATTTCCGGAGCCCTTCACTACGGCGTCTCTCATGGCCTCAGTTGCTTTGGGACGTTAAACCCCTATAAAACGAAAACGAATGAGGCAATAAACATCGCTTCAAAAAAAAAAAAATGATGATGGTAGCGTGTTTTCAGTAAACTGTGGGAAAGCAAGCATCCTTGCCTGAGATTTATTTCTGACATGGTTTCCCATTTTGGCATGCCTAGCACCTGACAGTAATGAGTCATGTTCACCTAAAGGGCTTGGCATTTTGCCTGAATACTTTTTGTTGGCAGCAGTATCTTCCAAGATGTGCTTGGGAAGGGTGTCATAGTTGCCACCTGAGGCTGCAGTGCACTGGCACCACAGTGTGAATGCCACTCTTGCCTGGTTGTATGCAGCATCCGCCTGCTGGTCCGTTGGTGGGTGGGCGGAGCAGGCGCGTGTGGGGCGCGGTGCCCACTGCCGCCATGCCGCTGTTTGGCAAGTCCCAGAAGGGCCCCAACGAGCTGGTCAAGATCCTGCGGGATGCCGTGCTTGCGCTGGAACGGGGCGACAAGAAGGCTGAAAAGGTGTGTCTCTCGCCCTTTTTCTAAAGCCTGCTGTACTGCTTGCACTGCAACTGCGAGGGGACTTGTTTCTTTTCTGTCACAGAAGGGTAGGTGCTTCATCCAGTAGCATCACCAAGTTCTAAAAGATTGCAGTGGCTTGCACAAAGCTGAAGGTCTTTTTTCTCCTCTTCTCCTTGTGGAGCGTATAGCTGCCGTGTATAGTTGGAACGGCTACGTAACTGTGCTGAGCACCGTTTGCAAATGAGCTTCCCCTACACCCGTCGAGGTCCGTTCAGACTAGTGTGCACCTCCCAGTGTGCAGCTGAAGAAGAATAATGATTTTGTTTGTTTTCTTCTTCTTCTACTTGGTTGCCTATACAAGCTGCCCACAACTTTGGGAAAAGCACTACGTGTAAGTAGCGCTTACTACTGGTGCTCCTCCACCTGCACGCTTCCTGCCTGCATTGGCACTGCACCAATGGTAGTAGGCACATGTTCAAGAAGAAAAAAGTAGCTCTGGTCCATTTTGTGTGATGAATGCATGTTAAGCTTGAGTTCTCACCTTAACCCTTTCAGACTTGCTACTGCTAGCAGTGGTTTCTTTCTATCAGGTGTATTTAGTATTGCAGCCGTTTTTTTTTTATGCTAGGTAGCAACTGCAGTAAATATTTTTGGCATTTGCTTCGACATAGTCATATGAACAGATTTCTTCACCCATAACATTTCGATTTCGAGTTTCTAGTGTCATGTGCATTCTCAAAAAAGAAAAAAGTATGATTGCATGATTCCTTGGGCACTTGCATAATCCTGGAGTTTCGATGTTACAACTCTGCTATTTTTGCTGTAACTCTCTAGCATTGAAAATTGCCTGTTATGTTAGCAATATGCCCTAAATAACTAGTATTACCCATATACCATGTTTTTAGATAAAATGTAATTGCAACTGGGGACTATATCCTGTTGCTTGGGAAAAGAAGGTATGTTCCAGCTCTCTAGCTTTCTCTCCATTGCCAAAAAAATCTGTTGCCGTGGAGTGTAGCAGTTGGTGTTCCATGTTGCGAGACTAATTGGCTTTCTTGAGGTCTTCATAAGCTGCTTGGGGGGGGGGGGGGGGGGGGGGGGGGGGGGGGGGGGGGGGTATTGAAATGGGGAGCAGTGTCTGAAAGGGTTAAAATCTCCTTTACACTGTTTCTTGGGTGGGCAATGTGGTTTGTAGGGGATTGATGCATTTTATGTTTGCTTATGTAGGTAGCATTTGTGCATTACCAAGCTCTGCCTGGTAAAAATCTGAAGGTAGATTTTGTCAGTGGAAGCAAGCATTTGGCATGGAATTAGCCTTGCAACTGCTTTGGGGGCTAGATTGTGCTCTTAGCAGTAATCGGTGGCTGGAGCTGTTTGACCATGCTACCAGTTGCAAAAGCCCCTACAGGGCCCATGTACCAAATCCAACACTCCGATTGGTTCAAAACTCTGAGGTTAACCAATTGTTGCGTCATCCGCGGGTGCTAAGCCAGTACACGGTTAATCTCCACCCTCCCGCGAAGGCCAACTTGGGCAACCAAATTCAAATTGGGGGGGCCTAACTTGGGCCGTGATGCAGAGTACACTTCCAGCCACGAATCCGCTCAATCATTCATAGGCTTCTGCGGCTATTTGTTTGATCAGTGGCACCTCAGTGGCAATTATCATGTTGTCATTTTGCAAACTATGTAGTGCTGATCACGCGTACTCCGAGGGTACGTGGCTCTAATTTTTTTAATGCATCTTATTCGCTAATTTAACAGATACATTTGCTACCTTTTCAACTTTAGCAAAAGTTCAGCGTGAAAGTTGAGAGATGCCCATTTCAGTTGTTTTTATTAAACGTACCTTTGGTGTGGTTTCTGCTTGAGTGACCCTCTGATAGATCGCACAATATTTAAAAATTGAGGCATGACTCTGCACTCTCATGTTGCAGTGTTAGCAGCTAAATCTCAAACATTCCTGTTTAAAGACCTTTGTTGTGCTAACCAGCAATTAATGAACAGGCCACTGGTCAAAGCGACAGTTCCAGGGTGCTTGTAGGCACTTCACTTCATTTGAATAGTGGTGCTGCAGGAGGAGCACAACAGTGCCATAACAGCTTTACGGCACAGCACAGATAGTTTCTTGCAGTTCAACATGGTCACGCTTGCACTGAACTCTCATTATCCTAGCAACATGAAGTGAGTACACTCATCGCAGAATCATTGCTTTTATCGGCAGCCTGCTTGAATATTCATTGTGGCTTTGTGTAACCGAGTTCCTTCAACAAGGGCACTTTCATACATAGTCACATAGGGCTTATATAGTGACACAAGAGCAAGTAATCACTTTGAGAGTTTTGAAATCCTACTGGATTTATTTTAAGAAGACTATAAAATATTTACTGCAGTTAGGAAAAGTGCACGAGTGATCGATATTTCATCACTTTTCACTGCATTGGAAGAGTTTTTAAACTAGCTTCATTAACACCAAAGATATCAGCAATTAAAAGTGATGCTCCTCCTCTTTCCCCCACTACATGCATCCCTAAACTCCGTTTCATACATCAGGTGCAGTGCTGTGAAAGGTACGGAAGTAGACTGAATGAAAAGGTGAAGGGAGGCATGTTACTTCGTGTTTGTTTTGTGTGGCCAAGTGGTCTGAGGCACGAGAAAGCGACAGCGTGTCGTGTCGTCAGCATTAAGAGCGCATTTAATCAAGCTCATGGCAAGTGTATCATGTAATAACAGCAGGCAAAGCATTTATCATTTTTCGCTCACCGCAAGCAATAATGGTAAGCCATGCGCGAGGAGAAAGTTCACCCAGATTCCCCAATCGGTTGGGAGCAGCAGTTTTTAAAATTATTTGTAAATTATGGAGTTCAAACGGAACTTTCAGATTTTACTCGAAGACTCGCAAAGGCCACCTCTGCAGATTTGTTGCATTAGAATGTGACGAACAAGATCATTTCGATGTTCCTTTAAGCTCAGAGAAAGGAACTGCACTAAAGTTACTTCGAAGAAAACAGCTAAAATGGGCATTTCTCAATATACTGTACAACTTTCACAAAAAAAAATTTTGCACGTCCGTTAGTGACAAAAACTAGCCAACTTGTCTTTGGGAGTTAAGAAATTGGGGACATTTATAAAATATGCTGACATCATATTTAACCCTCTAACAGACTTGAGCGAGCCAACTGTGATTTCCTCCTCATGGCTAGCTCAGCTTTTCGTGAGTTTTTGGGTATTCTGTGTCCGCTCAGAATGCGAGTGGACTCGTCCAAAGCATCTTTTTTTTTTTTTTTTTTTGCCGGCGTTTGGCTGCACGAGTACTAAATGAACATCTTAGTGCCATTTGTGAAAAATAATGTGACCATTTGGGGCTTAAAGCTTGGAAACAGAAATTAAAGGAGCAAAAACTTTCAGCACTGCAGAAGTTAGTGACGACAAATGTGAGGGTTTTTATTTGCTGCTGTCATGTGGCACCTCCATTTGCCAGCAGGTACGAGACCAAAGTTGGCACTGGTACGGTCAAAGAGCTCATGTCAGTGCCCTGTTGCTGCAGGAAGGGGCAAGGGCCGTGCAGTGTGCATGAATACAAACACGGGGCTTGTAGGTGCTGAGTCTTCCAAATCCGTGTTCCTGTGCATGGAAAGAGTACTGTCTGTGTCACCTTTGTGTAGGGTGCTCGGGCAGTGTCCACTGGTTAATTAAAACTCAGATTTCACGCAAGAAATGGCTCTAGGATGAACCGCACCTGGTTTGTTCGTTTATGTGGCTCTACATCCCTGCAAATGTTGCCTCTAGAACCCAGCAGGCAGCGTGCTGCTCGAGTACCCCACACAAGGGTGATTGTACACGTACAGCTACTTGTGCCGTGTGGCACAGGTTGCAGGAACTAGGAAGTTGTAGAGCCTCAAAGGAATTTCTGAAATGATACCTTTTCGATACTCTGGAGCAGGCACAGCAGGTCACAGAAGAAAGAGAGGTTTCAGGTTCTTGTGCATGCTAAAGTGACTGCAGTAGTGTGAAATAAAGTGCGCCAGTGCTGCTGTGTATGGGAGGTTCAAAATTTAGTGGTGTGAAAGGCAGTTAAATAGTTATAGCTTGTTCATTTATCCTAAATTGAATATAACCACTCCCCATTCCTGCAACCTGTGTGAGTTTTAAATCCCTGGCTTGCTTTATCAGGGACACCTTGCGTATTGTACTATACAGACTGAAGTGCACATACAATGAGTGCGTCTCTATGTGAGAATCATTCACGGGCTTGAAACATGCGTTCTTCCAAGGGAGCCCACGTGCGTAGTTTTGATAATGGTGCTTAGAATTAAAAAAGAATGCACCCGAAAATGAGGATGGGGGTCTGTCACAAAGTGTAAAGTGACCCACCATAAAACATTGCACTTGTTATTTGCAAAACCATTTCGCTGTAGCTGCAAGAGATGGTGCTACAGACCTGACAGGGAGGATCAAATTAATAAGAGCTCTGTATTCAAAGCTGTAAATTTGACTTGGTTACAAAAATATGAGCAGGTTTAAGTCACATCCACATATATAGACACAGCGCCTGAAGGGGATATGGGTGAAAGTGCGCTGTGGCTTTTGTATACAAAAAAGTTCTCCTCTAAGAGCCCCCTATTTTTGATAAAGGTAATGTGGATCTGAAACATGGGAGTGTGCTACATGTGTGTGTTGTTTTGACGTGTGTGTGTTTTGACCTGAATTACATTCCTCTTTGATATGTGGCACTGCACTTACGAAGTGGAATTTCATAAAGCAAAACACACTTGCTGGAAGTGGCTAAATTTTCCATTCAGACTCCGGAGTATTCCTGGCACTGTCAATAGAATGCATGTCATTCAAACTGTCTGAGGTTTCCGTCACTGTGTTAAAAAGAGTAAGAAAAGCAGCACACAGCACAAGGTGTTTCGTGAGCCTTTGGGGTCAGCATAAACAGTGCAGCAGCTGCCATGCTTGCATTTGTGCAGCTGGCATGGTTTAGTGCGATGCACACTTGGTGACAAGTGGTGTCCCGCGCCAGTTTGCCCTCTGATGATTGATGCTCTCTTTGCCCCTTTGATGTTGCTGGTTGGAAGCTTCCCTCCGCCCATTGTGTGATGAGCGAAAAGGCGTGACCGAGCTGTCACTGGCCTTGGAAGGGGCTCGCTTTGCGAGCAAGATGGATGTGCTCGTCGTCAGGCTGCTTCTTCCCCTTCCCATGGCCCCCCCATGTGTACACGCAGGCACAGGAGGACGTGTCCAAGCACCTGGTGATGATGAAGAACATGCTGTACGGCACAAGTGACACGGAGCCCCAGACAGACATTGTGGTGGCCCAGTTGGCACAGGAGCTCTACAACACCAACCTGCTGCTGTTGCTGGTGCAGAACCTCTCCAAGATAGACTTTGAGGTGCGGCCACATCATTTGGGCTATGGGGAGATCTTAAGTGCCGTGCGTGGCATGTTTTTCCCCAGTTATGCCATTGTCGAAGGGTTTAGTTTTAGACTCAAGAGCAAAATTTGTAGCGCCGCACAGATATGTTGTAGTAAAGGAGCCGGAATTCTTTGCGGGATGTCTGGGCTGGCCATTTTACTGCATCAATAATAATAACAGCCAATTAAAAAACTTCAAGCTTGTCCGTGCTACAACTGACTTCCTTGCTGCATGAAATGTGTCATGTTGTTTCATCTAGGCTAGATGGTGACATGTCCTGTCCTACCTGTGCATTCATGTATACAGTGTACAGTGATGCGATTGCTATGCCAACTGCGCCTAAAGGCCAACCCTGCAACACGCTGCTGTGTTATGACAAAGTGCGAATAATCTGTGCCAAGGCTATACCAAATTGCCATACTTGTTTCAAGAACAAAACTGTGTTCAGTTTCAAAACTCGGACACTGCATGTAGTACAGTAAACACCAGCATTGCATCTCGTGTGCAGAAGCCAATGGCAGCAGCCACCTTAAGGAAGCGCTGTTTTTATCCCATAGTACTTTTTTTTTTCATGAAAAGACTGAAGTGAGTGTAACCTGTAATTAAATATAAATGAAATAATTAAATAAAAATTACCCATTTAACAATATTTTTCCAAGCTCTAGTCACATTGTGGGATACACCTATAAGGCCAATATTTCACTGCAGAACGTCACTTCAGCTTGTTTCATGCGGTTTTCAATGCAAAATTAAACTTGTAAACCCTCTTTTCATAGGTGTTAGAATGCTTTATTATTCCATTATAAGGCAAGATCTTTTCATTTCCATCCTAATCACATAATACACTTACATTTAACTGGATTAGTGCAGGCCACCGTTACGAATTATCCAGTAAAATTTGCATTAGAAATTAGGAGACTCCCGAAATTCTTTGAATTACCTGGGATTTCGAATTAACAGAACTCAAATTATCGAGGTTTTACTGTATACATATATATATATATTTTTCACATTGGAGTTGGGCCATACCTACTTTTCGTCATACTTTTTGTGACATTTCTCGTATACCTCAATTGCGTGGCGATCGAGTGTCTACATAATCGCCTTGGAACTTGTGCCTGGAATTTTACTTTTTTTTTACTCACTTTAAAGACTTTATGCCAGCAGTGTATAATTCACTTCCACCGTTATTGAATAATGCTTCTTCAATGTTACCGAATCTGTCAGTAATCCGAGTGATATGTGCAAACAATAAGCATGTCACGAGTAACACTATTGTCTATTGTACTACAGGCTTTAACACCTATTGGAAACTTTCATTAGTGAATGCAACTTTCGTGCACTGCATGTTCTTTACCACTCTCTGCTCAGGGCAAGAAAGATGTGGCCCAAATATTCAACAACATACTGCGGCGGCAAATAGGCACGCGTTCACCAACAGTAGACTACATCTGTACGAAGCCAGAGATCCTCTTCACATTAATTCAGGGGTATGTATCTTCGAACCTGTAAGCATGGTCTTGGGTGGACAGGGCTGCTGAGAGCTATTCTTTTTTAAGATTTGTTCAAACACATGACATCCTAGGCATGCCTGTGATTAGTTTCATTGTGGGATTTGTGAAGGCAGTTTAGATTTGGTGATGCTGGAAAGGAAGCCACCTGAAAATGCTGGTGTTCAGTGAGCCTTACAGTAAAGCACTGCTGCAGCCTTTGCAGTTCTTGTTTGTGGTATCGTTATCACCTTGTGAGTTATTAATGTATTCCTTATTACACCAAGGAGGAAAGGAATTTGGCATGGTGGTTCTCCAAACATGCATGGAGCATCATTTCATGTAGCGTTATTGCCATTAGCCGTGTTTACATGATTCCGACAATAGTACATCGCATTTCCTAGCGCATCATCGGTAATGTGATGAGCCAGCGTTTACATGTAGTGAATCATCTGGCATGACAATGGTGGTACAGTGTTGCATATTGAAGGCAAAGGAGTGCTTCTGTTGCAACTGGCTTCGTTTTTTTTTTTTTTCTGTGCTTCCTGAATGCAGTACTCATCGACTACTCTGGTGTCATATTCTGAATCTGTGGAATGTGCTTTTAAATGCAACATTGCATTTGCACTTGCTATTGCTCGCCCACAGCTTTGCGAGCGCTCCAGGCCCATAATTCCTAATGTGATCCGATCGAGTTTACATACCCTGCGAAGGTAGACTTACTCGTCTTAGTCCACCCTCATCTGGCGCATAAATGCGATGCACTTTCCTAGCTCATTACCACCATTTACATGAATGCGATTTGCTAGAAAGCTCATGTGATGTGATGCACCAGTTGTCGCACTTGTGTTAACGCGGCTACTGCTAAGATACTTCCCCAGAGAAACGTGCAAGTAGGCAGTGGAACATTGCTTAGTATTTACATATAGGTTCAGGTTGAGTGGTCACAGTTGCGAGAATAATGGGAAGTGGATGGGAGATTGTGTCAAGTGTTAAAAGAACTACTGCTGCAGCCTGTCCTATGTGTGTTCTTGGGCAGCTACGAGAAGCAGGACATAGCGCTCAACTGCGGTACCATGCTGCGGGAGTGCGCTCGATATGAGGCCCTGGCAAAGATCATTCTCTACTCGGACCACTTCTACAACTTCTTCAAGTATGTCGAAGTGTCCACGTTTGACATCGCCTCTGATGCCTTCTCCACGTTCAAGGTCAGTCACTAGCCCAGCATTCAGGAATACTGCCGTGCCTTGCGCATCTTCTCTGCTTAGATCAGCTATTGTGTAAATGCGTACAGTTAAACCTGGATATAACGAAATTGAAAAAGTTCGGGATTTTTTATTAAGTGCAGTTTTTGCAAGCAGACTCTTACAACAATGCAGAATGGAAACCAAACTAAGAAATAAATGTAGGTGAAATCACCTTGAAAATGTTTACGAAAAGCCCCGTTATACTTGAAGTCACAACCACGAAGAAACGTTTCACATTTGCGCTGGTAGCGCAACTATTGCACTGATGGCACAACTACAGCAGAAGCCACCACCACCTCTGCTGCAGATCACGCAACACCGCTACGATTGGGGTGTGGAGAGTGAGGGAGATAAGGGCACTGTGCCCGAGAGGAGGGCGCGCGCGATCACACAGCCGGTAGGCAGCCATGTAGGCACCTGCTTCTTCCTGCATGTTCCCTTTTTCGGTCTGCCCGCCGCTGTTGCCCCAGGAAACTGACTCTTCACCTCGTGTTGCCAGCGTGCTCCACCGTGCCTGCTCCCGACACGCGAGAGCTGTTGGAGCTGAAATCACGCAAGCAACCGCATGGCAGCAATAGACGTGTCTTGTTTGCTATGTCTTATTATTTTTCATTTGTTTTGAGCATGAACTGTTGTAGTGCCACTTGTTATGATGTTCCAAAAGTGAAAGCAGCAGTGATGTGCCAACAGCACGTTGAGTCATCTGCAGTCGCTCGTTGCGATCGTAGACTTTTCTCCCATCTCAGTTTCTGCTTTATTGTGATGAAACTTTTCTGCAAAATTTCATAACGCAGCAGAAGCTGCGGCGCAGTCGGCGTAGCGAGTTCTTTATATCAAGGCCAAATGCCGCAACACCTTCGTTACAAGGCCTCAAATACGCATGCTTCAATGGGGGCAGCATTGAGGAATTGAGAAACCATAATATGTAGGAATTCGCTCCATGGAGGTATGTTCAATCCAGGTTTAACTGTACCGGGTGTCCCTGCCTGGTTTGAAATATCAGAATGTATTCTTTCATCCATGGGTGAGAGGGCAGCTAGGCTGCCTCGAATAAGTGCGTGTGTGCGCTGTAGGCTCGATGAAATCAGTCTATTGTTTCCACATTGAGCACACACAGTTAAACAAAGTTTGCTCTTTGCTTAAAAATGATACCAAGTGGGCAGTTGCTGGCAACGTGTGGCATGGTTGTTTATTTATTTATTTTATTTTTTCCTTCATTTTAATCATTTGCACATGGAATTTGCCTCCAGCTGCGGCTGGGGACGTGTTGCAGGAAGCTGCAGTTTCGTGCTTTGTGGCTCACCGGGGCCTGTTTGTTGCCCACAGGAGCTGCTGACACGTCACAAGATGGTGTGTGCGGAGTTTCTCGAGCAGAACTACGAAAAGGTGTTCTCTCACTACCAGAACCTCCTCAACTCTGAAAACTATGTCACGAGGCGGCAGTCTCTCAAGGTGACTGCTCTATTTGATTTTTAACTGCACTCGCAGCACTGTGGGCAGAGCTGTGGGTGGTCTGGCTTTTCTTTCTTTCCAATTGTTTTTACCTATTTAATGAAACTGACTGCTGCAGTTCAGCTTCTTAAATTTTGTTTGCAGGAAGAGAATTGTCAGTGAAATGAGAAGAATATTGGTTGTAATCGTTGTGTGCTTTTAGAAACAACATGAATAAGTACTGGAGAAAAATTATTTCCACATAATTTTGCCAGGTAACAGAAGTGCATTCTGTTCGAGGGCATAAAAGTAAAGCGAGATTGCGAATAGTGGTGAGTGTACTGCAAATATTACATTGTGGACGGCCTAGCATGCACAATGCTTTGGCAGTTTTTCCAGTATGTTGACCAAAAACAGGGAAGTTGGGTGAGCACCGTAGTATTGAATGCAAGACATGCAGATTAGTTGCAACTCATAGTTGGGCTTGTTGGTTGTATCTCAGCCATCGCCCTGCGTGTGTATGCTTATGTTGTGTTTAGTTTTGCTGCTATCTTGCCTTATACTGCCAACATGTACGGGTTAGCATTGGGCTGTCCAGTGCCATTTTCTTTTGCCTGTAGGTTTAGCGTGCTGAGAATATATCTCAAAACTGGCACTATGTCATTGTATAGGCTGAGCAACCCACATTTAGTAGGGCCCTATTTATTTTAAGCTCCTTTGGGCAGTGTGAAATTGTCAGAGTCAACCGGTTTTCAAATTGCCTGAAAATGAAGCAAAATGGAAGAGTAAAGGGCAAAGCAACTCTGGTCAGCTATACACAGCACTCGAGGTGCTACCATTGCTGCCAAGAAAGCTGGTGTCGATGTTTATAACAGGAGCTCTGGTGTACTCTGGCCATTGTTGCCGGTGGCCAAAATTTTGGTCGCAACGCTGCCCTCATCTTACTGCTTGGTTTGTTTGCAGCTTCTAGGTGAGCTTCTTCTGGATAGGCACAACTTCAGCATTATGACACGCTACATCAGCAATCCAGAGAATCTGAAGCTCATGATGAACATGCTCAAGGAGAAGAGCCGTAACATCCAGTTTGAAGCCTTCCACGTGTTCAAGGTGAGAGGCCTCCTGCCGCATCGGAATTACCTGTACCGTAGTGCCACAAAATGGGACACGAGCACATAGGTGAACTGCAACTTTTAGCTGCTGCTTGCCTTGAATGATGCTAAGTGAATGATACAGAAAGAGACTGAAAGGAAACTTATGCAGCTTACTCCCCTGTGTGTGTGCAAGAAGCCGACACACCTTCCTGCCTTGTGAAACATCATGCAGTTGTAGTACGGTAGTGGTTTATGCCGATTGGTGAAACAGTTGTTGCGCACCTTTTACCGCCCTGTAGTTTGTGCCAGATTCACCTGTAGGTGCAAGTTGCCCTTCATTCATGTGTTCGTGCTGTCTTGTCTTGCTTTCTTAAGCCCATGCAGTCACACCATCTAGCCCCTTCTGAAGCTGTATTCATGCTGCTTCTCTGCTCATGATGGAGACCTAATTGCGCACGTGCAGTGTGTGCCTTACACACTGTGTCTGCACCTGCAAGTGCTACTCTCACAGCGACATGGGGCCACTGCGATACCCCCCACAGCTGGGACCACCCTCTCACCTTTACTTTCTTGTGGTCTGCGCTAAGGCCCCTAACTTTCTGTGGTCAAAAAAATTACAAATTTTGCGGATGCAGAATAAAGAAACCACAAAATTTCGTGGCAAGATTAAGACACATAAAAGAAACATACAAGTTTATTTTTTGAGTGCGCACCTTGCATGCTGCAGAACTCCCTCATCTAAAGTTGAAGGTGGCTATTGTAACTTGGCGTTAAGTATCATTTCCTGTTGTCTTTACTCAAAGAATGTCGCCTGTTTGATACTTGATCTCTCTAACGGCTGAGTGATCCCTGTGCGTCAACAGAGTTGACTGTGAATGACAAATATTTCAAAGCAATAGAAGAGTGTATCGAGTGTCTCTTCTATTCCAGCCAAGATAGCCGGGGCGTCTAAATCTCCACCCTGTTCGTCTTGCTTAGAAAAAAAACTTCGCAAGGTCTCTGTCACTGGATTTCAGTTCTCGAGCAGTTTTCAGGTACACTTGCCACCTAGTAAGTGTAGCTTGGACAGGTGATTCTTGCCTAGTCCACTTCAGGCATGCTTGCCAACTCGTACCCTTTTTTTTTTTTTTTTTTTTCTGGTAGAAATCTCACCTGCAGTGGATCCTCCTTTGGTTATACAGTAGAACCCCTCTATAGTAAACTGACTTTGACCAGAAAAAATCTTTTACTATATCAGTTGTTGATGATAGCATGGCTCTGAGGATGCTCTCTGGTAATTCATTGAACACAGTGTTGGTTTACGAAAGAAATACTCACAAATACCTTCCGTCCTGCTCTCATTGTCCCTTTATGTTTTAAGCCTGTTATACGTAGTGGCACAGGCAGGAGCTTATTGGTTTACGTTTTTTTTATGGCAGCTCCACCATACTTTTTGTCCCTTTATGTTATAATTATTTATTTTCAGTTATCACATTTTATGTTATGTTTTCGATTTTGTTTACGTCTTTAGGAAGTACTGCATTTGCACAAATGCAATGCGGCTATGAATATAAAGCGAGTTTGATTTCATGTGAAAACAGCAGCATGTTAGTTTAGCATGTTAGCATGAAGACGTCGTCATTTTCCGCAGCCTTAGAGTCATTTAAGAGGCAATATGCGCGACACAGTTGAGGCACGGCGCCACCGCTCATGCAGTGCTGCCGCCACCCGCCGCTTCCCTGTGCTTCGCGCTGTCGTGCTGCGAATGATCGTCCTTTTCTTCCCTTCACGGCATTTTTACCGTCTTTCCTTTTTAACCGATCCGCGCCTCATTTTTCTGCATTCATGGCCCCTTTTTTTTTTTTTTCGTGCGCGCCTTGCACTTTGCTTAACGGCCCCAAAGGCTTTAAGGAGTTGGCTTCTCTTCACAGCTTCCGAGCTTAGTGGTGAAGCTATTTTAAAAAAAAAAAAACGCCGTTTTGTAGTATTTGGTATGCATTTGCCTCCGAATATCGGCCTCGCGCGTGCCGCGTTCTCATCATTCCGCGGGAGGTATGTCGCCACGGCCAGACCCTCTTTACTATAGCTGTTTTATCTGAAATAAATCTTTACTATAACCGGACAAAAAATGTATAGTGTATGGGAGGTGAAATGGGACCGCAGTTTCACTTTACTGTATCCGAGTTTATTATAGCGGAGTTCTATTGCCTGAACGATTTGGGATTTCGTTGCAATCATGATATTCCTTTTCAAATTTTCCTGAGGTCTCAAGCTCCCTCTCGTGTTATATTTGCACAGTTAAGGTGAATTAGTCATTTTCCCATTGTGGTGTTCTTACCAATGTCGATAACATTTGCATCAAAAAATGAGAACTTTACTTCCAGCATAAAATTTCACGAAAAATACTGAAATCAGTGATTTCTGGCGGAATCATGGGAAACTAAGGGCCTTATCTATAGCTCAGCTAAAAAACTGCGGGCTGGAAGATGTGTGGAAGAAGCTTATTTTCCCGCACAATGGAGCTGCCGGAAAAATGGCCACATTAACACACAAGAAATGATGGGACAAGCTGCACTGCCATTTGTCACGTTTTTTTTTTTTCTTTCCTTTTCTGTTTGCCTAAGTTGCGTGCCACTAACAGGCTCAACAGTACGGACTGCAAGAACTGCAGGCCACTTTATGCTGTTGCGCTATGCAGGTAGGATTGACAGAAAGCAGCTGCGGGAACCTTTATAAGGGGTAGCATATCTGGCCTTACAGCTAAGGTAAAAATCAAACTGCATACAAACATTGTGCCACATCACAGTATAGGTGCTCATGGCAGTATGGAATGGCACATTATATGCTATGTGTAGTGCCACAGCATTGAGGGACCTCCATCTGGCTCTTCCATGTTGCTTCCGACAGTGTAGGCCAGTTCAAGGGCTACCATTTTTGTCAACCACGGTGGAGCCCCAATTGCACATCATGTATATATGCACTGACACACAATGAATTGGGAATTAGCAAACCATTCATAGAGATAATGTATTGAAGGTTGGGATGGTACAAAGTGCAACTAGACACTTGATTGCTGGACAGCTGGTAGGAACTGCCTAGAATAAAACAGCCTCGTAATCACTCTATTGGCAGACATCTCGCTGTCTGCTGTGAAGGTTTGGCCAATGGTTGCAAGTGAAATGCGATGCTGATGCAGCCGCCGGCACACGCAGGTGTTTGTGGCCAACCCAAACAAGCCGAAGCCTATCTTGGACATACTGCTGCGCAACAAGGACAAGCTTGTGGACTTTTTGAGCAAGTTCCACACGGACCGGTCGGACGATGAGCAGTTCAACGACGAGAAGGCCTACCTCATCAAGCAGATCCGGGAGCTGAAGCCTTTGGAAGGCGATTCTGCTGCCGCACAGAGCCCCCCAGGGCCTCAGCACTGAGCCATGGGTGGGGGGGCTTCTCATGGGCCGAGTCTGGCACTCGGGGCAGGATGTGCTGATGTTGCTATTGCCACTCGATTACTTTGCCTGGTTTCAGAGAGCTGTCCCTGCTGCCACAAGGGCATACAAGGACGATAGTCTTTCCTCCTACTCCCCTTCTACTTTGTTGGGGGGGGTGTCCGAGGGACATTGTTCGTTATGGGCCGCTTTATAGAATACTGTTACCATTCCGTGCTTTCAGAGAACACACTCGGAGTGTGCAACACATTGGCCACACTTACCAGAAGGAATTAACACGTGCTTGTTTGCTGTAACAACTAGATTAGTTGCCGGTGTGACATCCATTGTTGTGCCGCCATGTGTGCAGACTGTGAACTTTTGTTTCCCATTGTCCTGCGCAAGGCATGTATGTAGCAGGCGCCGATTCCCTTCCAGGCAATGCTGCACTTTAAAAAGATAGCCATTGTCGCTAGCCAGTGAACAGGAAGATCAGGTGGGAGCTTACTCTGACTGAATGGCATTGCAAGAACCTGTGAGGTGCATGTTGCATGCTGACAAAAAAAAAGAAAGTTAGTCCATTCAGTGTAGCTGCATAGCTGCAGCTCAAGCTTAATGCTTCAAGTGTGCTTGGTGATTCCTGTTCTCCTTTTCTCAACTTTATTTGATTATAATCAGTAATTTCATGTAGCAGTGAGAGTGAATGGCCAGGCACTGGCTACATGCACGTATCAGTTTGCAATCTTCGGGCACTGCCAGCATTTTCACAACCAGGGAAGCGCAGCATAGATGCCACCTGGAGGGAAATAACTGCGTGAGGGTGAATAAGTGGGGCAGTTTATTTAGCCTTCTTGCAACTTTTAGGATGCAAAAAGTGAGGCACCTTCATTTGCAACGATGCCACTGCACCTGGGCAGCAGCAAGCGATCATTCAACGATGCCCCCCACTGCCCTTTGGAGTCTCCCCTCGTATCGTTCAGGCTGTGTGCACATTGCGGCCAAGTGTCCAGCAGTGTGTGCATTTGGACAAATGACTGGGCACAGAGCCGTGTTTTTGTGCGTCAACTTGGGTGTCAGCTTCTCGAGTCTTCTACTGTGTTCTCGTTTGGCGGCACAAGCACGTCAGCATACAGTGCTGCTGGGACTCCATGTTGTGGTGCCTATGCGTAGATGTGGGATAACCACTGGTCTGCGGGTCCTTCAGTGAGCTGTCGTCGGAGCAGGTCTTTTATGCAAGTTGTCTGCTACGGACATCTGTCGAGGGTCCAGTTGGAGGAGGGCTGTTGTGCTTTCTTTACCCCCCACTTGTATTCTGGCAGCATGGTGGGTTTCAAAATAAAGGCCATAGGTTGCAGCTTCTTTTCTCGGAGCCCGTGCACATTTGTTATGCAGACTGGTAACCCCGTATTTATGAAGCCGTGGCAAACATCCCAGAAGCATAGCACTCGGTTATGTGCCTGTTACCACAGTGGCTTTTAGCCTCGGAGCCTTCGTATCTTACCCCAGTATGCTTGTAACAGTGCAGAGCTTGGTTAATGGGACAGGGTATATTGCATGCTATAAATCTCTGAAAATGAACAGAGCCCCTAAAAGGCCATAGCTGCTGCCATTAAAAAATTTGGCCAGTGGGAAGTTGCAACTCAGCAGAGCAGGCTGTTCTTTTTTTTTTTTTACTTTATTCCCTCCAGCTTGTTAGGCAGTGTTGTCGTGTCACGTCTTAGTGGGCCCACCGGTCTGTTGCTGGACTTCAACAGGCCAGCCTCTTGTGCGGCACTGGGTGGCCTCCGAGAAACCGGAGGAAGAGCTACACTGTGAGATGGTGCAGATTTTAAAGAAACTGCGAGTAATATTTATATCGCACATAGTTCCGTTCATAAATAAAAGGCCAAAACGTGTGTGGTCAATGTTTTGCAGGCTGCACTGGCAGTGGAGTCAATGCTGTCTCTGTGCAGCCATTGTGCGCTGCCCAACATAGTCGCCTCAGCTGATGGCGCACATGAGATGAGGCACTGCATCTTTCGCACTACTGCACTTGTTGGTGCTTTACTCTTGCTTACCATAACTGGACACCGAAAGTTGACAGCTCTGTGACCAAGCTTCTAAATGAGTGGTCCTGAATCTGCAATGTTCCTCCATATGCAGCGTGCAGTAGGTTTGCTCCATGGTTCTGTGGCCTAGCATTGGAGCAGCCTGGCTAATTTACAATGGCTAAATGACAGTAAGCTCTGCATATGGCCATCCACTTATAAAGTGACCACAAATGTGTCATAAGTAGGGTACTTGAGAACTAATGAGCAGGTGCAAGCAGTTCAGGAAGCTATCATGGTTCCGACACTTTTTCACGAGTGTAATGATATGAACATAACTCTCGTACAATATTGTGTGAAACTCTGAACTATTTACATCTGTGTGCAATCTAGCAGTGGATATATATATATGAGAGAGAGACAGAGCAGGGAAGGGAAATAAACGTGCTCATTATGACATGAAAGAAGCAGACAGTGACTGAAACCAAGGAGCATAGGAAATGTTTCTACCTTTCTTTTTCGAATTACAATGTTGATAAATGGGTAATTACTATTGTAATTATTATATTGCTGAAAGATAATTTTTTATAAAGCAGAAGAAAAAATGATGGGTTGATTTGCGTAGTTAAGCCACATGCGAATTAGGTGCGCTAGCAGTTCAGTTTTCAATTCGGTTCCGGTGTTCAGATTCAGTTCTCATGGATGGCACTTGTTCGAATAGTGATAATGGGTTAATGCCCATATATGCAGAATTAGTCATTCTCTAGATTCATAGATTCCTGGGTGTCTTTCTGCCACTGTGGGCACAATGGTGCAGCAGTCAAGCGATGTGCCACTGCCCTTCTATGGCAGGTGCTGCCATCAGTGGGACTTGGGTAGCTTGGGTAGGGTTGAGATCCAGGTTGCTTTTCCCATGCAGCCCCTCGCGATTATTTGAGGTGCCGCCAGATGCAGTGGGCAGGCTGTTGACCTGCCACAAAACAAGCTCCTTACAAATAGACAAACACAACAGCTAATTGCAGGGAATGGCCACTATGAGTGAACCACACGCCGCCGGTGAGATCCGAACCCACAACCTCTGAATTGTGTGTATGTGTACACGTACACACTACAAAATTTGGGGGAGGGGGTGAAATCTGGCACTATTTTCCTACTACAACGTGTAAAAAAAAAGGATGTGTATGTGTACACGTACACACTACAAAATTTGGGGGAGGGGGTGAAATCTGGCACTATTTTCCTACTACAACGTGTAAAAAAAAAGGATAAAGAAAGGTTCCATCAGGTTTTTGGGAAAATTGCTCATTTTCGTGCGAGACACATGATGCTCTTATTTCTTACTCAAAATTTTCATAACCACTTAGAAATTGCAGTAGTAGTACACTTCGGAGCACCAATCAAATGCTCAAAATGTGCTTCTCGTGCCACAGGAAAGAGTGTGCAAGATCGGCATAAAGTTCAGGGCACTTGGGGTTTGAGCAGAAGTGGTACAGAAAAGTTCCTGGTGCAATGAGTGTGTCTGAATTTTACAACGGGTATGTGGTTGGGAAATAGACAAGGGGGTGTGGGGCAGGATCTCGGACACCTCACCTGTGCCTTAAGTGAAGAGGTAGTCTGGGAAGGCACACAAAAGTTCATAATGCCACTGATGCCACGGACCTGGCTCGAGAGAGGTCACTCTACGGTCCCCTTCACGTCTACGACTGCGTTTCGGCTTCTCTGTGACACTATGTCGTCGGTTTGAATCCATGTCGCAAGCTAACTTCCAACATGTAAGCTACATATATAGAACGAGAAATCGTATGACGCCACCCGGAGCCGGAGTTCCCGTGTTTGAACCCGGCTACGTTTCCATGGAGGCGAACGCAAAGGCGCCCTTGTGCTGTGCGATGTCAGTGCATGTTAAAGATCCCCAAGTGGTTTTCCGGGCCTTCCACTATGGCACCTCTTTAACTCCCACCTTCCTCCCTTACGGTGCGGTTCGGGTGTCCACCGAGCGCCATTTCCACTCCTTAAATGTGCAATGGGAGGCCGTTCTGGCCAGCTCAGACCCGGGCATTCAAGCCTTGGCCACCGAGTGGGCCACAAAGGTCGCCGCTATCCTTGGTCTGGAGGCCATTTAGCGCGGACCGTCCGCATCTGCATTTTGACGAAATGTTTTCCAATCCAAACCTCTCCTTAAAAAAAAAAAAAAAAACGGAACGCTGTACGACAAACGGTTGCTCGCAGTTCTGGTCCGAATGTAGTCGGGAAAACTGGCACCACATTGACATTGAGGTCAGCCAGTGGGGGTATATATATAGATGAATGGCATGTGTCCGGACCCCGTAGAGTATCTGTTACGGGTCCAATTGGACTTATTTTTGGAAATGTGGCGGAAAGTTTGAACGTTGCTTCACTTCCGCCATCGGTTGGCCCGGTATTGCACTGCCTCCGGGATCGACCTTGTCTTTAGCGCGTCTTTACTATCCTGTCTTTCTATCCCATCTTTCAACTCTCCTACTATCTGTGCGTGGTAGCTATTGTGGCTCGGCTTGAGCCAGTGAGCAGGCCTGTGCATTTTCCTTTTCTTTCTTCCTGGCAACAACAGACGGACAGACAGACTGAAGTGGCTGTGCTCAGCTTGCTGCATGGAGGAAGGAAAGAACTCGGGAGAGGCGGTTATGCCACATAATTTGAAGCCGGCTGCACCTAGTGTCCCTCTACTTGGCCGCCATCTTGGAGTGCATGCGCATGTGCAGCAGACGAAGCCACTGCGCCCAGTGTTACTATCGGCTGCGCCGGCGGCCAAATATTCCCAGCAGTCCTTGCGAAAGCACGTGACTTCCGGCACGCACACTGGCGAAACGATCTTAGTTTCTAAGAGCATTGCTCTAACGTGCAGCTCGGAAAAACCCCTCCTGAGTTCCCATTGAGCCTAGAAGCTGTTAATCGAGAGGCAATGAAGGTCATCGCTTGCCTTCCCCGCATTACCCCAATCTTGGCACTCCCAGAACATGCGCAGCTGAATACACTAGATGAGCCAGTGCATCAACGACGCGATGCTCGCCGCCTAAAGTCAAGCCTTACACACACACGTGTGCACTCAGGGCATATATGCTTTATCGCACTCCATTCTACAGCCGCCCCCGCCAGTTCTTCCTCCCTGGGGTTTTGTGCAGCTAAGCGACAACAAACCAACTGATCTACGTCGGCCATCATCTACTCGCGCGGCATCGTCGTTTTGCAACCGTATTACAGAGCAAGATGCCAATCTGCCGCATGGCTCCATCGTTACGTATGTTGACGCTAGCATCCAGGCCTGCGAAACAACAACGGCAGTTTACTGTCCTTCCAAGCCTGCCCTGAACAAAACGCAAGGTTTCGCCTCTCAGAACCTCCTTCCTCCTTGTGTGCGGAGACGCTTGTGGTTCAAGAGGCACTTTGCTCTGTGGCCGCCGTTCCCATGCTACCTACGGCCCACATTGTCATTCGCATCGATGCCCTTCACGTCGCACGCCTATTGCGACGCGTCAGTCGCACCCCTGAAATCTGCCAAGACATCCATCGTCTAGCGGCACGCATCCCGCAGCAAATCTGTATAGAGTTGGTCCCGCGTGACCTGAGCGCACAAAGCCGCGCAGATTCTGCAACCCGCCTTTCAACCTCAACCTCGTCTTTGCCTCGAGTCCTCACTCTGGATGACACCACCCTTCTTTTAACAAGAAAGGAACACCTCCGGCGCTGCACACGTGCTCTAATCCCTCCGTGTGCAGTAACCCTCCCCCGTGGTCTTACCCGTGCAGAGGAGGTTGTGCTTCGGAGGATACTGGTCTGGGTTGCCCTAACTCCAGCTGTGACACGCAAGTGGCCGCATTTCCAAGATTTATATCCCCGCCCCAGGTGGCCAGTCTGCAAGATCAGAGACTGTGAGGCGGATATCCACCACCTGTTGTGGGTTTGACCGGCGCTGAAGCCGACGAGAATTCGGCACCCGATGACGGTGGGTCTCATCGGACAATTCGGATTCCTATGTTGCCTGGACATGGTCCATATCATCGTTCACTACTTGATTTCATTAGATAAGCCCACCTTTTTTCATTTATTTAAGCATCGTCCTCATCTTTCATTTCATAACCTTTATGCCCTGAGGCAATAAACATCGCTTGAAAAAAAAGCTCTCCTGGGTTTTTCTTGCTCCATGGCTTGCTGTGTGCCTCCTACTGTCATCAAGCGATGTCACCCATTTTTCTTGCCATCGCTGGGATTTTCTTTACAATGGGCGAGTACACTAACACACGCCGCCGGCTTTTCTCGTAATGAGACTAGTAATGCTTTCGTATTGAAAGTAAAAAATTTCCTACCGCATAAGAAGCGGCAATAAAATACTACTTTCAGGACACGAATAGATTTTCATGGCATTAGAAACGACTTATACACAGTTATATTGTCTAGATTGATCAAAACTCCAGCTGGGGTCAACCTGTCGGTTCCGTAGAAAAATTATTAGGCCACCTGAGCAATTATGTATAAATGCGATACAAGGGTCAATGGACACCTCATTTGCGCTGCGATTTAGCGGTGGCGTTCACGTACAAATTGAGGCAGTTATGCGCCTTTCCGTTTCTCAGAACCAGGGGAAGGTTTGCACTTCTTTAATTTTGAGGTAAGGCGCATAACTGGCTCAGAGTCAGTGGACACCTCAATTGCGCTGAGGTACGTGGCGCCGGGTACGCAGACTGCTTATGCTCCAGGAGGGACGCTGAACTCTATTTGCGTGGCGCGCTTCGGCCACGGGTTTCAAGTGTGATTCAATGGACACCTCAATCGCGCTGTGAGGACGGTGGCATCCACCTACTATCTGAGGTAGAGTCACTGGAATGACTAAAGAGGAAGTTATGCGCCTTTTCTCAAAACCAGCTGAAGGCGCATAACTCCATCGCTTATTGAGCTACGTGGCCGTGGGGACGCCGGGGGTCCATTGCTCTAGGAGGGGTGATGACGTCATTTGTGTGCTGCGTTTGAAAAAAATCAATGAAAATTGGTTTTTGAGAAAAGGAAATGGCGCAGTAATTGTCTCACATATGTCGGTGGACACCGGAACCGAGTCGTAAGGGAAGGAAAGGTGGGAGTGAAAGAAAGGTGCCGTAGTGGAGGGCTCCAGAATAATTTAGACCACCTGGGGACCTTTAACGTGCACTGACATCGTACAGCACACGGGCACCTTTTGAGTTGTGCTTCAATCGCAACGCAGCCGGGTTTGAAAATTGGCCTTTGAGGAAAGGCATTGGCGCAGTAATTGTCTCACATGTTGGTGGTGGACATCCGAACCGCGCCAAAAGGGAAGGGAGTGAAAGAGGTGCCGTAGTGGAGGGCTTCGGAATAATTTCGACCAGCTGGGGATTTTTCAAGTGTACTTTAACCGTGTTATCCGTACTTTCATCTTCAAACTCGCTGCCATCTTTACTTAGAGGAGGATTGATTTACTACCGCATTCTAGTGAGAATGGGGGTACGGGGTCCTGGGGTCGAGCGATCGAACCTACAGCATGTGTCGCGTAGTGGACGGAACTCGGCACGAGTCGTTCTACTTTATAAAGGTCACCTCACTTTTATTTCAAGCAGTTCAGCGCGCTATCGCCTCGTAACACGTACTGTACGCGTCTGCTTTGTTGGGCCACTCCGTTAGCAACGGAAGGGTTTAGAAAGGGCAGTGGAACTTTTCCAGTTAAAAACAAAAAACGCACTCACATCTGACACATGCAATCAGATTTGCGTGCCTGCCTGCTGATAGTTCATGCTTGCTTCAACGGGACGTGAATGTTGCTGCAGCGCTATGCGGTAAAGCCACACCGTGTCGATGCCATCGCCGTAAGCGTCGTCCGGTTTTAGCGTTGGTAGCGGGAACCTGCATGCCAACACCCAGGTCCCAGGCTTCAATTCATTTATAAGTTTGCGCTCGAGTGGGGCCATCATCTGTTCAACGCCAAAGACAACCACGTTGTCGAAAGGCGCTAGGGAGAACTTCCACAGATCTGCACGCACAAAGCGTGGTCTTGGAGACGCACCACTTGCAAGCGCTCTAATTTTCGAATAGGCGACTAACCAGGGGTTCAGTTCCACTCCGACGCTGGGCGTAAAGCCCAGCTTGGCGGCCTCGAACACGATCCTGCCGTCGCCGCTTCCCAGGTCCACGAGAGCAGATCGCTGAGACCTTTTGCGCAGCACCGCAGCCACGTTGCGCACTTGAGTGTCGGTAGCCGGCACGTACGGGAGACACACCTTCCGCAAGGCGGGCGACAAGAACGGCACAGCCACCGCCACGATGCCCACGGCGCCGCAGCCGGTGAGCGCGATGGCCGCTTTGCCGAGACGCCGCCGCCGCTGCTCGGTGGATGCACCACTCATTCCGGGTGGAGCATTTTGGGACTCCGGTGCTCTGGTCGAACGCATGGCATGACCCATCTGGCGTTGGCTGTTGATGTACTACCTACGTACATACAAAGCGCGTTCGCCAATCACAAGAAACAAAAAGAACTTTGCATAGATAGATATTTTGTAGTGTACTATGTTTGCGTCCGATAAATACGAGTGGGCCTGTGGCGCAACGGATAACGCGTCTGACTACGGATCAGAAGATTCCAGGTTCGAATCCTGGCAGGCTCGGGCAGTTTATGTTTTGAGCGCGCTCGCGTTTTTCTCTTTTTTTTTTTGCGTTTTGTGAATACGTCGAACGGATGTGATGATCGTTTCTAAAGGTACAACGACGGAGTAAGATGACTGAATACGTGCGGCCCACGCATGTGAACGTAGCACCTCAAAGTCGTTCGACGTATCACGCAACGTCAGTAGAAAAACAGGAGACAAGCCGTGAGCTGTGCTAAATGCGATAACATCGTGCTGGCTGTTTGTTGTGTCAGTTTACTTACTTAAAACACATCCATTTCAATTTCTGCTTGAACAACGCGCACTAAAATGTGATCTGAATGACTTTATATTTCCTGTTTCAGTAGAAAAATTAAGAGGTGGCAGAGGTAAACTGAAGCTCACGTGGTGGCCACTACAGCAAAAAAGCGGATAGACAGCATAGACTTGCTTGGAAAGAATTCTGCCATCAAGAAATATCAAAGCTGGTCCGGAAGCTCGCAAGGTTCGCGGTTTTATACGCGCATACATGCAACGTGCCAAAGTGTGCAGTAGTTCAAAATCGGCGCCCTAAAATATAAACGATGAACATATGGATAGATGTCAGAAGCGTCTTCTTTGAAACGACATAGTGGCAAGCACTGGAAGGTAGGAGCATCCCCTTTATTTTGGTTTACCCGGCTGTAAGTTGTTAATACAATTCGCCATTTCCTTTAAAAAAAAAAAAACGTCTTCCTTCAACAGCGACGACAGTGCCGCAGCGCGGCTATAACCTTCCAACCGCCAAAACCAAAACACGGTTTTGTGCTCTTGTGTGACGGAAATGGCTGTTAATGAAAGGCCTGCGAAAATACTTGCGCAGTTTGTGCCCAAGACAAGAGAAATTGCTCAACAGTTTAAAACTGAGTTGCTCCAACGCCAGTTGTTCGGTAAAGCAGTCTCTTTGGATGTGAATTCGGGGTTTCGCGACAACTAAAACTGATTTATGCTTGCTTTCCCCAGTACGTAAACTTCTCAAGGATGCCGAGGTTCATGCGCTTGACAGACGGAAATTCGATGAAGGTATGCTGCAACTGTATCGAATGGAACGACTCGTTTTAATGGCGCGTATTTCAAGAAATGCGCTGTCGTATCTTAGACCGCAAGAAAATGGGTAAAATTGACGACAGAACTTTCGGATACACTTTGTTGGAGCACATGTGTCAAGGCCTCATTTGGCGTTGCTGCGCAGGACTTGAAGATGGACTTCGAAACATTGCGGTGCTTTCGCAGCGCGAGCAGGAGCTCACTGAACGGTACAAGGCTGACCATGAGCGGTCGTCTGCCCTCGCCGACGTCACAAGCCGGAAGCGAGAGCGTCTGGAACTCCACACTCTGAGTAAGCCTGCCTGTCAATTGCTTAGAAACGAAATTGCTCCGATTGTTTGGCAGTGCGATGCGTTTGCCGTTTCCTATAGCATATCGTGATTTGTGTGTTATTCCTCGGTATTATGTGCTGACTAATGTTCATGCTATTGCATCATGCCCCCTTTTTTCAATTGCTACCAATGCAAAACGCGCAAGTTTCAGTTTTGTTGCTGTGCAACGTCGAAGACTACAAAAGAACAGTTCTTCATGCTCTTCAGTATTTTCTTCCGTTGTGCAGACTTGCACCTTTACAGCCAGCTGCAAATGGTACCAGCAGAATTGAAGCAGTCCCTGGACCTATTAGCCAAATGGGCTGGATTGCAGCTGATACCAGTACCTGGTGAGACATCAACCTGACATGAGCATGCGTGCTTACAGGTCTTAACTGTGTGGCTAATTCTGGTAACCTAGCATCAGCAACTACAACGCTCCTATGTGAGCACATGTCCTTTGAAGTCCATTTGTGTTGCATTGAGATTTGGTGGCAGGCAGCAATGAATGTTCTTGATGAAGGGTTTTGGAGGTGCTGCATGCAAGTTTCCAATCCTCTTCTGAAGCATGTACTATCGGCGTCAAATGAAATGCGAACAGCGGAACGCGTGGCGAATGGTCCAGCTTAGGCCGTCTGCCTGTCGCTAGCAGCGATAGGCGCCCGCATCCGGTTATCGACACTTTTGCTTGTTTTCTCTTGAGTTCGTTCTCTCCCTTTGCCACTGGCGCAGCGCAGTTCCTCTGGCGGCAGCGGCTGTCGCCCACGTATGTAAAGCGGGCGCTGATAGAGCCCTGGCTTGCAGCGCTTCGATTTTTCTGCCATCATCGTGGTGCTATAAGCGCCTGTTCTGCGAAAAAATAAAGGTTGACCAGGGAGATAGGACCGCTCGCTTCACTCGCTGCCGCCAGCGAAACCACGCTGTGCAAGTTGTGATCGGTGAAAAGCATGAATGTGGCGCTCCAGCGGCAAAGCGAAGAAGCCAAAGTCAAATAAAACAAAAGAAAACTATCGCAAACCGGAAGAGCGCGCCTGTAATTGATAACGACAGGCAGACTGCCTGAGGTTGACCGCTTGCCACGCGCTCCGCCGTTCGCATTTCATTTGACGCCGATAGTACTTTAACTTTACTGCCGCACCACATGTATTGTAGCTCATGTGCTGGCATTGTTGTGCTTCAGTTGTTACTAATGGTGCGCAACCTAATGTCATGTGAATGCTGATTGCTAGCAAGGTTGTTCATGGCCTCTGCCCTACACTAATGAGGATATGGCCTAACTTGCTTGGTTTATCCAGACTTGTCATCAACTGCAATAAAGATGTGGTTGCTCACTTACACCTAGGGTGCACATACTTAACCGTACAGTGCTTGAACACATCTTGCCCATTCACAGGTCTGCTATAGCACATTGCTAAACAATGAATTGACAGTGCATTTTGGCAAAGCCTCACTACAGAAGATGGCTCTTAGTGGCATTTAAAAAGGTATCTGCAGGGTTAAAAGATTTAAAAGGGCAGATACTGTGGGAGGTGTTAGTTGCTGTCTGAAGTGCATATGTCGAGCCAGCCAATCGGGTATGCATCGTGACCGGCACAGCAGTGCCAGGTGCACACGAGGCCTTTAGTGAGCGCATTCTGCTTGGGACTTAGCTGGGGTGGTTGGTGTACTATATCCCAAGCAGAAAATTGTGTTTTTTTTTTTGAAAATTGGTTTCACATCTCAGTGGACACTCGAACCGCGCCATAAGGAAAGGGAGGAAGGTGGGAGTGAAAGAAAGAGGTGCCGTCGTAGAGGGCTCCGGAATAATTTCGACCACCTGGGGATCTTTAACACGCACTGACAGCACAGCACACAGGCACCTTTTGCGTTTTGCCTCCATTAAAACGCGCCCGCCATGGTCAGGTTCGAAGCCGGGTACTCTGGCTCAGTAGCTGTGTGCCCTAACCACTAAGCCATCGCGACGGGTCCACAGCAGACACAAGCACTAATTGGGGAGGTTGGCACCAATGACAACACTTATTTCAGCTGATTGAACTTCTAAACCAAAAACACACATTAAGCATTATGAAAAATTGCTTTTTAAGGAGAGAAAAAGTTGTGGGGACGCTTAAGTCACCTTAAGAATGGAATGCGACAGTGGTAAAAGTAATGTTGCTGCTACGTTTATGTGTCTGTGTCAATCCTTTCACCCCATACTCAACATGCATAAGCCATGCACTGAGCGAGTTCGCCAAGAACCTGTTCCAACCTGCTTGTCTTGCCCTTTCCTGATGGCGTGTTGCCCTCTTGTTTTTTCAGTTTTGAATTTTTGCACCGCAGTGGGCAGGTGGGAACTGAATTGAATTTAGCCACATTTATTTTATTGCCCCTTGCCATGGTGGGCAGGTTGTGACGACTTGACAAAGCACTTGACCTCTCTCAACCATTCAGCGACTTTTGTGACAGATGCTAAGTCAAATGGTGTCGCAGTAAAAATAGAAATGGGACAAGGTACATTATAGACAAAGCGATGAAAACCCCCTAGAGCAGTCTAACTCAACTCTAGATGGAATGCTCACACAAGTGTCACCAAAGCGAACAAGCTTCTCAGCTTCAATAATCGCTCCAATATCATGATCAGGGTTTTGGGCAATTGCTTTAACTGTAACTGCACTCTCAAAACCTTTAGTGAAGGCAGCATGCAGTCTAGAGAATGCACTTTCAGTCCAATCCACATATTTGTTTTATGCTTGACAGCATATGTCTTTTTATATTATCTTCCACAATTGATTGGCATGACTTAAACAACTCATTCTTGCTTTCAAAATGTTTACATGTGTCCTGCCTTTGGTGCTTATTTGCGTTGGCTCCTTATTTTATTGTCCCGTCTGCTGTGCATTCCGCATTACTGCTGGAGGCACTGTAACGTTTTTTAGGTTACCCGTGGCACTATTTAATGCCACACACTGCCCTTTAAAGGGAAAAATCAATGGAAGCAGTAAGCTGCACTAGACTGACTGATTACCCTTCGGGAGCATTAACAAAATTTTTCATTTTTCTTTTTCTCCGGGAGAAGTCAACTGCAATGGTTAGGAGCTCGGAAATGAAGGTCTTGATTTCCTCCTCCATTTGTACGGCCCACAAATACTTACCAAAAGATGGCATTGGCACATTCATGATGCTCACTGTACCATCTGTCATGCTAATGGTGCCCTCAATCTTCGCAAAAGAGTGCAAAAGACCCCCGAGAGCTTGTGCCTGGCTGGCACTTCTGAAGCTGCTGCTCTCGAATGCTGGCTAACCTGAGGTTGTGCGAAGAGTTGCTCATTTCGAATTACATTCCATCTTTCAACAGAATTCGTTATCCTGCTTCCATGTTTTGCTGGCACTTCCTGGTGGAGTGGTGTCTCGACTAGAAGCATGAGCCAGTCATGGCTAGTGGAGAGTCCACTTGGCCAAGCACAGTTGCCAGAATTATGTAGGGGCATCGCTATGGGCTTCGCTTTTAGATGATATTCTGGCTTATTGAAAGCTCTTTCTTGGTGAAAGCGGCATATTTGGAACACTGGAACACTAATCTCTTGTTCTAGCTGGATTTAGTATTCCCCTTTAGTGTTGGCGTAACAAAGATGCTCGTTTGATTGCACACCAGTTGCATGCAGGGTGGGATATACAACATAGAGTTTCTGAGGCAGTATATGCCACAGTATAGCTCACAACAGAGGAAAATTAAAAAAAAAAAGCTTCATAACTAAAGCCATCTAAAGTGTGTACTCATAGCCCTGTGCAGCTGTATGAAAATGAGTGCTTGATTTTAGCACATGTACAAACGTGCTGCCCATGCGTGTGGTATTCGCAGGTCATGGCTACAGGCTCTGCCTGACCCTGCTGGACCGACAGCAGCCGCATCGGTGCTGCAGCCTTCTGCTGGGGCGCGACAGTGAAGGCAACTATGAAGGCATGTGAAGCTGGTCACACCAATAAGATTGGCTAGTTTGGATTCAGAGGACGTGGTACCATCAATGGAAGCTCACACCTGTCTGTGTATGCGTACGAATGCTGTGTATGCTTAGAAAGTTGGTACGTGCTCGAGCATCGGAGAGGAGCATAAGAACCCTGTATAAGGCACAAGCTGTGTGCATGTCTTCCATACATACAAATGGTAAAATTACACTCAGAATAACTCTAGGAATTGAATGATATCACTTTCAAGCCGTTCTGACTACTAGTTTTGTAGAAAAGTGGCGCACAGTTTCACCAATGACTTCATAAAAAGGCCTCAAATGTAGTATGTATCCTTACCTCAGTCCTTTGTAAGTGTCCTACTTGTACAGGAGTTGAAAATTGCTTCGGGAAGTGTTATGAGGCAGTTTATTGATGGAAAAGGCTGTGAAACGCTCAACATTTTTTCATTTTTTTCCCCTGCCGAAATTTTTCTCGCCGAACTGTATAGCCACGCTTGTAGAAACGCACAGAACACCAAGGAGGCCTATTAGCAAAATATGAATGGCTTGGTTGATAGTTTGGTAGTACTCTGTACTCAAAAATATGGTACCTAGGTGAATCGTTTTCAGTTTGCCGGCACTTGCAGCAGGTGGGACACAAGTCCCACTGCTGTACAAAGGGTTTAACCAGAAATCTATAAAACATCCTGTGCACTGAAATGCTTTGGAGGAAGCAAGACTTTCAAAGCTCTGATTTGGCGAGCTCATGATCGGGATCGAAAATGCCTAATCCTTCTCACACCACAGCTACTGCTTAAACATGCGCATTACACTCTCATAACCACCCTGCCTTGCATAAAAAATGCGCACCTGACATTTGGGGCCAATGCTTAGCATGTTTGCTTTACCTCGCTACGATTGGCCGGTACTGTTGACTATCACAAAATTGTTGGATCATGCTGTGATGGAGCAAACACCTTTCAAAGTGAATGATGCTAAACATTAGTGACACTAACGTAGTTGACTGTGTGCTTTTGTTGATAAATGGAATTTGATGGATGTATAAGAAATTTCGACTCACAAAAAAATCTGTCCACTTTTTTTCCCCAAACTCTCCCTACAAATTATGCCAACCTTTCTAGAGAGAAAGTGGGCGCATTATGCACATAAATATGGTATTATTGTAATCAACTCTATCACAGTGCGCAAATTTATGTTTGTGCATCTGCAACACGCTGCCGCACCACGTCAAGTGCAGACCACAATTGCTTTTTTTTGATGCTCTCTGAACACAGTTGCACATGTGGTCCATTGCAGCCTCTGAATGTGAGCCTGCCCTGGACAGCCTGGATGGACTTCTCGTGGAACTGAACCAGACTCGCAATTTGAGCCGCTTTGTGAAGCTCCTGCGGCAGCAATTCAGGAGCCTGCTGCTGGCTGGCAGCACCGGATGAGCTGCAAGCTCCTGGTGCTATGGAGTGCATGTCCATTCGACTCAAATATAGACAGCCAATGAGTCTGTCTTGTTTTATTTGCAAAGCAAGCATATTGAAACAGCTCCTAGGTGCAAGAAGCGTGGCGCTGCTGACAGCTCAGAAACAAGGTATCACAAGAGACGTGCATGTACATGATTGTCAAGGCAATAAAAAGTAGTTCTGGATTTTCACTGTGCAACAGCAGGCAAACACACACCAAGAGGAAGCACAGCTTGGAACCCTACTGTAAAAAGGGAATTCCATGACTGAACGGGGGGAGGCAAGGCTGAAAGGTGCAAACCTGAATCATCAGTGTAGTTAGAAATTTTCAGGGTTGCTGTATCCTAGGGCTATCAGGTTTTGCTACTTTCATTCAGTTATAGATTAGTTATAAATCAATGAAGGGGAAAGGGAAAGTATGTAACAAGGAAAACTACTGTTCTGAAATTACAAGGCACCATCTACTCTGCATGTCATGGACAAGTCAAAAGGCCCCTAGTATTCCATTTGAGGAATATATTTGCTAATTTACGATAATTATATATAAAATTTGCCCCTTTGAAAGGCATACTTAGCCGCCGCAGTGGCTGAGTGGTTATGGCACTCGGCTGCTGGCCCGAAAGACGCGGGTTCGATCCCGGCCGCGGCGGTCGAATTTCGATGGAGGTGAAATTCTAGAGGCCCATGTACTGTGCGATGTCGGTGCACACTAAAGAACCCCAGGCGGTCGAAATTTCCGGAGCCCTTCACTACGGCGTCTCTCATAGCCTGAGTCGCTTTGGGACGTCAAACCCTCGTAAACCAAACCAGCCTTCAGTGGTTGATTACCATTTGAATACGTTGACTATCAGTATGAAAATGGGTAAAATTGTAAAACTTGTGTCCACAGTTGAATTTCTCGGTATTTTGGTCCCGAACGCGACAAGTACTGTGTTGTCCTTTCAGAACAGAATGATAAGTTCCCCCAGATAGGCAGTGTAGTGCGAAACTATGAACTTAGAAAAACAGAAGCTGCAATTTGAAGATTTATATCGTCACAAAAAACTTCAAGGCCTTCAAAACCATAATAGTGCTGTGTGGTCAAAATTCAATTTCTTACATACCTCGTACTGGGTATTTTATATAGGGGGGTTATAGACTTGACTGCAATAGCTAGCTACTAAGCACCACTTTTGCGGGTAGGTTATCTGCCCAGGTAGACGCATAAATATTTGAAACTTTAACTGATTTACTGCACAACATACAATAATTAACCTCCAAATTTGTGCTGACTGATACAGGATACCTTGTGTTCTCTGTAGAAGAGCTGGCATACTGTAGAAGGCACAAAATACACCACTTCCAATGACAGTGCTCACTTCCTCGCCAGTTTCTGTCGAGGTCAAAGCATGGTTTCAAAGCTGTGATCACTGGCAGCTTTTTGAGAAATGCCACCAGGGTTTGAATATTCCACTGATCAGATGAAAGTTTTAAAACAGGTCCTTGAATAGCTGAGGAAACAATTTTTTTCTTTTTGGTTTCCAAAGCACAGGTATACTCTGATCAGACAGTCGCTGCGCTAGGATGGAAAGCTGTTTTTGCAGTTGGAAAAGAAAAGATCTTGCAGCAAAATTTCAATTCGGGAACCTCGTGTAGCCCAAACTGCAAACTTAAAAAAATGCAGAGTGTCTTTACCACAGGCTGTACACCAAAAATAGGTATAAAAATGATATAAACAACACGTTGCAGCATTAAAGCAGGCACAACTGGCATCCAAAGTTTGTTTTGCAAAACTTTCATTTACAAAGTAGTGACTATAACACAAAGTCAGCTGCAATGACCAACCCTGGCCAGTTGCAGTGGCGACTCTTACATGTTTCTCCAGTGCATGACTCACAATGAGCAATATATTCAGAGTGTTCATATCTGAATGCACTCTTAGCAGGGTTAGCTGAAGTCCACCAAAATAGTATTCAGCTACAGTGCACTATGATGCAAATGCGTGCCGGATCCCAATGGCTGTTCATATCTGAATGCACTCTTAGCAGGGTTAGCTGAAGTCCACCAAAATAGTATTCAGCTACAGTGCACTACGATGCAAATGCGTGCCGGATCCCAATGGCTGTTGCTGCACTTTCATTCGTGATGGAGATTTATCGAAAAAGCGATAAAGCGTGTGAAACTACACAGCACAAAGAGCTCTGTAATGCTCAATTATTTAGCCTCTCAATGCAAGAAAATTTCTCAAGACAAACTATGAAAAGATATTCATTATGAAAGTCCGCATTTATGCTCGCCTCACTACTGGCTTACAGTGTCTGCATGCTACTGGACAACCCAATATTCCAGGGGTTACTGTAATGCAGCTCAGGGGCGGATCCAGGAGCTCAATATTGGGGGGTGGAATGGGGGGGGGGGGGGTGCGTGCACAGCTGACATGACATTCCTGCAACCAAGTGTTTATGCTTTGCTCACGTGCTTCCATTGTTTTTCAGTTCATAAGTTCATTATTATTATTACAGTTCATAATTATTAGATAAATATGCATCCCGTCAGTATTGTGCAACATACCTTAAATGCTGCTGAATATTTATATAAAGTTAAGTAAGAAACATGAACAGATTATAAAAAGGCCAGAATATTTATTGATCAACATCTAAACTAACTGTTCTGTTTCCTTACAGTTCTCGCAGCATTATTTTTTATCTATAAGATATATCATGCTGAACATTGTATCGCTGAATCTATAACTTTGCGTAGAACGTAGCTTAAGGTTCTGGCGGTTCTAGTTCCTTTCATTTTTCTCAGATAAAAACCACTAAAGTTAGTAAAATATTTTTGTGCGTGCCTAGTTCCACAAATTTTGGAAAAAAGAATAAATTTCAGAAATAAAAAAACCTATAAGCATCATGAAAATTTTCAGACACCTTGTCACGATATATTTTAATTCGTTTAATAACAGTAGTACAACTACGCATAGGTGCAGTTGTTTCAGTCTCAGAGATCAATTTTTTTTTGCATGTGTACTGACATTTCTTTCTAGACAAAAACAAATTATCCTTTAATCACAGTCGTCAAGTAATAGCATGGATCTGCTGCATGAAACCACCCAGCGTATTCTGTAAGAGGATGTACCGGATTCATCTAACATACCTTTAACTACGGCCTTTTCTAAATGCAGGACCGATCAAAGCGCTTTCGTGAGGATCTTCCAAAGCCGCATCACATATGTCACTTCCGTACAGAGGGAACCCAAAAGTGAAGACTACTACCCCATCAAGACGTGTTAAAGTATATGTTCCCACTGGGCTTATTGTTTTTCAATTTTTTTAGACATCCCACCCTAACAAATATGATAGTACCCAGTGTGTGGTCACAAATTTGCTACCAGAAAGCACAACTGGCCATTCGGGAAAAAGTATTCATTACCCACATTGTGGTTGCCTTGAAGGGATGGAGGTCCGCTTACCATTCTCGGATTTGTTGGCGCCGAGCCATAGCCATTCGAGGCCACTTAAGTTCCTGGAGAGATTAGAGGCTGCAAGTCGATGCTCATTGTTGCTCAGAAAGCGAACGCTACTTTACGAGGCCCGGAGGAGGTCCTTGGCTTTTGCTTCCTATGTTGCTTGGAGCTCAACTCTGCTAAGGTTTTATTGACCCTGGGGCGGCTAGGGCTGTGATCTCTCGCAGCCACATCTGTTTTCCTGTTAAGTGACAGAAGACACATATAGGATAATATATTGACCAACCGTCTAGCCGAGGGCACTCTTGTGGACTTAGTCGTCCTCGGGACGAATCTCGGGACTGATCTGGAGTTCCCACTCCATAGTCACAGGGTCCAATCCCGATCAAATAAACCGCCTTTCCCTCCCACCCTACAGTTTCCTCTGTGCTGGCCACACCTGCATACGCACGTAGACATCCTACCCAACCTTCAGCATTTTCTCCACTGCTTTTAAATTTTGTTCCATCTATGACCTTGGGGTAGATAACGTCTGTTGCTGAAGCTCCCAGAAAATTCGAATGCCAGGACCGTTCCACTCAGCCTCTGCACCACATGGAGGAAGTCATGCACCATGCGTTATCACTTGACAAGTTACAAAATTGGTTACAATAAAATTGGTTACAGACAACGTGCTTGTTTGCAATTCCTTAGAGTTCTAAACAGTACTTTCTTTGGAATAGTAGAATTTGAACATGAACTGTTATGTCTAGCATTATCGCTGCAGTGTAGAGGTCCATCCTAGTGGAAAACTGCTAGGCAAGTTGGTGCAGGAGAGTAGGAAACACAGCACAACATGCAGGACACAAGTATGTTTCTTGGTTGTCCCACGTGTTGCACTGTGTTTTCTATTCTCAAACACGTACGAACTTGCCCAAGTCTCTGCCTTAACACAGTTAATTGGTACTGGATGCAATGGACTTTTCCTCGGCATCGTGTTAAGTGGATTAGATTGATGATAGGGTATGATGATGTCTTCCAATTTCGTAGTTCACGAGTCGCGTTACTCGAGGACAACTTTAATCAAAAGACGAGTTCTTTGTTTGGAACGCGAAAGACACATTAAAGAGAAAACAATTTAAAAGTGACTCACAGAGAAGTGTGATAAAATCAGCTGCTGGACCAGCCAAAATCACCTTTTAATCGCAGTCTCCCTGCCTTAGCTGAGCACATCTAATAGCCCATTAAATCAGTTCTACCTGATGCGGTTTGGAAGTTAAGCAATATTAGATTAGAAAACACTTCTTCCCAACCAGTCCACTACTGCTATTTTGTGTCGCCGCTTTGCAAGCCCTGTCATTTCCCTTTCCGTTGAGACATGCCCTCGGTCCTTGCAAAAATGTTCTCGTTTCCCAACACGGCTAAAATGGTTAATTTGCACAACTGCCTATTGTGATCACGCATAATCGCAGACAAGCCATTCTGATATAAGCTCAGAGACTCCAAGGCGAACAGAAATTAAGCCAGTAAGTGGTGCCTTTAGACATTTCCCCACAACAAAACAAAAAAACACTTCGAGCATCGGCAATTAATCTTGGAACCATAGTACATGCTAATACCGCAAAAGAGCAACTTGCCAACTCAGTAGCAAGTATTAGAACATGCAAAACGGGTAGCGGCCGTGAGAGACCTACAGCCAGGGACCCCCTCCTTCGGGCAACGTCACAGGAGAATTTTGTGAAAGAACCGGATGCAGACCCGAGTAGCTTATAAATGCATTCTTCTGGACTAACAAACGGAGCAGGAACAACTGCTTTCCCTGCTTTAGAGGAATCATCTGTTTGGTTGTTCCAAAACGCCAACTTGCCCTTCGTGAGTCGTTGTTCAAGGCAGTTCATCTCTAAATCCCTCTGCTCCTGCCAGCAAAAAAGGCAAAGAAAAAAAATACTGAAGGCACCCAGTGCCCTTCGTAGGCCTGACAACACGCATGGTGAACTTACCCGGTTGTTCGGTTGTGCGACGTCCCCTCAGGGGGGACTGGAGACTTGCCAAAACAAGGGGAGGGTGGTGGAAGGGGGATCAGAGTAGTATGGGGGGGAGGCGACCGCCCCCCTGGATCCGCCACTGATGCTGCTGCTGATAAGCTGAACAGATTTACATGGGTTCCATAAATGCTTTGTGTGTGTTGTGTTGGGTTTAGTGGCACATAAGCATCTAAGGCTATCATGTGCCAACACAACATAAATGCATTGGTCGACTGCACTGATATTTGTTGTTACAGAGCTAAAGCCTAAAAAAATAAAGCCTAAACTTCTGTGCTCTTTAATAAATTCATACAAGGTATTACGGGTCTAAATCAGAACTTTGGTTTCATACATCACTAGAATTGCCCTTCTAATTAAGAAAATTTCCTGCTCCAGGGTTTCTAGTATAGCAGCAATAATATTCCAACATGCCCCATTTATATTAGATGGGCCAGTGCTGTAAGCTTGCCCCCTAAAAAAAATAAGGTGCAATTAGTGACAGGGAGATGATCATCATGGAAGTGCAGATTATGCAATGGTCAAGTTGAGAACACAGAACTTGGTGTCACACCTGCTACTCGCTCAGTTCCAGTCCCAGAAGATAAAGACCTTTTGACACATGGACCAGGGGAGCTGAAAAAATTGCGTAGAACACACGATATTCCTTTATCAACCTCAATCTGCACCACTATTGCTCCAACAAAATGGAAAAAGAAAAACACTTGTTCATCGCGTGAACCATAACACACTGTGCACACTGCACAGCTATCACAAAATGACCAACTGCAGTGATGAGCGTGACTGGCTGCGCACAAGAAGAGATGTCTATCCAGGTTCAGGGCCCAGCTCTTGGACGTAGCTGGCAGGGAAGACTCCCCAGTGGCCATCTTTCTCTCCGTGCCACCAGCCCTCCTCAGCACGGCTGTGCACAGTCACCAGGTCACCTGCACACGTTTGATGAGCCAGCATCACTGTGTGCATCATCAGAGACAAACCACTAGGCAAAAAGTGCTCGGTTGTGGGTGGAATCCAAGACAGACATTGTTTTGTCACACAGGCTAAACGTGGCGGCGCTGCGCAGACCACAGAGACGCATTTAAACAAAAGTTCTCAAACTCAACATCAATTACCGGGTACCGTTCAGAGGAGAATGTGAAAGCCAGTATATTTTTGAAGTGCTGTGGTGCATGAGGTGATGATGCTAGCTATTAAAGTGCAGAAGTACTGAATTTTTTTCAGTGCTGACCAGTCAAGCAGGGACCTTTATTATTATGCACCAGCAGTACAGGACGAAGACAAAAACAAAAAGGAAGAATCAGACTGTGCTGAACTTACAACTATCTCTGATTGGAATACACATGTCAATTTATACACTAACCATAACTGCACACATGCATCAAACCCAGATGTGTTTACCACAATCAAAACCACTTCAAAGGCACAAGTGTGTACGCAGAGCTGTTATCCATTGTGCAGCAGCCTCATTTCCCTGGCTGATAATGTTACAGAAGGTGCGCTAACACACCCATTCATCTTCCTGATGATGTGCAATGCCTCAGCTCCAGAATGCCTACCTTATGCACTGGTCATTATGCACAAACACCACTTCTGTGTCTACAAAGAATGGAATGCATTTACATGTAAAGCAATGCTTGCCTAGATTAGTGGCTTTCTTTTCCAAAGGATTAAAATGCTCCATAAGCCTGATATTAATACACCATCTTGTCGGGCCTATGTATGTGAGGCCACATGAAAGAGCAATTTGGTACACCACATCCATCTGGCATGGAACATACTCATTTACGTGATTAATATTACACCTGTTCCTATTACTGTCCTTCACGCTTCCTTTGAATGGCCACCCCCAATTTTTCTTGGCTATTAGGGGCTCAGAAAAGAACGTCCACACTGTGCCTAGCCCCCACTCTCTTTAATCTGCGAGGTAGGGCATGTAAATATAGTTTATTTTGTTTATTTTATTTTGTTCCACTCGTAGGACCTTAGTGCAGGTCAAGACATTCTTTGTTTTTCAAATTTCAAAATTTTAAACTTCTTGTATAAAACTTTCTTCTGACTCTAGCTATGTCAACAAACACGGCATCGCATAAATTCAAAAACCAAAGTTTGTGCTTAACGAAAAAAAATTCTAAGGTCATCTTGACATGCGTGAATGCAATGAATGTTGAACCAGCCTTCTACCACATTTTCTAACTCTGCAGCCTTTTCACAAGATTCAGAGGGAAAATAGGCATTATAAAACAATTTCCTGGAGATATAGCAGTGAATTTTGTGAGAGTAGTCACACAATTATATCTAACGTGCTCAAAAAATTTCATGCAAATACATTTCAAAAAAAAATTTTTTTTTCTGAAAGCTGCATCCCTCTTTACAACAGAGAGAGACAGCAAAAGCGTACAAGCATAAGTGCTCCGTCCCGTTTATCTACCTTGTGGTCTGTCTGTTTTCGCGCCTGTAATCCAAAGTGCTGTTGGAAGCATGCTTCTTTTCTGATCTGATCCAGAGTGTTCTCAGGCATTTTCGCGACTTCAAGCTGTGTGTGGTGTTACACCATTGGCTGAAAGATGCCACAAAGGTTTAAGGATATGAGAGAAGAGGAGTGTGGCAACTTCCTACTTTGCGCTTGGCTTCCTGAGGTGGGCAAAAAAGAAGAAAACATAAAAATGGTGACACAAGCCATTTCCATAGCACCGCATCTCCCCTTTCCGTGATCCTTGCAGGTCAGGGAAACGAAGGAAGGTATCAAACATCTGTCACGGAATCTCATTTGCCATGGATGTTTTTTCTTCACTTGTCTAGTCACTGCCAATGCATTCTTGCAGTAATGTATGAGACGTGTGCAGAACAGAACCTTTAAACATGACGTGGTGGCAGAACCAAACTGTAATGGACAACAATTTGACACTTTTTCTCAGCACAGCATGTCACACACTACACTTTTTTTCCAACACTTTCCCTTCAGAGAAATGTGTGAGAATGCTGCTTGCGTGCTGTGGGGCGCTACAGTTGCTGTGGGGATGGCACAATGTGGCAAGTGGGTTTGCTTGTCAATAAGTACCGTTACACAAATACGTACTTCGGGCGAAAGTTCTAAACTAGTACATTCAGGAGCAACTTGATCTCTTTATTTGGTATGCTAAAGTCAGGCTAAAAGATGTCAACTAATGTCTAATGGATGCGACATGTGTGCTCAAGGTTCAGTAAACCAGCTGCAAAAGGCCAACAAGAAATGTCTGCCCCCATTTGGCAACATGCTCACATTCCCACAAAAAGTTGCCAAGAAGGAAAATCAACACCCGGGAGCTGTGACAGATTAGCAGGCGAGCTGAAGGAGAAGTGCACCTGAGCAGAGGCTGAGTTCGTCATCCATGGAGGCCTGATAGTCGTACAGGGCTCGGCACCGTGAGGGCAGCACATTTTCATAGGTCTGCTCCTCCTCCTCCTCTTCCTCGAGCTGCTGTTCTGATTCCGTGGAGCAGGCAACAGGGGCCTCGGTGCCCCCATCTGCTGCACCACGGTCCCATGCCTCGGTGTCCTCAACACTGGACGAACGCCGCTGGAGCCAGGGGGGGATCTTGAGCACCGTCTGTGCCAGGCCCTAAGCAGCAGCAGAGCACGGGTCAGCGTCTGCTCTGCCTGTCAATGGCTGAGGCTGACTGCTCAGTTACTGGCATCATAACACTCAGCGAAGCCGTTATTCTATCAACTCGAACCAACAGCTTGCATGTAAATACTGACAGTTGTGCAGCTTCTTCTCAGTGTCTCTATAGCGCAAACTCTGGACAATGAGCTGGGCAGTTCAGGTTGCATGCAGCACGGACAACTGCAATGTGGACAACACCACCCCCACAGCTGAACAGAGGGGGGCACAGGGACACAATGCTTGAAAATGGCTGTAGTAAAGCGACACTGTGGGCAACCAATTCGATGTCACTTGCCTGTCGGTCCCTGCGCTGCTCTAGATGTGGAGCCAGGGGGTGTGGGGGCCGCGGCTGGCCCTCCAGGCCTGCGAGGCAGCACTGCACCTTGTGGCGGGAGGCCTCCAGAAATGCTAGGCTCTGCCGCAGCTGCACATTGACACGGCGTCGGTGACAAATTGAAACAAGGAAGGAAAAGCAGCCTCTCCCTCTACGAGATAAATGGCATAGCCGCAGCATTTCATCTCGAGGATGTGACCAGATGGGCACCCCACTGAATTTCTTTCCCACAGTTTGTCCACATGGCATATTTCCCATACAGTAATTGTGTATGACAGCTAGGAGCAAAAAGAAAGCACTTTCATGTATGATGGTGGCCAACAGGCATCTTCATGCATGCATCCAAATATAATGGAGAATAACATGCAAATTCCACCATAACGACAGCTTCACTTTTCAAGGTAAAAGTTCTTCCATGCTCTGCTGTTCATTACACACCATCCGGACAAAAGAACAAAGGAGAAAAATATGCTTCGTTCCCTAAATTCAGTACCGATTACATGCTTCGCCCAGCTTATTTTCAAGTTTCGATTTCTGGAGTGCTGAAACTGCACAGAAGGCACTGCATTCTCTGATGAACACCTGTGTATGATGCAGCGCAAGGCTGACAGATGGACAAGATGCAATCTGCGTGTTATGGCAGAAAAAAAAAAAAGCCACAACGGTAAAGAGAAACAGGATGAAAAAAAAATAACATGTCACAATTTCTTTGTCTCTCGAGTGCAGTATACCTTCTTCATAATCCAGCGTAGTGCCTCATGGCTTTGAAACAATCCTGATGCTGCTGCATTTCAGCTGGTGCTTTCTGGCCCATTCAGGTGCTTGCTAAGGCTGCATTCAGTTTTGAGGGTGGCCTCAGAGTGCTTCATTGTGTAGGTTTATCAAATATGCTACAGAAACATCACCCTCATTTGTAAGTCCCAAGTCCTAAACGATTTACAAAAATGCTGCTTCAAAGGAATTTCAACATAGGCTTAGATTTTTCTATTTATATTTGCGCATACCGTACTTCGAAAATGGAGGTAAAGACAAAGAACAAGAGAATAGGATGGGACAAGCACCACTAAGCTATATAACCATGCTAAGCTATATCTGTGCACCTGATGATCATACACTTATGCAGTCAACAGTGGCAAATAATGAAAGTAAAAGCCTCCTAAAATTGTTGCCCCTGAATGCAGCATGTTTCACTCCATGCGGAATGCCTGCAAGTGATTGGCATGGATCGTCATCATCAACCGACCCAAAGTTCATTTACTAACGTCCCTAGATCGGTCGCTAGGTGGGTTTGTCGGCAAGTAGCGACAAGGTTGCCGCATGCCCCTCTTTTCTTTCTAACTTGCTCACTTAGCGGTGAGTTGGCACCTCCTGTTTCGCATTTTAATTCTTTCACTTCTTGCAGGATGCTTGCAGTACTGAACTGTTCTACAATGCATACTAATGCATTAGGAAGAACACGGCGTACGCCGGAAGTTGTCGGCAAAAGGTTGTCGCTCTTTGTTTTTTTCAAAGCCTATTCAGGGTCATTACCGTTTACTGCAGGACGAAGGCCTACCCCATATCCTCCCAATCAACTCTGTCCTGTGTCAGCTGCAGCCACAATACCACCAGAAATTTCCTTATTTGATTTGCCCACCTTATGCTCAATCACTGGAAAATACTGTATACTGCTTACTGCTTAAGCCAAACTGAACACGGGGTATTTACAGCGGTTAGACTTTCTTGCTTAAACAAAAAAAAAGAGAAATCCAGTGAAAGTGCCCCAGATTCCTTTTTGAAAATTTTTTTTAAACACTGTCAGGGTCGGTATACATTACATGCATGCCACAGCTCGCTGGCCATTATAGGCTCCCTGAGATTGGTCAGCAATGAGGGTAAGGAAAGTGAAAGACTAGCTAATACTGAATCACCCGTCATCCTCCCACAAAAATGTTCAATCTAGCTTATGTAGCACCAAAGATACCGAGGGTAGAAAATGGTCATCTTTCTTTTCTCTCTCAACAAGTACAAAGAGCACCATGGGCAAGAAAAACAAATAAAAATAAAGTTGCCCGTCCCGCACTGCCATCTCAACGCATACAGTTGAGGGAGCCAGAAAAAAAATACAGAATACAGGCCAAGACCCTACTCCACGCCATTGGCTCGGTTGTTTACATTTTTTTTTTGGCCTCGGGCAGAAGAATAGAGGGGTGACTGGAAGGAAGCCATGCAGCACCATCTCCAGCTAGCCGCACCCCCGCCTACTTTATCCAAAAATGTGCTTGTGGTAATTGTGGGTCATTTACAGTCCCTTTACAATTGAAGCCAAGAAAGCACGGTGTAAGAATGTGCAAGAAAGCAATGCAGTTTCAAGGCAGGATTTGAGCCAAAGACCGGCACTGGTGCTCGTTGCAATGTGCGGGACTGGGAGTTTTGTAAATTCCCAGTCCCACACCGCTTGTAAAAGTGAACCGACAATTTACAAATAGCTTGTAAGCTATTTGTAAATTGTCAGTTTACTTTTGAAGACTTGTACGCGGCATGCATACTCAAAGAAAGGCCTTTGCTCTACATAATGCACACATTTGACAGCTGCTTTTAAAACCAATTTTGTAGGCCCTTCAAGTAAAAGTTACATCTGGTCACGAGAGAGAATTAACAGCGTGTGGAAGCCAGGGGTTTCGTGGCTTTAGTCAAGGTGGTTTCATGTAAAGCTTTTATAAATGCGAATGCATTATATGGCTCATGAGACGGACAATCCGGTGTTGTTGTTGTCCATGCCAGACGGTCCGAAAAACCACAGGACTTCATCAGGAAAGAAATAAAAATAAAATTTCTTAAATTTCTCTTGAAATGGGTTTCGAACCCCGGCCAGTGTGAACAGATCACCTTCGCTGGCCACTTCATTAGAGCACTGCGCTATCGCTGCAGTAGAACACCCCACGTGCTAAACTGTCAGTCTCTCGCGATGGGTTTGGGTACTGTCGTCTTCATCAGCTTCCATTCAGGCGGCGCGAACAGATCAGGATCGCTGGCCACTGCATTAGAGTAGTATACCATCGCTGCAGCCGAACACGCCGCGAGCATGCTTTCGCATTCACAGCACGTAGGTAGTCTTAAGTGCCCTCCGTAATTTTATTTTTTGACTCTACAACACTGTTTCATTCAACGTTAAGCTGATGTTGCATTTCTTCAGATAAGATGGACTATTGGTGAAAATTCCATCACCGATACGTCCAGCTATATAAATCTGAACACATATCCTGCAGTTCATCAGGTCCCGCACCCACTGCAGCATCAATTACACAAACCTGCTGGAGCTTCTCCTGGACACGCAGCTGTGCCTCTTCGTCACCAAAACGAGGGCTCTCTCTGAAAGCTTGAGCCAAGGACTCCACACCTGCACAATAAAGAAAGCAGACAATGCCCCATCACGAACACAGCTCACTCAGCTTCGCTGCAACTACATATTTCCATGCATGTAATGGTCAAGTTCAGTCCATAAGCCTAGGTTGGGAGAGACAAATTTTAAATTGTACATTCCTTCTTTGTAATAATGTGCAAGACAGTAAACATTGCTGAACACGTAAAATTCGCCTATGCCGACAAATAATGCATAAATTAATTTCTTCTCTCATGTTTTCACCAGCCAAACAGTGACATCATGTGACACAAAAGTTCAGTTTGGACCATATGCGGCACATAGAAAGAGCAATAATATTGCTGATTCTATGTTTGTTCTATTGTAGCTCTTCTGGCAGACTGACTTGAGGTTGTAGAGCTTTAAAGTAACGAAGCAGTAATTAAATTTCAGTTTTTGTCCCGAAACAAAAACAGCATATCTCTGAGATAAGAAATAGAGTTATAAACCATTTAACAGAGTAGGCAAATTCCATGATATGGCAAATATACTCTATATAATGTCTTACACACCAAGCAAAAAAGAAAACATACAACCAGAAATTTGCCATCCATACTCTTTTATGTCAAAAGAGGATTAATTTACCCTTCAGGTGCTGAAGGCACCTATCAACTATGACTTTCGACAAATATATAGCTATAAAAATTAATTTAAATGTTTAAAAGTGAAGCTGGACTTGCCAAGACATTTCGTTGTCACTGTGATGAGCTGTTACCCAAACAGCAACTTCTACCTGCGGCGCGGACAGATCAGACTGGCTTAACCTCTACCAGAGCTTAACCTGAGTCTAAAATCGTCGCCAGACATGCCGATGATCCAGCAAAGCAAAACCATGAGCCAAACAGGCTAAACGCATGCTTGTGCATGTCTACTTGGTTTAACTACATTAAAATCCTACCACTATATTGGTATTGTGACTGGCAAGCCACAATTGGCTGGTGCTTGATATAGTGGAGATTGTTTGTTGATTTTTCCCGCCTGAAGCCTTCTCAGCATCATGCCCGTGAGGCAACGAATACACAGCAGTGTCCTTCATACACTGCGAAGTGGGGAAGGTATGCAGCGTCTCTCTGGGTTTTGGCTAGCTGGGTGCGGGTGTTGCGTAGCCCAAGCCCTTATAAAGCTCAATCATTACTTTAGTGAGTATCTTCAACAGATCAGCTCAGAGAATTAGAGAAGGCTTTTAGACTTATAAAACCCACAACCCAAAGATGGGCCTTGCGGGCACACAACATAGGTCCCATGGCCATTCCTCTGTGAAATATGTAGCACCTAGCCATTTGAGAAAAAAAGAAATTGCTTCATGCACCAACTGATAAGCAGGGGATACTGTGCTGTGAGGGTATGCCAGAAGTAAAGGAGTCTCCCGAGGGAGACAGCCAGATATAAGTGAAAGCCTGCATGGAGGCATATGTGAGCAAGTATGTGACAGAGACCTTGCTTTCCCCGCCGCTCTGTGTCGAGGTCCTTCTGCAGCAGCTGCAACAGCCTCTCCAGGGCCTCCTTGCGCCTCTGGGGCTGCATGGGACTTGACAGGTCTTCTGCCTGCATAATGTTGACCAGTGCATATGGCACACAGAAAATAGGCTGCTGTAACTTACATAAAAATCAGGCAGGAGCTGCTCGGGGACATTCGGAGCCGTGCCTCTGAGGTGCACGGCTTCTTCAATGTCTTGCTTGGCATCCACCTGTGCCGTCTGCGCCTGGACACAATCAGCGCACTGCAGAGAACAAAAGCACAAACTGTCAGTCGAGTAGGTAAATGGACTAAGAACGAAGGAAAGACAGGACACAGAGGTGACTGTGGCAGTGTCTTACAAACAAAGGGCAAGCTGTACCTGTTGCACCTGAGGGGCCATGTGCGCCAGGTGCTGGGCATAGCGTGCCAGGGCCGCATGCAGGGCCTCGAGGCGCTCCTGCTCAAGCGCCTGCAGCCAGCCAGCAGTCTGGAAAAGGAGAGTCTCCCACTCCTGGCGGGCCTGCTCGGCTGACACACACGCCCCGTAGTACTCGCCCTCGGCCTTGGCCAGCGCAGCCTCCGCCTTGCGCCGCTTGCTTTCCAGCTTGGCCTGCGCATCCCGCTCAGCAAGCAGCCGCATGCCACCGCGCTGAGAGCGGGGCTCCAGTGCACGGCCCTGGGCGTGCTCGTTGGTCCGCGCACACTGGTGGGCATGCCGCTTGCTGCGCTCCTGGAGGGCCCTGCGCTCACGTACTGCACGAGCCCTCCGCTCCACAGCTGCCTCCAGGGCCTTGCGCCGGCCGGCCTGCGCCTCGTGCGACACCCGGAGGGGACCACACACACCCTCCGACAGGCCGCGTGACAGGCTCCTGCATGTGCAGCACCTCCCCCGTTGACCAACAGCCATAGCTATGTTTGTTTCTTTTGTCCTGTGTACCATATCATGCACTTTGTTTCGAGAAGTCATGAACCAACTTGCCCACCAGTCGATTCATCTGACCAACAAAAGGCAACTCCAGCACTTTCATGCATATTAGGAAAACACTTCCCTTGCTCGTAGTGTCCATGTTTTTTTCTCTTCGTGTGTGATAGTTTTTGTGTGTCTGGTTGGCTCGTCACGTGCATAAAATATATAGATACTATGCTTGTACTAGTGTTGGCGTCCCCGTTCCTTGAATATGCCAGACTGACCTCATCTGGAACTTGTGAAGCTGTTGGTAAGTAATAAATGAAATTAAAAACAAATGCTTGTGCTAAGAACAGGCAAGGCTCCTATGTAGACATGTGGCACATGTTGTCATTACTGCTGTCACATGGGTGCTTACAAGTGACGTAACAAATACGGTGCATAAAGGTTTCTTTAGTGACCTTTTTTTTTGCATGAATAAGTACAAAACATTGAATAGCACGCATGCATTCCTGCAGTGGGGTAACCCAGCCAGCATGGATTAGACCTTAATTTTTTTTTGATGTTCAACAGTTCCCAGTGCGTTCCAGCCAACTGTTTTACCTCACAAGCAACTAATCTGCACTCTGATATTTGATTTGTTGTTCAGATGCCAACATGTTTCCGCCTCTCTGTGCTACAGCCAGAGCACGTAGTGCCTGCATGTCAACCTTTCCAATGAGTGGTGCCCAATTTAATAAACAGTGTTGCGAATAAATTTTGCATGAGTAAAAAAAAGTGTTGTGGCAAGAATGCCCAATGTAGGCATTTTGCAGAGTTCTGGCTGCACTGCAGTGCCCATGAGTGCTTCTCACAAAGTATTACCACGTGGCTGGCAAAATTCCCATCATAGCGAGTCTTTCAGCTGCCATGGCCATTCATCGTCGAGAAGTACAGCCTCCGCTTCATTCTTAGATGCACACATGCCAAGTTCCCCAGCTTATGTGTGCAGTGTTTGAATTCCTCACTGAGAACCGCCCCGTCTGCAGTTGTGGCACTCAAAGAAATAAGGACAGCCTTACTCACTGCTAAGCTCTATATATGCCATCACAGAATTCATGACGTGTAACTTCAGAAAGACAAGTGCCACTTCTTAACTGTCTCTGATCCTTGCTAGTGCTGCAGTGCAGTGGATGTCAAGTTTGCACAGTCTTGGTATATGAGGCAGGAGAGAGGTCAGAATGGAATTCCAGGCCTCGAACTTTGGGGAGCTAGGCACCTGTACAGTGCTGCTTGAGAGGATTTCCTTTGCAAAGGAGAGCACTGTTCATGCTGGGCCCTTGGAAGGAAGTCACAGCACAGGTGCATGAGCATGCATTGAGATGCCTACTGCGTATACAACCAAGTGAGCCCTTAATGGCCATGCAGATCAATGCCGCACCTGGCCAAGGCAACTGCTCCTTAGAGGGCATGGGTGCAACCAATGCCTATGGGCAAACGCAGTGTGCATGCAGGTCAAGTAGCAGTACGAACAAGAGCTGGTAACAGGCTCACCTGTGCAGCTGGGCTTCTCGCTCCAGCTGTGTGGCCACTTCCTGCCAAGCCGCTGCAGTGGTGCTGCAGTAAACGACACAGAGCACTGCGGTGAGCTGCGCACTACAGGAGCCAACGCACGAGTACTGACCCAATGGCTTCTCGAGCTGCCCTGGCAAGACGCTGGGACAGCTTGGCCAGGCCCTTGGCATGCGCTGCCTCCAGCTCTGACCTGGACGGAGGAACAGCCCTCTTTGCCCAAAATCATATTAAAGTGCAGAGGTCACCTCGAGCTCATTAGTGGCCCATGGTTGAATCCCGTACATTGCAATGACACAGGTGAGTCTGCTTGAAAATTGCTCATTTATGTTTCACACTCCAGAAGAGAGTGCTGCTTACTGAGATGAGGCAGCAGAAAGTGTCAATAAGGGCAGCAAAAAGTGCTTCAATCACCAAGGGATTTGTTTTATCACAAGGGCATGCATGCTAGCGACCTCGTGCATGCATTCTTTATCCAAAAAGATTCTGGTAAGTGCATGCGCAATGTGCCTATCAGTCTGTCTGATTACAAAGTGACTTATTTAGATGACTGCTGCGCATACTGCATAAGGTGCATACGTGCTTGTTAGAAGTGACCTGCATATGTGTGCATGTGTTTCTTGTCTTCACTTGTGTTTCATCTCAGTTTAACTGCGACAGCTGTCTGTCCTACTGCAGAGGACCTTGTAAAAAAAAATGAGGAATGATTTAGCGTGGTTAGGCCAAATGCAAATTAGGTGCACTCACTTTTGGTTTTCACTTCAGTTTCGATTTTGGTTCGAAGTTCGGTTTAAGAGGGCAATGTGATAGCGGAGTGTTCTGGATCCGTTGCATACAAAGAGAAGTTGATGAAGACGACGACATCCAAAGCACAGCGCGAGAGACTGGCAGTTAAACACGCGGAATGTTTGGCTGCGGCTATGATGTAGTAATCTAATGCAGTGGCCAGCAAAGCTGATCTGGTCATGCCGCTGTGGGTTCAAAACCCATTCGCGGCCATAAAGTGCTTTGCCATGTAGCATTTTGCATAGTTGGCCATAAAGCATGCTGGCAAGTTCCCCACAACCTGGTGGGTAGGTTGCCACCTGCCAGAGGCTTCGGACAGACAAACATCGGCAAAATCTGATACCGGGGGTTATAGTGCTAGTACACTAAAAACAGCATTTAGGCAACTACAACAGTTAACCCAACCAAGGCATAGACAGCTATATACTACACGTATACAAGCAATGAGCAATGTCTGTAATAACTCATTACACAGATATGTAGCTACATAAACAAACGATCATGCAGACGAAGACTGAAATTTTGCACTGACACTGCCGCATGGAACTCGCGTCTGTTACATATTGCGAGTAACTTCAAACTCCTACATGGAAGCACTATTTTTTGAAGTCACCCAACTATTACAGATACATCCATAACAATGCAACATGTGGATAACAGGGGCAAAATAAACAAGCAGAAAAAATGCCTGAGTCAGAATTTGGCACCACATGTATTTCCTGCAGAGAGAATGCAACAAAGGCATCCAAGAAAGTGAATAAAATGTCAGTGATAAGCAACAGCTACAGGAATTATGCAGCTGCAGGAATCTTGCAGCGGTGTCATTTATCCTCTGTTTTGAGTTCTCCTATCACCTCATGGCGGTTGCCCCTCCACATGTCTGCGTCAGTGTCCCAAATCATGCTGGAGCGCAAGTAGTGCCATCTGTGGTGAGGTGAGGAATGCAGTAGAGCTGCCATTTCTTTGCCCCAGGGGAAGGCAGAGTGTGTTCCAAAAAAAGGTGTGAAGTCACAACAGAACCCTAACTTGTGTTCTTCCTCACCTTGGTGGTCAGAGAGCCTTTGCTCTACATGTTTTACAGTAACACAGTGATGTAAAAGCTTTTGTGCAGAGACCACCTGCCAATTTCCTCACCGCTCCTGTAGGATGTGGACCACTTCCTTAGAAAACTCGGCCCCTTGCTTCAAAAGACGACGCAGCTCCTCAAACCCTGTAGGGCCCTGCAGATTAGAAAGTGGAGGGCATGGCTCAGATAAATTCATAATGTTTTGACACATTCGCAGCAAGCCAGAAGACGGAGCTAAAATAAAGAAACAGAAAGTTGGTGAGTTAGACATTGATCATAGCTATATTTCAAGGCGCAAACTTGATGCAGATGCAAGAAGGGAAAAGAAGACAGGTTTAGCGCCATTTCGGGAGTATGCGAGAATGACTGTTTTAGTTGGCTGTCTTGCAATGGTCAACCGAGTGTCCTGGCTTGTGCCCCATGCACTCTCAAGAGAAAAGCAAAAGTGGTACACGCTAGGATGTTGTTGGGTAAGTTTCTTCATATGGGATACCGAGAGAACACTTACGTAAATAAGACGTTACCAATAGAGACAAAACAGGACGTGCATGATGCATACTATATGGGTTTTGTTTAGACTGCATTGCCACGCTTTCAGGGAGCACCTGCGGTTAAGACAGATGACAAAGTGAGTTTTTTTTAATCTAAAGGCCCCTCATTTCATTCGTTTTCATCTGTGGCAGTCCTATATGGAGAAAACACAAAAAGCATCCCGAGTAGCGTGCCGTGCAACGCCACATGGTATACCGGTTAGCTCCCAACACATACTTTCCCAAGTTAAATTCAACATTTTTTTTTCACACTTTATTTCACAATTTCATTCTTTTTTTGCAAACATTAACACTTCTGGAGAAATTATTGCTTTTTTTCGATGAAAATGTGGTATATCCTTGTGTGGTCAACAAGAATGTTTAGCTTTTGTCTTGGCTTCTTTACAAGTGCATATCATCAATTAATGCACGAATTCGGGCTCTTACTTAGAGCTGTGTTTGCAGAAGTATATGCTTTAGTCACAGGAAGAGGACTGGTGTGGGAGTTAAGTGGTCACACAAAAGTATGATGCTTGGCAAGAACATCCCGGCCTACACCTGCTGGTATATCTATGAGGCCATGGAGCATTGCTGCAAAACGTACAGCCTCAATATTAATACAACGATCCCAGTGTCTCACTGCATCTCTGGTTGCCACACCTGATCAATTTTCTCTTGTGACCTATTAACTGTAACCAATAGCTGGCTAGCTGTGGCGTGCTGCGGGGCAAACGATGTCAAGAATATTGATTTTTTTTTTATTACAAAACCGAATTGCAAAAATGCGTTTGGGTTCTACTGTTGGTTTATTTTGCTTAAAAACAGAAAAATCCAATCTCTACTCAATGCTACTTGGTGGGCATGAGTATGGTGCATGCATGAGGGTGTCATTCGGTGGACTTGCAGGCTAGGACGCATAACGAATCCAAAAGTAAAAAAAAAAAGTTTAGCGCTGAGAAAGACAGAACATATATTTTCATCGTACAACGTTTAGCAGCTACGGTCGCCGACAGATGTATGTTCCCGCATCGACGTCCCTTGTGTCGCGCCGCAAGGACCTCAAATGTCATACCGACGAGCCTGCATGAATATGCGCTCGTGCAATACACTGGCGGCAGCTAGCTAGCAAAAGCGACTGCTCAACAATTAGTCCAATGCAAAGGAAGCAACCATTCCGAAGTGGTCATTCGAGAATGAGGCCGACGATCGGACCCGGCCTCGCGGTTCGAGCACCCCCCGCGAAGGACCGCGCAGGGGGTACCTTGGGAGGTCGGTGCGCCTACTGCTGCTGCTGCGACGACAGGGGCGTGCAGTATGGCGCCGAACCTCGCTCGACCAATGTTTTCGCGATTTTTCACGCTGCGCGTGAGAAATTAAAATAAAGAGCGGCCGACTGTGAGAGGAGGCGACGACCGGTTTCTGTCGAGGCGAACAGCCACAGGGAGACAGAAAAAGAGAGTCCGCTTCCTACCCCGCCGAGGACACGGTTGGATGACCGGTCACACGCAGCAGTTACCGTAGCCCGAACACCATCTGCACAGCTGCAATGGCTGCAATGGCATCACTTTTTCGAACGAAAGCCTGCCGCGATCGAGTAGACAGCCAGCTTGGACAGCGTCCAGCGCGGCCGCTCACAGACGGACGTACTACGCTCACGAGGTCACCAGCGCATTGACTCGTGACAGTCGCGTCCACACATTTGGTGCGTGGGCCAAGCGTTACGCTGCAGCACATCGCATTACTGATGTTCACAGAATGCACGCACAAGTAAACCGGAAACAGGAGAAATAACAGGGTTCCTGCTCGCTCTGGGCATGGTTCTGGGTCGATATATAGTTCGAAGAACTGTTCGCAGTGCCACGACGGCCGATGTAGCTTATTCGATTTGACGGTAGCGGCGGGAGAAAGGGACAGCGCGTTATGCAGGCACATGCTCCAAGCGGAAAATGAACAACATAGTACTAGAACTGATACACACTATGTCCAGTTTTAGCATGCGCGACTGCGATCAAACCTTTGATATCGCCTGACATCAAAACGGCCAGATCTTACCATTGAAAGGAGACGAAGAAGTGTTCCGGAAAATGAACTCACCCAGAACGCATCCCTGAAAGAACTCATGCTTTTCCGGTGATCCTGAATGGTCATAAAACCCCGATAAGCGGCAGCAGAGGAGCCAGCATTTTACAGTACGGGCGCAGCTTTCAGTAGTGCGATTCGTGAGAGAGGCAGAAAAGCGTCTGCTCAAAGCAGTTCCGCACAAAATGTCTCTTTTAGTACCTTAAATAAAAACAAATGCTAAATTAAAATAAGAAATCATAAACTTTTGCTTATTCTCGGTTTTGTTTAATTTTATTTAAGGTAAATTCTAGCTGCCTTTCTGCGGAGTTATTAACGTGAAAGTGCGCGGAGACGCGAGTCCTATCCTATCAGTCTGCGAGGGCGCAGCAGCACCAGTGTGAGCTAAAGATGACAGGCGAAGCCGCAACCACACCGTGAGTATGAATGAACACACGGCGAGTAGATTTATGTGACTTCTGCTCGCAAATGTATGCTCACTAAGATCAGGGCTGCCGGTTCTTCTTTCGTCTAGAAAAAAAAAGAGAGAGATGTGGCAAAAGTTGCGGTCTAGTATCGTGGCTCCACCTGCGCGTTTGTTCGAGAAGGTTCGCGCTCCGTTAGCCGCCCATGGGGCTAGGCCTAGTCGCTCTTTTATTCCCAATATTTCGCAGTTACGTGGTTCTGCTTTACGTGGTCACCAGGGCGGAATGGTTAATTTTATCAGACCCGCTAACGCGCTGCTGAGCGGAGTTCTTATTCGAGCTGCATTGTTGAACACCCGGTGCACCGAAGCGGCTGAAGCCGGCGGCGTGACTCGGGTGAGCCAAGCGTATTTCAGGTAGAAAGCAGTGTCGGCCGTGTCGATTGCGGTGGTCCGGCTACGCCGCGTCACACCTGCACCAAGCTGCTGCATCGGCTGCGACATCCGCGGTGACCAAATTGCTGTGCGGCAGACTGGCAGGGCAAAACAGGCGCGTCTCTCGGTCGTTTGCTTTCAAGCCACAGCGCACGCACGTAGTATGCTGCCATTTTTGTGCTCGTAATGTTACCGCCGTGCGTCGACTCACGCAGTACACAGTTTACACGGTTGCCAGGAAATAAGGCGATCGTGTGCTCAGACTCCAGAAACCCTAGCATTGCTGTTTTACCAAGAACACTGATGTTGAAGCGGCCGGGTGCGTCCCATGCAATGTTCGGCGGTATCAGGTTGGTCAAAGTGACAGCAACTGTTTCTACGTCATATGTTTCTCATTTGTGCTATTAGTGTCTTTAATATCGTTTGATGATTATTCATTTATTGATTAAAAAGCCCTCGAAGTTTGTACTTTATCAGCTTTTGCTTAAATACACCTTGGTGGTATGGTTCTGTTTCATCCACTACCTGATAAGCATGCTAGTAGCACATCACTCTCTTGACTTCCTGCAGTAGGCTGCTCTCGATGTTATTTATAGTCATCTTTAAATTATTAGACAAGGCTTGTTGGGATTTCAGATTTCTGCGAATTTTTTTTTTTTGTAGTTAGAAACGCCGGGATGGAGGCAGACCCTATGACTCAGTTTTCTCGTGATTTCTTCTGTTTGCTATCTCTGGTGAGATAAGCTTTCTTCCCTGCTGCGGCTTTCCTCTTCAACGTCGAATTTCTAGCGCAAAAAGACGAGGACACAAGAAACGAAGTGGACAGGACACAGCGCTACTAGCAACAATGTTTTTTTCGCACAATATATTTCCTCTTTAACTTGCTTACACAGTGTTGACTAGCAGTGTGCTGTGCCAAGGTAACTCTGCGCTGTCCTGTGGCATGAGGGCTGAACTGGCCAATTTGAAAGCAGCTCCCATTGACAGGCCATTATGTCCAAGCCTGCTGAGCGAAAACCCTCATTTTGGGGACCTTGGTGAACCCAGAACTTGAACTGCAACTATACTGATTTGTGCAGAAATGAGCTTTCAGCCTTACAGTGGTCACTTGGCTCGGCAGGTGGATTGCAGCCCTCAATGTTGCAAGGGTGCTTTGTTTTGGGGCAGCATGTCCAGTGGCACACAGGTGCAGGCTGCACAGTTTCACGAGCAGGTGGATTTTGCTCTCCAGTACAAGTGCTGCATTAGCTTGTTTATCGGCGCTTATTCTGTTCTTGCATATTAGTTTTTAAATATGAACGAAGTGGAGGAATATTACTGAATTGACAGTCCACTAAATTTTATATATATATAAATTTGCTATAATCGAGAGCTCCTTGCCCACATAAATGTATATCGGTGCAGAGGAATGCAAGCATGACTTGTTGGGTGCTGGAAGTCTTCGATATCTAACGGAAATTACAGGGCTCACACCGATATCTTAAACTGATTTTGATGACCTTCTCTGCAGACTTGTCAGTGGACTGCATTGACATTACAGTAGTTGCCATGGTGGAGGATCACAAGTTATGCATGGCACTCGTATCGTGTAAGCCATTCGTAGCGTGAGAATGCAATCGGTGCAATCATTTCAGGGCGCTGTGACTGACAGTGTAAATACAGGTTGCATCCTAGCGGTAAGGGGTGCAAGAACGGGCAGTAAGAAGCATTTGATATCATCATCATTAGCAGCAGCAGCAGCCTGACTTGACTACACCCACCGCTGGGTACAGGCCTTTCTGATGTCTCTCCAATTAACCCTGTCCTTTGCCAGCTGAGCCCACCCTATGCCTGCAAACTTCCTAATCTCATCCACCCACCTAACCTTCTGCCGTGCCCTGCTACACTTGCCTTCTCTTGGAATCCACTCAGTTACCCTTAATGACGAGCGGTTATCTTGCCTTCGCAGTACATTCCCTGCCCAAGCCCATTTCTTCCTCTTGATTTCCACTAGGATGTCATTAGCATGCCTTTGTTCCCTCACCCACTCTACCCACTTCCAGCCTCCTAATGTTGCGCCTATCATTTTTCATTCTATGGCTCGCTGTGTTGTCCTTAAGCTGAACTCTTTTCGTTAGCCTCCACATTTCAGCCCCGTAGGTGAGTACCGGTAAGATACAGCTGTTGTACACTTTTCTCTTGAGGCATACTTATTTTTTGTATGCATTATTTTTTGTACTAATTAGCTTAGATCAGTAGACATACTAGACCAGAAGACACTCATGGTCTGTCTGCGTTGAACAAACGTACCTCAATGGCGCTGCTGTGGTGGCTCAGTGTTCATGGTGATCGGCTGGTGATCCAAAAAGACACAGGTTAGATTTCGGCCGCAGTGGTCGCATTTCACTGGAGGTGAAATGCCACAGTCCCATGTGCTGTGCGATGTCAGTGCACGTTAAAGAACCCCACGTGGTCTAAATTATCTGGAGCTCTTCTCTGTGATGTCCCTCATAGCCTGAGTGGCTTTGGTATGATAAGCCCCATAAACCAAACCATACCTCAATGGTATAGGGGTAGCATGTCATGACTAAATCTGGAGCTCTTCTCTGTGATGTCCCTCATAGCCTGAGTGGCTTTGGTATGATAAGCCCCATAAACCAAACCATACCTCAATGGTATAGGGGTAGCATGTCATGACTCGCAATGCAAGGGTCATGGGTATGATTTTCAACTGATTACTCCATTTTCTTTTCAGCGTAAATAGTTTGCTTTACATCCTTATCTCACTATGACATTTCAATGATATGACGACCACGTGGTCACGGTTTAACTCGTTCAATCATTTTCATTCCACAGCTCGACGTGAGACATCGCAGTCCTCTCGACCAATCCTAATTTAGTGTGACAATGTGTGCAGCTTTTCCTCTGAATGTCCGCTTTAATGCTATCATGTTAAGAGCTGCATATGCTACCCTTGCATCCTTTGCCGCTACAGCACCCTCCGCTTTCCCTCTTGTGCCACTCTGGCTTTCTTCGGATGGAGCCTGTACAGTCCTCGCTAAGAGTAGCCTAGGTGAAGATGAGCTAGCCCTTTAGTCTACACTTTGGCTGGTGGACTGAAGCTCTCCCTCCCTCACTCTTTTCTACATCAGGTGCTGCACGAGTGACAGCAGTGGTGATGCAGGTGCATTTTAGAAAGCGCGTGTTGAATATGGGTAGTAGCAGCAGCTGAATGAAGCGTAATGAGGAAACATGGATATTGGATGAGAACGTGTCCCCCCAGGAGCAACACATGGCTGAGTACAGTGGCAGAGTTAGGTGACGGGGGTGACTGCCTCTGCTGTGCTAGAAATGTAGAAGTCTAAAGAAAAGCCAAGAAATGCACCGTGCAAATACATAGCTTGCATGCGACATCACTTGGAGCAGGATCACTTCTATGGCAGCCATCTTACGAACCGCTTGGCTGCTGCGACCGGCTCCTTTGCACTGTTTGCACAGAAATGCCTTCATTTCTGATTTTGCAGTCTTGAGGGTTGCAGATCGCAACTGATTGTATCAGTGCACGTTTGGTGCAAGGAAAAGGTTCGGCAGTGCGAGAACATTGGCCCCTCATGGCTGGAAGCGGAGAAGAGATGGGCATAAGCCTGTTTGCAGACATCACACTATAATATTATCAGCTATTTTGCGACCCTCATTTTTTGTCATTCCAAATCTTGAAGCAGGCTGGCTTAATTGTTGTAGCGAATTACAACTATATATTAACTATCGTATTTCAATTTTCTTTAGTGCCTCGCATGACCTAAATACCAACTACACGTTACAGCCTGCGTTTGGTTGATGAATTCGACGCTGAAACAGCACGGAAGAAATTCAGTTATAAATTATTTAGTGGTCTTAGGCGAATAGCACATTGTGAACCATGTATTCTGTCTAATGAATCACTTGAAAGAAGAAAACGTGCAACTGAATATAGGTGTTAATATCCTTTGAGATTTGGGCTCCTGTACACAGACAGCTCTCCACTTTTGGTGTCAACACAGGACCATGTGGCCAGTGCCTCTCGCAAACTCAAGGGGCACTAGTCTGCAGGCATGGTGAGAGCTTTAGTGGCGGACTTCGGCACATCATCTGGTGCACCACCAGCACTGCCAGATTGTTTGCTTTGTAGCAAAGTGAACATCACTTTTGCAGTGTGTGCCAACCAGTGATGGAATCTGACATGACATCCACTGTGAAGCCTGGCCTCTCATCTCATTGCACCCACAGTAGCAACGGCTAAAGTTAGGAAGTGAAGAGGAAATGTAATACCATAGAGAATAAGCAGCTTTGCTGCCATGCAGTGATAAAAAAGCGGGAAAAAAACGATGTGTTCACATGCTGATGAGGCACTGCTTGTTCTGGTTACCTGCCAAAAATATTGTGCTGCTTTTAGTATCAGAATGACTCAGATTTGCCTAGAGATGGGCAGTTCACTGGACTACGTCGTTTATTCGGTTTTGGACTCAAATTTGCGGTGAAAGCCTGAGAGCACACGGCATTAAATCAGTGACTCCCAACTGCACTACGAGGTGAGAGTTCGCCACGGTGCTCTTTCCTCCAGCTCTAGTAACTGGTGCAGTTCCAAGTGGAAACCTTTAGGTTTCTGTTATAGTTTCGGATGAATCCACCTATTGACTTCTTTCTCTGCCAAGGTAAATAACAAACTTGAAGATTTCTTCTGACCTGCACCTCTATTGAACTGCGCATTGTAATTAGCACTGATTCTGCACCACCACACTGAGAGGATGAAGGCACTGGTTCATTGATAGTCTGTCTGGCTTCTCACAGTTAAAAGTGCTAGCACCTGTAAAGCACTGCAGGTAATAAGTTGTAGTGTTGCAGTGTGCTGTTTCGACTTGCACATGGAGGAAGGTTTTCCTGTAATTGCCTTTACTTTAGCAATAAGCGGGAGCCGTTGTTTCTGTGGCCGCAGTGGCGACCTAAATGCAGAGACCGGGCTTCTGTTGGAAATTCGTTTTCCGAATGCTGTTGGAAATGACTTTTCCACAACTTGCTAGTGTGTGCAGGGCAAAAGCAAAGCTTGCTTCGCTGCAGAGCAAGCATATTCCGGTGGTGTGGTAGAAGTCCTCACCAGGGGTTCTTGCTGCACCTGCGCACTCTGCAGCTTGCTTGAGTGTCCGTCCTATAAGTGGGCGACCATGTAGTTACCTCTGACTCTTGTGCACAATTTTACCGATGCAGCACTGCGGGGATTGGATATAAGCTGACCGAAGGGATTTTTTTTTTTTTCCAGCCTCCCCGTTCCCCCTGTATTGTGGGCACAGCGCAAGAATGTAGTCTATGTCAAAGTGGCCCTGGAGGACTGCAAAAACCCCACTATCAACCTTTCTGCAGACTGTTTACACTTCAAAGGGACTGGGGGAGTAGATTCCAAGCCGCACGAAGTGACGCTCAGGTTTCTGCACCCCATCAAGGTAAGTAATTTCTAAAAGCGGGTGTTGTGGTGGGTGGTTGCTCGGGCTGTTCCATTAGCTCGAAACGGCATGAACCAAATGGAAGTGCGCAGCACACTACTGGCTAGCCCATGGGGAATATAACTGTAGTAGTGAATGCGGAATGTTTGTAGCCATGATAGGGTTATTGAAGAATTTTCTCTTTTCAGATTCTAGGACATAGTGCTTGGCACCTGAACATTATCTCCTGATAGTGCATGAAATTTCACTTTTGCCTTTAAAAAATGTGCTTGAGAAATTGCCTTGGAAAATTCGACTTCATCATTGTGTGGAGATTTGTGAATCACCTTGAAAAGATTGTGTGGAGCTAAGGCCCCCCCATGACACTGTGCACTAATAGAGAGCTTTAGAAAAGGAACCCCACATTGAGACCCAATTTGCTTTGTATATTATAGCCTCGCAATATGTGCGCATGAGCTTTTGAATGGCAACCATATTCTGGTCGCTTTCGCCATATTTTGCGGCATTTCAGCTGAAATGTGAAATGGGCTGTTATAAGTCTCAAAATTTGTTTCATTTACAACCGCATTTATGCCTGCATGAAAAAAGGGCAGTAATAAGTAATGAAAAGCGATGTATTAAAGTAAATGTAATAATCATGATTACTCTTTTTGGGCTAGAAACGGCAGTGTATTTGAACATCCTGCATTTCTGACATGCCCCCATGGCAACCAAACAAAGCATATTCTCTCAGGAATTTAAAGCGGTGGCCATAGCATACCTACTTGCAAGGTTACAGTGTGCTAATCATCCTAATGCATTTAAACACTAAGTGCCAAGAATTGACAGCTATAAAATTTTGTTCCTTCCAAAAGCAATTATTGACTCTAAATAATGTTGTTCCATGTGTATTTGATAAAAGCAATTCATAACAGTTTTGAGTGTTTGCTTTTCTGTTCGGAACCTTCCCTACCCGGTAATAACCTGGCTACGGTTCATAAAGCGTTGAAGACATCCCTTTGTCCTGCCGCACAAAGCCCGCCTTCTTGCAGCAGTTTCTTATGGAGGAGGCGTTAACCTTGTACCCCGCACCATAAATGAAGCGCACAGCCTTCAGCAGGTTGATCTTCAAGTCCGCGGCCTGCTTTGACGTGGAGATTGCTAAAATTACTTCAGCAGGTGCCACCGATACAAAGGTTTGAAATTGGCAATCACGCCGGCATCTAACGGCTGCAGGCCTGCTGTAGTATTGGGCGGCAGGAACATCAGCTCAATTGATGTTAGCTTCGGGCTGACAGTATGAGCACTACAGTTGTCTAGCAACACAACCACTTCCCGTCCTTGCCCCTCGATGATTTCGTTAAACTCGCGCAACCATTCCGCAAAAAGGTCATGAGTCATCCAGGCCTTCTTATTGCTGCGATAGCGAACCGGGATGTATTCGTTTTTGAAGCATGTCGACTTCTTTGATCGTCCCATCACGAAGGGCCTGAGGCGATGACCCATCCATATTTGCGCACAACAACACAGTAACTCCGAGTTTGGAATGCTTCCTGCCGGGGCATGGATCACCTTTGAGTGCGTGGGTCTTAAACGGCAGCATTTGAAAAAAAAAAAAAGTGCTGCTTCATTGCAGTTATAGATGCCTCTTCCCGTGTAGCGCTCCAACACTGTGGTCAGTGGTCAGCTTCGTTCGCAGCCACTCTTCCTTCGCCTCCGCATCCAACGACTCCGCTTTCCCCACCACGTTTTTGTAGACGATGCCATGACTGTCTTTAAATCGCTGAATCCAGCCTCCACTGAGTTCAAAGTTATCTTTCCCCAGAAGACAAGCGAACCGCTTCGCCTTTGCGGCCAGTATTCGCCCACTGATGGGCACATTCTGCACACGGGTAGAAAGGAGCCACTGGTTCAATGCCTCTTCTGTCGGCATACAAAAAGTACCTAACCGTTTTCCGGTGGTCGGCATGACCGCTGGCTCCAGCCTTCATGATCGCCACGCTACCCATTTTCAAAATCATCTATATCGTCGACTGCGCGAGCCGATGCTTCTTGACGAGCGCACTCACTTTGAAGTCACTGCGATAGTCCTCCAAAATTCGTTGCTTAGTCTCCAGCGTCACAGCTTTTTGCTTAGTTGGCGCCATCTTTGACAGGTGGACAGCACTGGTCTGACTGCCTCAGCCCCTCTGCTTCTGCGCTTGTTCTCGTACTAGCGTACGAGGGGCGCCACCGCTTCGTTTTTTCCCCCTCTTTCCCACCTTGCTCCTTCCGTAGCGCAGGCGACGCGGCCGACGAGCAGAGCAACTGGTGCCTTCTTACGGCGTTTATGCCAACTCGCGATGGTCGCTCTCCGTAACTTTGCACCGCGAATATCACGCTTGGCATGGAAAACGATGTCCAGTAGGCAAAATTCTGATCGTTGTATCTGATATTCGGTCACGAACATGTCATTATATACCGTATACACCTCCTGCATGTTTGTAAACAAATGAGGTGGCGCTGCAGTCGCTAGCGAGCTCATGGTAGGCAAAAGGTCGGGGAGTGGCGTCGCGGATAGGTGTTGAGCGCGGGTTTTCAAGGCTTGTAGGCGCGTTTCCAGTTTCTGCAAATCATAGCAATGGTCGATGCTTCCAACTTAGTAATTTGTTGAAGTACACGAGCTCGCGTTGGCCACGTGCGGCCTATAAAGAGAAATAGTTTGCCACTGTATGGTATATATGGTTAGTAGTAAACATGCAGAAAGCGTTCCTGCCATTTATTTATGCGCTAGGCATTGAATAATTCAAGTTTTGACACTCTGCACTAGCCGGAATGATTTTACTTCGGGACAATAGTGAGGGGAAGTGCTGGCCTTGTTTCGTCGGAGCAGACATGCGCTCATCGTCTGCTGACATACGTACGTGTCGCGCTGTGCGAAAAGTGGGGACAGTGTCGTGTCCCTGATCTCCTGTCTCGCTTAGCGCTGTTTTTAGCCGCATGACCACGCACCAGCCAGGCCGACTTGTCCTCTTGTTAAGCTGGTCGATTTGGTGAAAATTTTTGATTTCTAGAATTTTCTTTCCTAGCCCTGAAGTCTAGTTTCGTGACGAAAAATTATAGCAAAATATTGAGTACAAATTTATAAATTACGCTTTTTAGAAGTGTGGTCGTCAAAAATTGTGAGGTAATTTCTTTGATTTCAGTGCCGCATTTCTTCGACCAAAGCGAAAGCGAAGATGCCATAAACGAGATAATAAACTTTAAGGTTCGTTTTGTGACCTCTCACATTTTCTGTGACTGGATCACTCACCTTCGTAATTCGCATGAAAATCAAATGATTCCATTTGTCGCAAACTATTCCAGAGACGTTGAGGAGCGTAATAATTTTTTTCGATTTTTTTCCCTACACGTGCAGTACTGTGTTAGTTATTTCTTGTAAGAAACGTTTTCATGTAACTATGCATGCATAAGTACTGATCATATAGAAAAAGAACTAATTGCGTTATCGTGCAGAACAGGGCTTTATGTACATGCTGGCATAAAAAAACCGCACTATCTACTCAAATTATTTGAGACCTTGAGGGGACTTGACGACGGTGGTAATTATAATTACCCAGAACTGCACCAGGTATAGCTATAAATAAAAGGAATTACTGAAACTAGCGTAGGAATTTCATATTTGCACCAAGTTTAGTTACATATATCGCATGCATGAATAACAAAAACACTTTTCATTGCCGCGTCCCCTCTCAATCTTGCCACGTGTCAGTTAGTAGTACGCCTGCGGCTGCTTCTTTCCAAACAAGCTTCGCGATCATGTACTACCTCATGAAACATGACACATGCATGATGCAATGAAAAAGCATATGGCGTTTAGCACACTTAAGGTACGCTATTCTAAGCACACCAACGCGACCGCGCAAGATTGACACAACTTACCAGACTTCATTCTACTCGAATGAAATAATTACGCCGTCATATCAAGAAACAGTTTCAAGTAAATATTAAATGTCATAAAACGTGCCATTAAAACATGCTGTGCTATTAACAAAAAGAACGCATTCCTTGGGGGCGAGTGAACCTGTCGGCGCCCCGTGCACTCCGGCTCAAGGTGATAAGTACGTGTGCAGCTTCATATGTGTTTTTTTTTTCCTTGAGCAATTATCAGCCTACTATCCTGAAATTCAGGTGAATGAACGCAGTAACTTGCATGCTATTAAGGGGGGACACTGGTCTTAGAGCTATTTTCCTTATTTTGAAGCCTATCCTGATGAAATCATACAAATTTGTTCAGTTTTTTATGCTGGTTTCAAATATGTAATTTTTTTCTTTCGAAGTCAATTAGTCAATGAAATAATTAATTTTCATTGTTCATTAATTAGTACCTCCGTGCAGAAAAATTGGCTCTATAAAAAATTATTTCTAATGCATGGCAACGTAGTACAATGACCAGAGAGTGCAACGATCGAAGCAGTTTTTTCATTTTACCCTTATTAGCAATTTTGCAGCACTTGGAATACCATCCTTCAAGTTCTGCCTATCATGCTTCAATGAACTTTGCAAAATAAAAAAAGTTTTGAAGGTTAATTAAAGAGTTCTGCTTCGATCATTGCACTCACTGCACTTCCAGCTTTCTTTAGCAAAAAAAAATACATCTCTGCCCATCATAGGTGCAGAGATATCGACAAACTAAAACAAGCAGGTGTCCAAAATTTGCGTTTTGAGAAAATTGAGAAAAACAAACTAGACATAATTTATTCAAAATTTCATGAAGATATATACATATTTACATTTCTTAAGGGCTAATAAGCACCAGGCATGTAGTCAGACTGCTTGGTTTGACTAGAATGGCGCTTTTTCAGTGCCTGATGCATGGTTTCAGTAGAGGCACGCTTGCGTGCAGATTCTGCTGTCCGGCGCCTGTCTTTCTCGGTCATCCTCCTGATATTATGTTGGCCAGGGTTCATACTGAGCTCGCTCAGTATTTGGAAAGATGCCTTCAGGTTTCCCGCATTGAAGTGGACAACAGCCTCTGCAACGGCTGCTTGAACTGAAAACAGTGAAGCATGTCTCTCCTTTGGTGCAAGCGACCATATCAGCGAGTGCAGGCTTTCATTATTATTTTGAGTTTTGCCACGCAAGCAACGCTGCAGTAGCTTTGGGTCTCCCAAGCGCTCATATATGGGGAAAAGTGCTTTGCACACATGTGGCGGCAAATTATACCTGTGCTTGGGAGCGGGCTCGCCCTTGGCTGCAGCAGCGTTCTGGCGGCACCATGAGTTTGGGCCTGTTGGGCACAAAGTGTGGTTCGCTGCACTATCATTTGATGTTACATGATAGTATGTCGCCATCACGGCCTTGTGCATGGCTCCAATATCTCCAGCATGGGATTTCAGGGCCCAGCTGTAATATGATGTCAACTTAGTGACAAGGTCGCCTGTTAGCTTTCCTTTGCCACTAAGGCTCTCTTTTGCATTGCCTTTATGCTTGGCAATTGCATTGCGCAGAGCCGTGCCCATTCGCTTCTGCACATGGTTCGTGCAGTCTTCTTTTTGTATTTTTATATAGCCATACACAGACGATTCTTGCAGTGCAAGAAATGTGCGGCTATCGCCATCTGAAAGGACAGTTGTGTATCTAAGGCCATGTTTTTCCCATGACCTTTCGAATAACACAAGTCCTGCCTGTACTTCCATTTCACCGGACCTTTTGTCCGTGTTTTTTTGGCACAAGTGGCTGTCACTCCATGCTTGATAGGACGGGTCGTCGTCCTTAGGCCCGCGCTCGCACCCGGCACAGAAATTGCTAAACACAACGTAATCCAGGACGAGCCCAGTAAAAAGTTCAATCACTGCACCGACACCGATGCGGGATGAATGACCCCGAGTCATCCACGAACCATCAAAAGAGACGGAAATGTTTCCGGGGTTGTCAAGGTTCAGCTCGCGGTAGAGCTGCCGAACAGAATTTGCGCTGTCCTTCAACACTTCTTCGGCTGCGCGTGTTGCTGCGGGCGTCAGCTTGCTTTTCACATAGCTCTGCCACGTTTTCGTGTGCAGGCCACGATGCGATATATTCATCGCAGCAAACACATCATTTAGCGCGGTTCGCCTATTTCCAGTACTTTGCATCGCGCGTGCAGCAAGAATGTTTACGGCAAACGGATTTATCTTTTGGCTGCCTTCCGCGCGTGGCGAGCTCCATGCCGACGCAGTGTCTCCGCAATTCACACACACGAGGGACAATTTCACCGCTAAACCATACTCGCGATTCCCTTTAGAAACGTGCACATCTCCGCCACACACTCTACACTTCACGGCACGCAACAGTTCGTTGAAGGAGTCTAAACTCACAATAGAGAAAGCACTATCGTCCGCACGGCGACCGTCTGTACCGTCAAGGGGCCAGTCGTCACAGCTTCCGATGAAATCAAGCTTTTTCTTCGTCGCTGCAGTCGATTCCAGCTCCTGCAGAATTCCTTCCGCTTTTCGCTTATTTTCAAGCAAGTCCGAAGGCTGCAGCATCGTTGTGTCGCAGCGGACGCGGCCGCTGTGCGTAGACGTCGCTGAGCTCGTTAGGCCTATTTCGTCCGCGGGGACTTCACTTGCCACTGGCTCCTGCACGTTCTCAGAGCATTCGGGTGACGCAGGACGTTTTCGGAAGTTGTCACCGCGTGCGGACTTCTTCTTTTTGCCGAATTTATGGCGCGAACGAAATTTATTGAGAGGCATCGTTGGACCTCGGTCTCGACTGTCAACAAAATGGCGTCTTCGACGCTTCCAACGCTGGCTCAAGCAGACGATGCATGGCGGAATCCGCCAATCGGATGGCTCGATTCAGTCACGTGTGCTCAGCAGCGAATCAGACCCAGCATTTTTTGCTTTTTTGTGGCTCTTTTTCTTGGTGGCCACTGAGGGCTTGCAGCCAGCAATGGCGGGAAATTGAAGCCTAGAGAGCGCTCTTTCAAACGAGCCCAACATGGCCGCGATCGGTACGGTGGAACGCCGGCTCCGCACGATGAAAAATGTGCCGTTTTTTCATCTGCTCTTGCGCAAATTCAGACTGCGCGGTGATCTAAACTCAATAATACCCTGAAACTACTGACTTCTGGAAGAAGAGAACTGGTGAACTTGGAGAATAATAGCTGAAGATTCCGAAAATGCTATTTTCAGAAAATCGGTTTTTTGGCCATTTTTTGGTCTCAAAGACCCGTGTCCCCCCTTAAGTGCATTGAGTGGCAGTGCCTATCGACTCCCAGACTTCGCGCTTTACTACCGTGGCCCAATGCCTGTTAGCCAGTTTCCGAATGCGGCATTTTATGCGCGAGAAACCTGTCGAGGCTAATTTATTATTTTTTTATGCTACTACGCGTCCAGCAGTGACGCAGCTGGTCAATACATGCTGCTTCTGCAGTGCACAGGCTTGAAGCAGCCGCCGGTAGCTGCGGCAGCTGCGGTAGGCACGGGCAAGCGGAACCTGTTTTGCCTACCATGCGAAAGTCGCTAACGTAAGCGCCACCACATCTTCGTGACATCGCGGGGTGAAGGAGGTCCATAAACGCGTGTAAGGGCCGCACCCCGTATTCCCAAAGGAAATATCTGAAAAAAAAAAAATCCGTGTAAGGGCCGCATTCAAACTTTCCAGGAAACACGCAAGAATAGCCTTCGAAGTACATGCGCACAGGAGCTTCGAGGTGCTGCCCATGGATGGCGCCCGAGGCCGCGGGTCATCATCATCATCTTTTCTTCTGCCGCGAGCTTCTGCTACTGTACTTCCGCTATCCGTATCGGCATCGGTATCGCCAAGTCTAACTTTGTTCTGTTCTGGCTGTCAAAGCATGCGTTTTTTGGTGGTTGTGTTAGCGTGGGCGCTCGGCATAGTTGTTGCTCTCGTGCGCTGTCGTTCTTCGCTTTTTCATGAACTGCCTCCGAGCATTGTCACTGTTGCACGATGGGCAAGCACCTCAACAGCTACACGGCTGGCTTTAAGCTGAAAGTAGTGGAGTTCGCTCTCGAACACGGCAAGCGTGCTGCGGGCAGAAAATTTGACGTGTACGAGAAGTGTGTCCGACGGTGGTGCGGACAAAGGGATGCGTTGAAGAATACCAGCTCCAAAAAGCGCGCTTTCCGAGGCAAGCCATGCAAATTTCCTGAGCTAGAAGAAGAGCTGCTATGCTATTCAATGGAAGTGCGGAACAATGGCTACGCGTTGACAACGGACATGCTGCGCATGAGGGCACAAGCCTTGGCGCGTGCTAAAAGCATACCGCACGAGGACTTCGAGGCTAGTGCCGGCTGGGTACGAAGATTTCTGAAGAGGAAAGGCCTATCATTTCGGCGAAGGACCACGCTATGCCAGCGGCCGCCCCCCGACTAGGCCGACAAGGTGCTCAGCTTTCAGAAGTATGTCATCGCTCTGCGTCGTGAGCACAACTATATATTTTCGCAGATAGCGAACGCTTACCAGACCCCCGTGTGGTTCGTCTGTCCCAAGAGCTGCACAGTTGAACTGAAAGGAAAGAAGGGTGTTTTCGTGCGGACAACCGGCGCGGAGCGCCAACGGTGTACCGTTATGCTGTGCGTCACCGCGGACGGGCGGAAGCTGCCCCCCTGTGTCATCCTGAAAAGGAAAACGATTCCTAAAGCCGTTTTCCCCAAGGGAATTGTAGTTCGCGCCCAAGAAAAGGGCTGGATGGACGATGAGCTTGTGCTCGACTGGGTAAAAAGCGTTTGGGAGAAGCGCCCAGGCGCCATGCTGGCCCGACGATCGCTCCTCGTCTTGGACAGCTTCCGTGGTCACTTGACGGGTAGGGTTAAGGAACGCCTGCGCGGTATCTGCACAGACATTGCCGTGATACCGGGCAGTCTTACCAGCATGCTGCAACCCCTGGATGTAAGCATCAATCGGCCTTTTAAGGTTGAATTTCGAAGGCAGTATTCGGAATGGATGGCCAATGGCAATCACGACGAGACGCCGACAGGGCGGCTTAAGAGGGCACCACTCGCGACTGTGCTTGGATGGACTTTGTCCGCGTGGAATTCCGTGTCAACCGACATTGTAACCCGGAGTTTCAAAGTGACCGGAATTTCAAACCGTTTAGACGGGACCGAAGACGACTTTCTGTGGGCTGAACATTTACCTGAACACAGCACCAGCTCGGAGTCTGAAGACTCCGTGAGTGATGCCTGAACGGTAAATAAATGCCGTGCATTCCAGATTGGTTTGCTTTCACTTGAAAAAAATTTTTTTTTTTCGAAAATCGCGTGTATGGGGGGTCGCACCCCGAAATTTGCCCCCCGAATCTGGGGAAAAAAGTGCGGCCCTTACACGCGTTTATACGGTATATATGGCTTTTTTTCTTCCCGTAGCCTCAATGTATAAGTTGATGCTCTTCAGTCAACTTATGTTATAACCGATATATCGTTATATGTGGGATTGTTATAAGTGGGCTGTGCTGTAGTAGTGGCTCCTGAAACTTATGCTGGTACACGAATTTTCGCGTTGAGCTACAAAAATATTTTTATTATTTATTTTACTTTCAAAATTTCTCTTACAAAGTTGGAGGTGCGGCCCTTATACGAGTACATACAGTAATTTTATATTAAGTCCTTATGCTTTTTGAATGTTCTGCAACTTTTTGCCCAGACCTTTTAAGAATTTTGCTTGCCACTACAGAAACTACAGTGTGCCTTATTAGCCCGCTTTTTGCTTTGAGACTTCAAACCCCGAAATTCTCTTGTTGGCTGTCAACAGGAGCCCTCTCAAGTGCTTTGGTTGAAATGCCCCCGACACTTGGTGTGCGTAAAAGCCAGACATCGCAGCCTCCGAGCATAACCTTTCACAATGTCTCCGACCACACGAATCTCCTGTGTGCCAAAAGTGTCTTGTGGCGTTGGCAGAATGTCAAGACATGCTCAGTTCATGGCTGCACTATTGTTGGCTGACTATTGCTGTCAGTATAGTTACAGCTGTAAACTCTAAACAGAAAGGAGTAAAAAAGGAGTAAGCTGTCCTCTAGTGCACTCCCCTTTATAAAAGGGGGTGTTGTAGAGACTTCGTTTTTACGCAAACATAGGTGCATTCTTGTTTAGAGTGTATCTAACCCACACAGATCTGCGCTTCCTCCTTTGCGGACAGGAGACAAATGGATTTTTATGAACAGTTCCTTGCAGTATTGCTTCACACTTTTGCTGGGCAGAGGATGTGTGTGGCATTGATAGCAGCCCCGCGCTCATGTGTGCACAGTGCAGTTGGTGAGCTCATATCCAAGGAGAGTGCTACTCCAGCAATAAATTTTTATTATTTTTCAACAGCCTGAGGAGAGCAAGTACGTGGTGCGGCCGCGGGGCACGGAGTTTGTGCTGGCCAAGGCAGAGGAAGGCCCCTTCTGGAAGCGGCTTCTCAAGGATGAAGTGAAGCACCACTGGCTGAAGGTCGACTTCAACAAGTGGGTCGATGAGGATGACTCCGGTGATGAGCTGGGCGCCGGTGGTGGGGATTTCGAGGAGATGATGCGCTCCATGGGTGGCCTCGGCGACGATGACGCACCCGACTTGGTACGTTAATTTTCCTGGCCTCCAACCTCTACTTCTGCTTGCTGATTTAAGAAATGGTGCAGTTCATGGCCTGTTTTTCTCAAGTGAAAAACAACTTAAGGAGCAATGCAGGTTGAACACTGCTTTCTTTCTTGTATTGAAATTATTGATTTTTTGCATTGGAAAATGAAAAAAAAATGAGACCAAGAGAGGGTGTTATAGAAGCAAGCTAGATGGTGCAGCTTGTCCAGAAGCACAGACATGAATTTTTGGCGACAAGTTAGTCTCTCGTATGACCGATGACCTATGGTGCAGTGAGGAAGGAGCTGAGGGGCACTGATCTTAAACCTATTTTCCTTATGTATACTCTAATACTAATGAAATTGCATCGCCTTTCTTAGTTCTTTATGCTGGTTTCAAATCTGAAATTTCTTTTCCCATAAATTACAGTGGAACCCCGTTCATATGTTTTTCACCGGACTGGGGAGAAAAAAACGTAACAGCCGGGAAAACGCAGCAGTGAGGAAAGCTCTGAAAATGAATGAAAAAAGTGCAGTTTCAACTATAGACAATTTATTTCCACAGAGTGCGCTTAGGACTTCAAAAAGTCCAGAATGGTGGCTTGCCGTTTCTTTCGCTCGCTAGAAATCTCCACACGTTTCTCAATAGCCTGGAAGGCCGCATTGCTGTCTGCGTCGCTGTGAGGTGCGACGTACCTGCGAAGGAGGCCCAGAGAGGTCCAGAGCCACGACGGCTCTGGGCCTCCTTGACCGTCGACTCTCTTCCGCGCTGGCTGCCAGTCGACTGCGTTTAATGCGTCCAGCTTTTCCTCAAGGGAAAGCGCCTTCCGCTTGCGCGACGCCATCTAAGCACAAGTTCGACGTTCACGAGGCTTAATGCACAATGACGATAGCACGATAGAAGAGGAGTCGACCCGTCCAAGAACCTTGCAGCGACCGTAAAAGTGGGAGCACTTTTCACAAACGGCCACCTAGTGGCGGCCTCTCGAACTGGTGTGCGGCTTCTTGCAGCCAGTTCCATAGCCAAGCCCAGCCAAGCCTGGCCAAAACTCGCCAAAAATCAAAATGGCGGTTGGAGCGCGTTGCCTACTTCAGCCCAGGCGTGTTCAGGGTGCTAAGTTGCAACGTATCATGCAGGAACGTTTTCACAGCTGCTACGCAACAGCAGGGTTCCTTATACATCAGATTCTATGGAAGCTATGCCAGAACCGGATGAAAACGACTTAGCAGCCGGGAAAACACAGCAGTGAGGAACGTAACAGCAGGGTTCTGCTTTAGTTAGTACCCAATAAAACTGCCGTATAAATACTTGTAAGGGGCCAAGCTTTTTTTTTTTTTCATCTTCGAGGGCCAATTTTTAATGTGCGGCTCATATACGCAACGTGCAAAAAAAGTTTTTTTTTAAGTAAAAATACACCAACCGGAATGAGCGGCATTTATTCCGCGTTCAGTCGTCACTCTAGACTCCGAGCTGGTGCTATGCTCTGGTGCACGCTCATCCCACGAGAAGTCTCACAGCATGTCTGTTGTCAACGCGTTGTCAACCATGGTCACTGTTGGGCTAATAGGTTTTACCTCACCTGTTTCTTTTCAGGAGCCGACTGGAGACAGCGATGATGAAGGTGAGCGCCGACTTTTGTGTTCTGCCGTTGTGTAGCCACTTTGTTTTCTAGGATATTGCAATTGTGTGCTTGCATTTTTGAAGGCTTTTTTTTTTTCCTATGTGATGTCATGAATTGGAATCTTTTGTGACTATACTCCGTCTCATACATTAAGTGCAGCGCTGTCAAAGCTAGCCCGCTTGTTTGCGTGGCCTTCATCCACAACCGAAAAGTAGTGTAGCTTGTGGTGAGTGGGAAATAGTAAATGGTTCATCTGCACGCATAATTCATGATACATTTATCACGAGCTTGATTAAATTCACTCTTATTGCTGACGCCACGCTGTCGCTTTCTCATGCCTTAGACCACTCGGCCACAGAACAGGTGCGGAGTAAGACGCCTCCCTCTACTTTTTCATCCGGACTTCCGTACCTTTCACAGCATTGCACCTGATGTATGGAGGGCGGTTGCATTTCATTTTAGGTTTTTAAAGTATACTAGCTTATTACTCAAATTGCACGTGCACAGTACAGTAATCTTAAATTGTCCCACACATCTTGCCACTCGCCCATGTGAGGTACAGCGTGACTCATATCATATAGCGTGGCATGGCTATTCCTTGTGAAATCAAGCTTTTGGCATTGCAGCTTTATGCCTCGTCACTGCCATTGATCCATCCGTGCAGAAAATGCGTGGAGCAGATGCTTAAATCGTAACCCATTTTGGGCCGACATTTGTCCAGGAGTGCTCAATGGTTAGTACTGGGACATTTGAACGTTCAAGGCCTTGAAGCAGGATGGCTGCAGTCCGGAAGCAGTAAAACAAAGGACAACAAATGAAACTCTTTGCCACTCGCAAGTTTCTTGTTTTACAAGCTCTGTGCTCAGGTGCTCTTGCCTTTTCTACTAGTAGTCAAGAGGGAATCTTTATATCTTGGAGCATAGGTCTATATTTATGCCTGCCTTTTTTTTTTAAGTGTCTGGCTCCTGCTGGGATAGTAAGCACTGGCAGGAAGAAGGTGCAAATGTTCATTTACACTGGCTAACTGTTGCACAAGACAGCATTACTGTTACCTGCTGAGAAATGACAATGCAGCATGAGCTCAGTGTCTGTGCATGCTGCAGTGATGTGCACTACTTCCTATAAGCTTGAGCTTGGCTAGAAGCAGCTGAATGTCTAATAGGGCCACGCGATGAGAGTTAAACATGAAGTTGCACTACACTTGCATGCAGCAGGATTGTGCTTTCAACTGAGGAGCGAATGCTATGCCACGTTTCTAGGGAATCGTTGTGCCTGCGTCGTTTTGCTTCTGTCGGCAGAATGAACGTTTGGATCTGTCTTTTTTCTGGCACAAAGATTTCGCGTGGCACCGAGTGTCACTCACAGGTGTTCAGCATTGCTTAAGTGGTTTATCCTGTACCGCGTGCTCCAAAGAGGACGAAAAAGCTTGCGTTTCCAACAGTGGCTAAAGTGGTGACTCCATGGACACATCCGAGGAGTACGCGCCAGTGGTTGCAAGGGGGCAGGCATCTGTCTCATGCTAGGCTGTGACCATGCTCGCTCCGATGCGCTTGATCGGACAGTGTCACGCGGCACAGGGAATGACAGCAGCTGTGACGGGTGAATGAGTTCGTCGCGGGAGCTGCGTCCTCTAATTGGTTTATGGCGGCATGCACCAATATCTGGCGGGTGCAGGCTGTGTCACACTTACAGGGAAACGGGGAGCGCATGGCCACCACGCTTCAAACACCGCTGCTGCCGAAAGCTAGCAAGAATGGGCGTTTTGGTTAAAACGAACTAGTAATCTTTTTCTGATGTAACAGTTGCTTAGTCTGTGATAAAACTCTGTGCAGGATTCAGGAATCATTCGGCATTCTAAAGTCACATATTTTCTTCGGCCTTCTTGCCAAAATAATTCGCTTTAGAATAGTCCAGCCAGAGTAGGTTAGGCCTGCAGTATCTACCTTCAAAAGTGTGTGAAGACTGTACAGATCTTGCCGCCTCGGTTGAGTCTCCTGCCGCGGTGGCTCAACGGCTTTGCCTGGTCAGACAGAGAACACAGTGTCAAATCCCGGTCGTGTGCTGTGCGATGTCAGTGCATGTAAGAGCCCTAAGCAGCAGATATAATCTAGACCTCTTGACGTTGGCGTGCCTTAAAGCCCATGTGCAGATTCAGGACGTAAAACCCTACATGCCACCATACCTGCTACCCTCTAGGTGCCTTGTGCTGGCTCCTTTTCATACTCGCGCTGCCGTGTATGATTCGAGAATCATGATTCGAGCGGCGGAGAGCAGCTGCAGTTAGCTCGGAATACTCATCCTGGAAGTCGTGTCTTCCTCTTGCCGGTGTGCCACTTCTGGTGCATGCACCCATATCCGGTAGCTACAGATCTGGGCTCCATGCGCGTGCAAAGACCACCTCCGGCATACGTGCGGGTGCATACTCCTCGATAGTGTCCGTGCAGTCTGAGCTCAAGAGGCTCGCAGGTGCTTGACTCCGAGCAGTGGACAGTGCCTTCGCCTCATTTACCCTTTCCCTTTCCACACTCGCTTGGACAAGGCTGCTGCGATGTCTGGGAAACAGCATAAACAGTTGTTGCTGTGAAGGGAAATATTTTTCATCTCTGGACGGAAGTGTTTTTGTATCCCATGGCAAGTATGTGTGTGTGGCCTCTTTCTGCGCAGAGATCCCGGACTTGGAGAGCAGTGGCAACAAGGAGTGAGACCTCTGCCTCGTTGTTCGACTCCCGCGTGTACAGACAGCGCCAAGCTCCCCTTTCATTTCGTTTTGCTACAGCCCACCAATAAAGGCACCACATCTCCGCTCTCTGAAACATCTCTTGCTGGCATTGGAGGGCAGCTGGGGGCAATGCTGGTTGCATTAATTTATGTAGATTGAATTTCATCCATGAGCATGAAGTGATGGCACGTTAATTTGCAGCCGTTGGAAGAGAGAGCTTTTCGCTTCACTCCTTCGTTCGCTCGCTGGTCGTCGTGTTAATGAAGGTGGATTGGCATTCAGCAGATCATTTCATCCGCTACGCAAAGTTGGACTGGATTCAGGCTTCCTTTCGAGCGTCCTGGACATGTACTGCCGCCATGGTGACTCAGGGTGGAAGCAGAGGGGTGTTGTTTGTCGCTATATTTTTTTTTCGCAGTGTATGCTAGGCACTGCCTTTCTTATCTGGGACTAAACATTAAAGACAATAAACTCTGTTTACCTTATCATGTGTTCTGATAACTAGTGAAAGGTTCATTTTTGGTGCATTCTGGTGATTACTTGAATTATATCTGTGGGATGAGGCATGTCCGGAAACTGCGTGTGGGCATCGAGACACACCGCAGTGGAGAGTGCTGGGTCAGTTTCGACCACCAGGGGTTCAAATTAGCACTGACATCGAGTAGCTTTATGGTACATTGAGGTGCCACGACCTGGATTGGTATGTACAATCAAAACCTCGACAGCTATCGCTACTCTCTCCTTCCACCCTGCTGCCGTGATTGTGGCAGCGTTCTGCTCCTTGTTGACAGAAGCAGAAATGATCGCCGTAGGAATTGACTTGCAAGTGCCATGCGGTTACCTAAATTCACTTCAACTGCGACAAGCGTGTCTAAAAGGTGTAATCATGGTCTTTCGTGGCGGTTCAGAGCCACTTCATCTGCCCCATCGATTTATGCCGTGGTCACTTTTTAAGTGCGTGTACACTTCATGGGGTTCAACCCAGCTAAGAACCTTGTTGCATCCCTTACTTCAAGGGTACAGAAATAAAATATTGACTCAAGTGGGTTCCGTACACGCAGCGGCGCGAGCAGATCAGCTTAGCTGGCCACTGCACGAGAGCTCTATGCTGTCACCGCAGCTGGTCGCACCTTAGTGTTAAACGTGCACTGCACTCTCGCGCTGTGCATTGCTGAGTCTTCTGCAACTTTAGTCTGCGGCGCTAACAGATCAGATCAGCTTAACGTGAGTCTCACTATTGTCGCCAAAAATGTTGACCCAGCAAAACAGTACCATGAGCCAACCAGAAACACATGCTTTCACGCATTTACTGTGTTTAACTACGTTAAAACCCTACGTTTTTATCAAACCTGAAGCAAGTTCTCGTATAGTTTGCTGCTTTCAGGGTTCGTTCCGTGAGCCAAAGAGTGAGCGGTGTGTTGAAAGTATGAAATAACACATGCATTTTTTGCAACCAGATAAAGCTGTTCCAACATTACGGCGAGTAGGCAGGCCTGGCTTTTTTTTTAAGTGCAGATCGTGGGCACCCATTCTTGGCTTGCGTGTCGTCGGCATAACTGGAAGAGTTAAGCAAAGCGAAAAGCACGGCTAAGGATGAAAGCAAGCGTAATTTAAAGGGCCTCTGAAAGGAGCTCTCAATAAAGAAGCCGTATGGCTAGGATGTTAGACACCGCTTCACGAATATCCTCGATTAATTTTTAAATCGAAAGCTTTACTGGCCGCGAACTTGCGATTTTGCCGTGGCGGTACTCCTAGGAGGCACATGACGTCACAACGCGCGCCTTGCCGCGGATATTTCTCTCCTCCCTCCCCTAGTCACTACTGCGCATGCGCCACAAAGCACTGAGCCACAGGTGTTCGTGTTCCGCTGCTGCCCCCCGCCTTTCCTCAAAATCCAACTTTGTTTTTTCTTTCCCTCCCTCATCTGTCCCTTCCTCTACTGCGTGGTTCGGGTGTCCACCGAGATATGCCAGATGGTTATTGTGCCATTTTTCCTCAAAAACCAAACTAAACAAGTGAGCAGACGCTTCAGGCCGCATCTCTCTCTGTGAGGGGAAAAGGCCCCCAGCAGGTTCGAGCGTCCTCCGAGGTGGGGCCCCGGAGGATCCAGAAAAGTCGTCCCAGACCGTGCACGTCCGTAGATGTAACAAAAATGGTTTACTTCATATAGGAGAGCAGTCACTGATGAGTATGGAGCTGTGCGGCCGAGGGTCGAGGAGTGGCTCCGGTGTGAGGTTCCGCAGCCCGTCGCCGGAAAGGCGCCGGGGCCAGGTACCTCCGCAGGGTTGTTCTTCCTGCGGCCGGAAGCCGGGCGCGGAGCACCAGCACCGGTGGCGCTGACGACGCACCAGAAAGGTGACGGCCGCCCAGGTCTGGGCACCCGGGCACGGCCAGGAAGGCACCCTTTCACGGCAGTGGGTCCCAGCCACGGGACGGCAGGCACGATCCCACAGCAAGGCCGGCAGGATTTCCGGGCAGGCAGCACCGGCCTGTTCCCGGCGCGGCGCCCGCACTCCGAGGCAGCGAGCGACAGGCAGGAGACACGAGACAGCAGGCTCCTGGTTGAGCAGAACTGGGCGAGGACGGCTTACCCAGGCCTGGTCACCCGGGTTCAGGAAGCCGTTCAGCCGTGACCTCGCCTGCTCCGTTGCTCGAGCTCGTCTCCTCGTGCCGTTCGCGCCGCGCCCCGCGTCTCACTTCTTTTTCTTCACCTTGCTTTTCCCGCCTGAGCGAGCGTCAGGCCGCCGCTAGAGCTGAGGGTGCTGGTGGCGCATCACACTCTCATCACCGCCACATGTATCAAAGCGCAAATGAGGCGTCCGCATATCCAGGGAGCCAGTTATGCGCCCTTCCTTTCCTCAAAGCCATCGCCGTCTAGAACATAGCCAGTGCCAATGAACACAGTGAACGCTGACTTCTTTCGCTTAGTATACCCTGGATTAGCTGAGCTAATCCACATTTTTCTTTTTACTGCATTTTGTACATAGCTTACACTGGCTAGAGGGCTGACCCAGGTAGAGGCTGCACAACACCGGGTTCGGAAATTAGTGCCAAGTGGCGGCTTGGCTCTTGTTTAAAGATATATCGGCAGGAGGATATTTAACCCAGCCTAATACATGCGCTCAATGAGAAGCTTGCAGGCAAAGCAACCTCTCCAGTTCACGTAACTCGTCGAAATAGCCAAAATTGGTCCACAGCGTCGAGGGTAACCGCATTTTCGAAATTCTAAAAGCTGATGTGGATATTACTCGCAGTGGGCTACACGTACACCTCTCAAGAATTTGGGAGCCTAACAAAAAGCTAACTATTCAGTATTAACCAACCTACTAGTTAGCCCGTCTTGGCTGTATTGTAACGTACTACACTGCTGAGTATGCTATGCCGAAACAAACCGCCCTTCGAACTGAAACAGCCTGTTTTTAAAGTCGGTTGAACCCTGCATAACGGCTGCGCTGGCCAGAACAGATTTTTTCTCTCAACACAGGTTTCTAGAAAAATGAGGTATTTCTTGAATCAAGAATTGCTGTCTCTGGGCCTTCGAGTTAGATCGAGGCCTTCGATTTCGCCGTAAACTGCAAGAAATCCCGGTGGTTGGGAATTTGCAACATGCCGTTCCCTCAAATTTTAGCGGTGCAAACAAAATTTTGCAATTGGCTTTTGAGCGGGGCTACACAAGCCATAGCATAATGTGGAGGTGATATATTTCTTTTATTTTTCCATAATTTCGGCATTAAGGGATGAGAGATAGCAGACAATTACGTCAGCGGTACTGAAAGTCTGAAATGACCTATTGTGTAGTAGTATACAGCTTAAAAATACGGCAGTTGCTAACATTGGGCGTACTCCGCTGGAATCACGCTAATAAACTAAATCAACTTTTTACTGTGTGACTATATTAAACAAGCCAGGTATCAAAATTCTGAAGATTCTAATTTTTGTCCTTGTCATTAGCTCTTTGTTTAGGCAGCAAGAAAAGTTATAACTACTTTTCGTTGTGGAGGAATTCTGTGCGGCGGTCCTGAATGTGGGCGGAGCTTCACTGCGGACTCCACAAGTTTTATCCTACTTGAGGCAAAGCCCAGCTGGCCCAGCATTGGGTCGGGCGTCTCGATATATGGTGAGAATAAAACCGTCCGCGCCTTTGCAGACGCCTGCACTTGTACATATGGCAGTGGACGAATATACATGCAGGCACAAAGCTGAGCATTGAGGTCGCTCACGACTGTAAAATGGTGTCCGTGCTGAGAAAGGCGGAGTTTGGGAAGAGCCCACTCAAACGCGAAACTATTGCGCTCAGTCATGGAGTAATATCGCTCAACTGCGGAGAGAGGGCGGCTGACATGGGAAATGACGCGCTCATGGTCCTGCAGTTGTGCAAGGACAGCACCAGCCCTGTGTCCATTGGCGATGGTACGTACTTTAAATGAAGGAAGGAAATGGCAGCTCTCTCTAATATTCCAAGAAGTCGTAGCCTAGTTTAGCCAGTAAATTTTTCGTTGGCCTTCGGTGTGATGCAACATTCTATCTCCACAATACACTGCGTCGTATAGTGTTGTGGCGAGCGCGCTCGTGTGCTGTGCGGGAAGCCAAAAAATGCTGCCGCGCACCACACTTTCACACAGAGGAACCCACTGATCTCGAGAAGGACATCACTGTGCATAAAGTCCACACAGTACTGCACAACATAGCGTGCAGCTTTGCACCAGGACGAGACGGTATTCTATACAGATTACTCAAAAATCTAAGTCTGTAAGAACACCACTGCATGGCAACAGGGACCTATCGCACAAGAGTGGAGGCATGCGGATGTATCCCTGGTACCCAAATTGTGCAAACAACCAGCATTGACCCAACTGACACCCATCTTTTCACCGTGTGTAGGAAAGCTAGCTGTTCGAACGCATCATCCTGGCCGGACTCCACACCTACTTTTGGAGAAGCAGGGAGTGTTCCCGCACACGATGTTCAGATTCCTCCAGTGTCTGGGTACTCATCACGTACAAATTTGTAAATCAATGAACTACATGAGAGAATTAGCACAAAGCAGGCAAAGGCAACCCTTCGGAGCTCTATATTTAGAAGGGGTCCTTTGGTAGTGTAAATCATGACCTTATATTAGATAACCTTTTCCCTTTTACTGTCCTCTCATAAGAAAGATATAAAAGAGCCCAAACCAGCAAAGCTTTGCCGGGCTTAAAGTGGACACAAAATATATGAAAATGAGCTAAACGCCGAGAACAAAAAAAAAAACTATTTGAAGGAAAACACGGACGTACAAAAAGGCAAGATGAAAACAAAGCTGCAGATGATCCTGAAGTCCATGTCTCCAATATGTTTCACGATGCAGCAGAAGAAAAAGACAAGAAAAGAACGAGCTCTAGCCAGGGTAAGGATAAGGTGTTCGAGGAAGTAAAAGAAGGCGTCCAGGAGGTAGCAGCTGAAAGTATAAAAGAGTAAAAGCCAACAAAATACAAGCAAAGAACAGCAGTAATGTAAAAAAAAGGCAGATCGAGTAGGAAAAAAGTACGTGATGAAAAACTTGTGGAGAGAAACAGTGCAAACCAGAGGTGGAGAGATAAAAGTACTGAAAGACAAACCGTCGACAAAAGTCATGTAAATGCCACAAGAGATGTTACAAGTGAGATGGGAGAGAGAAAACATCGGTAAAGTACGTGGGAAAAAGGCGAAAATACAAATGACCGAAATAATCATAAAAAAATGAAAAGGAACAATCAGACTGGTGAAGGTAAAGGCAAAATGTTCTTATGCAGGAAGGCTGGGCCAGAACACAAATGCGAGCATGCCAAGCTCAGTACGGTACTATAGGAATAGGACCAAAGACCGACAACAAAAAGGCTTAAGTGAGGTGCAAAAACGAACCAAGCACCCACCAAATGCGGCGGAAAGGACCTAAAGGTATGGTTGAGCCTTGCAGAATAAAACAGCCATAATCGGGATGAGGGACATCAGTCCCGATCCCATCCACCTCGCAGGGAAGGGCACCACAAGGGTCATTTCTCTCCTCCACGTATGCTGTTTAACGTCGCATCTGTGGTTTGGCCCCTCTAGCTGCTGGTTGCTATCCCTTGAATATGCAGGTGTTCTATGCACGCGAAATCACTATCTGGGCCACACAGGGCTATAGCATGGGGAGATTCAATTAAGACGCATTGCAAAGAGCAGCGGTCACTACGTAGAACTATGCCCCAGCTGTAGTACTATCATGCGCCGTCCAAAAGTGTGAACTGTTTATTGTGAAAAAAAAAATGGAGGACGCTTAAGCTTCGCGACAGCGCGTTGCAGCACTGCCAGGGAGTCCACAGAACGCCATCGCCCGTTCGGCACGACGCTTCGCCCGTTTGACAAATCGCTCTGCTACGTACGGTGAAACGGACGCGCGGAGCGGCAAACCACGTAGAAGCGCTGCCAGGCTCCTTGCCGAAACGCGCGGGACTCAAGTTGCAGTCGTAGTTCGTCGGCACATCGTTCTCGACAAACCAGATGCCACGAACGCCAGCATAGCTTCTGCGCCGAACGAATGGGCAGCAAGCCGCAAGCTTTGTGGTGAACGCGCTTTGGATGTGCGCTGCGATGTTAGCCGCTCACCGCGTGATTCCTGCGTGCTCGCACGGCCCCACTGCGCCCGAACGAGATGAGCGGGAGGCGCTGCCGTTGCGCACTATCTGCTGGGGCAGTGGGGTGCATTGCGAGGAGGAGGAGGAGGATTTTTCGCTCACGGCCAACGCCGCCGACGACACCGATTTTTCTGCTACACGAGCTCTTTAACGCTATCGCGTTAAAATGACCCTCGATTACCATAATCCCTAATGCGATATCTGGGCGCAGCTTGATTTTGTAATTAATTAAGATAGAAAACTTAAGCTACCCTTAAGTGCCGCTATGTCGCATAAGGCCTCTATCTCACTGGACGAACGCTCCTGAGTGGTCTAGAGCGGACGACGTCTCGTGCAACATGTACCCCGAGGGCTCCAGAAATGAGCGATGATTAGTGTCACGATCACTGCTGAAGTTTTTAGATGACACTGGTCTTAGGGGTCAGTGATGTGGACGCAATCTATAAATTGAGTGACTCAGGCGGAGCAGTTGCCGACAGGCCTCCGCAAGGCTAATTCCGCCTGTACATTCACACCACCACCACCCACCTGTAGAGCGGCGCGGTGCAATCATTGCCCGGTTGCGGCGTAGTCTGGTGCATGGTGGTGAAAGCATTTATTGATTCTTGAGCCTTATAGTTACAGCCCACTGATCGGTCGGCTCGATATCGCGTAGAGTGACCGGCAGCTTGTGGCTCTCGGCGGCTCTTATCAAGCCTAGCCCACCAGCTGCTTTTGTGCAGCCTGGTCCGAGCTGGACATCGCGATCTCCCTTCGCACTATGTCGGTGAGTTGCCATTCGGAGGGCGGCTGGAGCTCAGAGGAAATGGTGACAGCCTGCTCTGGGTGCCCCGCAGAGGGTAGGAGAAAAGGCCAGAGTAGATAAGGGCAAGGTGAGCTGAGGATTGAAAGGTACGAGATTGGAGCTGGCACCAGGTAACCTGCTCGATTATATAGAGAGGGATTTGTGGGGAGAGGGGGTGGATACTGGAGCCGTTGCTCCCTGTAGTGGAGAGAAATTTCGTTATAGGTAACCAGGTGTTCTCGTGCATTGCCTGGGTGTGTAGCTGGCCCTGCTCAGTTGACGTGCGCTCGAGCTGTGTTGTGGTCTGCTTCATTCCCAGGGTTGCCTGCATGAGCAGGTATCCATAGGAGTTGATCTGGTCGGTGGTTGAATAGAATTGAGAATTTTGAAAGTAGGTGTGTGCATCCTGCCTCTTGGCCCGCCGCGGCATAGAGGCCGCGGTGGCTCAGTGCACGGTCAGGGTGCTCGGCTACTGAGCCGGAGTACCCGGGTTCAGACCTGACTGCGGCGGCCGCGTTTCGCCTCCATCGAAACGCAAAAAGGGGCCCGTGTGCTGTGCGATGCCAGTGGGGGTGGTAGAAACTTTATTAGGCACAGGGGAGTTTACGACACGCAGGTCCTTGGGCCCCCGCACGGCCCAACTGCACTCAAACGTTCATGTCCCGGAGGCTCATGACGCTGGCAGCCCGGCCTGTGGCAATGGCTTGCTTGGCCGGGTCCTCGGAGCGCATTAGGGTCTCCCAAGTGGTAGGGTGCTCCAGGCCCCGCAGGGGAGGATATGCCGAGCAGAGGAAAAGGATATGATCGAGAGTGGCTTTGGGGTGGTGACAAAGGGTACAGGAGGGGTTTGTGTGGACTTGGTGATAGCGCGAGCGTTATAAGGGGAGGGTAAAGTGCATGTTTGGAGCCGCCTCCAAAGTGTCTGGTGATAATTTTCGAGGGAGGGACGAAGCGGGGGGTAGAGCCGACTGTCGGCTTTGCAGGCCTGCGTCAATTCACTGAATGAATGCATACGCTCCCTTGAGAATTAACGCTAGATCGGAGGCCGCCGGTGCCCGGTTGAGAGAATCTCGGGCTAAAGCGTTGGCAGCCTCGTTTCCGGGATTCCCGGAGTGGGCAGGCACCCATATGAGCTCCATGTGGCGGGGCGGGTGTGCGGCGAGGGAGTTCAGTATGCGAAATGCAGGGACGTGAACTCTTCCGCTGGCAAAATTTAGTATGGCAGTTTTAGAGTCCGATAGTATATACCGGGCCTCCGTGCGCGTGATGGCTAGGGCAATGGCGGCCTCTTCAGCCTCCTCCGAAGTCTTTCTACCGAGCATGCTCTTTTAGCGCAAAAAGAAATAATATTGGAGGCATTTGAACAGGAATTATGTACATTGGGCGTTTTTATCGATTATTCCAAGGCTTTTGACCGGATCAGTCACCTAACATTATTAAAAAAACTGAATCATTATGGTTTCCGCGGCTTATTTCTTGATCTAATCAAATCTTACCTTCAGTACCGCAAGCAGAAAGTAATTATCAACAACAATGGCTCAGATTTAAGATCTATAATTTCAGGAGTGCCACAAGGAAGCATCCTTGGGCCGCTGTTATTCTGTATATATATTAATGACATTGTTAACATTGACAGTTCTGTTAAATTTATTGTGTATGCTGACGACACGTCCCTCCTAATTACTGCCCGAGATCCAAATGACTTGGTCCACTGTGAATTCCCTTGTTGTGAATGCAACCAAAACAAAAGCGGTCCTTTTTCGACCAAGAAACCGCCACATCTATTTGCAGTTGCAGTTTGAAAACTTGGTCATTGAAATTGTGCCTGTTGCGAAATGTTTGTGAGTACTCTTTGAACAACACTTGTCTTGGGATTTGCAAGTAGATACAATTATTGGAAAAATATCCAGAGTGTCAGGTGTACTTTCTAAATTGAGACATTGCCTCCCTAGAAGTGTAAAACTCCTTATTTATAACTCCCTTTTTATGTCAATAATAAGCTACTGTTATTTAGTCTGGGGGACAACCACATTATCAAAGATTAATAAATTATACATAATACAAAAGAAGGCTGTTCGCGCTATCATGAATGTTCCATATCTTACTCATTCCGAACCACTCTTCAGAGAACTAAAATTAGTGCCGCTTCCTGACCTCTATCAGCATACTCTCAGAAAGCGTTATCAAACAGGTATTAGAAAGAGAAACAGATCGCTTGAGACCATATCTTGTCTAACACTAAACAGAAATATTCGGGACACTCGCTATCATGAGATTTGGGAGGTCCCCTGTAACCGCACAAAATATGGTGATCAGATGCTGCGATTTCAACTGCCGAAATTAGTTAATAACTGATGACGCACATATATTTGTTTCCCTTGCATGTTACAAAGCGTTCGCCTCTGTAAGTGTGCTTCTTTGCATATATTCATTGGCTGTTTATTCACATTTGCCTTTTGTGTAATTATATTGCTGCTTTTCAATTATTATTTCTTATATGTAAAGTGTTCCTCACCTACTCTTTGTACATCTTTTGTTCTTCGAATTCATATTTTGTTCATATCTAATGTATATTTTCAATGCTGTGTCGTTGCCAAGAAGACGGTCAGTGGACGCTGTCAAGCCCTATTTTGAGGCTTTTTGTCCATTGTCCGCGACATCATTGTCTGTTGATATTGATGTTGGAATAAATTGGATTGGATTGGATTGGTGGCAATCGATTGTAGGGAGGGGTTCGTGATGGCTACAACCGCGTCTTCGCATGTGCATGCGGCATCCACCCACACGGCATCCGGTTCCGTGCCATAGTGTTTGTGGAGCGCCCGTGCGCGAGCTCTGCGGCGAGTGTTGCGAATGGGTCGCAAGCCCCAAGGGTAGCGTTGGCCTGGCGGCCTGGGGCACAGCTGGAAACATCCGAAGGTCCTGGCAAAGGATGAGTCGACTGCCAACAGAACAACTTGTTTATTCTGGCATCGCAAAAGAGCAGCCGGTCAGGGCGACCACGTTACTCGACGGAAGAAATCAAAGTCTCCCTTTGGCGTCCGGGGCAGCTGACTTTATACCCTCGGAGTCGAGGGCAAGAAGGAACGGCTCGGGATAAGGCGCACGAGACGGCGACGCACGGACACGTTGAGACGTGACGTGACGCGTCCGCCGGGCCGGCGCCGGTCAGACCTCCTCGCCTCCCAGTTGGGGAGCTCCTCTCCCCGGCTGCCGCGCTTTGACAAGCGTGGGCACCAACATGCACACACACACACGCACACACGAAGACACGTGGCACTGAAACCTGCCTGGACGCGCTTGGCGGGAGGCGTTGCGGCAGCGCTGAACGGGCCAAAATGACCGCCACTTTGAACGAAGCCCCGGCGTCCGTTGCATCCGCGCCGGCTATACCGCGCGTCGTAGGCGAAACGTAACAGACCGCCCCGCCGGGAGAAGGAGATCCCGATGGTCAGGGGACTGCATCCGCTGTCCGGAGGGATGTCGCTCGATGATGCTCGTAATCGAAATCGGTCGTCCCTCGGCGTTGCTTGAGCGCAGCGCACAGAGAAGGCCTCGTTCTCAGGTTCAGGTTCACACAGGACACTGCAAAGTGACTTCGGGAGAGTTGCCATTTTTGTTCTCGTTCCCAGCAAGCGTTAGAACTACGCCGAAACGCAACCGCTCAGTCAGCAAGCACGACACAACCCTCACTAAGCACTGCCAGGCTCTTTCCCCTTTTATACTACCGCCTAGTTCCTTACAGCAGTCAAGCAGCACTCAGAACGCGTCCACAAATGGGAAAATTGCACTAGAAAGCACGTCATCACTTTGAAACACTAAACAAAAGCAATATGTTAAAAATCCTGCCTCAGGAAGAAAACATCAGTAACAAACAACTTTGAGGCGGATTCCTACGTTAGGGGCCTCGACTTAAGCCATCGGCGTTACCGTTGAGACTCCCCTTTTTGTAACGCACCTCAAAGGAATATTGTTGCAAAGCGAGGCTCCAGCGCAGGAGGCGGCCATTTTTGGGAGAGATGGTCTGCAGCCATTGGAGAGGGCAGTGATCCGTCTCAATGATAAACCTCGAGCCGCCTAGGTAGCATGACAATTTCTGAACGGCCCACACGAGACACGCACACTCTTTCTCGGTGGCGCTGTACGCCTGCTCACGACAGGTCAGCTTACGACTAGCATACAGGACGGGGTGTTCCACTTCTCCATTTTCCCGTTGGCACAGTACAACGCCCATGCCTCGCTCACTAGCATCGCACTGAACAACGAACCCTTTTGTGTAGTCTGGCGATCGTAGCACAGGCTGGCTTGTTAGGGCGCTTTTTAGGGCGCTAAAAGCTCTTTCCTTTGTCTCGCCCCAGACGACTGTTTGGGGCTCTGTTTTTCTTAGAGCATCCGTCAGGGGAGCCGCGATATCGGAGTACCTGGGGATGTACCTCTGATAGTAGCCGGCGACACCTAAGAACGACCGAATATCGGTCTTCGTGCGCGGTTGCGGGAAGTCTCGCACAGCGGCCACCTTTATTTCAGAGGGGTGGCGACGACCCTGTCCAATCACGTGACCGAGGTAGACAACCTCGACCTGTGCTAATTGGCACTTGGGAGCCTTGACTGTCAAGCCCGCTTCGCGCAGGCGGGTTAGCACTGCCCGCAAGTGTGCCATATGCTCAGACCAGGATGCGGAGAATATTGCTACGTCGTCTAAATACGGTAAAGCGAATTCTTCCTGTCCCCGCAACACTTTGTCCATGAGGCTTGAAAAGCAGTATGGCGCGTTCTTCAAACCAAAACTCAAAACTTTAGGACGGAATGTTCCCATTGGTGAAATGAACGCCGAATACCTACTAGCCTCTTCTGTAAGTGGAACCTGCCAATAACCCCTGACAAGATCTAGGGTGGAAATAAACTGAGCGCTACTAACTTTCTCAAGGCGCTCCTCGATGTTAGGGATCGGATAAATTTGATCCTTAGTGATGGAATTGAGCCTGCGGTAGTCGACGCAAGGACGAGGTTCCTTGCCCGGTACCTCAACTAAAATCAAAGGGGAGGTATAATCACTCTCACCCGCCTCAATAACACCGAGCTGTAGCATTTTCTTTACCTCAGCCTCCATAATATCGCGTTGGCGGGGTGATACCCGGTACGCCTTGGATCGTACTGGCTCTGGGGAGGTAAGTTCTATTTCATGAGTAAGGACAGAAGTCCTACCAGGCCTCTCAGAGAACTGACCTTGAAACTCTTGTAAGAGTTGGTGTAGTTCGGTTTTCTGCTCAGGCGACAGCGGTGCTTTACTGAGTAAGTCACTAATGACCTGATCGGTGTCTTCCCTGTTCGTCACTGAGCCTAGTCCCGGAAGCTCGACCGGGAGCTCTTCGGGAACGTTTACCATCATACACACCACTGCTTCCCGTTGTCTATAGGGTTTGAGCAGATTACAGTGGTAAACTTGCTGTGCTTTCCGTTTTCCTGGCAGACTCACCACGTAGTTAACGTCCGACAGTTTTTGAACAATCCGTGCTGGGCCCTCCCACTGCACGTCGAGTTTGTTTGTTAGCGATGTGCGCAATATCATTACCTCATCGCCCACCTCAAAACGACGGGCCCTGGCTGACCGATCATAATAAACCTTGGCCCTCTGCTGGGCCTTTGCCATTGCTTCACCTGACAACTCCTGTGCCCTTCTTAAGCGTTCGAGGAGCCTAAGCACGTACTCGACCACGACTGGGTCGTCGCCCCTGCCTTCCCACGAATCTCGAAGCATGCGAAGCGGAGACCGCAGCGAGCGACCGTACACCAGCTCAGCTGGCGAAAACCCCGTAGCCGCATGCGGCGCGGTCCTTAATGCAAACATCACCCCAGGCAGACACAGCTCTCAATCACTTTGTTGTTCAAAACACAATGCTCTCAACACGCGCTTCATGACGGAGTGGAGCTTCTCAACGGAATTCGACTGTGGGTGGTACACTGAGCTGTGTAACAGCTTTACCCCACACCTTTCGAGAAAGGCTGTCGTCAAAGCGCTAGTAAACACTGTGCCCTGATCTGACTGGATTTCCGCAGGAAAACCAACTCGCGCAAATATGGACAGCAGTGCATTGACTATCTCAACTGAGCTGAGTTCTTTAAGCGGCACTGCTTCAGGGAACTTTGTCACTGGGCAGATCACAGTCAGAATGTGTCTGTACCTCGTGGCTGTTACCGGCAGAGGTCCCACTGTATCCATAACTAGCCGTCTAAAAGGCTCCGTAATGATAGGTACCAACTTCAACGGCGCCCTCGATTTGTCCCCTGGTTTGCCAACCCGCTGACAGGTGTCACATGTCCTCACAAAGTGTTCTGCGTCACGAAAACACCCTGGCCAATAGTACTCTTGCAAGAGACGGTCCTTAGTCTTCTTAACTCCTAGGTGTCCGGACCACGAACCGCCATGCGACAAGCGCAACAGATCCTGACGGAAGCACTGAGGCACGATCAGCTGATCGAACTTCACTCCCCTGCGGTCTAGATACTTCCGGTACAGGACCCCACCTCTTTCCACAAAACGAGCATTTTTCTTGGCGATACCTTTCTTGACATTGCAGCGCATGTTTTCTAGGCTGCCATCCTTTTTTTGCTCGGCTATCAAAGCCGACCGGCTGACTTTTAGCAACCTATTAAGTCCATCTGACGTAGGCGCGATGAGCAAATCTGCAGATAGCTCTTCTAACTTTCCCGTGTCGGGCATTTCCTCTCCAGTACCTGGTGCCTTCAACGCTACAGGCTCAATTTTATTCAGTTCGGACGTGCTCTGAATATCAGCTTGCTGCGCCTCCGACCCTTTCTCATTGTTCGACAACGTCGGCCCCGCAACTACCGCCTTTGCAGCGAGCTCCCGAACTCTTGATCTGGTTAAGGCCTGAACGCTAGCCTCACCAAACAAAAGCCCCTTCTCGCGCAGGAGGTGATCGGACCTGTTCGAAAATAGGTACGGGTACTGGGGGGGGGGGGGGGGGGGGGGGGGCAGCATAGATGACACTGCGGCCTCCGTCTCAATTGCTCCGAAAGGTCCTTCAATAAGCACTTTTGCTACTGGCAGACACACGCTATGAGCTTCCACGGCTTGCTTGATCCATGCGCACTTGCCCGTGAACATATCGGGTTCTACGTAAGAGGGGTGAACTACATCCATTGTAGCTGCGGAATCACGAAGCACTCGGCACTCTTTCCCGTTCACGAGGAAGTCTCGCATGTAAGGCTCGAGAAGCTTCATGTTCTCGTCAGTGCTGCATAATCACAAAAACACGACTTTTGTTTTTGTTTCTGGACACTGCGCCGAAAAGTGACCCGGCTTCTGGCACGTATAACACACGCGCGCTTGCCTCGTCTCGAACCGCTTTCTGCGTTCGGCTTCGGCTGCCGCCGTCTCCTTACGTTCGGTCGGACTGCTTTCACTCGCATCCGCACTACGCGTGTCCCCCCCTTGCTCTCATGGGTGTGAACTTCGGCCTCTCAGACTTGGAGCCAAATTCACCCTTTTGACCGTCCTTAGCTCCGCGAGCCCGACGCGTCACAAACTCCTCGGCTAGCTCGGCGGCTTTAGCCACTGTACTAACGTCTGGCCTATCCAAGACCCAGTACCGCACGTTCTCAGGTAACCGACTATAAAACTGTTCCAGCCCGAAACACTGCAGAATTTTCTCGTGGTCACCAACGCTTTCTCTTCTTTGAGCCACTCCTGCATGTTTGACATAAGCCTGTAGGCAAACTCTGTATATGACTCACTTCTGCCTTTTTCATTTTTCCCGAAACTTCCGACGGAACGGCTCCGCTGACAGCCTGTACTTTTTTTAGCAGACTCGATTTCACTTGGTCGAAATCCTCTGCCTTCTCTCTCTTCAAGCGAGCGACTACGTCGGCCGCCTCGCCGGGTAACAAAGTGAGCAAGCGCTGTGGCCACGTTTCCCGAGAGAACCCCTGCTTCTCGCACGTTCGCTCAAAGTTAACCGATCAGGAACAAACCAATGTCCTCTCCAAGCTTAAACGGCCGCATCAGGTCAGTCATTTTGAACGATACTCGTTCTCCTGCACCGTGTGCCTGACTTCCATTACGAGCGCGTTCCATCTCTACCTCGAGACGCTTCATTTCCAAAGCGTGTTGACGGTCGCGCTCGTCTTTCTCTTTTTGCTCCCTCTCCTCAATGGTCTCAAGGCATTCCGACAGCTCGTCATCCTCAGCCTCCAACTCAAGAATAGCCCTTAGCAGTTCTGGTTTTCTGAGTTTGTCTGAGACATCCAGACCCAACTCTCTTGCAAGCTCCAGCAATTTCGGTTTGCGCAACGACTTCAAATCCATGGCTGCTCCGAATGCTGCTTTCTCTACTGCCTACTATTGTCTTGCCGCAAACTAACCCGGCAGCAACGACAACGACAATTACCAGCTCTGTTTCTGACACTAACAAAAGCCTGGCAAAACTCAGAAGAAGAAAGTCCCGCACTCACCAAACCTCGCAGCCAAAATTCCGCGCAGTCGTTCCGCTGCAGGCAACCAGTCATCACACAGGGCTCGTTGCACTGCTCCCGGATGGTCGTTGTGCTGCTCAGCATACAGTCGACCGCATATCTTCGCTGCTGGCCTCCGTTGTCGCGATCTCACCGTTGGCAACCAGTTGTTGCAAATGGGTTGCAAGCCCCAAGGGTAGCGTTGGCCTGGCGGCCTGGGGCACAGCTGGAAACATCCGAAGGTCCTGGCAAAGGATGAGTCGACTGCCAACAGAACAACTTGTTTATTCTGGCATCGCAAAAGAGCAGCCGGTCAGGGCGACCACGTTACTCGACGGAAGAAATCGAAGCCTCTCTTTGGCGTCCGGGGCAGCTGCCTTTATACCCTCGGAGTCGAGGGCAAGAAGGAACGGCTCGGGATGAGGCGCACGAGACGGCGGACGCACGGACACGTTGAGACGTGACGTGACGCGTCCGCCGGGCCGGCGCCGGTCAGACCTCCTCGCCTCCCAGTTGGGGAGCTCCTCTCCCCGGCTGCCGCGCTTTGACAAGCGTGGGCACCAACATGCACACACACACGCACACACGAAGACACGTGGCATTGAAACCTGCCTGGACGCGCTTGGCGGGAGGCGTTGCGGCAGCGCTGAACGGGCCAAAATGACCGCCACTTTGAACGAAGCCCCGGCGTCTGTTGCATCCGCGCCGGCTATACCGCGCGTCGTAGGCGAAACGTAACACGGGGTTCGTGGTAGGTGGGGTGCATGTTTTTGGGAAGAGGTTTAATAAGTAGTTCGCGGTGAATGTGTGTGTGGGGGGGGGGGGGGGGACCTGGAGCTGTGTGGGATCCGTGGCTGGTCCTGATACCGAGGGTGTGTAGGATGTGTCTGCCGGTGGTGGTTTTCGCGAGACGTATGTATTGTGTCTGTCGGTGGGCCTCGATAAGCTCACCCATTGTGTTGTGTAGACCTAGCTGGAGGAGTTTTTCGGTTGAGGTATTAAGGGGTAGATGTAGCGCTGTCTTAAATGTTCGGATCATGGCATCCAGGGTGGAGATTTCTGTGCCCTGGAGTTTCAGGTAGGGCAGCGTGAAGAGAAAGCGGCTGAGGACGAAGGCATGAATGAGACGACATATATGTCATGCTCCTACATGCCCCTGTGGTGTCCAGAAACTCGACGGATTAGGTGCGATATTGACACCGCCGTCAGCTTGAGTTTTTGGATGGTGATAGTGTTTTTACCGTTGTTCTGAATGTGGAGGCCCAGCAGCCGGAGAGTGTACCCCCGGGATGTACCGGTTTTCCAGTGTCACGGTTATGGGGGCTGTGGGGCAGTTTCGAGTTGTAGGGCGGAGTATGAGGAGCTCCGACTTCTCCGGAGAGCATGAGAGTCCGATACTCCGCGCATGTTTTTGGGTGAGGGTAGCTGCCGACTGCAGAGTAGTCTCTATGTCTCCATCACTGCCATGGGTGGTCCATAGAGCCAGTGATATCATCAGCATAGAGTGTATGCCGAAGGTGAGGGATGATTTGTAGTTTGCGGGCAAGGGCGATGAGTGTGACATTGAAGAGGAAGGGAAGAGGACAGATCCCTGCGGGGTGCCAACCCCACTAAAGGTGTATGGGCGGGATGTGTGGGGACATAAGTGAATTTCGGCCGTGCGGTTATAAAGGAATGCTTGAATATAGGTGTACATACGTTCACCTATGTTCAAAGGGGAGAGCGCCGCCATGATCGCTTGATGGTCTAGGCGATCAAAGGCCTTGGAGAGATCCAAGGCGAGGACAGCTTTTGTGTGGCCCGGTATGAGGGGTCGAAAATATCCTGTGTGAGCTGGAGCATGGCATCCTGTGCCAACAGGTGGGGACGGAAGCCCACCATGCTGTGCGGGTAGAGGTCTTGCTCCGTCATGTGTTGGGTGAGTCGGGCTAGTGCGACATGCTCCAAAAGCTTGCCCAGGAATGATGTTAGTGAGATGGGACAAAGATTTGCAGGTGTAAGGGGTTTGTGGGGCTTGGGTATGAATAAGATTTTGGCGTGACGCCTGGATTGCGGAAGGGTGCCCTCCTGCCAGCATGTGTTGAAACACCCCGTGAGCTGGGCAATGGACTGATCGTCCAAATTGCGGACCATGCTATTGGAGATACGATCAACTCCTGGAGTGGAGTTAGAGCGAAGAGTCAGGAGGGCCGCTCTGACTTCTGCTTCCGTAATCTCCGGATCGAGATTGGCATTCGGGGTGCCTGCATAGGGGGGCAGGGGGTTTGAGGTACGGGGAGTTGTGTGTTCCTAAGTATGTCGATGAGTGCTTCGGGAGAAAGGTCGGTCCTGTGTATAAGGCGTGTGACGTGCACGTTAAAGATCCCCAGGTGGTCGAAATAAGTCTGGAGCCCTCCACTATAAGCCACCTATTTCTTCCTTTCTTCTTTGACTCCCTCCTTTATCCCTTCCTTATGGCGCGGTCCGGGTGTCCACCGAGATATATGTATGTACGTGAGACAGTTGAAAATTGGTTTTTGAGGACCCACCGCGGTGGCTCAGTGGTTAAGGTGCTCGGCTACTGATCCGGAGTTGCCGGGTTCGAACGCAACCGCAGCGGCTGCGTTTTTATGGAGGAAAAACGAAGGCGCCCGTGTGCTGTGCGATGTCAGCGCACTTAAAGATCCCCAGGTGGTCGAAATTATTCCGGATCCCTCCACTACGGCACCTCTTACTTCCTCTCCTCCTTCACTGCCTCCTTTATCCCTTCCCTTACGGCGCGGTTCAGGTGTCCAACGATATATGACACAGATGCTGCGCCATTTCCTTTGCCCAAAAACCAATTAATAATGATGGTGGTTGAGGACAGGAAATGTCGCATTATCTGTATCACATCTCGGCCGATACTTGAACCGCGCCGTAAGGGAAGGGATAAAGGAGGGACCGAAAGAAGAAAGGAAGAAAGAAGTGCCGTAGTGGAGGGCTCCGGAATAATTTCGACCACCTGGGGATCTTTAACGTGCACTCACATCGCACAGCACACGGGCGCCTTTGCCTTTCGACTCCATCGAAACGCTGCTGCCGCGGTCGTCGGGTTCGGACAGTTACTGCACCATTTCCTTTTCTTCAATTTCATTTTTTTTTCAAAATTCCGGATCGCTGTTTTTCAATCACTAAAAATTAGTGTGGCAGTGGTTGAGGAGATTGCTAAAGCAATTGCTGCATCCTCCGCCTCTAATGATGATGTAGATGTAGCTTTTGTCGAATCCGAAACTATAGGATAGAGTGTGTTAGAAGCTACACTCAAGGCATAAGCTTGATGACTGGCATATTTTGCGGCGTCAGTAGGCCAATGGTATTTACGTGGTAGTGTTTGTACAACACCGTGGCTCTGGCTTCTTGGAGAGCTGGGTGGTGGACCGGATGGACGTTTTTGGGGAGTGGATGGATTGTTAAATTGGTTTGAACTGCTCCCGGGGTGGAGTGCATGTGTCTGAGGGAGCTTGTAGGTTTGAGGCTTAGGGCAGAGAGAATGTGCCGCCTCGTAGTGGTTGATGATATGTGTTCGAGTTGTACTGCACGATGGGCTTCGATAAGCTCTAGGGTGTTTGAACCCCCATATGTAGGAGACGGGCATTCGACGTGTGCCTGGGGAGATTAAGGGCAGTTTTATAGGCTTGCCTTATTAATGCACTTACTTTTTCTTCCTCCGCCTTGGAAGGAAACGAGTATGGAAGTTAGTATACTACTGGATTTATTACGAAGGGTTGTATAAGGCGGCTGAGGTCGTGTTCCTGCATCCCTCGGAGGCGGTTCGCAATTCGTCGAATAAGTCTCATGGTCTAGTGGACTGCGTTGTCGAGTTCAGTAGTGATGGTAGTATTCTCGCCGTTGTTCTTTATTATGATGCTCAGTATACGCACCTTATAAATCTGGCGAACTTGTTGATCCTCGATATTGACTTGAATATTGGGCGAATGACCCGTGTCTGTTCGGCACCTTGGAGGGTGTAAGAACAGTAGTTTTGATTTAGTCGGCGAGCAGGCGAGGCTTATACAGCCGCGATGATGTTCGCCCCAACCTGGAGGGTTTCCTCCATTTGGCCGACATTACCACTGGATGTCCAAAGAGCAATGTCGTCCGCGAAGAATGAGTGGGAGAGGGGGGGTAATTGTGAGGGCTTTCGCCGTGGGAATGAGTGTAATGTTGAAAAGCAATGGAGAGTGGACTGAGCCCTGGGGTGTACTTCTGCTGCCGAGTTGGAAGGTTGGTGAGGAGAGTGAACTTAGTGTCAGTTCTGCCGTTTGGTTTCGGAGCAAGGCGTAGGAATGCGCGTGTTCCCCTACGTTAAGATTCGACAGAGCGTCCATAACGGCCGAACGATGAACGTTGTCTAAGACCGTCTTGGCGAGATCCAGAGCCAAGATGGCCCTGGTGCGCTTAGCGTCCATGGTGTGCAGTACCTATTCCGTGAGCTGTAACATTTCAACTTGGGTGAATAAATGGCTGCGGAATCCAATCATAGAGTGGGGGAATAGGCCTTGTTCGTGCATGTGTTCCGGCAAGTGACCCATGGCCACATGTTCGAAATGTTTATCTAAGCAGTAGTTTAGAGAGACCGGTCGGAGGTGCGACTGTATAAAAGATTATCTGTCACACAGATGCCAGTATGCGCAATAAGACGGACACGCATCGGAACATGTTAAAGTAATGTCTGACGTACCCTATAGTGAACGGTGTTAGCGCCTGTCTTATTTCTCCTTTGCATCAGTGATCTGGAGGTAAATCATAAACAGCCCGAATGTGTGTAGACGACTGCATTATTTGTAGAGACCAGTGCACTTGGTCAATTAGCGAAATGGTGTCGGGAGTGGCAGATGCCGTTCAATATCCAGAAATCTGATTTTATGACTACCAAGAAAAAAGAACCCGCCCGTTTTCCCGTGCGAAGTTGAAAACAGATCTTTAAAAGCAGCCAAATAATACAAGTATCCCGGAGTTGTGATCTCTTCTGATTTGAAATAGGATAAACATGTGCAATTATGCACCCTTTTTTTTTTCTTAAACGACCGGTTCCGTGTTAATTCCTCTCCCGACACCGAGTTACTTGCATATATACTGTTCCCTTGTCAGTCCTGTAGTTGAGTACAACATTCTGTGTTGGTTTCCGTGCACACAGCAATGCATAAATAAGTTAGAAGTGTACAGCAGAGCGCAGCCACGTTTATTTTTACCAAATATCGACGTAATGACTCTCTAACTAAACTTTTAAACAAAGCATGTATGGCCACTATTAATAACAGCACCCGAATCTCGCGCCTCAAGTTCGCCTTTCTTCTCTTAAGCGTTGTACTAGAGATAGATTGTGGGCTTTACTTAGTTCCTTCACCTAAAATAAATACGAAAACAAAACATTCCCAGCGTTTAGTGGACTATAAATTCCGTACCGACACCTTTCGTTATTCCTTTTTCCCGCAGGCGATTAGGGAATGGAATATTTTACCCGATAATGTTGTTACTTCCGAATCTCTGAGCAGTTTTCTTTCTAACCTGTCAACCTGTCATTAACAATGAAGTGCTGCAGCCGTCGCTGACGTTATTCTCGCAACATATCACCTAGTTCCTATTGCATTTGCTATTTCACTGTTCTGTTGTATATGTTTAATTGTTGTATTCCCAATGGTGCAGAAGTGTTTCAACTTGCACTGTTATTTTTGTTTACTTTTGCCTGTTTTGTTAAACCGCTTAGTTTGTATCCCCACCCTGCTAAAATACCAACTCCGGGATTACAGTATAAATAAATAAATAAAATTGTTTATTTGAACCATTATACTCCAGCATTGCATGTAGCATTTGTTGAAAAGTTTTATTTTTATTCTTGATGATGACAATACAAGAGGAAGAAGAGGAGAAAATCGAAGCGCAAATCAGAAAGGCATACAAAATCGCTCTCTGTTTACCAGCATATCCGCCCAAACCGGAAGAGTCGTGGCTATGGGCGCTTTCGCGACGTTTAAGGAACACACAAAGGCTCTCCTGTTTTTCCAAAGAAACAGGCTACAAAAATCAAGGACCGAAAGACAGGTGCTACAAGACCTACGTACGGTACGAGGCCTGACCACCAGGGAAATCAGAGGAACACTGCAAGCTTAGCCACGCCTAAAGGACAGAGCTTAGGGTACTGCCTATTCCCCAAAGCGTGGATCCGAAACACCATCAAGGCCTGCATGAAAGCAATAGAGAAGAACGTAGTCGAGGTGGAGGAGTCCATATACTCTTCACGGACGCTGGAAAATGCAGAGGCAACGTTGCCACAGTAGCGACGGTTGTGGACAAGAAAGGCAAAGAAATTCGGCCTGACCAAATTCAAGCGGCAGAAGTCGCAATCGCACTAGCAATCAGAGGCGAACCGCATTGGCATAGAAAGAACAATAATCTGCGACTCCCAACCTGCCTGCAGAGCCTCCCTGGAAGGGGAAATTAGAAAAACAGCCTGCCGGATTATGCAACTGAGTGGCAAGGACATCTCTGGAAGACACAAAATTTTATGACAACGAAAACAGTGCAGACTCGACGAAGGACGCAGAAAGAGAGAAAGAGCGGGTTTATTGACGGGAAAGGCAGAGAGCTAGGTTTCCGGAAAAATAAATATCTGGCGTGCTACTCTGCACTGGGGAATGAGAAGAGGAGAAAAAAGAGGGTCACGATGGTGGATGATGATGACGGGAGGAGGCAGATGAAAAAATACAAAAAAGACAAGGCACACTTTCTAACATCCCTTCAGACGGGACACAGACGAGACGAGTTTTCGTTGTGGTGAACAAGCAACTATCTCATGATGTGTTCCTCAAAATTTTATGGACACCAGCACACATGGGCTTGGCAGGGAATGAGGCCGCAGACCGGGCCACTCGGGCCACTCACACCGAGAGGACCTGATAAGCACCTGCAGTTATCTACGCCAAACACATACTCGGAAATGATTACATACTTTAAACTAGAAAGAAGAAAACTAGCGCCGCCCGACTCATCAGGGCTCTGGAGGGGCCGGCACCTTCCCCAACTTAGCAAGATATCATGCAATTTGGTCCGGAAAAAAACTACAGAGAATGTTCACAACAATCCAATCAGTGCGAAAGCATGGATTTGTGTCGCGTTGAAGACGACGATGAGCGGGCAGTCCCGCGGGACGGAGCGCTTGGCCAGCTGCGAACAAACAACGGTCTACTTTTCTCGGGGTTGGTGCCCATCGGATTAGTGCTCACGCTCTAAAATGCGAGAGGTTATGCCCCGCTGTAAGGCCACGCTTCATCAACGCGCACATTTATTTTTATTCCCTTAGCTTGCGGTCACTGCGGGCCTCCGGTCTGCGCCCCCACCCCCTTCCCGCGTGCCTCCCTCCCCCTTCCCCTACCCCCGCAAGCAGTGGCAAAGGCGCAGGAGGCACTGGCTGCTTGACAGCTGTAACGGCCGAAGGCACCTGGCTTTGTTAAGCGCACCAGGAAAGCATGCGAGGCGCACACAACGAGCACGTGGTGCCGCTTGGTCTTAGGCAGCATTCCCACTGCGGCAGATTGCGGACCACCTCGCATTCCGCGATGGGCCCCCTTTTTTTTTCTTCTTTTTTTTGGCATTCTCGATGGCACCGAAGCGTCGCGGTGGTGGTAGTGGTTTATTTAAAATAACATAAAAGGAAGGTAAAAGATTTTTGCTAGCCCCGGCATCTGCCATCACGTGCGGCGGCACCTAAGCTGGGGCAGCGGAAATAAAGGATAGCAGGCAGGTGGGAGAAATGAAATAAAAGAGGTGAGGGGACAGAAGAAAGACATGGGGGGAGGTAAATAGTGCACTACATAAAATAGATATACACTGCATAAAAACATTAAATGTAAACACTATAAATGCAAAATAAATATACTATATACATTATTTACACAAACAGTCAAAAAGTCAGTTGTCTTCGCGGCGCGCGTGTGCTGATGACGGGAAACTCGGCAGTCAATGGTCACACGCGCGCCGCACTTTGCACACAACAGCTGGTGTGGGGCGCCCAGCTGTTAGAGCGTCCGAGGTAGCACACACGAAGCGTTCAGTCACAGCACTGTACTACCTGGCGCAGAACAGGCGGGACGTCAAGCCCGCCTGTTCGAGAAATACACACAGGCTCACCAAGGTTCGCTCGCGGGTGCGCGCACTGCCTTGCGGCCACAGGAGCGTCTCGAGCGAGTCCGGGAAGATGCCCAGCGCTCTGTAGGCCGCGAGCATATCGCGACGAGCGTCAGCGAACGCGGTGCAGCGAGAACTCCCCCCCCCCTCCCCCCCGGGAGGGGGAGAGGATTTTCAGAATATTTTCTGTATGTGTATCTTTTTTTCTTTTTAGCCAAGCCCCACACTCGAAGTTGGGTCCAACCTACAGGGGCTGTTGCTACTACCTCCATTGGTTATCGAAGCTTAGGGCGGGCCTCGAAATATGCCCGCCCTAACTTCTTTGTTTGCAAAAGCTTTAAAATTGCATGTAAAATCATTGGAGAGCAGTCTTGTCTAGTTGAGCTAGAGGCTTCGTGCAGTGACACGTAATTGTACAGACCTAGACTCTAACCTCGGGTCGATGAGTAAGGTCTTGTCGAGTTTCTCTGTGTGAGATATTTTCTTTTAAGTTACAGTTTGACTGTCTGTGTGACTCAACTTGTAACGCAGTTTGCCAATGTACATCTTGTAAATATATTTTCTCTTTGTCTCCATCATCTGGCATCAATCATCGTCTGCTCCTTCAACACCGTCGAATTCACGTTTGGAGAGGTCCTGTGCCCCTCCGAAGAAACGCAAATAACCATCTTTGAATTTACTCCCGCAATGCGTAGAGCTCTTGAGGAACCTCTACTGCGCAGTCTGTGCAAAGCAAACCCAGATATTGAGGAAAACAGGAGGAGCCTCGAGCAGTGGGAGGCGGTACTGGCCAGCTCGACCCAGCCTCAGCTGGTGCAGAGGGCCTGGCGGGGAGCAACTGCCCTTGGACTTGGGAGAGCTGTACCCCTTTACTGAAAAGGTCAATAAAATGTTTTGTCTCTCTCCCTCTCTCTGGAAACTCGTGAAGATTCCCTTTAGGCCGAATTCTGAACCGAAAATTGCCTGAACAAGAAGGAGAAAATTCCTCAAAATAAGCATTAATAGAAATTATAGACACCGAACTGATAGATATGATGAGATTAAATGTGTGTGTGTTCTTAATTTTGGTGCCTGCTGCATGGTAGTGATTTTTTTTTTTTTTGCTGCGGCGCTATAATTTGAACGCCAGCGAGCTTTATTCAGTGCTTTCGCAGGACAGTCTGTGTCTACCAGAAGTAGCATATCGTGGTCTTTCATGTCTCGCGTATGCGCTTCACGAAACCTTCCTCTAATTCAGACCGTGATGTGAAATTTTTCTTTCTGTGTTTCGGCCCTGCTTTCTACCTCTTCGTTATGTCTGAGTCCTTTCTGCGTTTCAACCCTCCATGATGGCTTTGGCGTTCGAGGCTGCGAAGTCCAAGGTCGCGGGATCGAATCCGCACTGCGCAGTTTTGATGATAGTTCGATGGTAGTTGTGGTGCTGTGCACTGCCAGTGCACGTTAAGAACCCCAGGCGGTGGAAAATATATTCCAGAACCCTTTTACGGCGTCGGCACCAGTGGAGCGCTGAGCAGAGTTTATAATTCGCAACCCCCTGTAATTGCAGGGAACGAAAGTCTCGTCGTTGAACACCCAGCAGCACTGCAGTCAAAGAAGCCTTGTGATCGACAAGGTAGAGACAGTTGCGAACTTCGACCATCATCGCTGCAGAAGATAAAATACAGCCTCGCGACCAAAAAGTGGCCGCACCTGCTGGAGACTTGAATTCGGCGACGCGCTGATGCGAGCCTCTGTTCGGAAGCAGTACAGCGTTTAGCATCGGTTCACTTCGCACCCTTTGCATTTGCAGGTGAGTGAACTGATTTCCAATTCACTTATCTCACTTGTCCTTTTCAAGCACTGCTTTCAAACGAAATGTGACTATGATTGTGATTGTTTCATGCAGCGATGAGCAAAGGCGATGGAAAAGATTCCAAGGATGGTAAAGATGGATTAGACATTAAAGAACTAAAACGCTCACTTGATCGCTTGAAAGTTTTAAACAATACACGAGAACCGAGCTGTGAGAGCTAAGGGATACTGTTGCATGAACTTCTGTTCATGGGCATGCGATGGACGTCGGGACTCTTAGGGCAGAGATGAAAAGCTAATGAAGCGGAATACTGCGGTGAAAACACAAAATGACTGCTTTTGCAGAAAAGTGTGGATGAGCTTCAGCAGTACCAACGAGCAAACAACCTGGAAATTAAAGAAATTCTAGGAAACGATGGTGCAGCTACAATGTTGAAAAAAGTAGCCGCGGGGCATGCAGTCGGAGAAAGTGTGAAGCAAAGTGACATCGATCTTTGCCGCAGGGCGTCAACACAGAACATTGTAGTTCGCTATGTACAAAGGAGCAAACGAAATGACTTGCTTTCTAAAGCAACGAAGCAGAAACCTGACACTAAGCTAAGTGCCTTGGGCTCCCCGAAAACAATCCAGTATTCGTGAATGACCACGTAATAAGACATGGTATAACAAGACCCTGCCTATACGCCGGTATTGATGCACATGATTCACCGCACCACCTTACCTATGTGCGTATACACTGTGATGTTGAGGATGATGTGAACCATTCCGTTTAAGCGTGCCCGCATTTTTTGTGCCGAGCGTGAGGCACTCCTGGAAAACCTGAGCAGGCTGAACGGGGCGGCGTCTCCCGCATACATGAGGGCTCCCGAACTGAGAGGCGATTAGTGTCACGATCGCTCTTGAAGTTATGCAACTGTGGTAGAAACGCAGTCACTTAAATCGATAGCTCAGGCGGAGCAATTGCCGACAGGCCACTGTATAGAGGGCTAACCCCGCTGTACATTTACACCACCTCCGGCAAGCGCAGGCCGTGCGGCGGCACGCCAGCGTACCGTTGCCGGTGGAAACCATGTGGCGGCTACGCACTATGAGGCGGGGTATTGTCACTGGCTGGTAATACTAACTCTTTGGGCTTTCGCTTCGTCTTATCTCGCCAGGCACTAAACGAATGGGTGATACAGTTCGCATTTTGGTTTGACGATTCGGCAGCTTGACTGGGTGTAGTTGCTATCCTAAGTGGCAGTGCTATTTCGCAGCTTTCTCTGGTCATCTCGTTGGAACTGAGGCGTACGCCCTTATTCCTAGTTTACTGTCCACGAATACAGCTGTCATCACGTCCCCAGCTGTTTCTGTATTCCGCTGCATCAGTGTGTGTTGTGTTATCCGTTTCACCGTATTTTGTTTGAAAATGTCTGGCCTTTCTCTCCGTTGTTCTTCGTCGGTAAATCGTTTATGTGGGCCTGCCTTTCACGAACAGAGGAAAATTTGCGAACATTTTTGCTTTTACCTATAGCACTCTGCTCTCCCTGCACCTACGTTTCTCACACAAATTGTCTGTTTTACAGCTATATAGTTGTTAAAGGCCCGTCCCCTGGGTTGTGCGTCGGCGTTGTAACAGTATATAGTAGTTCGCCTAGCCGGAGGGTGGTAACTGTACCTTAGCTACAACGCGCACCATGCTGAGGCGTCTGAAGCCAGTGACATCACGTGCACAGCGTAACTCCTCCCATTTCCGTGACGACATTCCGAAGCGTGCATATAACTCGTCTTTCAGAATCAGACATTGGTCCAACGCCTTGAACACATCTCTTGCCACTTCTCAGATCACAAGGCTTCATTCGCGACTATCAAGGACTACGTGAGGTTCTACTTGTATAGAGAATATCCCTGTGAAATAAAAACAGTGGTCTATAGTTGGACATGTATACGTGTTTCTCTCAAATTCTTTGCCTCAGTATACTGCGAAATGAAAATACCACAAGCAACTGCCGCTGAATCTCGCGTTACACAGTGGTACCCGTCCTGCGAGTTTATAGAGTTGGTCCGGTGCTTCAACATCACGTACTCATGCCGGTGATGCTTCAGCGGAGTGTTCGTAGCGGACCGTAAACGCCGGAGGACCGAATGAGAATGTTGTTTTTTTTCACTTCCGTGCATTAGTTTTAACACCTAAATTCTTTTACACACCAACAGTTCGACTCACTTCGTCGCGTCGTCGATTTTACGCTATACTCAGTTTCAACGCACGCGGGTTCAAGCAAAGTGAGCTAGCTTGGAAAGCGAGGGAGATGCAGTGTTGGCTACGCATTTATTCATTGGGGCTACACAAGGGCCGGCCGTGGGCGCTGCTCGCACGGGAAGCGGCGCAGGCAGTCGGCGCCGTCCCTCGCCTGGCGGGCGGCCAACCGCAGGCGCTCCTTGAAGCGCTCCGGGATGAAGCGGTTCCTGAGCAACGTGTAGATGACCAGCGAGGCGACGTCCTTGTGCTGCGGCAGCGCGTCCGCCGAGAACTGGCAGGCCAGCCGCTCCAGGCAGCGGTTGTCGGCGGCCAGCATGCCGCTGCACTGCAAGTAGCCCGCCAGCACCTGGTCCTGCTGGTCGGCCCACGAGCCGCCACGCTCCTCCTGCGACACGCGTCGTTGGCGCCGCGCTCTTTGTACACACTTTGAGTGGCCGCAAAACGAAACGGCTGCTGAAAATTCAGCAGCACTGCGCACATGATGTGGGGCAAAATTTTTATCATTCAGAGGAGAACGAGGGCACGTCACCCAGTTATCCTCGGCGCTGCTCCGTCCACTGCACTTTTAGGAAAGACAGGCCACGTGCAGAGCATAAGCTGCATGCCAGGGTTCTCAGAGGTTGATACTTCTACCCCCGGCAGACCCTGTGGCCTGGCGACTTTTGGCGCACCGTATACATGTCACTGACCTTACCCTTCGGTAATTCGTCGATGAACTTGCTTTCGAGTATTCCTGGTGAGTTACGCGGAGATTCGAGCCTAGACGGACGCCGGCGCGGTCAGGCATTTTTCTTTTTTTTTAGCTGTCAAGTGGTTGTATGATACCGATATCTTCTGGAAGCGTAAGCTGTTGTCTATTCACAGGGAATCATGCAGTTAACGCACCAGGGTACATTTTCCGTGCACTTCGTGTATTCGCTTTTATAGCCGCTCACCAGCAAGCTGCTCTCACTCGGCCTGAAATAGGTATCGCTAGACGGCTTCGCTTGCTGACTGTGAACAATGTTCCCTGCCAGAAGCACCAAAAAGGTCGTATTAAATGTTGCATGGGACACCCATTCGTAGATCATAGGACGAAGCCTGCCTAGAAGGAGTGCATGCACGCAGCAACAAAGCCTAACATTGCCTCTTGCCAAGACACGTCGTTCCCGAGTCGCGGTTCGAATTTCGCCGTCCAGCTCCGCGATGTTACCAGAGCAACACTCAGGTCTCGTATAGACCAAGGTCCTGGCTCGGTGCCGCTGTGGGTCTGCGCGGTTGCACTGTGCCGCTTATGTATGGCGGACGTTCGTCGCACGTTTGCCGTTGCCAGCAGCGTATGCACATTCGCCGACTTTGCAGTCTCTGCTGCTCGGCGCTTCCCCATGCTCCACAGTGGAGCCATGGTGCGGACTGTGCACGTATCAAACAGATGGAGCTTTTAACTGACCCGACGCGCAGCCGCGCCGTGCACTGAGATGGTTCTCGTCAGGGGACAGGCGCCCTGTCAATATATGCACGAAATGGCTGCCGCTATAATGCGTTTGTTGCTTGACGATAATTTCGGTGCTCAGCAGCGTCCAACGCCTTCAGTGGAAAGGGGTACACTCACGAGGAAGGCGGCGAGCAGGTCCCTCTTGCGGCGTCGGCCGAGCACCGTGCTCATGGCGGGCACGAGCAGCGGCGCCATGCTCAGCGGCAGCGCCGTGCCGGCGATCAGCGGAAGCGCGGCCAGTGGCGCCAGTAGCGCCAGCAGGCCCGTCAGGTTCCCACCGACGCCCGCGCGAAGCAGCAGCCGGGCCACCTCTTCTCCCCTCCGCCGATTGGTGGCCAAGGCCCGGTTGCTGATGCCTGCCCATGTGTCATTTAATGCTTTATATTTCCTTATGACAGCTGTGCGGCTTCATCGCGTTCGCGCTCTAGCGCGTGTAAGAACGCTAATATTTTTAGACCATTTGGGAGGGTGACGTTTGTTTTAATTTGGTCCCGTAGGCGTTGAGTCGGTATTTCATGAATAAAACATCTCCAAAACTCACGCGACCAACTTCGCAATTTTGCGTACATCAGTTTTTTTCACCCTTTTCGCTTTAACCGCTGCAAAAGTTTTAGTTTGAGTATATTTTCTATCGCCTCTTGCTTGACCAATACATTCTTTATCGGCTCTAGCTGGACTGACAACTGATTTATTCCGATAAAGAAAGCAACGTTTATATGCTTTTCCTGCGCAAGCCCACATTCAGAACAATGTGATGAAAATAATCTCCGATGATAAAAACCGCCGCGGTGGCTCAGTTGTTAGGCCGCTCGGCTGGCTCCTGATCCGGAGTTCCCGAGTTCGAACCCGACCGCGGCGGCTGCGTTTTTATGGAGTCAAAACGCTAAGGCGCCCGTGTGCTGTGCGATGTCAGTGCACGTTAAAGGTCCCCAGGTGGCCGAAATTATTCCGGAGCACTCCACTACGGCACCTCTTTCTTCTTTTCTTTCACTCCCTCCTTTATCCCTTCCCTTACGGCGCGGTTGTGTCCAACGGTATATGAGACAGATACTGCGCCATTTCCTTTCCCCAAAAACCAATATATATATATATATATATATATATATATATATATATATATATATATATATATATATATATATATATATATATATATATATATATCAGCAGACAAGTTAAAGGAAATGAGGGGCCCGTTTGACAAATTTATGAAGGGAGCCAACAGTCACCGAAACCAAGGTGCATAGGGGAACGTTATTTTTTTTTAATGTGTTATGCTTATCAGTAGGATAATAATTCTTAGATTAATAAATCGCTTAAAGAAAATTACTTATAAAGCAGCAGAAAAAAAAAATTAACGTTCCCCTATGCACCTTGGTTTCGGTGACTGTTGGCTCCCTTCATAAATTTGTCAAACGGGCCCCTCATTTCCTTTAACTTGTCTGCTGACAGCTTAACGAGGGTCTCGGTTCTGGCAGTCTTAATGCCAAAGGTAGTATAAGGGGGCTCTCGCACAGTTTCCGCCCTCGCCGTTAGATGACGTTCTACGTCACGCTCGCGGTATTACAGGACGTCCTACGTCCGCCGCTATGGTCGAGGGTGGCGCTGGTGAACACTCTCAAGGCTCGCTTACACCCAGTAAACATAAATACCCACGAGAGCAGCAGATTGGACAGCCGTCGCCGTAGCTCAGTTGGTAAGAGCACCGGACGCGATATTCGGAGGTCGTGGGTTCGGATCCCACCGGCGGCATGGTTGTTTTTTCTGCTGCTTTATAAGTAATTTTCTTTAAGCGATTTATTAATCTAAGAATTATTATCCTACTGATAAGCATAACACATTAAAAAAAAATTAACGTTCCCCTATGCACCTTGGTTTCGGTGACTGTTGGCTCCCTTCATATATATATACATATATATATATATATATATTAGCAGACAAGGTAAATGAAATGAGGGGCCCGTTTGACAAACCTTTGAAGGGAGCTAACAGTCACCGAAACCAAGGTGCATAGGGTAACGTATTTTTTTAATTTTTAATGTGTTGTGCGTATCAGTGGGATAATAATACTTAGATTAATAAATCGCTTAAAGAAAATTGCTTATAAAGCGGCAGAAAAAACAACCATGCCGCCGGTTGGATCCGAACCCACGACCTCCGAATATCGCGTCCGGTGCTTTTACCAACTGGGCTATGTCGACGGCTGTCCAATAAGCTGCTCTCGTGGGTATTTATGTTTATTGGGTGTAAGCGTACCTTGAGAGTGTTCACCAGCGCCACCCTCGACCATAGCGGCGGACGTAGCACGTCCTGTAATACCGCGAGCGTGACGTGGAACGTCATCTAACGGCGAGGGCGGACACTGTGCGAGAGCCCTCTTATGCTACCTATGGCATCAAGACTGCCAGAACCGAGACCCTCGTTAAGCTATTAGCAGACAAGGTAAATGAAATGAGGGGCCCGTTTGACAAACCTATGAAGGGAGCTAACAGTCACCGAAACCAAGGTGCATAGGGGAACGTTATTTTTTTAATGTGTTGTGCTTATCAGTGGGATATATATATATATATATATATATATATATATATATATATATATATATATATATATATATATATATATATATATATATATATTCAAATACCCTCAGGGCCCGAAGGCATTAAAGAGGGGAGTGGGAAGGACATACATTGGGTCCGTACAGTTCAGCAGAAAAGCAAAATAGAAGAAACGAAAACGCGGCGAAAAATGAACAAAACATAACACAAAATAATGCAAGAGAAGGCAAATCGGAAAAAACAGCAATTCCCAAAAAAGAGAACATTTCCGGCAGACATCAAAAAGACAACGAAACCGAACGCAAAATAAAACTGACTAAATTCTACAAATAAAGATTACATAGGGCAGTCTTAAAAGAACTTGGATTAGAAATATCGACAATGTGCCTGGGAAGGTGGTTCCAACTGTCAGAAGTGTCGGGGACAAAAGAAGAAAAAGCGTGTTTAGTATGGCATGACGGAACACCTGCTTTGCGAAGACGATCAATGCGGCCTGAAACATATGTAGGAGTAGTTAGTAGCCGGCTCTTAAAGACGAGATTGTAGTAGTAGATCTTATGAAATAGGCATAAGCGCGAAATGTTTCTGCGGAGTGAAAGATGTGGCAATGATAAAGTAGTTTTCATAGCAGTAACACTGGAGATACGGTGATAATGGAAAGTATGAAACGCCACGCACGGTTTTGAACAGATTCGATTTCAGTAGTGTGGGGACCTGCCCTGCAGCCCCCTGAGTTTGCTCTCCCGCGAGGCACCGTGCAGCGGCGGTCTCACCTCGAGGCTGAGCGCATTTCCTTGTGAGTTACATTAACTGGCAAGAGAGGGCGCCAGCATCGCTGCGCGGAGACTGCCAAAGCCCGCGCGCGGGAGAGGGGCTTCGGCTGGGATCGTCGGCGCGACCGGACGTGCCGCTCGCGGCTCCGCTCTTCGCCGGCGGGGCGAGGAAGCGACGGGGAGACAGGCTCCCGTAGTCGTCCCGTCCGGCCTTCGGAGTATATATCCCTTGCCCTAGCGCGGGCGAACATTCGCTCGGAACCTTGCTGGTGAGTCGGACGACCTTGATTCATTAGCGTATCTTGTTGCTAGCTGGCGTTATTGTTTCTGTAGCAATAAATGCCTGTTTGTGTCAGCCAATGTGTCGTTCCTTTGTTCCCCCAGAGCAAGGCCCGCCGTGGTCGGCGAGCGCTCGGTAGCGTACGCGATCACGGGGTGGGGTCCGGGCGGCTTTGAACCGTGTCAGCCGCGATTGAGTGGGGAGAACGTACTTATCTCCCCAAGTCAACCACCACGTCTGGCAGCCCAACGTGGGGCCTGCTCTTGGAACATTGGACGACTGTCGGTTCGGTTCGGGGAACGCTCCTTGTCCGGACTTGACAAGTGCTAGGCCTAGAGTGAATTTTGATCGCTAGGACCTGCGGCATGCTTTCTTGAGTGCGAGTATTGCGCTGCAGCATGTTTGAACTTTTCGACATGCTCAGCACATTTTTCCCTGGAGTTTCTTCGCGAGAATCACTTGGTCCGCATCGAGGGAGCGCGAGGCCTAGCGCCCGCGGAGTCGCCGAGCCCGAAGCGAGTGAGTATGGAAGCCGCGTGGGTGGTCCGAGTTTCTGTATATATTTTCTCTACTGTCTCTTTTTCGACTCTGGGAGTCGCGGCTCCGGGAGCCGGGTGGCCTGGGGCCACGGGTGTCGCTACGAGCTCGCTGGTATTGCAGCTCGGCACCGGGCGCTCAGAAGCTGATTTGTGCAGTAAGCGGGGTAGGACAACCCCACAAAGCTGACGTCTCATCGCGGCTGCGCGCATATAACCCGTTTCGTGTCTTTGTTGTGGTCACGGTCGTTGTCGGAGTGGTAGTTAGGCCTGAGGCTTTTCGGAGCTGCCTGCACCACGTTAAAAGAGACACGATCACCGGACCGTGTCATTGAGAGGGGGCGCACTTTGCTGCCCGCCCGTTTTTTTTTGTAACCTCGCAAGAACTGAGCAGTCTCGTTCAACTCAAGAAAGGGCTTTGTTCACTCGAACTTTGCGTTTGCACAGCCGCCGAGACGTTTTGCTAGCGAGTTGGGCATTGTGCCACGAGGCCCTTGCGGGTGCCGTTTCCCCTCCCGTGACCTACGTTAAAGGCACGACGAGAGCGTTTCGGCAATTTTGCAGATTCGGTGGAGCCACTCAGGCTTGCTGTCCGGTGCACATCGTCTCGCTGCCACCTGCTGCGACGGAGCGGCCTGTATCCTGTTCGCCGCATCCATCCGGGGCAGCTGTGGCAAGACCAGTCAGCAGTCACCTCCGGCTGCTGCTGCCCTGGCGACTACTGCAGGATCCTGGCCTGAAGTTTTCCCACCGGCCTTCGATTCGCGGGCCATGCGAGTCGTCCCAGCGGAGACCTTCACGCCGCCTTCGGAATACCGCGGAAGTCGGCGTGACCTCCGCTGCAAGACGTGCCTCAAGGACACGAAGACCAGGAGACTCCTCCATAGCATGTACTTTCAGGCGCGTGGGTCTATTTAAGGTTGGGGGGATGTGGGGACCTGCCCTGCAGCCCCCTGAGTTTGCTTTCCCGCGAGGCACCGTGCAGCGGCAGTCTCACCTCGAGACTGGACGTATTCTTTTGTCAGTTACATTAACTGGCAAGAGAGGGCGTCAGCATCGCTGCGCGCGAGACTGCCAAAGTCCGCGCGCGGGAGAGGGGGCATAGGGGCTTCGGCTGGGATCGTCGGCCCGAGCGGACCTGTCGCTCGCGGCTCCGCTCTTCGCCGGCGGGGCGAGCAAGCGACGGGGAGACAGGCTCTCGTCTCGTCCGGCCTTCGGAGTATATATCCCTTGCCCTAGCGCGGGGGAACATTCGCTCGGAACCTTGCTGGTGAGTCGGACGTCCTTGATTCACTAGCGTACCTTGTTGCTAGCTGGCGTTATTGTTTCTGTAGCAATAAATGCCTGTTTGTGTCAGCCATTGTGTCGTTCCTTTGTTCCCTCAGAGCAAGGCCCGCCGTGGTCGGCGAGCGCTCGGTAGCGTACGCGATCACGGGGTGGGGTTCGGGCGGCTTTGAACCGTGTCAGCCGCGATTGAGTGGGGAGAACCTACTTATCTCCCCACTCAACCCCACAGTAGCTAATGATGACAGGTCAGGGTCCCAGATAGATGCTGCATATTCCAATTTAGGCCGAACAAGTGTTTTATAAAGGAGCAGTTTTATCAAAGTAGAAGAAAGGGAAAAGTTTATCATATATATATATATATATATATATATATATATATATATATATATATATATATATATATATATATACGGTAAAAACTGGCTCCTTTTTTCGGCGATAACAATTGAATGATCGCTAATGCACGTCTGCTTATTCTGTTGGATTAAAAATGCCTCCAGCAGCTCACGCTCACGTCTTGATTTCCCCCATCCGATAATACGAGCAAGATGAAACCGAAGGGAAAAGTGGCGGCAGTCTTTGACATGCAAAAAAAGTTGCTTCCCGTGCCCGAGCCCAAAGTTGTTCTGTTCTGCCTCAGACGTTCATTTACCCTCCAGTTAATAATAATAGTAATAATTGGTTTTTTGGGGAAAGGAAATGGCTCAGTATCTGTCTCATATATCGTTGGACACCTGAACCGCGCCGTAAGGGAAGGGATAAAGGAGGGAGTGAAAGAAGAAAGGAAAAAAGAGGTGCCGTAGTGGAGGGCTCCGGAATAATTTCGACCACCTGGGGGTCGTTAACGTGTGCTGACATCGCACAGCACACGGGCGCCTTAGCGTTTCGCCTCCAACAAAACGCGGCCGCCGCGGTCGGGTTCGAACCCGGGGACTCCGGATCAGTAGCCGAGTGCCCTAACCACTGAGCCACCGCGGCGGGTCATTTGGGTATTCAGGCGTATCTGAAACCATTATAAGCAGTAAGAACAGTCTATTCGCTTTTTTTCAGTGGCAGTCATCACGTTGCGCACAGTGGGGATGCGTGCGAAGTACCTCCTTCCAGATCGGAGGCAACTCTTGGCGCGGTCATGGCAGTTCTCGCTAATATTCCTCAATCCACATTCGCTCCCGTGGCACACAGCAGACATGCAGTGTAATGTAGTGCGGTGTGATGTATTGTATAGTGCAGTGTCGTGTGTTGTGGTGTGTGGCTGATGTACACAGTATGGTGTAGTGCTCCGGATTAATCTGAACCACCTGCGGTTCTTTAACGCGGCCATTTCGCCTCCAACGAAATGCGGCTGCCATAGCTGCGGGATTCGATCCCGCAACTTCGGGCTCAGCAGGCGAACACCATATATCCTCTAAGCCACCGCGACGGGTCGGTCTGTTCGAGTTTCTCGCGCCTGCGTCCCTGTGTCTGCGCAGCTGTTAAAGATGCGAGATTTTTGATGCCGGCCACACGAGCTCGTAGTAACAGTGCCCCTTAAATAATAACGCGCAAAGCTAGATCTCGGACTACCGTGACACAACGTTGTCCGGTAGGCCTTCGAAGCGAACCCAACCTGCATGGCTGGTTAAGTGAAGCCCCGGCGTGTGAAGTCGCAAGCCATATTTATTTTTGATTGTTTGTTTTTGAAGGGCGAGTTTCCGTAATATGTGATTGTGGTCCTGAGCCTCCGCAGCTCGTTGAAGACAAGAATGGCAGTCACGCATGCCGATGTGAATGCTCACTTTGTGAGTGGATACTTCATTGAGAGCGTGATGTATACATGCAGTCGGGATGTTTACACAGCTCAACCTGAGCCCCCGAATGGCTGAGTCTGTTTGATATCTTTGCAGCACTGCGACGTGTCAGTGGAAGATGCTCGTGTCAGTGGCTCGTCTTCACGTGTTTTGTATTTCGCCATGTGTCTCGACTGGCAATGAAGGGGAAAAAATGCGCTCGTGGTCTAATCGGTGGTGCACTCGTCCCGTATCGCGGCGGCTCGCAGGGAGTGGGTCCGGTTCCGACTGGTGCCGCTCTTTTTCGGTAGTTATTTCGCGCTTGTTGAGTCTCCCTTTAATGTGCTGTTGTTGCGTTATGAAGTAAACCGGCCGTCTTTAGTCATGAGCCGACTAACCCCGAAGCAAACGTATACTTGCCGAGTATTTGCGGGAAGTACGTTCATGCCTGGTAGTCCGTAGACTTGCTTCAAGCGTTCGTGAAGCCACAGCTAATGGAGCAATTAAATGACGTATATGGTGGTCAGTGCTTGAATGTAAAAGGAGGAAAAGCGACGGGCGCCGAGAGCTCACAGGTATTATACATCGCTGAAGTGTCGAGACTGCGTGGGAAAGGACACCTAGATGGCTCACGAGTAAATACATACGGCAAGGGCAAGGACAGTTTAGTAGAGAAATATTGAAACAGAAAGTAAGAGATTCCGAAAAGGCTCGCTGGAAAATGAAAGCGGTATAACCTTGCCTTCAATTTCAAGCGAAGCGATTTACTTAGCGATTCCATAGGGCTCTGGATCTGAGGACAAACCGTTGCTCGGACATTAGCTGATGGGAAACGTTCTTATTCGGATACGAGATGTTGCGGGATTAAAAGGCAGTCGATTTTCTAAATATCGGAGAAGGGTTCAGCAACGAAAGGTGAAGCGAACTGCGTACGCACCCGCGGTGGGGGGCTGTCCCTCGGCGACGGCGGAGAGCAGCAGAGCGGTTCCGAGGACGAGCGTTCCGACTCGGCCGGTGGCAGGCATCTCTGTGGCCGCCGCCGGGAAGCGCGCTTCGTCACGGCCCGGCGGCCCGCCATTGTGGTGACCACCCGCCATTGTGGTGACCATGCACTGCGGGCCACTGGGTCAGCGCCGGTGACACTTTGGGTACAAAACTGGCGTGCGCTGGACGGATGCTTTCAGCAAAAAATGGGGCGAGATCTCGTGCCAATGGGCGGGTCTCGGTACCCATCGCGACTTCGGTCAACGATGTCATCTGCAGTATCTGCTGCAAAGTATACCAGCTATTTCCGAGTATCTAAAGACACGTCCGACGTGTCCAGTTTGTGTTCGTCGGGCGACAAAAAGTAGCTGTCCATCGTGGGTCTAGCCAAGCTAGATATGTTCGCCGGGTGGTCAGTGCGGACCGACCAGGACTCATGGGTTCCAACTTCCTACTGCCTCATTTGACTCGCCTAACTGTCCGGAATGAGCAAGGCCACTAAGCGGCGCGCATCGTTTACAATGGCAAATTAATCACGGCTGTCCAGAAGCGGCCGATGTTGTGGGATTGTACATGCCTACGCTACAAAGGCATTCAGAAAATTGTAACTGCGCTGTTCAATCTACTTTCTGGAAATTCGTACTGATGGCATAAAATATATTACAGCGAAGTCGGTTGCGCGCTTAGGCGGTCGGCTATGTCCGCTCCGGTTGTTCAAAGGACGAAACAATCCATTGCGGCGATATTCATGTCGACTTGAGGTTAAAATATCGATCCCCAGGTGGTCGAAATTATTCCGGAGCCCTCCACTACGGCACCTCATTCTTCCTTTCTTCTTTCACTCCCTCCTTATCCCTTCCCTTACGGCGCGGTTCAGGTGTCCGCCGATATATGAGACAGATACTGCGCCATTTCCTTTCCCCAAAAACCAAATATTATTATTATTATCATTACTGTTATGAGTGCCTCGTCAGCATGCCTGTGCTTTGAAAAGGAAAGGAATAGGAGAGTTTTTTTTTTTGGCGAAAACGGCCGTCAGCTAGCCTCAGCATGCCCAGAAATCGATGCTTTTCGGTGCTAACCGATTCCATTTTCTTGTTTCGCTGTTTATAGGTTAAAACCGGAAAGTGCAGGTCCTAGTTACAATGTAGCGGACCCGGGCCGTGCTTACTGCCTCTCCCGATATCCCGTTGAGCCTTCTGACCATTCCGGCAGTGACTGCGTCACCGTCGTGTTCTCACTCTGCTATTGCTCACGTTGTGAAGAACAATGACGGGATTCCGAGCTACATTCCATTATCGACCGCCTCACCTCCTCCCCATCTGACCGTGCATGCATGCTGTGCGTCGGTTTTAATGCGAAAGCACCACTTAACACGCGGTTCCAACCAAAAATCTTGTGTGGAGCTTCAAAGTAACTCGGGTAAGCTCAGGTTATATCGGGGGTCCGTCGCGCAAACTGCTGCAGCCAATGGGAAGAAGCTCGAGTAAGTTCGTAAGAAGGTCGCGCCAGCTGTAGCCAATGGGAGGGTGACCTTGAGGGGGACTTTGGCACCCTCAAGGTCCCTTGCTTTCGCACCTTTCAAGTTTCCGCACGTCCGCTCATTTTGACTGTACGTTAAATCCCTACCACATTTTTGCTGGCCCTGACCTCCTGCTCATTGTGCCCAAGCACCTTCGCACTGATGTCCTCAAAGTGCTCCATTATATCCGCGCTGCTAGCCATCCAGGTGTCTCGCGTACCTTAAGACCGCGTGCGTTGTCGCTTCTATTGGCCCCTGCCTCTACCGGAAACGCCCACTGTCGCAGCGGGTGCGTACCTATTGACCTGCCCCCCCCCCCCCCGAACCTTTCTATCATGTCAGCTTAGACCTTTGGGTCCGTTTCCTGAGTCCACCTCCGGCAACAAATGGGTTGCAGTTGCTACAGACTATGCTATTTACGGGCAAGATCTCTGTTCAAGAATACGAGCGGGCGAATTGCCGGCCGCTTAATTCGTTAGTTGTGTAGCAGGAAACTACTTGCACTCAGTGATCAACTCAACTCTTGTGCTGCTGTGGGGCCGGGTCGGTCCTCGCGTCGAGCTTGGCGAACCATTTGTTGGATGTAGGGTTCGCGAGCCGCTGCTTGACGGAACCTCGGTCGAGTCGTCGCCCGTTCCACCTGAAGTCCGGGCTTTAGTTCCACCAGGACAGGAGTGCCGTCGAGTGAATGAGTTGGGTGATGATGAGCGAAAGAAGACGACTAGGTTTGTTTACATTTTGTACAACGACAAGAGCAAACGGGAGACTCCCCTGGCCACACTCGCTCTCATTCCCTGAAAGACCGTAGGCGGAGGACGACCTCGCCGAGGAGAGGGTGGCTTGTTGATCACGTTCACTTTTGACCACAATCTCACACCCTCTCACTTGTGGACACGCCGCCGTCACATGCTTGAGCTTGAGGGTGAGGAGGATGCCGATGAGGTAGCCTAGGCTGCGGTAGTTCAGTCTGCACGTTGTCGTTCCATGGCCAGCTGGTGGTCAACACGTGTTACTGACACCAGTACTTCATAACACCCGACGCGCAAGGCAGGCACGCCGGAGGGGAACCACCGGAAATGGGATCTTTGTCCCCAGCACGACCGGCTTTATTGGTCTCCAGACATGGTCGCCCGCCTGCTCGCCGCGGCGGCGCTCGGCTCGTGAGGAGGCTCCGGAAATTTGACCCTTTGGTGCCCAAACTTCTTGTAACCTGGCTAGACGATATAAAACTGAACTATTATTTGCTTTTTCACTCTTAATCGTCTTGCAAAGAACATAATCAAACAGTTTTGTAATTGGGAATATGCTGTATTTGTCAAATACGAATAAGGCGTATGGGAATGAAAGGGCAGATTGTCCAACTTTTCCTGTAACTTGTGAAGCTTCTGCAAATTTCTGTGAGTTGTAGACCAAACTGACAACAGTTGAGTCGGAAGGAGAATAAAATATTATGGATTAACATCATAACTTTCGGTGGTATTCCATTGCGATTGCGGTATACTAATCAAATTGCGCCAGCTGACTCCCATGCTGTCCACCCCAGAGACAACACTTACATCCAAGGGATGTATATGTCCCTGCGAAATCTTGAAAGGACATGCGGATGGCCCCAGGAAGTGCAGAGAAACTCCCGCGGACATCCCTCACACACCCTTCTGCCCGCTGTTTCTGTATCCAAGGAACGTCCGTAGAAAGTCCCTGAGGATTTTCAGGGGCCCTAACAAGGACGTATTGATTATTCATTAACGGTAAATTTTCCTGGGATTTTTTATGGGACCAAGAGAAAAAAGAAACTTGGTCGGCCAACGTGAAAAATATTCGCAAAGCCTAATTCACATTTCCTGCGATTTAGACAGGAAGAAATGACTGCAGCTGATTACAGTGGGGTAGTTGCTTGTCCCAGTGCCCACATTTTTACGGGTAAATTCTGCACAGCCTCACACGCTGCCACGGCGAATATGTTCAACAACAAGCATGTGCGAAGCATAGATCAGGCTACAGAAAAACAGCGCCAACATATACTGTAAATCTAAGACCATCCTTTTGGAACCAGTGACTGTTGCACGTTAAGCAATATTGTGTCATTCAGTTATGAGTCCGTGATTACATAAATAAGAAATAAAAACGAGCGAGCCACGTTGCAAATATCTTCTAATGGAAAGAACATGAGGACACTCTGCCATCTTTGTCGCGAACATTATGTAGATGTAACGAAACATGATTCAAGTAAATGTCAGTAATATCACCCGAAATGAATATCCACCGGATAACGTGTCAGAACATCTGTACCGAAATATTATGCATATCAAGTTATAGTGTCCGTAATATCACCCGAACGGGATATCCACTGGATAACGTTTATTTTATTTATTTTTTTAATTTTTATTATTTGAAATACCCTCAGGGCCACACGGCATTATAGAGGGGAGTGGTTATACAATGTAGTAAAACATAGAAATATGAGCACAATGTTACAGAAGGTTGCTAGCTATACAGTGTTAGCTAAGACATCTTGAAATAAACGGTGATCATCGATTAGTGCCAGTGGTGCGAGAAGGTGATTCCACTCGTCGGATGTCCGGGGTAAAAAGGAATGAAAGTAGGTTTTCGTTCTGCAGAATGGTATTCCAACCTTGCGGGCGTGATCCATGCGTGATGACACGTACTGTGGGGGTGAAATACGTTCTTCGCGTAGGTACGAATGGTGAAAATGTAATGAAAAAGGCTAAGACGAAGTGCTCGACGACGGGACGCAAGGGATGGCAGACTGAGACTAGATTTCATGCTGGTTATGCTTGCAGTTAGAGAGAATGAATCGAGCAGCTGTATTTTGGGCCATCTCAAGTGAGTGCGTTAAGTTCTGGTGATAAGGATCCCATATCGATGCAGCGTATTCGAGTTTAGGTAAAACTAGTGTTTTGTACAGTAAAAGCTTCAGCGGTGATGGTGCTTTAGCAAAGTTACGACGAAGGTATCCAAGTGTTTTGTTGGCGTTGTTAACGACATGTGTGACATGAGCAGTCCATGTAAGGTCATTAGTTATGTGAACACCGAGGTATTTATAAGAGTGTACGGAGTCTAGAGACAAACCGTTAAGGTGATAAGAGGGCAAGTTATTAGTCACTCGAGACACACGCATGAATTTGCGCTTGTTAACATTAAGGTCCATTAGCCAAGATTTACACCAGGTTGAGATGGAGTCGAGGTCGGATTGTAGCATTAGTACGTCGCTATCGCATGTTATTTCCCTGAATATTACGCAGTCATCGGCGAATAGGTGAATGTGAAATGAAATGCAGGAGGGTAGGTCGTTAATGTAAATAAGGAAAAGAAGCGGACCGAGCACAGAGCTTTGCGGAGCACCGGAGTGAACCACACTCGGATCGGAGGTGAGGCCATTAATAGAAACAAACTGTTGACGGTTTGTAAGAAAAGCTTCAAGCCAGGTTAGAATCTTTGGGTCCAGGTTAAGTTGCTGCAATTTGTATAGTAGTAAGTTATGACACACTTTATCAAACGCTTTCGCGAAATCTATGAACACACAGTCAGCTAGTGAGATACGATCAAGGATAACATGCAACTTATTAGTAAAGGACACAAGTTGGGTTTCGCATGAATATGATTTTCGGAATCCGTGTTGAAATCGCGAGAAGAAAGAGTCCGATTCTAGAAAGTTAGCTAGGTGAGAAAACAAGATGTGTTCGAGAAGTTTACAAGGAATGCTGGTGAGAGAAATTGGCCGGTAGTTTAGTGGGGAATGCTTGTTGCCTGATTTGTGGAGTGGAATCACCTTGCCCACCTTCCATGCGGCAGGTAGCGAACCCTGGTCAAGTGACTGCTGAAAAATTTTTGTTAGTATGACGGAAGCATAAACACTTGTATTTTTTAAAGAATTTGGCATTGATTAGGTCGCAGCCTGGAGCAGCGGATATTTTTAGAGAGTTTATCAGGTTTGCAACACCATCAAGGTCTATTGCGACAGGATACATGGGCGCATAATCGAATGACACTGTGCTAGGAAGCGGGGGATCGGCGGTGATAGAAAAATTGGATGTGAAAACGTCGTTTAATGCGCAAGCTTGCAGTTCGGGGGGAATGGTAGCTCCAGAGTTGTTAACAAGAGATATGCTATTGCTATCAGTCGGGTTGATGGTGCGCCAAAACTTTCGCGGATCAGTGCATAGCATGGACGGAAGTGTAACTTGTAAAAAAGTGTTCTTCGCCTGTTTTAGCGCTGCAATATATTCACGTGAAGCGATTTTGTACGCAGTCCATCGGTCACAGTTGGAAGAATGTTTTGCAACTTTGTACGTACGCTTTTTCCTGTTAGACAACCGCTTGATATTAGTGCTGTACCAGAGAGCTGTGCTGTTAGAGGTAAGTATACGGGTTGGTATGTACTTATATACGTTAAGTCCTTAGTTTTCGCGACGAAATAGTCCCAATTCGATGGAACGCTGCGATCGAAAGAACCGTCCAAAAAAGTGTCCAGGAATACACGCAGCTCACTGTTTATGGCATCAAAGTTGGCCTTATTATAGTTATAAAGTGTTTTCATTTTCTTGACATTTTTCGGCCGAGAGATGCAAATTCCAAAGGTTATGAGGGTATGGTCGCTCAGGCATGGCAAGTAAGCAATGTTCGAAACAAAAGAAGGTTGCGTTGTAAGGACCAGGTCGAGCGTATTTGAAACGAAATCTGTTGTTCTGGTAGCTTCTTTTACAAGTTGTGTAAGAGAGAATACAGAGCATAAATCAAGGAAGTCTTTACTAGTGTCGAGTTGGGATTAATGGTAATGGGGTCAGTATTCCATGCAATGTTCGGAATATTAAAGTCGCCAAGTAGGAACATAGGCGATGAAGGGTGCCGAGATGTAACAAGATTGATTTCATCGTGGAGTTCGTTCACGAAATTAGAAGAGTCAGATGGAGGACGATAGCAAACTCCAATCACAAGTTTCTGGTTATTAAGAACGATGTTAGCCCAAATTAACTCTAAGGAACTTGGAAACTGAATGCATTGTGACTGTAAATCCTTATTAATGGCTAAGAGAACGCCACCTCCCTGTCTATAGTAGTGCGGTCGCAACGATAAAAGGAAAACCTGCGGGCTGTCGGGAAGAGTTCCCAGTCGTTAATTTGAGGTCGAAGCCAGGTCTCAGTTAACACAATAATGTCGGCGTTAATAGTATCAATTGCAGAGGCTAGTTCATTACGCTTGTTAAGGATGCTACGTATGTTGCAAAACAATACCTGTATGTTTAACTGGCGTGTTTCACTTCCCCTCCCGTTTTCCTAGCTAGTGTCATGTGATGACGCTCCATCGTGGCAAGCATGTGTATGCTGTGGCGAGGCAGACTCGACTGTGCTATCAGTGGTGGCTATATTATGTTGCGGCACTGCGCCGTGGAAAGCATCTGTTTTCGGTGGCATGGTAATCTCAACTATGCTATCAGTGGAGGCATTGTAGGTGTATAATTTATCATTAACTGTCATTTTGTTGTAGCGCAAGTGAAAACTAGGGGAGCCTGGCAGACTTTTCGCGAAATTAACTACCTTAGTTCTGCCAGTACGCGTGGCGGGGGAAAAATCTTCGGACACTGTTATACGCTTGTCTTTAAGTTTGCATCTAAAACAGCGACTTGCCACGGACACCCCTCGCAAATGTGTTAGGAAATTTTGCTATGATTTGGATATCCCTGGTACCTTGTGTTATCACTGGGATATGGGCATCCCATGACATATTATCCTGATAGATAACACCTAATGTCTTAATACTGGGAGTTATTTCGTTTGTAGTTGCTTTTAAGTATATAGAGTTCTGTATTGACATGTTTTTGTTTTTACTTCGAACGAATACGGCTTTTGTTTTGTTTGCATTAATCGTCAGGCTATTTTACGTGATCATTCATCCAGATTTTATGACGTTAAATTAGCAGCATCAACAAGGTCGTCGCTAGTTTTGCGAATGTTAATAATATGCTGCAAAATATCCGCGTACATGATAAATTTAGCGGTTGCATCAATCCTCACAATATCATTCACGTACATTTTAAATAAAAAAGGTCCTATCTGGAACTGGAACTATCTGGAATAGGTAATGGGTTAGAGCGGAGATCATTTATGATCGACGACTATTTGGTACGATATTCAAAATATGACTATAAGAGATGCGCCTTTACCACGAAAGTCATAGCGTTTTGCAATGAAAAGCTGATAACTGATGGAGTCACGTGCTTTTGACAGATGAATAAATATTCGCCTTCCTTCTTCAAACTGATTTAGCATGTGTTCTTCTTTTCTAGCGATGCAAGCGGAGTGCCTTACGATAGTCATACTAATATATTAGTCAGCTAGTTAGTTTTTGCCCGAATTCGCTTAGCCGCTTTAAATGAACTTTTTCTAACACTTTTTACAAAACAGGAACTATTGATAATGGTCAGTAGTTTTCTGAGTCGTTCTTGTCACCTCTTTTAAAGAGCGCAGTGACTCGCACTATCTGCATCATTCGTGGAAAGGTGCCAGTTCGCTTATGCAGAGATTAAAGATATATGTTATACAAACAGAGAGAAGGTCTGCAACATATTTACGAGTATGTGAGGAAAACTAAAAATATATGTGCTCTAGAATTATATAGATATGCTGTCGCTATCATATTCTCTACCTCAACGTATCCTGTTTCTATATGTTCTAAATATGAGCCGTGGTCGCTTGCGTGACACCTGAAAGTGCATCCTGAACACTCGCGGGCGAGCGGCGCGAACTGTTCACTGCTTTTTTATAAGATTTTTGTTATGTATTCTAAAAAGTGTGTAAAGCTCGCCCTGTCCTTTCTCTCATCGCTCCCCTCTGTGCTTCTCCCTGCTATCCTCCCCCCGTCCCTTAATATTTCCACCGGCCACAGCTCGGGTGCTTAAGATATTAGATAGCAATTTCCGCGGCTGGCATTATTTAGCCTTTCTTTTTGCATTTTAACGCGAGAGCGTTAGTACCCCCATGTCGGAAAAAAAAAAGTGCGTTGTACGCAGATGGAATGTGGCGTGACCGGTAGGCGTAACCGGAAGGTGGTTACCGTGGAAGAAGGAGGTTGTGGCGAGAGCGAAGAATCCCCAACCATTGGCGGGTTACCATGGAAGGAGGAAGTATGGCGAGACCGTTAGGCGCAAGCTGAGGGTGGTTGCCGCGGAAGCCACCCTGAGGGTATTACTCTGGAAGGAGGAGCAAGAGGGTTACTGTGGAGGGAAGAAGGTTTGGCGAGAGCGTAGGAATGCGTAACCGGAGGATAGTTACCACGGGAACCATCCGGAGTGTGGCTACCGTAGATGGAGGAGGGAGAGCAAGGCGAGAACCGAGGAATGTAGCACGGTCCGTCGACGACAGCTGCTGCGAAACGCATCACCCGAGCAGAGGGCCATCGCTGATGCCGTGCGCGTATAGAGCGGCGGACTGGAGAGGAGGGCTAGTCGAAAAGCTAGTATGTGGGGAAAACTAAAAACAGTTCTTTAGGACTACAAAGATACTAAGTCGCTATCATATTCTCTACCTCAGCGTATTGCCACGTAGTGGTGACAGCAGTCCCGCGAGCAGGAAGACAGCGAAAATGGCTTCCAAGCAAAACTCCTTACTTGGGCTGACTTGCGCCCGCAAAGAACTGAATGGCTCGGCGGCGGCGAAGCAACAAGCGTGCTAGACGGCCGTCGAACGGAATGCCCGCCGCTGTCGGCATTTTAAAGCTGACGACGAGCTTTCGAGATACGACATACAAAATGACCACAAATCTGCAACAACGTAAAATCACTTCAACCTGGCTGCGACCTTTCGAGATAAATCTGGTCGCGTCTTGCATCACGAATAAAACGATAAAGCCGCGTGCCGGCGGCGTTAAACACGAAAAAATAAACACCAAAGCTTCACGGCAGTACCATAAAATCTAAGTATCGTAACAGATGTCTGTCGCTGCATCTCGCTTTACTAAATGGTAACCGTCCTGTCATTTGTTGTTGTTGTAGGGTTGTGCGAATATTGAAATTTTCGAATACGAATATGAAGAAAAAATGGTTTCGAATATTATACAATATTATATGTATTTCAGAAAATGATAAACAAGCAAATGTTGTTGCCTTTTTTTCTCAAAATAGTGTATGTGCTTTGCAACTGAAATAAACAAATCTAGACAGGCTCAGCACCGTTTAAAAAAGAAAAAAAAACGATGTGCACAGAAATGTATATTACTTGATTAGACAGCATAACAACATCCAACCGGTTATGCGGCCATGCGAAATTAAATCTATGAGATGACAAGACTGGCAACAAAAAGTAACACGGTAACTAGTAAAACCTCATTAATTCGGAGTTCAGTTAAGGGACCGGAAGAAATGCCCGGGTTATTCGAAGGTTGATTTGTAGAACGCCAAGCAGCCCTCGAAAAAAAAAAAAACTGCTGAAAATGCGGCAAAACCTTATGAGGAGGCTCCATCGCGCAAACACCCATGACGAGCGCCCAGTTTCGGCGTGCTCGAAGAACAACGCGAACGTAAGCGAGAAATGTCGCGACATTGTCGGAACGGCGAGACTGCTTCCATAGAGGGAAAAGAAATGACCAGCGACGCGCCAGTCGGCATCCGAAAGCGGCGCGGAGTTGGTATTCGATTACCGCGGAATGCGCGGGCCAACAGCTGCCCTCGCCGCGGGGGAGCGGCGAAGCTCAGAAACCGAAACTATACGCGGCCAGGCTATTTTTGGGCCTAGCGACAGTGGCCCTCCGATCGTTGTCACGCCGGCCGCTAGGCCCACTCAGGAGGAGCGCGGGTTACAATACACCATGCTATAGGTGACTTTTTACCGGATCGCTTGCCTTGTTGCGACACCTCGTCTCGACCGTTCGGGAGCCTCACGCGAAATTCCGCAAGGAGGCTTTCCCACGTACTGTAGTAGTTAACTAAGACGGGATGGAGGAGGTCTCGCTCAGAGATATGTGAAGGCGACGGGACTAATGCCATAGGTGTGGGCATTATGTATTTAACATATTACGAAAGGATAAAAAAAAACGCGCTTTCGCGTTGCGATTGTTCGAAGCGCATCGACGGCTGTATATCTTGTTCGCAGCACGTGTGATATGTGGGAAATTTTGCGATACTTGCGAAATTTTGTACGAGGTCAAGCCCAGCGACATCGAAATGCGATCGGTCCACGCTATAATCGACGGAGAAGAAAGGGAACAAGACCTTTGTGTTGTTTTCCTGGAACTGTAAACTCGACCGTCGGGCAATTTTCCCAAGGTCGAATTTATGAAAGTCGACGCGGTATACGATCGCTTGCTAGTATTCGGGAATTCTCGAATATCAGTGTCTCGAATATGAACCGAATATCAAACATATTTGATTCGTATTCGAAATTTATAACATTCGCACATCTTTTTTTTTAACGAGCACGAGGTTAGGCAGGAGCGCGCATATCGTGAACATTTTTGAGCTGCCGGGGTCGATTCCTACAGTGCAACCGAATCAATAAATAATCATAGCTGCTTCAAATTGGGCACGCAGCTCATTTCTGCCTTCAGCGCAGTGAAAGCGACGGGTCGGTGTTGGCCTTGCGTTTTCTTTGCTTTGTTTGAACTGTGTTACCTTTGTAATTGCCCGAACTATGGGAAAGAAGAAAATACGGTGGAGGGGTAGGGGCGAATAGTTTGCTGGGACGGAATTGCCGGGAAATCCACAAAACGTGTGCTTCGCGTTTTGAGGGAGATATATTCTATCTATTTGCTTTGGGAAAGATAATATGAGTTGAACGTGATTGCGGGATCAAGCGCCTTTTGTCATCTCACCCGCAGCTGGTAGACATAACAGGGCCCGCGTATATAAGTCCGCGAAGGCTATGGAATTTTCTATCTCTATCTGTCTATTTCGTATCGCTATCTCTTCGCTACACGCGCGTGCGCCAATATACCACGTAAGATGCATTGGGAGCGGGAAGTGACTCAGAGACCATATGTCCGTATGTATGTGGAGCGCCAAGGAGACTGGGAGGAGACGCGGGAAAAGGAGCAGGAACCGATTCTGCTTTGCTCTCCCAGCCGTTCCAAGCCACAATCACGCGGCGTGTTTCGCTGCCCGGCCCAACTTGAAGCTCCTGACACACGCACAGTTCCAGGCATGGATCCGGGGCCGAACTATTGGTGACGTTCTTGCCACATATATATATAGTTCCTGTAGAAAATTCAACATATAAATAGGCTGCCGGCGAGGCACCGTACATCCCCCTTCTTCGATCACCAGCTGACAGCATGCCTGTGGGCCTGAACGTATTTTCAAGGCTCCTAAAAGAAAAATCTGCATGGAGTAAAAAGAAAAAGAGAGATAATTGGGAAGGAAAGAGAGAGAGGAAAAACTGCATTATCCGCCGAAAGTGTTCTCGATTCCCGTAAACGATGCGTGAAGGCTCTGATTTGCTTTTCCTTGTCTTGTTTGGCCGCGCTACTCTGAAAGGCACTTAGTTGCAAGTGATGCGCGCAGCAGTAGTATTCGCTGACCCAGTCGGCTTCTAATGAGCCAGGTGCTCCGCTACTCCCGGAGCCAACATAAAAAGTGCGCGGTTTGGCGAGCGGAATAATGCTTTGACCTTCACCCGGGAGCGCGCAATATGGAACGTCCGACTCGAGCAGCGCCCTGCGCGATCGACGGCCGCATCGGCCGAAAGCGACACCTGAGCCCCTTCGGCCACCACCGGCAGCGTGCGCGGGTGCTCCTCTCGCGGACTCCAGCAGGGGGAAGTCTCGCCACTCGCGCGGCGGCGGCGCTCCGGCGCGGTAGTGATCGATCTCGGGCGGCCGCGGCGCGGGCCCCTACTCGCACGTCGGGCTCGCCTGAGCGCGGCTCCGCAGCGGCAGCAGCGCGGCGGCGCCCCCACAGCCGCCATCTTGGTTGCCGCCAGCGAGCGCGGTCCGTCCCATGGCGCGGCAGCGTGATGAGGAGCGCGCGTAGATCATGCGGGCCCCCGGCGAGTTGCTGCTCCTGCTGCTCGCCCTGTGGCTGCACGCGGCTCCTCCGCCGCTGCTCGCCGCCCGGCACAGGAGAGGTGAGCCTTCGCCGCACAGCACGCGCGCCTCGCGGGGCGGCCGCCACTCTGCAGCCCAGCTCGCGCGCTGTACATAGAGATCCCCCTGTAGCCTGTGGGCTACCCGCGTGTGCTGTGCTGTGTGTGTGTCTTCGGTGGACTTCTGCTCTTATATGTGGCTTCGGGACGACGCTGCCGCACAGGCTCTCTCTTAACTTCCCGCACTTTCGTTTCCTGCAGAGGCAGATTCGGCCTTTGATGAGCTTCCAGACAACAACCGGTTACTAGGTAAGATTTAGTTTTCAAGAATTCATTGCCAAAAGTCGAAATCTGAGTCGGTGCCATTTAGAATTCGCAGTGCGCGTACAATATTTCAGCCGCATAAAACTCTTTCTCCGTACGAATTATTATGGAGTAATATTAAGTTGTATCAATCGATAATTCCGTCGCCAAGACCATTCTTGCCACATCTGAGCACATGATTTTGTGTGCATATATGCAGCCATTAATTGGGGCCAACATGTGTACAACTTCCAAGTCACTCGATCTGTAGGCTGTTAACTTAAACCTAAATTGGGTGCTCTGCATGCTCTTGCAAATAGATATTGTGCATTCACAGATCTGCACTCTAGTGCACCTGCTGATGCAGGCCTTCAGGGCGTAAACTCAATCATTAGTTTATTAAGGCTAAAATGCACAAGAAGTAAGGCTTCTTTAGTTCTGTTTGATTCATTGTGTTTCTTGGTATAACTGTGGGGACAAATTAAATTGTTGACCTGGTTTCAAGCACTTTACAGCGATAGCTGTTAATGGCATGTGAAGCCCTGGACCTGTGACGTTGGCGTATACGCCCGCACAGCGAGAGGGTAGGAGGATGGGGAGTGTGGAGGGCTGGGTTAGGCTAGCTGTTACGCTATATGCTACGTCTGCGATATGTTGCTCAATTGCTTTTGCTGGCATTGTTTTCGTCGCACATGTAACTCAGAGTAACAGTTATCACGGAGTTCTCGCATGCATAGCATTAGAGTTTAAAAAATTTAGGAGTGATCTGATAGAATGCTAGCAAACTATTTCTGTGAGTCAGACGAAACCTTTTGTGCATGACGTACTCTACACAAATATCTGCTCTTAATTTATGTTATTCAAGACTCTGTCTTGATAATTCCTCATGAATAACAGTCAATTTTTAAACTGCAAATGATAATTTTGCACAACTTGTGGTAAAACTCATGCTGCCGCTACTATTCTGTATAGGTTTTCTTTCTTTTCTTGTTTGTGCAGTGGCGAGAATTTTGTTCTGTGCTCCTCTTGTCTTTTTTTTTTTTGTGATCCAAGTGCAACACAAATTGGTCAGGTTCAGGATGAGCCTTTCAGTGGGCCAGCAAATAACTTAGGCAGGTTCTTAAAAGGACATCATATTGTCTAGTGTGTCTGATCTCATCTGTGTACCCATAAACAGAAGTGATACCTTAGCTCCGAACTGTCTGAAACAAAAAGTGCTCTTGTTGAGCCAGCAGTTTTTTCCTGACTGCCGCTTATAGTTTCCTGTACAAAATACATACACTCTCTGTTGCTCAAACTAAACTTATCGCTGTCAGCGGTGAATTTATGGACCGCTGTTGAAGGAGGCAGCCTTGTATACACACTGCATTTCATGATGTTTCTTTGTCTAAAAACTGGGGCCAGCGCAGCTTTCCTGTACTAAATTCCCTGCTTGCTGGTCGCCCAAGATCAGTATTCTTAACAGAGTCGCATCCAGCCATCATGGACCCCTGTTAGTATAACAGCCATCAGCCTTAAATTGGGCGCATAGGAGGCGCGCAGGAAAGAATCAACACAATTGCACCGCTGGTTGAGGTACTGGCATGCAGCTGGCAGTTTCCATTATGTCTAAATCTATATAGTATTGGGGAAGTTGCAATTGGGACCGGCTGATCATAGGGTGGATTCGTAGGGCTGCCCTTGTGTGGGATGCATGACTCCAGTGTCTGGCCATTAACTCGTGCTGCTTTTACTGGCTGAGTGTTGTGTGGCCTCTGCAGAACTGCTATTGTGCACTGTTGTGCAGTGGTGGACCGGCTCAAGCGGTACCCGGAAAATGAGCGACTTATTGCAAGCATTCCGAGCCGCATCTATGAGGTGATCTACCCAGTTCAGGTGCGCCACCACCAGAAGCTGGGCATTTCCACCAGGGACACCACGGCCAACAAGGTACATATATACGTGCTGCCTGTAATCATGCATGGTGTGTTGGGTCATGCATGCAGCAAAAGTGTTCTACTCAGTAGTGTTACAGGGCTGAACTGGAAGCGTTGCAGGCATTTCAGGTCATATGACACTATATAGGCTGGTGAGTATGTTGGTGACTGTGCATGCTGCTCAGCTCTGGGGGAAATCTCGAAGGTGGAGAGAGACTCATGATAAGCATACTCTCTAACTGTTAATTTATTTCTTGAGCTATGTGCATGCAGACATGTGGTTCCAGACTTGGCCTCTTCTAGCCTGATTCCTGTGCACTTAGTTAGCATGTAAGACAAATAGCAGAGGGTGTTTTAGCAAAATTGTTGTGATAGTAATGGATTTGTAGCTGTCTTGCAAAACAGCAAAAGCATTGTGCAAGTGCCCAAGGAAGTTTTTTTTGTGCTTTGAGCTGGAGCCCACTGTGTTTCAGTTAATCTGGTGTTAGGAAGACAGCCTTGTGTTTTGCAATAGCGATTCTATTGTTTTGCTCACATAAGCACTGTGTGCGTTTTCAGATGCACCTGCGAGGTTTGCAATTGAAGCATGCAGTGGGTGTGTCCCAAGTTAATGGCAGCTGGCTGCATGAGGCTCATGAACCTGCAAGCAGCTTGTCAGAAGGACACACAGTTACTTGAGGGCAATGAATGTATTCATAGGGTCATTTTGAGGAAAAGCATCTTTCTCTTCGTCTCTGTGTGACCTCCATATTTATCACTTTTTTTATCACTTCTTCCTTTTAAACAATCACTGCTTGTAACCCATAGTTGTTCCTAAAGACAATCACCATGTCTTCTTGAAAAGGACATTACACAACACTTGTGTCAGGAGAGGAGACTACATGTCTGCACTCCCAGTGTGCAAGCATAAAAGACCTTTTGGCATGCTCAGATGAATGTGAATGACCAAGCGAATAGGCAGCATGTTTGGGGGAGTTGGTTCAGCATATTATGAACTTTACAGTGTGTAACAAGCAAGACAAAAGGTAAGCAGCACTTGCTTGTTATGCTTTATAAATTGTGCAAATTACCCTTGAATTCTTCCATGCCTGTTTGAATAGAATGGCTGCCTGTTTGGTTGATCATTTCACTGATGGTGTGCAAGTTTTTATATCACTGTGATCCTACGGTCCCTGATGACTCTGTCACTTGTGAGGCATGGGCGCTGAGCAGGGCAGTATAATATTGTCTCATATTGTAAACTGAACCAAGTCCAGATTTATTCATATCTGTGAGCCACTGAAGTAGTAGCACAGTAGAATCTCGCAGTTACGTTCCCGAGTGCTGCTTTCTCCTGGCTTATACATTTTCATGAGCTGGTCCTCGTCCAAGCTTCTATAATCTTGTGAATTGCTTTATGCCCACCAATAGGATTTTAAGAAAGCATGCCCAACAGTTGACTATCTCGTCTGCCTTGAAACACAGTTCGAGAGGTTTTCATGCACAATCAACATTGTCTGGCTGTTGTCTTTGATATGGAGAAGGCTTATGACACCACCTGAAGGTTTGGCATTCTCTGTGATGTAGCAGACCTAGATGTTCATGGCAGGATGCTGAACTACCTAAAAGATTTGCTGTCTGATCACTCATTTCATGTACGCTTGGGTTCAACCCTTTTGAGGAACTTCCTTCAGTAGAAATGTATTTTAAGCACTACACTCTTTGTCACAAAAATGGATTTCATAGCCAAGCAATTCCAAATTCAATTATGTACTGAGTCTATGTCGATAACCTTCAAATTGTATGCACATCTTCCAGCTTATTAACACGAGAGAAACAGATACAACTCACAATAAAGAAACTAGCAGTTGTGGCAGACAGAAGTGGATTTAAGTTTTCACCACAAAAGAACAAAAAACATAAAAAAATTCTGGTCCAAACCCACAGTGGAATTGACAGCAACAAGAAAGCGGACATGTGTGCAGCACAAGCTCACAGCAAATAAATGAGGAAAATAAGCATTCTCCACTAATACTGCATGAAGTTAGTACACTGTAAACTTAGGGATAAATGACAGTGTACATGGAGTAATCGAGTAGATTATAAGCTACACCTGATAAAACCTTTCTTAGGAGAATGTAAGTCATGTACACAACGAGAACGCTTCATAGAAGTTGTAATATGTCGTCTTCGTATCGGGTACACACACCTTACGCACAAATTTATCCTGACAAAGCAAGAGAAACGAACATGTGAACTTTGTGGAGATATGGTCACCACAGACCACATTTCTCTTTGTGCACTAAACTGTAGAGGCTGAGGGAAAAGTGTTTCCCACAATTTTATGATGAACGTATTCTGTTGCACCCTAGATTACTCCTGTTAGGAAATGCACCGAGTGTCATTTCCTGTGTTCTTATGTTTTTAAAGGAAGCAAAGCTCCTGAACAAACTGTGAGGTGTTAAATTATTTTAGTTCTTTCCTGCAGTGCAAACACATTAACCTTGCATTTGGCGCATGATGGCAATGTGCCATGATGGCAATGCACCATGATGGCAATGCGCCATGATGGCAATGTGCCATGATGTCTATGTGCCATGAAACCTGGCACAACAGAACTTTTCATAGTAGTGTTTTCAAGAAGTTCACATGGCATGGGTTTGGCAAAACCTATGAGCCTGCCTCATAGTTTACTGGCATCGAAATGGAAGCTACAGCGTGTCTGAGAATCTGAATTCTGAGAGTTGTTTGCTTTTCGGAACACTGTGTGACTAGCTGGCTTACCTTGGTGATTGTGTGTTCAGTTATCTTAACTGCCTGATTCATAGGCATGACAGATTCATAATGTACGAGATGTTGTAAGAATTCAAGCGTTGATTTTCTGGTGTTAATTGTACCTCAGCATCAGCTAACTGATTGCAAGAATTTTCCTTGTGTTCAAAAAGATGTCTCCTAGTTGTGATAGACAAAACAGAAAAACCTCCAGATTGTTGTCCATTTCCAGATGCTCAGCAGAGTAGTTTTTCTAGTGCACTGCATGTATATTTTAATTCACACTGCCTTTTATCTTGAGCTTGATGAAAGCTGACCAATAGCAGAGGTAAGGAGTGCATGCTTTTATGGCCTTGCAGGCCAACCTCCATTGTCTACTGTGCCCACACTGCCTGTCGAGATTGCACCCCAGCGCACCGTCAGTTATCTCATTCTGTGCACCAGGAAGATCTGGTGCACACCGGTTCTGATGAGCGAGAATTCTACAGAGGAGCTGTCAGGTTAAAACAGTGATCATCAATGTAGTCATCATCATCTCGGAGCATGTATTCCCGCAGTAGTCTCTTTCAGCATTAGCATGGGCATGAATGCAAATTATATGTACCAGCATCATTGAGGGGGAGTGTTAGATACTATGTCTACGTCTAGGCTCTTATGACTGTTCAGGACAGTTTATGATGCAGTAACAGTGAAAATAGAGAAAGTGATTGTTCTTTCCACTTACATGACGTGTGCTGTATATATGCTTGTGTACTGGTGGCGGCTTGCAGTGTTGAAGTTGGACTGCAGTGTAATTTTCTGGACACTTAAAACATGATTATGGAGGAAGCAGGCACCAGCCTCGTATAATTAAGTTGGCGAACAAGTTAAAATTGAAGTTGGGCTAAACCTGGCATTTCTGGGTTGTGAATAATAGAGTTCACTTTTGTGTGCCTTTTCCAATTCCAGTCTGCAGCAGAAGATCAGTTGCACGAAAGCTTTCGAACTACTAATGAGGCTATGTCATTCACTGTTATTTCTTTCAGACAAACAAGCATTTTCATCAAACATCCCTCCTCATTAAGGCATTTCACTACAAATTTCGATTGGAACTTGAGCTCAATGAGTAAGTAAATATTTATTTTATTGCCTTGGCGCCCCTGTAGCTGAACACGGATTTGTTTCTTAATATGAAATGTACTGTTTGTTTAACTGTGGTGCCACGTTGAAGCAATTGCTTGTGATTGCAGGGCACACATTTAGTCTGCGGTTATCATTGCACGTTAGTAAGTTTCTAAAAGTTTGTAGTTCATGAATTTGTGAGCATTGACAAAGTCGAATTCTTTGCTATATGCTAGAGTTGTTTCCTGGCCAAATTAAGGTACCGAAGCCTTCTTCTGGAAGAGAGAGCATCAAGAAGCCATTGTGTATTAATTTGCGCCTGCACATTGCTTTTGCAGCTACCTGCTTGCCCCCAAGATGCTTCAGAAGCACCTCCATCCTGATGGCATTTGGCAGTTGTCCAGTCAGGTGTGTGAGCACAGCAGGAATTTTCAGTGCATAACATATGTAACACCTAGCTCATGTTGAAAATGATGTGGGGGAGGAGAAACCTCTGTGTAACATGACTGGGCTTCCACCCTCACATGTAATGTTTCTTGTGTCCCTTGCCATGGGCCATTTATTTAAGTTTCAGGCACGCAAAGGGACTTTAAAGTATGCCTGGTGGTTGCTGCTGTTACATCGCTGTAGCTGAGTGAATCTCATTATTATCTGGTGCTCAGCTGGTGCTCACACCAGTGGGGCGCTTCTTTACACAAGTGGCAGCAAACTCTTGTGCGCTTCCTCAGCACTGTGTGGTTAAATGACACAGTGCAGTGCATGCACCAGAACTTTAATAAGCGGGCTAGGAAACAATGTATGGATGAGAGTGACTGCAGCCAGACTCTTCAAGAAGGAGAGCCCCGACAAAGTTCAGCATTCATTCTTGACTACTGCAAATGAAAAAATTTCTTTGAACTCCTTGAAGCTACACTCTACCAAAAAATTGAATAAGCATCCTATTTCCTGGGTGATAAAGAAATGAACAAGATCTTGATGGATATTTTTAAGCAGTATCCAAATAATAAATTCTCTACCTTCGACTTCACTCCAAAAATGGCATTACAGACTTGGTAAAGTTCGTGAGCCCAGCACTCATCTTTGGCCCATAGTGGACTTCATGAACTCGCTTCTCCAAGTACTATCTAGCCGTCTATGCCTGATCCTGTCAGCAGTGGGTGCATTTCTGGCCCATTTTCATTCCATAAAGCCAGCCATCTAGTTCACCCTTGAATATGTATGGGACAGCACTGTGCCTTTCCTTGTCATCTTTTTAAGAAGAAACAAGGGGTGCATGACTTTTTCCATGTATTGCAAATCATCATACACCAGATACCACCTACTATTCACCTCAAAGCAACCCATGACTCGCATAGCCTCGGTGGTCTCAGCACTTCTGTCCCATGCAAGCAGCATCTGCACAACAGTAGATGGCTGGAAAATGAAGAAGAAAAAACATGATTGCCAACCTCAAGCGGATTGGCTACCTTGAAAGCAGGTTCATACACCACTTCACATGCCGGCTAGGGTGCGTCCTTTCATTTTAACACGAGCGTTAAGGAGCTCATAAGACGGAAAAGCCAATGTCATTGCCAGCGTTGCCACAGTCTAACGCTGCCGCGGCTCTGTTGCGTAGTTAGTGCAGGAAAAATTCCAGGAGCAGCAGTGGTGAAGCATTTGCGCAAGCTTTCCACTTCTCACGGAGGCCACTAGGAGCACTGTGAGTGAGTGGGACATCATCGTTCATCCTTGTGGAAGTGGAGTCGAAAGTTTTCATTGTGTTTGGGGGCCTCTAGGAGCAGTGCGGAGTGATACCGTTATGTGGATGCTATAAAGAGCAGGCGCTTAATTGCTCCTGACACACTTGTGTGATGAAGCCGGTAATGTCTACTAGTGCAGGGCTTTCTTCTGAGTCTGCGCCTTCTTTGAATGCTGATGTGCCATCTACATCGACGGGTGCTCTACTACGAAGGGACGCTATCTCGTTTCACTTTTAAGGCAGAGCTTGAGCGTCTCCCAAGTTTTTGGTCCTTGTCTTCTTCTGCCCGAATGGAAACCAACTGTTTCGACAAGCTGTTGTCAGTGCTCGGACACCTACTTCCGCATCGAAAAGATCAATCCCAAAAGAAAGGGCTCAAGGCTTAGGTTTATCTAATGTACAGTTGCCAGCAAAAGTTTGCGGGGCACGATTTCTTGGAAAAACATTTATTGTATCTCCACCTCGCTACCCGTTTGCCTGATATTATTACCGGAGGAAGGAGCATGTAGGCACCTAGCATCTTCATACATTTTAAACAAGTGGCTTGCATGACTGTGCAGGAATAAATTTTTTTCTGCACACCCATGTCCCGTTAACTTTTGCTGGCGATATTACATCATACACAAAGTGTTTGGCCACTTATATTGGTGAGGCGAAAAACTTCCTGGAACAAACTCAGCAATGCGAAAATCTCATCCAGAAATGCTAAGCTGAATGCAACCCCATGGCTAAACACTGCAAAAAACATGACCACCAAATTGATTGCGACGATGCCAGGGTAATTGATTCCAAAACAACCAACTGAAGCGGCTGTATTTAGAATCTTAGAGTATGAAAACTAAATGTAAAACGAATAGTAGGTTGTTGGAGGCACTGCCGAATGCATACTCCCATGGCTTATCCCAACATTGCTGACCGGTCAAATCACGTTCAAGAAAAGTGACTGTACAAGTCTTGGAAGGTTGAAATGCTCTCTCTTGAAAATTTTGGCCAGAGTGTCTCATCCACACAGTTTTTATCCTGGGTGGGCAGATTTCAGGCATGTTTACCTTAACATTTACTTTTGTGCATTTCAGACAGGAAGAGGCATTTCTTTGAACCTTGTTTGTCTTTATCATTATTTTTGCTTTTCACAGGAGGTGGAGCACTGCTACTACCATGGCACCATCAAAGACTACCCTGGCGCTGTGGCCGCTTTTCGTACCTGTAGCGGGATCAGGTACATACCGCTGACTGAAAGGCGTTTTTACTAAGTGTTTTGAGATAATTTGGATTCAAGAAGAATGGTTCGAGAATGGTCATGGCAAGTTCATCTTTTGCAAAGCATTTCACTCAACTTCATTTGTAGCTATGTGTGACTTTCGCACTTGAGGCATGCACTCCTGGGAGACTGCACACAGACTACTTTGGTGGGTGAACTGCCGCCAAAGTACATTGCCTGTTCTGGTCAATGCAAACAGATGCTGCCGTCAAACGGTGTGCACGTATCAAGTTGGCTTATGAACAAAACATTTTACGCAGAACACAATAGATAATTATGCATCTTGTAGTGCAGTTATATTCTCATTTGTCTAGCTGCTTATTACATTGATTGGCCATAGCAAATAGCTGTTTACATCTAGTACATAGACCAGCAAAATGCTGGCATTGTAACACACATTTTTATTTTGATTTTCAATGCTTTAATGCAAAATATGTGTCCTCTTGTTCACTTGTCTGTGCAACACTTATTGACATTCTCTTCTTGAATTGCTTTATTACATTTCCACTTAAGTTTCCTATGTTCTGAGCAGGCTCTGTGATACTTGTGTTGATGATCGATGATGGGTTTTGTCTTGTCCACTGGCAGTGGGATCATCCACATCCGCAACGAGACCTTTGTCATCCATCCCTTCTACGGGGGTGACCTTTCGGTGAGTGCCCCAACGCCCGGTGGTCAGCCACCTTGCTAACAGTGACATTCTCCCTGCAGCGGGTCCACCCCCATGTCATCTACAAATACTTCAATGTAAACAAAAACCCTTACATCTGCGGTGAGTGTTTCCTTCAGCTAGTTATTTTTTAAAAGAATTAACCTGTTGTAGCTAGTGTAGACTGTGCTTCGATTGTGAGTTGTTGCTTCTTGCTCAGTTAAATTCTGCTACTGGCCTGTGGGATAACTAGTTTTGGGGTTAATCTGTCTGATGAAACATGTTCATTTAACCCTTTCAGGCGCCATTTTTGTCTTCAACAAGAACAAATTTTTTCCATCTAGATATTATATTGTGGCCTCAAGAAAAATAATTTGTTAGTTTTCCAGCGAAAAATACCGGAGGATCTTGGAATTAATTTCTGTTTCGAGGATGCACATTACGCTTAAAACTGTGAAAATGTGTTATTACTGGTGGCAAAATCCATCGCCATAAAAATGACGGATGGCACGGTACCTTTCTCATTGTTTCCCATATTATTATTCACCGTGTTCGTTATCTGGCACAAAAAACCATTTATTCGTGTTAAGAAGGATGCTGAATTCACCTGAAACGAAGAAATCACTGCTGGCAGCAGCACACACTAAGAAAAGGCCGTGAGTTCACTTTCTACACAGTTGTGTACGAAGCTCCTTAAAGGGTCAAAGGGACTCTGAAACACCTGAGGAAAGTGCATATACTCGCTGAATCACTGCATTGTGTTGTCATGAACACCTGAGCCTAATAATACATTTCTACATGCAGCAGAAACCCACAATCACACGCAAAATTTGGCTAGTCTTTTCTGGCGACTTTTTCATGCTTGTGCTCTCCTCTCTTTCATGCTCCTGCATATGTAGCTTGTGGCTATCAGTTTATGCTTTCAGACATCATGCAGCTAGCACAGCCACAGCTAGTCAGCCATGTCACTCTGGTGAATCAGAAAGCTCCACATGCGTCATTCCTGCATGCGTCATTAGGCAGCGATGGGGCCTAGAGGGTTGGGCCAGCAGAGGGGCACCGACCTTTCAGATTGGAAAAAAGTGATGAGAGGAGAGGAAAAGGTGCAGAAACACTGAAATTCAAATTTTGACTACAGCTAATTCAGCTTCTAACAGATACATCAAAAAATTCTTGCTGGAGGACATTTGCAAAGTGGCATCCTTTAACATCCAGGCGTAAGGCAACTTTATTGACAGCCCCTTTAAGGTCAGGGGCACTGACTTCTTGGGCCTAGCTGTAGCAGTGGCTGAGAAAGCAGTCTTTTACAGCTGTGGCTGTTAGAAGTTTGGTCATTTAAGCACACATGACCACAGGGTTGTGAGGATGTTGTTGTGGTGGCTCCAGGAGTGGGCACTCTTGAAAGCACAATATGTTTATGAGCAGATGTCATTATGGGTCCTTTGATACTGGCATCTGTCGCTTCTGTAGCACTGCTATGCAATTGTGCAACAACCCACCAGCTGTCATGCATCTGATGCATGTGTGTGTTCAGGAAAGAAGCCAGTGACAGTTTGCAGTATATTTTCATTTTAGCAGGCTTCTGGAGCCTTCTGTGTGAATTGCCCAGCCAGTGGTCTAGTGCTTAATCCCCAAGCGGGCACCTCTAACCATGCATGCAGGTAACTCGCGCATGCACGAGTGGGGCTTCAAGCACTTCCGCAAGACTCTCCCCCCTCCGCCCAGATACAAGGCAAGGCCTCTGCACTCTTTATCATTGAATGCTGCTGCTTGCCTGCCAAAGATTGCATGGGCACTTGAACTTCCAGGTGCTGCCAGTGCAGTCCCTCAGGACACGTTCATTTACCTCACTAACCCTGTAACCATTAAACCTGAGCTGTACTCATCATGGGAGAGTGTACCAATATCACCAATGACGAGTCACACTCGTCTGGCTCAGTGTTGTGTTGCTCCTACTGCTGAAGACTAGTTATGGTCGGCAATTGCATTGATTGCGATCTTCAACATTAGAAGGCGGTAGTTGTTCATTAAACACATTTTGCACGCATGTTTTAAACATGACAGCAGCTCACCAAAAATCTTCAAAAAAAAATGTGATTTTGGTGCATTCTTTTAGGAATAAATGTGCAGTTAAAGCAAGCTCTCAGACTCAATATACATTTTAAAAAATGTTTTGGTTGGGCTCAAGTTTTAAAATTGCAATTGTTATTTCTGTGTACTGGTTTATTGTACAGATATTCTGGACATTCTAGGCTCTGGGTGTGAATATCTCTTGCCACATAGTCTCATTTCATTGTTAGAATGCAATATTGAACGAATGGACATTCACGCTGCCACCTAAGACAGCCATCCAAATGTGGTCCTTCCAGATCGATGCCACAAGGGGCACAATTATTCTTTCACCACGCGGGAGCAGTTCTGCTACACCTGGAGCAGACAGAGCTATTATCTCTTTAGGGGCAGGCCACTTTATTACAAAGGAGTAGTACTGTGGCGGAGAAATCTCGTGTGCTGCCCTCAGTCGAAAAAGCTGTTCATTCTCCTGCTGCCCTTATCTGCTTCCTTGACCTGTGACATGCTTTGTAGAGCTGTGCAGTGCTTTCAGGTTTTCATGCTTGCACTCTCAAAAAAGTGTTGGCTTGCTTGCACTTGCCTTGCAGACTAGAATCCAGCCTCGGGCTGACAAGGTAGGCACCACGCTCATGTCTTCACACGTACGCTGTGATTCTGGAGCATGCTACCAAAAGCGTGTGATGGGGTGCTTCGTGTACAGGGTTCTTAAAATAAAACAAAAGCAAGTTTCGGGTGCATTCATATGTTAATTCAGAGTGACATTCAGTTCATTCAAAGTTTTGTAGTGTCTGCACTGTCGGTAATTATTTTTAGACTAATGAGCATCTTGGGGCATGCAGTTTGGAATGGGCTGCCACTATTCCGCATTTCTCTTTACTTTCCTTTTGTGGCATCATTTGTGTTTATTGTGCATAGTTATTTCTGTCATGTGTGTCGAATAAATATTAGAATTAGATGGAGTCAGAAGTTGTTTCGAAAGCATATTTGCGACCATGTGAAAAGCAGTTGCTACCACTTTGTTTCCAATAGGTCCCATTTGCGTTGTTAGAAATTTTAGCTGCCTTTTTTTTTTTACTGGAACGTGCTGATGCAGTTGTAAGCATGCATGTGTATATTGCCAAGAATCTAGCTCTGCACAGATTCTGCCACGTTTGTTTAAAATTTTCTTTTTTCTTTTCATTCGCAGAGAGACGTACGAGAAGTGTACAAATTCATTGAGCTTGCCCTCGTACTTGACCAAGCCATGGTGAGTCACTCCTTTAATCGCCATTTAGGCATCTGCGTTTCTGTTACAATTGTTTGACAAACCAAGAGATACACTGTTCCCAAGTAAGGGTGTTCCAGCTTAGCTTTACTGATGCTGTCCTTCTATGTTGTTAGGCATGCTTGTGTGAAAATGGAAGAAAATGGTATGAGAAAGTGTATGACTGTCCAAAATTTTGGGGAAAGAAAATGGACAGACACATGCTGAGCTTGTATTCATTGCTTTCGTCTGCAGTTTGACGCCCGTAACAGCACCCGTTCGGAGGTGGTGAGCGACGCCATACAAATAATCAACTGCGTGGACATGGTGAGTTGTATGCCACTTTATTGGCCTTGGCAAACACGATGAAAAGCCTGCAATTAACAGTGGTGAAGAAAATGTCATAGCTCAGCTGCTGGCACAGCATGCTTGCAAGCGTTTTTTTTTTTCCCCTGTTCACTCATTAATCAGTACATGATCTCTCTCAGACGCATTTTCAGAAAAGAAAAAATGTATGTCCTAATTGGAAAATACGAGTACACTGAATTTTATATAGACAGCTCAAAAATGACATGGCATGTCGGGAGCACAGTATTGCAAGGGCAGGTAGAGAAAAGCGTAATATTACCACTGTATTTATTACTATATAATGCAAGGTGATATGCTTTGTGCAGGTGTAAAAAAAACATTGCACAGTAATGTTGAAAGCAATTTATCGGCACCAACTCCCTGTGTATAGTCCTGGCATAGCATTCCTGACATTCGTTTGGGCCTATGATAAAATCATATAGTTGTTGGTACATATTTTTTTTTTTTTTTTGTTGCGTCAGCACTAAGCTGATGGGTACCAACCCCAAGCAAAATCTTCCGTTGTCACACTGTCTGTTTGCCTAGTGCAAGCGCTGCGTCCCGCAACACTGCCCGCTCTTTGCTGTCTTTCACGTGGCACTAATCTGGTGGTTCTGACATGAGCAAAATCATCTCTTGCATGTCCCAGGTGGCCTAGCACGATCGCTTCATTCCGTGGCACTGCCTGCTCATCGTCGTCTTAACGGAGCAAAAGTTTGTGCTTTTGCACTGATTCGAATGAAGTAAACATTCTCTGTAGTTTTTTTTCATCACAGCGTGCCAGACCTTACAAATGACAAAACTTTATGTGATATGCCCCAATGTGCTTTATATAAATATCTTAAGCTCTTTTTTCTTCTAAAAGCTACCACACAGAGCTACCGGAAGTCATGTGCGCTCACAAAACAACAAAAGAGTGACGTATTCACTGCTGCGTCGTCAGCTGCGCAGAGCATTGACATGGATGCGAGACTTGCCATTGTCATCCTCGTTTGCTTGACCCTGGTAATATATGGAACCAGTTTTGGAGCTTTCTATGTAGATTGCAGCTCTGTAACATGCAGCCTAAAAAGCTGAGGAAACATATTTGCAACACTGTCAGGACGTCAGTGCCAGGACGTCAGTAATGTCTACACTTTGCTAATCCCACTCCCATCATGAACCTGCTTGGTGAGGCCAGGTAAAGAGCACAGAAGCGATCACCACCAGTCAGGCACAGGCATGCATCTCTCATGGGCGGTTAAAAATATGGGTACGGTTTTGTCTCAAAATTTGACCCTGGTGGTTGTCAGTGATACTTTTAAGGCGAAAGCCTTTAATGGTTTGGTGTCAAGGTCATCTGCCATTAGCAGAAACTGTCACAGCTTTCCGGCCTCCTGATTGGTCTCCTCTGTGTCGTGACGTCACTGTCATCAAGTGCGGGTGTCGGGGTGCTTCAGCTCCGCGCAGGATGACTCATAACATCGGCACACGTGACGGCCGTGTGTTCAACGGTGCGCCCTGATATCACTGTCGTCAGGCGCTTGAGGTGGCCTCCCGATTGGGCGCTGTGTGGCCTGACGTCACTGTGGCGAGGCCTGCGTGGCGACCGTCTGCTTGGGTGTGGTGTGGCGGCGGCGGTGGTGGCAGCAGTTTACTTTACGGTATTGTGTGGGAAGGATGCCTCGTCTCGCCAAACCAGTGTCTCATAACACGCGACGTGTGGCAGCTGCTGAATGCAAGCGGCACTCAAGAGAGGCTGAGCGTATGTCGCATGCATCAGGGCGGCGAGGAGCGTCCGACACCACAGTGTCCAGGGGCATGACGGGCCAACGCAAGAGAGGCAATGCGTTTGAAATGACTCGCTGCATCTTCGGGTACCAAGCGTATGAGTTGTGTGCCTCCGTGGTGTTTCCAACGCAACAAATCGCCATTGGCAATGGTGTCAGGCTTCCACCGTTTCACACTTTAGCCTCGACAAAGTGTCTTCCCTAAATATGCTTACGGTTTTGTCCCAAAATTCGACCCCGGTGGTTGTCAGTGATACTTTTTTCTAAGCATTACCATACAATGGTGCGGTTATCACCACGTGCATGCACCTGCATTCACAATGAAGCATACAGGCAAGTCTGAAGTTTAGAGGGCTGGAAAATTTGCGAAGGTGCACACAAAGGTCTGGCAAACCACAGAAAAAGACCAGGCAGACCATTCACTGGGCCACGGGGATATTTGATTGCACCAGCAGTGAAAATCATGGCCCATATTTAACATGTAGGTTAGTAGCTTGTCATGTCGCTTGCGGACTTCTCAAAGCTGTTCAGACAGTTGTAAAAGCACAGCTTGTTGCTGTGCTCATAGGTGATGCGTAAGTCTGCTAGTCTCCAGAAATTAACTCCTGATTCTAGATGTAATTTGATTTGGGGTTTCCTAACTGATAGGATTACAGTGCTGTAGCACGGCCTGCTTGATGGTGTTATTGTTTCTAGTTTTCTGAGCCTAATACAATATGGCATTTTGATTGTTTCTATCTCCATCACGCTGCTGTTGATATCATCGCGTTCAGCATTGGGTGTCTGCTGTCCTCTTCAATATTAGTAAATTTTAAATTTCTTTTACACTTTATTCATAACTGATGCGTGGGTGCAAGTAATGTCTGCATTACCGGGAACTGTACAACAGGCTTCACATAACATTGAAATTTGGTGTGTATATTCCTTTGATGGCCACAACATGAGGTTATAATGGAAAGCCTAGCTGGATTTCAAGTCATGTTGAAGTGAGTGTTAACAAAAGAGCAAAAAGGTACGGGAGCGGCGGGAACTCGTGATGCTGAAATAAGGTTTACTTGACTTTACGAAGGATATATGCAGGAAAGTGTTGCAAAAATGCAGAGCTAATTTGGATGGTGTGGTAAATTACATGTTGCATTTGAGGGACCCGCCTAGAGGATTGGAACTCTGCAGGCACCAGGAATGTTTCTTTGTAGTGGTTTTATGTCACTTTCATATCGGGCACAAGTGCTAATTTGCACAACCTTGATCACTGTGGAGACTTAGTGGAAACCACATTCTCCTTTTAATGCAGAAAAAATCGCAAAGAAACCATAGCTTTTAATTGCATCTTAGCTTTTGAAAAGCAGGCACTTGCAAGCCCTTCCCTTGGTTTTAAATTTTTGGTAAATATTTTGAAAGAGAAGTTTTTAAGAAAAATTGAACAAGCTTAGCCTCAAAAGCAAGAAAAGGACTCCCGTATGACCCTTTGTCTGGTGCACACAATGGCTTGAGTTGATTATGGTATGCGCCCAACATAAAACTTAACATAAGCACTGACTCACTCATTCACTCGCTTTTACTCATTTTAATGCTGGCAGCTTGGTGTCTTTGGCATGGTGCACTGTGAAACTAATCTGAAAACACAGCTGTCAGAAAGCCTTATGGTTCTCTTGAGGTACTTATATTACCCATGTTATTCTTTGCAACTGCATGGCTGAAGCTGTTGACCTAAGGGGTCTGACAATAAGTGATTTATGCCCAAAGAAAAGTTGTTTGAGTTGTGGCAGTATGATTGGTTATCATCGTTTGTGGCCATGCAGTACTTCCGGACGGTGAACACGCGGGTGTCGATAGTGTACCTGGAGACATGGGCCACAGGTGACCAGGTGGAGCACACGAATGACATCCGCCAAGCGCTGCTCAACTTTGTCGACTACTCGGCTAAGAACCTCTACAAGCAGGCCGTCGACGCCACCCACCTGCTCACGTGTGTTGGGGTCAAGTGACAAAGCTAGGACTGCATGGGCTACGTTTACTCTGATGATACAGTAATGAACTTTGGATCAGCTGACATAAATGTGCTGATTCTCTTACATAAAATAAGGGAAACAAAAATAATTTCTGCCTCGCAGTTTAACTACTATTTCATCATGCTTCCTTGGCTTTCGAAAAATGTTTCCTTCTTTAGTGCAGTTCCCAAAAAAAACGTTAGATTAAGGCAGGAATCACTTAGTTGAAGGTCCCCTCTGGGAATTCACTTGGCATAAACTGGGATCAGCCTGGCTCTAATTGAATGCAAAGTGGACACGGTGTTGTTGGAAGCTTCACAAGTGTAAACCAATTCCATTGGAAGGGCTTTTGAATGCTTTCCCCCTGTTGTCCACCAGGCACTATAAATTTCTCATTGGTATGGTGTGCAGTTATGGCTGGAACTACTAGATGGGGTTAATGGTGCCGTTTTCATCCTTACTGCATCGACTTGAGAGTTTCATTTGGAATGATGAGGCCTGGTATTCCTAGCTGGGAACAGTTTTTCTCCCACTGTGACCAGCTGGGTTCTTGCTAATAGTACTAGCTGCGATTTTAAGTGGCACATTCCTTTACTGCACAAATTTTGTGCTTAGGCGTGGATAGTCTGCAAAATTGGATGGTGCTTAGTTATGCTGTGGAGTGCAAGTTCAACGGGTGAATTTTTCTCTCATCAGTGTGGTCTAGGTCTCTCAAGTAAGCAGAGTCAGCAATTTAGGATTGGGCAGAACAGAAATAACACATTATTTTTTTTCAACTTTTTTATGAGTCACTCCTATACCACACCTTCTGCAGAATTAGCAATTAGCTGACAATCTCAGCCATGGCCAAGTCTTGCCTTGATGCAACCTGAGAGAAAAGCAGCATCTCCATCGTCAGCATAACTACAGCTAGAGTGTTGCAATTTCAATTTTTTCTTTCCTAATACGCTGTGCTTTTCAAAAGTTGTCAGGCCAGAGCATGTGTATTGAATAGACGCCAAGCTGAGTAGTGGGGCTGCTGCCATGCTGTATGTGCTTTGGATCCATTAGGCTATGATGAACGTAGCCCACATCAGGCACTGGGTTGCATATTCTCATGGGCATAGTTCCCATTGGGCACACCAGCAAAAACAGAGAACAAGATGCCAAAAAGTAAGATTTTACTATAGGTTTGTTCAAGGTAGTGCACAATTCTTAACTGTGTCCCAGCATGGCACCTCGCAGGGCTTGAATCCATTTGTCGTGGCTGAAAGTAAATCAGGCCACTACTGTGCCTTAGTTATTGTTAGTTTGCAGACTATTGATGCATGTTCATTAAAGAAAGTAGCTGCTAAGAATAAGTAGGTGCTCTAGAATAGGGCTGTGATACCTGCAGCTTTACAAACCTGCGAAAATTCCGGTACCGAATTATTTTCAGATTCCTCATGCTGCCCTGCAGTTGAGTAAATTGCCAAAAATGACAGTCAGAAAACCTGAAGCCTCACAAGCTAGAAACTAGCATGTCAGGACAAGCTAATGCTCACTAGTTTTCCAGATTCAGAAATGGGCCACGAAGCAGTTGGGAAGGGAATGGCAAGGCAGGTATTTAAGACCTATGCTCAAGAACAGCAGAAATGAAACAGGAGTTTCACTGCAACCTGCAGTTGCACGCAAGCCCTATTACGGTGGTTACAGTGGAGACAAACAGCATGTTCTTGCTGCTACCTCAGAACAGGGCACTTGTTGTGACTTGTGCAGGGGCCGCCATTTCCCCAGCCGGGAGGTGGGTATGGCCATCCCGGACACTGTGTGCACAGCCAAGGCTGTGGGCATCAGCCAGGTGAGTGCTGCAGGAGTGGTGCACTTGTCCAGGGCAGGGCACAAATGCCGGCTTTCACTTGCAGGACACAAATGTGTATGAGCCCCACTTGGTGGCCAGCACTGTGACACACATGCTGGGCCACAATCTGGGAATGAGTCATGATGATGGAGGTGAGTGCCTTTGTATCTTGCCATTGCAGGCACAACTCCTTTGAAAGCCCACTCTTCCATTGGGTGTTATGGGGCCTCACCATGACAGTGGGGGCAATAACTATGCCAATTTGGTTTCTGAGTGAACTTGGGTGCTTGTGCTGTTGCGTGAGTTGTCAGGAGGAGACAATTGTACAGTAAGAGTACAATAAGAGTACAGTACAGTAATATTGCTAACTGTGCAAAATGGGCACTCGTGCTCAGTCGTGCTTAGTGTTGTAAGGAGTAGGTTACAGGGATAACAGAGATGCTGTCTGCCTCTCCTCACTTGGGGGTTTATGGAATAACTGCTAGGCCACTGCAGAGGGAGGGCCACAACAGGGACCGATCACGTGACTACTTCACGCATGTAGCCCATATCTAATTGTGTGAATTTTTCCAATACAAATGAATAAAGGCTCCCAGGAAAGGCATGTTTGTGTTCATACTCACTTTGCATCAGTGGAGCTGAGCAATATCGGAGAAAGGAGGAGGCAGGGGATGCAGGGACTCTGCATGGGTTGCACGTGCCAGCTAGCACTGATTTTCCACATTACCAGTTGTATAATCACCATTCAGATTTTTTTCACGTGGCTGTGTATTTAACTGATGGAACTGGAGCAATGTTATTTAAAGAGAATGTGTAAAAAGGTGCAAGCCACTGATAAAATGCAGAAAGATCGTCACCACAGTGTTGACAGGTGCTGCTTGAGACCTTTGAATGGATCTTTGAATTTTTCCTTCTGAAGCATGTCCAGCAAAGGAAGGAGTGCTAACTAAGTGCTTGTGCACAAGCAGCAGCTTGCAAGAAATGCATTGGTGTAATGCTTGGAACTACCGATTGGTTTGGGGTGATGTACTTTGTGAGAGAAAAAAAAAGAGAAAAACAACTTGTTTGCATGGAGGTTTGGACAAGTTGGTTGTTCATATTATGGTTGGTCAATGCGTGAAAAGGACAGCACAAACATGAGAACCAGGCACACACAGTGCTGACTCAAATGAGTTTATTCAAGAAATCATGAATTTATTCAATGATCACAGCATCAGAAACCAAATCATTCATGATTGGGAAGCATACAAGAAGGTCACCCTCTGACTGGAAAGCGAGATTTACTATCTTTCCAGTTTCTTTCCTAGTTAACTAATGAGCCACTGATGCATGAATCATGGTAAGGGCAAATCCCAGCTAATGGGGGAGCAGATTGCAAAGCACCAGAAATTTCATGACTGGTACCGTTGGCACGCCACTCTCCTGAGGTCATCAGCTAGCTCACATACTATGGGGAAGGTTTCCGAAATAGCAAAGCATTTCATTTTTATTTCGCGGAACTAAAAACTCTCAAGTGACCACCATCAGCTGTGTTTGTGCCAACACGTCAACACAGCAAACAGCATGCAATGGATGATGTGGGGCAAGTATGCCTCTCTGATATCAGCAATCAAAGTTGCCAGACCAGCTAGCTGTTTGCAAAAGTAGTTATGTTCAAAAGTTGGATGTCATGATCTCATTATTGCATAGTAACGCAGACCTGCTAACTAGGTATGTTGGAAAGCGTAATCTTTAGAAGGCCACGATTAGCTAGTGCAACCACTGATGACTAACACTTATTTCCAGTGAACCATGTGGTCACTGGTGAATGGTAGGGTTATATTTCTGCTGTTTTTGCTTCTGTACATAAAGCACCCTGCTTAGCTACAAAGTGTACTAACTGGATCCATCCAGCATGTACTAGCATAAGATTTTCTATATGTGCATATGCAGTTTTTGGGTTTAGATCTGGACAGTAGCCTGCACATATATTTGTGTACATATTTTGATTTGGAGGACACCGGTAGGGAAAAAAACTGCCCTGAAATGAAGATCTCTGGTCTGTTTATCTGTTTGTAAGTGGTTCTGGCATGCTAGCTAATCACTTCTGCAGCTGCCTCTGTAGTTGCACTAGCTTGCTGATTGTACTGTAACTCTGGGCTTTTGCTGTCATTTTAATGCGAGAGCATTAGGAGGACCATGATGGCGAAAACTGTCTGGCGTTGGCACCTGCACATTGTAACAGGTAGAAGCTTCACACAGATGCCGCCTCACCACCTGCCACCTGGTATAAAACCAGCTAAAATGAAGCACCGACTATATGAACACACAGGCTGTAATGAAACACTGGCTCTCACGAAACACCAGCGATAGGAACTTTGGAAGGACACTTCAGTGACAGGCGCAAGTGATTGAGTTCTAGTGATGATAGTGGCTTAGTAAAGTTACAAGCAGCAGTAGTGGTTATAGTGCTACTTGCTCCAGGCTGCAGAATGACAGCACAAAGGAAGCGAAGGTACAGAAGAATGCTCCTGCATTTTCTCCGTGTCGGTCCAATTGATCATCCCTCTATTTTTTAATTCCACCAGGGAATTGCCAGTGCCAAGACTCCTGGGGCTGCATCATGGCACCAGGAATTCTGTGAGTCTCCGCTTGGCTGACCTCGAGAGAAGGCTGGTTGCTTGACTTCGGCTACAACTCCTTTGCAGAGGCACCAACCACATCCAGCCGTACCACTTCTCATCGTGCAGCCTGGAGGAATACATCAATGCTCTGCGCATTGGCCATGGCATCTGCCTCTTCAACAAGCCTGGCCAGGTGAGCTCTGGTAGCCTGCAGAGCAAGAAACGTGCAGGAGCGGAAAGTCCTCTCTCTGGCCCAGTTCGCCGCTGGCTTCTGGCATCGTGAAAGGCAGCCATCCCCACGTGCCCTTAATAACTCAAGCTTGCATACTTCAAAATGTCAGTTTGGACAAAAATTTTTTGTGTTGCACAATGAACTGCAGTAGGTATTATATGTTTGCCAGTGCTTACCTTGGAAGGTTTTTGTGGTGAAGTTCAAATGTCTCGAAACCTGCTGTATCAAAACTCAAAAGGGCCATCAGCGGCAGTTAGCATGGCCATGACCTAGCCGCGAGCCAGAGAGCAAGTTTCCTCTAGCACGCTTCAGTGCACACCCTTTGCCATCACTCTATAGCAATCTTGCGCATGATACGCACATGTCACTGAGAAAGGGGACAGGCTGGAAGAAGCCACCCTAGACCCATCGTGAGCCATGCATGGTGAAGACAGTAACGGCTGCTGCTGCCATTATGCTGTATTCACACAAGCCTAGTTTACTGTAACAGCATTCAAACCATGCCAAAATGGAATAATGTTTGTACTGGAGCAGTTTTTATTTGAGCGATGTATGAATAAAAGAATGCAAAACACATGCAGCATGGCAATGCTGAAAGAAGAAAAGAAAGAAGGATAGCTTCAATGATGTCATCACACGTCTGGGTTGACAATGGCACACATCAAAACTCCTGGCTTGAAACACAAATTGTTCATTAATTTACAAATTTCTATGCTAAAAATTGGTTTTTCACACGAAACAAACATGGGAATAAAATGTGAGCAGCCTCATTATTTGACTGCTTTTAAGAAGTGAAATGCTCAGGAGTTGAGTTTATAGTCTCCATAAGCAAGTTTGTTGGACACTTGGGTTCGTATTCCGAGTTTGTGTCATAATAAAAGGTGTCATTATCTGGCACAGTGGCCACACCTCATTGGTCGAAACAGCGGAAGTGAATGTGGTGGTTAGCTGATGCAGGGAAGAGTCGAAGAAACGGACCAGTGACGTCAAGCGCATAGCAGACCAGGTGCTGCGACAACCGCAACAGAGTGACATCCCACCGCCGCTCACAATCGCAACCAAAACAGACATCCGCTTCCTGTGTTTCGACCAATCAGGTGCGGCCACTGCGGCAGATTATGACGCTTTTAATTGTGACACAAATGCAAAGTACGGCCCCTGGTGATGCACGTATAGTTTGCCTCGTGGTCAGTCTGGAATGGTATTGCTTCTTCGGCAAATTGCAGTGTGAAGGCTTGTATTTCATGCTGGCAAGATCTGCCGTTACCTGCCTCCTCATGCTGGTGCCAATTGGTGGTTTCTGCTCCTGCACATTCTTGCTTTGAGCCCGTGCAATTGCTGCCACTGGCACCCTGATGCTGTCCACACAATGTTCCAGGTTCTTTTGGACTGCGGCGAACTCCAGGGGCCTTCGTCAGTGCCAATTCACTGCACACCGTTGGCACCTCATGGAAGTACTGACGAAGGCGTGACAAAGGCACGCATTCCTGTATTTGTCGGCAGTCCAGAGGACCTGGAATGCAGTGTAGACTAGAGTGGTGCACTGCTCGCAGCTTCGTAGTGCACCTGGCTTGCACATGTGCTAGAGCAGCTGCTGAAATTATGCGCTGTCTTCACATAGGTCCCACTCAATGCATCATCACTACAATTAGGGGTGTGCGAATAGTACTTTTTGGAAGCCGAATCAAATACAAATAGCACAGTTAAAATCCAAATTGAGTACAAATCGAATAGTAAAAGAACTGAATCGAATAATTTTGTGATTACTTGCTACTTGTGTCAATATTCGTACAAAACTAATAAGCCTGCAAAATAGTGTAACGCCAATGGTGGCGCCATAACTTATGGAATTGAAGCTGTAAATGCCGAGAGACACAACACTAATAGCCACCTGGAGCATACAACACAAAGTCAGTATATTAACTTCATGACCATCTTGTCATACACATAGGAAAATTATGTTTTGCTTCTGATGACAGCAGTGAACAAACTAGCGGTGTGCTTTGCTGAACTTTGCTGAACCCGGTCGTGTCTCTCAATCTTGAAGGCCATATATGTATATATATTATGAACGCTGTCACATGAATAGACCGCATCGCGGCACTGAACCCTTCTTTGTGCAGAGACTCATCATTGCAGCATGCTCTGCAGCATCGAATTGGGTCCTTTTTGAAAAAACTACAGGTGTGGCCTGTTTGAACTCTTGCTAGTGATTCGAATCCTTTTCGAAAACTTGAGAGCGGATTCAGTTCATTTCAAATAATTTTGAACCTTCGCTATTTGATTCATCCAGTAAATCAAATAGCGCAGGTGATTCATTCAGTGAATCAAATAGTGCAGATGATTCATTCAGTGAATTTAATAAAAGATATTCAATTCACTATTAGAAAATTTTGAAGAGTCGTGCACCCCTAGTTACAACTAATTCATTGAAGAAGACCGTGGCTTTTTTTTTTACTGCACCAAGACACTGCTTGCTTTTTCTTTCTTCTTTTTTTCTTCTCTCTTTTAAGATCAACAGTAAATCTCAAGTGAGCAGTATACTAGAGCTTTAGTTTAGCCATTTGGTTCTGAACTGTTTGCCTTGGTGTTTAGTACTGCCACTTCTTTGGCAAACTGGTATTGTACAGTCTTTGCTGCTTTCCCAGACAAGGTACGTAACATTTACTCTGTTATTTGAATCCCTTGGCAGTGGCAAACTTTCCTCTCAAAGGGTGGTGTTTGAAGCCACTTGGAAAAGAAGCTGCTTATGTCACATTGCAGCTCTTTTAATTTTCACACATTTATTTTAGCATTTGTGAACATGTTTGACACCTGTAAATTTTTCACAAGAAAGAAGAATTGTGCATCTTTTACTTTTCCTTTTTGAACATGTTTATGTGATACATAGTAGTTATGGAATTTATGGTAGCAGCTCCTCCTGCAAAATTGTTGCAGCTCGAGGACTTCCGCTCGTGTGGCAATGGCATCAAGGAGCAGGATGAGGACTGTGATTGTGGCACCATGGAGGTGAGTGCTCACCATGCCTTGTCACCTTGTGCTAGCTACGTCTACACCAACCCAGTTCTTTTCTTGTTTTTGTTTTGTTGGCGCACTTTAAAGAACCGCATATGGATCCTGGGCTATCTGCTATGACATGCCTCATAGGCCACAGCGTTGCTTTGGCTCATTTGTTGATCTATTAGTCAATCAATCCTCTTTCTTTACAAAAAGAAGAACAATGACGGGCGTGGCATTAGTCTACAATTATGCATAACCTTTCACGAGGTGTTATACAATTAGACTAAAAGTAAAAGCGATTGTTTGGCACTCTTGGTTGTGGTACATGGAACCGTGCCATCATAAGACCATTTCATCGGGCTGCCTGGACAAGAGCGATTTTACTGCCTAATTGAAGGCAACCCACGTATTCCACTGGAAGTCATTATACGAGCTGTGCACTGCCTGTGGTGTCATAGTTGTTTCTTACTATTCACTAGAGGGAAAGCTGGCGGCTCTGCACTTCATCGACCATGGACACCCGAGGCATGCCGAGAAGACAGCGGTTCTGGATTGACATTTGGTGGCTTGTTGACTGTGCTACGGATTGGGTTTTTTTGGTTGCTGAGTTTCGTTTTCACCGCTCTAGTTTTCACTTATGTTTTGCACACTTTGTGGTGGTGTATTTGTCCAGTTACACACCAGTTTATTTGAGATCCAAAGCATCAGAAGGCACCTAAAGTGAACTGAGCACGGTATCTGGTGCCTGCTAAGCCGGAAACCCATTTGCCCCATCGCTTGGAGCCATTTACGCAGCTAGCTGGCTTTCCAGCAGAAGCCTGTGCTTCTTGTGCATTGAAAGGTGAAAGAAGGAAACAAAGTCTTGTGTTTATTGAGAGCTCAGCAGTCTGCTGCTGTAACCACTCTGCACATTTCTCATAGGAGTCGCGGAGATCGACATTCATCTTTAAAAAGCACAAAGTACTTCTACAAGCGCAGGGCACCTTATGTTAACCGTACTTGCCAAGGATTGCGTTTGGTTCATTTCGTAGATTAGCGGTGGCTGTGCACTGCATGCAGGAATGACTTCCACTTCATGAAATAATTCACATAAATACCCACATGTTGCACTTATCAGCACGAACATGGCCATCACTTACGACTAAGACAAGTTTCAGCTTTATAATTCATGGTTTTCTTGGCAAAATTTGTAAGCACAGTGCCAGGACATGGGGAGAGCCAGCACTAAGTGCATGCAAACTAGTCTCTCATAAAAAAGCAAGGGCTCCGGCAAGTTTCTCTTGGCACGAACCATAGCCTATGCAGGGACATGGGGCGCTAACAAATTTTTTGCAAGTATATTTGCTCTAAAAAGTGCGTCTCTTTAACGCAACCAATTATTTTCCATGGTTAGCTATATTTGGCGGCATGAAAAGAAAGCCCTCTCTCGCCATGAGCAAATTTAGTGCTCGTTTACACCTCTCTGCTTTTCCACTCATTTATTGCAAAAGTAAGCATATTTTATTACAGGACATATTGATTGTAAAACAGCGCTTCCTTGCAAAATATAATTTGCAAAAATTTGTATTTCTGCAGTCTTAGTTATGTTTTTGGGCGAAGCCAAGTATGGTACTCTGTCTTCCCAGCATTCCCACAGTGGATGAAGTGCCCTTTAAAGAACTAGCATAGACGGTGGTGCCATCTTTTCCTGTAGGTAATATTTAGAAACTCTGTGTGGACATAATTCCTTGAACATGGGACGCATGATCACTCAGTGCATTTTAAAAGTAGCAACAGATGATAATGTACAGTAAGCCCTTATTAACTTTAACTCGCATGCCTTGAAATATTGGTCCAGCGAAAACTTTTTTCATGTTGTGTAATATTAGACTTCAATGGGTACTGCTCATTTGTCAGAGAAAGGGAAGCTCTTTAAGGGGGGATGAGGGTCTTAAAAACTTGTTTTTTATTTGTCAGCATAACTTGTTGAAACTTGGCACACATATGTAACATAGAATGCTGATATCAAATATGCATTTAGATTTCAAATATCTCACCTGGAAAGAACTTTATGACAAAATAACATCCCACTTAGGTCATTTTTTACTGGCCTTTATGATAATTCCTCAGTTAAAAAAAGCATTTTTAAGAATATGTAGACATTTCCAAAGGACCATGCCACACATCCTAAAGCTTTCCTTTTTCCTTTAAACATGATAAATTAGCAATTAGGCCAAATGTGGGCAAATTACTGCTACATTGTTTTTTCTTTCCAAGTTTGTTATTCGTTTATGATCAACAAAACGAATTTACAGATATTTTATTAGCTTTAGGATGTGCTGTGGGCCTGTGCAAATGTCTGCTTATTCTTAAAAAGCTTTCTCTAACTGATAAATTTCGATAAAGGCCCGCAAGAAATGACCTAATTAAGATATGTTAATTTGCCGTATATTTCCTTCCAGGTGAGATATTTGAAATCTTAATGCATATTCAAAATCAGCATTCTATGATATACGCATGCTAAGTTCCAGAAACATAGGTTCACAAATAAGAAAAAAAAATTTAAGATTCTCATACCCCTTTAAGGGAAGCTATTTATTTTGTGTCACTTCTGGGCATTTTTGGGGGCATAGTTAGAAAGACCTTTTAGATACAAAAGCTTCCATTTTCTAAAATTCGTTATTTTTCGAGATTTTCATGATTTGAAAGCCGTGTACCCCTTATTGAAAAAGAGAATTTAGCTGGTGTTGAAGCAGCACTGACATGCTGCTCTGTGTTGAGGAAGGGTTTTTGAAGAGAAAGGCGGAAAGCGAAGGGTACAGAAAATAGTACAGTAAAAGAATTAAAAAAGAATAAAAATGTGCGGTCATTGAATTGGGGTGAATATGCATAAGATGTGTACGTATGAAAGCTTTGAAGTTAGTCCTGCTGGTGATATACATATATGGACAAAAAGTTCAGTGCATGTCAAATTCAATTCTATTAGATGCAAGAAGATGTCACAATTTGTCAGTAATTAGTTCAATTTGCTCCAGATAGGCAAATAAAAAGTTAAATACATGGCACTGCTGTGCAGGGCAGGCTGAGAGACCTAAGCACAGTGCTAATGGCACTTGTCCGAGAGATTCCATTTGGTGCATGTAATATGCTTGCATGCCTGCATTTGCTCAGAACAGAATGTACTTTTTTTTTTTTTTTCAAAAATTATAAAGCGCACTTAGGACAACAGACAAGAGAGACCAAACCACACAAGCGCTTACTCGCAACTGCGCGTTTATTCGAGAAACACACAAAAGGAAGAACAATCACAAACAAAACAAAAGCCATCGCGCAGGCGTGACAGGAAAAGTGCTCATACAGGTGCGTCAAGATAACAAAACTCTCTTTCATGCAAAACCACCATAGGGTCGGCAACACACGTGTGCTGATTCTTACGGATGTGATAGGCCTCTGAAATCTCTCTGGTTAGCTGATTAGGGTATCGGAACAAGATTTTAGTTTGGTCAAGCAAAGGCTTGCAGCCGCTGCATTTTGAACAGTGCTTAGCGAGATTAGATGAAGGCGACTTATTCAATGACAAAAAATGCTCTTGCAAGCGCACATTGAGGCAGCGGCCCATTTGACCGATATAGGTCCGGCCACAAGAAAAGGAAATGTGATACACCACTCCTTTTGAACATCTGACATAGCGGTTCTTGTGATTCACAGTGCAGCACCGCTTTCGTTTATCACATACACCGCTGCTAGAGCGCGCAGCAACCTTCGCACAAACACTACTAACTTTCTGAGGGGCAGAGAAGAGAACATTAACACCATATCTGTTACCCACGTTTTTTAGTTGATGAGAAAACCGATGAACATAAGGTATGACTGCAATATTTTTCTTTTTCTCCTCAGAACCCTTCAAAAGTGACCTATTGAACTCTTTTACTATTTTCAGCACCTTGCTAGAAGCTAGAAACAGCACGACCTCTGGAAATCCAGCCAATCTTAGTCTGTTCACTTGCTCGCAGAAACTTTCCTTCATTTCGTGGGGGCACGACTTGAGCAAAGACGATCCTAGGCAGGAGACAGCAATGCCGCACTTCACAATTTTTGAGTGATTTGATTGATAATTTAAGAGTGGTTTATCAGACCTCGGAGAATACCTCCAGCACACATGATCCTGCACGAAATGAAGTTTTGTGTCAAGGAACTGCAGGCAATCGTTTGTAGGAGTTTCAAAGGTGAACTGTAATTTACGCCCATATTCTTTAAAAATCTTAATAATGTCCACCGCCCTCCTTGTAAATTCATGTCGGTCAACAAACACCAGATAATCATCGACATACCTGAAAATCTTTTTTGCAAGGCCACTCTGATTCTTTTCAATATAAGAATCAACTCGAGACAGAAAGATATCACTGAGGACGGGCGCTACTTTGGATCCGATACAAACACCTGTCTTTTGAATAAACAAATGCCCATTCCAGAATGTACTACACTGTTCGCTTGGCCTAAGCTACTGCTTTGTCATCAGTGTGATCAAACACTCTTTTCTGTCGACCACGCTTCTTTGTGCTGCCATGCTGTCATGTGGGATTCATCTTATTTATTTATTTATTTATTTATTTATTTATTTATTTATTTATTTATTGTATAACTACCAGTCCTTTCCAGAACTAAGGTAGGAGTGGAGTCAATCCATGCAAAGTGACAAAAATACAAAAAAAACTGATAGAACAAACCTGTAAAAATTATGCTTGCTAGGTGTTACACAAATGATCATAAAGCAGAGACAAAATCCCCCTCACCTCACCTCGAATATGCCCTGTACTTGTTGTGTGCCATGTATAATTGTAGACAGAGTCCTTCAATAGCGTTCTCCTATAGCCAAGCTTTCAAATCCTACTGGTGCACTACTGGAGAACACGGCTTCAACCATGCGTTATAAGTTGACTAGTACGGTGTCCATTACTCACCGGGAAGTTGCTGGAACAGAGCATTGCTGAAATGGTATCCCTGGAGCACAAATGAGGCTGTCTGGCATAATGAAGGCAGTCATCTCCTGGTCTCTCTTATCAAGTTTACTCTGCCAATAGCCACTCTTGGAATCCATCGGTGAGAAATAGTTGGCATATGACAAAGTCAGTCCTGTGTGTAATCAATCCAGGGGAGAGGATTGGCATTTTTCTGTTAATTGTTCACTCTTTGGTAGTCAATACAGCCCTGTAATATGATACCATCGTTCTTTCTTACAAGAACAGCTGCTGTTATCCAGGCACTTTTTGATGGCTGATTGTCACAGATGTCTTTCCATTCTTACAGCAGTTATCAGCAGGTGCTTTCAACAGTTTTAAGAGCTGTTTTAGGTTGTTTCTTATGTATATATATCATAACCACCTCCTCTCACCTGCCATGTGCTTGTCTGCTTGATTCCAGGAGTGTGCAAAAGCTGATCCTTGCTGTGACCCAATCACCTGCAAGCTGCGTGTTGAAGCAAACTGCTCTGCAGGGCCTTGTTGTGAAAACTGCAAGGTGTGTGCAATGGGTTGCCCATTTGCTGTTTAAGCCTCTGCTGAATGCTATCAGTGTGTGCATCTGTGCTCATGAGTATCAAGGCCTAAACACTGGTTATGGGGAGTAACCACTTGTACAGTTACTGTGCTGGCTGTACACGCCAGAACAAAAGGTTATAAATATAGCGGTTTGCTATATTTGAATATGCTTGCTGTTTTGTTCATTTTTAGTTCAAGAAATTGATATTCGAGAATTTACAAATATTCAAAAATTTGCAAATAAGTGGCCACGATCGAATATTGCGCCAACTTTCAAGTGCAACAATGAAAAAACCACAATATCTGGGCATATTATCTGAAGATTAACTTTAAAGTGTTAGGAAAACACTACGAAGGCGTCTCTTTGTTTTCTTCTCTGTCCATCACATTTGGACACTGCTAGGCTTGGACCTTATGTGAAATTCCGCAAGTGTGCTTTTCCACATACCGCACTTGATGGAAACAAGACGGCCGACCACCCTTTTTGAACAGCCACAATATGAAAGCGCGCTGTTCTTTTTTTGATCATTCCATAATATGTTACGTGACATCCACACCTAATATACTCGCATTGTCTCCTTCGCAACTCTTCTAGTTTGAGCACCGCCACCTTTTCTTTTAGTGACCTGTGATATGCAGGAAAGCCCTCTTGCTGAAATTTACATGACGCTTCCAGTCCCAAAGGGGCGAGTTGGGGTGTGACCAGTAGTTCAAGTGATTGTGTAAAAATTCTGGCTATTGGATGGATCATTGTAATCCACACACCTCAGAAATGCGCATGACAGCAGGCTCGACAACTATACAAGTGCCAGTGTCGCTAGGCCGAAAAATAGCCTAGCAGCGTAGTTTCGGTTTCTGGGCTTTGCCGCTCGCCCACGGCAAAGGCAGCTATCAGCCACGCATTCACCAGCCATCCGTGTCCAGCTGCATGCCGCTTTTGGATGCCAGCTAGCGTGCTTTTATAAACTGAATATCTCATATTTCAGGCATTACTTTTGATTCCTTAAAGTCCGAATAAATGACTGCATTACAGGCTGCATGCTGCACATGCTGTCTAATCAAGCAGTACACATTTCTGTGTGCATATTTTTTTTTTGTACTGAGTGTGTCCAGTTCTGTTTATTTTTATGGCAAGAACCATACACAATTAAAAAAAAATAGACAACAACATTTTCCTATTTATGTTTTTGTGAAAATTTTCTTATACAGAACGGATATTCGATATTCAAAGGCTTTTGTTCTGCTGTCGGCCTAAATTTGTTCAGTTCAGTGGTGAAGACTGTACACTTTTTTGAAAAAAAAAAGGTCAGTGTTAGCCTATTTACTTTTCTTAAAGAATTTTTTCATACTGAACAGATATTCGATATCCAAATGCATTATTTCTTCATGTTCAAATATTTTAATATTTGCACATACATTTCTTTAATGCTGTAGTTTCTTTAGTACCTTGGAGACGGAACTTACAGCCAGGAGCAGCACGATGAAAGAAACATATCACAATAATGGTGCCTTTGCTGTGATGCCTCAATTAGAAGACACTCATGGCAGCTGTGGCTTGTTAATAAAGCCTAACTGCAAAAGCTTGAAGTGGTGTTTACAGCAAGCTGTGCTCACCAGTGACAGCCATCTATGTCATTTTATACAGGTGCATGGTGGTTCTGTGCAGGAATTAGTTTTAAAAAAGAGCAATTAACTCAAATAGTCCTCCAGTAAATGAGGTCTGTGCTGAGTAGGGGTTTGCCTTGTTTCTTTCATACTTATTTGCATTTTTATGGACCCAGCATTCATCCCCTTGTGCGAAAACATTGACGATACCATGCTGTTTGGTTTCTGTCTCCAAGTGGTAATCATGCTGCTCTCTGGAGTAGAGACACAGCATAATGTCTTTACCGGTGCCTCTTTGCATGTGCAAGCATTTTACTGATGGGAGGAGAAGTTATTATTTTTTCAGATTGTGTGTAAAATTTTTGCATTACTGGCTGTGAAAAACTGCTTGTGACCAAGTTTCTCCCAGAAGACTTGACGTGTGAGCTATTTTATCCGATTTGATGGGTGCAGTCTTCTGTTCTTCCTGGTATGCAATGTGTACACTCGACAGCAAACACAAGAGACTTCCTTTCCATTCTGACACATTTGCACCTCAGCTGTTGTTTTTGTTTGTTGTTCAAGGTTTTCAGTAATTGAATTACACCTCAAGGGACAAAAAATAACATTTTATGTTGTTACGGAAATGCCGTTCAAAACCGGAGCAGTGCTGCCCTCTTTCTGTTGGGTGAACACAAAAAAAAATGGCATTGTATGCATGTCTCGCGTTTCAAAACTTTCCAGGCTAATGCGCCCAAGAGTGGAGTGTGGTTACATACTCATGAACAATAGCACAACTCCTTCTAGACATTTGTCGTAACAAAAGCAGTACATGGTGGGGGATTTACTGTGTTGCCAAATGACGACATGCTCCCTGTGATGGCTTGGCCTGAGAATGTTCCCAGAAGGTGGTGTATGTGCATCACATGGCGCGTATGCTGCAGTTACGTGCTGCTGGCCAGCTGTGCCGGATCCCAGAGTCTGAATGCGACATCCCCGAGTTCTGTGACGGCCATTCCGGTGAGGTGAGTCCAAGCTGATGACGTGAAGCGCTCAAGTGAAAGAAAAAGGTGTGTGAGTAAGCACACCTCTTTGCGCTGCAGTGTCCACCCAACATCTACAAGAAGGCTGGCCAGGACTGCAAGAAGGGAAGCGGTTTCTGCTACAGAGGCAAATGCCACACCTCAGATGAACAGTGTGAATTCATCTGGGGCTTTGGTAAGCTTCCTTGTTTTTCCTAAGCTGGCGAGCAAGCAACATGCCTCAGCCATCTGATGCAGAGTGCCTTGTTTGATCTGATCCACCTGGGCACAATTGAAGGGGTCCCCTTAACGTGTGCTCAAAATTTAGTGCACAATTCCAAATTAAAATATGAGGAAAAAAAAACGGAAGAATGCAAGGGTTCACTGCACTGTTACTGATGTGGCTGAATTAATGTAAAGGTCTCTGGTGGCATTGTTGAGCACCTCTTATCTCAGCTATCCCTCTCTCTTATTTAAAGCTTTCTCCTTGCTTGAAAAATAAGCACTTGCTAAGTAAGCAACTGTCCTGTTCATAACGTCTTCATTCCATATTTGTCATTGTGAACTCTCACATCATGAACCATGTTACAAACACTTGCACAATGCCAGCAGAAGATTTTAATAGTGTAATCTAAAATTAGTTCTTATTAATGTTTTATGCATACTGCTAATGCACATGGCAATGTTGCAGGAGGAGATAATAGGGCTAAGAAGATAACAGGTGAAAAAGAGTAGGAACATTAAATTGAAGAGCATGTCAAACAACGATGGTCAGGGCAAAATCCGAGATACTAGAAATAGCTAAGGCAGGTGCAACAAAGCTGCAATGTAAATCAAGAGAAATGAGACAAGGTTTCGATAATGTTACTTCATGTAAAAAATAGCAATAATAGAAACTTGAAGCAGAATAAAAACACTTTGCACAAAACCTAAATGCGCTACGTATTATGTCAGCACATTACAAAGAACACTGAACAAAATAATGGTAGTTTGCTGTGGTACACAGCATATGTAGTTGAAATACAATTTGAAACACGAACAGCAGAGCACCAGCAAAGATACAATAATTGCAAAACAAATGGTCAGCTGATGAATTACTAGTTAAATGTTTTTCTATTAACTGCAGTAATAAAATTCTCAATGATGATCTGTTAGTAATAAGAGGACTGATTTCCAGTTGCTTATGGAATAAATGAGCGTTTAAAGCAGTCAGTGTGGAAATGATATTCACTAAACATATGCGAATATTCATTGCGCATTGGTCTTGTTTTGGAAAAGGGTATATATTCGGCAGTGTTCAAGTTTAAATTTACTCAGTGAGTTTGCAGTATTTGTCCGTATCATCATTTCAGTTGGAAACTCGATTATTTCTTATTTGTTAAATATAATCCTGGCTGTTTTTCTTTGAATAGCATTGAGTTGTGTTATACATGGTGCGAAAATGGAAACTAAAGTGCACATGAAAGCAGAGAAGCAGAGTGCACTCGCAGTGGGCAGCGAGGAGATCGGAGAACGGGGGATCTGCAGTTTGCCACTTCGAATTGATATGGAAGTATTGGGCACCGAGTATGGCTAATGGGGTTCACTGGAAGTTTGTTACATCCTGTTGTCAAAAAATTTTACTTCGTAATAATGAGTTGTCACATTAATGGGCTTCTATGGGAGCTTCTAAGAAAATTGCTATTTCTTCGTTATATTTATTATTTTGTTACAAACCATTTCGTTATAACAAGGTACAACTGTATGTATGAATTCTAATTCTGCTATTGTTGAGGTCATTTGACAGAAGCCATTTTGAAATGGTGATAATTAAGGCCCATATTTTTCTACGATTCTGTGAAAAATTGCTGATTTTAGCATTTTTCGTGGAACTGTGTGTTAGCAGCCACATTCTCCTTTTCTAAGAGACTATGGATGTCAGTACGAATAATGGAATGATGCGAATGTGATTAGTTTAATTGGTTGAAATCTTTTCAAAGGTAGAATATGGTGACGAATGAAGTTCTATTGATGCCGTGGCATGCTTGCTCCCCCACTTGCTCAGGCAAGCGCCGCAGCTCTAGCGGCAACACACCCACATACTGCTACAGGAAGAATTACAATACTGATGCCTGTCAAACGCAATATTTCTGTAAAAATGAGAGTTTTAATTCCTTAAAATGATCCACTTCAGAAAGCAACTCGCAATATTACATATGTAACCAAGCCACGAATATACCGGAAACCGTTTTTGTATTTTGCGCTGATCTTTGACATACTCGCAGCAAGCTTATCTGCCAAGCCTATGAGCTGCAAGGAAGAACCAACTCCGCGATTTCCTGCATTGTTGAGGCAAAGTGCGCGGAATGCACTGGCAAGAAAGAATTAAAAGGCACCAGCCAATGAGAAAAAAGCAGTCCATGGGATGTCCACCAAAGATTCATGGAATGTTGAGAAAAATATACATTGGATGCCCACCACAAATCCAAACAACTGTTTGTGTGGATGTTTAAACTGCATGTTCAGCTATTTGTCAGAAGTTTAGAGATCAGGGGTTTTGTGCTGTGCTGTGCTGTGTGGCTTGGTATTGCCAGTATTCAACATCTCTTGAAAGCCCACAGATGCTACGAGAGTCTTGCTACACATCTTAGAATCAAATCCTTAGGGCTCTTTACTTTAGACAAAGGCTGTGCATAGGATGTCTACATTTTTTTTTTCCGCCATCTTGGTGACCATTGGGGAGTTCCCAGAAGTGAATATTGGGGTAGTCATTCCTAGAAACTTGAGCCATATTCATTTATGGATGTGAAAGAGCGATTAATTTAACCATGCCCGTGTAAAACTGAAAGTAATCCTGGAAACGTGTGCGCTAACGCAACAGACCCTTTCCTGGCAGTGCACCCCTCTAGCACTGGCAGGAGAACTAAGCCTGATGGGGCAGGCCTACACTCCCTTGCATCTTCTCTGTGTATATTCCTTGACATTGGCAGAGTGGGCTTACATTCAGCCAATAGTTAAAGCAGTACTGGCTTTGTCTAGCCAGAGCATCTGTGAACACAGCCGCCGCATGGTACATTACCAGCGCTGCACTTAATTAGTTTAATCTCAAATTCAAAGTTTCAGGAGGAACAGACCACATCTTAATTTAGGCAGGTGCGTGTAGGGACCGCACATGCATCTGCGTGAGCCCACAAGATACTAGTACTGCACCTAATCACTGTCCTGCAGTTCGCCGCTTTGTTGGTCGCACAAATGCTGTTCATGGGAAAACACATGAAACGAACCCTTCTGCCATTTTCACCAGGAAGACGACGCTTGGTGCATGTGCAGGGTGCTTCTGGAGAAAGGTCCATTATGATCTGGATGTCCTGTGACAGATACTCTTAACTTCTTGTTTTATTGGCAAGAACGCAGCATATTGTGAATAAATAAAAGATGAACTTGTCCACGTGGTAGTGTGTGTATGTTTTAGTGGAAGTGTAATGGTTGTGTGCTGAAATGTTGACTGAGTTCGAGAAACAGAAGTGGTCTGCATCAGCCACGTGTTGCTGTGTGACAGCCACGGCCCAATGGAGCTGAACACCTCTCGCATTGTTGTCATAATGCAGGGGCACGACGCTCGGATGAGAAGTGCTTTGGTGAGTTCAACGTCCAGGGCAGCATGAGCGGCAACTGTGGGCCTGATGGACGTGGCGGCTACATCAAGTGCAGCCGTGAGCACATGATGTGCGGCACGCTGCAGTGTCAGCGTGGTGCACGTGCCCCCATTGTGCTTGGCATGGAGAAGCTGTACACGCGAACCATCATCTCCATCGAGGGCTCAGAGTTTGAGTGCAAGTGGGTGTCGCTATGGCTCACTATTCTTCTCTGGTTACCAACTGCGTTACAGGAAAATGGAGAGACAACGAGTGATGGAGAACATTGTGACACGTCGGGCATTAGCATAAGGCTACAACAAGTGCATGCTTAAAAGGCTAGGAAGTAACTTCGATTAGGCACTTGTAAGATATTGGTGAATAATGGTCCTTCCAGTAGCAGGGTGTTTCTGCAATACAGGACCATACAACCTGAGTAAGATGAAGCAAAAAGTTTCTTTCAAAACTTAACGATAATGCTAGCTCACAAATCCCCATCCCCCATTGTTACTATCTGCAGTGCGTCACATTTAATTTGATGATAAAAAGTGCATCTCTATTGTGAGGCATAGACAGTTCAGAATAGAAGTGATGTATTCATGTAGGGCTTGTGCCACTTGTTGGACCAGGTACTTTTACATAATAGGTAATGAGGCATTTATTGCTGTAGCTTGTTATGCATCACAGCAACACAGGTATCAACTCTGTCATTGTCTTGCTGATTCTATTTTGCTTAGACTGTTGTGTAAGCAACTGTCCTGGTCTCCCAAACTTTGCAGAGTATCCACAGGTTCCATCTCTGGAGACATCCCAGACATTGGTATTGTTTGGGATGGGACCAAATGTGGCGCTACCAAGGTACGTGTTTGATGCGTTATGCACTGATTAGAAAGATAAATATATTATTATAATATTATAGGCGAATATAATATTTACTGAAAACAATCTGAAACAGAATGGTGTAGGCATGACGTAATGTGAGTACAGCCACGGATGCAAAGCAGAACCACTTTTTGTGGTAATGAGTTTCAGCTTGAAGCCTACCTGGAGTGATATGCAAATGTGGAAGTTTTGAAGTGTGGAGAATACTGAATGTAAAAAGAAATAAGAAAATGTGGCTTGTTTCAGATGCACCACAGGAAAAAATTTCTTCTAGTTGTAATCCTTCACTTGATGAAGCCATAGTAAGAAAAAATTGGATAAAAAGCACCCTATAAAGAAAATCAAAAACAGTGATGTCAGTGGTAGTAGGCAAAGTTTCCAAAAATCGGCCAGCCTTTAGGCACATAAACTTTCTTTGTAGAATTTGGATTATGAATGCCTTGTACCATTCCTTTTGCTCTTGGTCTTTGCACTTCAGAGTACATGTCATCTGTTCCCTTCACACTGTGTCTTAACAGATTTTGCTAGTTAGGCCACTTTGTTATACACATTTGTGGTGCAAGAGCAAGGATGACTTGCTTAATTCCTGACATTCGCACCGAATTTCAGTACTTTCCTTGAAAATAACAAGGAGTATGATGTGGGAGCGAACTATGATGGGAGCTGACTGAAATGTTTTTTCCTGCGCATTCAAAGAATGTAGGTTTTCAAACGCAGTTCTCCGTTTGAAAACAGGCACCATATTTTAAAGTTTTCATCTGTGGCAATTTTCTCTGCTTGAATTGCATGCGGAGCAGTGCCTGTATCTTAACACTGGCTCCATCAATACCATAGGCTGACCTTGCTTATATACGACCTACTTCTGTTGTGTGCAGATCTGTGTGAACAAGTCGTGCCTTCCAGTGGAGCACTTCCGGGAGCTGGGGGTCTGCCCGAGCAACAACCTGGCACTCGCCTGCTCAGGCCATGGCGTGAGTAGTGTGGTGGCCCTTTGTGTGCCTGTTTGTGTATGGACCCACAACTCATTCAGCTGACAGCACAACATTCCACAACGGACTCTGGATGTTGCGGCATGATTCTCTCGCTAACGGATGAGCACGGGAGTTTATTGGAATGAAACAGTACAGCACTTCAATAAAGCGGCTGATGTAGCTATGTATGAGGGTGGCGCTGGTGAAAATTCTCAGGGTTCGCTTACACTAGGCATAAATACCCCCAAAAGCAGAACGTTGGACAGCCACCGCCGTAGCTCAGTTGGTACAGCACCGGACACAAATTTCGGAGGTCGTGGGTTCGGATCCCAGCGTTGGCATGTGGTTGTTTTTTATTCTTTTTTTATTAATCTCGCATTAATAATAACCACAAAAAAAGACATCCCCTGTGCTCCTTGGTTTCAGTGACTGTTGGCTTCCGCCATTTATACATTTCTGCTGTTAGACTTGGCCCTAGAATGCCCCGAGTGTACTTGACTTAACTTGAGTGCCAAGATCTCAGAGGGCAGCCTTAGCCTGTGCTTGTCAACCTATGCAACCTTAGCTGACTTTGCTCTTGAAAGCTAGCATATGTGTGCAGGTGTGCTCCAATGTGAACACATGCTACTGTGATGAGGGCTACCTGGGGCCCGACTGCAGCCAGCGGGCCAATGCCACCGAGGCTCCGCCGCTGGTGCCACCAGGTGGTGCAGCCACGCCGGCCGCACCGTTGCCACCACCCGTCACCACGGATGCATCGAGCCGCTCCAACAAGAGCTCCAGGACAACCTCCTATGGCATGTCTTGCTTGTGCTCTCACCTATCCTTATGCAACAGGCCATACCTTCTTCTGCTGCTGTCTATCGCAACATGTCAGTGCAGGAAATATTTTTTGCTACCTGTACCTTCAGTGTGTTGATAGCACAGTTTCCTTGAAGTGTATTAAGTGTGGGGAAGAAAGAATACTACGAAAATATGAGTTTGATTTTGAATCACTGCTTGTCTACTTTTGTGCACCTGCGGACAGTTGTCTGGTTCTTCAAGATTTTTACGGGTTCAGAAAGGATACGAATGAACAACTAACGGTGATTTAAGGGAGCAAGAGGGCAAAGACACGTGTTGCTTTGCGCGTTATAAATGCTGTGTGTAATGAGACGTGATATTTTATTCCTTTTCGATATACAACATTCTCTGCACAGCGAACCACAAATATCAGTTGGACATAGCACAGAGTACCAGATATCCAGAAGGTAAAATGATGTCCATGCAACAACTGTCATGTATACCCCTTGCTAACTTAATGTGATGAGCTTCTAATGGGCATTGCTATTACTGTGAGTTGGGCATGCAATGCACATTCTACAATTTTCTACATAAGGCACATTTAGTAAAAGCGCGTTAATTAGGATTTCAAGGGACTGGAAAAAATGTTAGAATTATGCAAAAGTTCGAATCATTGAATGACCCTGAAAAAAATTTTGAATTGCTTGAATCACTGTAAATTTATTCGGTGAGAGACTGGGCAATGGTTGCCTGCTTTTGAGATAAGAATGGTGCAGCAATGACTGTTTTTCACGTTTCCATCATTACTTATTGCATACATATTGTCAGAAGCATTGAAGCAGATAGAACTGCAAAAAAAAAAAAAAGTGAGGGCCTCTTAGGCATCCTTCATGGTGATAAGCAGTGAAGTGAACGGCGCATGACGAGTGCACAGTTTCGGCGCACTGGAAGAATGGAACCACGCGGACGGAAGCACAAGAAATGCACAGCAGCACTTCAGCGGGCAGAAGGAAAAAAATTAGGGGGGGGGAAGAGGGAGAAAACATCAGCAGTGTGCCAATCAGGGCACGAAACATTGCTTGGCTGGCTGATGCTGGGTGCTCAAGCCACCATCGCTGCGGGCTGGTGTGAAGCTCAGAAAAGCCAAAGCTAAGCGGTCAGACTGTTCTCGAAGACAGGGCTGTCCATTCGTCGTCACGTCTGCTGTTGCACGCTGTCGTCAGAGATGTGCGAGCCACGAGTGACACTGTAGCATGGAATGCAGGTTTTGAATAGGGCTATTTTGACGATCTCTCGCCGCATCAGTCATACCTGGACGCAGCCTCCCTTCGGGAGCCCATTAAGCAGTGTGAGACCCGTAGCGTCTCAATTAGCGAGCGTACGGGACCGAGCAAGCAGTTTGAATTATCCTGATTGGCGAATTAACCGGGGTCGAATTAACAAGCTTTCACTGATATAAACATTTTAGTGCAAAGTGTTGATCTCCGTACCTTTCAACCTTCCTGCCAGGTTGGCTGTAAAGCATTTTTTTTCTTTTGGGATGTGTGCTAGACAATATTTGTACATATTTCATACCGAACTTGAAAATATTTTTTGAAATATGGGGACAATACCTCTGGAGATGTTTTAAGTTGTGCAAATAATCTTAAGCATATTAAAATCTCTGTGTACAATAGTTGCTCATATTAAAATTAAATAAGGAGCACGAAGGAGATGACAGTGATGAGAGATGCAGAAATGTCATAACTGGCACTCAGTGCAAGTCCTTTCATTTCTGACCCTCTCATCAACATTATCTTTTTGTGCTATTTGTTTAATTCTTAACCCCTTAATGGACCATGACGAGCCAGGCTTACCTCAAGCCAACAGTCATTTTTCGCTTGTGACAACTCACGGGTTTTGCGGTACTCCGTATCAGGTTACAATGAGTAGGGCTTGTCCAACTGTTTTTTTCTCAGCTGACAAATGATGGTGCAGGCACTGAAAAACCATTTTGATGCAAATTTCAGCTTTAAAAAAATGTCTATTAGAGAGTTCAAGATATCTTTCTTGACAGGGCTATGACACAGTAAACAGGGAGAAAGAATCTGTTTTAGGCCAACTGCCAAAATAAAATTTTTCCGCTAAGTACACGGCATGGCCACTTTGTAGAGGTTAGAATGTTCATGCCATGTGTGTACAAGAATGACCACTGCCCTTAGAATTTGTATTTATGTTTTGCAGTAATCATGGCCTTAAACTAACACAGCAAAGTACGTGAACCTGCTCAGGTGCATTCTGCTCAAGACGTACAAATATAGCTGTAAAATTACTTTAGATCACTGTCCTGGTTGACAGTTGTCCAAAAGCAATCATGAGGGCGCCCATCTTGGGTGGCACAGATCGTTTTTATAGCCATGGAAGAGAATGGCTGTGTGAGGGCAAGGAACTTTCCTTGTCTCACCAGTATGTGTTGCAGGCAAGTACTGGGTTCTGCACCTGGGACAAAGGGTGTGCAAATCATGCTTTAGGTGCCCTTTTTTGTGTGGAGGCATCTTTTAGTGCCATAGAGATCTCGAGCAGCAATGCTTGGACCGTAACCACTCAGACGGACATCAGAACCACTGTGCTGCCATGGCTGCTTCATTTTGCTGGAAATATTTAGTGGGATTTAACTCATTTATGCAGCATCACATTTGAAAAAGTTAAGCGGTCCCTGAGCAAAATTTTAAATATTGCACCACTCACGAAAGTGTGGAATGCTCATGACGTTGTATTATTTCATTTTCATTACCCATTTGAAAAAACAAAAAAAAAGAAGCATACAAGGCTTCAGCTCAGTAGCCTCTGGGCGAAATTCCGAAATGCCACATCCTGTGTGCTACACTTGCGAAACTGTCACGGAGTAAAGTACCCTTGACACTGCACATGGAAACACCTCTTATGATGAAGCCCAAGTAGATTGTTTACCTCTTTTCTTGCCTAAGCAAGAAACTTTTACATTTTTTGGTTGTTTGCTATGACTAGCATTTCAGTATCAACTGGAGGAGCATGTTGAGCACAAGTTGGTAGAGTAGCAAGTTGTGGTTCAAACACCTTGAAGAGTGTGCATGTGCAACATATCCCTTCACTCATGTTTGGCCTTGCATTGCAGTGGGCAGGAAGGATGCACTGAGCACCCCCTCATTGGTGATTGTCCTCGTGTCAGTGGTTGGTGGCGTCTTCATCTTCTTTGCCCTCCTGGCCACCTGCTACAGGCAAGTGTGGTCTCCTGTGAGCCGCAGCGACTTTTCCTGGCTAATAATCTGACCTTGCGGGAGCGTTACTTTGGTGCAGCTTAACACACTACTGCTACTTCTACAAATGACTGCTATGACTGGCATCTCAAATTTTCTGCACATTTTTGCTTTTTCAGCTGTCAACCGGTACTCTACAACCTGTGAAAGTAGATAACTACATGATCAAAAAATTGCAGACTAAGTGGGCACTTTTGCCTCTCCTTTCCTGGGTGGAGCAAGCTCTTCCTAACCAAGATGCATTCATCATAAGGGTAAACTTGAGAACAGCATCACACTGTGCATTCCAAACAGGCTTTAGAATGCAGAAAGAAGCCTGTTAGCCATTGGCACTAGCAGTCTGACGTTCGTTGGCTATGTGTACTGAGCACGGAGCATTGCAGCAAACCAGTACAGGGTGCCCGTTTTGATGATAGTGCCAGAAAATGTCCGTTTAGTGCAGAAAGAAGGGCATACTTTACCTCTGCATTTGTGGGGAATCAAAATCAATTGCTGCATGTGCAGAAAGTGGCTACATGCTGGCCATAGCAAAAACTTGAGGAGACACAGCCTGGATCTTGTGCCAAATGTGCTGCTGCAAATTCTCCCCATTGTGGTGTTGTCTATGTCTACAAAGTAGATACATATGTGAAGTGCTTGCACTTGCATGGACTCACTCCAAGTGACTGCCTGCAAGTTGAAGGCAGCACACGTCTGCCAGCTGCTGTCTTCCTCATTGTTTATTTCTATGGTGTTGCCACACTGAACTTTTTGGCCTTGCATCACTGCACTGCTCTTCCTTTTGCCAAAATGAAACAACACTTGCATCAAGGTGAGCGCGATACCAATGCCAGACTGCTCACACCATTTGGCCCACTGGCACAGCATTGATGGCCTCAGCCATCAGCAAACACTGCAGGAAGCAGCACAATGCTGTTGGCTGAGCAGTACATGCTTGCCCACTGCAGGCGGAGTACCATGCCCAAGCTGGAGCAAGCCCCAGGGCCAAAGAAAGGCTCAGCCCGGCACAAGGCACCGGTGGCAGCACCAGGTGCCAAAAAGGAGCACGAGGATGCACTCCCCCACCATGCCTCGACCACCCTCGATAGCCGCATCATCACCTTTGGGAGCATGCCTTCCTACAGGTAGTGCTAGCAGGCTTCTTAGTGTGCATGGCATGGTGCAGCATGTGCTGGCATGCATCTTCTTCTATGCCTTTTGTTCTGCCATCATGCATGCATGCCCTCTGATCCTTCATATAGTGAGTCTGCCATTGAAACCAAGATATGAAAACAATAGTGAATGTGCAAAGGTATGCCGGGCACTTTTTATGTTCTCAGCTATGGATGACAATAACTGCTACAATTCTTCTTATCTTTCATGGCCATGCATTTCGGAAAGGCACAGAAGCACCACTAGTGCCAATGGCACATGGTGCACTACTGCAAAGCACACACTACTGCAAAGTACACAGTCCATGCCTAGTTTGTCAGTGATGTTCACTGTAGCTGAGATCTCGTTCATAAAATAGAGATATTGGTATACGTGGTTCCACATGAGATCCAACAAAGGGTGGCTTGTCAGCCTCTTAATTTTATTTGAAATTTTTATATATTGTTGCCTTATGAGTGGAAAAAAAAAGATCCGCAATTTGTTTTGCCCTCCCAACAGCACCAAATTTTTTCGAGGCACTGGAACTTAATAATGACAAAGAGGTGGAGTTGTGTGCTTACATGCTGCTGTTTTAGCCAACTTTGGTTATGAATTGCATAAAATATATCAACGTTAGGTTCCTGAATATTGTTTGAGTAAATATATGGATGTGTTTATTTGTGCTCAGTTATTTTAGCTGCTCTGGAAGGTATGGATTTTGTTACAAAATTTTCCAAAGTCGACCCAAGGAATGTTTTTTTGTCTACTTTACAGGTCTCTGTCTCAAAAAAAAAAAACTTGTGGCAGAGCTTCAGTACATTATGCGCTATATTCTATGCAAGCTTGTCTATCAAACTGCTGAAGTTCATATTTATGCGACTCTTCAGTAAAGAGATATATATGATCGCACTAACTTCTGACAACAATGAAAAAAAAAAAAAACATTTTTGAAATTGTTTAAACTTTGTCTACGTATTCTCCTCGACATCAGCTTTCACAATCATTAAAAACATATTGCATAATTTTGTTGTTCTACTTGTTATGGCCCCTGCAATGAGACCATTGTGCAAGGCTGAGCACACCATGCAGGTCTGAAGAGGTCTATGACATTTGTGAATCGCATACAATTTTTCCATTTGGTACTATATTGTATAGGCAGTCCTTTATGTCCTGACATGGCAAATCAGCTATGAGAGACACCGTAGTGAAGAACTCGCGATTAGTTTTATCCGCTTCGGGTTCCTTGATGTGCTGTGGCATTGCACAGGACGCGGAGGTTTTTTGCGTTTTGCCCCCACCAAAACGCAGTCAGGATTCAAAGCGCTGCCTAGATTACACAAAAAGAGGTTAAAGCTAAATAAGCAAGCAATATATTTCAAATAATTTTAAGTGAAATGAATAAATTTAAAAGGTCATGGAGAATTTGGGACCCTTTCACCAAGACTAACATCACCAAGATGGAAATGGTGCAAAGAAAAGCAGTTCGCTTCATATATAATAGCTTTGGACGTACATCAGTAACCGAACTACTAATGAAAGCAAACCTGCCACCATTAACGCAAAGAAACCGTGTATCACGACTAAAATTCCTCTTTCAACTTATTAACGGTCATTATAAAACCGACCTCACGGGAATAATTAGTTTTTCATCTGGGTATTCTACAAGGCAGAGACACAGTCGCACAATTACCGCCTTTAGCACCCATAATAACTGTTTTAAGTATTCTTTCTTTCCCCGAACAGTAACTGAATGGAATCTACTAACCAATGATCAAATTTCAAAATCATCACTATCGGCATTTATTTCAGGTATTGTTTAGAAATGTGTTGTCTTTAACTGTTTATACGCTCCATGGATCTAATTTGTATTATATGCTTTGTCTGTGTTATTGTTTTCATTATGTATTTATTGTATCCCACCCTGCTAAAATCCCCAGAGGGGATTGCAGTATTGATAAATAAACTGCTTCAATAAAAATAATTTTTGAGGGCTGCAATCTTTTATTCGACGACGCACAATGCCTTCATTCCTGTACACTTAATTTCTTCATTTCATTTCATTTTATTACCTTAAAGGCCCCAAAAGAGGGGTGTTCCATAAGGGGCTGTGTGTGCCACGTACAATTCAGAGGATGCTTCTGTTGATGATCTGAACAGCTACCATGCATGCCAAGATTGAATGCCATGGAAGATGTTCTCTGTCATCCACTCTTTTTTTGTAATGCCTGGAAGGTAACAACTTCTTTTTCTTCTATATGTACGATGCATACCTTTCAGTTTCTCCAATAAAACAGTTACAAGGTCTCCGGCTGCCCGAATTGTGCTTTCAGAGTTTGTTCTCAGCTTGTTGAGCATTGCTTGGTGCATGACGAGTCCTCCAACCACATCCCATGCATTTTTCCCATGTCCTGTTGCTGGCAATATCCATTGAGTATCGGAAATATCGCCCTTTAAAAACTCAAAAAGCTGGTATCTATTTTTGAAATGAATGGCAGCTCCACCACTCAGATATGTCACCTTGGAATACACCGGCATGTTGTCATCCACCTATTCTCTCACTTTCTTTAAAGCCAAGCAGTCATGAGCAAAGTTGTGGCTCGAGTCATCGCTAACAATGGCAAAACTTTCCATAGATTGTCTCACTGTGATCACACATGTAAATTTTGATACTTGTTTCTTTTGCCAGTGGTATGCCTGAACCTCGTCATGAAGCACCACAAGCTCAGTCCGGTTTTCGGCAAAATCGAAGTGGAATACAATGCTCCCACGCTGTGTGCTTTGCTTTTCCTCATAGATAGCTTTACCTTGTGTCTTCCTAATGTGGTTGTGCATGATCCATCTTGCCACTAACACCTGAAGATGATTAAAAAAAGTATCAGCATCCAAAGCTTTTTTCACAATGTGACCTGACTCTCACATCGCTAACAATATTTCGTTGTCTTCTGGGATATTAAGTTCCTTCAGTGTTAGAGACCTGCCTTTTAGACACTGATCGCATTCGCCTGAGAGGCACTGTGTTGATGACAGAATGCAAATGAATGCTGTGTGAATGTCATCAGCATTTATTCTGTGGCCAGTGACATTCTCAAGAGTGGCAAGACCGAGTTTATAATTGGCGCAAATGGCACAGACGCACACATCAGACTTGGGATAACATTTTGCCCATCGCGATCGCAAGGTGTATAATTTTGATTGGCCAATGCCAGAATCAGGATGGTCATCTTTATACATTCTGATTGCCTCTCTAATTGATCGTGTCATGAAACACTTTGTTAATAGTATTTTTTCTCCATTGATCATAACCATGAGGATATCCTTTTTGTTGGAACTTTGTCTGTAACATTCCAACTTGTTCTTCATGTAGTGCTAACATTCCGCAAATACCCACTCAGGGCTCACCTCATGCCCGGTGAAAGGATCCAGTTGGTACCACACGCCGTGATTTTCTTTAAATTTCGTGGATTTGTTGATAGATATATCAATGCCTTCAGGAGTAAGCTTCTTAGTCTTTTGCCAGTTTTGATGGGTATCACATTAAAAATGCATGTAAAGATGTAAAGCAGTATTGACAGTATGTAGTGCAGATGTAAAGCAGTATTGGCTGTACATTTCGCTTTTACCACTGCATCTTTTAGTTTGCTGTGTGCATCTAGTGGGTAGAAGCTTCTGGAGGGTGTAGACGGATGGGTGGTGGGCGGAGGCATTTTAGAGAATGGAAGTAGGTGGAGGCAAGTGGATGGGTGGTGGATGGAGGCCTTCTGAAGGTTGGATTTGGAACATGCATTTTTATTGGTTGTTAATCTGGAAGGTGCCCCAACCTCCTCTGGTTCACTCCTGCCGCGGGTATATGGAGGCTTCACACGCGCGTTTACGCATGAATTTTCGCAGAAAAAGAACTGTTCTGCCAATCTAGTGAAACAGTTATGGTAAAGAGTGTATGGCCATGGCGACATACTTCTTGCGGAGGGACATTGTGGCACATGCATAGTTTTGGACATGTCGTAGCAACAGAGACTTAGCAGCATAATTGCAAGGTCCACAGTCAAAGGTAAATGGATTTTGAAGACGATAAAATGGCACTGGTGTTATATTTTGAATAAGTAAGCACACTATGTGCGTACAGTAAGTTGCTAAATTACTACGACTGTATGCTTGGAGCTGTGCCGTCATTCCACTGATAATGCAAAAATGCATGTGCGTCATTTTTTATCTTCTTGCTCATTTGCTTTCGCAGGCACAAAACACCAATTTTAGCAGATATAAGATGTCCTGTATGCAAGTGTGTCTTTCTTGTCCATGTTTCTCGCACATCAAAAAGTATGAGATGTAACCTGCTCTCAAACATTTAGGTGACTTGCTGCCTTGTGGATTCACACCCCTCTCCTACGGACAGCACCAGTCAACTACCCAAATTTCTGCCTGCATCCCTCTCCCTTCCTTTATGCCTCTCGCACATGGTGACCTATAGTCATAAGAGGTTGGCTTTTGCACAAATTTCAATCACTTAAAGATTCAGTGTGCCTTATTTTTAAACACAAAATCAGAAAAAGAAATGTGTATGTATATATATCTCACATTATGTTGAGAGCACAGTTCTAAATATTTATGAAGTGCTTTCTCAAAGCTGCAAAAAAAGAAAGAAAAAACTAATTGAATTCATACAAATACAGTAGCTCATTCAGCTGATTTATGCAGCTTAGAGAAGGCATGCTAAAAGGTACACCAATCGAAGAACACTTGTGCGAGATCATGGCAGGTAATGCACTCCCTAGTATACGGTGATACACTCTCTCTGAGGAGCTGAAACTGCCGTCCAGGGAGGACAAGCTGCAGGAGCTGAAGCGGAAAGAGCCGGACGAGGTGGACGAGACCTTCATGGAGTTGTCGCCCAAGGATCTGGCCAAGGACGGCGGCTGGCCTCCACTGGCTGCTGCTGCGGCCGGTGGCGGGGACACACTGAGTGAGGTCGAGCGCACGCTCAAGAGCCTCAATGGGTACCACGAGGAGATCCTGGAGGCATTGCACTCGGCCTCATCTCATGCCAGCCCTGGTCAAGACTCGCGCCGCGACCTGCCACGCCCCGAGCCCTGTATGGCCGATCCCACCGCTGCCGAGCCCATCCGCATTCGCAATCTGGAGGACCTGCTGCGGCAGCTCGAGCCCGGTATGCCCTTGCTTTCTAACAGAGCAGAAAAAAAAAAGACATGAAAGCGCTGATCATTTTATTTGGAAGAAATGCCTTTCTTCCCTGTATAAAAGGCTGTCGCAGGCCAGCACTTGCACCAAGTTTTCTCTCCTTGCTCTTGATATTCTGTTCGGCTGTGTTCAAGGTGGAGTTCTACCAACTTATGTGGTTATCACACTTACTGCTTCACATCCCACCAGCCAGAAAGTTGTTGCTTTTTCAAAGAGTTTTGGACAAAGGAACCACATTTGCAAATTGCAAGCAAGCCTAATGCCAGAACTAAAAATGAGTGCACTGAAAGTTCAATATTTCAAACTGCATTAATTTGAACTTTTGATTAGCTTGAACCTTATGGGAACTTCATCTTAGATGAAACTGTAGAACGAGCATATTGTACACAAGAGACGTATTGATTTATAAGGATTGCTTGCTTGTGCCCTCATCTTGAGTCTTAACGGTACTCTGAGGCACAGTGACTGCACAAATAAATTCTTCTTGCTCTCTTTCATGTGAACTCTTTTTTTCCTCCATAAGAGTCCTCCCTTTTGGCAGTCCACACACATTCAAAGGCCTTTCATATCTCGTGTGTTCTGATGCATGAGTGGTGGGCATAGACGAGCACCCTGTACCACAACGCTGCCCATATTATCATCTTCTGTCCCGTGACATTATGATGAGGCACCAATCGATTATCCTGATCGATTTTGTCTTCATAGTTGTCTTGTATTGCTTCTTCAGGACCGCCTGGGTAACACCGTAATCTAGCAAGGTTACACCAGACATCAGAAAGTACTTAGATTAGGCCCATAAATATTAAGCATTTAAAAACTCATTTATATGCAAATTAGTTTTTCTATTGATAGCTTGACCTGTGTACCACCATAACCACTTGCACTGGCAGTCGCTTTCTGAGCCAAGTGGTTAGTGGCATGGGGCGAATTTAGGAATAGCGATTTCAAGAGAATTCGTTGTACCAAAATGTTTAATTGCCTCTAAATCTAAATATGAGTGCTGCATTACTGAAAAGCACAGTTTACCTCTCTCTGACACACACATGCCCATCATTTCAAACACAACTGTACTTACTAGCATGTTGTGGCAAGCATGTGCGTGTGGTTGGTGTAGCAGGCCCCTTGGAACCGAGCGGGTCGGAGCGACTGAGCGAGCCGGAGGCTGACCGGCACTACCTGGATGGGGGCTCGCCGTACGGCCTGCGCTACCTGCTCGAGGATGCGTATGCGCAGCCGGACGATGATGACGATGACGAGGAGAGCGAGGAGGCCGGTGGCGGGGGCCCATATGGCGGCGGTGCGTCGCAGCCACCTGTGGCCGGGCGACAGCGGTCGGCGAGCGAGGAGGCACTGCCACTGGCCTTCCCTGCCAGTGGTGCCCTGCCCAGCCCACCGTCGGAAGAGTCGGGCTCCCTGGAAGAGACGGCCGCCTTCCGGCCACCACCGATGCTGCTGCCCGGCCCACCGCCACGTCGCACCCGGCCAAAGAAAAAGTTCCCCGAGTACAAGGTGTAGCACCTCCTCCCCTTGCCACCAGTGGCTGTAGTGAAATGGGCTGCAGCCGAGGACTATAGCACCTGTACAACACAGTGCATGTGCTCTGTCTTCGAGGCATTTTGCGTATCATCGTGCTACGCAAACTGTTATACCGATAGAGCACATCAGTGTGCTGGGGGGACATGTGCGTTGGAACTAGTTGCTTATCCCTCACTGCCGATGGGAGCTTTTCACGCAGCATGCAAGATAAGATGTTACGAGCTGCAAAAATGAAAAGCTATTAAGGTATTGCCTTCTTCATGGCAGTCTGTTGCACCTTTCTGGCCCTCTGTGCTCTTCTTTTTATTCTCTTTTTGTGGCGCTGCATCTTGAGAATTCCAGCTTGCTTTTGTTGACCAGCCCCAAGGCAGTTACATTAACAAGGTCCACAAAACCTGCCTGAAAAAAGATTTTTCAAAATAGATAGCCGGAAGCTGCGTGTCCATACATGATGTAGAAAGCAAAGACATGAAACTGTCCAATTGTGCAAAGGTGCAAGGCAACAGCTTGCCTGCCAGGAAACTGCCGTCATGATGTCAAGTGAAGCCCATCACTATGTTTCTGCATTTTGCTTGTGGAGGCATGAATGCTGTAAAAGTACGTGGGGTCTTTGCTTATGACTGTAAGGTGTGTAAAAGCAACTTTTGGGATGTTATGCTGGCTGTGTTGTCATGGCTGATGCCTGCATCTATACACTGTAAATCAAGTGCGAGTAGTGTTAGAAGTTACTTCCATGACCAGAACCTTAGAATGTCAAACATGTGTCTATTGAAGACCGTGACTGCTAATTGGCTCATGCAGCTCTAATAAGGAAAAGAAGTGGTTTTTACACAATGCTATACGTGTCCACATAAATGCAGTAACCTTAAAGCTGCATTTCAAGCTCCCATATATGTCAGTGACATGGCTCGTTATGCATCAAGATGCAATGGTTAAGTTTGCTGTCCGATTTATGTGAGCAGCTCTCCTCAGCAGGCACTGAAAGTGTAGAGAGTTCAGCTGTAATTCTTTTGATTCTTTGCGAAGCAGCATCAGACCTCTATTCAGAGTGTCCCCAGAGGAAAAGGACAAAGGGCCATTGCATGAGGGTGACACCTTATGATGTGTGAACGCCAATGACTCCCGTCCATGCAACCGTTAGTTGCTCTTTCTCTTCAGCTGGTAACTTATTTACACAAGAAGTGCTTTTACATGCCTGGCTGTGCGTTTTACCGATAGTGCAGATTCTTCCGCTACATGCGCTCAGTAGTGCTCACACCTGCCGACGCATGTATTTCACTCGAGTTACTTCCAGTGTGCTTCATTGCTCCAGTGCACCTCTGAACTTGGTGTCCGATTCTCCCACAAGTGTTCTCCATGCAGCTGAAGCATGCATGGGTCTGCTTCTGGTGGTGTGGCACGGAAGTGTTTAGCCTCATCAGACAATGTAGAATAAGCGTTCATAATGTGGCCATATTTTATGTTGCTGCATGACGATCACTCGTGTGGCTGCCATTGGGGGCAACAAATGAAGTTGATTGTGCCCCGACAGTGGTAGCAACTCCTGACCAGTGCAATGAAAGTGGGAAAGGCAGGATGGTGAACGCATCCTTGCACACAGACGACACCGCTCTGCAAGGACACGTCGGGCCATACACAACCGCCAGGTGAAGCCAGATGCATCCGCAATTGTGGGGATTTACTGCATCTCCCTGCAGCATCGTGATGAAGCCCAAGAAGCCTAGTGCCAGAGGTAGCAATAAGTGACCCCCTCGCCATCGGTGCCCTGAACACAAGCTGCACAACTGCCTTCTCGTTGAGAGCCTGCCCATGTGAGCCATCTCCAGGTGCCCAAAATCTGGTTGCTGCCTTCTTGGACCAGCTTGCAGACTTGTCTGCTCGGTGCACACAGGCAGAAGCCCATAGCACGGGCGTCACCATTCGTCAGCTGCATGTACTTGGGGCGGCCCATGCTGAACTCTCGCAAATGCTGATGCCGCCCTGCGCAGTGCTTGTGTTTGCATGAGCAGTTTTGAATGAAGAACCGCCCACAATAGCTTATGTCTTGCAGGCTGTCTTCCAGCAGCTGTTGGTTGTCACAAGGAAATGAGCGAACTGCTAGAGGGTGTAGATGTCTCTTATAGTTTATGGTCGCTCATTTGTTAAGTAGGCTGATCCACCTAACTTGGGATGACTTCACAGGGAAGGTGGCAAGTGTGTGTATTTCTTGTGCAGGTCTTTTGCCAGATTCATCTAGTTATAGGTATTGCCATTAGCTTAAAAACATTTGTTGTGTCAGGCCATCCGTCACAGCCTGCTATATTTACGGTCAGGCGTGAATGATTTTGACACTTAACCATACCAAGCCTCATCTATCATGGCACAAAGCAATTTTCAACTTTATTCATTGCACACATCAGTGAGTGTTGTACATATATGCTTTGATGCTTTGTTTGAGTGTGTGCATTTACATCACTGGTAATCTAGTCAGCACTGTACTGTTGGCCCACCTTATCTTTACAGTTTATCACTTTGTTGGTACTGATATGTCATACGTGTTACTGCACACCTGAGGTATGAAGCCACTTTTAAATGATTTTATAACGCAACAGCATTTTAACCTTACTTAAGCATGCAAATGTGTCATCAAAATAAGCACATTTCTATCTTGCATCATTCTAACCTTGTAGCCAACATTCCAACTTCAAAACTTTGTATTAAGAAGGGGCATTCAATAAGTTTTACCTTCGATTTTTATCAAGTGGTGGGAAGAAGCTCGCTCATCTTGCAGCCTACAGTTTGCACCGTTGGACTTGTGCCTGTTCCCCAACAGGAAGGAACATCTGAAGGGTGCGCTCCCCAAGTCCAGTGCAATGCACTATCGATGTCATCAGCACCCATCATTTACATGTAACATCGTTTCATTCCATCATTAATAAAAAAGTTACATGCCAGAAAGCAAAGCCTATTGAACGCCCCTTGTATTTTTGACTCGGAACTTGGTTTTGGCCCATTTTGTGCTGTGAAAGCATGGCTAATATTTCAGTAAATGAATGCTTGATGAAAATTTGTATGCCAGTTTTGTACAAGTGATGGCATTCGGTGAAACAGTATAGACTAAATCACTCAATAAATTTCGGCAGTGCGACAGTTCACTTCAAGAAGTAATTGCCCAAAGCTCTATTTTAGTGTGCAAGCACTGCTTCACTTCGTCTAACCGGCTCCCCTAAGTTGGTGTGCAGCTCAACCTTGAAGGTCACCTTTGCAAAACCTAGCACAGCAACAGCCCATGCAGAAATAAAATAAATATTGCTGTGACTGGGCTTCAAACCTGCGGCGGCGCAAACAGAACGGCTTCGCTGGTGACTGCACGAGAACACTATCGCCACAGCCGATCACACCTCGTGTTTAAACTACAACACACACTCGCGCTGTGCACTGCACGTTGCCATCAACTTTCATATGCGATGCGAACAGATCAGCTTAACCTCGATCAGAGCTTAACCAGAGTCTCATATCGTCGCCAGATGTGCCGACGACCCAGACAAGCAAAACCATGAGCCAACCAGGCTAAACACATGCTTTCTCATGTCTACTCGGTATAGCTATGTTAAAACCCTACCACTTTTTTTCCTTTTACATCTGCTTTCATTGCTGCCACTGCATTTGTTGTAGCTGGACTTCATTTGTGAGTTGTGGCTATTGTACTATGACAGATCCAAGAATAATCTTGACTGTTGCACTCCTTGTGAAAGCAGTCCAGATTTAAATGTCCCATTTCGAACTTGTATGTACGACTCTGCAGCACACCTGCCCACTCCCGAGTGTGTGCAGCAATGTGCAGTTTTTGCGATTCTACATCCTGCAGGCTTCTGGCACTATTAGTATATTTTGCACATTGCCAGTCATGGAAAAATGTTGCGACACATCCCAGTGTCTCACTACTCGAATGAGATACAAAATTTGTGTTTAGTTGAAGAGACAGTGAAATTTATATTCTCAGCTGAACCAACTTCCATAAAAAAAGCCTCATACCTTAAACACTGGCTTCTTTAATGCTGAAAGGGAAAAAAAAAAAAAAAGTTGCAACCTAGGTAGGCTCAAAGTATACCTTACCGATTTCAATGTTCCACCTTTTATTCATCAGAATTATTGGTTGCCTCTTACTCAATCACTGGATTTTCCATGCGTTTGAGCACATCTTTCAGTGAGTCTGGCATGGTATGCTTGTGAGCGAGTGTATTCACCATGTTATGACAAATGGCTAAACCTTGCCTTCAAGCATGTCTCTGCAGAAGTATTGCTAGTATGCAAACCAACAAACCCCAATTTACGAAACTTCACATTACTCGAGGACATTGCTTGCATAAGTGCTGAGGGCAAAACTGTTAAAGGATGAGTGCACAATTGTGACTCTTTGGCGTTCTCGTGCACACTGCCATCGTTGAAATTTTGTGACTGCTGGCGGCATTGTGGGCTTTGGGTAAGCTGTATGCTCTTCTACCTTCTCTGTAACAGTACAAATAGTGGCCCATTTGCCACACTGGTATTTCTTGGTGGAATAACTTTTGTGGTGTGAGAAATCATGCTGTTTGACGATGCAGTCAGGTTATCCCTGTGCCAAACTGCCAAAACATAAAGGCGCAGCACCTCACTTGAAACAGCAGAAAAATGCTTGCGCTTAACAGTATAATGCTTTCAGTCCAATCACTTTGAGGACAGCAAAGTAGATGTTTCTTGTGCTAATTACATGTATTGCTGAGCACGAATTTTCTGTAGACAGCCATGATGAAAGAACATCACAGAATGAGTATGCTTGGAGTCCCAATACCGGCTACACTGTGGCACCCCAGTGTAAGCTAAGTAGTATGAGAATCGGGAAAGCCAGAGCAGATGACAGGTTGCGTCTGCTCGTTTTTCAAGCAGACGCTCAGTGCACTGGAATCGGATTCCAAGGCTGTGTGCAAGCAAGGAGTGTGCCCTTCCTCCACAGTGTTGAGAGATGGTGGTGGTGGGGGCAGGGTGCACTCCGGGGAGAGGCGGCGTCCACGTGACCCGGTGCGTGTGTCCACTTGCAGATGCCTCCCGGGGACCGGAGGAACTACTACAAGTGAGGCCGCGGCCGGGACCGCGGGGCGCCGCCGCCGACCCTGACTGCACTGCCGCCCCAGTCCTAGTCTTCTACTGCACTAGTCGTCGTCGTCATAGCGCGTCGCTAGTCTCACCGCGCTCATTGTAATCACTCGGCAGCAGGCATTTTCTGTGTTCGGTCTCACGCTCTCCTTTGTATACTCATGGACGCATTAAAATGACAGCCCTTTCACACTGGTGGCTCAGACTTTGTTTTGCATCATATCCGCATTTGTGCTTCAGAGCCTGCATTTGAGAATACTGAACCATGGACATGCGTGGCAACTCTGGTGGACGTCCCAAGATGCTGGAAAGAAGGTGCTTGCTTCCGAGGAACCCCAGAGCTATTGTAGTTTTGCAAAACCACAAATGAAGCACAGTGTACAGGGAGAGCATGGGTTGGACATGGGATGAAACGCAGAGCAAGATCTATCAACGGCAGAGGAACATGAACAGAAATAATGGGCAGCTCAGATGCAAGTTTGGTACAGAAAGAGCGTTGGCTAACAGTGGAAGAAAGGGACCAAAAAACTAACCAGTATGCAGAAAACCGAAATGGAACAATAAGGCGCACCACTACACAAGCACTCAACCTCTGAAGGCAGATCTCTCCATCGAATTAATGTTCGCAGTAAAAATTAATTTTCTCTCTTTCTGGGTATGTTAATGTTTGTCCAGTAGCAAAAGATGCACACATGGCTGAGGAAATTAGATTTAAAAATTTTCTTGCCACTTGATTCAAACCCATGACATCCGCACCAAGGCCTGTTGCCACCATTTTGATGTGAATGGCAGTGTAGCATAGCCTCTGGGATCCGCACACCAAATTCCGTGTTGACACACGCAGTTAACTTGTGAAATCAACCGGTGATGGCAACACCTGTATTTCTTTTTCTAATAAAAGAAAGAAGCAAATCTGGCATGCAGCTTGCATGTTTTGCACAGAAGCACCTTTTCTCTCCTCCATGCGCAGGGCCCATATTCTAACTAGCACATTTTCATTTCCTATTCCTTCAAATAAAGCCCTGCCCAGGTAGGAGCAAAAAACAAGTTTTCCCATTTTTTGCATACGGACCGAACAAACAGAGTCTCTAAGCAAGAAACCGGAGAAACCTCGTCATATCCCCCCTCCCATTCCTGGGAAGGCAGGTTCGCTCCTTCTACTGCACTCTGCTCAGCATTACCTGTGCGCTGAGCATCATTATGCAATGCCAACTCCAGCTTCAATTCACTCTCTTCAACTGGCTACTGGGATGCATATCAAAGTTTTCTCTCGCATTAATTTTCTCCAACGAAAGTGGTTTATGCAAAACAGATCGGGGACAACAAATAGTGTGTGCGCGTTGCTGTCCAAGAGACAGCGTCATCATAGCACCACTTCCAAAAGCTTGCTCTAAGGACTCCTCTGCAGTTTCAAATACTGCCTTGTCTGAAATGTTCCTAGTACTTACGTGCCTCCCTTCTGCCTGCACATATTTTTCTTTGGGGAGTGGTTTGTTGCCCCTAAGCTACAACCTGCTGCTGAATGAGGCTGTAGGTGGTTATGTGCACCATAGTGGCACCTCACCTGCACAACCAAGGATTGTGGAGCAGGGTGAGCACTACTCAGGCTGGTGGAGGCAACCATACGCAAATTGTATAATGCAGATGTGGGTGTGGTGATAGGCCACATGCATGGCCCAACTCCTTCTCTTGCACCATTACAGGCTCCCAATCAACTTTACTGCAATGAGTGATGATATGGCTAACTTTCTTTTGTTCTGGAAGTCGGGCTACGTTTTTGGTCTGCACTCTGACTGATTAGCAGATAAGTCCATCTCATGCACATGGACCATTTGGCATAGTATCTGTCCATTTTTACGAGTGGTAAGTAAGTACAAACAAGCAGACATGTCAACAAATGCTTGGTGTTAACAGGGTTCAAAAAGATGCTATTACAAAACCAAACAGTTCAGCCTTGATAAGAATAGGCTGGGATTCAGCGAGTTCACACCTGATGCAACAGGCTATCAGCAGGTAACAAGCATGCAGGCTGTGCTACATCTTGCACATAGCAGCTGGTGCAAAACAGTGGCTGGAGACAACCATGAAACAGTCTTCCGACACCCTTGCACAAAATAGGTGCCACATCCTGTATTAAATCCAAACGGGGGGCCACTGTTCAATGCTCACTGCACTATGCAACACACTATTTTCATGAAAGCTGCACATTGGCCATCTGGAAATAGCGCTGCAGAAAGCTGTTGGCTGCTGGCTGCAAAGAGCTATTGATGAGGGGAGCCAGGCGGCCGGGGTAGGCGGCCGACAGCTTCTGCAAACTCTGCACCAGATGCAGCCGAGCATCAGGGATAGCTCCCTTGAACGGGTCGGGCTCCTTCTTGCCAGCAAAGATCAGCTGTGAATAGGCCGTCTGGTAGCCTGGCGTGTCCTCAATCTCCACAAAGTGCTCATCATCCGGCACACTGTCATCCTCGGGCAGTTCAAAGAGGTCGACCAACGCCTGCAGCAGGGGGCCCCAAAACTGCGCATACTCCCCTTCGATGAGGGCGGGAGCCTCCGTGAGCAGCTTGGTAATGCCGACAGCGCAGATCTTCCGTTCCAGCTGGCCTGTGACCTTTTGGACATCGGCGATGACCAGCCGCTCCAGCACCATGCCAAACATCTTTGCCTGAATGCTGTCAACTGTGGAGATAAGGGCAGGTGCACCATACCTGTACACATACAGACTAAAGAAGACCAGCAAGCCTCGCACAAATTTTGTAGTCTTCGAACTTTGCAGCCGCTGAAAGAGGAGCAAGAAAATCTGCTTGATGTATTGACCCACCGCATCAGCACTCATGTGTTCAAGGATGCTCTGCACAATGTAGAATCCTTCATGGTCATTCGTTTTGGAGGCAATGAGCTTCTGAAAGACACCAAGCAGTCCCATAAGGCGGTCAGCAGCTAGAATTTGGGCTGCCCCGCGCTCTATGAAGGCTTGCAGCAGACGGACTAGGGGATGAATGTTTCCTGGTCGCTCCCACAGCACTGGAGCAAGCAGGCAGGGGAAAAGGGCCATGTACGGGTCTGGTACTGGCGAGCCATGGCACTCCAGCATGAGGGACAGCAGCTGGAAAACATAGGGAACAAATTCCTGGACATCCTGCTGAAGAATGTCCTGGAACACTGGAAAGAGGCTGCTCTCAAAGCTCGTCACGGCCAATGGGTCCTTCCCACAAGCAATACGGATGGACAAACTGAGCGTCTCAAACAGGAAGTGGTTGAAGTGAGGCTTTGTGGGGTTCTTGCTGGCCTGCACCAGCTTAGCCGTCAGAGTGGGAAGCAGCTGACCAAGGTATGGCAGGATGTTCTCCTGCAGCAGGGAGAAGGTGCGCATCACTGCCTTCATGGTGTACTCATTCTCTGCAGATCCTGGATGGTTGAAGGACTGAAACATGTTCTTCAGCAGCTGCTCCGAAATGTGCCCCACGTCAGAGGCCATGATCACAGCCTTCCCCTGTGGGTCTTTCATAGTGAACAACTTGTCCACGGCACTGGCAGCGTAAGTGTGAACCACATAGCTTGGAGCGAGGAACAAATGTACCACATGGGGCAGACTCTGAAGAATCACTTGCTTTGGCAGCTGGTTTCGGAATACCATCAAGTACTTGATTGCATCAGCCTTCAGTACGGGAAACTCGGTCAGGTTCTGGTTTTGGAGGTCTGGGGCAATGAACTCCTGGTAGAAGTCTACGACATTGACAAGTGAGCTGGTCTGTGTGGTGCCCAGCTTGGCAGTCTGTGCTTTGACGGCCATGGACGTGACGAGATAGATGGCGACATCTTTGTTCTTCCAGTTCCGTGCTGGCTCTTTGGCAAAGAGTTGCAACATGGCTGTAATGTACTGAGAGAACGTAGTGGTGATCTTCTGCTCAAAGTGTTTGGACAAAGCACGCACCATGTCACATGCTGCACGCCGTCGAGTATCAATATCCGAGCCTTCAATGTCCTTACGCACATACTCCTCGGGGTTGTCCTCAAACAATTCTTCATCGCTTGCGCGAAACTCCATGTTTGGTATTATTACCTTCTCACAAATTGAACTGAGCACACTGGCATCTTCGAAGAGCTGCTTGTAATGGGGTCGCTCAGCGACAGCAGAGAGGAAATGTATGGCATTGCTGACCAGGATGTCGTACTTGGCCTGCGGCCCGGTAGTTGTCAGAAGGTGCCACACCGCGGTGACGAAACCCGGCAGGTACGCCTGGAACTCCTCGTCGTACTTCTGCGCGTACAGGCCCACGTTGTCGCAGATTTGGGACTTGAGCTGCTCCAGCAGCCCCGCCTCTTCGTCTTGCTCGGTCTGCAGGAGTTTGTTGTCTGCCGTCAGGAGGGCGAGGAAGTGCGTCATCCAGATCTCCATGTTGTCCTCAAATATCTCCGGCAGATCTTGGTAGTTCAGGCTGTAGAACACCTTGGCGATGAGGACCAGAGAGCTGAATATTACCTTCAGGGCGGTGGGGTTGCTCGCGTGCGTCTTGGCCAGCTCCATGGTGGCCACGAACAGGTCGGTGAAGGGCTTGGCAAAGTTGTCCAGAACGTGCTTGATCTCGGTCCAAAGCTCCTGCGACTTGAACTCGTAGCGGTAGCGCTTGAAGAGAGAGTGCGCGGTGCGCAGCACACCGTTGATAATGTGGAACTCGCCACTCTGGAAGTGACCGATCATCTCGGGCAGCAGGTTGGGCCAGCGCGCGGGGAAGTCCTCGCGGCCGATGATGCTGACGGCGTCGCTAAGCTGCTTCTGCAGCTGCTCGGGGCTGCGCAGCATGAGGCCCACCACCATCTCCCGCACGGCGGCTCGGTCGCTCGGGTGCACCCGGTCGGCACCGTCCTCGGGAACCGCCCAGTGGCGCTTAACGTAGTTCTTGAATGCAATCGCGCCGGCCACGCGAACCATCAGCTCGACATCGGCTTTGTCCACGAGGTGCAGCAGCAGAACCGGGTAATTCTGGTTCAGCTCTACTGTCTCGAGAAATTTCTCCGCATTTCGCCGCGTCGTCGCGTCCGCCTGCAGCGTCTGCTGAAGGTAAGAAGCAAGCGTACTCAAATTGTTGTCAGTTATTTCCATCTTGCCTCAAGTGGACATTTGCCCGCAGACAAACTTTAAATGACGGCTTTTGAACTCTCGTTCTCAGTCCCTCTAGCGCCCGCTCCAACAACAAGAAAAAAAAAGACATTGTTCGCCGCTAGAGCGAAGCACAGTGTAGGTACTACATCAAAGAAACTGCGGTGATAGGCTCATGGAGAAATTGAGTACAAACTCCACTGGACTAATGAGTGTTATTGGTGTTATGAAGACACACTGAAGAACGAGACGATGGCGGCAGTGTTGAAGAAACGAGCGTTGGCAGAGTTCAGTCAAGTTTTACAGGCAAGCTCTTGTTCAATGAGTACTCTAGCGTGCGATTTGTTTGACGTCGTGTTTAACGCAGGAGGAGCCGCCAAAACCGCTGAAGAAGCTATGCATATCCAAAAAACCGACTCCACAGAGAACGGTCGATGTCGCAGAAGTCCTGCAGTCAGGCAGCTCGTCGGATGTGATTATGATGCTGATTCAACTATCGGAATGCTTACCCACACAGGTATTGTCTCTGATGCAGTAGCGAACCACTTCAGTTCAAAGCACGGATCGTGTCCTTTAAACACTGGACCACGACCGACTGTTATCGTGCGTTGAACGCTAAACGCGCACCGTAAGATGCTTCTTTACCGCTCGCTTATTCGTGCTGGAATTTAATTCAGAGATAGCATACGACAGTCGTACTTTGTCAGTACCAAGTTTTGATTATGAACTCACCTGATTTGATCAAAATTAATTATAAATCCGCGTCGTCTGCAGTATTGCGATCCCCCTCCCTCCATAACCAGCAGCTTTCGCATAGTGCGCGTTTAGCGTTGCAACAATCTTATCGAAATAGTTTGCGTCTTGAAAGTCCGCAGCTGCCGTCTGGTTAGCGAACAGGGGTCCCGGGTTCGATCCGCAGACCTGTACAATTGGGTAATTACTTTTGTGCGACTCCTGCGTTTCAGGGGCTACAGACTCGTCGCTGAGCATACCATTTTTTTCTGAAACCGATGAATAGCTGTTCCCTTCCCAACTATCTCCTCCGTTGATCGCTCAATAGCACTTTCATTTTGGTTAAAGAACTTGCTGTCAATTGAATTCATTAATGTTCATGCCACAGTGGTTGAATTCGTTTTTTGAATTTGCCTACCGTGATTAGGCCATGTGTGATGCTTTCTCATTGTTTCAGAGTGATAAAACAAAGTACCTTGTCATTTTACGCCTTGAAATTTCATCACTCATACTTCATAAAAATGTGTTATGAACTGCCAAATTTAATTCGCATATTTTTCTCTTGACAGTTTTTTATTCGTGGCAAAATGTTTGTATATTTCACATACTTGAAAGCTAATTTGTTAATCTAGACTCGCATTGATATGTGGGTGGCAGCGGGAAACTGGATAGGCTAAAATGGAGAAAAAAAAAATCGTGTTTTGGTTTTCTACTAATGTTGTTTCTCTTGCTGCTTAATATTGCTGAGTAATATTGATAATAATATCAACAGTAATGTCAGTAGTAATATTAGCAATAATATTGAGAAATGTTGATAGTTCAACACAGTTGTGTGTCCTTCTCATCCACAGACTTCCCACAAATGCATGCCATAGAAGCTTCTCTCAGCTAAACTGGTGAATTGTTAGAGCTCAACTTTGCACAGAAATGGCATTTGGTCGGCAGTATTACTTTATACCTCATTCGTTTGAGGTACTTGCCTGAATCAATCAGAAGCCAGATATTTGCATCGTCTGCAGCGATGACAAAACAAAAAAAGCGACTTTCTCAGTGATTGCACTAGTGGCACCATCTTGTTTGCTGGCCATGGCGATTCAGCAAAAAAGAGGGGGGGGGGGGGGGGGGGGGGTTGTTTTGTGGGAGATTTGAAGGTTTTATGCAACTGCTTTATCAGTGACCATAAAAAATTAGTTTTGCCAAAACTGCACTAAATTTGAAGACTTTCGTGAAAAAGCGTCTTCAAACCTTCTATACAAGGCCCCCTCCCTCCTCTTCCTTGCCAAATCTCCACGGCTGTCAAACGCGAAGCTGCCACCGGTGTAGTCACTGAAAGCGGCTCGTTTTGTTTCCTCCCCGCAGACGATGCAAATATCTGACTGCTTCTGATCGATTTACGAAAGTACCTTAACTCTTTCGGTACCATGCCACTATGCATCAATCCCCGGCATACTGGCCAGTACATTTATTGCTCGGTAATATTGCAATGTTAGAGGGTGACCATGGGAACGATGGTGCAGCCAGAAGAGGCACAGAGTGTGTACCGATCCCTGCTGGAGCACTTCCCATCGGAGCGGGAGGCTGTGGCTCGGGCCAAGCTGGCCTCAGTGCTGGGCCAGCTTGCCAGCAGCCAGGGCCTGGACCCGGCTGTCACGCTGGAGGACCTGGCCACACTGCTCAAGGCGGAGACATCGCACGCTGTGCTAGCTTCCCTGGTTGATGCATTGCACTGCGTGGGGCGGCTGCCGGCTGGTGACAAGCGCATCCAGCTACGGGCCACCCAGCTGGCGAGGCAGGCACTGCTGGACAGCAACCACCGTGTGCAGTGCAAGTGCTTGCGCCTGCTCAGTGATCTGCTGCCCACAGATGGGCGCCCGGAGGCCCTGTCTGCCCTGCTCAGTGACTACAGCCGCCACCAGGACCCCCGCGTCCGCACAGAGGCCTTCCAAGCCATGGTCAGCTGCTGTTGCGCGTTTCCACCTTTTCCCTTCTCCACCATATTCAGCTGATGTCTGAATGCCACCAGTCGCATGACCATTCAGTAGACCTCATAGTTTTCTAACTATATGTGAGCCCCTCGTTGAGAGCAATAGGAATTGTTAACAGTTTGGCTGATTGCAATGAGAGCTGAAGGCTATTTGTTTAGGCACGTGAGAGTAGTGAATTTTCAGTACGAAGCGAAATGAATGTTTTTTAATCGAAGTGAATAGTTTGAAATTCGAAATGTAGTAGTAAAAAAAAGGCAGTTAATTAGAGCTTAATAGCATTTGCCTATAGACATGGTTTGCAGAATTCACTAAGGCAACTGAAATAGAAAGAATGACACAAAATAAAAATTAATGCTTTCAAACTTGAATTAGGTAGTGTTCAAACTGCAGCAAGCTAAAGAGCACTGAGCATCACAGTCTCAAATCCTTACCATATGATTTTTAAAAGGCTGCCGATTTTAAATATAAAAGTTGCTCACAGATTTACTGGATGCTGAGATTTTGGACGCGTCGCATCTGACATCTCAATTTCTCAGACTTCATTCGAGCGGCACTTGACCGCACCGCGCATGCCTGATCGCGCGCTTGTATCGCTCATTCAGAAGTCTGTGGCCCGAGTCATCCATATGGCTAAGTGAAAATTTAAAGATATCAGCGAAGACACTGCACACGCGCCGAAAGTGGCATGCAGCATGCCGCCATACACCAATCAAAGGACGCGGTACCTGAGAGTTCTGTGATGGGTCCTTGCATAAACCAACCTCGCAGCATTTTGCTACTCCAGACGGAGGTGCGCTGTCAGCATTGGTCAGCACGAAGCGCAGGGAAATGCGGGCACGCCCTCTTGCATTGCCAGATGCGCCACTGCGTAAAGACGTGGGGTGCACCTATCTTTGGTGAGGAGGTTTAAATGGAAATCTTTCTGAGGTGAGTACGTTCGTCTAAACACGCGAAAAGGTACTAGAGAAGCAGGGGGGTGGTGTACGCCTACACCACGATCGTGAGCGCAAAAAAAATGGTATTGCCATACGAAGCAAACACTGATCAAAGTACTTTGCTGTGCCGGCTTTCTCATCTTTCTCATCGTGATGCTAAAATAAGTGGTGGTTCACCTGTCATCTAATTTCAGCCGTCGAAAGGTGCACACAGTAAGGTATTGGCAGCTTTGATGTTGGTGCCCCGTGACACGCGACACCGCAAATACGAAAGCCAACGTCAACTGAGCACTTGTCTCAGTTATGTTGGTAGTTCTACATTCTTATTTTTTTCATCATCTTCGCCTTCCGGGCTTTCCGTGCGCCAGTACAACGCAGTTCCTCCCGCGGCACGTTCGCTTGCACATCTGGGCTGTCTGTCTGTGCTTTTGTCCCATCACGCGCTCTTGTCGGCAATGTGCCGAAGCATACAGCCGTTGGAAGGCCCACTTTCTGGACGTGGCCGCCGTGCTGCGTGCACGACATGTGCCAGCATCCGGAGCGGTGCAATCGCCCGAAAGCATCAGGGTGTACATAAGGCCATTGACTGCTTCATCTAGCTGCTCATTTAGCTGCTCATTTAGCTGCTCATTTTCCGGTGTTCTAGAACTTAAAAATACTTCGAAAATATTCAGGGTTTCTCAATATTGCTGTTCGCCTTGAAGCCCAAATCGAATACCGCATTATTGGCTTCAATATTCGAAACATCTGAGTATTCACTCAACCCTAGTATTTTTCTGCATTTTATTAGGGTTTTAGGTATGTTCCTGTGCCATTGCCAAATCATACTACCTACATACTTGGAGAAGTTCTCAAACATGGTGAAAATACTTGTGTGGGAGGCTGTTCTTGTTTAATGGACTTTGATTCCGTAGCTGTGCTTGTAGCCAGTTGCCACTTTTCTGTGAAACACCATAGCTGAGCTGCGTGCAGGCACATGCATGGTTCTCTCTTTTCATTGCCGGTGTCAGGAGTGGTTAAGGAGACAGGCCCACTTGTTTGTGCTGATCCTTGCAACTTATTGCCCCTTCAGACGGCCTGAGTCCAGGCTGGCATTGAAGGAAGCTTTGTGCAACAAGAAAACTTTTGGTTTCAGGCTCGCATTTGGAGCGGTTGTCCAGCCATTGGGCTCTGGTCGGACGGATGGCTGAGTGATGCCTAGCCTGAGCAGATTCTTTTCATGCAGTACCGGCTCCACGAGCGTGGCATGAAGCTGGATGTGCACCTGTATGAGCACGTGGCGGCTGCTTTGAATGACGACTACGAGAGTGTGCGGATAGCTGCCCTGAAGCTGGTGCAAGTGATAAGCCACGCGCATGGTGACAAGTGAGTGCTCTGTTCTGTTTGGGCTGCCTGCTGGGCTGGTAGCTTCTAACCCAAGTTAACAAGGCCTGATTTGCCAAGTGGAACATTGCTATGTCTCTTGGAAAATTTCTTGCCAATTACTTGGCGAGCATTGTGTTTTCAAAAGTCATCCTGTAATGAATGCCACTACATGAAATTACATTACAGTGGCATATTGTGCATCGCAACTGTTCATGGTGGCTAGTGTATGTGGTATTCTGCTGTCAAGTGTGATTCCTTAAAGCGCAGCATAACCATATGATGATTTCGGAAGCTTGTCACTGTTTTACCTTGTTCGTAGTTTCTTTCATGCAATGTGCAATATGACCAAGTGGCTGTGCTAGATTTTTTGTGTTTTATCACTTTTACTGTTGGGTATTTTCGAGACTGACGTACCCCTAGTGTTGGGATTTTTTTCTATAATGTCAGGGATTGAACATAATAGTTTAACTTTTAAAAGAAAGGTGAGAGAGAGAGAGAGATAGAAAAGTGCAATTACCTCGCTTGCTGCTATCAGCAGCAAGCAAGGCCATGATAAGGCAGCAGTGCGCACTCCCTGCACTAGACGCGACGTAGCAGACATGGCGAGAATGAAAAAAAAAAAAAAGAACACTTCAAAAGTTACAACATATGGCAGAACTACCCTTGCGAATGTTCGAATGAAGATTGCTAGTGCAGGACTGTTTGCACTCACAGATGCATCCACTCCTTTCAAGAATTGCGTGCGCGGAGGTAGCGCCGAGCAGCCACGCCCCCCTGGAGAGACCGCTAGCCATGATCACTATATGCTTGTCAACTCACTAAAAAAACACAATGCAAGATGAAAGTACACACTTCTAGAAAGATGAAGATAGATCGCGGGACCACCCCAAACACTACAGCTTTGAGTTCCAGCACACATTTTTGAATGTGGTTAGGAGAGCATACAGATACGTTAGTGACTCTGGTAAGAGAGAAAGGTGGAAACATACTGGTACGTAAATGACACTCTAAGTGGTAAAGCACTGCTCATATGTACTAGCAGAAAGGCACTTTTTCACTGAACAATTTAAGCATGCTTGAAATGGATCTGTATGTGGGTCTGTGTTGCTTTAGTTTTAGCAGCTTGATTGTGTTGTTGCTTTGCTGTATTTTTTACTCTGCTTGTGCTTTGAATGGTTAGTATATGTTGTGTGGAGTTGGTTTTCTGAGCCTAGTGGCTTTCTGCTTCCATTGGCATTAAACTGATATAGCTGTGCCTCCATTAAATTGAGAATGGATTTCCTCTCATGTTGACAAGTTGGTAGCACCTGTGCATTCCTTTTTACCAGGCTGTGCTATGCAGAACCAATTTGCCCCACTGCTGTGCCTGCGCTGGGAGCTTTGTTTCCTATTTCTGGCACTTTTTCACTCTACCAGTTGGAAAGGTGCACCAGTTTGCAAAAAGTGAAACAATTTCAGTTCTTAAACTCTAACCCTGAAACTCCTTAAAAATTTCCTTTTTGCTAAGTTTTACTTCCCCGATTTCTCAAAAATGGGAAAATTGTGGCTGTGAGATACAAACATGCATTCAATGAGACACAGTGGAGTTAGCAGCAGTGCATGCCTTTCCTTTTGATGATGTTTCCCATGTGGCTACTCCTTCTCTAAGAAAATGAATGATGGCAGCACCAGACGAGTGCAAGAGCCAGAACTCTTTGATCTTACTGTTTGCGAAACTTCCCGTAGAGTCCAGACATAAAAAAATGGTGTTCTGAGTAGGCCAAAAGTTCGGCGGTTTACAGATTGTTGCTGCGCCTGTGGTCAATAACTTTAACTGCGTTCAAGTTGCAGACTTTGAGATTGTTGGTAAGCGCATAGCCACCTGACAACAAAATCAGTGATACAGATGTAGTAACAAAAATTTGACAGAGACACTTAATACTGCTTACGTGTGGAAATGTGAAAACATTAATGTCTCTGGGTGCATTTATGCACACATACACGCACACATGCACACACAAATTTTGATGCGGAAATTGATTTTTGAGGAATAAACCGCGGGAAGGGGTAAAGATTCTGGGAAAGCATACAGTTTAAGGTGCATATGCGGTCAGTTTGAATCCCTCTCGCAGGCTAGCTGCCAACTTGACTAGTACATGTAAGCTATATGCAACGAGAAACCTTATATGTATAGGATTCTCTGAAGTGGCGGTGCTCGACTTGCTGTGTGCGTCATATGGTTTCTTGATTATGTCGCCCTATTTTTCTTGCCATCGCTGGGATTTTCTGTACCATCTGCGAGTACACAGACACACGCTTGCCGCCGGCTTTCCTTGTAATGGGACTAGTAATGCTTTTGCATTGAAAGTCCATACATATAACAGTCTGAAAGGTGACTGAAGAAGTAAAGAAAGCAAAAAATAAACTTCTTAGGATAATTGCAGCCAGTGGCGACTGATAGCTTTTCTTGGCTGCCATTCGTAAGCCCCCGCAAAGCAGCCTCCAGGACTGGTCACCTTTTGATGTGGAGTTTCCCAACTGGTATGACCTAAGAGCTCTTGCAAGAATGACACTGGAAGCAATGTAAGTGCAGTACCCATGCAGCCCTTGCCTGCATGCTTAGAGAAATCCCCACATTTTGGTGTGCCTCTTGGGTAACTGGGCTGGCAAGTGTTTCAGGTCGGGCGCGGCAGTCCTTTACGCAGCTCTGTTTGAGTGATGTAACATGGACTTGCATAGCCAAATAGCAGTGGGCAGCGTTTTCGGGAAATGTGACAGAGCCTGGCGGTATTGTTCCCCCCAACAGCCCCGTGCAGGTGCGCAAGAGCCAGGAGCAGATTCGGCTGGCAGATGACGCCTTTGCCAAGATCTGCCAGATGGTTGGGGACCTCTCCATGAGCGTGCGTGTGGAAGCAGCCTCTTTGATGGTGAGCATCCTCCTCCTCCTCCAGGTGGGAGAGCCAGCAGAGAATGTGTTGCCAGAGGCTGCACTGCCTGCCGGGTATGAGACCATCTCATGTTAGAAAAAATTTTTGAAATTAAACTTTGTCACTCACTTCAGGGGACCATGGGTCATGTGAGCCTGCACTTCCTGGAGCAGACCCTGGACAAGAAACTCATGTCGAACCTCAGGGTAAGCACCATCTTTTTGAGTGGTCACTGATGCGAGCACTTGGGCTGTTTGTCTTGTGGTGACACGGCTTTCAACACCAGCTTTCTTTTTTTTTAAGCATTTTGATTCAATTTTTTTTGCCTGTTAATTATGTTTCTAAATGTAAGTGCACAAATTTCTATTTTATTTTATTTTATTTTATTTTCTACTAATTTTTTTCTCTTCTACACCTTCTGGAAAGCCTGCTGACTAACCAAATCGTTGTAGAAGACTGCTTCAACCTTCATTGGATTTCTTCATGCTATGCATCGTGGCAGTCCTATTTCTTTTTTTCTGTGAAAACAAAAGTTTTAATTGTCGTTTTTTGAAGTGTAGTAGCTGTACAAATGTGTCGATTGCAAACAAATTATCATGCCAAGAATTCACAGTATTTCAAGTTCAAAAATAGGATTGTCATTGCATTTGGTGTGGTTCAGAGAATGCAAAAAAATGAACAGAATTGAACAGTCATGAAGAAATGAGCTCCATAATGTGAGCAGGAGCCCAGAAAAGCAGTCTTGAGGAAAGGGAATTCGAAGTTGAGCACCATGTTTACTTCCACGGAGGGCAGCAGGGTTATACTGCTTGGTGCCATTTTGAATGCGGCATTGCTTGGCTATCCAGCCTTTCACCTGGGTCACTTTTGATTATTCTTCTCTCTGCATGGCATACTTTTCAGCTACTTCTAGTAGATTGTTTTGTAGTAGCAACGGCGCCCAAAGAACTACGCTGCATTTCCATGAAATTCGCAGCATGGTTTCCAGCACCGATCAAGCCACTTTCCGCAGACGCACTACCAACGGGCCTGAATTTCTTGGATACACTTCTATAGCGACTTCTGCAATAAATTCACGAGAGCAGCCCACAGAGAGGTCTTACCATTTGGTGCTTCTTTTCGAAGTGGTGTCTGTCACCGAAGACTTGAGTGTCACTGAATTCTGCGCCCACAGAACACTATAACGTGAGACGAGCAAGCATAGGTAGCCAAGGGCAAGATGCCGCTCCATCAGCTCTCGATGGTAACTGCTGAGGAGACCAATGGCGATGCGGCAGACACATGGCAGGACCTTGCAACTTTTGCTTTTTGTGTGTTTGCTTCTGCACATAGAATCGAGATGAGGTGCCAGTTTAGAAGGTGAAGAAACAAGCTTTCTACCAAGCCAAACAAAGATAGCGCCTCTTATTCGTGGCATTCGAAAGCCACATGGGTTCAAAAAAAGCCTTTTTTTTTTTCAACTATTTCTAGCACTGTTGCGGTTGATGAAACAATCTTTTTAATACTTCCTGGTAGATTTCAACAGTGAAACTTAGAGAGAGAATAGAAAATGCTTTGATTTTTAGAAAACCAAACTTTCCGCCATTTTTCAAGACTTGCAAGCCGTGTTAACCCTCGGGGAACCTGGTTCGCTACTCTGGGGCCATGCTGATTAATCTGGTTTGTGTCATGACAGCGCTTAGGCAGGCCTAGTCTTATTCTCTTGTGGGCTGATCTCACCCCAGGAAATTGTGCCTTCCTTTGTAGACTGTTAGCTCTTGACCCTGCCCCATGGCAGTGGTTGTCCTCCATGGAAGTTGCCTCACTGTAATGAAACTTTCGGAAGTTATTTTGTTGCAGGCATTATTTTACTGTGAATGCTGGTTTGCAGGTGGGAGTGCAGGGCCTTTTTGGCTCCTGGGTCACATTTTCATTGGCAGGAGTGCTATGCCCAAATGATAACAGAAGTGGAGCCAGTGCCAGCATTTGGGAGCTACCTGAGGCCATGGCTTGTGTCTTGATTTGTGCTTTATGCAAGGACATGTATGTCTGTCAGGATCATCTTTGAACAGTCACTGCCTGTTAGTACACTGAAGAGGCATTCTAAGCATTTGCGTCACCAGCATAGCTGTTCAGCCAACATTATCCACAGTGAAAACAAGGGCACACAAAAGGAAGTGCCTTAGGCGTCTATCCTGCTGCCTTGTCCTTGTTCATGCACTATTTCACGAGGACAGATGTCAGCAGTGCTTCCCACGGCACCAGCAGCAGTCACACATAAAACACTGTGCTAAACGGTTCCTAGTGTTGTCACAAGTTGTAGTTGTTGTAAGCTAGCCTCACGACTGGCATGTTGCCACACGCAGTGCTTTTGCGGTCTGTCCAAGGAATGCAAGCAAGTGGCAAATGTGTCACGAGTTGAGGGAGGCTGCACGGACTGGTGTTGAGACCTGAGGCACCATGCACCACCACAGAAGCAAAGCACGCCACATTCTTGGTGGTGAATTTCTTAGTCACGAGTAGGCATGTTTTGAACCAGAAGCTTGCATTTTCCTGCTGGCCAGTTTGAATGGGTTGGAAAATGAGGTTTCATGCCATTCAGAGTTTTTCAAAATTACCTAGAGGGAAATATGGCACTGCAGTAGTTCATTCATCATGGAGGGTGCAGAAATGCCAAGACATAGAGATTTTGCTTATTTGTATCATCCAAAACGAACACAATTAATATGCAGAATTTATGCAGATCTGTTTTTTTTGGCTGACAGGGTTTGCTTACGTCTACGTGCCACCGCTAACTTGCGACGTCGGCGCTGTGCTGGTTGTGCGCCTCACTGCTCACGATGCACACTGCACAACTGGCAATCGTGGCTCGGTGATCTGGCATCAGTGGCCATGAGAAGGGCTAACAAAGCAACACACATTTATTCGTGAAGCAATATGGTTGCAAGTGTTTCTGTAGTTGCAACAGACTCTGCATTCTTATTTCCTCACAAGACCTGCCTGTGCTTGTGGGTTTCCACGCAGCACTGTGCTCTCGTTGCTGGGTACCATTTTTTCCAGCACGGGAGCATTTATTCTGGCTGTGTACCCAATTGTGCAGCGCAAGCGGTCTGCCCACGAGCGCCAGCGGGAGAGCTACGAGAGCGGCGAGTGGTCATCGGGCCAGCGGTGGGCGGATGATGCCCCCCGGGAGGAAGTGGATGCCCAGAGCGTGAGCCTCATGGGCTCAGGGGCCTGCGGAGCCTTCGTGCATGGCCTCGAGGACGAGTTCCTTGGTGCGGCTGTTATTATATTCATCATCATTTGTTATGCCTTTGAGTGCGCAGAATAATACAACTGTGTTCAGTGAAAATCCCAATATGACAGATTTGCAGTATTTACCTGAATGTAATGCGACTGCAGTACAGGAAGGTTTACTGTGTGGGCACGAAGGGGCTGGGGGAAAACGCGATTGTAACACAAGGGTTGACTTTGCTGGAATGTAGAGGGGGAAAAAAATGAAAAAAAAAACAAATGTAACAATGAGATTGCAGTATACAGAAAGATGGGCAGAAGGTTATTAGCAAATATACATAAGACAACGGCTTTCACATGTCCCTTCCTTCTATTTCAAGAGAGCTATGCAAAAGACTGTCAGATAATACAGATAAGAATATAAGCACGGAGTCTCACTACACTATCACCGCGTCGACCGAGCACTTTATAGGCCTCGTCATAAAAATGAAACAACTCCCATTTGCTCAACCTTGCGATCAGTCATTGTTCTCAGCAGCTTTTAAACGAGTCTTAATCTTACGCATAAAACAGTGCTGCAGCATGCAAATTTTATTCTGCTTAAATGTGCGTCAGATACCAAGAAGAGCAGCGAGACTTCCTTTTCGCTTGTAGTAGCATTGCCAAGCTTTCTGTGCACCCAAAGCAAATTACTGCCATTAGCATGCTACTGCATAGTGGCATTGCAGACATTGAGGGTGTCTGCCAAACTTTAATAGAGCAGAACAAAGTCCTCTTCGTCTGAGGCTTTCTATTGTGTTTCCTTGGGACGATGCATCAGAGTTGTGCTTGGTATGCAAGTGCGCCATCTCCAGTGATGAGTTTCTGACTGCTCTACTGTTGTTCTGGTGCACTGTCCCGGCTGCCTTAATTGATATCTTTGGCTCAGAGCTTCCACTGGCCAACTAGTGTGGCATTCTAAGTGTGTTTTTGTTTCTTTTGCCATTTCCCCAAGAAGTTGAGGATCGACGTGCATGATGCATCAACCAACATGCAAGTAAATATAGCATAGTGTGCTTTTGTCTCCACATAATATTTTATTATAACACACCTATTTGATTACAACATAAGGGAACGACTTTGTCCTTCTGCCTTTGGTTATTTATTTCAGTTAGCTTATTTATTACATTCAAATAAACACACTAAAGTTAGCAAAGAAGCTGACTGAAGGTTGCCATGAAGTGTTGTAAGGTGGCCAGATATGTTCTTACTGGCAGAATAGCATCCGAGCGAACGCATGGGACAAATGCATTAGCACTGCTTCTATTTCATTTCTTTATAATGAACTTTACTGGTACTTGGGTGAATGTCTGTAGTGTTTTTACTGTTGTGTGTCTTTGAGTTGCTTTGTTCTTAAATCTTGACTCAGCTTTTGCTATTTTTCCTGATGGTTTTTACACCCTTTTTGTTATTAATATTATTTTTAAATTTTGATATGTTAACCCTACTTTCGCTCAGGTATGCTGTCTTTCACTTAGTTGTTTGTTGCATTTGACCGTTTTCTGTTTGTTTTTGTTCTGATGTTCTTTGTTTTTCCTCAGGCCTGGTTTTAAGCTTCTTGTCAGGTTTAACGTCTATCACTTAGTGGTGCACTGAAAATCATTATGGAAAAGGTTGTAAAGGTGCACTAAAGAACGTTCCGGTAGTTTTTGCATTTCCGTGATTAAATAGTTTCAGTCGCAGACAACATAGCCACAAATTAAGCCCATGGAATAAAAATATGCATGGACTATGCTACCTCATCGCTCTGACTGTGGAGCCCTCCTCCATTTGCCACATGCAGAAGTGCGGCTGGCGTCTCTGGACTCCCTGTGTCGCCTGGCGCTGCAGTTTCCATCCTTTGCGGCCCAGTCTCTGGACTTTATCGTCGACATGTTCAACGATGAGATTGAGGAGGTGCGCCTCAAGGCCATCCAGTGCCTGGGCCGCATCAGCAACCAGATCGTCCTGCGGGAGGACCAGCTCGAAACGGTCCTGGCAGTGCTCGAGGTAAGCCACAACTCCTTGCCAGTCGGGATGTGTTGATCTCATTTGAGGTGATATGCTTTTTCAGTGCATCCTTGTGCCATATCAGTTGTGATTGTGTTATACACTGACGTTAATCAGTGATTGCTGTTGTAAAACACACTAGTATATGAGCTTCTATGAGAGCAGCATGGTAGCAAAGAGCAGTTGCAACTTCCCTTCTAATACACACATCTTTTAAGAAAAGTAAATAAAAATGAAAGCGTACCACATTTGTTAGCTAAGTTAGCTTTATAACTGTGCCCAGTTTCACTTTTTTTTTTTTTGATGGCAAGTCCACAGCAGAGCTGTGAAAATGCTTGGAAATCCTTTTTGCTTTTCTTGGTGCTAGCAGCAAAAAAGGAACAAAAATATGAAAAACGAAGACATGAAACGAGTTCAACAACCATATGCAGCTGGTGTTGATTCCTGGCCACAATGTGTTTTGTTATGCCTCGCCATTGCCCAGTTCATGAAAAAAGGCTCTCTGCAAACAAGTGGAAGGTGGAAACCAGGCACCATGTGTGCTCTGCACTGACTGAATGAGTGTTTTTCATGTTTTGTTTTGTTGCCTACCAAGTGGCCATTGCAAGTGAACACGAATTTAGCACACCAAATACGCTCTTAAACTGCACCACAAAAATAGGAACTTTGTGGCACTTGAGAAGCGCACCATGCTCACTTCGAGCAGGCCATGTGCAGGGAAGAGGCTAGAGAACGGGGGAACTCTGCCGAGGTTCAGCGGGCTGTGTGTATCGCACTGTGTGACGTTGTTCGGTGGGCTGCTCACTCCAGTTGAAGCAAAGGTGAGAGCGCTGGCATCACGACATCTAAAATCATGCTGAAACTGCACTGGAACCAGACACCAGTGACTAGTTTGGTAGGAGGAATATTTCACATGTTGTTCTTGACATAGGGAATTAGTCATGTTAATTACAGTTAATTGCTTTGAATGAATTTGGGGCATGTAGACCTAGGGCTGCGCACTGTTACAAATAAATATATTCGGTGCCAAATGACCAACAGGGTTTGTTTTGGGTTCATTACGGTTGTGTTACTTTGTAGGGAAATTTTACTTTGTAAAAGCGAGGTATGAAATACTCATGTTTTTACTTAGACTTCTAAGGGGAATCACCACTCTTTTGTTTGTTTTTTTTTTTTGTTTTTTCGAGTGCTGCTGCGCCTCCTGTACTGATTTCAATTTACATTTCAAGTGTAGGCACTCTGTGAATGCCAGTTTTGCTCTAAAAATGGGTTTTTAGAAAAATTGTCGTTGAAGAATACTTATAAAAGTGTGTTTATATACTCTGTGAAAGCAGTATCCACAAGTTTTGTAGATGCTATACTGTTATTTTGGATGTGTTGCATCGTGAGGGTGGGTTGTTGGTGGTCCCATATCACTGCTCACCCTCACCTTTCATTATCATCTTCCCTCATCAGCACGGTATGATAAAATGTTGCTTTGATTGCTGCACTCAGCATCACCATTACTGTCGAAGAAAATAGTGATTAATGCTACTTTACAAGGACTGCGTTTGCTCTACATGATGGCTTTAAGCTTGTGCGCTAAAAAACAGCCAACTCAAATATCAGGAAATAAAAACAAAAATATATTCATCAATCTGTCCAAGAATGTCATCTTGGGACGGCTATAAAAGCTGTTAAAACCATGGGTTGTCGTGTCAGTGGCTTTGGTAATGTGGCCCTGCCTTCCGTGGCCATTCATCCAATGGCATTGGAAGCCAATGGGTTAAGTAAATTCATTACTCTGTTATAGCAAGGTCTGACTATGTCAGCAGTGTTTCAGTGCGGCATTTAGATGTAAGAATCAGTGTCTGCGTGACAAAAGTTTTGCCCACAGAACAGAGGCTTGAAACAGCTCCTGTGCAGGACTCGTCAATGGACATCCGAGAGGCCCTCCATGAGGTGCTTGGTGGGTGTTGCCTGTCAACCAAGGCGGGCCTCAAGGCATGCGTTGATGCCCTTCTGGACAACCTGAAGCGCTACCCGCAGGACAAGCGTTCCCTATGGAGGTACACTATGGCTGCTGCATACTTATTTTGGTAATGCTATTCTCTCGGTGGGCCAACATGGGACCTGATCATCTGGAAGCCGCCAACAGCCGGGCATCGCAACCCAGTCTTCTTCTCAAGCTCGCGCCTTGTTTAGGGGGCTACTGCATGCACCACATGGCGCTGTTAGTGCTTTGAGCTGCAAGGGTAACCTGGATACCCATCCACTAGAGTGGATGGGAAGCCTGTATCCAGGCTTGTATGAATACCTTTGTGCCGAAGATTGTACCACATTGCACAGTAGTCTTGCTAGTTTTTAATCCACACTCACGCTACTGGTTGTTTTGCTTCCCCTGCGAATTGAGTGAATTCTCGGGTGTCTCTCTCTGCATTGTTGCAGTCATTAAGCAGAATCCCGTCAAGAAAAGTTTTGACTTCAAAACCTTCACAGAGAGAGAGACACCCCTAGAAAAACGGCAGTGTTAGCTATGAAGGTCTCCATACATAGGCAGCCCCATCAAATTTTTTGCCGATCTAGCCACAGAAACATTGCATTGTACTTGACTGTGCACTGCTTTAAGAATATAGTTGGCATCTGTACACAAGCAGAGGTAAAGAAAATAACAGGTGGCTATCACTTCATGCTGCTGATTTCAGTGGTAGCTGTAAGTTTTGCATGATGAAGGATGTGATATGCATGCTATCTTAAGGGGGGACACGGGTCTTAGAGGTAAAAAAATCGCCAAAAAATCGATTTTTTGAAAATGCTATTTTCGAAACCTGTTGCCTATTCTTCACCAGTCTGCGAAGTTTCATGCATCTAGGATCAGTAGTTTTCGCGCAGTACCAATTTATACCGTCGATTTCGACTGAATCTGATCCGAAATTGACATCAAAACGGCACTTTTGCGCGGCGCGCAGCTCCTACTCTATGCATGCTATCGGAGCCACCTTGGTCTCGTTTGAGAGAGCGACCTTTCCTCTTCAATTTCCCGCCACCGATGTCTCCGTCCGCCCATTGGTTGCCGAAAAAAAAGCGCCAAAATAAAGGTCCTGTGCGCAACCTAATTCGTTACTCAGGGCACGTGACACGTGTGCGCTAGCGGATTGGCTGAATTTGTCTCTGTCGTCTGCAAGACGTGCCGGCCGTTGTTGCCGCGGCAGACCAAGTGCCATTTTGTTGTGCGTTGACTCCGGTGGTGCAGTACGCAATGAATCGCAGGTCGGTAAAATTTCGTGCCAGGCACCAGTTCGGGAAGAAGGTGAAGCGTTCGTTGAGCGATAACTTCAAACCGCGCACCGCCTCACTGCAGTGTGCCCAAGGAGAAGAGCTTCATGCGCCTAGCGATGGGGCCGCCGGCACTGCCGCTCTAGGCCTAACGGACCCAACACCCGAAAGCGGTACCAACAGCGGCCACGTACGCCACGACACGATATTTTTACAGCCTTCTGAAGCAGAAGAACGCGAAAAAAATGCAGCGGACTTGGTAGAGAACCTTTCAGCAACGGCAGCAACAGATTGGAAGAAGGAACTTCTTGCTGACAGCGACGACGCCGCGGTTCAACTTCACAATGGAACTTCGTTCACGATTGTGTGTTTGGATTCAGTGAACGCTCTGCTCGAGTTCACGAAGTGCAGATCCTGCTTTGGAGTTTTGAAAATATTCAGAGATGAACGTGAATATGGCCTTGCGGTCAAGCTGGACATTGTGTGCGAAGATTGCGGCGACACGTCGTCGACATGGAGTTCGCCGCGCGTCAAAGGTACACAAAAAGTGAATCCTTTCACCATGAATGTCCTCGCCACGTGTGCGATGCTGGCCACTGGCAATCGCCAAACGGCATTAAATGATATTTTTTCGGCAATGAATATCAGCCGTCGGGGTCTGGACACAAAAACGTGGCAGTCGCATCTGAAAGTCAAGCTGATGCCTGCTGTTAGTCGCGCGGCACGAAAACTGACCAGTAAGCGCGCGCAGTCCATTCGCAGACTTTACGCATAACTGAATGTGAGTAATCCTGGCAACATCGCCGTTTCATACGACGGGTCGTGGATGACACACGGGCACACTTCCCACATTGGCGTCGGGGCGGTAATTGAACTGTTTATTTATTTATTTATTCAAAATACCTTACAGGGCCCAGAAGGGCATTTAGTAAGGGGGGCAAAACAATAGATTAAGCAAATAGGAAGAATAAATTAAAAACAACGCGTGATACAAGGCAAAAATTAAACACAATTATAAATATACAGGGCAAAACGTAACTAAAAGACATACATCACCGCGAGCAACAAAAATTAAATTAGTAGCAAGAATGCATCGCAAGTGCCCAATAGGCATCAAAAGGAAAAAGCAGTAGTCATAAAAAACATACAGATGGCTGAAATTGCACAAGAAACCAAAACTTTGTAAAATACCAACGAGAAGAAAAGGGGACCAAGGACACAGAACAACCTGAAACAAGACACAATGTCGTTAAAGAAAATGTTTGTGCAGTTGGTCTTGAAATGATTGGTGGTTGCCGATAGATGCGATACAGTTGGGAAGATCATTCCAAAGAATAATGGCACGTGGAAGTGCAGTGGCTTCGTGCTTGACTATGTCGTGCTAAGCAATTTCTGCGCCGGATGCGAGTCGGGCCCAAATGAGGATGACCCCTCATATGAATCGTGGACAGCCAGCCATGTGTGCCAAAAGAACACGACGAAAAAGGCAGGAGAGATGGAAGTGGAGGCTGCCCTGATCCTGTTCAAGAGGTCCCTCGAGTGCCACAACCTGCGGTACACTACTGTACTTTGCGACGGTGACAGCAGGACCTACCTTGCGTTGGAAGAAGAGAAGGTGTATGGGTATATACCCATAAACAAAGAGGACTGCGTCAACCCTGTGGAGAAACGCATGGGTACTGCTTTGCGGAATGCAGTAGCGAAGAACAAAGGCTGTGGTGGCTCCAAAAGCCTCAGTGGAAGGGGCAACCTAACGGGAGATCTGATAAACAAAATGAGCTCCTATTATGGGTGGGCTCTGAAGACCCACAAAGATGTAGATTCCATGCAAAGGGCGGTGATGGCCACGTTTCATCACATCACATCCAATGATGCAAAAAGCAACCCTACATTTTGCCCAACGGGGCCGAGCTCTTGGTGCAAGCAAAATGCGGCAAAGGCCAGGGGTGAGCCAGCCCCATGTTTGTGAGGCCCTGCTTCCCATATATCAGCGCCTCTCGGACAAGAAGCTGCTGGAGCGATGCCTGCGTGGCAAAACGCAGAACAATAATGAAAGCCTACATTCTATGGTATGGGCACTTGCTCCAAAGCACTCCCATGCCTCACTGTTCGCGGTGGAGGCTGCTGTAGCTGAAGCCGTTCTCAAATTCAATGCTGGAAATGTGACAGCATCAAGAGCGATCCTCAGCGAGCTGGACTTGAATCCAAGCAACGAAAGTAAAAAGCGCATGCTGGAGAAGGACCTGCGCAGAAGGAAGGCATCAGCACGCAAGCGTGCTGAGAACGCGAACATGCAACGGGCCCTAAGAAAGCGCCATGATGGTGGCAAAAGCCAATCAGATTATATGCCTGGTGCCTATTAGCCCTTTTTGAATGTAAATATTTTTAGCTTTTCCTCATTAAATATTGTTCTGCTTGTTTTTTGCCATTTTCTCAAAACTGTGTTTTGTGTCAAGTTGGAAGTTTGCTCAAGGTGTATCTCAGCACTTAGAGCAGCTAGAGCTACAATTCCTTTTGCATTGTGCAGCTGGAAGCATAAGGCATGCAACGCTGGGAACAGATTTTTAATTTTTATTTTCCAATTTTTTTATTTTTTTGTTTGTTTTCTCACTTCAATGACCATGTTTCAAGCACCAAGTTCATTAGGCTGCTAAATCTGTATCATTAGCTTAATCTGAAAACTGATTCTAGCGTTCCATTCCTCACACATTGTAGTATCTACCCACATATTAAAATTAAATTTCTGATGGCCCATTTTTTTTCTATTGTTTGAGCAGACAATGGCATGATATATATTCATATCTCAGGAACTAATTGGCCTAGAAATAAACGAACTGCATATTTGAAATCAGCGGAAAAAACTGAATAAGTCTGTACAGTTTCATCAAATTTGGTCTGTAAATAAAAAAAGAAGGTCCAAGGCCCATGCCTTCCCTTAATTACCATTGATGATAAAATAGCCAGTCTTTTATGGCTGAGGTCTTTCATGAACCTAAGTCTGTCACAAGTGGTATGTGCAAAGGCAAACAAGTTTGTTCAGCTGATGCTAAACTGCGCGCTTAAGCAGCATTATGTGTTGCTTGTCGTCTTCGCTTAGAAGCTTCTGCTTCTGGAGCAGAAAATTCGTCTCTGTTTCTTTGGTAGGTCGGGGTCTTGTCTTTGCTCTGCTTTGTTGAGCCTTGCGGATGTACACTTAGGTACTTTGACGAAGTTTGCTCTTAGTTTTTGATCGCGCTTCCAGCAGCATTGTAGAGCTTCATTTGAACTTGTTGATGTCTGCAAGGCCAGATAACATTTGCTAGAGTTTTAACACAGTAATGAAACAGGCCTTTTGAAGATGCAATAAGAGCACAAGCCCCTTTCACGTGTTGAGCAAAACATTTGTTATTATTTTTTATTTTACGCCGTGCAGTGCACCCAGCGAGATGCTTTCTTTTCTTTTTTTTCGATGCCATGACCACAAGTCTCTGCTGCATGCCTGGCCAGGTACTACTTTCTTCATAGTTATTTCATCCGCGGATCCCGCACCACATGCCGAGAGCGGACAATACAAGACGAGACTCCTAGACACATCCATTGAGTTTTCTGTTTAAACTGTGCAAAAGACACTTTAAACGTGAAGCATGCTGTGGATCAGCGGTTTGCAGCTTGGGAGGCCAGAGGTGGTGGCAGTTCTAGTGGCGCTGCGTGTTGTGAACAAGCGAAGCGAACTGGTCTTTGTAAATGGTCTATAGACAAACGTCATGTTTGTTAACAAAGGCAGCGCTGCAGCTGGCAGCAGGGCAGGTTGTCGGCCTGCACTGGGCCAAACGATGCTGCCTTCAAAACCAACCGCTTGTGTGAATTTTTCAAGGCATGTGTGCCGCTTGTCGTTTTAAACATTTTTGTTTATTATCGGAGAGTAGTTCCGGAGCCTTTTCAACCTTTTTGCTAGACGGAATTACAAAGTGGAGTGCTGCATCATCTTCTTCCACTGCTCTTACCATATTTGCACAATTGTAAGTCTACTCGAATGTAAGTCGACCCCCCTCCCCCCCTCGTATCGCGTGTTAAAAAAAAAAAGGGCATGCCTGTGGGCGCATTCCAAAATGAAAATGTATTAATCGCTGGACTACTCGTGCTCATTAGTACTACTGTAATCATCACTGCTGCGGTCCCACAGCACGTCATTCTAACGCTGTCATACAGCAAAATCCCCCTCCCCCCTCCTGGCAAACAACCGCGCCATGACATCACGTGCATCTGCTGAAAAATTAACATCGCTGCAGCCACCACACCTGCATCACACGTTCCAAAACGTCGAACTTGTGGCTTAGCGTGCAGTGTTTCATTTCTTCGGCGTAAAGAATGACAGCCATCTTGAATGTAGCCATGAATGAGTGCCAAATGCTTACCGGCCCTGGAGCACAAATGACGATTGACGAAACACTACATTAAAAACTGGTAAAATGTGAGCGGCATCGGCTCTTCCATCAGCTACCAACACTCCCTGGAAGCACTGCCGTTCCGAGTGGCGCTGCCACCGCGATTGGAACAGTGGCCCTTCTGTCAACTATCTGCGCTCCCATGAGCGCCGAGTGTGCAGTTAAAAGTAAAAAGAAAAAAGAAAGAAAAATTTTTCCGAACAAGAGCACACAATAGCCAACTACTACTGAGTAGAAACATAGAGCAAAGATAAAATTGCAACCACACTGTAGCATCCCGGATATTTCATTTGTCTCTGCTTTATTTATGGTGCCATGCTTTGGTTTCGATTGTAAGTCGGCCCACCCCCAGTTCAGATTTTCAAATTTAACAAAATGTGTTGTCTTCCATTCGTGTAAATTCTACTTACATTCGTTGGCAGCAAGAGGGAAGCTACGGTGGGCGACTAGTTGATTAAGTGAAGCCAAGAATGCACGAGATACAGATCGAAACTAATCAACCATTGGACCGATACAGCATACCCGACTGCCATTGCGTGAAGGAGGACGACGCCATAGACGATGCGAAGCATCTTTGCCTGCACTTTCATGACGAACTCTGTGGTGTGCTTCCTGTTTTCTCTGAGCCACTTCACTTCGGAGAACATGGAAAATTACTGAACACTTAAGTCATACAGTTACATTGAATAATGCAAATGGTATCTCTCTGTTCTTCCTTTGCCGAGTGCGTAGCGAGCTTAACTTGCTTAATCTGCCTGATGAAACAGACATTTATGGCAGGAGTCGAGGTATTGCTGCGATGGTAACGTATCGAGTTCTGCAATATGTACTCCTGATTTTGGGTCACCCACTCATGCACCTACATAGACGGTTTCCTCGAGCTTCAAGTGAAAATTACATTCAGCTCTGCTCAGCTAAATATTTCAACACATTCTGGCTCTTATTTTAAAATTTGTATTCCAGTGCGCATCTTCTGCTTGGTTAGAGTGGCTTTTGGTGTGGTACATTTGCTGTGTTTTTCAGGTTCTGAGTGCAGTGAGAAAATTCAGATAATCTAGGGAAATAGCACTGCTTGACTTTGCCGAGGTCCTAGCTATTTGTAATAGATTTTTAGGATATTATTGAAAAGAGACGCTTGTTGAAGCTCGCAAAAGTGAAAATAGAGAAAAATACCTATCACACTACTTCTCGGGTGCGGTGCTGCTTTCGCAACGTTGCGTTTAGCTGCTACTGTGAATGCTGAAGGCAACTGGCAGCCACTGTTTTGTTTTATATTTCTGTGCGAAGAGATGCTCGGCACATACTACAGGTGACTGGGATCTGAAAATGAATCTCCCCTGTGTTCAACTTGGGATTACATGCACACAAAATATCACGTCTATAACTCCTCATGTTTAGAGCATGACTGAACGTGAACGAGTAGCAGGTGCTGATTCTTGCACTGTTCACTGCATGATCGAAGAGCAGCCACAAATGAACTGATTAGAAATGTAATGCTAGCCATGAAGCCAATCCGTCGCCAGAGGGGTCCACTTTTTCCGCTCTATAGCCGCTGCCCATCACTCTCGTCCCAGTCTGACCGCAAGAAACTTGTGGAAACTTATGCCAATGCCTTTCTTGTGCCTTGCGATGGAACCAGCCACATCACAACTTGTAGGCATGTTACAAATTATGTTCAAAAACACGCAAGTGTGGCACACTGAATGGGGAGAGTCCCGCCTTTTGGATACACAACAAAAGTCACTGCTGACACCAGCACCGCCACATCTCCGTGACTTCTCACCCTGAAGCTTGCCAGCACCGGTGAGCGAGTGACAACAAAGGTGAAAGATGGCAGAGACACACCATTTTCTGCTGTTGCGCGTCTCCTTGTGTCTGAAATGTAGACCTGCACTACTGCTTCAGTGAGGCATTTTGAAGGTGAAAAATGTTGGTTGGTGGTCCCTTTTATCTGGCTGCAGGTGTCTGCGATTGTTAGGTATGCGACATCCGTACCTGACGCTTCCACTGGTTCCTGAGCTCTTGGGCATCCATGCATACTTTGACCTACCAGAGCCCGACGTAGAGGACCCGGCCTGTATCCTTGGTTGTGGCACCGGCATGGTGATTGTTGCTACTGCGTTGCAAACATAAGCCTTGACTGGCGGTAATTTCAGACATGAGCACCCTGATCCTGGTGTTCAATGCGGCAGCGGGCTGCCCCACCATGGTGCCCCTGTTTGAGGAACACACGCTGCGGCACTACTCCTACCTCAAGGACTCCCTGCCCAGCCTGGTGCCCCCACATTTGCAGCTGCCCAACCAGCAGAGCGGTCCGTCGGAAGGGGCGGCCTCATGCTCGCTGGTGCAGTCGCACAGCTTCCTGCACCAGGCCCTGGAGCGTGTTTCGGCTGCCGAGCTGCGCCACCCCACGGCCAGGCAGGGCTGGCTGGAGACCTCTGTTCGGCAAGTGTGCTTTTCCGCTGTGTCAGCCACTGAGACATTTGCAACTGCTGTTGTGGCTTGACTGGCACAGTGTCTTCGCCGTGGGGTGTGACACAACAAAGAAGCCAGTCCAGAAGGGCAGTGTTTGGACACAAAAAGCACACATAGTGCATCAGCTGTGGTTGTTGAGTTTACGGGGACACCCCTGGTTATGTAGTGGTTAGCCCACATTCTACATAGTGGGCATAGATTCTGAAGAGTCTCTTGGCGCAGGGACCTGGAGCGGTTGGCTGAGATTGAGCCTCAGCTGACGGCTGCAGCCAGCTGTGCCAGTCTGTACATCCGGTGCCAGCTGCTGTTCGCAAAGGTACGACGCTGTGCAGCTTCTTGGTTTTCCTTGGAATGGGTTTTGCTTTTTCTTTAGAAAAATGGTTGCATAGCAGTTAATTGTTTCTTTGGGGTGCAAGTGTGGAAACCAGCTGACATCAGAGGAAGCTGCTGCTGCTGCTTGAGCCATCCTTGTGCCCGCCGGAGGCTGCGCAGGCCCCCTTGGAACGAACTTGTCGTGCTCCTCCCTACAGATCCTGTCCAACAAGAGCTGGCTCAACCTATCAGCCGCGTCCCCACTGCAAGGCTGTGCCCTGCGATCCCTGCTGGAGCAGTTGCTGCAGCAGACGTTTGTGCTGCAGCGGCAGTTCCTAGGCTTGCGTCCGGCCGAGGAGGGTTATCTGCGGCAGCTGCGCCTGCGGGCACTTGCCCTGCAGCTGGTGGTGGTCATCCGGGGTAGCAACGCTTCTGCGCTGGGACTCTGCGAGGCCTTCCTCGAGCAGCTTGAAGCCCTGCAGGGGTTCCTCGAGGAGCATGACCTGCAGCCAGATGCGTTCACGGCAGCCATGCTGCGTGAGGTGGACGCCCTCGAGGAGCCCAAGCCGGGGGCCGTGGCCCGCGTGCTCCAGCCCCTGCTCCAGGCACACGCCTGCCCCACGCTACGCTTCGCAGCTGACACCACCCAGCCAGGGTCTGTCTTGTTCCCCTTCTCTGGTTGATAGCACTCGATTCCAGCAGGTCTCTTTTTGCCACCACGAGTCCGAGACAGAAAAAGAATTGACAGATTCTCTGATAGTCTGATGCAATTAACTGTGAGCAGAATGCGTTTTTAGGATGGTGCTTTTCTATTTGATGCTTTGCCTTTTTGTCGTACCCCATTGCCTGAAAGTCGTGCCAGTTTTGCTTTTTTGCTTTACTTTGGCTGGCTTTTATGGCTCACTAAAAATTTTTTATGCTTTTAGATTTGTTGCATTATAGAGAGTATTTGCTGACGTCACAGCAGCCACCATTCTTTTGTCTGTGGAGCACTGCGAAAGGCCACGTACATGACTAAAGGGATTATCTCCTCCTGCTCTTGCTTGCACTGCTGAAGCTACGCACTGGACAACAAAATGGCACCCGTGACGTCATGTGAATACTCCCCTTACGCATTTTGGCTTACTTGGCACGCCACGGATCAGCCGATGACGCATGCTCGCTGACATGATCTGCTCACGTGCACTCGCTTTTAACGCAACTTTCTGTCTCTCCGCACTCGCTGCCCACTTGGCGACATTGGTGCACCCCCCTCTCCACCTCAGCAGATTTTCCCTCTCATCTCTTGCGCCTGGCTCGCTGCAAGAAGCGGAGGTTTCACTCGGCAGCCACGTAGAGACATGCTGGCATTTTCGCTTAATGGCACTCATACTGCTTAAGCAGTCAAATTGCATCCACGCACTTGAGAAGCGTGATAAACCTGCATGGAAGGTTCAGAGACAGTGCATGGGTTGCTGTGCAGCTATCAGTGCAAGCATTGGCCCTCATAATTCCCAAATTATGGCAGACAAGCTTCTCACATTCTGCACACACTGCCATGGAAAGCCATTTATGCATGTGTCTGGCATGCTTTGACACTGGGTGCGAGTATAAGCCCCTGAATAATAAGTTCCTCATGGGCATTCCAGAAATGAGGAATCTTTCTCTTTGTAAAGCCGTACGTGCCTATGAAATGACTGCTCAAGGAACTCCAACGACTGTTGCATCACTCAGAGAAAATCGAAAAAAAATTCTCTTGGCCTAACCACTCACTTGTTCGAGCTCGAATTTCGCGTCTAGAGGTCATTTTTGTTTTTTACTATGTTTGGGTGGAGTACCTGCCTGATTTGGTCAAAATTAATTGGAAATTTCCATCATCTGTGGCCACAGCAAACCAATACCGCAAGCTTTTGCAGCAATAATGCTGGTAGCGACATCACGCTATAAACGAGCGCTTTGTGCTGGGATGCTGCGGAGAAACGTGTGGGAGAAGAGCAAGTTGGGGGAGGGGGCATTTGCATGCAAACTATGTTTACTGCGCCCAGTATTAAAAAAAACAAAAACAAATTTACAGGGCACTTAAGACTGCTTATGTGCTGTGAAGGCAAAAGCATTAGTGTGTCATTGTGAGCGTTCGACCTCTACACAGGTTGCGCACTGAAAAAATGAAATGAAGGCATGCCTCAGAGAGCTGAGTCCGCAAACGCCAAATCCGCAAAGGTCCAAGTGAAACACTCTGTTCGAGTACCTGTCACAAGCTAGCTTCCAAACTAAGAGGCATATGCTATATGCAGCAAGAAAATTCTAAGGATGATTACGATTCTCCCTAATACGAAATTTGAGCATAGCTCTGTACGTGTCTCATGCTTTGTAGGCTAATTGTTTTGCTTTGCTGGGCCATTGGTAGGTCTTGCGACGACATTAGTTCGATAGTATTATTAGTTGAAGACGACGACGATGTGCAATGCACAGTGTGCAAGAATGTGTGTATTAGCTCGACATGAGTATTAAATAGATGAAGATGACAGTGTGCAATGCACAGCGCAAGAGTGTGCTGCTGTTTACCCCTTTCACTGCCACTCCCAAGATAACTTTGGAGGCCACACGCTCACAACCCTGCTACTCCCGAGTATACTCAAGTTGCCCTTTTAACTCTCTCCCTGCCACTTCTGATGCTGTTCGTGTGGAAAAAAATAATGCGGGCATGTTGTGCCATCTATGGAGAGGCGACATAAACACATAGAACTTGTAAGCTAAATTTTAGACAATAGATAAAATACATTTCTCCACCCGCATCACGTCTATAGTGTCGATTCGTTGTTGCTTTAGCAGCGCAGCCATGGCGAGTCAGCATGCCACGTGCATCCGCGCTGTGAACAAGAAACCCGTACGGGTTTCGAAACGTCTTTCTTTTTTTCGACTATGGTCAGTGACTGCTACTTCACTTCATTGCACAAAGAATTTCAGGAACTGTTGATGAACTCTGACTCAGATGAAAGTGGCAACGATGAAGCGAGTCAGCTAAATGGCTTGCCGAGCGAAGGCAGCAACGAAGAGCCCCTGCTGCCTAAGCCACTGCTGCCTAAGAAGAAACCTGACTATTCAAGCCTCAGGAACATGCACAAGAAACCTGACCAATGTGCAAAAAAATAAACCCGGCAGGGAGTGAAGAGCAGTCAGAAAATAACTCGGCAATGAAAGGGTTAACGTGAGGTGTGATCGATTGTGGCGATAGCCTAGTGCTCGCAGTCTCTGTAGGCTCATTGTTTTGATTTGCTGGGTCATCAGCACACCTGGCAACGGTATTAGTTCGACAGTAGTATTAGCTGATGAACGTGACAATGTGCAATGCACAGTGTGCGAGAATGTGTATATTGTTCCAACAGCAGTATTAGTTGACGACGACATGCAATGCACAGCACGAGAGTGTGTTGCAGTTTAACACGAGGCGTGCTCAGCTGCAGCGACAGCCTATACTACTCCGTTTCATACATCAGGTGCAACGCTGTTAAAGGTACGCAAGTAGTCTGCGCGGAAAAATAAAGGGAGGCTTGTTACTCCGCACTTGTTCTGTGGTCGTGTTGTCTAAGGCATAAGAAAGCGACAGTGTGTCGTCAGCAATAAGAGCGCAATTAATCAAGCACATGACAAATGTGTCGTTTAGTAAGCCTGCAGACAAAGCATTTACTGCGTTTCACTCACCACACGGAGCACACTACTTTTTGGTCGCGGATGCAAGCAGCGCAAACAAGAGCGCTAGCTTTGACAGCGTTGCACCTGATGTATGAAATGGAAGGTCTCCTCGATTTTGCTGCACTTTCTGCACCAGTTCAGGAAGTGCAGCACTCTCGCACTCGATTTGACAGTGCAGCTAGCGCCACCTGCACTTCGGCACTCTATTTGACTTCGTGCTGCACGAGTTCTTCTGCACTGCTGCACTAGCCTCCGGGCGAGTTCTCTTCTTGTGCAAGTAGTGCAAGGTGCTTGGCGCGCTTCGTAGCAGACGGCTCCGCGGCAACGCTTGTTTTAGTGAGCGGCGTTGAGACCATGGTTGAGACGGCCGCGTACCCGTGAGAGACGCGGCATCTGCGCCGTGTCCTCACCAAACAGCTGAAATGACAGTGCACATACGTGTGTGTATGTGTGCGTGCGTGTGCGTGTCTGTGTACGCGCGTAAGCGACTGGCTGGCATGGCGCACTGCGTATATGGGTTCTAATCTGTCTGTCCAGCCTTGTTTGTTGCTTCACACCATTTCCCTTTTGTGTGCAAATATGGTTATTGCACGCAGCATGATGGTGAGATGTTGGTGATCGTAACGCTTGACTCGCTGCGATATCAGTACCTCCGCTTACGGCAGCGACTGGGCCTGAGGTCGCCGTCAGCCCACACCTTCGCCTGCCAGTTAGTCCCTGATAGTCATATTCGTCGTCACCGTTCGCCGAAAGTGAACGCGGTTGAGTTGAGTTCAAATATAGTTCACATTACCAGGCAAACTCTTGGCAGACAACCGCAGTCACATTCGATAGAACGGAAACAGCTTGAATTACGCGTATGGACTGTAAAAGATTGTACCGAGCGGAAGTTTGATTAACCTCTTGAATTCAAAGTTTGTTACCTCTTCAAAGTACCCGTTGAATCAGGGATGGTCGGCCGGCCTGCGCCACTTTGCTCAATGCAGCGGAAAGGGCGGTGTAAAATTCTTCACCACTTTTATAATTAGCAAATTTCATAGCCGCTCTACAAGATGTGCCACTTCGAGCAAATGCACAGCGTTCAATACAGCTAGCACAATCCCGCGCATATGTCAAAACACACGACAAACACCAACCCATGGCTGCAGCAGACGAACATTTCTGCACTTTTGCACTCAATGGCCGCTGCACAGAGAGCACTAGTGTCAGGCTACACTCGCCCCATAAGAACTGGCGTTGCACTGGCACGGCACTTTTGTGAACTAGTGCAAGAAGTGCAGCCAAATCGAGGAGACCTAGAATAGTGCTCTCGTACAGTGGCCAGCAAAGCTGATCTGTTCGCAGTGCCGCGGGTTCGAATCTCAATCGCGGCAATGTTTATTTTTATTTATTTGTAGTTTGGCTCGGTTACACCAACGACGGTGACGCGGCTCACCCCAAGAACGGGCTGTTAAGAGCTACGGTCTAAAATCATATGATACCGCCCGCACAGTGTATGACGAACAGTTGCGTCACAATTTTAATAGGAAAATTGGTTTTCGAGGAAAAGAAATGGCACAGGAGCTGTCTCACATCTCAGTGGACACCTCAACCGCGTCTTAAGGGAAGAGGTAAAGAGTCTGCTCTGGGAAGGCATACAATTGAAGGTGCATATATCATCAGTTTGAATCCCTGTCGCAAGCTGGCCTCCAACTTGACTAGCGCATGTAAGCTATATGCACGAGAAATCGTATGGCACCACTCGGAATGCTGTATGACAAACTGTTGCTTACAATTTTGGTGCGAATATAGATGCAAAAACTGAGGTGACATTGAGGTTGGCCAGTGGGGTATATATAGATGAACGAACATGTATATAATTGTCTGAAATGGCGGTGCTCGGTTTGCTGTGTGTGTCCTACAGCCGCTTGATGGTGTCACCCTATTTTTCTTGCCATCGCTGGGATTTTCTGTATCACCTGCGAGAACACACACTAACACATGCTGCCAGCTTTTCTCGTAACGGGGCTAGTGAGGCTTTTGCCTTAATAAAGTTGTCGAGTAAACACTTCCAAACAGATTGCGCAACCACTTTCTCTCCCTTGTGTTTCCGCAGCCTTGTTGGTAGAGCGCTCATCCTTCCGGCGGGCGCGAGATGGTGCTACCGGCACCACCACTATGAAAGCTTGCCATGTCTGTCCAATGTCACTGCAGACGATGGAGATTTTCGATTAATTCTGACTGAATAAGGCAAGTACCTTACTAAACATAGTTTAAACAAAACTGACCGCCAAATGCCACCTCTGTGCAAAATTTGAGTCCGAACAAACATGTGGTTAGGCCAAGGGAATTTCGTTTTTCGATTTTCTGTGAGCAACACTGCAGTCGGTATACATTTGTCACACTGCCAGACTTTGCTGTTCCCCTGCCCAGAGCCCACCCAAACAGTGGACTGGAGCGCATCAAGCAAACACGTGCTATACTGTATGAACCTGCTGGAGAAACTGACCTGCCGCAGAAGTTCACAGCAGGCCTTGTGCTGCCAATTACCCTGGATGCTGAGATAGAAAGTGTCCAAGACATCAGGAACGTTCGTGTCAAGGTAACTCCTATTCAAGGCACTCATCTCAGCACCCCAGTGTGGATTTCCCTCTTGTAGAGGCAGTCCTATGGGCGTAGTATTTTGCTTTGATAAAAAATTACGGGAGCCCACTGCTGTTGCCGCAGGTGAGGTACCCGGACAAGCAGGTGCAGCTGATCCTGCCCAGGCTTGCAGACTTCCGCCAGCTGGAAGAGCTCAAATACCGGCTCTACACTACGGTGCTGCTCTCGCACGGCGTCTGGTCAGGTGAGAAAGCATTCAATCTCTGGAGGCTGTAGTAGAAACAGCTATATGTGGTTTAATGGCCCCATCAGTGCTGACAACAAGCAGCTGTGAATGCGGCAGTGCACAAGAGCCCAACCCACTAGAACTGTTAATTACTGCAGTTAAGCAAAATGGGGATGTAGCCAGAGTTTGCCCAGGGACCTTGTAAACCAAACAATTTTTCAGTTTGTTGGTTTCGCTTGGCAGCATTTGTGGAAGAAAAGATTTGTACGCATTGAAGAATATGTTTTGTGAAACAAGCATGTTATGTGCAGAGGCCCTCCATGTGGAGATGGGCCTGGTGCTGGACTTCACAGACACCGAGACGGCGGCTCCCAGCAAGGGCAGCAGCAGCCAGCGGTCAGGGCTGCGCGTCGAGGACCACACCATTGAGCTGTGCAGGCCTGTGCGCGTCTACATCGCCCCCAAGCCCATCAAGAGGGGACTGTGATGACCATCGAATGGAACGTTCTCTCAGACTCATCAGTGGCAGTGTTACATCTAGTGTCCATAAGAAAAATGGTGTTTTGTTGCTGCATCAGTGAAATGGTACTGCTTGCACATAAAACCACTTGCTTGGTGGCCTACCTTCAAAAATGCTGAGTGAAGTGTACGCAACATGATTTTACAAGGGCACACGCAGAATCTAATTAAGTACAGTAAAACTCGTGCAGTGTGGCTGAGGGGCTTGCGATGCATGCCCTCATCGCAGTTAGCACCACTATAGTTTTCGTGGTGTGGCATGAAATCACCACGACTGGCATCAAGCGACATTGAACAGGCTGGACAAGACTCTGCACTTGTGCACACTGAAGCTGACGAGACTTGTGACAAGACTTGAGTGGAAGTGAGGCAATCTGGTCAGGACCTTTTTATTTCCTCCACCGTGGAACATCCAAACTGTTGTTCAAAGGCAGCCACGAGGGCTGGGTAGACCTCATCAATTGTGACCTCCCGGCCCAGTTCCCGAGTCAGCGACGTCACTCCCTTGCCCTCTATGCCGCAGGGCACTATGTGGTCAAACCAGCCAAGGTCTGTGTTGCAGTTGATGGCAATGCCATGCGTTGTAACATATCTGCTGCCATGGACACCTGGAACAAACACGGCTCATGGTGGCGCTTGGGTGAGCCCACAAGCAAAACCTTGAAAGTGCAAGGGCTGGCACACTGGGAATCTGTTTTTTGTGTTCTATAAAAAGATTATACTTTCAAGGCACATCTGTTTCTCACCCATTTCCGCCAGATTTTCTATTTTTACAAACACATTTGAGTTCCACAGCTGAAACCATTCATGCTTACAACTGTGCATTGCTAAGTAGTAGTATTGAGAGCAAACAGAGAATTTCCTGCTTGCATTATGCTATGCAAAAACTACTGAAATGCCTTTTCTCCATAGTGGCACCCCATAGTTGACAGAGTTTTCCACTTTGGAGTGCAACAAAAGAAGACATTTTGGCTCCATTCTGCCTGCTATCGTTTATTTCCACTGCCCCAGCTCAGGTGCTTCAGTATGGCAGATGTCGGGGCTAGCAAAAATCTTTTCCTTCCTTTTTATTATCACTTACTACTACTAGTCGGCACATGTTCTGTGGTCTCACCATAGTGCATGAAAACAAAGTGACAAAAAGAAAAATGGTTCACACAGGACAAAGTGCTAGGTGTCATATTTAGTTCACTTTACATACTGCACCAAAACGCCACAGCTTATACGCTCGTACACAATACCATTTTTTTTTTCTTATAGAGCATATCAATACACGCTCTTGCCACGTCCTGTTCTCTTGTCCATCAGGTTTACCTGCACTTCCAAACTGTGGTACATAATACAACCAAACACACATCTTTAGAGATGCATCCGTGGTTCTCGAGGGATGGTGTGCTCAGGCACTTGTCTCCTGCTTTAAGAAGCAAAACAGCTAAAAAATCTTTGCAGTTGGCCTGCTTGCTAGCCCTCATGAACACATTCACGGATGTATTGTGACAGCTCAATGCTGTTCTGGCGTTTTACTGAACCGTGTTCAGGAAACTTCAGTTGACATTGGTGTTATGTCATGTTTGCAACTTTTCTTGTCCGCAGTGTTTTCTTCGAGCATTACAATGTGAGCCATTTCCACACAGCCTCTTTCGTGATGCTGAACAGTAATCCCAAATACTTACATATAGAATATACACATCGCGTATATCACCTGGCTGAACTTTCGAAACTTTTTTTTTTACATTAAATAGCTCTTCCAGACAAGTCTAACTTACTAAATTGTAGACTGGGGAAGTGCAAAGAGGATGGCTTAGCAGACGGGCAAGTGCCATCCGGTCATTACCAAGTGTCTCACCGCGGCCCCTGAGCAGTCGCGAAGATCCTCTTAAAGAATGACGTTACCTATGGCGGCAATTTTATTGTCTCCGACCCAAACGCCCGTGTCCTTTGTCGTCCTTGCCTCCAGTTGGAAACGCGCGCACAAGGTGATGATCATCCTCTCCAGGCTGCAAACGTACGCGCGCATGCTTCTGTCCCTGAAAAACGAGCCGAGGTAGAGCACCGGATACGCCACAAGCTGGCCAGGCCCGTGGTAGGTGATCAGGCCGCCCCGATCAGTGCGCACGAAGTCTGCGCCCAACCTGCGCAGCTCCTGTTCGACTCGAGCTGGGTACTGTTTAGACCGGATGCCGACCGTGTACACCGGATCGTGCTCGACGACGAGAACTACGTTCGATGCCACCGCGCGGTTGCTTCCTACCTCTTCTAGCACGACACGCGCGGCCTGGCTCTGTATCTGGTAGGCCTGAGAAAATGCCATCCGACCAAGATTGCGGAACTTAACACAAGTTTGCGCACTCATGTTGAAACATATAAACTAGAGATTTATCACTACCGCCGCATCAAGCAGCACTAATGAGAACGCCCGTCGCCATTTTGGACTTTGTTGCGAGCGTTGAGAGACATCTTTTGATTGTTAACTTTCGTAAGGGGCTAATGACTCCTCGGAATAACGTGCAATTTTTAACCACAGGCGTTTTGTTCTGTAAAACCAAACAACACTGTTCAGTCACAGCTCGGTGGTCCAAACCGTTTCACACACACAAAAAAAAAAAGGTGCGTTTCAAGTCGAGCCAAACCAAGTGGGAACTCCGCCACTCCGCTCACGCGATCATTCCTCCATGTGCGGGGATTTACGAGTTTATCAAATCGAATGCAACGCAGATCAAGCGTTGTCGAACCCGACTGCGGTGGCCGCGTTTCGATGGAGACAAAACGCAATAGGCGCCGTGTGCTGTGCGACCTTGGTGCACGAAGATCCCTAGGCGGTATAAATTATTCCGGAGCCCTCCACTATATGGTACGTCTCATTCCCACCGTCCCTCACGGCGCGGTTGAGATGGACGAGGTATATGCTCCCGCAGGGAGCAGAGTTGCGCGAAGGTCCGCCATTTCGTTCCAAGCTCTGCGGGAAAGATACGGCTGTGGGGGCTTCACAATACCCCCTCTGTCAGATAACAAAGCAGACAGCACTCAAGATGGAGATCCCCTGGCCCCATCCTCGCCCAGGTGGTGCCTTCACAATATACCCCCCTCCCCCCCGTCGGATAACGAAGCAGACTGTGCTCAAGGTAGGAGGGGCTGTCCCCCTGTGTAGTGTTCCTGTGTGAGCATAAACAGCAACACTATGCCTGTGAAGTCAGCTTCCCCACGGAAAGTTGAACACTTGACGTCAAGAAAATCATGTGATCGCCTCTCGGCGAATGGCGTTTGGAGCGGCAAGGGAAAACAGACGCGCAACTCTGCTCCCTGCGGTAGCATATACAGGAACACTAGGTCGAGGTAGTAGTGTCTGCTCTCCCACCTTCCTCCCTTCCATCACGGCGTACGCTCAGGAAGCACCCTTGGAGGCCATTCCATCCAATTCGCCGATCAGGATCGAGTGAGGAACGAACGTGTAATAATAATAATAATTGTTTTTTGGTGAAAGGAAATGGCGCAGTATCTGTCTCATATATCGTTGGACACCTGAACCGCGCCGTAAGGGAACGGATAAAGGAGGGAGTGAAAGAAGAAAGGAAGAGAGAGGTGCCGTAGTGGAGGGCTCCGGAATAATTTCGACCACCTGGGGATCTTTAACGTGCACTGACATCGCACAGCTCAAGGGCGCCTTAGCGTTTTGCCTCCATAAAAACGCCTCCATTCAAGACAAGGAACATGGACCCTATACCATTGGATCTCGGGGAACACCACAGGGTACAGTTTGATCCCCTCCTCTTCAACCTCGCAATGAAAGACCTTCCGGCAAAATTAAGCTCCATGCCCGGCATCCGATATGGCGGGCATGGAATACAGAAGGTAATCTCGGACACATGGAGATCTGCCTACAACAGGCAGTGGAGGCAGCACTGGACACTTACGCTGCATACGTGGTCTCCAGTGTGCTCCCACCAAATCAGAATTTGTCCCCATTCGACCCTCTCCTCGGGACGACACTTCGATTCACCTCACACTCCCTTCGGGTCCGATCAGAGAGGCCAAGGAGATCCGGTTTTTCATTAGCGCAGGGGACAAAGGACGTGACAAGTGCACAGACACGGCGCTGAACTTGAGTTGTAAGTTCAGCGTCGTGTCTCTGCACTTGTCATGTCCTTTGTCCCCTGCGCTGCGGAAAAACCATGTCACACCAACTTGCCCAAGCTTCTACAGTATCAAGGAGATCCGCATCCTCGGTCTCTTTCACAACACTGGCAAAACTCCGCATGTATGGTGATCAGGTGGGCCGTGTGGTCCACCGAGTCTCCAATAAGCGTGGGGGGGTTACGAAGCAAATATGCCTTGCAGCTGGCACATGCCTTTGTAACGAGTAGAAGTCTCTACTCAACTCGGGCCCCTACCTTCACATGCGCAAACACGACGAGGACCAACTCGAGGTCATGCACTGCAAAGTCATCAAACGGGCTCTTGACCTTCCCATTACCACATCCAACCAGCGTTTGTTGGACCTGCGGGTGGTCAACACCTAGATATCGGGGACTCCGAGACGCCCATCTCGTCAACCAATATACGCGCGCCTATCACAAACGCCATTCGGTCGCCGCATTCTTGACCAACTCCACACACCATCACCTTTGAGGAAAAGGTACGAGCGCAAGAACCCTGAGACGCGCCCTCAGGGTCCGACCCACTCGCCGCAAAATGTCACACTGACCACAATGGCAGTCGCCAGGCGCGTGCGGAAGCACTGGGAGCGACATTGTGGTCGACAACACGTGTACTACGTGGACATTGCCGGTCCCCACCGTGGGGGGTGGTTCACCGCAGCGGTGGTCCACAACACCACCACAGTGGCAGGACTCACTTTCCGCGCCTAGCTACAGCACAACACAGGTGGAACACATCATTAACGACTCGAAGGGGGCCTGTCGGAACTATGAGCTGGGTTGGATACCTCCTCTCGCCTGGCGCATTCTACAAAATTGCTGTCGGTCCAGCGACCCTCCAAACTGTAACCTCATTCGGGCTCCCGGCCACCAGGAACTCCAGGGCAATGAGTTAGCCGACCAGGCGGCCCGCGCGCTCTCTCCCCGGGCACTCACACTTGCTCAGGAAGCCTACTCCGAGCTTACCCAACCTCTAATTACATTCAAAGACATCACTACATATTATAAGGACAGTCATCGTCGCTTTCCGGAACCCTGTAAGGATCTCCGGAGGGCAGACGAACGGCTTCTCAAATTTTATTTACAAATGTGCGCGGCAGTATTGAAGCACTTCAAATAATTTGATGGTGGCTGCAGGCTGTGCGGAGCGACGTTCTGGGACGTTTTCCATATGATCTGGGCCTGCCCTTCCAATCCCCACTCTTCCCAATCCTTCGATCATCTCCCACCCTTCTAGGGAGGTCTGGGAGTCGGCGCTGCTCACCTGCCATGACCTACAGTCCCAAATTAACGGACCTTGGTCGCCAGGGCGCGAGCGGCGCTAGACACCATTGGGACTCCGGAATCGGAGCTCCACCCAGATTTGTGAGGACCTGGGCCAATAGGACCTGGGCCCAAACACTTCCTTATATTATACATAATAAATGTTTACCACCACCACCATAAAAACGCAGCCGCCGCGGTCGCAGCGTTGCATTTCGAGTCGAAATTTCAATCGCATATCGTATACGTGCCCTCTTTCCGTCTCCTTGCCATGGCCTTTTCCTATGTTTGTCTCTTTTGAATGCGCAACGTGGTTCTTCAAAAAAAATGTGACAGCAGTAGCTCTCATAATGAAAGTTTTAGCGCTTGCAAACGAGGACGGACATGAAGACAACACGTGCGCGTGTACTGGTTTGGTTTGGTTTGCGGCGTTTAACGTCCCAAAGCGACTCAAGCTATAAAGGACGCCGAAGTGGAGGGCTCCGGAAATTTCGACCATCTGGGGCTCTTTAACGTGCACTGAAATCGCACAGTACACGGGCCTCTAGAATTTCGCCTCCACCGAAATTCGACCGTTGCGGCCGGGATCAAACCCGCGTGCTTCGACAGCGGTCCCAGGTGAAAATCTCGCAAGTGGTACGTCCCACTTGAAGTGGGCTATTGGACAGGGACCACTTCGCAAAAGGGACCACTTGCAAATACCAGGTTAAAAAAAGACATTGGAAATTTCAATTAGACCCAGTTGGATATTTCAGTTCGTTCCAACTGGGTTTTGAAATTGGTTCAAAATCATTTTTAAGGTGCGAAAGAAAAGGTGATATGCAAGGACTGCAGGGCAATGCTCAGCCTGGTACCCACGTTTTCACAGGAGAATTGCATACGCCGTCATGGAAATCGACACACACACATACAAGCATGGAGTCAGCAGGCTCGTGCTCGTCGGTAGGCCGCCTGACAACCGGGAGGCTGGAGCCAGCAGGCGCGTGCTCGTCGGTAGGCCGCCTGGCAACCGGGAGGCTGGAGTCAGCAGGCGCGTGCTACGTCACGCACAGGAAACACATATATTATGGCTGAACATTAGTAAAATTGGCTAATGTGTACATCCACAGAACAGCTCCCATATATTGGGGGAGGGGGGGAGGAAATGGCGCAGTATCTGTCTCGTATATCGTTGGACACCTGAACCGCGCCGTAATAAAGGGAAGGGATAAAGGAGGGAGTGAAAGAAGGAAGGAAGAAAGAGGTGCTGTAGTGGAGGGCTCCGGAATAATTTCGACGACCTGCATGGGGATCCGAGCGCCCTAACCACTGAGCCACCGCGGCGGGTGCTGGCCTGGATTTCTTGAATCCCGGCGGCCTCTTCAGCCTGGCCAGTTAGACGGCAAGGAGCTGGTGCTCAGGGTCCGGGCTACGCAGCAAGGTCTCCCAGGCGTCTCTACTATCTATTCTATTCGCCCTGCCTGGGGATTGTGTGCACTCCCAAATAATATGGTCGAGGGTCCCTCTCGCTCCACATTTCTGTCATCCTCAATTTCCGGGATAATAAACATGTTTATTAATATTGGGCACTGCGGGTAGACGCCTGTTTGAAGACGTATCCACGCCACCGCTTGCTGATCACACTGGGCGGGGGAAGTTGTCTGCGGTGTTGCCTGTAGTGCTGCTATATATTTCTTGATATATTAGTCGCCCTTCTCTTCCATGGTTCTCGAGATGCACGGGGCCCTTCTTGAGCTGCTCGGTGGTAGAGATCTTCAGCCAGCTTATGGGCAGCCTCGTTTCCACGGAGAGATTCGTGCGCGGTGGTCCAGATTATGTTAATTGGCCTGTTCAATTTTCTGTCTTAAAATTTTGGCTTTGAGAGGAGAGACCCTCCCTCTACCGAAATTTTGGATTACTGTTTTACTGTCGCCTATAATGTATTCGGCATTTGATCCGACGCAAGCCAGCGCAATCGCAACTTCCTCTGTACCCTTGTAGCTCTATGGGTTGCCCAGAAGGAGACAAAAGAGAGCCGAAGAGTTGGAACGCATATACAGCGAAAAACCAAAAGAAAAGGTCGCATACGTAGACAGAAATAAAAAATACACGGCAGCCGTTGCGGTGGACGGCCGAAGCGCCAAAGAAGCACAGAAAAGTCATAAACTTTATGAACAAAAAAAGTTGTTAGCAGCACCTGGCGGCTCCAACCAACGAACACTCCGACGCTCGCGCACTCACGCGCCAATTTGTGGAAGCACATAGAACAAAATTTTTCGGAAAAGCTCCACATAATTTGCGTAAAACATGCAAATTTTATTTAAAATGCGTAAAATTTGTGTCAGTGTTTTGTTTTAAGTATGTCGGAGTATGCACCCGGCAATCTCCTACAGGGAGCAGGTCCGTGCCCCGCCGCGCCGCCTCGTTTGAACGGATTTTTGGGCGTTGCGTTGGTTGCGTTGTACGCGAGGCCGCTAGGTAACTGTCGTTCTCAAAGGGAGAACAGAGTCACCGATTACCGAGTGTTGCGCTCCCGTGGCTCCGGCTTTGTTTTCACGCTTTGACGCAGCTGACCCTGGTGACGCTTGAGGCGCTCAAACCGCTCAAACGACGAGGCCTCTACCCGGCCCCTTTTTCAGGAGCTATGTTTTAAAGTCGCACAGCCAACTAGTCGCCGACGCCGCCGGAATGGCCTGCGAAAGCTCCATTGCGAATAGCAGTGCCTATGCGCCGAGTGACAACGGTGAGCTCGGACAACGGCAGCCGGCCAGGGCTGACTGGTCGCGGACCATTTCTTCTCCAGGAACCCATGGCTGTCGAGGGCACCCCAGGACAAGAATCTGCCTCGTGGGCCCAGTCGGAGACGACGCGACTGTCGTCCAGGCTGCCAAGGTAACTTTTTCCGGCCTCTAGCCGTGACAAATTCGTGCTCAGCCATTTCTTTGGTCGCCTACAACGGCTATTTCTGGTGCCGCCGGAACTGTTACAGTCGATAAGCGAGGTAGAGACGAAACCTGACATCTCCATAGTATTCAATATTAGCGAGGGTGCTTTTAAATCACGGAGGGATTTTTTTTATATATATAGGGGAGGCTGTACCAGTGTCGTGATGTTGAGGCTAAAGAATCGACAGAGGTTATATTGCCCATTTTTTCACATTGCACGACTCAATGCCAGGTTTAAAGGGGAGATCGACTTAGTCAGAAGCGTAATGATGCCAAAGAATGGGCTCATTATGTAATTTGAATGGTAATACTGTCAGCGAAAAAAAGGTTATGTAAAAATTTTTACAGCAAAATGCTATAATGACGGGATTTAGGAGTGTGCCCGCCTTAGATCAGTAATAATTGGTAAACAGAGCTTTAGTACCTGCAAGAAGGTGTGATACTGAGGGGCGCATTGGTTTTGAGGACAGGCAAAATATCTGGCTCACTTATCTGTGGAGAGAGTGAAAGAAGAGAGAAATGGGCATTGTAGTAGTAGAGGGTTTCAGAATAAGCTTGGTCTTCTCGGAATCTTTAATGTGCATTGACACCACAGAGCACACGGGCACGTTTTTCATTTCACTTGCACCAAAACTCAGCTGCCGTTGCTGGGACTGAACTCGCTTTCTTGGGCTCAGCAGCCAAACCTTCTAACCCCTGAGCCACCGCGGCGGGCACTCTACTGATGAAGCCAACATGGATGTATATAGCGTGTTGTGATATCTGTGCAAGTTGTACTCTTGAAAATTCTACGCTGGTTTCAGTGCCAGGCATTCAGTGTTTATGAATGTGACTTGCTGCCTTACTGCAGGCAACAGAATTCTGCCAAATTGTTCTTTTTTGTATATATATATATATTCTTTCAGGTAGTGGTAATTCCGGTGCAATTTTATGACTTGTTTCTGCCACTATTTTGGATTACTCGAGTGCTCACTCACACCATAGACATGCTAGTATTTTAACCATGCAGTTTCTCAAAGCAAGGTGATGGCTTGTGCAACAGCGCAAATAACTAATAATGAGAAAGGGCCGCTTCACAGTGTGCAGGCAAGCACGGTAGAGCTGCCACACAAAAATAGACAAGCACGAACAAGTGAGTGAAGTGAAAATAGGAAACAGTGATAGCCAGCACTACAATACACAGGGCCGAGAGAAGTGGAGAGTGGCTCTTTCACATGACCTGCAGATGGTGGCTTGTGCTGCTATTGTTTCCTTATGAGCCACCCGCATGGGTCTGCAAACTGTCGCCTCATGCACATTGCTTCCACCTCACTGCTGTCAAGTAGTGGGACGGAGCAAAGTTCGGGCACTCGGATACCAGCGGTGAAGTGGAGAGCGTGGCCACTGAGCACAGGTGCCAAGAAAATGCATTGCCTTTCTGCCGGATGGTTGACCTGCGAGATTCAATGGGCTGTGGCATAAATGCACCCTTGCCACTCCTGGCGAGGATGGGGAGATTGACATTTATGTGTGAGCAGGCTTTGGTTTTAATTTTTAGCGATCTTTTGTATCACGAGTGACTAGTGCTATCTAACATTGTGCAGAGACAGAGAATTGCTACTGCCAGATGTGCACCCTGCAGATTGGATATACAGATACGTGGATGGAAATTTATATATAGAAAATGGATGTGGTATGCTTGCAGTGCCATGGCCTTCCAGTGGTGCACAGCGAGACGGGGGCTGAGTATGCGGGCGACAGGGGCACGGTCTTCGTCGTGGAACGGTTTGAAGGCCCCCTTTTTAACGAGCTGCGACAGCGCTCGCTCGTTCTCAGCTCTCTGCTCATCGTCCAGTGTGCCCAGCGAAGCATGGTAAAGATCCATCAGTAATTGCATGCATCTCCAAGCATCACACCTGTCGTCTTTCTCTTCGTTGTTTTAAGTTTCCTTTCTGGTGTTTTCCGATTTTAAGCTGTGTGTTCAAGTCAGATGTTGTGAGAGGCAGAGCATGAGAGATTTGTCTGCTTAACAATTTTGGTATTGTCTTTAACAATGTAAGGCAGTAATTTGCCAACCTTCGTATGCCAAAGCAATGAATAACTGAAATGGCCTGCGAAACAGTTGTCAAGTTTAGGAAAATAATTATAAAATCATTTGAATTACACTGTGACATTTAGTGTACAGTATAACATTGGGTGACGAGGCATCTAATATACATGTGGTATAGTTAACCAGGCCCATAGTGTGACATAATTTCAGCGAGGAGCTGTTTACGGAAGTCGTCAAAGGAACTTGCATTGTGGTTACCCCCTGAAAATTCAAATTTCAGTGACAGCTTCAGCAGTAATCGCTGGGGAATCTTTCAGCCTGTGTCCATACTTGAAGGGATGCAATTAATTTGGATTCTAATAATTAATAATAATTGGTTTTTGGGGAAAGGAAATGGCGCAGTATCTGTCTCATATATCTACCTGAACCACGGCGCATAAGGGAAGGAATAAAGGAGGGAGTGAAAGAAGAAAGGAATAGGTGCCGTAGATAGATAGATAGATAGATAGATAGAACTTTTATTCATGTCAATTGCCAGACAACATAAATCAGGCCTACCAAAGCCTCAAAGGGCTTTAGTGGCAGCGCCTGGCAGACAGCGAACGTTGGCAAAACAAAGGAAAATAGAGACGTTGCAATGAACTTTGCAAAAAAGAAAAAGGTCACCAAACATAGTGAAACAAATATATAACTATTACAACATCAAGAGAGATTACAGTAATTTGAAATTAATACAGTAAATAGATGAAATAACTACGAGGCAGGAAGCAGCGCGGAGACATACCGCAAAGTTTTTTTCAGGGTGTATTTAGTTTTCATGCGGAGTACAGTAGGTGGCAAGCTATTGAAACAGGCAGGTACATAGTAATGGCGTGTGCGCTTTCCGTACCGGGTTGAGGAGCGAGGAATGCAATAGCGGTATTTTGGTCTTAAATCCCGAGCAGGAACATATGGAACGGTGAACTGACTGTACCAGAAGTGTTTTAGCACAATAGTTTCTGTTAATAAAGAATTAAAACTTAGAAGCTTTAGTCTTCTAAAAATATCAATGTCATTACCAATGGACAGGTCGTAAGCAATATTCTTTAGAAGCAAACGCAAAAGCGAATTCACCCTATGTTGCCAACGAACTGTGCAATGACCATAAACAGTAATTCCGTACCTAAGTACACTATAGGCTAGAGCATGTGCAACACATTTACGGATAGAAAAAGGCATAAAATATCTGATGTTATACAGGACACACGATACAGCACGCAGCCTTTGGCAAACAAAAGAAAGGTGCGAGTTCCAAGAGAGATCGCTGTCGAAGATCAGGCCAAGATATTTGACCGAATGCGCATATTTTACTGGTACACAGTTGCAATTAAAACAAGAGGAAGTATGCAAATAAACAGGGTCAGTCAATTCAACTTGTTTTAATGGGTTATGAAAACAGATCAGTTTTGTTTTAGAAGTATTAACATTAATAAGATTAAACTTAAACCAGTCTATGACTTTAATAGCTGCTATCTGTAGTGCTGTAACAGCATCAGTGTATTTCTTTGCACATGCAACAATAACAGTGTCATCAGCATACTGAAACAGCAAAGGTGGCACACTGGTAGCAAGGTCGTTAACGTATAAATTGAATAATAAAGGACTCAATATAGAACCCTGCGGGACTCCAGAGGTAATTGCCGTGAAATCGCTTTGGAATCTTGAAATCGACACATATTGGCGCCTATCTTGTAAAAAGTTAGTAAGCAGTTCTAAAAACGAACCTCGAAATCCCAGTGCAGAAAGTTTATCAAGCAAAAGAACGTGGCAGATGCTATCAAAAGCCTTGCTTACGTCCAGAAAAAGAGAACATGCGACTTGATTCTTATCAAAAGCTGAATTTAGCACGTCAGAGAATTCTTCAAGAAGAACCGTTGTTCCTTTTCCTGCTATAAAGCCGTACTGACAAGGTGATAGAACACTGTGCGTATTCAAAAAATTCGTCATGGTGAGTAATAGATGCTTCTCAAAAATTTGGCCAATGCATGGTAGAATAGAGATAGGTTGGTAATTACTCATAATGTTTCTGGAGCCACCCTTGTACAAAGGTATAACTTTAGCAGTTTTCATTGAAGCAGGTATTATATTAGTAGAAATGATAGTGTTAAGGATAACTAGTAGAACACCTTTAATCACTTCAAAGTTTCTGCACAATTCAGAAATCATGAGGCCGTCATGACCAGGAGATTTGCTGCGTTTAAGACTGAAAAGTATACACCTTAAATCACTTTCAGTAAAATCAGGAAGGAAAGCAGATTCCATCACACTGAGAGGCATAGGACAGTCGGTAGGAAGGGTTCGAGATGCACCAGAGACCAGAGAAAAAAAATTGTTGAAGTCATTCGCAATGCTCTGTCCATCTTTATGAAAATGCGAGATGAAATATGTATCACTGTAGATAGCAGCGCTCCCTCCTTTCAGACTATTCACCAATGACCATGTTTTTTTGCTGTTAAAACGTGCGTCATTAAACTGAGACCTAAAGTGGTTGCGCTTGGCCAGACGGATCATGGCATTGACACGGTTTCGTTCACGTTTAAACTGCAGTCGTAGCTGAGAACAGTTTGGGGCACGTCTTGATCGAGCCCAGAGCAGATCCTTCTCTTTAATGGCTTCCAGTATTGCGGAAGACATCCACTTATTGTCTAAATTTCGTTGTTTAACTGTCACCATGCGGGAAGATTCTGCTTTGTGTGAACGAAAAACATCGACGAACCTGTCATATAAGTCCGCAGGGGACACACTGTGTATAAAAGAATCCCAATCATGCTTGGCTATTCTTTCATCAAGACACTTATAATCAAGTACTGATACCTTTTGCTGGCTGTGCGTAGATGCAGGATGGCTGGAACTATCTGTTAACGAGCAGCAAATGAAATAGTGGTCTGCAAGCTTGACCTCAACCACAGCAGACCGCACCGACAGGTTTTGAGAACGCACGTTGATGTGGTCGATGCAAGACGCGACAAGCTGCCCAGCTAAGTATTCCTCACGTGTAGGGCTGTGGATTGTAGTCGCTAGTCCCCACTTTGATAAAATGTCCAGATAATCTGCGACCGTTGACACAGTGGGGCGTAGAATATCAATATTCATATCACCGATAATGCACACGTGTTCTTCGTGGGAGAACGATGATATTGCAAAATCAAGCTCAGCTAAAAAGATTCGACCGTTACAACACGGAGAGCGGTAAATTGTGAGAAGAACCAGCGACAACCAAGGTGTACTTAGGCGGAGCGCAACTACTTCTGCTTGAGTGAAAGGAACACTAATTTCAGAAACGGACCAAGAAACCTTAACAAAAACTGCGATTCCTCCTCCCATTCTTTGTAAACGAGTGTAAGAATATAACTGGTAGCCTGGCAGCGAGAAATGTAGTAACACGTCTGACGAAGCGTTCACTTCCGTGAGAGCAACGACGTCAAAACTTGAGAGAAAAGGGTGAGTTAACGCACAAAAATGGTCCCAGTGTTTCCGTATACTGCGAATATTAACATGAGTAAACTGAAATGAATTGCCTGTTTGATACTGAAAAAACTTCCGGACTTCAGAAAAATCGGAACACTTCACGAAACCTGTATCAGACATGGTTATGTTAGTTTCTCAAGATCCGAAAACTTGTTGATGCGAATGAGAGGTGCGCCTTCGGACCGCTTTGCAAGGACCTTCCCATTTTTGGTCCAGATGAACTCAAAACCCTTTTGTTTGCCCCGAAACCTTGCTAGTCGGAACAGCTCGCGATTAACCCGAGACAGGTTATCGTTAAAAAACAGCCGAGGAGACTGGTCGTCTTGCACCAAATCAGGAAGGCCCTTCCGAGCTTCGAGCCATTTCTGCTTAACAGAAACCGACTGAGTCTGTACTAGGATCGGTGGGATATAGTCGCCTCTGGACGGCAGCCGATGGACTGCCGATATATCTGCTGGTTGAAAATCGGTAAGGTTTAGTTTGGCTGCTAAGGTACTTAAGAAAGTGTGCAAGTTTTCATCAGATTTGACTGGAAGGCCGTGAATCTCGAAGTTACATCGTCTGCTGTATTGTTCGAGATCATTTATCTCTCCACTCATCCTGTCAATCACTTCTGTCTGGGAAACTACTGTTGAAGACAGTGACTGAACTTGTGACCGAAGATCTGCAAGCTCAGCCTGATTAGGGGTCACTGTAGCAAGCACAGAGTCATACGGTGACGAAAGGAAGTCAATAGCTGACTGTATGTCCTCGACTGCTGAAGCAACCTTTTCGCTAGTTTCCTTGACCAACAATAGTTCTTCCATTTTCACCATCAGTGCTGATACAGTGGTAGTCAAAGTATCCAGCTTCACATTCAGAGCAGACAGTTGCTGCGAGAACGAACCACCATCGGGGTTGGATGCTACGTCAGGTTGCGCCACCAAATCATCCTTGCATGAAGGACACTTCCATGTTTCACGTGTTACCGTACTCATCTTCTTGTAGGCGTTATCAGTAACTGACGAGCAGTTTTTCCCCAAGTGAAATTCGCCCTCACAGGCACAGCAAGTCATAAATTTCCCATCTTTCGGTATGGCTTTTGAGCAAGAAGTACACAAAGAAGACATGGTGCAGTCAGCGGCAAAACACGAAAAGTGATGAATTACAACAGGTTTAACCAACACTCACCTGCCAAAAGCGAAGCAAACGTTTAGACCGGGACAAAGGTTTGCCGCTGACTGCAACGGTCCACGAAGTTGACGGCCTTTAAATAGTCGGTGATCGGCGCCAGGGGGACATCTTTGGCAGGTCCAGAGCCAATGAAGGCAAGGATGGCTTGCGATGTCGAAACAGCAGCTTTCTTGAGAGCCGCATGCGCAGATCAGTCACCCGAAGCAGTTGCGAAGGTGATAGCCGTTGAAGATACGAGCCGCTTTCCGGCTGATACTGTCTCCTGGCTTGCAGAGCCTGCCAAAAGCGAAGCAAACGTTTAGACCGGGACAAAGGTTTGCCGCTGACTGCAACGGTCCACGAAGTTGACGGCCTTTAAATAGTCGGTGATCGGCGCCAGGGGGACATCTTTGGCAGGTCCAGAGCCAATGAAGGCAAGGATGGCTTGCGATGTCGAAACAGCAGCTTTCTTGAGAGCCGCATGCGCAGATCAGTCACCCGAAGCAGTTGCGAAGGTGATAGCCGTTGAAGATACGAGCCGCTTTCCGGCTGATACTGTCTCCTGGCTTGCAGAGCCTGCCAAAAGCGAAGCAAACGTTTAGACCGGGACAAAGGTTTGCCACTGTAGTGGAGGGCTCTGGAATAATTTCGACCACCTGGGGATCTTTAACGTGCACTGACATCGCACAGCACACGGGCGCCTTAGCGTTTTTCCTCCATAAAAACGCAGCCGCCGCGATCGGGTTCGAACCCGGGAACTCCGGATCAGTAGTCGAGCGCCCTAACCACTGAGCCACCGCGGCGGGTCTAATTTGGATTCTCATTTTAAAAATTTGAAATACTGTGGAACATTGGTTATTTCCTTCCATGGTTCCAACTTCTGGTTTGGTTTATGGATTACAGGGGGTTTAATGTCCCGAAGCGACTCAGGTGTAGTGAAGGACTCCGGAAATTTCGACCACATCGCTTAATACATGGGCCTCTGGCATTTCCGAATAAACTGGATGTTTGAATTCAAGGTTACGCTTTATTTGAACGGACTTTGGCCCCGTCAACTTTACTCATAATAAAGAGGCTCCAGTTTTAATATAAATGAACTCCACATGATTTTTCGAATTTTCAGTCCTCTTTGAGTTAAAATTCTTGAGAGTTGGCTGTTTTTACTGCATACTGTTAAACACTTTACAATAATGAAACTGGTTTTAGGTATGCAGGACATATAAAAGGCACAGTAATGTCACTGGCATAAAAAACATAGTTTTTTTTATTGGAGGCATTAAAAATTTTATACAGAAATGAAAACTTTTTGTGAAGCTTTCTGTGTAACACAGTCATGATCAAAATTCACTTTTGCAGCCATGAAGTGGCAGCTGGGAGGCATTTGTGGCAGGTCTTTCGTTCCCACCAAATCATGAATGCTATTTTGGTGTTGTCATGTCCCAGGTCAGTGTGCATGTGTGTGTGCCCTGTTTGCATGCAGCCATTCCCTGACAAAGGCCGGCCCATCTACAACCTGTCCATGGATGGATTGGTCCTGGTCTTTGCTGGCTTCAAGTCTCGCACCGAGCTGGTATGCTGAACATAGTGGAGACTATGCTTTTTCTCTTAATTTTTTTAGGCCGAGATCTGTTAGGCTGATGACTTTGTTGCATACCCGAGTTGTAAATACAGCTTCATTTCGGCGAGCATGCGACAAACCTGAACATTGCTGCATGTCATTCGGAGGCTGTGCCACAAGATTGAAAGAATTCATTGAGTGGATGCACTGCGGTTCTTTGAGGCACTCCCTCACTGTGCTACCTGTGTGCCATGTTCTAAGGAATGGGGGGTGTGTGAGTAGTGAAATTTTGTAATCAGATCAAGTGCAAATGTTGTGAGAAAGCTGGCATGAAATATTGATTCAGATATGGAATGCTTCCAGTCTCCACAGCTCTAAGAAAGAATGGCAGAAAAGAATAGCATCATGAAGGGATTTATGTATGTTGAGGGTACTCTGTGTCCTGATATGCTTAAATAAATGAAAGTGCTCTGAGCAGGGCACAGGTAATAAGTGGCATGTGACTGCAACAATGTGATGGAGCCTTGCACATTCTCTGGGGAATGCAGAGTGTGCAGTAATGTATGTAACACTGCAGGTGACAGTTCAAGGGCATTCAGAACGGGAAGTGTCTTGGACCGCTGCCGCTGTTGGTGATGCAAACATGGGTTATCTCTGCAAGGAGTAGATTATGTAGAAATACTTGGACATGAGTAATTTCCAGAGAATACACAGTCGTGCATATTTCCCAATGTTTGTTACTTGCGGCCTAAAGCTCTCAAAAGTTCGTTCCAAAAAATTACTTTTAAACAAATGCACTTTGGATACACAAGCTCTGCACTGCCCTGGGCATCAGCCTAAACCTATTGATGGGTATATTATGAGGTTCTCACTTGAATTGTCTGTCATAATGACTGAAGCAAAAGCTCATCTGAACGGCTTCATTGACAAATACATAAAATGGCCACCCAAATGTGTTTGGGTTCAGTATCAGCGCCTACATCCCCGTAATCTCGCCAATTCATGTTGTGTGCATCACAGTGGCCCCTCTGTCCACACTGGTGGCGCACATTGCTGCATATAAAATGTCTTGCGGACAGACTTGAATATTCTCTCTGAAGGACGGGTGTTTTTCACGCAGTGTGAGCTGTTGCTGTTGTCTCACTACATGGGGGCCAGCGTGCGGGACCGGTTCTCCTGCGGCAATGTGACGCACTGCGTGGCAGACTCGGTCAACAGCCCCAAGTACGAGGTAGGACGTCCACTTTTGCTTTCTCAATACGGGCAGTGCAACAGCACGACCTCGGTTCTCTGCCACTGAGAACACGGCCTAAGCAAAAAATTCTACTTGGACAAGGTATTTCACATTCCCCCCCAGCAAACTATTTAAAGTTACACAACTTCAAACCACAACGAGAGCTATTTTGGAATGGAAATCTGCTTGCACGAAGTTTTTGGCTAGTAAAAGTGCACTTGAGAGTGTATTTGGTAAGAGCGATAAGGCCAGTAATCTGTTTTATTTTTATGCATCTAATGAGGCCTACTGAGCTTCATCTGAATATTTGGTTTCATAAAAATGGCTGCAAAAGTAGGACCAAATTCTGTGGCCATATCTGACCAGTGACCATATTGTGTGTGCGCAAACATGCTTGAATGGCTGCTGTATGTCTTCCACTGTGTTAACTTGAGTAAGGAACTTAGTTGTCCCTACTGCACAAAAAGAAACCAATTGAACGAATGGGAGGCTATGCTGAGGCTACGAACAGGTAAAACTGGGGCTACTCCTCAAATTTAGGGCCACAAATGCAAAACTAGACGTTTCACGGTTCTGACTCTGATTTCACAGTAATGAAGCTTTCACCCCTGCCTTACTGACATTTATTCAGTGTAAATGTATGGACGGGGTGAAAGGGCCCCCGAGTTCACCAGCTGTGGTGCCTATTATACACTTCTGTACACAGTGACCAAGGCAGTACATAATGACATTTGTGAGTGTTAGCGGCGAAAGCACAAAAGTTGGTAAAAAAAAACGAACAATCCACTGTAACTCGGTAATGGTAAGCACTGTGGAAATGAAATTTTGTATGTGGAAGCATTGGAGCGTTGGTCTTTCGAAAATGCTACTGAATAGTTGATCCATTCGAATCACTGCACTGCAGTCATCTTTATTTCCATGACATGATTGCACATCCGGAAAGCTCTAGAGGTTTGTAATTGCATACACCACTTTTTCACACACACAATGAACTCGTCATCTCGAACCTGTTTGCCACGCAGACGAGTGTACAATTGTCCAAACATATAGAAATCGAATAGCGCTTCATGAATGAATTACTTTGTGAATGCGTTGTGGACAGTCCCCCAAGAAAATTTGCTGAAGGTTATCACACACATTGTTTTAGGTTTGCATCATCTTCCTTGTCAAGAGCTGTGGTGCCCAGGAAGCAAAAATTTGGCTGTATTCCAGTTGTTTGATTGGAATTAAGACGGGTCCTTTAGTCATATTTTTGTGTTTCATGATCTGTCTTGTAATGATGCATCTGTGATTTTGAATGAGTTCATGAATGACATGTGGTTTCATCAGTTCTGTCACTTGACAGTCTACTTGAACGTAGCAGGACCTGGAAACTGCAATCGCCATGCTGGAACATCTGAAGCTATCGAAACACATTACTTCGATTCTTTGTATTATCCTTATAGATTGGCAGCAGTTTACTGTGAATTGTCCCCGCGGGGGGCCGTCTGCAGATTGCAGGCATTGGTGAGTGGCGACACCACGGGTTCCCGAGCATCCGCAGGGACATCCCCCCAGGGGGATGATGGTGAACAGTGCATCACCGTGGACCCGAGCACCCACGCTTCGTCATGCGTGGCATCGCCATGCTCGGGGAAAAGGGGATCCTGGTGGTTAAGCCGAGGCCGAGCGTTTGGACTTTTAAGGCCACTCAGCAGTAGCAACACACCACTTTGGCCCCAGCTTTCTGTAGACGGCACCTCCGGCCTGACCCGACCAGGGAAATCGGCAGTCGCCTTTTCCTATCCTCCCCTCCATCTTTCACTTTCCTATCTCTTTCTCAAAACTCTCCTATCTCCTACTCACTTCGTTTTTCCTTTTTTCCCTGGCGGCAAGGGTTAACCTTGTGTGGCCAACCACCCTGAGTTGCGTCATATTTGGTTATAGTTAAGGTGTACAGCTGGCGTGGGCAGGCCTTCCTTGCAAGTTCCTGTCCCGTCCCCTAGTTGGGCTCCATGGTGGGTGGCTGGCACCATGACCGAAAAACTTAATTTTTTATGGCTCCCCCACTTTCAAAACCTCTCAAAAGAGGGCGGAATGGAGCAGAAGATTTTTTCTCAAAAAAGAAACCTACATTCTCAAAGTTTTATGTCATACACAGTCAATGTGAAGAAAAGCAAGCTCGTGTAATATCCCCATTTCCCGTGTCCAAATGCTTAACTGATACCTTGGGCCCCAGCTACAAGGTCTAAAAAATGGCCAGCGGTGACTTACTGCTTGAATTACATGACAGCATCCAGTGTTCCAAACTCTCAAACATTGCTTCTATAGGGGACATCTCTGTCTCCGTGACCCCCGCCGATCTCTCAACACAGTCCGAGGCGTAATCTCTGAAACTGACTTCATCCATCTGACAGAAGCCGAAATGCTTCAAGGACTATCTGACCGAAATGTAATTGACGTTCACAGAATCAAAATCCGCAAGGACAACAAGGAAATAGATACTAAACACGTGGTCCTTACATTTAACGCCAGCACCTTGCCCGAAACTATCGAAGTTGGATATCTGAAGGTCAACGTCAGACACTACATACCAAATCCCCGCCGATGTTTCAATTGTCAGAAGTTTGGCCACGGCTCACAAAGTTGCCGCGGCTGAAAAACTTCAAAGGACCCCCATTCTGAGGAATGTGACGCAGCACTACGCTGCGCAAACTGCGAAGGAGACCACGCTGCGTACTCCAGGGCGTGTCCGTCCTGGAAAAAGGAAAAGGAAATAATCAGCATAAAGACCAAAGAAAATAGTTCATTTAAAGAAGCGAGGAGGCAATTTGCCCTCACCAATACATTCGCCTTCACAGCGAAACCCAACTTCGCTGATGTGGTGCGCAGGGGCGTAGCACCACACAGCACTCCGGCACACCTGCCAAGGCCGCTTCCACCAAGCCGATGGCAGGGCCATCCACGCCCCAGGCAGGGACAACGGAGGCTGCTCTGCCACCCTCAAAGCAGGGAGCGCCGGTCCATGGGTCGGCATCCCGCAGGACTTCCCCCGTCAGGGGAGGCCTGAAATTAACACAACTGCGGCCTTTACGCGGTCCTCCAGCACCTCTGGTGAGGTGATGGATACAACTCCCACTCCGCCTGCTTTACAGCAGCGGAACAGCTCTCTCGAGCGAAAAAAAAAACAGACCCCTCATAATGGGTCCAGAGCATAAGTAAACCCCATAACGTTCCCACCCCAACACACAAAAAGGGCTTTTTTAGTTCAGTGGAACTGTTGAGGCATGTTGAGAAATTACAGTGACATAACAGATATTTTAGGGTCAATGTTGCCCATAGCCTTGTGTCTTCAGGAAACCAATCTAGGTCCACAACATATGAACATCCTGAAACATTATAAAACTTTTAGACCTGATCGCGAGCAAGCAAGTCGACTCTCGGGAGGCGTCGCGATTGTTGTTCAAAGCGGCGCCCCTGCTCGAGAAATCAAATTCAAAACAAAACTTGAAGCTGTTGCGGTCAGCATCGTCACCTATAAAACAATTACTATCTGTTCTGTATATATTCCTCCACATCTTACAGTAACAGTTCATGACCTACAAGAACTCATCCATGAGCTTCCACAACCATATTTAGTAGTTGGGGATTTTAACGCTCACTCCCCTTTTTGGGGAAGCGAGCGCTGTGACTCTAGGGGACAAATAATCGAAGATCTTATCCTTGCAAGTAATGTATGTCTTTTAAGTGCGGAAAAGGCCACATACTGCTCCCCTACCTCAGGGAAAATGACCTGTTTAGATTTGTCGTTTACTTCACCTTCTGTTTTTAACGACTTTAGATGAGGTGTCATTGACAACCCATATGGCAGCGATCACCTCCCTATACTAATCAGTTTAACTTCTCCACTGGAAATAATCCCCACAAAATGGCAACGCTGGAAGCTGCATCTGGCAGACTGGGAACTTTTTAGAGCAAAAGCCGGTTTACAAAATATAGATTTAGAAAACCTGAGCATTGATCAGATAAACGAAAAGTTCACCAACTGTATCTTAACTGCTGCAGAATTAGCTATTCCGCAGTCTTCTGGAGTAGTGCGACAAAACCACAACGTGTGGTGGACAAAAGGCTGCAAGGAAGCAAAAAAAAAAAACAACAACAAAATAGAGCTTGGGGTAAATTTCGCAGGTATCCGACACATGAAAATCTCGCATATTTTAAAAAGGCAAGAGCTAAAGCTCGGTACATCCGTCGCATTGCCGAGAAAGATTCATGGCAGAGTTATGTTTCATGTATAAACAGTCAAATCACATTAAAAAAAATGTGGGAACAGGTTCGAAAATTAAACAACAGCTTCTCACCGTTCACAATTCCTCTTCTGACAACACCTGGCACAGAAACAAGCATAAGGGAACAGGCAGACATTTTGGGTGAACACTTCGCTGCAGTTTCCAGTTCATCGCAATATACGCAGTCATTTGTAAAACACAAAAATGTAACCGAAAAATGAAGACTTCCAATAAGTGGAGGTGAAAAAGAAGAATACAACAATTTGATTATTCTCCAAGAAATAAACAGTACTGTCTGCCGGAAAGAAAACTGCTCCAGGAGCCGACCTAATACACTATGAAATGCTCGCCCATCTCTCTGAGCCTGCCGTAGAAGCACTTTTAAGATTCTTTAACAAAGTATGGGTTTTGGGGAAAATACCTGAAGCCTGGAAAAAAAGCTATTATTGTACCGTTTCTTAAACCAAATTAGCCTCCAACATCTCCTAGCAGTTATAGATCCATAGCCCTTACCAGTTGCCTCGCCAAATCCTTCGAAGGTGTCCTGAATATAAGATTAACTTTTGTCCTTCATTCCTGCGAACTTCTAGATATCCATCAATGCAGTTTTAAAAGGGGATGATCCACACAGATCACCTAGTCCGTCTTGAAAATACTGTCAAAGGAGCTTTTATCCACAAACAATACTGTCTTGCAGTCTTTTTTGATTTAGAAAAAGCATATGATACAACCTGGAGGTTCGGGATTCTTCAGAACTTAGCTGAGCTCGGCATCCGTGGCAAAATGCTTAACTCCCTTAAAGGCTTTTTGTCTAACCGTTCATTTACTGTCCGCCTGGGCTCAATGCTTTCGAGGAATTTTATTCAAGAAAATGGAGTATCTCAAGGCTGCATTTTAAGCACTACTCTATTCTAAAAATGAATTCTCTTAGCAAAATAAGTATTCACTTTATGTAGACGACCTCCAGATAGCTTGCACATCCTCCAAAATATCAACATGTGAAAGACAAACACAATTAACAATGAACAGACTAGCATCATGGGCCGACAGAAATGGCTTAGGGTTTTTTGCACAGAAAACAGCAGCGGTGATTTTCTCACTGAAACGAGGATTGCAGGCAGATCCGACCCTACATATGAACGAAACCGAGTTGCCCGTGAAAAATGAACACAAATTTTTAGGTATAACATTTGACAAAAAGCTCACTTTCCTGCCTCATATTAATGCGCTTAAAAAGAAAACTTCCCGATTACTGAATATACTCAAAGTCCTTTCACATTAACACTGGGGTTCTGACAGGGCAAGCATTCTAAAAATTTACTGCTCTGTGGTGCGATCCTGCTTAGACTATGGCAGTATAGTATATAGTAGTTCAGCAAGGCCATCATACTTAAAATGACTCGACCCAGTGCACAATTTGCGCCTGCAGCTTGCAGGCGTCGTGACGGTGAGTGGCGACACCGCGGGTTCCCGAGCATTCGCAGGGACATCCCCAAAAGGGGATGATGGTGAACTGTGCATCACCACGGACCCGAGCACCCGCGCCTCGCCGTGCGTGGCATCGCCGTGTCCGGGGAAAAGGGGATCCTGGTGGTTGAGCCGATGCCGAGCGTTTGGACCCTTAAGGCCCCTTGATGGAGGCAACACACCACTTTGGCCCCAGCTTCCTGCAGACGGCACCTCCGGCCTGACCCGACCGGGGGGAATCGGCAGTCGCCTTTTCCTATCCTCCTCTTCATCTTTAACTTTCCTATCTCTGTCTCACAACTCTCCTATATCCTACTCGCTTCTTGGTTTTTCCTTTTTTCCTGGCGGCGAGGGTTAACCTTGTGTTACCAACTACCCTGAGTTGCGTCATATTTGGTTATAGTTGAGGTGTACAGCTGGCGTGGGCAGGACTTGCTATCAAGTCCTGTCCCGTCCCCTTGTTGGACTCCGTGGTGGGTGGCTGGCACCATGACCGAAAAACAGTTTTTTTTATGGCTCCCCAATTTTCAAAACCTGATCGCTCTCTCCAAAGAGGGTGGAACGAGGCAGACAACTTCTTTCAAAAAAGAAAAGTAACTTTCCCCAAATATCATGTGATCCACAGTGAACAACAAGATAAACAGGCAAGAATAATATCCCCCTTCCTTGTGTCAAAGTGCTTGACTGAAACCCTAGGCATTGGCTATAAGCTGTCAAAAATGGCCAGCGGCGACTTATTGCTCGAACTGTGTGACAATGTCCAACATTCTAAGCTCTCCAACCTAACGTCCATAGGGGAAATCCCGGTCTCCGTGACTCCTCATCGCTCACTAAACACTGTCCGAGGCGTAATATCGGAAAATGATTTTATTCACATAACTGAAAAAGAAATGCTCGAAGGGCTCATCGACCAAGACGTCATAGATGTCCACCGAATCAAAATCCGGAAGGACAACAAGGAAATAGACACAAAACACATGATCCTGACGTTCAACACCAGCACCCTGCCCGACACAATCGACGTGGGATATTTGAAAATCAATGTAAGACCATACATACCAAACCCTCGCAGGTGTTTCAACTGCCAAAGGTTCGGCCACGGCTCACAGAGCTGCCGCGGTCGTAAAACTTGCGCAAAATGTGCCTCGAACGATCACCAGTCTGATGTATGTGACGCAGCCCTGTGCTGTGCAAACTGTGAAGGAGAACATGCTGCATACTCCAGGGCGTGTCCGTCCTGGAAAAAAGAAAAAGAGATAATCACCATAAAGACAAAAGAAAACATTTCTTTCAAAGAAGCAACAAGGCGTTTTGCGCTAACAAACACATTCTACTTCACAGCAAAACAAAACTTCGCTGATGTGGTGCGCAGGGGCGTAGCACCACACAGTACTCCGGCACCTGCCAAGGCCGCTCCCACCGAGCCTATGGCAGGGCCATCCACGCCCCAGGCAGGGTCAGCGAAAGCTGCCCTGTCACTGCCAAAGCAGGGACCGCCGGTCCATGGGTCGGCATCCCGCAGGACCTCCCTCCGTCGGGAGAAACCTGAAACTAACACAACCGCGACTGCGCGGTCCTCCAGCACCTCTGTTGAGGTGATGGATACAACACCCACTCCGCCTCCATTACAGCGGCGGAACAGCTCTCGTGAGCGAAAAAAAGACAGGCCCCTCATAACGGGCCCACCTCATAAGTAAATCCCCTTTCATTTTCTCTCAAAAACACAAGCATGGCTTTTGTAATTCAATGGAATTGCAGAGGACTTATGCGGAATTATAGTGACATAACACATATTTTAGGGTCAATGTTACCCATAGTTTTATGTCTTCAGGAGACCAATCTTGGTCCACAACATGTACATATCCTGAAACATTATCAAACTTTTAGACGCGATCGCGAGCAGGCAAATAGACTCTCAGGAGGCGTCGCAATTGTCGTCCAAAGCGGCGTCCCTGCTCGAGAAATCAAGCTCAATACAAAACTTGAGGCGGTTGCAGTCAGCATCGTCAGCTATAAAACACTAACAATCGGTTCCGTATACATTCCTCCACATTTTACATTAACAGTCCATGATCTAGAAGAATTGATAGATGAACTTCCAGAGCCATATCTGGTAGTTGGGGATTTTAACGCTCACTCCCCTTTTTGGGGAAGCGAGCGCTGCGACTCTAGGGGGCAAACAATCGAAGATTTTATCCTCTCAAATAACATCTGTCTTTTAAATACAGGAAAAGCAACTTATTGTTGCCCAAGCTCGGCAAAAATGAGCTTTCTCGATTTAGCTTTCGCATCACCATCGCTTTTTACCGATTTTAAATGGGATGTTTTAAATGACCCTCTGGGAAGTGATCACCTACCTATTATCATCAGCCTCTCATTGTCTACTGCAGTCATCCCCACAAGACCACGGTGCTGGAAACTTCACCTCGCCGACTGGTCACTTTTTACAGCTAATGCCACACTAGAAAAAGAATTTTGTGAATACCTCACCATCGACGAAATTAACGAAAGGTTTACTACATGCATAATATCGGCCGCTACACTAGCCATACCACAAACAACAGGACTCGTACACAAAAAACATAAAGTATGGTGGACACAAGAATGCACATTGGCAAAAAAACAACAAAATAAAGCTTGGGGCTGTCTGCGTCGGTATCCCACAGCGGAGAACTTGATTGCCTTTAAGAGGGCCAAGGCCAGAGCGCGATTTGTTCGGAGAAATGCCGAGAAATCCTCGTGGCAGAAATATGTGTCCTCAATAAACTGCTCAATAACCTCAAAAAAAATGTGGGAAAAGGTTCGAAGATTCAGTAGTGACCATACCCCTTTCACACTTCCTCTACTGACTACACCCGGGACACAAACATCATTAGAAGAACAGGCCAACATACTAGGTGAGCATTTTGCTGAAGTTTCCAGTTCGTCCAATTACACAAACACGTTCCAGAAGTACAAAGCAATAGCAGAAAAACAAAAACTTCCATTTGCAGCAGGTATGCACGAGGACTACAATCAACCCATCACACTCCAGGAATTGATTAGGGCATTATCTTCTGGTAAAAAGACAGCAACAGGCCCAGATAATGTGCATTACGCTATGCTTGCCCATCTCTCTGAGGCTGCCGTGCAGGCATTGTTGAAATTCTTTAACAAAATATGGACAACTGGAAATATACCTGAGGAGTGGAAGAAAGCAATAATAGTACCTTTTCTGAAACCCGGAAAACAACCAACAAGTCCTAACAATTACAGACCGATAGCCCTCACCAGCTGCATCGCTAAATCTTTCGAAAGCATAGTAAACATTAGACTGACCTTCACACTTGAATCTCGTCGACTCCTAGATTTACATCAATGTGGATTTAAGAAAGCATGCTCGACCACTGATCACCTTGTCCGCCTAGAAAACACCATCCGGGAGGCGTTCATCCACAAACAGCACTGTATCGGGGTCTTCTTCGATTTGGAGAAGGCCTATGATACCGCGTGGAAGTTCGGCATCCTCTATGACCTAGCAGAGCTAGGGATCCGCGGCAGGATGCTGAACTGCTTGAACGACTTCTTGACTAACCGCACATTCAGAGTCCGTCTGGGAGCAACTCTATCAATGACATTCACCCAAGAGAATGGCGTACCCCAGGGATGCATTTTAAGTACGACACTCTTTATAGTAAAAATGAATTCTTTGGCCAAAGTAATCCCTAAGTCCGTAATGTATTCAGTTTATGTAGATGACATACAGATAGCATACACTTCTTCCAACATACTGTCCTGCAAGGCAGTGTCCTTGGGCCATTACTGTTTCTTATCTATATTGATGACATTACAGACATCATCTCTCATCCTGTTCAAATTAGGTTGTTTGCCGACGATTGTGTTTTGTTTAATGAAGTTAAAGTTCAAGACGACCAGATTTTACTTAATCATAACCTACACAATGTTAGTGAATGGTGCGTTAAATGGGGGATGGAACTAAACGCTGACAAGACAGTATTTATGCGGATTACTAATAAAAGAAACAGTCATTTCTTTTCATATAATTTTCCCACTCGGCACCTTTCAGAAGTCAAAGAATACAAGTACCTAGGAGTAACACTAACGAATAATCTTAGTTGGAATAAACATATTGAAACCGTATGCTCTTCTTCATTTCGCAATCTCTGTTTTCTTAGGCACAGGTTAAAACTAGCTCCCCCTAACGTTAAGCAATTGGCATATTACACCATGATTAGACCAAAACTTGAGTATGCATGCACTGTTTGGGATCCTCACACAAAGACTAACATTAATGCCCTTGAAAGAATTCAGCGCAAAGCAGTTCGGTTTATATTTTCTAAATATTGCACCACTGACTCACCATCTGCTCTGTTGCTTCAACATAATATACAGTCCCTTGAAATTCGGCGTAGAATACTAAGGTTAAGATTTCTCTTTCTATTGAAAACTAACAAACTGTCAATGGCCCCCGATTTGTATCTCCAACCGATAACGTCCAGGTCAACAAGAAACAGGCACACTGAATCGTTAAAACCTTACTTTGCCAGAACTAACATATTCAAATTCTCTTTTTTTCCCCGCACCATTACCGAGTGGAATCAGTTACCACCATCATCAACAGTTGACGTTGATGCCATTGAACAGGCCGTTCATTGATTTTTGTTTTGTGCTTTTTTGTATTGTGTTTTTTGTGCCCCTCCTGCCAGGGCCCTTCACTGGGCCTGCAGTATGTCCTAAATAAATAAATAAATAAATAAATAAATAAATAAATAAATAAATACAAATCACACTAACCAAACTGGCTGCTTGGGCAGAGAAAAATGGATTCAAGTTCTCCCCTCAAAAAACAGTAGCTGTTTTGTTCTCATTACGACGAGGCCTACAGGTAGATCCCAATCTGTGCTTGAATCAAACCACACTGCCAGTCAAACAGGAACATAAATTTTTAGGCGTCACTTTTGACAAGAAACTTACATTTCTGTCACACATTAACAACCTGAAAAAGAAAGCATCCCAAGCCCTCAATATATTAAAGGTACTCTCGCGAAAACGGTGGGGGTCCGATAGAGCATGCCTATTGCAAATATATCGCTCTTTGGTGCGCTCCAAGCTGGACTACGGGTGCGTGGTATATGGTTCGGCAAGAGCATCCTACTTGAAACGACTGGACCCTGTTCATAATCTTGGTTTGCGCCTATCAACTGGAGCATATAGAACATCCCCGGTAAATAGTCTTTACGTTGAAGCTAATGAGCCCACACTAGAGGATAGAAGAGTCGCACTAACATGCACGTACATCCTAGAAACCCGTTCTCTCCCTAAACATCTCTGCTATCCCATTGTTACCAAGTGCCCATCTAGGAGATTATTCAATAATAAACCACATTTTATCAGGCCACTAATAATGCGCTTTGAAGATAAATGTGAAGACTTAGCAGTGCTGGACGCCCTACCTAATATTGCACAAAGACATGAATATCTACCACCATGGTACAGCCTTCCTTCGGTGTGTGACTTCACACTGACACACGTAAACAAGGAGAAAATGCCACACGAGCACATACTACAAGAGTTCTTTGCACTACAAGAAAAATATAACACTTACACTGAATTTTACACTGATGGCTCAAAAACAGAAAGTCATGTCGGAAGTGCAGTAATTCAAGGAACAAATGAAAAAATGATACGATTGCCACAGTATGTATCGGTATTTACTGCGGAGTGTTATGCCATCTTTGTAGCTGTAGAACAAATAGTAAAACAAAACATAAAAAATAGCATCATTTACACCGATTCACTGAGTATGCTAAAAGCGCTGCATTCTACAAACGCTGCTGAACCCATAATAGGAAAAATCATACATAACATAGTTAAAATTACAAAGGAAAAACATAACATTATATTCTGCTGGGTCCCTAGTCATGTTGGAATTTTAGGTAATGAGAGAGCAGATGCTTGCGCAGCACAAGCTAGAATTGGCCGTATAAAACAAGTTAACATACCACAGAGGGATTTTTCTAAATTACTGCACAGTAAACTCAGGAATAAATGGCAGATTGCATGGGACGAACAAACAAACAACAAACTACATTCTATAAAACCTGTTTTGGGAGAATGGAGATCATGTACACATCAGGAGCATTTCATAGAAGTTATTTTGTGTCGACTACGCATTGGACACACACACCTTACTCATAACTTCTTACTGGCAAAAAAAGACAAACCTCTCTGCGAAATGTGTGGCGAAGAACTCACGGTAAACCACATTTTAATTGTATGCAAAAAACTGGAACAACTGAGGAAAAAATATTTCACAACATTGTACAATGAATACATCCCACTACACCCCATGTTACATTTAGGAGATCAAGCACTGGTTGATTTTTCAAGCATTTTTAAATTTCTCAGAGAAGCCAATGTTTTATACAAACTTTAGATATAAAAAGCGTAACCTTTAACAAAAGCTCTAACCGTGTGTTTGGCGCATCATAGCCTCAGTTGCTTTTGCGCCATTAAAATCAATATAACTAACTAACAATTTAGGTTTACGCCTTTCAACTGGTGCTTACAGTACGTCACCTATAAAGAGTCTTTATGTTGAAACCAACAAACCGTCACTTACAGACAGAAGAGTCATGCTCACATTCTTGTACATTCTAAAAATTCATTCACTGCAAAAACATATTTGTTACCCCACCGCTACAGAGTGCCCATCTAGAGTACTCTTTAGCAATAAACCACAAGCTACCCATCCACTGCTCTTGCGATTTGAAGACATGTGCCAGAACTTCGGCGTACTAGACATATTGCCAAACATTGCTCGATGGCGAGGTCCACTTCCGCCATGGTACAATTTTCCCGAAATCTATGATCTCACTCTTACACACTTCCGTAAAAAACAAATTCCGCAACAACATATAATACAAGAATTCCTCACACTTGAAGAAAAGTACAGTAATTTTGCAGCTTTTTATACAGACGGTTCAAAAACAGACGCTTACGCTGGAAGCACAGTGGTACAGGGGAATTGGAATAAAATAGTAAGACTTCCACGGTGTGCTTCCATCATCACTGCGGGATGTTACGCTATCTGTGTAGCCATAGAAAAAATGGTAAATGAGAACCTCAGCAAGAGTATTATTTACACAGACTCGCTAAGTGTGCTCACAGCCCTTCATTCTAGAAATGCAATAACTCCGCAGCTCGGCGACCTTGTACAAAACATCACAACAGCCATAGATGAAGGACAAAACATAAGACTGTGCTGGGTACCAAGTCATGTTGGCATAAAAGGCAACGAAAGAGCAGATTTGTGCACTGCTCAAGCTCGTGGCAAGCAAATAAAAAAGGTAAATATGCCCTAAAAAGATTGCATGAAATTACTACAATGTAAGGCAAGGAAAATTTGACAGTCCACTTGGAACAGTGAAGTAAATAACAAGCTACACATAATAAAACCAGTTCTAGGTGAATGCAAGTCATGTGTGCACCAGAAACGTTTCAAGGAAATCATTATCTGCCACCTCCGTATAGGCCACACACAACTTTCTGCTAACAAAAGAAGACAAACCAGTTTGTGCATGTGGAGATGAACTTGCAGTCAGTCGCATTTTAATGTCATGTTCGAAACTGGAAAACCTACGGAAAAAGAGCTTCTCTCCGTTTTATAGCCAATGTATCCCTTTTCATCCATCACTGCTCTTAGGTGAAAATACAATTGTGGACATGTCCTGCGTTTTTAGATTTTTAACAGAAGCTGGCGTTCTTAAAAAGATGTAAAACATCACCCAGTACTTTGCTTGATGCACCTCAGCTACTTTCTAATTTCTGAGAAAAGGGCTGAAGTTTTTTATTTTGATTGGTTGGGGGTCTCCAGTCCTTGTCCAGCCAAGGATGGCTGATGAGGTTACCCAGCCTCCTTTTGAAACCTTTAATATTGGCCATTTGTGAACCTTGTTTTTCTCTCAATACTGTGCAGAAGGATTATAACCTCTTAGGCTTTCTACACCGCCATATTTTTTATACCTTTGTAAAAATCTACAGAAAACAATTTCTTATACCTTGAGCTTGGCGCATGGTAGCCTTAGTTGCTTATCCGCCATTGAACTCAACACAACACATACTGTGAATTGATGTTGCTGAGTTATTGATGGATTTGTTGAAGAAATCAATCACTGCACATTGTCATTGTAGGATGCCATGTTGATCCACAGTGCCTCAATTGCAACAACAGAAAAAAATTAGGTTAGGATTAGAGTATCAAGGACCGATGCTTCTACCTACAAAATTTCATTTACCGTATTTACACGATTGTAAGTCGACTCGAATTTAAGTCAACCCCCCTCCCAAAATCACATTTCCGAAAAAAAAGAAAGGAACTTCGAGGTTGTTTAAGCTGAACCTTGAATAGTCGAACGCAATAGCTTTATTTAGCAGCCGCCGTTTATTGCCAGCCGCTATCGGCTGCCGCGTGCGGGAGTGTCCGTGGACACATTCCAAAACGAAAATGCATTAGTCACTTTACTACTGGTCCACACTTGCACCATTGTCCTCACTAGCGCTGCTGTCGTGATTGCGGCTGTGGTCCCACAGCTCGTCGTTCTAACGTCCAGCGAAATCCTGCACTTTGCAAACAGCCACATCACGACATCGCGTGGAACAGCTGAAAATTTTGCCTCGCTGCAGCTGCCACACCTTTATCAACCGTTGCGAACGTTGAACTTGCGGCGCGCAGCTGTTCGTTTCTTCGGCGTAAAGAACGACAGCCATCATGAATGTAGCTGTGAACGAGCACCAGTCGCTTGCCGGACCCGGAGCACAAATGACGAAGCACTACATTAAAAACGTGTGAAACGCGGCCGGCAGTAGTCAAATGCATCAGAGCCAAAGAGAAACTATGACGAATGAAGAAGGCGCCGACCAAAAGAAAAGATGAGATGACGTTTCGGCTCCCCCACGGGAGCCTTGTTCACAATCTTCTTCACAATCGGGAGCCTTCTTCATTCGTCATGTACCATCCCGACCAGACGGGTTTCCGTCAGGCTGTAGACTTCAAAGAGAAACTACAGTTAAAACTCGATTTAACGAAGTTGAGGGGAGCCGTGAATTATTTCGTTAAATCGAGAACTTCGTTAAATTGAATGAGGCATTTCTTGGGCACATAATTCAGTACATTCGATTACAGTAAAACCTCGTTAAAACGTACCCGCTTAAACAGTACTTTCGTTTTAAAAGTAGTAAAGTCAAGTCCCCGACTGAGCACCCATCGAACATAATGCATTTTGCATCCGCATAAACCGTACCAGCTTATCGCGGTCGTATCGGTTAGCACGTACCATTTTCACTTTTCGTCGCACTCGCGCGTGACGAATTCACGCCGGTAGCACCGACCCAAAGGACGGTTCGGCTAGCGGCGCAACAATCTTCCCTAAATACCGCCGACGGGACGGCAAGCCGCACAGCTAATGACAAATTGGCGCCAAAGTTGGTAATCATACAACTAGCGCAATCTTTGGGGGTCCGTATGGTCATCGTCATGACCCCCCGCGCTACTTTCGAGTGGGTAGCGCCAACACCACGACCGGCGCCACTAGCGCGTATGAAAAGAAACAACAAAAATTCTTACTCGACAAGAAAGGCTCGAGGGGACTACAAATTTATTTTCCGCCAAAGAAGTCGGTGATCTTTGCCTGCGTGCGCTTTGTGAGCAACGGCCGCACCGATTTCTCGTAGGTCTGAAGTACGTCCAGCGCGTCTTCCGTCCCCTCGTGTGCGCCGGCAAAGTGTCGCAGCAGATCGAGAGCATCCATCACCTGACCTGGTGTCGGCACGGGAGCTTCGGCACCTGCAGGGTCGTCGGCAGCGTCTTCAGCCGTCACTCCCTCCACGCTTCCTACAAGCCGCAACATATCGGCATTAGTCAAAACTTCCGTTGTGACTGCGTTTGCGTCGGCGTTCACGTAGTCTGAGAAACTTATGCCTGTGGGCACTTCATACACTGAGCAAAGGTGTTCCCAGGCATCTTCATCCTCGTGCACGGCGCTCGCGCAGTCCGGACCAGCTTCGGCAGTTTCAGGGCCTAGTGTACCGAAACCGGCAGTCCTGAAGCAGTTGACAATTATCGACGGCCTCAATGCTCTCCAAGCCGCCGCCACCATCTCAACCGCCATAAAAATATCTATTTTCGTCTCGCGCTTCAGCTCCAGGTTGAGGAGAACTCTGTCGACGACTCGACGCTTGTATGCGCACTTCACGCTATTAATTATCCCTTGATCCAAGGGCTGAACCACGGACGTTGCGTTTGGGGGGAAGTAGCGGAGCTCCGCGCTGGTCAGCTCGACCTCTGCAACGTAGTGGGCCGTGCAGTTATCCAGCAACAGGCACACTTTCCTTTTCTGGCGACACATGTCGCTGTCAAATTCCTTCAGCCATGTAGCGAAAATGGCATGCGACATCCACGCCTTTGAATTGGCAACGTACTTCACAGGAAGCTTTTTGGTGCCTTTAAAACAGCGCGGCCTCGCACTCTTTCCGATGACAAGCGGGTCTCGTTTGTCGGTGCCGTCCATGTTGACACACAGCAAAAGAGTCAGCCTTTGTTTGCTGTGTTTGCCGCCGTGGCACGCCTGCCCCTTCAGGGCGAGTGTTTTTTTAGGCAGCATTTGGTAGAATAGACCGCTCTCGTCGGCGTTGTAGGCGTCGCTGGGGGCATATTTTCCCAGAATGTCGGGCACGTTTTCAGACTGCCAGTCGCCGACTACAGCCATGCTTACGCTGCTCGCTTCACCGCTAAGCACTTTCCCGACGATGCCGTGTCGTTCTTTGAAGCGCGACAGCCAGCCGGGACTTGCCTTGAACTCGTTGTCGCCCAGCAAGCACGCGAAAGAGCGAGCTTTTTGTTGGAGCAGGTCTCCACTCACGGGAATACTATTCTTCGCCCGCAAATCCATAAACCAGGCGAAGAGGGCCTCTTCCATTTTGCTTTGAGGAGTGGTCTTCAGCGTTTTTTTGCGCGAGAGATTCCCTGACGAAGTGGCGCGGAGGATGTCATCTTTCCCTTTCAATATTGTGGAGAGAGTACTCGCTGGAATGCCATGTGATGCAGCCACGTCACATTTCTTCTGTCCACTTGTCACAGCACGAATTATGTCCGCTTTCTCGTCCAGGGTAAGCCTTTTTCGTTTCTTGCAGGGCTCCATCTGCTAGTCAGGAGGGTTAGCGGCGCGCTTGCTCGCACACACCACGTCCGCGTTCACGATAGCAAGGCTAGACTGATGGAGGCCTAATAAGCTGAGCTTGACAAAGACGTGCATTCAAAGGCACGGGGAAATCCGCACAAGAGCGAACACAGAGCACAACACACAAACACACACAAGAAAAAACGCGAACTGCAACAGCGCCATCTATGAAATGTGGCACGAAACTTTTTTACTGCTGGCGCCATCTCCTGAGCTCGACTCAAAATTAAAACTCGTTTTGCGCCGCGCAGTTTGAAAAAAGCGACGGGATGAAGATGCTCCGCGCTGTTACCGCTGACTCGCAATCAATAAATTTTGGGGTGCTGTCTACAAAATAGACCAAAAATTAACACTTTTTCACCTTTATTTCTCGAAAAAAGGTTCGTTAAATCGGGACGGATCACGAAATCTGTTTCGTTATTTCGGGTTAGTCAAAGCATTGAACCCTATGGGCGTCTGAGGGGGATTTAAGATACCTTCGATAAATCGAGATTTTCGTTAAATCGGGTTTCGTTAAATCGAGTTTTGACTGTATGCGTAAATGGCGTTGGCTCTTTCGTCGGCTACCGATACTCCCCAGCGCCGATGCCGTTCTGAGTGGGGGTGCTGCCATGATTGGAACAGCGGCCCTTCCAACAACTACCAATGCTCCCTTGAGCGCTGAGCGCGCATTTGAAGGTAAAAAGAAAACTTGTTGGACGCTTGAGCTTCCCATAGAACGCGATTGTGTTATCGGGCTGAGTGCGCATTTGAAGGTAAAAAGAAAACTTGTTGGACGCTTGAGCTTCCCATAGAACGCGATTGTGTTATCGGGCCGCCGCCGCTTATCAGCAACCGCAGTCAGCAGCCACGTGTAGGGAGTGTGGGGTGCCAGTTTGCTGCTTTTCGATAGCCGGCATCGGCCGCTGCCCGCACGCATTGGGAGGGCATGCCAGTTCTGCACGTTGACATAGCAGCTGCTCAAGGCCAGCACCAAGAGCAATGCGATGGAGCCGCGCAGCAAAAATGCAACCACGCTGTAGCATGCCCAATATCTCGTTTGTCTCGCCTTTACTTATAGTGCGATGTTTTCATTAAGTCGACCATGCCCCCCGTCCCCCCACCCACTTCGGATTTTCAAATTTTGAAAAATAGGTCGACTTACAATCGTGTAAATACAGTACCTAGTTCTTACCATTTATGAGCTACAGGAGATTGTCCGTTACTTTTTGACTGACCTTTGCAGTAAGTGAAGCAATGGTTGAAGAAATTTGACAGTGAGATCAGAGTGAAGAGACTCGGTTTACAAACATGCTGTGTAACTCGAGCAGTGTCCTAGCATAACAGGTGCAGTTATTCATGTTTGAGGGTCGTGAAGGCCTTCCTAGGCATGATGGCTTCTTCCTTGTTTGGGCCAGGTACCTTGGTAGTGCACACTATCTCCACGTAGTCTGTCAGTCTGATAGAATGATCGACAGAAACTTACCTGTGGGAGTTTGCCGAATTGAGACAATTGTCAAGCAGTTCCAAAAAGTACTGACCTGTCCTTTTGGTGCTAGGCTTGCTGAGCAACTGCTGCGTCATTCAGATGACATGACATAAGGTGGCACTTGCAAATGACATTTGCAAATGGCGTTTGCAAGCGACAGAGCTAAGGCAGGCTTGGACTCTAAAAAGGCCCCGATGTGACATATAAAGGCTGAGATGGCCCCATGGTTGACGTGCCTTATGTACATCAATGTCTTGCACGACGTGTCAACATGAGCCTTTCATTGAAATATTCCAGTCAGATATCTGTAAAGTTGTGTTTTGGTACCCACAGTGTAGTTGTGTGCTTGTTTCAGCTGTGTGGGGCCATGGAGATCCCCATCATGAAGAAGGAGTGGCTGCTTAAAGCTTGGGCCCATCGGGATGACAGGGACTTCTCTGCCACCTCGGAGGACATGGTGGGTGTTCTGGCCACTCTTATTCATGCACAATTCAACATAGGCCACCTGCCCTTAGTTAAAGAGAGCATCTTCAGTGGTACAACTCCCGTTTTAGCAAAGCACTCTGCCACAAGGCTGCGTACGTTTCACTTTGCATAGGGGTGGATGTGGATGGACTTGACCATGGTTGCTGCAGGGCCTGCTGTGCAGAGGGAGACTACTGCCAAGGTTTTACTTGGGGGCAAAAGGGCACAGAGTGGCCCATATATTACACAAAGTGCTTGCCACATGCACGCACACTGAGAACAAGCAGTGCCATGGCTGGCTCCTTGCACGTGATGCCTGTGTGCTGAATTGGGGCAGTACCCGCAATGCTGGTTGGCTGGGCTAATTAAACTGCAGTAGACTTGCAGTGGTGTACATTGGTGTTTCATGTTTTGCTTATAGACCAACACCGGTCTGTGACATAAACAAGATCCGGTGGCACGGTTGTCTGTCACCAGCCGGGAGCGCGGCCCATTGGAATGCATGTAAACAAAAATTTTCAAAGTAGTTTCCTGATTTTGCAGTGCACCTATGAGGTTGTGCCTTTAATAATAAAAACTGAGTACATCCCAGAACAGAATGTGCAAGTACTGATCATCATTTCAAAGCTGATGTATTTTTAAAGCTACAGTGCGTGCGTGCCAGTTACCCCCAGGCTGGGGTACCAGGCGTGAGCATGGCCCCATAAAAACAGATCTAAACAAAAGTTTTCAAAATTATTTTCTCATTTCTTGGTGCACCTATGAAGATGGCTGTTCGTTAGTCACTGGCAAGTACTTTTAAGAAGAGCATAAATATGTATGCACTGTCATTGTGGAGCTGATATCTTCAAAACGTCGAATAAATGTGCATTTTAGCACCACACACACACCCCCGCAACATTTAAGCGCTCTACCAAGTGAGTGTTTCTCGTTGAAATGCGCAAGCTTCTCTTGTAGTCTGACATGCTGCTGCCTGTGCTACATTTGCTTGCGAACACAGTCATTCAAACCATACAGCCTACTGGGAGGCAGTTAGTTCTCAAATGGCACGATAGACACCTCCAGTGTCCGCGAGCACACCCTACATTTGTAAACGTGGTGTTGGCCTATTATCCTGGCATAATCAGAGTTCATCCACAGTGGGACGCACAACACTAGCAGGACCACTGTTTTTATTGGATGCCGAAGAGACCACCTGTGGCAGCTGTTGAATGTGGCACTTGTCACTGCTGTGCATGGCATTGATCTTTTCACAGGACTGTGTTTTTACTACCAGTGTCTCATAGCCATGACCACTTTGATCAGCTCATATTGTGAGCTTTCAAGCACAGCACCTTGGTGGGCTTATCTGTGCCAGTGAGCCAGCTAGGTGCTGCTGCAACACAAGTGGCAGTGGCTTGCACGAAACCTTTAACAGTGCCAACAGATAACCTCAACCAAAAATGGGACACATTTAGAGATGTAGTACAACAGTGCAGCAGCGCACTATTCTCGCATCTTGCACAATGGCATCCTCACGCATGTGGTTGAAAAATTTTGTACACAGTGCCTTTACCCACATACACTGAGTAAGATTGTGGCCACAACGTCAAAATAATGCTTGGATTGCAGTGTCCCCTGCACAGCATCATCTCTCAGCAGTGTCCTCAATTACAACTTATTGTTCGCAATCATGTTTGTGGTCCTGGAATGCAGTTGGTACGTTCACGCACGCAGCATATCTAAACGAAGAGCCACCAACGTCTTCCAGATGAATGGCACGCTTCCACTCTTCAGGAAGTTTGGAGGCCCGAGAGCTCCTAAATAGGGAGAGCTTCTTTGCACTTGCCTCCTGATTCAGCACAATAGCTTGTCACACGAGTTGAAAGAGTTCTCTCATGTGCATGGCTTTATTCCCTACTAGCAAAGCATGTAATTACATGCTTCTGTAAGATCTGCCAGGGCAGAGTTCAGCAGTCTTAGTGGGCAGATAACACAGTGAACACGAGGTGCACTGTGTGGCCTTTTTTGAAAGCATATGCACTGAAGGGCAATAGGGTCGCATGCCGCCCTGTGCATTCCATATGGAGGTGCAGTGCCAGTGACTGTTGAGATGTTAGGTTTGCAGAGGGTGGGGAAATTGAGTGCTAAGGGCCATATCTTTAATTGAGCAGTCTGAGCGTGAAGGGTGTGACCCATCCAAGAGTGTTGGTCATGCCTGCCAGGTTTGTCTTCTCTTTGATCTCCAGTGAGCCCTCTCCAGCTAGTGCTGTGCAGAAGTGACACAAGAGGACCGTTGGGCTGGCTGCTGGGTGCAGTGCACTCTTACCTGATGGCCTCACTGGCACTGGCTACACTAGCAGAGCACTCATCTCGGAATCCGTAGTTCACTCTTCTTGGGAAATCATTTAATGCTGGTATTAGTGTCTTTTTACTGCTTTCATCCACGGCCACACATGAGCCTTGGGAACAATAGTACTTCAAGGGGAGAATGAAATAAAAATAAGTATGCATTGTGGTACTTTTGGAATATGGCGTACATTTCTATTCACGTCTGTATTACTTTGGTTTCCTGATGAGTGAATCTGTATTTTTCAGCGGTACTGAACTTAAAGCGATTCTGAAATTATAACTACTTGAAGTTGCCGAGTAATCCTTTTTGGTTCTAGCCTTGAATCGCATGTATATTATTATTCAGTAGCGTCACTCAGGGAATGAGGTGAAGCGTATCTGCATGACTAAAATGCAATGGGGGAGCTTCAGGCTTTATAACAATGTTATAACAATAATGCGGGCTCAGAATACTTGAGCCAACCATAGTGAAGGGCTGTGCATAAAAACAGTTGTCTTCGGTGTCGTCAGTGTATTTAGAGGCAAAAAACTCCTCAGAAGGGCAAATGCCACCACTGCTGTCTTGTGTTTTGTGCCGCGCAGTTGTGTGCTCTTTGTCCCCTTATTAGTGGTGTGTAGCTGCATTCATTTCGCAGAAAGCGAGCAGGCAATGTAGCCTCTTAATTGTTTGTCTGAGAAAAGTCACCTCTGCATTGCTGGGCATGCCAGCAAGGCCAGGAGGACCGTGTGTGCCTGTCAAACCATCTGTGAATTGCATACTGTTCCAGATGAAGCTCCGCCTGGAACCCTTCAAAGGTGTACAGATGGCCTTCCTTGGTTTCGCCCCGGACGAGCAGAAGCACATGGAGGAAGTGGCACTTGCAAACGGTAGGTGCAAGGGCTTGTGCTTCTAGATGCTGATCGCTCCATTAGCCTCAGCGCAAAGAATTGAAGCAAGCATCTGAGTGAAATTTGAGCAGCTGGGAAATGTCAGGGAATTGGACTGTTCTGTGTACACTCAGAGAAAACTTGGAATATCTGCAGTTCCTTCTCGTTCAAGAAAATCTGGCATTGACATTTGCGGTGTTTTGCATTTCTGATTCACAAGCATCAACTAAGTTCTACTTTCTGCTTGCAGCCAAAGATCGTCGCAGTAGTCATAGCAATGGTGCTACTAGTGCAGGCTGTTGATTGCTTAAACCGTGTTTCATTTAACTCTGCTATGCCATATGATCACCAATGAACATCTCCGTCAGAATATTAAATTTATTTGCTGGGTGCTGTTGAATGCTCCCAAGCATTACGACTGCCCCCACATCGCCTGCAGCTTACAAGAATAGCACACCCAAAAGGACATAGCACCGGAAAGGCTCCGCTCATTGTGTTGTGGTACCAAGGTGCGTTTTGTTTGCCGTCATAGTATGCGACTGGCACAGTATACTACTTGTGAGCAGTACTGGTACTTAACTGGCATTGTAGAAAAGAAGGTTCAGCGGGTATTCACTCGTCAATGGTATCTATTTTTTTACCACATTTGTTGCGCAGAAATTACTTTTTAGCAGTAATGGGAACTGGGCAAGAGACGAGCTTCCAGCTGGTTTACCTCCTGGGCTGCTCAGGTCACTTTTTCTCTCCTACATCGCGATTACTCAGCATGCACAGTTTAATAAGGCATGGCTCTTTGACTGTTCCTCCTAAGTGCAGATTTTTTGAGGGAAAGAAAGTTGAATTGCTCAAATAGGATTGCCCCTTTCTTTTAGAGTGCCCAGAAATCTTGATCTCAGTGTATGCACTGCTTGCATTAGTCTTTTTTTTAGCCAAGGCATGTACAAGCGTCGCGGTGAAAACTTATGAAGTGCTAAAACTGTATCAGGCTGGTGGAGACTTTTGCACAACACATAGAAAGAACACACTGCCTTACACAAGTTCAATACTTAATGCTTCGTCCACGTAGTGCAAACTTTTAGATGCGACTAACATATGCAGCTTGTGGCAGTTCCGTTCATTGTAAGCGAGCTAGACAGTCTGTGTTTTGCTTGGAATTGCTGTCAAGGGGCAATCCGTGCGAAGTGATGCTCTGGCCGATGCAATAGTTCACTGGGGTCGCAGGGGCTGTGGTCGAGGAGCCAACCGATGCTGGCTGCAACTTCCTGGTCGTCGACGACTCTAATCCCGTGCCGCCTGTCGTGCCGCCAGACATCGGTCCCAGGACACAGGTGGTCCGGTCCGAGGTAAGTGTACTTGCAGCTCTGATCGAGGGTGATTGACGGGAAGCTTCTTTCATGAAGTCAGATTGTTCCGATCAAGCAGGGCGATGATATGTCCAGGAAGAAAATATTGCACCACTGTTGTTCCTCAATAAACAACCTGTATTGTAAGCTTGCAGAATATATTCAACGTAAGTTTTTTGAAAGTTGTAAGAGTGAACTAGGAAAGTGCATTGCTTTAGCTTGACTGTTTGGTTGTATGGTAGTCGTGTGATCCTCCTCCAAAGTCATTTGTTGAATGCCACCGCATAAGCTGTTGCTCCCATGAGCAGGGCTAGCGTTGTAAAAAGCAAAGGACAGCTTATTTTCACAGTGGTCCGCCTAGTTGTCAGCTAGGCTTGCATGTTGTCCCTTTAACATTCAGGCGTGCCAATGGTGCCCATGATTACTTTTGGTATACAGGCTTATGCCTGCTACTTTCTTGCCTGTTACATTGTAGTTAAGTTTGCATCATTTCTCCCCATCATCTTCATTGCAGTGGTTTTGGGCCAGCATTCAACACAATCGCTGCTTCATGGCTGGAGTTTACAGCTATGACTTCGTGAGTATTCATTTGTATTTCCTGTTTATCATCAGACAACACCCCCCTACCCCACTTTCCAGCAGAAGGACTTGCGAGAGGTCAAGCTAGGAGGCTTGCTGCGGTAAAAAGTGCATAATTTGTACCAAAACTTGATACAGCCTTGCCTTAAGCCTGTACATAGCATAATCACTGGAGAACACAGATTACACCTACACATGAGAAATGTCTGCATGTGTACATGCACATCCAGAATAAGAGAGCATGTGTCAGCGGTCACACTTCTAAAACTGCACCTGATGAAAATGAGTAATTGAGGTGAGATTGTACGAGTGAGTGTTGCTGACATAGTTGCACATTAAAACAAAGTCCTTCCGCTTCGATTATTCCCGCCCAGTGCCTTAGAGGTGCAGCTTTGCCAAGGGAATGTTGATGGTTATGCAAAACCTTGCTGTAATTGGACGCTTCTTTCATCCTCACAGTTCTTTGGAAATTTTTCATTTCTGCCATTCATCACTTATTCCGGACAGGTCCAGAGGTGGCCAGTATCTTCTAGCATGTTCACATGGATGGCAGCCTTGCCAGTTTTACCATTGTGATTCTTATGTTCTGAAGCTATGAACTATGACTAAATGTGCACTGCATTCCATTGTGTTTGACTGCTTTTAAGAGCCTGCTTTCACGGTGGTTCAGCCTGCAGTTAAGCACAGCCTCAGTCTGACTTGCACAAAGTACAACTGTTCACAAAAGTTGCACTGTTTGGCAAAGTGCAGAATAAAAGCCAGTTTACATCTGGTGCATAGCATTGCTGCAAAAAATGCAGCCAGCATGATTCAGGAAAGTGGGTCTGACCCAGGCATTTGCCATTTCTGTAGGTGTACTTAGTGTGCAGGAGCACCAAGCTGATAGAGGGTTTGATAGTAGGTCTGATTAGAAAATTCCGAAGCATAAGGGCCCCTGGCTCTAGAGACAAAATAGAACTAGCAGGGCTATCGGAGTTAATAAATACGTGCAGGGTAGCCGACAAAAGGAAGTTTAATATGGAAAGAATCGAGCATGCTCTAAAGAACGAAGGTAGCCTAAAAGCGGCGAAGAGGAAATTAGGCATAGGTAAAAACCAGACGTATGCGCTAAGAGAAGGAGGGCAATGTCATTAGCAATATCGATATAAGTTCTGCACAAATCTATACAGCAGCTAATACAATCGGAATGTTACTGAGAGAGACAGTAGCGAACAGCAATGTGTCATGCCGTCTGTAACGAAAGAGAAAGTAAAGAAAGCCTTCGGAGCAATGCAAAGGGGAAAAGCAGCTGGTGAGGATCAGGTAACAGCAGATCTGTTGAAGGGCGGAGGGGAGGTTGTGCTACAAAAACTAGCCACCCTGTATACACAGTGCCTTATGACCTCGGCCGTACCAGAAGCTTGGAAGAACACAAACGTAATCAGATGTACAGTTACACATAAGAAACCGCTCGTCGACTGCGATACTGGAGTGGTTTATTCTATCCCGCTTTCCTGCGGCAAGACGTACATCGGACAGACAGGCCGCTGTATTAACGAGCGGCTGTTTGAACATCGAAGGTCAGTAAAAGGGGCAGTTTCGTCTAACCTTGCTGTGCACTGCCGGAAATGTAAAGATTGTTTCCCCCATTTTGACAGGACAAATACCTTGTTTAGTCACCCAGACCGGACCTGCAGGGAGTTAGTTGAAGCATTTCTGATAAGGCAGGAGTCTGAATCTTGTGTCGCTTCGCCTTCTATCAATCTTGTGGAAAAAGAGATTCACGCTCTTGGGGGAATGTGTGGCGACAGGGTGATAGCTGGGTGCATGTCATGTGTTAAGATTGCTGGTGTGCTCTATTAAAGTGTGGCGATTAAACTCCTACTGCGTGCACATACGGTTTTACGGACTATTGCGATTTTATGTTCTGGGTTTTGTGTGTTTTTTCGGTTCTTGTTTTTGGTGCCTATATAACTAACCCTTCAATAGCGCTCGTGTCGTCTCGTGTTTCTTCCTCTTGTCCTGTGTTTCGCACTGCTTAAAGATGAATACATTCCAACTCGCTCAGTTTTCTGTTCTAGTTAACAAACATAATCTTAATATATAAGAAAGGACACTCCAAGGACTTGAAAAATTACTGACCGATCAGCTTACTGTCTGTTGCCTACAAGGTATTTGCTAAGGTAATCGCTAACAGAGTCAGGGCAACCTTAGACTTCAATCAACCAAATGATCAGGCAGGCTTTCGTAAAGAATATTCCACGATATATCATATTCATGCTATCAATCAGGTGACAGAGAAATGCACAGAGTATGACCAGCCCCTATATGTAGTCTTCATTGATTACGAGAAAGCATTTGACTGAGTGGGACCTCGGCAGTCGTGCAGGCATTGTGTAATCAGTGTACAAGAGCCTTATGTCAAAATACTGGCAGAAGTCTATAGCCACTGCACAGCTACCATAGCCCTCCATAAAGTCAGCAATAAAATTCCAATAAGGAAGGGCGTCGGGCAGGGAGACACGATCTCGCCAGTGTTATTCACCGCCTGTTTACAGAAGGTGTTCCGAGGCCTGAATTGGGAACAGTGAGAAATAAGAGTTAATGGAGACTTCCTAAATAATCTGCGATTCGCTGACGACACTGCCTTGCTGAGTCACTCTTGAGATAAACTACAAAGCATGATTGATTATTTAGACAGGCAGAGCAGAATGGTGGGTCTAAAAATTAACATGCAGAAAACCAAAGTAATGTTCAACAGTCTAGCTAGGGAACAGCAGTTCACAATTGGCAGCGAGGCGCTGGAAGTGGTAGAGGAATATGTCTGCTTAGGGCAGGTAGTGACCGCTGATCCGGATCATGAGAGGGGAATGACCAGAAGAATAAGAATGGGGTGGAGCTCATATGGCAGGTTCTTTCAGGTCATGAATGGCAGTTTACCGGTATCCTTCAAGAGAAAAGTATACAACAGCTGTATCTTACCAGTACTCACCTACAGGTCAGAAACGTGAAGTCTAACGAAAAGGGTTCAGCTCAAGTTAAGGAGCAGCAAGCTATGGAAAGAAAAATGATAGGTGTAACGTTAAGAGACCAAAAGTGCACTGGACCGTTTCACTAGCCACACAGCTATCGCTCCCAATATTATTTATGTGTCTTATACTTTCAAGAATAAAAAATGCTCTGACTTTGAGTGGGTGAGGAAACAAACACGGGTTAATGACGTTAATGACATCCTAGTCGAAATCAAGAGGAAGAAATGGGCATGGGCAGGGCATGTAATGCGGAGGCAAGATAACTGCTGGTCCTTAAGGGTAACGGAGTGGATTCCAAGAGAAGGCAAGCATAGCAGGGACCGCCCAAAAGATAGGTGGGTGGATGAGATTAAGAAGCTTGCGGGCATTGGGTGGGCGCAGCTGGCAAAGGACAGGGTTAATTGGAGAGACATGGGAGAGGCCTTTGCCCTGCAGTGGGCATAGTCGGGCTGGCGATAATGATGACGTGATGGAATGAGTGTAATGTTGCAGAGTCCCGCGACGCCGTTGCGGCCCTCCCTGGATGTGGTCCCCAAGTCTGAGAGCAAGCGGCGCAAGCTGCGTGAGAGCTTGGCGCAGCAGCTGGCCCAGGAGGCTGAGCAGAGTGTGCTAGTGGACCCGTTCTCCCCTGAGAGCCCCCGGCACCGGCGGCGTGTCTCTGCAAACAACAAGTCACTTACCATTCTCGACATCAGCCTGTCACCTGACAAGCGCAACCAGGGTGAGTATGCCAGCCTTGGTCCGAGGATTTGATGTCTTTTCCTTGCTGCTGTGCGCTTAAGGTGCTTGAAACTATGTGTGTACCCCTGTGGCCATGCAGTGCTGGACGCTGTGGGTGAGGGTCAGGAGAATGTGGAGCCTCCCGACCTGAGCCGTATGTCCAAGCGGCAGCAGGTCTGCATGGAACTGCTGCAGACGGAGACCAACTATGTGGCCATCTTGAACACCATTCTGACGCTGTTCAAGAACCCCCTGGAGGACCCCAGCAGCGTGGTGATGCGAGGGGAGCCGCTGCTGGACTCGGCCGAGGTGCGACTCATCTTTGGGCACCTGCCACCTATCTATGATGTGCACCGGAGTCTGCAGATGCGGCTGCAGGCCATGGTGCTGTCATGGTCCGAGGACATGTCAGTGGGCGAAGCTGTGCTGGCCCACCGCGAGGCCTTCGCCAAAGCTTACCCGCCCTTCGTCAACAACTTCGAGCGTGTCCGTGAGACGCTGGCCCAGTGTGACCGGCAGCGGCCTCGGTTCCACGCCTTCCTCAAGAGATGCCAAACCAAGCCAGAGTGCGGACGGCAGACCCTGGCTGAGCTGATGATCCGCCCCATCCAGAGGCTGGGCAGCATGATCCTGCTGCTCAAAGGTCCGTGCGTCATCCCACCTTTCAGATTGTTACCTCTGGATGTGACACACGCCCAGAATTCTCACAGCTTTGAAAACATGACACATAATTGAGTGTATTATTTTATAGTTCAGGGTATCTTTCAGAGTGCTGTGGTCGTTGTTTCTCTGAAGCCCAGTGCAATGAGGCAGTTTGTATTTCCATTCAATGTGCCGTAAGAGCTGATATCCTCACCACAACATGCGATTATTTTGTGCATAAGGCTGGTTTGACAAACTTAGTGGGAAAAAAAAAAACTTTCTCGTTATGAAGGAGTTGCAGTAAAATATTCTTAATTCGACCCCCATTAATTAAAAAATTTGGATAATTCAGACTCGCCAGACTCCCACCAAACACCCATGCAAGTCTAGTGTTGGAAGCTCGTTTGTTCAAACGCCCTGGGGCTGGCACCGGTATATGTAGCCGGGTTTCCGATGTGGCTTCATGTCAATGTATGACCCGCTTGACAAATGATTGTCCAAATATTCGTTCTTTGCCTTGAACAGCATATTTCTTTGTTTTTCACGCCAATAGCATGTCCGGCCACACAGTTTCGTTTTTGATGCTTTGCCGCCAGCCCATGGCGACGGCAGTTAACAGCCATAGATATCAGCCAGCCCAGCCCATAGCTGCATGCTGTTTAGAACAATAATTTCCTTGCCGCAGATCTTTTTTTTTTCTAATTCTTTGTTTTTCAAGGGCATCGTGCTGCTCCATTGCCTATACATGCTTCCCTCGATTCCGTCCGCGTGGCATAAACTCCGTGCCGCCACATGCTCTTTCCTGTTTGTACGGTGAAGCCTCTTCACGTGCGACTCCACACATGAAAAAGCTCGTTCTACCACGTCGCGCACAAAAAGAGTCTGCAGATACCTTTGCCATTCATTATGGAGCAATTCTGTTTCCAACACTCCCAGTGGTGTGCACAAATTAAAGCATTTGGCAGAACTGCGAAAAATCGTCATTGCGGCAGAATCTGTCTTAAAGATGACCATTGTCCATGTTTTTACTAAATAAATTTTACTTTCACGTGAGCAGTTTTTAGCATTGTTCCACATTCGGATAATTCAGACGATTTTTTTCACTCCCTTGAAGTTGGAACTAATGAGGTTTTACTGTATATCATTCAAGCTGTGCAGCCATGAGTTCACCAGTGTGACCAGGTACAGTCACTTGCACAGTGGACAGTGCCATTTTAAGATATATGCAGTTCAGTGTATCTGGTGAATTTTCTTGTTAATACAACCCTGCCTGTTACTATATATCCTTACTCCTCGTTTAGTATGGAAGCTGACTGTTTATGCACTGCATTGGGTGAAAATGCACTGAGCCCATTGGGATCATGTATCTTTGTGATTTGTGGAATTTTACCAAATTGCGAAAGGTAAGTGCTGAAATTAGTTAAGCGCTGACATTGTGGTATGCAGAAGTTCCAGAAGGAACTTTTGCATAGCACACCGCAATGCAGCAGCACTTACGGGCCCACTATGGGGTTTACGGTGCAGTGACACCTATATGCGAGGGTTAAAGGAGCACTGCAACTTTTTTTTTTTTTTCACTGCTGATTCATCATCATCAGCGTGACTACACCCACTGCAAGACAAAGGCCTCTCCCATGTCTCTCCAACTCCAATTAACTCTGTCCTGTGCCAGCTGCGGCCACCCTATACTGGTTCAAAGGATTCTTCATGCGTTGCAGAGAGAGAACAAAGGATTACCATTTCTTGCCCAGCATGTGGCAGATGTACTGTGCCAGGAGTGGCAGTCCCAGAGACCAGTGCAAAAAGAATTATGCTTGAATCTCTATGATACAATTGCGGATGATAACAATTTCGTTATGATACAAATTCGTAAGATTCCCTGGCTGAAGTGCAGTGTGTACAATGTGCTAACAATATTGCTGCTGGGGATAAGGAACGTAGTAGCCACGATAGCTTCCACTAGTACTTACTTAGTGGTGGCGTGCGTCTGTAAGTAAATCCCGTCAGCCATCAACAGATTTGTATTGAATGAGTTTTTCATGCTTCAGCACGTGGATTTTGCTTGTTTTTTGATGATAATATTCTTTTGCAAATGCGCGAGATCCGTATCGTTGCAATTCTATTTTATAGAAATCTGATCGCGCAATCAAAATTTGTTCTACCTGAATATTTCAGAATAAAAAGATCAGACAATATCTCATTTCACTCACCTGGTGCCAAGATTGGGCACTACCAATCAGAACCGCACCCTGCACACATGCATTAAAAGCTTTTGTGCCATTGTTGCCTTGTCAGGGCAGTGTGCAGCCATGCTTTTTGACTGCAGTGTCGTTTTGTACAGAACAGCACCGCCATCAAAAGGCACGGGCAAGTGCAGATAAAGATGGGACTATAGCAGAGCTCCCTGATGGCCGCTTGCAATTCTTTTTGTGCTGTTATGTATCTGCTCTTGCTATTGGTAGGCTAGGCTTGCTTGATCATCTTGGATCATATTGTTTTGGCAGTGCCATAAAATAGAGGAGATGCTGGTTTTGGGTTGGGACTTCTATGCCTTCATACTCTGAGCCCTCTCCCATTCTTTTCGCTTTCTTGGCCATGGTGTCTGTCAACTGGTTTTTTCCCCCATAGTCTCGGTTGAGCAGTTTCAACAACTGCACTCACCTCCAAGACAGTTCATATTAAAATGGAAATTGTCACCCCTAGCGTTATTTTTATTACTTTTTATTCGCTTCTAGTGCTTTTTTTTTCCCAACCATATTGTGTGTACAGAGACATTGCATTTTGGATTAATTTATAAAGTATAAAGGAATTAAGTTTAATCCAGAATGCTCAGTTGATCAAAAAAGCAGTACCCATTTCAGCTGCCAACTCATATCCACTTCTGAAAATCTCCTCTATGTTTTGACAGGCTCAAGAGTAGCATGATTTCGGTGATCTCCTTTGCGCATCACAATTTCTCATACCATGCACACAAAGAACAAAAACCATATGGTTGATTTGCGTTGCAGGGCCTCCTTAAAAAGGGGGACATGGATTTCAAATCATGAAAAATTTCCAACTATTCGTTGTTTTTTTTTTTTTCAAAAGTCATAGTATCCATTCGTATAATTTGCTTTCTGCGTTTTCACGAAGGTTCTTTGCCCAAACCCACCAGGAACTGCTACAAAAAAAATTGGTTTACCTCCGCAGTGGTGATGTCGTGTATATAATAGAAAGGTAGAACAATAGGCATTTTCTTAACCTTGGAATCTTTGCGGCACTGCAACCAATAGGGTGTATCTTGGGCTCAGCAAGAAGCTTGTTTCCTTGCCTTGAAATCTGGCGCCCCAGCTAGACTTCACCTCCAGAAGTAATGATACTAAAAGCAGAAGTTTCAGTGCCTCACCATGTAACTGCCACGTATCAACATTGCTCTCCTCCGCGATTGCCCCCAGCGGCCCGTGGATTCTATGAGGGAGCCTCTGAAGTGGCATCTGTTCTTGCGATTGGTTGGCTACACCTGCTCAATCGCCTTGAATTATATATTGCTTTGGCAGTGTCATAAAATAGAGAAGGTGCCAGTTTGGGGTTCAGACTTCTGTGGTCATAGACACACTCCTTTGAAAAGCAGTACAGTCGCGAGTAAAAAAGATTAGCACTGGTGACGTGACACCACAGCGGCAGATAGCAACGCACGGCACTGTGCTTACGAACATGCCGATAACAAAAGTGCCAGGTGTGTTTGAAAACCACAGTACCGTGCCAGCCGCACGGGGCGATTTCTGATGATGTCACTGTGCTAATATTTTTTACTCGCGACTATACAAAATGGCCCATTGTTGTGGCAGCCAGAAGAAAAAGTTGCCTACAACCAAGATAGTAAGAAGACTTCTCTAAGGGCTGCTAGGAGTGAATTTATCATGAAGGTCATCATGGACGTGCATCTGAGTTCTTCAGGCTCCACTGGCAGTGTTTGTGCGGAAAATGGCTTGCTCATTGGAGGCCATGGATGTGCAACCTAGTTCTTCGTCTGCTGTTGCTAGCATGCAACAGCCGACTACAACTAGCCAAAGTGCACTCCACGCGTAGAAAGTGGCAGCCTAAAAACATTGCACCATTCAAAAGGATGCCAAGGAATTCAACCATTCTGCCGTCAGGAGAAGTAAATGTGGCAGTAAACTTTGGATGCCTTTTTCTCAACATTGGTTTTCTCGCTTGTTGCTCATTTTGTGCAGCTGACTTATTTTGTGACTGTTTTTGTTTATTTTGACTGCATTTGTTTTGTTGTCCTCCTTGAACCTGAGGTCACGACATTCTTGGTTTTCCAATTTTTTAATTTTACATTTTTTTGTATAAAATTTTCTTCTCAGTCTAGACACATCTATGGCAACTTCATGGAAAAAATTCAGAACTCAAAATTTGTTTTGAGGAAAAAAAAATTATGCATTTCTTGGCTTGTAGCATGCCAGTATAAAAACGTAACTAATGTTGAACCAGCTTTCCGCCTCATTTTGTTAACCCTGCAGGCTTTTCCAAAAAGGAAGATAAAAATATATTGTGGAAAAAAATTTTGTTGAGATATAATCTTGAAATTTTGTCAGAATAGTCATAATATTATTTCTAATAAGTTCAAAAGTTTCCGTGTAAATCGATCAACAAATCGAAAGCTTTCTGCTAAAAGCCATGTCCCCCCTTAACCCCATAGCGGACTTGAATGAGGCAGTATCGTCTTAAGCCGACTGTCGTTTCTGGCGCCTGAAGAGTCCATCTTGTCGTGTGGTTTCTGGAAATCTGTGTCTGGTTTAAGGCGATTAGGGCTCATACAAAGCAATTTTTTTTGTTTTCGCGACAAATGGCAGCTCGGGTTATAAATGACTATTTTGGCACCATTTTCAAAAAAATGTCTATTAGGGGGTTAAGCTAGGGATATCTTGTTAAGAATTCCACCTTTGGGGACTGATTTCTTGTCTTGAGGCATCATGCCTCTCACAGGGCGGTCTAAACTGCCACTTTTGGTCCCTTTTGTGAGCTATGTGTTGTGCCCTTCAGTGCCACTCTGCCAGTGAGGAGCTCCTCCTCTTACATGTCTGAAATGGGGAGAGGGAAGAGCACTTCTGCTTGCAGTATGTGTTCAGATGCTTATAGTGCTTTGTGAATACAATCATAAACCTGCCTTGTCTATGTGCATCGGGCCCTTGGCTACTGCGGCCCACTGTTGGCACATTGCACGAGCTGTTCATTCGCTACAAGGCACTACTATCAGAAAAAAGATTTATTCTGCTGTTCCACAGCTACAAATATTTTCTAGTGTGCACTACAAGTTTAGTTGAGATTGAGTTCAGTTGTAAGCACTTGTTGTGAGCAATGAGCCAGCTCTAAAGGTAGCTTTCGTTTTGATGTGCGCGACTGTCTCATGCACTGAATTGCGGCCTATAGTGGAGGTTGCCCATGGTGAGTGCATTACAGTTATTCCCTGGGTTCATCCTTTGCAGAAATCCAAAAGCGCACCCCCAAAAATAACAAGGACTTTGGAGAACTGGAAAAAGCAATAGCAGCCCTCAACGAAGTGATGCTGTGAGTTTATGTTGCATGACCCTGTTTTTTGGTATATGCTTTCGAGCATGCGTACCAGAGCAAAGTGCTTGAGTGTACAAACAAGGGAACAGAGTTCTTGGGCAGTTGCCATGCAAGAGCCATAGTGAGTGGGCTCATGTGGGGAGCTTTGCTGCTGCTACGTGAAACACGAGGGAGGGTTGCTGATCGCAGCTGATTACTGGCAGTCACTGCTGCACTTGCATGCCTCCTCTCTGGCATTTCGCGTGCTTTGTTCAGAACATGGTAAAGCTTTGGGAATGGCTGCAGGTTTTGAGATGTGCCTGCAAATTGTCTCCTACCATGTGCTTCAGAACTTTGGAAACGATTGCGAGCAGTCAAAGATGCTTCCATGCGACAACCTCGAGCACAGATGCATTAATTTGTGCTTTGCAGTAGCGAGGTGCTAATGACTCCCCTGTCCAATCAGCTGGTGGCAGCCTCATAGGCCTTGCAGTGCAGGAGGGCAAAAGGATGACCTCAAGAGAGTAAAAGGAGCAGTATATGAATGTCAGAAAAAGGCTCATAAAGAGAAGCAGATAGAGAATAGGAAATGCCGGATAGCGACAATCAAAGGGAAGTACTACTAAGCTGAAGCAAGAACTCTGATACATACTGAAGTAAAAGCAATACCTAATGCAGTTGTTGCTACCTGTCAGGAACTGGCAGAGATGTGCAAGCTGTTAGAGAGCAAATGAGGCAGGGAAATAGCCGATACAGGTCAGGAAAGAAAAACTCACTTTATGCATCAGTATTTACTACCCCACCTTCCTACTGCTGAGATGAGTTTTGCTACAAAAGTTTGTTCAATTCTTGTGTTTTGGATTGAAAAAGGGCACGTGAAACTTTTTATTTGCAAAGGAGGATAGGACACCTGCCACGTGTGGTTGTTGTAGCTTGAAAGATGCTAGCATAGGTGTTGAGAACTCGTGCGAGTAGTTTTATTTGTTTGCAATACTGCAGTCTTGATCTAAGACCACAGCAGATGGGGAACAAGATGAGAAAGAAAATAAGTTAATACTGAGCAAAGGGTGCCGTCTAGAAAAGTAGCGCATTTGCTTTCAATAAGCAGTTCTCTCGTGATAGCACTACATAAGGTTACACGTATGGTCTTTGCTAATTTAAAGTTCTCTAAAACTGTTTTGGGTTGTCTTTCAGCATGATTAGGAGGGTTGTTTCAAAGAAACATTGATTTGCTGTCCAAACATATTTTGCTGATCGTTTTGTTGCATTGCAATATAATTGCCATACACTGGGCATCCTCCACATTTTTGTTGTCCATAACGGGTATTTTTCAGTCTGTTTTGTTAAGCCATGGAGCAGGTGCAATTTGAGGCGCTCTGTCGGCTCTTGCTGAACCTAATGAGGTGTTAGGCTGTTTACCTTGGACCCACACAATGCAGACTGCCAAGAACAGTGTACTTTTTTTTGTTCTTTTTTGCAGCAACATCAATGAGGGGAAGCGCAAGACAGAGAGCCAGGTCGCCATGTTTGACATCTTCAATGACATCGAGAAGTGTCCCGTAAGTGAGCCCTGTTGCTGCAAGTGCATGCTCAAGTGCACTGATGTCTGCTTCCAATGAGGCAGGGCACGTCATGTGATGGCAATGCCTCTGGGTGCAGCCCAACATCCTGTCTGGCCACCGGTTCTTTGTGACCAGCCTGGACGTGGTGGAGATTGGGGAAGGAGGCCTGGGCCGCAAGGGGGATGCCCTCACGCTGTTCCTCTTCTCAGACCTCGTGGAAGTGTGCAGGCGCCGTGGCAAGGCGGCACTGGCATCACGCAGCCCCGCCGCAACGTTGGGCCGTGCAGGCTTTCCCAAGACCTACAAGCACATCCACATGGTCTACCTGTACGACATCAAGCGTGTGGTCGAGCTCGAGCCTGCAGATGACAACGGTCAGTCTTTTGCGGGAAAGTAGAGGGCCAGTGCTTGTGAGCTAAGCACAGGACGGGTGCTGAGCTCACAAGTAAACTTCATGCCAGTGGACGCAAAAGGTATACCTTTGCCAAGCAACAATGCAAAAACTGAAAAATCCAAAAAAGTAAGAGCATTTCAAGGAACCTCACCATACTCTTTACAATCAGAATATTTATCAGCCAATAAAGATTGCTTATGCTTCTTGAGGCACACTGAAACATGGCCAGTCTAGCCCATGTAAACATTCCCACATGAAGAAAGGAATTCATCGACCACCTCTGCTTTAGTGAGAACAAGCAAATCGTGTTTTATCCTACACATACTGTGTGGCCCGCACACCTTTGTGCTGTTTTTCTTTATCAGGCTGATAGTCCGAGGTAACCCATTAGATGATAAAAACACATCAGTGTTATTCCCTTTTGCCATGTGTCACCACAAGGGACTTGTGGCAGCTTTCTAAACCCATCCAAAGGGTTACAAAGTTGCAAACAGGTACCAGGCCACTGGGAGCTCCGCTGTGACAATGTGCTGTGAAAAAATGTTGCAGTGCCCCTTTGACAGCAGGTTTTGGAAAATAATCGCTATATTGTGATTGCAAGAATTTTTTAAGGACAACTGATGTCACATTGCCCCACCTGCACTTGGTGTGTATGTCACCGCTATTGAGGTCATGATAGCCTAACCAAAACTATGGCAGGACAAAGCTGTTTCCAGTGACCTCTAGTTTATCTTCCATTTAAGTGGCGACAAGCATGACCTTCCCGACCTTGGTCCAGGTCTTAGTCGAGGTCTTAGCCGGAGAGTTGGGAGCCTGTATCGCCCAACACATGGGCGATATGGGCAACGAGCAGTGGTCACAGTATTGGGCGGAATGCAGCAGGAGGAGTGGCTCAGCTCTCCTAATAATAGGGCACCTGGGTGAGTAGGGTGAGGTAGAGTTGTGACTCTGTGGAACATGGGCAGGTCCAATGTGGATGTGTGTTGTTAGAGTAGGCGCCACACACCTGACAGTAGGGTGCTTGAGTATGTGGTGGTTGTACGGGTCACAAGATAGAGAATCTGCTTGCGCTTGTCTAATGAAAATAGACTCATGGCGAGTAAGATGTGGAGGAAAGCACTGGTGGGAGTGTTGTAATTCTCCGTCTTTCCCTTTGGTGCTTTTGGTCCATAGCCGACTGTCACATCGCACCTCCCGCCAACTCTTGACTTTCAACCGTGGGACCATCTACCTTACGTCACCACACTGCTACACCCCGCAACATGGGCCCGGAGAGCGACTCAGCTCGCCGAGAAACAAGAGCATGCCACCTCAAGACCCCATCCAATGACACTTACTACACAGATGCAGCCTTCGCCGACTCCAACGCTGCAACTTCGTCTATAGTCCCCCACCATCACGATGTCCATCATAATACCGGTGTTCCTGATCTGACCTCAGCTGAAACGCAAGCAATCGCAGAAGTGACCCTTCACCACTCTTGCCAAACTAACTGGATAATTAAACTCCCAAGCATGAAGGACCTATTGGGGTTTAATGTGCAACATGAATAACTTTACAGTCGACCAGTGTTTCTAGATATATTGGTTAACGAAGGTTTTCTGCATTTTGAGAGCTGTAGGTTTTAAAAAAGATTTGGTGTGTGGTTCTTTAGTGTATTTTATTCTTGGCATTTTCAGTTGTTGTGTGGTTGCTTGGGAGAGGTGTTTCAGTTGTGAGGATTCTTCAATCCCCATTTCTCCGTTCACGCATGGCTGGGCCAAGCCACCCCAACATGTCCCCTGGGGTGCCACCATCTCGGGCAAGTGACTACATGTGCGGGACTTGTGTTGCCCACTCGACACATGTGCCTTTGCACCCATGTCCCGCATGTAAAGAGTGCTGAAGGAGAGGGTGCTAGCAGCCTTCCATATATTCACTCATCATTCAACGGATAGCACGATTCAGCCCACTATGGTCGCCGTCATGCACCACATGTGGGGAAGCTCCACATCTCTCTAGGCCTAGCTAGCTGAGTGTGTGTCTCGTGCAGCCCAAACCCCCAACATTGCAGCAACAAGGGTTTGTTGGTAGTTGTGTACCTCTTGTACTTTCTAATCTGTGGAACAGCATGTGCAGGCACTCATTTGATGAGGACTTGCATCTTCGCATTGCAAGCTGCAGCTTTTTGTTAAGTTGTGGCTGGGGGACAGCAACTGCAGTAGAATTGACACATATGGTTGCTCTCTCGTGCAGATGTGAAGGATGCATTCGGTTTGGTGCTGCGGCTGCCTACGGAAACTTGTGAGAATCTGTACACATTTGTGACTGAGCCATCGGCACCCTGGCGGGACTTCCTGTGCACCCTCTGCCTACACATGGGCAAGGTCTACAGTGCTCCGGACCACGTGAGTTCTGCCTTTAGTTGTAGGCAAACCACTGGGGCCTCATATTGGTTGTGTCGGCTTAGCCTGTCCATTGCCAAGGCAGCATGACCTTGCTGCGACGAGCCTCTGTCACAGTGAATCCCACTGTGGCATCTCAGGTTGCATTGCCTCTTTAAAAACTGCATAAGAACAGCAAACAGCAGACAATGATTGCTTGTTGCACCTAGCTCTACTGCTGGATTGCTGACCCAAGATGGCACTCAAGCTGTGGCAAACAGGGCATCTAGAATGGGCTTTGCAAAGCTTTTTCGAGTGGCTACGGAGGAAGCCATAGGTGCTTCCATCGTTTGCCCAGTTTTAGCAAGAGAGCATGATAGGCTCTTGTTTATCTGTGAGGGTAGAAAATAGCCCTGTAGCCAAGTGTAGTTATGGTAAGCATGTTTGTCATTTTGTAAGAATCATCTCCAAAACAGCTCCTATGTTCACTGCTTAACAAGTCAGAATGTAGCCAGCTATGCCTAGCAGTGGTTTTTTTTTGTTTCATACAGGCTTGTCTTGTAGTAACAGGCGTTTGTGCTTATGCTAGCTAGCGAGTCTGGCAGCACATGCTTTGACATAGTCATACAGACTAATTTCGTGATGTAATTTTGCTCTGGTCTTCTTCCGTCACCTGCTGCTAGCAAAAGAATATTTGCGTGTTCATCGCAGGCCCCTTTTTCTTCACTTGTCAGAACTGTGTTAGAAATTTGCTGCCATCATGATGCTTTTAACACAATTGTGTATATACCTGTAAAAACCAACAGTGGTTGTTTCACATTTGAGAAGAAATTTGGTCTGTTTAAGCTTGCGTTGAGAACTTAAGTGAGAAAGGAACATTTTTTTTTTATAACATAAATAACCAATGGCATCTCAATCGGATAATGCAGCATACATTTATTCTAGTTAAAATTTTCAGCTAGAACATTTAAATTTTCAGAAGCATTCTTTCCAATTGGTTTAGGCAATCATAAAGAATGCAGTTTTGTGTATTTCAGATTTTTAAATTCATGTTTGGTTATTTGCTATGATTTTCATCATCAGTGTTTAACAAAAGACTTGCACATTCCAGCATATTTCTTCTTGAAATGCATACTCTAAGAAAGTAAACTGCTTTACCTGAGTTTTGGTGTGTTGCATGGTTGTATAATTTCCAATGAAAGATGATAAAAGAATCCGCAAAAGAAGCATATTTTTCCTTCTGCAAGGAAAAGGCTGAGCTTTTTTTTCTTTGCAACTTATTTGCTCAAGAATAAAAGCCAATGGGAATAGCATTTGACCCAAGGAAATGGCCCTGGCTTGTGGTAAATTGTACACGTGTTAAGACTGCATGTGTGGCCCATATTTTTGCCTTACAGACTGCTTTCATGAAGAAGATGTCCATACGAGAACTGGGCTTGGACCCTGGTGCCCTCCAGACCACTCTGGCCAAAGCACTAAAGCAAGTGTGCTTGTATTGTTTTGCATGTGTTTTGTGCTACTCTTTATGGCTACATGTCGCACGGGCTGTTTTCCTATTCGGACACTCATGCATGCTTTCAGCTTTTGCTTGAAACGCTTCTGGTGCGAGTGGCGCAGATTAAGCAGCCCTTTCTTTGAAACCTCTGTCTCCCGGGATTATTTCCTCTCTGAAAAGGAATACACAAATGCATGCCAGTGCTTTGTGCCACCGCTAGACTTCCATATTGTTGCCTGGCATCATTCGTCTGTCATAGAAGAGCTTCAAGGAAAAGTGTCCAAAAGGTCTTCAATAGTTTCAGGACATATCTAACACAGAAAGATAATATGCATTGCAATGTGTAATAACCTGAACAATGGTGCTAGCTATAAGTTATCACCCAAGTGTGCGCTTTGGGCCATACATTAGAGAAGTTACAAGTCAAATAAGAACTTCGCACCAATGATATTTGAAGCACTCTGCAGGAAACTAGCATGGCTAGTGGCGGCTCTCTGGGTGGTTTTGAGATACTCGAGGTGGATGGTAATGTGGCCACCAAGCGAAATTTGTCAGTCGCTTCAGTTGCCGCATGACCTCTCTGTCCCTACTCTCCCCTTCTATGCCTGCTCTTAAAACTGTGGTGTTTGCGGGGCAGAAAGTTGGGCAGTGCATGGCTCTCTGCCAGACAGTGGACTGGAAGTGTTCGCATTGTTTCGATGCCCAGTGCCGCTGGGTACCCTCCGGTGATACAATGGGTAAAAGCTTTCCCTTGGCCTGTTGCTCGGCTTATCTAGGATAAAATGCTTGGGAAATGTGTCAATGGCTCCACCTTGAGTAAACGAAAAAACCGCCATGGTGCTTTTTGGCCATAGAGGCCCTTGCGCCATAAAAATTATCACCAGCGCTCGCACTGCACGGAGCCGCTTGTGCATCGTCATGTTTGCTTTCATAGTGGACCGCATTATTTACCTAGAGATGTAGGCAGTTCTAGTTTCAGTTTTATGAGCTGAGTGTGTACAGTCCCCAATCAATTTTTCACATCTCATTTATTTGGATGGCAGTTCCACAGAATCACCCATAATATTATTGGTGGGTGGGGTTTGTCTTTTTCAGACTGCTCAATTATCGGGACTCTTTTCCTTTTTTCTCATTTTCTGCAAATTGATTGTTTCTTGATCATGCAGGCATTATGCCATGCCGTATATTTTGACTCCTACCCGGGCCTGATTATTGGCCTGCAATGCTTTCAGACGAACGAATACAGAGCAGTGGTTGTGTCCGTAGGTATGCTGCCAAGAAAGGGGAGAAGCTGTCGCGTGCACTGTCCATCACACGACGGGTGGCCACGCCCAAGCACAGGCTGAGCAGGGCCGTGTCCACCTTCATCAGCCCGCTCAGGAGTATGACCAACCATCCGTCCCCACTGCATGGCATGCGATCTAGTTCCAACATCAATGTGAGTAACATCACAGCACCCCCGACGCAGCCTCCCGCCCCCCAGGAGGATGGCATTTTCCTGGTGCCACGCCAGGTCAGCTAGCACAACACCCTCGAGCAAGCGCTGCCTTTGTTCAAATTTCGTATTGGGCCTTGAGCGGAGTTAATGCTCTTGTGCCAGCACACTTATGGCAGGCTCTGCTGGCATAGCCTGTGCTCTTTTCTTTTGCACAGTTAGCCTGCGGTGCTCCCTGTCTTTTCGGGAGCGTGCATTTATACTGGATTGACCATTTAAAATGTTTCAGTGGATATTAGCCATGATCTCTGGCACATCTGAATTGCCGTATCAAAAACATGCCCTTCAGTGATAAAAACAGCACCCCTATAATATGAGCAGCTTGCTCTACCAGGTGGTTTTACTGTAACTCCCTGAATGCTTCGTGCTCAATATCATCAGAAAATTAACTACCTAGTTAGACACAGGGTAGCAGCACCATCCAAAGCAACTTAATATGACTAGTCAACACATTGGTATATTACGCCTGAAGGCTACTCTGCATCAACTTGCCTTGGACTATGTGAACATAGTTGTCTTTTTTACATGTTTGCAGAATTCTGTCTTGAATCCATGCGATGAAATGAAGCAATTTTTATAAAATATAAAATTCTAATTTCTGAGGAAAAAAAGGGCAGGTTTACCTGAAAAACCGGCATATAGTTTATTACTTAAACCTGGAGCACTCCTCCCTTTACAGGACAGTTTGTACTCTGCTGGTGTCATCATATCCCAAATGAAATTTGACTACACCTGCTCATTATTTGCAGCTTGTCGTGGTGCGCTCCCCTCACAACTGGGTGCTTAGAATTTAGTTGTCAGGCAACCTAAGCTGTTGCACCGCAGGTGTGCTTGTCGCGATGTGGATTATGTTGTCATCCCAAGAGATGTGTTGATCCAACTGCTGCATCTGGCTAAGGAAAGCAGGACAGCTAGGTTGGCAGCACAAAATTTGGACAGGTCTTGTTTTCCTTTTAATACTCATTGACATTTTGGGGGTCAGAAAAGGAAAAAGAATGACCTTGTCACTTGCAAAATTTAGGTTCTTCTTCATACCAACCAACCTTGAGTGGGTGAATAAGCATTAACGTCCGAACACCTGCCTGGAAGAAGAGTCTGGCTTGGGGTTTTGTTTGCTTTGGCATAGTCATGTCGTGCCATTGACCTGGAAGGTGCACTCCTGCTTCAGGGCAGTGCTGCGCTTCCTGGGCTGCAGCTTTTTGGTTAAGAATGGGAAGGTGCTGCATTCAGGTAAAAATTTGTGATGTATGATGTTGCAGAAGGTGGGAGAGGGATACAGGACTGCACTTGTTTAATGCATGACACAAATGGTAAGGAAACATTTTTAGCGTAATTATTTTATACTCTGGGGGAAGCTCTGCAGCGTGCTGAGGCATCGAGTAGACTTAAAAAAAAAAATTTTGCAACACATGTATTTTTTGTAAATTTGCCTGTGTTACAGGCAAGCCACAGTGGATAAGACAAGAATTGTATAGCCAGCAATGTATTGGCAGCATTGTGCCATACAGAAGCAAAAAAAAAAAAAGACAGGCTGAGAACTTATGGCAGCTTTGTAATGATGTGGGTTAACTCATCGTCCCAAGAGGTGTTTTGATCCAGCTGCAGCACCTGCTATAGGAAAGCTACAGCCCAGAAGGTAAAACTTGCTGAGTATGGCTCGTAAATTGTGAACACCGTCTTCAACCAAAGCACCACTGCAGCTGGCTTACCTGGTGGTTGGCTCCTGCTCAGTGAGCTAAGGGTAGCCATTTTGTCACCTCAGTAGCACTGTTTGTATGGCTGAAAATTGCGTTCAGTGGGAGCATTGGATTGTGCCGAGGCAATATGTCAAGAAGTACCTTATTTTTCTGGTGCCAGCAATTAATCCTTAACTAGTTTTGGCAATCAAGCAGATTTTCTGTCAACAGTCCTATACAGAGGAAAAATTAAATTTACTTCTTCCCCTCTGTATTGCACGCGCGCTTGCGTGGCCCTGAAACATGTGTACTGGCAACCACTGTGGAGGGAAGCTGCGGCTAGAAGGCACCATGCACTGCTCAGTTGACATGAAGGAGCAATAAAGTGAATGGTGCTGGAGTACACAGCATCCTTGATAGCAAGGATAGCAGAGCCAACTTGGAAAGCATTCTGTTGTTCATCAGTTGATACCAGATGGTCGAGCACCACTGGAGCCTGGTGCTACATTGGTCTTTGCCTGCAGTGCACACTGGGCAGAGCCACAGTGTTCAAACTGTGTCTTATGTGACTACTATGCACAGCTGCTTGCATTACAGTTGATCTGCCGTATTGTGCTCTGTTGCCTGTATTGTGGAGGTGATGTGCTGTCTTGTGCTGCAATTCCCTCAGTGAAGGGGTTGCATTTCTTCGACAACTGCTTACATTCTGACTTAACATGCAAAAAAGATCTCGCACTCATTTTCTATTGCTCCATGGTCTCTCTGCATCATTGTCCTGCCTTGCAGCAAGTGCTGGCTTGTTCATGAATGAAGATCAATGGGTTCTTAACGCACACTATACTGGAGGGCCCCAGATTTATTCTGACTATCTTTTATTCTTTAACCTGCTTTGCCATTACTTATTTCTTGTTCTTACAAGTTTTTATCTGCTCCCTATATTTGTACACACTACCTGTTGTCACTTTGTAGTGCTCTGACCCTAGAGTTAGTTGCAACAGGGCAGAAAGTTGAGCTAGTTGGTACACGTTCATTATGAAAAAACCTGGCGCTAACAAACGACGACACAGAGGGGACACAGTCGTCGTTTGTTAGCGCCAGGTTTTTTCATAATGAACCTAGAGTTAGTGTACATGACTAAGCCAGGTATTCCGATTGCAGCGTGGGAACAGCTAACTATGAAATCTGGTGCAAATCTAGGCAGCTCAACTAAGGTGGTGAATTGGCCTTGTTGGTGCAACATAGCTGGTGAATGCAGTGCAAAGACATGAAAAAGCTGTCATGTCTCTATGTCCTTTGTCCTGTTTTTGCTCTGCATTCACCACTTCGGCAGCTGGCGAGGAAGGAAATGTCGAGGAAAATGTTATATGCTGTACTGGCATTTTAGTCCGCTGCCACATGGCATGCAGTGCCAAAACATTCACCCTTTGGTGCTGTGCATTGTTCCTGTACTCACTGTTATGTGTAACTCGAAGAAAATGTGTGCATTATGGCTCACTTGACCGTTCCAGTGTTGTGAACGTGTGGACAGGAAGTTTGCCACATGCTGCATTCTCTTTCAAAGGGCAGGTATTTAGTTCATCTCTTGTGTGTGCGTGATCAGCTGTCAGACTACCTCTGCAACTACTCGTCTTTGTGTGCATCTATATCTGTTCCTGTGCTGTGCAGTGTTTCTAACATTGCAGCTGTGTGTTCTCTAACAGGCTGTGTGTGCTACCACAGTTGTTGCATCTGTGTCCTGTACAGTATTTACTGTGTTTAGGCTGCAAATAAACATTGTGCCACACTGCACTGTTGTGCTGCGCGTGACTGCACACATGCATGTAGAGTGTGCATCTCACATTAGAGAATTGCCCTCTTGCATCCTGCTATAAGGATGCATTTTCCAAGTCTGTTATTGAGCGCATTTTGCACTTGTGAAAGGCCGCCTCAAACCATCGAGTCATGTCATGACATGCATACGAATAATGTGGCTGATTTTCAGTGCATGAAACCGATCATTGCTTTCATAAAATGTGTGTGACGTTTAATCCCCACCCATAGGTATGCCACCCAGCGGATACGATGTGCTGCTCTTCTGCTCACCTGCAGTTCAGCACGCATCAGATGAGAAAACAAAACATGTCATGTGGCTAGGTGTTGCGTCAACACTCATGCCTGTTTGGTGTGCATTTATTCTCTGTGCATGCAAACAAGCTATAACCGGAGATTTTGCCTTGTGGGCAACAAAAACGAATGCAGTGTGTAGAAATAACTGGGCATGCCAGTGGACACATGCTAAGGGCACATCGGCGACAAATTCATGTTGGCCTGTACCAATATATTACCACGCTGTAACGACAAAGAGGCTACTTGCACTACTGGAAAAGGCCAAATTGTGATCACAGAGTCCTTGTCGTTATTGACATCATGAGTTTGAATTCAATGGCAAAAAAAATGTGTTCTTTTTCAAAATTTATTTTCTCAGCAACAAATACATCTTTTGCTGCTGAACAAACATGAACATAGCCAGGAAGAGCCGAGCGATCAGTTTTTATTGAGAACAAAATTGGGTATAGTTATCCTTGGTATCCTTTTAATTATCCCCCCCCCCCCCCCCCCCAAAAAAAAAAAGGTTAATTCGGAGACTTCTTTGTATAACTTTTAGCTAACTGCCTGTTGTGCTGTTGTGTTTTCACCAGTCATTCTAGTTTTTGGAAAAGGTTTAGTTTGTCTAACCTATAGACAGATTGACTCGTGCACGGATGTGTTACCTTATCATAATGTCAGTATCTTGGCCTTGTCTCATGGTTCCCCTGATCTTGTATGCTACTGCCATGTAAACCATTTTGTCTGGTATGATTTGTGAAGTGCCACAGAGAGGGGCTGTGCAAACAGACACCGCACTACCTCAAACTGTCATGCTATTATTGTAGGAAGTATTTACACACAACCTGTCAAAATTAGGAGCAAAATAGAAGCAAACCTCAGAGCAAAGGCCTAACCTTCAATAGTGTTTAATGTTCCCTCAAAGAAATCCATCTTTTGTTGACTAGCAAAACTGCAAATGGCTCGCACGTCTTTTATTATTTCTTTTAATATGCTTCCAGAAGGTCCAGTGCAACTGTATTCTTGCTTCTGTTCATCATCTTTATGAATGCCTTGGATGTCACTTACTCTCTCTGCTGATGCCCATTGCCTTGGCTCCTGGGAAAGAGCAGAGGCGGTAGATGTGGCCCAAGCATGGGGTGGTGTCTGTCTGTCATGGTCACACAGGTGCACTGTTCTGCATCACAACCTCAGCCTCGGCTTACTAGTTTTGGGCAGTGTTTCTTGAAAAAAGGGGCAGCTCACATATCCCTCAATGCGGTACAAAAGAAAGGCGGAGAGAATCACTTTTCCTTGGCTCCCACTCAGCTCCAAACCACACTGAAAGTACACTTCTGCAGTTGCTTGCTCTACCGCTGCTTGGGGCGAGAGCAGGTAGCCTTGTTTCACTGACCATTGCAACACATCAGGACTGTGGTCAGAGGCAAAGCTTCAGGTGTTTTATTCATGGCACTCAAATGCTGATTACCACAAACTCTGGTATAGTGGGCATGTTGCATGCAAGCACTGTCTGCATTTTTCGTAAGAAATACTTGGTCATAACCTGCTGTGCTTTTTCGTTATTTTGCTGACAGCTATCTCAAAATTCTCGGGTGTTATGCATATCCTGACTCTGCTGGCTAGTGTTTACCTCTAAATATGTTTGTGCCCCTGAAGTAGGCCCCAACCACACCGAAATGCCCTGTGCAATCACTGAAAACAAAATTGGCACCCGAGCTGTGTACCCTTTCCTGTTTACTTGTAGCAGCCTGGTACCAAGGGCTCATATCAGAGAGGCAAGTATTCATGGATGCAGTGGTCTGGGATTTGAAATCTTTTCTTTCAGAACCTGCCATGGTGGCTCAGCACGTTATGGTGCTCGGCTGCTGTCCCGAAAGACGCGGGTTTAATCCCGGCCGTGGCAGTCGCATTTTGATAGAGGCAAAATGCTAGAGGCCCGTGTACTGTGAGATCTCATTGCACGCTTTGGGACGTTAAAACCTCATAAAACCAAACCAAACCAAACCTTTTCTTTCAAAGCAAAATTGATTAAGGTTACGCCACAGGTGACCCACTGCAATAAATTTAAATTTGAATTTTTAACTTGCCTACGCAATTTGGAACCAGTTGTAATTAGAAAAACATCAGAACAGATATCGTTTCTATTGTTCAAATAACAAATAACAAACATTGAGCGAATAAAAACACCCCAGTTGCTTTGTTAATTTGTTGCATCACTAGGGAAGAATCACAAAACGGCTAGAAAGTGCCTGTGAAGTGAGAAACTGCAGTGAATTTAGTCGAGGATTCGACACATTCGTCTGGTCAGGCATAGAAGTGGAAAATATTTACAGTCACTGACCAAGGCAAAAAATGATGAGATTCACTGCAGGGCTTTTGTACCTGCAATGTGAAGTGCAGCTGCCGATGAAGAGGTGGCTTGTATGCAGCGAAACTGAGAAGATAGCTTCTGTGTTATGGAGGCAGTATGTAGGGACAATAAGACTTGAAACTTTGTTTTATGTGCAGTGAAAATGCATTTTCAAGATTAAAGTAGAGATAGCTTAGTGATGAATAAAAAAATTGGCTCCAATTAAATGGAACAGTTCTGTTGTCTTTTCAATGCCATTACCATTATCTCTTAGATTCAGTGCAAAGTTTCGATGTTTCTTGATAAAACTTTCTCTGTACATTTTCCTCCGCATCATGATCAATTTCACCAAGTTTGGGAGCCGTGCAGGGGTTTGTAGTTTCCATAAATTCAGGCGATTTTGTGGACAGCACTGCATTTGCAATGTCACAAACATTAAATGAACGATAAATTTTCAGGCCTGTATTAGGTTGCCTTAGGCATTTTATGAACAGAGTCGTCATTCCACTCACTGTTTCAACCATTCAACACATGTTTGAATATTTTTTCAATGTCTATGACGCAATGGCTATGTCATCGTCCCAGCAATTAACCAAGTTTCGGTTTGCAGTTCTTGCTGCTTTACCATAGTATTACTTGCTATCTTGAAACATGCTTTGTAGCGCTGGAGACAGTGGATTCCGCGGAATGTGATGCAATCATTAATTCAAAGTGTTGGAAAAACTGCGAAGTTGCCCTTCAATTGCTGAGTATTCCTGTTTCTACAGACAAAAGTCCAGCAGTCTGACACACGTGACTTTAGGGGGGAGCTGGGGGTGCGCATTGGCTCGAAGGCTTTTCGATGCATGAGGCCTTTATTGCAGGACCCAGCAGACGACTCCCCGTGTGGTAGCCCCCAGCGCAGCGGCACAGTCAAGAGCCAGTCCTACGGTCCGTCCTCATCAAAATGTGTGTGATGCTCTACTGGTCACGGTGTTTTCTTGTTTTACAGTTGTCAATTTCCGGACGCTTGAGCACTGCGGCTTGGCTCATTGAATTACTTAATAAAATGCTGATTGCCACTCCCTGGTGTCCTGAACATCTTGACATATCAATATAGATATAGAAAATAGCGCAGCGCACTGTGGATGACATCCACGTACATACCAACTTGTTGGTGGTTCTGTTGTCTTTTTGTGGGTGGTCGGAGTACAGCTTAAAGGGATGCCGAAGACAACTCCATCCAACTTTTCTTGTTACTAAAGATCACTTCTGTGACTCCTTCCAGTTATGTGTATGTTTGTGCAACGCATTTATTGCCGAGGAACTTCGAGTTGAAAATTTTTCTGCCACTTGATTCAAACTCTCGAAATTCACACCAAAGAGTACTCCGTGATCACTGTTTTGAAGTGAATGCCGGTTTGTCTTGCCTCGGGGATCCCCACTAAGAAAGCTCGGTAGACCAAGGAGGTTATACTAATTAGTATTAGTATAACCTCCTTGGTGTAGACTCAATGCGGCAATTTGCTTATGAAAACTACCCGAGGTGGCGACACCTGCACCTAATTTTTTTTTTAGCTTCTGAAAGTGGTCTTTGTCATTAGAACGTAGCATTATATCTATACAAGTGCAATTGGTCCTGTATCCCTTTAAGTTGGCACTGGCCGAGACAGCGTCTGTTGGAATTCTTCCACTCACTCTATAACTACTCTCTTTCCCCCCACGAACTTCCACTTCTTGGAGGTACCCTGGCAGTTTTCAAGCCACACGGTGTGATGGCCTCATGTACTGAGGGATGGAAGACCTTACACTGGATGTGTTGCATTCTGCAGCAACAACACCGGTGGCACCAAACTTTTACAGGCAGCATTTCAACTCAAGCACCCAACCATTGTGTGGCAAAGTAGGACGTTTTTCTTGGAGCTGTTGAAAAGGTCCTCGAAGGTCTAACATCAATTTATCATGCATTTCTTGCCAGTCAATATTTTCAGTTTCATGCTTTGTTTCAAGGTTATAATTCTCTCTTACAGTGCTTCCACTCCTGTTTTATTCTGCGCTGCACTGATGAAAATGACAATAGTTGTGCCAATGTGCACCAAAATGTCTTCAGTGGCCGCAGCCGGAAAAGGGCAGGGTTAATTGTAGAGACATGGGAGAGGCCTTTGCCCTGCAGTGGGTGTAGTCAGGCTGATTATAATGATGAGCAGCTCTTTATACTGTACGAAAAGGTATCCAGGATTTCGCATATGGTCTGCATAACACGTTTTCACACCTCCCTTGGTTAACGCTGTGATCGGCAAACCTCGTCGCCACTCCCGGAACAGCTCAACCTAAAGCTCACCGCCGCCCCCATGACGTGCCACGTGAGCATCGAAGAGGTCAGTGAAGAAAAAAGCACATTGGCTTCCTGGCTTCCAACCTAGGTTATATATACACCTGCAGCAGTCAAAGTTGTGTACTGTGCCATTTTCTTTAGATTAATTGTGTTGCAGCAGGAGTGCTCTGGTTCAAGTTGGGCCAGTTGGGCAGTAAATTTAAGGCCCCAGAGGTGGCAACCAAAATGGTGAATTATATGGTCAGCAGCACGCTAGTTGCTCAAATTATCCAGTGAAATTAGTGTAGTAAATCCGGAACAAAATTTTCCAGTGGACTAGTATTTTTAAAAAACTTACTGCGAGTGAACCGATGTCAATTTTTCGGGGTTTGAATATGTATGGCCAGTTGTGGGCCTCTTATCGAGTGAACAAATAGCATATCCTTGGTACGAGTCAAAATCCCTGCTGTGCCAGCAAGTCGAAAGTGCTCAATGTGGCGACCCCATTGTTAATGTTTACAGTACAATATTCTGGTAAGTTTTTCTACAGACTACGAAGACCCTTACCAGCTAGAAAATTTAGTCACGGTACATATGGCAGGAGTGAACTGAGCACAAGTTTGTTTCAATCCTGGCACGCAAAAAATCTGTACCCAGAAAACAGCTACATCCTCAGGACGTCCTGAGGATTAATTTTTGAGGACATTGTATTGTCCCGAGAACGTCCTCTATTGATCAAGAAGTCCTGCTGTCCAGCCTAAGTATGTCCTCAGGACATCCTCAGATTTCCTCTGGAAGACCTCCTCAGTCTATTTTCAGAATGTAATTAGGTGGCGATGTAGTCCAGGGAATGTGGGCCACTATTTGCTTAATCGTTACAGGCGGTTGTGAAATGACTTCGTTTTTGCTTCTTCTGTCTTGGATTCTAGCAAAAGTAGCAAATGACCGGTTCATTCGCCACATTTGCTGGTACAATTTGTACATGCAACCTTTTCATACTCCCAGGAGTTGAATTCTGCTGCCTCAATGGAAAAACCAGTTGGAAGAGTGGTCCAAAAATCTAAACAGTCCGTCATTAGATGAATGCAGTACATAAGACAATGTTTAAAAACCATAAAATCTGAAGATGTCTCCTCAAAGCACAATTTTTTGTCACAATGGTTTTGTACATTACATTGCTGTGTACATAAATAATAAACCTGCAGTTTTGAAATAATGGAAGCCAAGTGTGAGAAGTAAAGCTGGTTTTATTCAATGCCACAATATTGTCCTGTGATAGGACTTCTAAAGGTAGGGCATTTCAGGAATTCTTTTCCTCGAGTCCAGCAATATACTGAGGACATCCTGATGAGGACATTTGGCTCTGATGCTCTAAAAAGTACTCAATGTCTTTTTTGGGATGAAGATGTTTTGACTATATCAGGACGTCCTCGGGACGTTTGGTGTTGTCGGAGTAAGTATATATGACATCTGAAATTTGCAAGGGTTTGCGGCTCTCCAACCGGCACTCCCGTTTGTTCTGTATGCACACAAGGTCCTGCGATGGCGCTTCATCTGCTAGTGCAGCTGCTTGAAGAAAAGCAGCAGTGGCGGGATGGAGCGCATGGAAATGTGAAGTTGCGTCGATCACGCGTACGCTCATGCGGAGTTTTCGCGTGGCCGCTTTAATCCCACGCAATTCTCAGCAATTATAAGTCCGCATTTTAAGCCATAGGGGCTGAGAAAACCGGGCGATAGTAATAAAAGCCTGCTCACCTCTACTTAGCACAGCGATGCCTCTCGCTCCATAGTTTCGTTTTCGCGCTATCACTTGCCTTGTTACCATGGCGTAACTTCATCAGGAGCCGCACATAAAATTCACACCGCCTTGACTCCTTGATGCGTCGGTGTTCTCTGAGCACACCGGAAGCCTACGAACGCGAGTAGGGCCTATAGTCGGATACGACTTAAGTCTGCAGTGAAGCTCCGCCCACATTTAGGACCGGCACACAAAATTCCTCCACAACAGAAAAGTAGTCCGTTGTTAAAACTTGTCTCGTCACCTAAACAAGAAGCTAATCACGAGGAAAAAGTTATAAGCTCTACAGTTTTGATACCTCGCATTGTTTAATAAAGTCAAACATTAAACAGCTGATTTTGTTTACTTTTGTGACTGGCCAGCGGAGTAATACAGTACGCCGCGGATCGTGGCCCAGTGTTAACAGCTTTTTTTAGCTTATATCCTACTATAGCAGTTAAACATCGATGGGCCTTACAAGGTTTCACCATATCTGGCGTGCCGTCGCCGTGATGCGTGCGTACGCGAAACGTGCCTTGAAGCGTCTGCAGCCTCTGTAGTAGTCACTGCTTTGATACCTGTGATGATGATCGTATATGTGTAGTAAAGCAAGACGAAGGGCCAAGCCGCGTAGACAAAAAAAACTTTATTGCTGCGAGTTTTAGACCGTGCTGGGTCACTGAGCCACTGTGCGGTCCCGCGCTACATGTGTAGTAAAGACGAACCCAACAAACACAACCTCCTTAAAATCTCCCTAAAATAGCCGATCAGGACATTTGGAATTTCCCTGGGAGGCGCTCATTTTTCCCGAACACATCCAAAAAACGTACCCACTACTAGCAGTGTCCAAAAAGTGCGTCCCAGGGAAAGCCCCAGAAGGTTATTGGTCGATTTCTCGGCTCTGGCTCAATAAAACTATTTCTCCTTTTTCATGCAACCTTCAGCCATCTAAGCGCACCTATGTGCCAAATTTCAGGCATATGCTTAAGTTACAGGTGGCGTAATACATCTGTCCACTCCTGTGAATGCATGCTGGCTCGGCAATCCTGGACTTACCTGTTTACATGAAATGTGCTAGAATTTTACACACAAAGGAAATATGAGTTCAAAAATTCGCCCGATCCCGCCTATATAACCAAAAATTGCAGTGCAATACAGATACAATTTCAGTTTATTAGATGTGCTCTTTGCATTTGAATACAAACAGCAGAGGCTCCATTTAACAAACAATGCACGTAGCACTACGGCACTTGCATATAATAATGGCCAAATATTTCTCTAGCTCTGAAACATCTAAAAAATGAAGCAATAAAAACATAATACAGGCTGAAAGTTGATGCACCTTAGGAAAACATTCTAAATGGTTCAAGAACATATATGCACACGCAAAAGCAAACCAAAAGAAAAGGCGAGATGGGCGTACGCTACAGATACGTGGTTTCAGGTCACGGATTTTCTGCAGGTTGAAACCTCCATCTGGCTTTGCCTCTCGCACGAGCCTCGGAGTAAGCTTCAGCGACGTGTTATCAAAACGGAAAAAAAAATTAATTCTACTAGGCGAAAATAAAAAAATAAGCGCAAACCAACGTACCTTGACGACGTTGCCAACGGAAATTAACCCAGGGATGAAATAAAAGGCGGCAACAGCTGCAACTATGAATTCAACGCAGCCTTCTGTCCTGCGCCTTCTCACGGCACAGCGAACGCTCAAACATGCGCGTTAAATCCTCGTTACACCCCCGTTTTATTTTCTTGTGACTAAGTGTGGAGATAAGACTGCTTGGATGGAGCCAGACGGGAAGGTGGACGTCTTGAGGTAGGAACCCTGGCGCGCCGCACCCATGGTGCAGCAGACCGCGCGTGCGGCACAATACGGCGTGGGAAGCGAGATCAAGGTGATCAAGGCACAAGTAATCCGGTGGGGTTGGGAGTCAGCGACACGAACACAACACAAACTATACCGCTGTGACAGGACGGCAATATAGGTAGAGCAGGTTAATCCATGGGTACTCGCAGCAAGAGTGTGGTGGGCCTCCGAAGGAACCTCCCGCCTATGACCGCAGTGGACGGCCACGCTGCCACCAACAACAAGCAGCAGTTGTCTGAGGCGCTAAGGAGTGCAGGGTGCGTGCTAGGAGTAGCCCATTGCCTTGAACTCCGCCGCCGCGAACGCCGCCTGGAACAGCAATATCATGGAGTAGGGCCGTGAAGCTGCACAAAGGACTTGCGATGCGCCGTCGCTGCATCAGTCCCAAAGGAATTGTGGGCACGCCGAGGTGCACGGGAAAGCTGTCGTGAATCCGTAGCTACGAAGTTCACGACAGCCCAGTGATGGCAGCAAGAGCTTCCGCGCGCTGGGGTTTGCGCGCGAGCGGCTAGGGGCTGCGCCAATACGAGTGCGCAAGATGGCTTCCGTCCAGCGAGGAAGCCGGGCGAGCGACGGGAGGCCATTACTGCATGTCTGCTAGACAGCGGCGCAACGAGCACTGCTGGTAGTTGGAGATGCTTGCAGGGACCACATTCCGCACCGTGTTGAAGTTGTAAACACTATAGAAGACGGGCACGTTGGTGACCGCCACTTCCTGTGGCGCGATGAAAAGGCAGACCACCGTCGCGCCTGCCTGCAGCATGTAGTAGACGGCCCACGTGCACGAGAAACGCATGCGCCGAGAGAGATGCGGGCTTAACTGCTGCCTTCGGCTGTCGGAGCGAAACTGATCTCTCAAAACGGCGAGTGCAAGAGCAAAACCTTCTCTCCGTGCAGCTTGTGGCGCGAGGGAGAGAGAAAAAAGAGCGAGGAGTCTATTTTTATTTTTAGTTGAAAAGCATTGGTCCCATAACGTACTCCCCAGTTACCTTTTTGGGACCAAAATGTGATTCTTTTTTTTTGTTTCTGCTTAACACTATCTAAAAAACGTTCTGCCCCTTTGCTTGTGTTTCCATGTCCTGCCTCTACAGTCTGGAAATGTTTGATAAATGTTGTACTGGGACATTACATCCTTTCTGGGCGCACAGGGGGAGGTATGTTGCTTGCTGGGAAGGGCCAAGCCGCGTCGACAGACTGACGGAAAACTTGCTGCAAGTGAGTTTTAGACCCTGCTGGGTCCCTGGGCCACTGCGCTGTCATGCACTGCATCACGTTGGTCATGTCGGTACTTGACGTCGGCAGCCCGAGTCAATGCAGCAAGCTGATATGTCGGTTCTGCATACGTGAGCAGGACCTCCCAGTCGTCCCCGCTCGAGATGGCGTGCTGTCCCTGCGGGGGAGGGTCAGAAGGGCAGCCGAAAAGGATGTGGGAGAGTGTGGCGTGAGGGTCATCGAATAGGGAGCATGCAGGGGACGTGACACAATAGCGGGATAACAGCTGAGGGGATGACAGAGAGCGGGTCTGGAGGCGTCTGAAGAGGATGTGTTGGGAGTGCGTAAGAGAGGGGTGGGAAGGGGGTAAGTCCGATGGTCCAAACGGGGTATTTGCGTGAGCTCTGCAAAAGTGTGCGCCCGCTCCCTCGAGAACCCTGGATCGACACTGTCCTGAGCCCGGCAAATCAAACCTCGGGCCAATTTATCGGCAGCCTCGTTTCCAGGGTTCCCAGAGTGAGCCGGCACACACTGGAGCTCTACCCTGCGCAGTAAATTTTGGGTAGGGATGTTCAACAACTGCCAGGCAGTGGTGTGAATCCTGCCCCTGGAAAAGTTTGACAGAGCTGTTTTGGAGTCGCTGAAGATGTATTGGGCGTCCGAATGTGCAAGAGCTAGGGCGATGGCGGTTTCCTCTGCCTCCTCGGGCGTAGAGCCAGAGGGAAGACGGCGAGTTAGGGGGTGAGGTAGGGTTTGACTGTAGGCAACTGCTATCGCCTCATGCGCTGTACATGCAGCGTCTACCCAAATGGCATCGTGGGCTTGCCCGTAATACTTATGGAGGGCATTAGCGCGAGCTACGAGGGATATGATATTGGGGATAGACGTTTCGAGGAAGGGGTTTCAGCGTCGAAGTTCAAAATGGCTTCTGACACTCGTTGCACGAGCCGGCGCTGGGTGACATTTTTCGCGATGCGTCATGCAGGAATGTTCCCACCGTTGAAAAGTAAAGGCAAGTTTAGCCCGCAGAGCGCTTAAAAGCATAATAGCAGGGCTCTGCTATATTTAGCCTTTGTCCTAATGCATAACAAATGGGCTTCGAAATGCCCCCCCCCCCCCCCCCGCTTCTTTGCTGTCCGTGAAACGGTGGCTGTAGGCATGCGTTTAATAAAAACAAGCGCATTGCGCAATATCGCGGGCAAGCCTTTCAATTGCTTAAAGGGCCACAGAAAGGGGTGCTTGAGCTTGGCTTTAAAATGGTTGCACTATGTAGAGTACAGGCCGCCGAACGTCCACGCCGCATACGAGACCTCAAAAGCGAGCGGGAAATTTACAATACATTTTTAAAAATTCCCGTTTTCGTACCTCGCGGCGACGCGCGGTGCCATGCTTTTGCGCGGAACCTGGCATACGACGTCACGTCATGCAGGTGACGTCAGCAGCCGGGGGTTAACATGGTTCACAGCGCCAAATTCTTTCAGACGTCACGCGCTACCACGGCCACTCCGCGCGCGCCGTAGCCGGGGGAGGTAAGGGAGGGGGCGAGGCTAGTGTTCCTAGCGGAGGAGCGGCGCCGTTTTGGCATGCAAGAGGAAAGGGAAAGACGCGAAGTTCAAGTTTTGTGTGCTTATAAAACTCAGCTTCCGCGAAACGCATTAAAAAAATCTTGCTGGAGGATAATTATGAAGCAGTGTCCTTAAACATCCCAGACATCGCAACTTTACTGAGAGCCCCTTTCTGGGGCCCCTTAACAGCATTCGCCAGGTAAAAATGAACGTAAATCGCTTCGGTAAAGATCTTTCTAAGATACTCGTAAACACGATGACCTTGAGGCAGTTCGATTTTGGCTACGATTCTGTTTCTTAGGAGCATAATTATCTGTTTCAGCATAGTCGCTTCAAATGCGTTTCTGGGTGCTCCAAAAATTGATCCGAATTACGGTTTGGCGGTAGCGCCATTGCTTGTATATATATTTCACAGTGCTATTGCTAGGGCTCAGCGGATCTTGACGCTGCCAGTGACATCGTCCCGGAGGGTCGATAGATCTATCGATAACACTATAGATAACAGTGAGCGCAGCGTAAAGTCACTGGAGCAGTACCGCATTCGGCCGAGCGCGCCGCGGCGGCCGCCATATTTATAACAGCGCCCGGCAGATGCACCTGCAGCTCGGAAATTTGCAACGTGCCTACGTGTGCTGTGCGATGCCAGTTGTGGGGTTGAATTGGGGAGAGAAATACGTTTCCCCCATTTAATCGCGACTGACACTGTTCAAAACCGCCATACCCCACCCCGTGATCGCGTACGCTACCAAGCGCTCGCCGACCACGGCGGGCCTTGCTCTGACGGAACACAGGAACGACACATTGGTTGACACAAACAGGCATTTATTGCTGCAGCAACAACAACGCCAGCTAGCAACAAAATACGCTAATGAATCACGCTCGTCCGACTCACCAGCAAGGTTATGAGCGAATGTTCGCCCACATTAGGGCAAACGATCGTCCGAGGCCACACGGGACGAGATAGGGGAGCCAGTCTTCCCACCGCTTCCTCGCCCCGTTGGCGAAGAGCGGAGCCGCGTGCGAAACGTCCGCTCGCGCCGAAGATACCACCCGAAGAGCTTCCTCCCTCTCCCGCGCGCGAGCTGCAAGCAGTCTCTCGCGCTGCGACGCTGGCGCCCTCTCTTGTTTGTTAAGGTAACTAACAAGGGAATGTGCCCCCTCCTCGAGGCGAGGCTGCTGCTGCACGGTGCCACGCGGGAAAGCAAATCACAACCGGCTGCTGTAAACTGCAACTCAATCGAATCATTCATAGAGCATGTTAACAGAGTTGAATCACTGTCAGTACCACCGTGATGAACCTATGTCGCCCAATTTCCATTTGTGTTTTCTTTGCAATTACATGTGTTTCCTTTTCAACCCGCTAGTTTCTTCTCCTGGCTTTGACGTCATTAGTACCCTGTGCCACTATAGCGATGAAATGTTATTTTTGTACCCTTGTACTTTACGTATTCCCTTTGTTTTATATTCCCTCCTTGTAACCACTCCTGCATGGGCCCGAGAAGGGCCTGCAGTATCTGTAAATAAAAAATAAAAAATAAAGATAATCAGGGGGTCGAAATTACTCTGGAGCCCTCTACTACAGCACCTCTCCCTTTCTTCTTTCACTCCTTTCTTAATCTCTTCCCTTACAGCACGGTTCAGGTGTCCGCCGAGATGTGAGACAGATACTGCGTTATTTACTTTCCCCAAAAGCCAATTGTAATTGTATTGGCTACTGGGCCTAGCAGATTGCTCCGAATGGATGTATGTATTTAATTTTTCACCTAAATGTTTAATGGTCTAGAATGACAAACATATATTTATGTAATCCATAGTTTTTGCAATATAAATTCGAACTGAAACAATGCTACGACAACGTAATAAAGAAATCGCCAGAATGCATGCGTGCAATGCGTAATTACATCATCGAATGTTGAAGCGGAAACCTCCCAGGAATAGGACGAGTAATGAAGCCAACGAAAACGGCGTTTTTTTTTCTCGTACCGTCAAGCCAAAGTGTCATTCGAACAGCACATTGCGCTGCGAAATGTTGCAAGTAGATCACACAGCAAACGCTAATTTTGGCGTTATAATCCGTTCCACCCGTTAAGGGTCCTTCGATCACTGCTGCGGTAACAGTTTAGAAAGGTATAGTGGCATATATCTTGTAGTTTTGTCTCTATGTACAGTCAATGAGACAAATGTGCAGACACAATACTTAGATTTACGTTGCGAATGGCTGCACAATAAAAAAAAGGTAGCACAAGTACCTGTCGAAGAGTTTCGAGAGTGCAGCAGTTAAGCCCCGTTCCCTTGGTTTCGTGGCGTTGCCGTTGTGGTCAGAGGTGGAGTGCGAGGACGGAGTGCAAGCGCTCCGCAGGAGGTTAGAACATGCGAAAAGAGGTTCGTGGGGTGCAACGGGCGCGTCCTGTAAAGGCGGAGAGGCAAGATCAGGGGAGAAGTGCGAGAACGGAATTATTTTTTGGGGAAAGGAAATGGCGCAGTATCTGTCTCACATATCGGCCGACACCAGAACCGTCCGTAAGGGCAGGGATAAATGAGGGAGTGAAAGAAGAAAGGAAGAGAGAGGTGCCGTAGTGGAGGGCTCCGGAATAAATTCGACCACCTGGGGATCCGTGCACTAGGTGAGGTTATAACATGCGAAAAAATTAATGTGAATTAGCTCAGCTAATCCAGCATATACAAGAGAAAGATATCGGCGTTCACTGTGTTCATTGGCGTTGGCGTTGACAATGTTCTAGACGTTGACAATGCTTGAGCAAAGGAAGGGCGCATAACTAGCTCCTTGGATATGTGGACGCCTCATTCGTGCTTTGATTCGTGTTGAGAGAGAGATGTGGAATGAATTAATTAGCGCTGACAGCGTTGTGGCTGACATGCGGCACTGCGGCAATACCTGGGCCGCAGAGTTCATTTGGTGATCTCTCGCGATCAACCATTAACTGCATGCGACCTCCCTGGGTGGCAAGGAGGGCGCGCTGCCTATCCAGTGTGCGGAACGCAATCAAAGCAGGCTTTTGACACCAACGCCATGTACATACATGAAAGCGAGATGGAAGTCTCCACTGGCCCACGGAGCCGGTTGTGCGCCTTTCCTTTCGTGAAAATGAACAGCCTTTGCAAAGTTGTCAGCGCAAATGAATTCTATGAACGCCGTCAGCTCACTTGTTTTGTTTGGTTTTTGAGTAAAGGAAATGGCACAGTAACCGTCTCACATATCTCGGTGGACACCCGAACCGTGCCGTAAAGGAAGAGATATATGAGGGAGGGAAAGGAGAAAGAGAAAACTGAAAACTGAAAGTTGCATTTTGAGGAAAGGCGCGGCGCTGTGCAGTGGCGGAACACCTGTGGCTCGGTGTGACTAGGGAGCGAGAGAGAGAGAAAAGGCGACGGAGTCGGCGGCGGCCATCTGCGCCGTGCGTGACGTCACTCGTGGTCCGACATACGCCGGCTCGCGCGTAGCGCGGTGTTGACTAGCGTAGTGAAGCTTTTCGCTTCAAAAAGGTTCGTGGGGTGCAACGGGCGCGTCCTGTACATGAAGACGGAGAGACAAGGTCAGAGGAGGAGTGCGAGGAAAGAGTGCATGCGCTCCGCAGGAGGAGGTTAGAACATGCGAAAAGAGGTTCGTGGGTGCAACGGGCGCGTCCTGTAAGGACGGGAGGACAACGTCAGAGGGGGGCGAGGAAAAAAATTGAAAGTTCTTTTTTTTTGGGGGGGGGAGGAGATGGCTCAGTATCTGTCTCATTTATTGTCGGGCACCTGAACCGCACCGTAAGGGAAGAGATAAAGGAGGGAGTGCAAGAAGAAAGGAGGTGCCGTAGTGGAGGGTCCGGAATAATTTCGACCACCTGGGGATCCTTAACGTGCACTGACATCGCACAGCGCACGGGCGCCGGGTGCTGTACGATGTCAGCGCACGTTAAAGATCCCCAGGCGGTCGAGATTAATCCGGAGCCCTCCACTACGGCACCTCTTTGTTCCTTTCTTCTATCAGTCCCTCCTTTATCCCTTCCCCTACGGCGCGGTCCAGGTGTCCGCCGATATGTGGGACAGATACTGCGCCATTTCCTTTTCCCAAAAACCAATTTTCCAATTTTTTTATGGAGGAAAAACGCTAAGGCGCCCGTGTGCTGTGCGATGTCAGTGCACGTTAAAGATCCCCAGGTGGTCGAAATTATTCCGGAGCCCTCCTCTACGGCACCTCTTCTTCGTTTCTTCTTTCACTCCCTCCTTTATCCCTTCTTACGGCGCGGTTCAGGTGTCCAACGATATATGAGACAGATACTGCACCATTTCCTTTCCCCAAAAACCAATTATTATTAAATTCTTTTTTTCGCGTTTTTATGGGGCAAAACGCTAAGGCGCCCGTGTGCTGTGCTATGTCTGTGCACCCTAAAGATCCCCAGGTGGTCGGAGCCCTCCACTATTGCACCTCTTCTTTCACTCCCTCCTTTATCGCTTCCCTTACGGCGCGGTTCAGGTGTCCAACGGTATATGAGACATATACTGCGCCATTTCCTTTCCCCGAAAGCCAATTATTATTTATTTTCCGAGCTGGCGAGAACAGCTTCCCATTGTTCAAGACAGGGAGATGTAACGAAATCTACCAGAGGCGCGCGCATCCTCCGAGCAGACTCAGATTATGTGGTTCAAAGTGGCAGGCTCGCCGCACAAGTGACAGCACGGGTTTACCACATAGGGAAGTATGTTGGCGTATGTCCATGGGTTCGGTTGTGTCTGTGTCTACAGCCGCCGCCACGTGGTAGCCTGTTCTCTGTTGAGCGAATCGTGCGGAGACAGTTATGACCTGATGCGATCACTTCGGGGCGAAGGTTCCCGGCGTGCGGGATCACGTGAACACCCCGTGCACGTAGGCGGTGCTGTTCGCTTCGCGCCACCACCGTGCTACCGGCCGTCAGCAGAGTACCGGTAGCTCGCCCACCGCGGTGAGCACGCGCTGATTGGTCGTGGTGCTGCAGGAGCGCGCGCAGCTGCATGCCTACTCGTTGCCAGCGCTACAGCTGCCCACTGCCCAGCTGCCTAGAGTCACTGGCTATTTTATTATCCAGACTCTACAGCTGCCGGGTGGCGCCGTAAAGGCGGTTTGCGCATGCGCACTGACTGCGCGCGGGCTCCCGGTACTCCTTGAAACATTATGAAACACCGCTCAGTATTACATCCTAAAATGACTACTTGGCGGGCGCCACATCCTGCGCGGTAGCAGTCGCACCGCGGCCAGCGGCGACATGGCACACCATTCGCGTTGCTGGAGGCCCACGGATGTAGCCGAGGCGAAGCGTCGCGCTCTGAACACTGCACGAGTGGCAGTGGTACAGTGAACTAGGCAGTGGTGTGGTGGCCCTGGTGGGTCGAACGTGGGATGAATGCTTTCCGGCAGTGCCTCGGAGGACCAGCGAGCGCTCATTACCCGCATTGTCACGGGTGTAATCGCCACAAAATGGCTTTATTACATGCTTTATTAGCATCTCTTTGAAATGGGGTAGAGTATCTCGTTACAGCTTCCTTGAAACGGGGCAATGGCGAGCGCCACCTTGCCTGGTAAATTAAAATGAATGCTTTATTTAGTAGTAGTTTTAAACTTTTAATTTTATTTTAGTTGTTTGCCATTTTAAGGTAATTTTTTTTTATGTTTTAAGCTATATAGTTTTGATTTTTGTGAGGGCCAAACGAGCCTCAGCGCCGTGCGGCGGCCAGCCTGGTAACCAACTGAGAGGCGATGGGAAAGGGAGGAATTAAACTTGCGCTTGCGGAGAGGACAAAAATATAAACGATTAAACTACATAAGCAAAGACGTTGCACGCAGCTTGCGACAGGGGTCGCCATTTGGCGCTTCGCCGCCGCTATTTCGTTTTGCGGTCGGCGATGGGGTATAGTTGGGCTTGTTCGTTAAAGCGAAGAATTTCTGCTGAGTTGTACACTTAGGCTCGCAGGGACACTTTGTTACAAAACGACAGCAGCCGTATCCTCCCCGTTGGCACGGTACTCGTCGCGGCACCGATCATCCTTCGCCTGCCCGGCTTGACCAGAAGTTTGACGGGTGAGTAGGCCTAGCAGGTGCAGGGATTTTCTGCCTGGGCGTTTGTATGAGCTCGCCGTTCGCAATGCCCGCGCAGAAGAGAGAGACGACGCTTCGTGCTTCGCGTGTTCGTGCAGCTCGTGCGGCGCCAGCGGCGCGTGCAGCCGCGGCGCCTGATTGTTTTGGCCTAGTTGCCCGGCGTGGCTGGCTGTCCTGCTTGTTTTGTGGTGCGATGATGGTGCCCCGCGAGAGCTGGCTTGCGGTGATGGGCTTTTAGCGCGCTTGTCGATGATGCTTGAGTCTTAACGCCCGTTTCGTTTTCTTTCAGCAGACGCCCAATGAGTGTTCGAGACGCAAGATGAGTTTTAGCAGCGATGAAGTCAATTTTCTCGTCTACCGATATTTACAGGAGTCTGGTGAGTGTGCCCTGGGGAGTCCCCTGTGGCATGCCTGAGAGTCTCTTCTCGCAGGTTTCTTTCACTCTGCCTACACGTTTGGCATCGAGAGCCACATCAGCCAGTCGAACATCAATGGGGCCCTGGTGCCGCCGGCTGCGCTGCTTTCCATCATACAGAAAGGACTTCAGTACACAGAGGCCGAAATCAGCATCGGAGAGGTGATTTCCTCCACACATTGGCTTGTTTGATTCGTGTTTTTCGCTCTGCTGACACAAGTGTTCTTGTGAGGAGCTCTGAAATTGACGTGGTCTCCAGAAAGCAGATAATGACAGCACCGTGTCAGCAGTACTGTTGTTCACTGTTAGCCAGTCATTTTCTGTGGCAGTTTAATGGTATTACAAAGTGGTACCAGCAGCCATCGAATTCTCAACAGCAGCTCAGTTAAACTGAAATTGACCATGTTTAATAGGTCGACGACAACTGTCGACTGCCCCATGAATCGACTATGTCAGTGACATTTTCTGTGGCGATGTGCTCAAACCGGCAAGAAAGTTCACTGCCTGGTACTGACCCAAGTCTACAGCTTACCTCTGACGAATGCATGTAAACATAATAATGGCATCGGAGAAACTCCATCCAAGTGATGAAGCCAAACATTTCGCAACTGGATTGTGTTGTCTCTGTGCAGTGTTTGTCGTGTATGTAAAGCATGAAACCTGCAAAGGCACTTTGGCTCAGTAAAATATTTAATGGGTATTTAGCATTAAAAGTGACAGAATGCACATGTTTATTAATTAGCCACACAGGTTGAGGCGCTCTTGTGGGAAAATGCTCCGTATAAATATTTAACTGCCTTTACAAAAAGTGAAAAAGTGAGCTGTCTTACAGTAGATTGGCGTGTGTAAAGGAGTTAACCGCTTTTGTGGATTGCTCTGCAGTGATGACACACTATGCATGCTTAGCAATTTACAGAATGTTTTCTCAGCTGCCTCACAAACATTTCAAAATAACCAGCTGCACCAACACCATAACGTGCTGGTGTACATATGAAGAGGCGTATACATATACAGTTGTGCCCCATTAATACGACCCCCGTTAATATTGTTACGTGGCGACCAGCCGAAGAATGAGGTGCGATGAACGATGGCAGTGAGATGATTTTTAATGGCCGCTGGCCTAGTGTGAGCGCTCTGTCCTGCTCCACTGCTAGCTTCATCATCCTTGTGACGCTACCCGGGGTTGCCGAGCGATCGTCCCAATCATGAATAGAAGACACTGACGAGGAGACGCGCTGAGTGGTAATGGGTTCAGAGGACGGCACAACAGAAATGGCATGGTGGGGAAGTGCTGTCCTCCACGATGAAAGATATGGGTGAATGAATCCTGGTCCGTGAAGCTTCCGGGCCGCAGGTCGCCAGGAGCCAATGGCCGAAGCACTTGGACGCACCAAACGGCATGGGCAGGCAGGCTGTGTCCTCACGTGTGGGCAGCGTCTCGGGTCAGTTGGGTCATGTTGTCAGGTCGGTTGTGGCAGCGTTGTTATGTCGTGTCTTTTGTTCAGGCTGGGGGGCGGGGCTGGGGTGAGCGGCAAGGTCTGTTTATGTATGTCGGGCTGGGGCACAGCCAGGCGGGGCGGACCAGGTGCACACTGCCGACGACCATGGCTGGCGGAGGACGCCGAAGCTCCAAGACTAGGACGGGGATGACACCCTGCACCTCCACCAAATGTTACGTGGCGACCAGCCGAAGAATGAGGCGCGATGAACGATGGCAGTGAGATGAATTTTAATGGCCGCTGTCCTAGCGCGAGCACTCCGTCCTGCGCCACTGCCAGCTTCGTCATCTTCGTGACAATATGAACGACTCGAATTATGGATAGTTCTTGTGGGAACCAAACTTTTTCAGTGCATTTACGTCTCGTTAATATGGAAACTTGCTGTCCAGACAATGGACAGGATGAAAAGTCACGGAGCCCATTGGGAGCCATGTATTTTTGTCCCGCTAATATGAACAGTGATGAGAACAAAAACCCCAAGTGCCTCTACCAGTTGTTCCGCCCCTTGTAATTTGAATGCTGAACATCAGCGAAAGGCAGATGAATGTGCAGATGCCTTAGTACATGTACATCATGTGTACATGATTTCATCCTTTACAGTGGTAAGGTGCCAGGTCGACGCACCTTACCGTTTGCCACAATGGATGACTGTTTGTGAAAAATAATTGTCTGTATGCTCCAAAGAAAAGCACATTCAGCAGTTGTCAGCTGAGTGAGTACAGAGTTTTTGGGATGTGAGCAGTCATCTGTCTCACAGACGACTAGGCGCTTCAAACGGGCTTCAACCTAAACCGTTCGGTTTTAAAAATAAAGGTGACCAGAATAATGCACTTGAGCTGCTAAGATTGCCCAATTTCCAGTTCACTGCCCACCACTGTACTTAGGAGTCTTTAATCATGAAACGAATTTTCTAAATATTTGTCTTTATTCATGATTCGTTACTACAGACGACTCGCTTTATAGACACTTTTGCTCGGGAACCAAAGTGTCCACATTAACGAGGCACGACTGTATGCGGACACGCATTAATTAATTCACAGCTTTAAATCTGTTTCTGAGGCTATAAGGCCTGGCAAAATGTCGTATACCAAATAAATTCCAACGGTATATGACTGCCCTGTGTAATCCCAAAATACTCGCTGTTGAAAATACAAATTGGGCCGTAATTTCAGAACCGGTAGCACAGACCACTTCTGCCGAGTTCCCTTGCCAGGGCATGTTTTCCTGGTTGATCATGATTTAGTTCCTCTGTCTGCTTTTCAGCTTTCAAACTAATCGATGTGATCAGTGTTTCTGTAGCTAGCCCTGCATTTAAATTAGTTGAGCTGCATTAGGGTCTACATTCAGCTTCACCAGGGCTGGGTGCATGAGACATCTACCAAAATTGTCTTTGGCACCTTCCGTGTACCTTTGGAGGGTCTGATTTTCACTGCTTTCTGGCATGTCTTTTAATTCGAAAGCATTACAGGTCCCATTAGCAAAAAAGCTGGTGTCTGCTGTCTATGGCATGAAATACCAGAACATCTTTTGGTGTGGCACCGAATTTCATTTCGGTGCTGCGTCATTGTGGTCAACACATACGCTCATGACCACCATGCATTGCTTGGACATATGCATCAAGATTTTTGCCCGCCAGCGCCCGATCCTTGTCAATGCCTCCATCATCATTCTACGTCAACATGTGCAGAATACTGTGCACTGAGATTCCAGGTGGCGACACGGTGCAATCAAGCTATAAATGGGTCTCGCGCTGGCTTCACAGTCACTGGGCACGGCAGCACTGGACACATGCAGAACACTAATCTGTTCTTCTACCTTGTGTAGTTCTATGTAGAATGCTTATGCATTCTTACACGTAAGCAGTCTTAAGTGTGTCTGCCGAATTTTTTTTTGTTGCGGGCAGCAGATGTGCCACAGAAGACACTGGCAGCCCGATTGGCTCTGCATGATGATGATGGTGGTGATGATGGCTCTACAAGGTGGGCTGGTACCAGTGCTAGTTGCATTTTTAAAGAAAATAAGGTGTGTCATCTTTGTGCGAGACCTAGGCATGAATGATACCCCTGTCACGCTGGCAAGGCTGTTATACCTAGTTGCACAGGGTGGGGAATTTTATGTCTTTTTTTTTTTTGCCTGTCCACACATACCTTTTGTCACATGGGCAGTTTGAATGTCCATTGAGTCAATCGTCATCGAACACAGTGGAGATTGGCCACCACCAGTGACCCATTGAATTTGGGGATCGACTCGATGGAGGTTCGTGAATGACCATTGAAATCTTGAGGACCCTTGAGACCAGCCTTGCATGCACTAAACTTTGGGGGAAAAAAGAAAAGGGTATAGAAACTCAAAACAAGTAAACAAAATATTTTTGATTTCATTGCAAAATTTTAAACTACATTATCCAGTTTGTAAGCCCGCCATTGCTGTCTGTGGGTTTAACTGAACTGTGAAGTATTCGAATAGCTTTTTCAGAACAAACTTTCAATTAAAAAAAGCACTTCAATATTTGCCTTGTTTTATTACTGCTTCAATGTATGTTTATATTGTTATTACCTCTAGCTCCGTGTGTTGGATCGCATGCTCACTTCCCAACGAGCATTGAAATTGACCTTGTGGTAGTGGTGCATGATGGTCATCAAAATTTTCAGTGTGGATTGAGATTACCTCTGTGACATCGGTATGAACTGCATGCAGCAAAGTGTCAGAGTTGCGAACAATGTTGTTCAGGTCACCAGTGGAATAGGTGCATGAACATGCTGGCAAGCAAAAGTGTTGCCAGGCTCAAAATGACTCTGGAGGGGTTGCCGCTTTTCCTTTTGCAGGATGGCTCGGAACGAATGATCGAGTCCCTGTCACTGATAGATGCTGTCATGCCTGATGTGGTTGCATCGCGGCAGCAGCAGGCCCACAACAACAAGAATGCAGTGGTCAAAGCAGAACCTAGCAACACCAATGGCGAGGATACGACGCACAATTTTGGCGGTGAGAGAGCATTTCTTGCATAATCAGGAGGTACACCTCTTGATGCCCTTATCTGAAGTGGTTTGTTAGAGAGCAGGGAGTGTTGAGCAGGTTGGCATGGCATTTTCATTGGACCGGGTATGAGTGCACACAAACGAGAGCTCTTGTTTTCCCAAATGATCATTGACACAGATGCACAATAGAATCTCAAAGATACGAGTCTCACGGGGTCACAGAAGATGTTCTTATTGTTCAAAACGACGAAATCCATATGCAAAAGCACGGGAAATGTATTTGCATAGACCTGCCTGCGACTGATAGGTCTTTTTTTTACTGCTGCACCGCTGAGCGCTGCTCGCAGTTGCCCACTGCTCTACTAGTGTTGGGAGAGTGTTCATGGGAGAGTGTTTAGAATGTCTGAAATTCTGCACATTGTACACAGTGCGGTCTGACCAGGGAATTGGAACAAACTTCTATAATCCCGAAATTCTATCAAACGTTACTGTATCCTTGAGACCGTACTGTATATACACCTTCTTTCATCATGACATCTAAGCAAGTGCTTGTGTTGTCTACATCTCTCCTTGTCATTGTTTGTGGATGCTTGTACGGGATCAGAAGGAAGTCATTGGTTGGACTGGAAGCATGCTTGTGCTTGCAAGCTTTGATGCAGGCACTTGCCCCAGTGAATGAAAAGAAAAAAGCCTTGTGTGCTGGGGCGCTTGAAATTAATCCTTACTTCATGGCCGCTGCATTGGCTTTGGCTGGTCATAACCTTTGTATGCTGCGCTGCACTGCAACAGGAATGCTTGCTGATGTGCACCAGATGCAGTGGTCACTTCTGTGGGAGTATTCAGTGTTGAGTGGGACAGTCTCTGTACCTGTTCATACTTGGCCTGCATGTATGACTAACTCTTTCGCTACCACGCCTTTTTATACCTGCCTCACGCGACTGTTTTTCCTAGTGGCACTGGCATATTCCCCAGCTTGAAAGGCCACGGAAAGTGCGGTGTATTATGTATGCAGCTTAAAATGACTAGAATGGTGGCTAAGAACATGTGCAACGTTTTTTATTTTTCAATTTTTTTGTGATCAGCTTCTGGCTCAGTGTAGCTGCTTGTTTTTTTTTCTGCTTGTATTTTTTTTGTATTAGCAGTATATCTAACCAATAATTTTTCAAAAATTTTGCAGACACAAGTCGTTTTTTTTTGTTCGGAAGTAAAGTCTGCAAATGTAGAACAAACAATCCACTAAATTCTGCAGGAAACATCAAAATACTGTATTTATTCGAATCTAGGCCAATAGTTTTTTTCAAATAATCGTATTCCAAACTCTAGGGTCGGCTTAGATTCGAGGATTTTAAAAAACGCGCCAGTTTTTCATTGAAACTGCTAAATATGGTGCATAGCTAGCGCCATCTAGAAAAGTCAGTATCGCAGCCGCTACAAGCCGTGCCAGTAACCAACCGTACACAAGCGAGGTCGCCATTTTGACCTGTGTCATGTCAGCCGTATCGGTGTGTGGCGTGGTGTTATCGCGATGGCACCAAGCAGGAGATGCCACTACAGTGCCACTTTCAAGCAAAATGTTGTGATAGCCGCAGAGGCATCGTCGAACCTTCAAGCCGGGCAGGACTTTGGCATCGACGAGAAATACCTCCGTTGTTGGAGGGGACAACGACAGCAGCTTTTTGCGTGCGCCGCAACGAGGAGGGCATTTAACGGACCAAAGAAAGGCCGTCACCACGAAGTGGAGACAGTTTTGGCCGACTTTGTTCGGACGCAGAGAGCAGCTGCCCTTCGAGTGACAACAGAAGTTCTCCAAGCGAAAGCTAGGGAACTTTCGAGGGAGCGAGGCCTAACGCCAAAGGATTTCAAAGCCAGCCTGGCTGGCTTCAGAAATTCATGAAGCGCTTCGGCTTCAGCCTCCGACGTCGCACTTCAATCACCCAGAAGCTGCCAAGAGATTTCGAAGAAAAGCTGATAGCTTTTCAGCGCTATGTGCTGAGAGAGAAGCGGCAGGCTGCAACCTTAGGCAAATCGACAACGCCGACCAGACGGCCGTGTATTTTGATATGCCAGTGGCATACACTGTGAATGAAAAGGGCTCCAAGGAGGTGAAGGTGCGCTCTGCGGTCTACGAGAAGCAGCGCGCAACTGTGATGCTGTGCTGCACAGCTGATGGACATAAGCTCCCTCCTTATATGATATTTAAAAGGAAGACACTGCCTGCTCGAGAAACTTTCCCAAGAAATGTCATTGCGTGGGCAAATGATAATGGGTGGATGACGGGTGCGATGGTGGAAGAGTGGGTTAAGATTGTGTGGCGACGGTGTCCAGGAGCCCTTTTGACAGAGAACTCGCTCCTTGTCGTCGACTCTTACCGTGGGCACTTGACCGACAACGTGAAGACTGTGCTCGCCCAAGCGAACACGGACCTCGCTGTCATGCCGGGCGGCATGACGGGCCAGTTGCAGCCACTTGATGTCTGCATCAACAAACCTTTCAGGGATCATCTGCGGAAATATTACACGGACTGGTTGACTGACGAAGACCACATGCTAACGGCAACGGGCCGCATCAAACGTGCATCGCTATCGGAGCTGGCGGGCTGGGTAGCTGCAGCGTGGGACGACATCCCAGGTACTTTGATCGTGCGCGCCTTTAAAAAGTGCAGCATATCTAATGCACTTAACGGTACCGAAGATAGTGCACTGTTTGAAGGTGACAGTGACAAGGAACACAGCGACGAGTCTAGCAGCGACGACGACGTTGAATGAGCTCTGCACGTTCAGATTCAATAAATGCTGTTTGCATTTTGTGAACGCTGTCCTCGCTTTTTTTTGTTCGGCCTACATTCGAAGTTATATATATATATAATTTGTTGGCTTCAGACTTTAGGGGTTTGGCTTAGAATCTGGGTCGGCCTAGGTTCGAGTAATTACGGTAGTCCCTCAGAATGCGCCTTGCTTTATATTCGGATCCAAGGTATGAATATATGGTGTGAATTTTTATTTGCTTTTTTTTTTTCCAAGGTGTCCTTCGCCACCATGTTTAGGAGCCAGCTTTTTAATGGTGCTGGGGCAAAGCACTCAGCATATGAAGTGTTGCATCGTAAATAATGTCGCTGCATCTGCTGCTTCCTTATTTCAGCGTGCCATCTGAGTTTTTTGGGGGGCCCTCAGTTATGGTTGGCCTGAACAGTTTGAGGTTACATTATAATTGTAATAATATTTTTCAAAGTTCTCCTGAGCTTCGTGTTAGATTCAGGTATTACATCATACTGTCGCTCCTATGCTGATCTTCACAACAGCAGTGTTAAGCAAGAAAATGTGGCTGCCAATACACTATCCTGCAAATAATGCTTAAATCCACGATTTTTCACGGAATTGTGCAATCGTGGGAAACTGGGGGCCTTAGGCATGATGGATTAAGAGCATGCACAGGGCTAGCCAAGGGAAATTTTAGTTGGTGCTGCTAAATGGGAATTTGCTGTTGTTTCCACCAACAGGGGGGCGTGTGTGTTTTTGTGTTCCACTGTGAACGAAGCAGGAAATTCTCAAGCAGGAGGTGGTGCTTATTTTCTCTCTTCTCAGGAACAAATCACAATGAGACAATGGAAGTAGATGGCAATGTGGAGATTCCGAGTAGCCGGGCAACGATACTACGGGGTCACGAGTCGGAAGTGTTCATCTGTGCCTGGAATCCGACATCTGATCTCTTGGCATCTGGGTGTGTACTTGTGCTCCGACATCTGATCTCTTGGCATCTGGGTGTGTACTTGTGCATGAACTGTCCAGGGGTGACCCCTTATTTGCACAAAGCAGTTGAGGTAGGCTACATTTTAATACATTGGACATGTGCCAGTTTGACCTAGTTCAGGTGTTCGATCCCGGCCGTGGCAGTCGAATTCTAGAGGCCCGTGTACTGTACGATGTCAGTGCACGTTAAAGAACCCCAGGCGGTCGAAATTTCCGGAGCCTTTCACTTACGGCATCTCATAGCCCGAGTCGCTTTGGGACGTTAAATCCCCATAAACTAAACTAAACTAGTTCAGGTACTGAAGCAGGAATCTGAACTTGCGATCTCAGTGTACGTTGTAGGGCTGGGCACATGTTAAATAAGTAATTGTGCTGCAACATTGTGCGTGCAATTTCCGAGTGCACCTTTCAATCTAGCTTAAGTTAACTAAAGGAGCTGGACGTTCCTGTCTTTGCTATTCCTGTCGCACTGCCATGCCGTGGAAGGTGTGGCTGGCACTGGCTGATTTGGGGCCGAGTGCTCTAAAGCTGTTATCAGATTAAAACAGTGGGTCTTTTAAATTTGCCAGGTGCTACTGGCCAGCACCTTCGCTCCTGGTATGGGCAGGCAGGTTTTCACTGTTCCCTGTGCACAGTGCCAGCGGGCTCCGACCATATAAAAGTGATGCCATGAGCAAGACACTGTACAGCAAGTGGCACTTGCCTGATCACATGTTTGAAAAGGTCCTGGCTTTCAAGCACGTGGAGTCTTTTCTAAAGGGTTACCACACATTGAAGCACATGCATCTGATTTAGGTTAATGCTGCTCTACGGCTAAGATTACGAGCTCTAGGAGATTTGTAGGACACGTCATCCTTCATTGAAGCTTCCTGGCATACACAGCTGATCACATGGTGTACAGACATGCCTCGCGTTCAGATTGTGCTTCATAAGCCTGTCCTTCTATTTGTGCGCCATTGGTGGAAGACCACCGCATGCTTTCAAAATGCACCAGGAGCATAGTCAGGGTGCATGCTGTCGCGGTGCTTCTTTTTTTCCGCTTTAGCAAAGCCAAGCGAAGCCGCCCGCTTCTTCGCAGAACATGTGTTACGGTGCAAGTCCTTTTCTTCAGCTCTCCTGGAGACAGTTGCTGGCATGTTCGCGTTGCATTCTTGCAGAATTGCTGTTGCTGTATGCTTGCAGTCGGCATTGAAGCGCAGCACAGCTTCTGCTGTGGCTTCTTCCACAGTAAACAGTGACGAATGCTGCTCTTTGTGGATCAAGGTCAGTGTAGCCGTCAGTGTTCGGCTTTGGGCCAGTTTCGCAGCCCAGACAAAAGTGACAGCACCGCATAGTCGAGCACATAACCAGTGAAGAGTTCCACTACGGCACCGACGCCTATATGTGACGAGTGCCCGCGCGTCATCCATGTGCCGTCGTAACACACTGCAATGTTCCCCCTGTGTCCAAAACACAAGTCGTCATATACCTTCGCCACTGCCTGCACGGCCTGTGCCATAGCTGCCACGGCTGCTCGAGTAGCAGCAGGTTGCAGTGTGTTTTTCAAGTGCCGTTGAAACGTCTTGTTGTGCATGCCACGCCGTGACAATCCCATCGCCGAAAAAATATCGTTCATTGCGGTCTGGGCGTTACCGGTCGACAGCATTGCTCGACTAGCAAGAATATTGAGCTCGGAAGGATTGCACTTTTTCTCACCGTCCACCCTCTGAGAGTTCCACTCGGCCGCAATCTCACCACAGTTGTCACATAGCACGATCAGTTTCACGGCAAGGCCATAGCTCTGGTCGCTGGTAATCAACCTCACGCATCCGTGACACGTTTTGCACCGCACGGCATCCAAGAGGACGTTCGCAACGCTGAGGTCAATTATTGCATAGGAGGCTGTTCCGTCTGCGTCCGATCTTGCGGTCGCACCACTTGCATTGGTGAACAGCGCGGTCTTTCGTGCCGTCGCCGGTGTCGATTCCAGTCTATCAAGTGTAGACTGCTCACGGGCACTCGCTTGAGTTATGTTATTGTTAGTGACAGGCACGGTGTCAATTCGTACGCAACTACAATCGGCACGAAGAACACCGCCGTTATCCAGCGGAGACGGAGAAGCGTCGCCGCCCGCAACGTGACCGTCATGCAATCCCGTACCACTGGCACTTGCTTGTTGCACAGTATGCAACAATGTCGCGTCATTAACACGTTTTTTTCCTTTTGCACTCTTTCACCCGAACTTGTGCCACAGCGGTACTTCTTCGCGCATCCTGGCATGGTTCTCGCGTTGCACTAGCGTGGTCGGCAGAAAGACAAAATGGCGTCACCGGGCGTCCGCTTTCCATGGCTAGCTTGCCGGAACCAATCAGACGATGCCATTTTGATCACGTGCCTAAACCGGCCAATAGCAGCGTGCACCGCTGTTTATTTTTTCTTTCGTTTTTTTTTTTTGGTGAAGGCGGCATGTACAGGGTTGCTGCTCAAAAGAAAAAATAAGCCGAAAGCCCGCGCTTTTGAACGAGACCGAAATGGCCGCGGTAGGGCGCGTAATTTCGATGTGCCGGGCGATCGAAATTAGGTGCCGTTGATCCACGATTTAAAGGGCAGTGGGTGTGGTACTGCATTTTTAAATCGCTATAACTTCTTAATTACGTGGGGCATAATGATGAAAATTTGCATACAGATGCGGAATGGTGCGAGGAACACGAAAATTAAAAGATTGAAAATCTGATTTTTGGGCCGATTTTCGGTGCCAAAGAGCCGTGTCCCCCCTTAATAGATGGAGCAGCCCATGAAAGACTGTTGAGCTCATGCAGCTTGCAGGCAGGATGGAGGGGAAAGTCGAAAGAGGCCCAGTGCTAGCTTGCTTAGGGCCTCTACTTTGGCCTTGCCAACACGCAACGCAGCTGTCAGGGCCAAGCAACTGCCAAACTCGAGTGTGTAAGCCAGCCGCAAAAACAATTGAGAGTGATAGCGGGGACAGCACGCAAACAACATTTATTTCCACGAACCTGCTTCTGCTCACTCGTCCTCGTCATCGCTGACCTCCTTATCACTGTCCTGTTCGCACAGTGCACAATCTTTTGTGCCACCTGCTAGTACCACCCGTTCGCAGGCACTAGCTTCATTCACATCACTATCGGTGATAATTCCTTCCCGGTTAGTGTCGACTCGAACTGCACATTCGTTACTTTTGACCGGGAGCAGGGCCGACAACGCCACTGGCGATGCGTCATCGTTCACGGCGCAGGTCCGCGATGCGCTTCGCGGCTGCTCGCGATGCAGCTGCCAACACGTCAACCACACTTTGATCTTCGTCCTTCCTGGAGGCTGCGTCAATTCCAGCGTCGGCTCGAACTGAGCTTTCGTTGTTCTTGCTCGGGAGCGGAGCCGGCGACGACACTGGTGATGTGCGTTGTTCACGATGCCGGGTCTGCGACGCGCTTCATGGCCGTTCACAGTGCGGTCGGAAATGCGCCGAACCAATCACATAGCGCCATTTTGATCACATGGCTTTCCTAACCAATGAAAACACAGCGCGCACGTTCTCTTCGTGGTCATTTTTTCCGTGGACGGAAGGATCACCGTGTTGCTTACCGATTTAAAAAAAAAAGCTGGAGGCGCGAGCTTTCGAGCGAGACCAAAACAGCGCACGGACCAAGCGAAGGTGGGGCATGATTTGATCTCAATTTAAAAGGAAACTTGTGCGCCGCTTGGAAATTTAAATGGCTATTACGAAGCAAATACTGGTTATATTTTCTAAAAATTCAATGCAAGCTGCAAAATGTCCTCTTGAATCCGAATTTGACGAAATTGAAAAACCAATTTTTCCGTGAATTTTCGGCTTGAAAGAGCCGTGTCCCACCTTAAGGTGGTGCCTATGTGTCCCCTCAGATTTTTTTTGTTTGCTTTAGAACATGTGCCAATGTCAACGAGGTTGCCATCTATCATATTGGATATGGTTGATGCTTGTGCTTCTGAATGGCTCTCTCGAAGCTCACTCCAGGGCTGTTTCTTGTTCACAGGTCCGGTGACTCGACAGCCCGTATCTGGAACATGAACGACAACAGTCCTAGCCCCAACCAGCTTGTTTTGCGGCACTGCATACAAAAGGGTGGCACTGAGGTGCCCAGCAACAAGGATGTCACCTCGCTGGACTGGAACGTGAGCCCATGTCTTATGACCTAGGGTCTGCGACGCGCTTCATGGCCGTTCACAGTGTGGTCGGTAATGCGCCGAACCAATCACATGGCGCCATTTTGGGGTATGGGCAGCATGCTGAAGGTCTTGCATCAACTGACCTCGCTACATCCATGGCTTGTTGGTTTTGCAGTTCTGCTCTTAGATGATGGAAATAGATGTGCACTGGATGTGACCACAGGAAAAGGGGGTTATTGCAGCGTGAAGTTGTGCAGTCTCTGGCAGCAGGGTTGGGTGTCTCAGCGAAGCCCTCTGTTCAGGAGTTGTTTATTTGCTTTAGTGCTTTCGTGTGGCTCGTTGGCAGAAGTGAATGCCCTCTTTTTGGCCAACGCCCCGCCGGGGGGCGTCTGCAGCTTGCAGGCGTTGGTGAGTGGCGACACCACGGGGTTCCCGAGCATCCGCAGGGACATCCCCGCAGGGGGATGATGGTGAACAGTGCATCACCACGGACCCGAGCACTCGCGCCTAGCCGCGCGTGGCGTCGCCGTGTCCGGGGAAAAGGGGATCCTGGTGGTTGAGTCGATGCCGAGCGTTTGGACCTTTAAGGCCCCTCGGCGGAGGCAACACGCCACTTTGGCCCCAGCTTCCTGTAGACGGCACCTCCGGCCTGACCCGACCGGGGGAAATCTGCAGTCGCCTTTTCCTATCCTCCCCTCCATCTTTCACTTTCCTATCTCTTTCTCAAAACTCTCCGATCTACTCCTTGGTTTTTTCCTTCTTTCCTGGCGGCGAGGGTTAACCTTGTGTGACCAACTACCCTGAGTTGCGTCATATTTGGTTATAGTTGAGGTGTACAGCTGGCGTGGGCAGGATTTGCTATCAAGTTCCTGTCCCGTCCCCTTGTTGGACTCCGTGGTGGGTGGCTGGCACCATGACCGAAAAACAAAATTTTTTTATGGCTCCCCTACTTTCAGAACCTGATCGCTCTCTCCAAAGAGGGTGGAACGAGGCAGACAACTTCTTTCAAAAAAGAAAAGCAACTTTCCCTAAATATCACGTGATCCACAGTGAACAACATGATAAGCAGGCAAGAATAATATCCCCCTTCCCTGTGTCAAAGTGCTTGACTGAAACCTTAGGCATTGGCTATAAGCTGTCAAAAATGGCCAGCGGCGATTTATTGCTCGAACTGTGTGACAGTGTCCCACACTCTAAGCTCTCCAACCTTACGTCCATAGGGGAAATACCGGTCTCCATGACTTCTGGTCGCTCACTTAGCACTGTCCGAGGCGTAATATCGGAAAATGATTTTGTTCACATAACTGAAAAAGAAATGCTCGAAGGGCTCATCGACCAAGACGTCATAGATGTCCACCGAATCAAAATCCGGAAGCACAATAAGGAAATAGACACAAAACACATGATCCTGACTTTCAACACCAGCACCCTGCCCGACACAATCAACGTGGGATATTTGAAAATAAATGTAAGACCATACATACCAAACCCTCGCAGATGTTTCAACTGCCAAAGGTTCGGCCACGGCTCACAGAGTTGCCGCGGTCGCAAAACTTGTGCAAAATGTGCTTCGAATGATCACCAGTCTGATGTATGTGACGCAGCCCTGTGCTGTGCAAACTGTGAAGGAGAACATGCTGCATACTCCAGGGGGTGTCCGTCCTGGAAGAAAAAGATATAATCACCATAAAGACAAAGGAAAACATTTCATTTAAAGAAGCGAGAAGGCGTTTTGCGCTTACAAACACATTCTCCTTTACTGAAAACAAAACTCGCTGACTTGGTGCGCAGGGGCGTAGCACCACGCAGAGACAGGGCAGTCTCGGGAGAAGCAGGTCTTTCTAGGGAATGAAGGAAGGAGTGTGCGCCCTCTCCCCACAGCCTTAATGCGAGGCTGGATGTTTGTCTATGCCTCAAGCCCCACACTACTAGCTGGTTTGTGTTGCTGCTTTTTCGGTTTTAGACTACTTGAGTTGCTATGAAAACAAGTGCCTGGGGTGAATGCATTGTTTTGACGCACACGTGTCATGGCCTATTGCTGCGTGCAGTCATTCCTGTGAGCACATTGTGTTTGTGTGTGCGTGCGTGTGTGGTGATTTGCTGTGACCTTTCCTGTTTCCTTGCAGTCTGACGGCACTCTGCTGGCTACAGGCTCATATGATGGGTTTGCCAGAATATGGACGACAGACGGTGAGAACTGTTTCATGCACTGCATGTTTTGCTTGCACTTAGGACCATCTTGGATTAAAGATGGAGGTGCCTGTAATTGCCTAAGCGTTACTCTGTGCAAAGCAGTGAGAGCTTTACTCGAACTTTGAAAAGAAATAAATGGTGTCTTCGGCTGAGATGCACTGCCTCTGCGCCGGTGCACAGGAAATGACGTCATATATGACACGAGTGGCTCATCTCTTTGTACCTCAGCCAAACATGCGAAACACTCACAGAGTACCATCACTCTTTCTGCCTTCTCCTCACTGTGGCCTCTGAGATTTGAAAATCTCGGAGGCTATCCTTAAGAATGGCCAGTGCCGACAACTGCAGTTAGCAATTTCAACAGGTAGTGACAAGCTCTTCAGTAACAGCGCTTGAGACCGTATTTGCATCAGACGCTTGTAGAAACAGTGGGAAATGAAATCTATGGCCCCACAGGTGCGTCTGCAGCGTGCAGATGGTGAGTAGCGATACCACGGGTTCCTGAGCATCCGCAGGGACATCCCCGTGGGGGGGGGTTGCTGCGTGGCAGCGGGCAAGCTGGCAAGCGCCGCGCGCCGCTGTTGTCTGCTTCGTCAACCACGCCGGCATTTTCATTTGACATGCAGAATTCAGATTTCTGAACGCTCCCATGAAAGCTCCCAGCACAATCCTCCTACGGCGAGAAAAAGACTGCGGCCAGCGGAAGAAGCAGAGCACCTGACTGAACATGTGGATAGCGTGCCGCGCTGCCTTGCACCGTACAAGTCCAGCAGCGAAGCCGAGAATCTTCTTGTGCCATCGATGCCGATAACCCAGTCGACGGAAGACGCACCAACGGAGACTCTCGCACCTCGACGTACTGTCACGCAAATCAGTAGCCGAGATCACACCGTTGGAGGCGACGCGAGTCGAAGATTGCCATCGCCGGCAGAGGCAGTGTGCTTTGTTTCTGGCGCATCGTGCGACATGGACACGCAGCCTGGGAGTGAGCCCCAGCCGTTGACGAGCTACAGTTTGATAGCTGAAGATTAACAGGACGAATCGTCGCCCGAACATACCACCGTTAAGGCGCGTCTCGAGCCACGTTTTGTTTCGGCAGTGACGGCAGCGTTCACTATTCCCTTCGTGCAGTGCCTGCTACTGAACGGAAGTTCAGTTTGATGGACCAGCAAAGCCAACAGATTTTGGCCTCTTGTGACAGTGAATTTATTCTACTGCAGGTTTCCACGGTGATTGGTAAAACTCTGTGCCCAGGTTGCCAACAGCGTTCCATGGGTGTGCACTGCGATACCAGGCTCGGTCTGGCAGTGAAAATGGTGCTGAGTCCCAGTGGTCTTCTTAAAGGAAAGAAGGTGCAAGGGTATTTGATGTGAACATTCGCTCAATGCTAGCTATTAAATAGATAGGGAAAGGGCAGACAGCTCTGAACGATTTCTGGACCACCATGAATGTGTCCCATTGTGGTTTACACAGTAAAACATTCCAGGGCCACTTTTAAGTGCCTGTTCAAGCCTGCTGCAGAGGAGGCTGCCGGCAACATCTTTAGGGATGCTGTAGCTGCTGTGAAGAAGGTGTACAGCGAGATCGAGGTTGGCTTCACTAAAAATGTAACCGTTGTTTTTGATGGCACCTGGCTCACACGCGGTCATCACTCCCACATTGGGGTAGGATGCATAACAGAATTCCACACAGGGCTTGTGCTGGACAGTATTGTTCTTTCGAACTTCTGCCTTGGATGCAGCCTGGGGCCAGCAGAGAGTGACCCCACATATCTTCAGTGGAGGCCGCAGCATCAGTGTCAAAAAAACACTGAAGTTGGCTCTGGCTGAATGGAAGTGGATGCCGCATTGCAACTTTTTGTCCTTTCATTGGCCAAGAATGACTTGCGATATACAGCAGTTTTCTCTGATGGAGACAGCCATGTTTTCCAGTCATTGCAAGATGAGCAGTCATATGGGTTTATAGCAGTCACAAAAGAAGATTGCATAAACCATGTGAAAAAAAGAATGGGTACTGGTCTTCGCTCCATTGTGAGCAAGGCCAAGAAATGGGAACCACTGGGTGGCAAAGGTGGGCTCACACAACAACTGATTAAAAAGCCCACCAACTACTATGGCCTGGCTCTCAGCAAGAACGTTTACGATGTTGCTGCAATGCAGAAAGCTGCCATGGCCACTTATTGGCACGTGACATCTACCGACAGTGACCCCCACCATGCGCTGTGCTGCCCTGGCCCCCTCGGCTGGTGTGAGCAGAGAGCAGCAGAAGCAAAAAAGCACAGCCTCCTCATAAATATAAGCGTATGAGCAGAGTTGCCCAAGCCATGCTGCCCCTGTATCAACGCCTTTCAGACGTCCACTTGCTGGAGCGCTACAAGGGTGGAAGGACCCAGAATGCAGCTGAGAGCCTACAGTCGGTTATTTAGTCAGCACTCTCAAAGGATGAGCGCGCCTCACTTCTTGCGGTAGAGACTGCAGTAAATGAGGCAGTCATAAAGTACAATTCAGGGAGCCAAAGAGCCTACTCGGAAATGTGTGCCACCTTGGGTGTACATCCTGGTGTCCTTGCCGTCCAGAGGGCTCAAGAAAAGGACCAAGAATGCCTGAAGAAGGCGTGTCTAAAGCCCACCAAACAAAAAGACAAAGGTGCAAGAAGATGCCTGACAGCAGTGATGCAAAATATTACAGCTCTTGTGCTTTTTAATAAATCTGCAGTGCTTGCAAAACTTCGCAGCCCATTTTCTCAGTTGTGTTATTTTTGTCGATCACCTCGCTCGTTAAAAGCATAGCACAACAATGGCTGAACAGATTTTGATCTAGTTTGATTTGCTGTGATCCATAAATTGTGCTGTACTTAAAGACAGTCTTGAAATGTTTCTTTACCTTTCCATTATTGTATTATTTCACAATAACTACATGGCTATATGCAGTGAAGCAATGTCTTGTGCATGTCATGTTCAGCAAAAGATTATTAGCGCGCTAAAAAAAAAAATTTAACACCATCTTGGTGTAGATTAGACATTTGGGCAAACATGCAAAGTATTCCCGGTTCACTATGATGTTTCGTTACTGTGCCTGGCTTTCCACAAGTAAGGGACTATAAATTCTTGTAAAACAAAACCCAATGAAGATGTCTTTCTGAAATATTAATTTTTCTCTTCGCTGCATTGTGTAACATGCATACCAAATTTCAGCCCTTTCTGCCAAGAAACAAAAAGTTAGTTCTGATTCCCTCCTCCTCCTCCTCCCTTAAGGCTTCTTGGCGGAGGCACCACCACTTTGGCCCCAGCTTCCTGTAGACGGCACCTCTGGCCTGACCCGACTGGGGGAAATTGGCAGTCGCCTTTTCTTGTCCTCCCATCTTTCATTCTCCTATCTGCTTTCACTACTGTCCAGTCTCCTTCTTTCTCGGTTTTTCCGTTTTCATGGGCGGCTAGGGTTAGCCTTGTGTGGAGTAGCTACCCTCATTTACCCCATATTTGGTTATAGTTGCTGTGTACAGCTGGCAAGGGCAGGAATTGCTTGCAAGTTCCTGCCCCGTCCCCTCGTTGGGCTTCGTGGTGGGTGGCTGCCACCACGGCTGCATAGAAAACTCTTTATGGCTGCATCCTTTCTTGCAACCGATCACCCTCCGAAGCTAGTGCGCACCGAAGTAACTGCGAATTTCTTCTTAAAAAATGCAAACAATTTTCCAAGGCTCCACGTGGTCCACAGCGAACACGCGGACATAACTGCATGGCTGGTGTCACCCTTTCTTGCAACAGGAACCCTAACTGAAAGCATTGGACAAGGCTACAAAATCAAGAAACTGGCAAATGGCGACCTCCTCTTGGAAGTCCTTTATAATCACCAATACGAGAAGTTGTCTGGAGTGACGGGATTTGGCGAAATACCAGTGAAAATCAGCCAGCACCGATCGTTGAATACTGTTAGCGGAGTAATTTCCGATGATGACCTGAAGTACTTTTAACAGAAGAACTCCTAGGTGGACAACAAAATGCAACAAATGTGTAGAAGACCAAAATAAGGCGTGACAACACGGAAATACCAACAAAGCACATTCTTCTCGCATATGCCTATAGTATACTACCCGATTCTGTTCACATAGGTTACACAAAGCTCAAACTCGGACCATACATACCAAATCCATGTTGATGCTACAGATGCCAGAGGTACGGCCATGGTTCGCAGAGCTGCCGGGGCCAACAGACCTGCGCCAAATGTGCTTCTCACGGCCATCCCGCTGAAAACTGTGATGCTGAACCCCACCTTTGCATTAACTGTGAAGGCATCCATCCGGCTTACCCGTGGCCAGCCTTGAAGAAAGAAGAAGAAATAATTGCACTTAAGGTCAAAGAGAACATATCATTTAGGGAAGGACGTAAACGACTTTTGTTGCAAAATCCAACCTACTCCGCCATGGTGCAGCAGGGCACAGCATCACAGTGGCCTTCGGCGCCTGCACAGCTCACACAAAGTGAGCCTGGAGCAGGGCCACCCATGCCCGTGGTGGCCGCAGCTAACTCTGCACCACTACCCACAAAACAGGCCGCGCGGACCTCTAGGTCAGCTCGCCTAAAAGCCACTCCCCACACGGAGAGACCCAACGCGTAAAGAACCGTTCTGCGCGCTCGTCCAGCGTATCAGATGATGCAATGGACACAACTCCTGCCTCGCCCCCGCTGCAGCGGCGGCATAGCTCTATCGTGTGCAAAAAGAGAGGATGAAGTCCTAAAAACAGGTCCAAAAGACCCACTAACCTAGTGTTTTAACCTTATTCCCAACTAGTCTTTAAACATGGCATTTCTAGTTCACTGGAAGTGTCGTGGACTTCTAAAGAACTATACTGAAATAACAGATATTATAAATTCGTTCTCCCCGGTAGCACTGCCTCTCCAGGAGGCTAACCTAGGACCACAGAAAAACAACTTGCTTAAAAAATGTCTAGTCTTTCCCTGTGACAGAACTCGAGCAGGCTCTCTGGAGGCGCTGCTATTTTGGTCCAGGGGGGTGCTGCAACTCGAAAAATCGACCTAAAAACCTCATATGAGCCCGTTGCTGTAACTGTCCTTCATTTTAAAACCATAACAATATGTTCCATATACATTGAACCTCACCTAACCGGCACACTTCATAATTTAGAAACACTTTTAATACCACTACGGTAGGCCGCCGCGGTGGCTCAGTGGTTATGGCGCTTGGCTGCTGACCCAAAGGACGCGGGTTCTGTCACAGCTGCGGCAGTCAAATTTCGATGGAGGCGAAATTTTAGAGGCCCGTGTACTGTGCAATGTCAGTGCATGTGAAAGAACCCCAGGTGGTCGAAATTTCCAGAGCCCTTCACTACGGTGTCCCTCAAAGCCTCAGTCGCTTTGGGACGTTAAACCCACAAAAATCAAACAACTACCGGAGCCATATCTTTTAGTTGGGGATTTTAAGGCGGACACGGCTCTTTGGGTCGAAAAAATAATTTTTTGAAAATTACATTTTTGAAATCTACTGCTAACATTCTTTAAATTCACCAGGTTTCCAATCCTGTCGTTTAGTATTTTCGCTGCGGGATCAATTTATAACATCCCTGTGAGCTGAATTCGACGCAGAAACAACTTTCTTTCGTGGTATGTAGCTCTTCTTCTATGCACGCGAACGCAGCCATCTTGGTCTCGATGGAAAGAGCGGCTATTCTTCTTCAATTTCCCACCACAAATGCCTATTCTGGTTCACTGGTGACGACTAAATCCACACACAAAGAAAAGTCCCAACGCGCGCGTTGAGTTAGTGCACGTGACCAAAAAGCGCACTGTGATTGGCTCCACTATGTAAGCGATGCGTCTCTTCGTTCTTTGTGACGGGTGTGCAACGATGTCCGATCCAACGGGGAAGTTCGCCACGAGGCACAAGTTTGGCAATAGAAAGAAGCAATCTGCTTATAACTTCCAGAAGCGTGCCATTCCTCTGAGGGCATTATAAAGTCTTCTGCCAACGACGAGCGATGGCGAAGCCACTGACAGTGCTGAAGTAGGCCGAGCCAGCTCGTCAGTGAGTCGGTGTTGCGGACAGCTGTCGCGTTCGGCATGACACTGCAATGTTGCAGCACGCGGATTTGGTGCAGACTGAGGTTGAAACTCAAGAAAAACTTCAAGTTCTTGCTTCAATGCCGGCAACGACGCGAAAGCTGGATTTTCTCACTCGCGCTGACGATGGTGCCGCTGCGCCAGCCAACATTGAGATGGGCGTCGTCGTCGTAAACTTGGACTCCGTGAATGCAATAATGTCGTGCATGATGTGCAAAGTGTGCGGCGGTAGTGCCACTGTAGACAGAGACGGATGAGAATATGGCCTCGCCTTAAACATTGTTATCAGGTGAACACGCCGCAGTGATGTGCCGTCGGCGTGGAGCTCGCTCTGCGTCTGTGGCAGCCAGAAGGCCAACCAGTTTGTAATGAACATTCTTGGTGCGTGCACAATGCAAGCCACCAGGAATCTGCAAATGGCGCTAAACGACGTTTTTGCCGCGGTGAACATTTCCCACCGTGCCTTTCACACCAAAACATGGCAGAGGTACCTGAAGACGAAGTTGGCGCCCACGGCGCCTCTTGCTGCTGAGAGAAGGAGAAGACTCTGTGCTCGCAATCGGTTTGGGAATGTACGACGACTTGAAGCTTGGGAATCACAGAAACATTGCCGTGTCATACAACGGTTTCTGGATGACACGTGGCCACTCTTCGCACATTGGCTCAAGCACGGTTGTCGAGTTGTGCACGGGGCTGGTCCTCGATTTTGTTGTACTCTGCAACTTCTGCACTGGTTGTGAGCGTGGACCCAAGGAATATGATCCGACGTACAAGGCTTGGAAGGAGAACCACGGCTGCCAAAAAATACCACTAAGAAGGCTGATGAAATGGAAGTTGAAGCCACCCTCACCTTTTTCCAGGGATCACTGCAACGACATAGCCTACGGTTTACCACCCTACTTTTTGATGGCGACAGCCGCGCTTTCCTTGCGCTGTAGGAAGCCAGAGTGTATGGGTACATTCTAGTGGAAAAAGAAGGCTGTACCAACCATGTACAAAAATGGATGGGCACAGGCTTGCGAAACCTCATCACAAAACATAAGCGACCTTGATTGGAGAGCCTTGGCAGTAAAGGCAAACTAACCGCTGACTTAGTTGCAAAGCTAACGCGGTACTGTGGCTAGGCCCTGAATACTCACAAGGGTGATGTGCAGGGAATGAAGAAAGCAGTGGTGGCTGCTTATCGTCGCACAGCGTCAAATGACTTGGTGTAAGACCAGAGCCATTGCCCACCAGGACTGAGCTCATGGTGCCGCCAAAATGCAGCAAGTGCTAAGGGCGAGACGGCTCCTAAGCAGCACTACAATCTGCCTCCATATGTCTGTGGGGCCCTGTTGCCCATTTATGGGCGCCTTTCTGATGAGAGGCTTCTTGAGCAGTTCTAAAGGGGCAGTATTTAGAACAGCAATGAGTCCCTTCACTCAGTGATATGGGCATGCACTCCGCAGGAACAGCATGCCTCACTGTTCTTTGTACAAGCTGCATTGGCTGAGGCTGTGATGAGATTCAATGCTGGCTGTGAGAGGACATCCGGATCAATAATGAAAGAGCTGCACCTCAACCCTGGAATACCAAGCACGAAGAGCATGGCGGTGAAAGACCACCGCTGAGCAGTGGCATCTGCAAAGAGGCACAAGACCACTTTGGACATGCAGCACACTTTCAAAAAGTGCCATTTGGGTGGCCGTAGTCAGACTGACTACATTCCTGGTGACGTTTAGTTACATAGGATGCAAAATATGGCACTCTTTTTCTGCATTTTTGATTAAAAAAGAGTTTATTCCTTTTTTCTCGTTTTTCTCAAAACACCCATTTTTGACTTGCTAATTTATGGAGGCGATATCTCTGTCTTCAAGGCAAGTAGAACCATAATTTTTGTTGTGGCATGTATTCAAGAGTGCAAAGCATACGATGTTAGGAGATGATTTTGGAATTTAGGTTTTAAAATTTAGCAGTTCCGCTGTAGATTAGATAATAGGGTACCCACATTTGGAGCAGTGAACTTTGGATTGCTATAGCATCACTAATATTTGTTACATCAATAAGTACTCCTAACATTGTATTCCTTGTGCTTTACAGTACCTAGCCATAACGTTAATATCAATTTCTGTATTGCAGTTATTTTTTCATTGTTCCTGCAAATTATGAGCCATTAATCTCATTTATCTTCATAACTAATTGGCCTTTTGAAAAAGAAAAACTAGATATTCAGCTTTAGTAAATTCGGTCGAAACATAAAATAATAGCTTTAAGAGCCATGTCCCTTCATTAACGACTGGATTCAGTACATAACCTAGGTTTGCGTCTTTTGACCGGGGCATACAGGACATCACCTGTTACTAGTCTCTATGTAGAAACAAATGAACTGTCACTAGCTGACAGAAGAAGCATGCTTACGTGTTCATAGATTCTGAAAATCCGTTCAACACCGAAACACATCTGTTACACCATAGTTACAAAATGCCCCTCTGGAATACTGTTTTAACAAAAAACCCCAAGCCATCAGACCACTCATGCTCCGTTTTGAAGAGCAGTGCCTGGAACTCGGCATACTGAATGCACTCCCTGATATTGCACAGAGACGTGATCCATTGCCACCTTAGTACAACTTCCCTGCTGTATGTGACCTCACATTAGCACACTTTCGTAAAACACGAACACCTCATGAACACGTTATACAGGAATTCTTGGCACTGAACGAGAAATAGTGGTCACGCAGCATTTTATACAGATGGTTCCAAAACAACACTTTATATTGGCTCTGCTGTTATAGAAAACAAGTGAGAAAAAATTGTAAGGTTGCCTCAGTGTGCGTAAGCTTGTACTGCCGAATGTTACACCGTATCCCTAGCTTTAGAAAAAATACCGAAGAACAACATTGAAAACAGTATCATTTATACAGACTTCCCGAGCGTAATTACGTCACTACATCCCAAAGATGCTACAAAGCCTTTAATAGGAGACATAGTCCACAACGTAGTAACGACCAAAACACAAGGGTTTAAAATTAAATTCTGCTGGGTACCAAGTCACGTAGGAATCTGCGATTACGAGAGAGGTGATGTATGTGCCGCAGCCGCCTGTAATGTTAAAATACAGAAAGTAAAAATGCTGCATAATGATACTATAAAATTTGTACAACGAAAGCTAAGAGAGAAATGGCAGGGAGCATGGGATAATGTTGCAAATAAGTTAAATCTAGTAAAGCCAGTTATAGAAGAATGGAAAACATGCGGTCATTGAGAGTATTTCATTGAAGTAAATTTATGTCTCCTTTGTATTGGACACACGCACTTAACAGATAAATTAATTCTTGCAAAGAAAGACAAACCTACGTGCGTACACTGCAGAGAGATGGTCGTCAGAAACCACATAATAATATCCTGTACAAAAATTTATGAACTTAGAAAAGGCATTTCCCTCAATTTAATGACAAACACATCCCATTACATCCTTGCTTACTTTTGGGAGAAAATTCACTAGTCGAAACCTCTTTTCTTGTTTTTTCCTAAAAGATGCAAGTGTTCTAAACCTGCTGTAGTGTTACAAAATAATCTTTAAGCTTCTGCACACCAAACAGACATATTAAAACTTCCGTTTGGTGCATTATGGCCTTAGCTGCCTATGTGCCATAATACCCAACACGAACTCAACGAGCATGTTCGCTAAATGCTGCGATTATGGTACGTGGTGCATGTTTGTAAAACACCTCACCAAAGCGTGTTATGCTTGCCGGTTTCGATGTATATGCTGTAAAGCCTCGGCTAGGGTAACTGCCAAAAATATCTGCAGACTATTTTCAATCCGATCTTGGCTCGCCACGTTGTTGCTTTATTGATGTCCTTTAACGTGTGCACACACTGACAAAAAGTGCAATGGTGTAATGCACACATGCCAGATAAACATCATATGCAGTCCACCGCGTGAGCTAAGGTAGGAATATCGGGGCGAAAAATCTTGATAAACCTTTAATTTTCTCATAAGGGCACAGCACATGGCTTGTTGGCCGGCGTCTGATAGCAATGCGAATAAATGCGTTGGAACTGCTGTCATAATAAACATTACTTTAAAATATGCCCACTTGAGATGCTTCATCTGTTTCTGCTCATCGAAGCTCCTTGTCGGCCAATGTAGAGTGAAATTCTCTGTGTCAACAGCGTCGTCTGCCCACTTTGACTGCTAGTGCACCCTGCATGACGGGGTTGCACTGCGATTGCCACCATCTGTTGTCACAATGGCGAGGTGGCACGCAGGCGTGTCGTGCTCGTCCCAGCCAAACGCGAGGCACCGCAAGGGTGCGCAAAAAACTCCACAGGTGCCATCAGCCGAAGGCACCAAAACATGATGACACAACAAGGCCAATGGTGTTGCATGTGCTGGGCCAATCTGAATAGTAGCGTGAAAAAAAGCATGAACAAGGAATGACAAAGGTGCTAAAAACACAAACAAACAGCTGTTTACTTTGGAAACTTGTGTTTTCTACACAAGGAAAATGAGCAGTGCTGAAACATCTCAAATCTGACATCATCACTGCTTCTGTTTTACTGTTAAAAAGTGAACTAGATGTGGTGAAAATTGCCAAGCTCATTAGGTCTGAAGTGTGGTTTTTTTAACCTAGCTTTTTTGTGTATGCGTGCATGCGTGCCTGGTTTTAATCGCTGTGAACGTTTCTCCTGTGTATAAAAGACGTGCTTACTAAGTAAAGGGAGACTAGTAATTTGCACTTTTTTGTATTGTTCTTCATTCACTGGTGTTTATAATGTGTAAGCCACGTAAAAGCAGTTATGCCCAGCCATCTGAGCCTAGTTCTTGTTGTTCTACCATGGAAGGATTGCTGTTGCCGTGGTGTGTTTGGTTGTTTGTAACTTTTGCATGGTTATGGTTCCTTTCATGGAAGGGAGTGATTCTTAGCCTAAAGCAACTGGCTGATGTTTTCAGGTCACCTGGCCAGCACATTAGGGCAGCACAAAGGGCCCATCTTTGCGCTGAAGTGGAATCGCAAAGGCAACTACATTCTCAGTGCTGGAGTTGACAAGGTTGGTGTTAACTGTTCAAGTGACCAACATTTTTGTAGTACAGCCTTATTGCATGAGATATAACATTATGATCTGCGCTTTTTTTCTTGGTGCACATTCCTTTCTCTGCCATTGACTCAACTTTGTTCACTGCAGATTCAGTTACATCCATACAGACTCAGGGAACTAAATTAGGTCAGTAAGCAGGTTTGTGCTACAGCAAACTGTTTTAGCAGTGGCTTGTGTTTGATTTAAGGTATTCAAGGGTTCGGCTTAAGTTAAGGACAATGCAGCGAGCCATGAGAAGAAAAATGATAGGTGTAACGTTAAGAGACCGGACGCAGGCAGAGTGGGTGAGGGAACAACCGAGTGTTAATGACATCCTAGTTGAAATCAAGAGGAAGAATTAGGTTTGGGCAGGACATGTAATGTGAATGCAAGATAACTGCTAGTCCTTAAGGGTAACGGAGTGGATTCCAAGACAAGGCAAGCATAGCAGGGGGCAGCAGAAGGTTGGGTGGGCGGATGAGATTAGGAAGTTTGCAGGCATAGGGTGGGCGCAGCTGGCAATTGACAGGGTTAATTGGAGAGACATGGGAGAGGCCCTTGCCCTGTAGTGGGTGTAGTCGGGCTGATGATGATTATGACGTGTATCTTGGCGACATATTGCTACAGCAACGATTGCACCTTGCATATTGTTATAGCAGCATATGGGTGGATAGGGGTAAATAACCCTGACCCACAGGCATTTCGGGGGTGCGTGTTTGAACCGATAGGCTATCATTTCAATGGCCAATTGAATGCTATTACATTGGTAGATAAGAAGCTTGTGGGGATCAATGGCTGCAGCTGGCAAAGGACAAGGTTAATTGGAGAGGCATGGGAGAGGCCTTTGCTCTGCAGTGGGCGTAGTCAGGCGGATGGTGACGATGACATTGGTAGCTCCAATGACAATTGTGCCATTAGTCTATCGAGTCTGTGGAGGAGCACAGAGTTCTTGAGATTTCGAAGGCCTTCGAGCAGTGGCAGCATGCACTCTTTGGTACGAGAGCTCACCGCAGTGCACTCACTGAAAAGTTGTGGAACTTAAAAATATGCTACTTGTTTTGCAGAGAAAAAAAAGACATGCCTGGCCGCAAAACACTGCAGTAAGCATAATACCATTGTTGCCAGTGAAACAAAACTTCACTTCTTCAATATGCGCTTCCTCGGAAGTGCATGAGTGCTACTACAGCTTGTCCGAAACAACGAAATTCGTTTTTAGAGTGATTAATGTTACTTTAATGAATAACATTTTGTTTTTAAACTTCCCAGGTTAAAGTTGTGAGTTGATAGCTTGCATGCCTGAAAAATAATTGGCAGTGATGGCAACGCCACACTGCCTTGGTGTGAGGTGATGTAATTTCTCAGCGGCAATCAAGTTTGCTGTGTAGCAGCGGTGTAACTCCTTCAAGTTCAGTCGTGATTGAGGATCTCAAAGGCTATCGACTCAAAGTTAACTTGTGACAGGGCCCTTTCAAGTATGTAACAGTGTTCTAATAAAAGCGTTATTGTGCTTAGAAGCCTGCTGCGTGCCCCATTTACTTATGTCCGCACCTGTACATTGTGTAAAGTCCTGGATAATTCAAGCAACCTGGATGATAACAAATAAGATAGCCATGGCCACTGGCAGTACTGCAGTAAGGAGGCCACAGCAAATTTGAGATTTTGGCAGCAGCTGCAAGCTAAGCTGTAGCAGCCGTATTTTATTGCATTACTGTGCCACCGCTCATTGGTACATTTTTCCTCTCCTATTTCCTATGGGCCCGCATCACAGCGGTGTAGCCTTGTGTTTGTGCTGTCAGCCATTGTGTTAACAGGTGCCAGTGCTTGTTCACTGCCAGCCAGCCTTTGCAGTAGTCAACAGTCCTTTGTGGCACCTTTGTTGCCATTGCATCAGAAGAGTTAAAAAGGAGGAGTTAGAACGGGTGTTCAGCTGGTGTCTGCTGCTTGCAATATTGCCTGAAAAAGCCACCTGCCCTGCATGCGGCATCAGCTGGGCAGTATGCATCCATCCATGGGCACTGAGCAGCGGAAGCATTCTAGTTGTTGTGCCAGCCTGAACTGATTTTTGCCTGGCATCAGGCTCACAGTTGCAAAGAGTGCTTGGGAAAACACATCAGCCCAGTTTTACGGGCTCCTCAATTGCTGCACTAGCATAAAGGGAAACATAAAAGGATGTGTTTTCAGCCCCAAATAAAATTGTGAGAATGTGTGACCTGTGAGACTAGCATTGTGTGCCTTTGTGCAGACGACTATAATCTGGGACGCAAGCACTGGCCAGTGCACGCAGCAGTTTGCGTTCCACACAGCACCTGCGCTCGATGTGGACTGGCAGAGCAACACGAGCTTCGCCTCGTGTTCCACGGACCAGTGCATTCACGTGTGTAAGCTGGGTGCCGACAAGCCAGTCAAGACATTCACAGGCCACACCAACGAGGTGAACGCCATCAAGTGGGACCCCCAGGGGGCCCTGCTGGCCTCCTGCTCAGACGACATGACCCTCAAGATCTGGAGCATGAAGCAGGACACGTGCGTGCACGACCTGCAGGCACACAGCAAGGAGATTTACACCATCAAGTGGAGTCCCACAGGGCCAGGCACCAACAACCCAAACATGAGTCTCATTCTGGCCAGGTGGGTGGAATTTGACGCAAAATGCCAGTTTGCTAAATTGTCAAGTAAAGGCAAGCAATGGCAACTTTTGCGGCCTAGAGTGAAGACCTCAAATGGCCCATTTACTCGCCATGGTGGCTCAGCAGCACTGGCTTCTGGCTGCTGGTCCCTAAGTCGCGGGATTGAATTGCAGGATTGAATTTCAATTGAAGTGAACTGCAGAAACTCGTGTACTGTATGATGTCGGTGCACATTAAGGAACCCCGGAGGTCTAAGTTGACACTGAGGCCTCCACTACAGTATCCTTACATGGGCCACATTAGGGATGACTGCGGCCAGCCACGGAAAAATTGCATTTGTTTTTAAGTGCTACATGATTGACTCACGCTTCTTTGCTGGTGGTTGCCACTCTGTGTGAGCCACCACCTTTATGTAACACCTCCTTCAGTGAGAGCCTTTAAGGAAATAAAACTGAACTGAGCTAAACAGCCTTTTGTTGCTGTAGAATAACTTTCGTGTACATACTTTGATTTCAATAATTGTTTTTCGTACTGCTGTTTGGAATGCACGAGGAATCTCTCTAACCAGAAAAATACATTAAAAGAAAGCATCGCAGTGCCTCTTTAAAGGGACTATGCAATAAAATAATTGAGATTACGTAAAGCAGACGAGAGATAGGCATTCGATCACTCGTCACCCAGTGCAAGAATTTTTGAGCTAGCATCAATAACAGCGAAGATATAGACGATTAAAAATTATGCTCCTCCTGTCCCCCCTCAACTCGTACACGAGGAGCACCAGAAAAAAAATAAAGAAAACAGCTCTGGGACTGGGCCCCGCCTATGAGTACGTCATCCGCCGACGTTTATTTTGCAACTTCCGGTTGTCGCTCCTAGCCCCCCTGCAGCAGCATCGGCGACGTGGCGGCATCTCTCCGGGAGTGCGGCGCGCGTCGGGTTTCTTTCCTTGTCATCTGTGGTAATTCGCAGTAATAAACACGGACCTCAAGGTGCGACTGCTCGCTTTTACGGCCGCAATGGGCATCGAGCCCTATGCGTGCACACGAAGAGCCATGCGAGTGGCTCCGGAACTCCCGACAGAAGGAGGCGGCAGAGGAAAATTGAAACCATATGCGCGAAGGCAATGCCCTGGCTCGCGTTGCCCGAGAGGGTCGCGCGGCGGCCTGAGCAGACGATTTTCACGGCTACGTGTGCCCGTGACGTCGTGGCTGCCGTGGCTCCAACGAATGAGAGCGTGTGGTGGCCTGGCGCCGTCATGGGTAGTGTGACGTCTTTGTTTCGCGATTTTAGTTCCAAAATCGGTCACTATGAGCACACCAATCGGCCCGCGGATTTTGAAAAACACGGTTTTTAAAAGTTAGTAATAAATTGCCGGCTCAGTTCTGAAGACTCATACTTGGTGTGAATGCTTCTTAGCATCATTTCTAAGCATTGAAAACATTTACAAGCGACTTTTTATTCGTTGCATAGTCTTTTTAAGGTCTTTTTTCAGGATACTGCTTCTCACTTGTGGTGTTGTGAAAGGCAAACACATTGCCTGTTGTGAGGCTAATCATGAACCTAGTTATTAGATGAGGATTAGCTGTTGGGCAAAGCACCCTAGGTTGTAGTAATCTGCGGTATGCTTCCTCTTCTTGATGAAAATCTTTCAAGCATTCCACTATAGAGTGGCAGTTTCCTGTACCCAATGCTGTCCGCATTGCTGGCGCCAGCCAACTCGTGCAGTAGCACTTGGCAGGTTCTTTTTTACTATGAAGGTCTGACAACAGTGCATGAATGTGCTTGCAAATCACTTGTTTGTGATGGTGCCACAGTGTGGCATTGATTTCGCCTAAGTGGCCAACACATGTTCATTAGAACAGTGCTGTACTTGATCTGCCTTGTGCAGTACTGCACTTGATCTGCCCTGTACTACTGGCTCACCACTACAGTTGTACAAAAAGTCTCCAGGAAGTTAATCTGGTTAAGCCACCAACTCAGTATGAACAGCGAGCCTGATAACGATGCTTTCTAAGCAAAACATGTCGCTAAGCCCTTAGTTGTACCCCAGGCACTTTGAGATGATATTTGTGTATTTATTTTATGAGCACTGTTGCTGCTTGGAGCATTACAGTGGGGTATATAAAAAGTACTGTGCAAACAAAAATAACACAAAAAAATAAACGGTGACAGACACTGCAGTGCAAGCAGCGCAGTAAAAGGGAGCACTAAGGCTTGAATGGCTTAGAACAGAATTTCAGTTGCATGTGTGTTGGTGTAGTTGGTGCAGAGAAAGGAAACGAGTGATATGGGTAGGTGAGTAGGTGCACAAATACCGGCACAAGGCCGAGGGAGCGGCAAGGGACTAATGCTGCTTGCTAACTTTGACTGTGTAATATTTGTATATGTGGCTTTACAGTTGCATTTGTTTCCGACATTCAGTACACACGTCAGTATAGTGCTTTTGGGCTGAAAGCTAGCACTTGCATGAGGCCTGCACGCATCGGTGTCAGAAGAGAGAGTACACAGAAACGTGCCGAGTGCTGTATTGCCCCTGTATGTGCAGTGCCTCATTTGACTCAACGGTGCGCCTCTGGGAGGTGGATCGGGGCGTGTGCCTCTACACCTTGACAAAGCACACGGAGCCTGTGTACAGTGTGGCCTTCAGTCCGGATGGCAAGTTCCTGGCCAGTGGGTCCTTCGACAAATGTGTCCACATCTGGTCAACACAGGTGGGCTTTTGTGCAGCACCAGTCCTCGTGTTCTGTTTTGCTTAGCTAGGGAAGCTAAAGTAAAGGCCATAGAAATCTTGGTTGGCAGAGCAAAGCTGTACAGCTGTATGTGAATACAGTAAACATTGTTAATTTGTCCTAATTTAATTCGGATTACCAAATATTGTTCCGGCCAAAACCCATGTAAGTCTGTGGCGTTGGACGAAGCTGAGCTCACAACAGTGAATTCTGGCAGGCTTCCTTGGTAAAGTGTCTGGCCGTAACAACATACTTCCCGCGGAATGATGACATTCGCAGCACGCGCAGTCCAGGAAATCTCTGAGCAACTGACGCGTAACAGCATAATTGCAAGGCCAGCATTACACTTTGGTCTTAGCCATAGGAGGTCGAGAAGGAATTGCTAGGCCAACATTCGGAGGCAAATAGATACTGAAGTCCTTAAAACAGCACTTTCTGAGATGGCAAATTCATGTGGGAAACATTCATCGCAACAACTTTATGCAGTTCTTTCTGCAAAAAAAACTGGCTTTCAAGAAATGTTGACTATGCTGCTCCCCACATTCTGCTTGCAAGCAATAGTATTGGACTTTATATGAGCCACACCCCGCGTCATGATAGTCTAAAGTCTACATCAAAATACCAGAAAGTGTGGCGCGGGCGCAGGTCATGCCGTGATCGAATGCATGCACCGTGCGAAGCAAGAACAGCCAGTTTGCGCAATGACACTCATGCAGACTGACGGAGGTAACCCAAGGGAAGACGCAAGCAAGAGCGAGCGCCTCCGAATGTGCCCCTCACCTCCCCTACAGTGCGGGTTGCGCCGTCCAAGCTATGGCATACCCGTTCTCAGCACATTCATGCGTGATTTGTAGGCCATCTCGATGGCAACCAAGAGCATGTCATTATCTCAAGTGGCAGCCATGAAGAACAAATAGCCTAGCCTATCCAAGCCAGCCCGTCGGATTGAGTCAGTTTTTGATGGGGGCCTTTCACAGCAGCGGAGAACCGGTTGGTTGCGACAGTGATATCCGCTTGTGTGTATATTAAGTCGAAAAAAACTAATTTTCTGTTGTGAAATGACTTCCGTAGTATTGCTGGCATCTATTTTAGTCAGAAAAATCAAACTTTTGGATTCCACAGAGTCTAAAATATCAGTTGTGAAAATGTACACGTTCTTACGAGGTGTGTATGATGGTTCCTCAGCGAGGTTCCGAAATATCACTCAAGTCCAAGTTATTGGAGTCCATGAAATCAGTCTGCTGCTGTATTTGGACACACCCAGCATACTCATACACCTTTCTTCACAAACTCTTGATTAGCAAACATTTTCTGGTCCCTTCAAATTAATTTTAAAGGGAGTCTACTGTATATTCATGCCTTGGTTCCGAATACAGTAAAACCTCGTTAATTCGAACTCGAGGGGGACCGGAAATTTGTTCGAATTAAGCGGAGTTTGAAATAACGAGCGGGCGCTAAAAAAAGCGGCCATCACGCCCGGCAGCACGGGCCGAAGCTAAAACAGGCATATCTGAGATCGTTATCTCTTACTACGCGCTACTACACATTTGCGGCGGGCGATTGCGCGAATTAAAATCATAGAGCCCGAATGTCGAAGGAAATAAAGTTAATTTGTTTATGCGGTTGGAGCTAACATCAAAATGCATTCGCGTAAGCAGCAAGCTTAATGATTAAATATGACACTATGCTTCAAAAACATGTTTATTAACAGCAGATTGGCAAAGCATATCAAAGAGAAAAATAATCGGTGATGCGCATTTGTTTTCGTTTTCTTTGCCGTGACTCGACAAGCATCGTCTGCAACTTGCCCAACAGCTCCAACGCAGCGTCCGAATTATCATCGGCGGAGAAGTAGCGTGCAGCCAGATCGAGTGCTGACGCTGTTTCACATGCACTCAAAGGTGGCAATGGATCGTCGCCTCCGTCGGACTCGTCGTCGCTGTCAGCTGTGCTCGCCGCGCCCGAGTTGTGCGGCATCTGGTCACCGCAGGCCGCTTCAATAATCTCGGCATCGCTTAACGGCCCCGATGTCTCCACGCCGCTGTCAACGTCTACGAAGCTCTGGAAGTCAACACCCTCCGATGAAGCAGCGTAGGCAGGGTGCAGCGCGACGGAGTCATCACACTGAGCATCCAGCTCTGCCGTGCTGCAGGCTTCTGGGCCTTCAATGAAGCCGCACTTTCGATAACAGTTCGCGACTGTGTCCGCCTTGACAGCATTCCACGATGTTGCCAGCATGTGGCAAGCTCCGAGGAGATTGACGTCGTACGATTTGCCGCTGTCCATACACACAAGAATCCGCTCTAGGAGGTGGCGCCTGTACAGTGTTTTGAGGTTTTTAATAACCCCAAGGTCCATAGGCTGCAGCACAGCCGTAGTGTTTTTCGGCAGAAATGCCAGACGGATCGCCTTCAGTCCGCTGATGTCGCAATGGGCTGAACAGTTGTCGACGAACAACAGAACATTCCTGTTCTGTGCCGCGAACTTCCTGTCGAGTGTGCGCAGCCAATCCGTGAAAATTGCTCGCGTCATCCACGACTTTCTGTTGAAAGTATAATCAACAGGGAGAGTTTTTAGCCCTTTAAAGCAGCGAGGCTTCGCTGCTTTGCCTATAACTAGCAAGCGGCACCGTTCCGTGCCAGTCGCGTTTGCGCACACCAACACCGTCACTCTTTCCTTGCTTCTCTTCCCGCCTGAACACGTGTCGCCTTTGTAACTGACAGTCTTGTTCGGCAGCAACTTAAAATAAAGCGCGGTTTCATCTGCATTGAACACATCGCTGAGCGAGTAATCGGCAAGGTAGTCCTTTAGTTGACCTGAGATCCAATTTTGACACGTTTCTTCATCGACTGCGGCTGCCTCTCCACAAACGCTTTTAAATGTAAGTCCGTGACGGGCCTTGAAACGCGAAAACCAGCCTTCCGTTGCGCTGAAGTCACTTATGCCCATCTGGCTGGCAAAGTCCACTGCCTTTGCGGCAATTATTGGTCCACTTAGCGGAATGTTCCTGCTGCGAACGTCCTTAATCCATGCCATTACAGCATCCTCCATCTCTGGATGAGCCGATGTTCTTAGTCGTTTCCGCGAGGGCTCCATCTCCTTTTGATACGCATTGAAGATCGAGTCCTTCTTCTTGAGGTATGTGGACAGCGTGCATTTCTTGACTGCAAACTTCTCTGCGATCGCTGTCTTTGTTAGGAGACCACGTTCGACCTCCTGTAATATCTCCACCTTCGTCTTAAAATCCTTTGCGGAGTACTTTCCTCGGTTTGCCATGATTGGCACAGTCGATGAGACGTCACCAGCGAGACACCAAACAAACGAGGAATATCACGCAACACAAACTTCGCTAGACACCGCGGCAACAAAGACTAGGCGCAAGAGGGGCCGGGTGCTGCGTGCAGGATGAAGGAAAGGAAAGAGTCTTCGCTTCCCACTTCTTTCCTCCATGTCGCTTCCCGAGCTGCACAAAAAAAGGGTACCGGAAGTCACGTGTTCTCGCAAGGGCTACTGGGAGAGTTTAGCCGACGGCGCAGCCAATAGAACGCTGGGCGCAGCGGCGTCGTCTGCTGCATAGGCAGGCGCGCTGGGACGGCGCCCAAGTAGAGGGAAGCGGGGGAATGGGGAGGGGAGGCCCGCTTGATTGAAACGTTTATTTCCATCAGAAAAAAAGCGCGGCTTCAAAAAAATGTGACGTAACCGCCTCTCCCGAGTACTTCCTTCCTCCATGGTCGCGTGCGTCTCCAATGGTCACGACCGCCTCGGCGCAGCGGAAACCTGCAACGGCTTGCGCCGGAGCCACCGTGGCCGGAGCATAGGCGGCGCCCGCGGTAGGGTGGCTACCCGCGTGACCGCGCGTCAGCCAAAAATAGACAAGCCAATGCTTCGACGCTCTGGCAGCGAAAACCTGCTACGGCATGCACCGCAGGGTTGGTTCGGGCAACGAAATTCACGTCTCACCTCGTGTGTGCTGACATGCGTGCTGGCTTATTTTTTTTCTCATCATTCTGCATTTTTTTTAATTTTCAGCGCTTTGTATTTGCTACGAGGTGACTTCTATATGCGCGGAGCGATGCCAGCCATCGGCGCCTAGTTCGAATTAACCGACGTGGATACCGGCATATTCGAATTATCGGGAGTTTTGACCCATTGAAATACACAGGGCTTTGCCGGGACCCGGCCGTCAGTTCGAATTAACCGGAAGTTCGAATTAAGCGATTTCGAATTAACGAGGTTTTACTGTATAATGCGAGGTGCATTCTGAGGCACTGTTTGATTTCTCCACTGAAATTTCACAGATCCTTTGTTCAAATTGAATACGCATCTTCCATTTGGTCACCTCACCAACAGTACCTAATTAATTCCCTAGAGCGCGTACAAAATCGTGTCGCTCGCTTCATTTCTCGCAACTATTGCCGACATTCCAGTATAACTAACATTAAGGCTTCGTTATCCCTTCCATCCTTAGAATCTCGCAGAACAATAGCACTTATCTGCCTCTTCCATAAAATTGTTTACAGCCATCATTCCTTCACACTACCCCTTACAAAACCGGCCCGCACATCTCACCGATTGCATAATCACCTCAGTTTTAAGCGCCTTTCGGGAAGGACCACTGCATTCAACTCATCAGCCCTGACCCGTGCAATCATTTATTGGAATAGTCTTCCTGATAACATTGTTCACATCTCAGATCATGTTATTTTCAAAGAAAAAATAAGTAGCATTTTCTTCTGAAGTGTGTTCTGTAGTGCGTTTTTCAATTTAGTTTTTCAATTTAGTTCTATTTTCTGGTTGGTTGCTTGTTCTTTGTATAACGATGTTAAAATAACAATGTTCTACTTGCTTCTTTTTCCCACCCCAGTTATGTAACCCCCCTCACATAATACTCCAGTCGGAGCCCGTGAGGTATTTGAATAAATAAATAAAGTTTGCGGAATTTAAATTTTTCCGCCGTGAAAAGTCAAGGCCCTTGGGTTTTTGGGTAGCGTGCATGGTCACCCATTTTTCGCCACCTCTTTAATCCACCTAAATTATATGCAGAGTGGCAACCTGATCCACAGCTACAAGGGCACGGGTGGCATCTTCGAGGTCTGCTGGAATCAACGAGGTGACAAAGTTGGCGCCAGTGCATCAGATGGCTCGGTAAGCTCTGACCCTTGCATGCTCGTGGCATTGAAGTGGCATGAATAGTGAAACACCGTTTTCAAGTGCCGTAATGTTCTCGGGATAAACCAAGATTTTCAAGCTGTTTCTACCACTGCCCCTAGATCGGCACCCTTTTTTTGCTTGCTCTGATATGGTACCATTTGAGAAATCTCTGAGTGTAGCTTATTGGTGAGGACGTCAGCACTTTCACAGCGATATTTGGAATGCATATTCATATTTTTGAAATAGTAATGTCTGCAGTTCTGCATACCAGTTTATGGCTTTCTAGCAATGAGAGGATGTTTTAGCGATTGATTGATTGAACTATGATTGACAGTATCGACTGTGGTTGGGACCACCTGTAGAGTGAGGTGGAGGCAAGCAGCTCGAATTGGTTTGCTCTTTGGTCTATGGTGTAAGAGCAAGGTATTACCATAAAATACTAAGCAAGCGCCCAGCTACAATTTGAAGATACAGTCAAGCCCACTTATAACGAACATGAGCATCACGCGCCGTCCGTTCGTTATATCCCGAAGTTAGTACAGTAGAATCTCGGTGATACGAACCTGGCTGATACAAATTTCGGTGTGATACGAATTCCGAACACTTTTCCGCGTCGTGCCGGGTGATATGAACTTCGGTACTGCTACCGTCGAGCAGCCACCGGCGCAGCATGCGCCAGTGCCGGTTTGGGATTACGCTGCAGCAGGGAGGCTGACGAGGCAAGCGAAACTTTCTCTCTCTCTCTAGTTTTTTGGGGGCGACCTCTTTGCCTTTTTCATTTTACTTTGTTGTTTTGCCCGCCGCTGCTTATTGGTCCGTTCACCCTGCGAACCAGCCAACCCAACCGGTCGGGCGCGATTTGTCCTCCACATTTCTCGCGGCCCTGCGCGCCCGTTCCGCCGGTCTTTCCGCTACAGCCAGCGCGCAGATCGTAACACCAGCAGCAGCTCCCGCTTCTTTGTTCCCTCATGCGCGACGACTACGGAAGTGCAGCGTGGTGTTTGCATGTGCCGTTTTACAAGCATTGATCACATCAGCCGAAAGGTACTGCAATCAGTACGATGTTGCGAAAGTGGAAGGCGCTGTCCTTGAAGGACAAACTGGATATTTTAAAGAAGGTGGACGAAGAGCCCAAGAAAAGGCGCATTGACATGGCCAAGGAATTAGGCCTGCCAATTTCTACGCTGTCTACGATCTTCGGTCAGCGCGACCAAATTATGCAGAATGTGCAGCACTTAGGCATAAACTCCAAAGAAGCGAACACTGCTCACCATGTAATGTTAGAAGAAGTTCTCCTAACATGGTTTTAAGAGGTCACCGCGGCCGGCGTCAACGTTGATGGAAAAGTTCTGCGTGAGAAGGCTGCGGACATTGCACTCACGCTTGGAATTGAAAATTTTCAGGCCTCTGCTGGCTGGATTCACCGATTTAAGGGGGGACACCCCTCTTAGAACTTTTTTCCTTATTTATGGGTGGATCTGGTTGGAACTTGCACCATTTGTATATTTTTGCATGCTGATTTCAAATATCTGATTCTTGTAGATGAAATAGTTTTCAAAATTTCACCTAATTCATGTTGCTCATTTGGAGGTGAGCTAATTACTAAACACTCTATGGCATGATGAGAATAGACCTGCCAGAGTGATCTAGAAGGATCATAGAGTGCAACAAGACAAGAATTAATGTGCTAGAAGAATTTCAACCAAAGTTACACCTAGTCAAACATTTGTGACAAAAAGCCCAAGTTGGCACCCAAGATTGATAATTAATTTTGTGAATGTTGCCGTGTAATAACTGAACATATTTTAGTCTTAATGCACTGTCCAAGAGTTCTTCTTTCTAACAGAACAAGAATGAGAGCTATAACACAAATAGTTTAAGAGATATCGCTCCTCCAAAATTGCAGAACCCTGAAAATTGCAGTTTTGAGAAAACGAGAAAAAACATCTCACAGTATCTACATGTAAATTATGCCAATGATTGATATGTCAACATGATCAGAAACTAGTGGAAAGTGAACTAATGCAAAATTTAATGGCTTATGCCAATTTCAGCCTAAGTTATGCAATAGGAAACTTTTGAAAGGAAAGGTCCATTTGGGTACCCAAGACAGATAACCTCAGTAAATTTTGTCTTGTGATCATTGCATTTACCTTGGCGTCATGTGACTCACAAGGTTCCCTTTCTAGCAAAAAAAAATATAGCAAGAACAGGACCGGAGATATTAGTCTTTAAAAACTGCAACACCACCAAAATTGGGGGATTGGGAGAAGCACTCAAGCCTCACAGCATATTTAATCAGGAAAGAAAACCCCAAAGACCTTCGCATGCTTTCAAAATGCACCAGGAGCATAGTCAGGGTGCATGCTGTCGTGGTGCTTCTTTTTTTTTCGCTTTAGCAAAGCCAGGCGAAGCCACCCGCTTCTTCGCAGAACGCGTGTTACGGCGCAAGTCCTTTTCTTCAGCTCTCCTGGAGACAGTTGCTGGCACGTTCGCGTTGCATCCTTGCAGAATTGCTGTTGCTGTATGCTTGCAGCCGGCATTGAAGCGCAGCACAGCTTCTGCTGTGGCTGCTTCCACAGCAAACAGTGACGAATGCTGCTCTTTGTGGATCAAGTTCCAGATGATCGAGTGGAAGCTCTCGTTTGAATTCTGGGTCTTCCCCCGAATGCACCTCTGCAGCAGGCTCTTCTCTGATAAGCGACTGTACACGGGCAAAAGAGCTTCAGCCACATCGCATGGCAGACTGTACTTATGCTTCGGTTCGGGCTCCTCTTTTGCTTTTGCAGCATTGTGGCGGCACCAAGACTGCTCACCAGTGGGACACAAAGTGTGATTGGGGCAGTCACCAGTAGACGTGATGTGGTAATATGTCGCCATCATGGCTCGCTGCATGGCATCCACATTACCTACATTTGACCTTAGCGCTCGGCCATAATATATAGCTAGCTTGTCAACTAGATCAGCTGTGAGCCTTCCTCTGCCACCAAGACTTTTTCCTGCACCCTTGTGCCTCTGCAAGAGGTTGCGCAAAGCTGCTCCCATACGCTTGTGCACATGGTTTATGCAGTCCTCCTTGACTACTTCAATGTAGCCATAGATTTTAGCATCTTGAAGGGCATTAAACGTGCGACTGTCCCCATCGCATAACATCGTTGTGTAGCGCATGTTGTGGCGCTGTAGAGACCTCTCAAATAGAATTTTGCCTGCCTCTACCTCCATTTGGCCAGCCTTGCAGTTGGTGTTCTTTTGGCACTCGTGGCGCGATCTCCAGAGTTCATAGCCGTCAGTGTTCGGCTTTGGGCCAGTTTCGCAGCCCAGACAAAAGTTTGACAGCACCACATAATCGAGCACATAACCAGTGAAGACTTTCACTACGGCACCGACGCCTATATGTGACGAGTGCCCGCACGTCATCCATGTGCCGTCGTAACACACGGCAATGTTCCCCATGTGCCCAAAACACAAGTCGTCATATACCTTCGCCACTGCCTGCGCGGCCTGTGCCATAGCTGCCGCAGCTGCTCGAGTAGCAGCAGGTTGCAGTGTGTTTTTCAAGTGCCGTTGAAACGTCTTGTTGTGCATGCCACGCCGCGACAATCCCATCGCCGAAAAGATATCGTTCATTGCTGTCTGGGCGTTACCGGTCGACAGCATTGCTCGTCTAGCAAGAATATTAAGCTCGAGAGGATTGCACTTTTTCTCACCGTCAACCCTCTGCGAGTTCTACTCGGCCGCAATCTCACCACAGTTGTCACATAGCACGATCAGATTCACGGCAAGGCCATAGCTCTGGTCGCTGGTAATCAACCTCACGCATCCGCGACACGTTTTGCACCGCACGGCATCCAAGAGGATGTTCGCAACGCTGATGTCAATTATTGCATAGGAGGCTGTTCCGTCTGCGTCTGATCCTGCGGACGCACCACTTGCATCGGTGAACAGCGCGGTCTTTCGTGCCGTCGCCGGCGTCGATTCCATTCGATCAAGTGTAGACTGCTCACGGGCACTCGCTTGAGTTATGTCACTGTTAGTGACAGGCGTGGTGTCAATTCGTACGCGACTACAATCAGCACGAAGAACACCCCCGTTATCCAGCGGAGACGGAGAAGCGTCGCCGCCCGCAACGTGACCATCACGCAATCCCGTACCACTGGCGCTTGCTTGTTGCACAGTATGCAACAATGTCGCGTCATTAACACGTTTTTTTTTTCCTTTTGCACGCTTTCGCCCGAACTTGTGCACAGAGCGGTACTTCGCGCCTCCTGGCATGGTTCTCGCGTTGCACTAGCGTGGTTGGCAGAAAGACAAACTGGCGTCGCCGGGCGTCCACTTTCCATGGCTAGCTTGCCGGAACCAACCAGACGACGCCATTTTGATCACGTGCCTAAACCGGCCAATAGCAGCGTGCGCCGCTATTTATTTTTTCTTTCGTTTTTTTGGCGAAGGCGGCATGTACAGGGTTGCTGCTCGAAATAAAAAATAAGCCGAAAGCCCGCGCTTTAGAACGAGACAAAAATGGCGGCGGTAGAGCGCGTAGTTTCGATGCGCCGGGCGATCGAAATTGGGTGTCGTTCACAATTTAAAGGGCAGTGGGTGTGGTACTGCATTTTTAAATCGCTATAACTTCTTAATTACGTGGGGTATAATGATGAAAATTTGCATACAGATGCGGAATGGTGCGAGGAACACGAAAATTAAAAGATTGAAAATCTGATTTTTGGGCCGATTTTCGGTGCCAAAGAGCCGTGTCCCCCCTTAAGGCATGGCATGACCTCTCCTACAAGATCGTTTGCGGCGAAGGGAAAAAGTTGAAGCCTCCGTCGTTGAAGATTGGATGGCAACCACGCTGCAGTCTTTCATCGCGGGATATGATGCTCGCGATGTTTTTAACATTCACGAGGCAGGGTTGTTTTACAATCTTCAGCCCGAAAAGAGTCTCTGCTTCAAGGGCGAAGCCTGCCAGGGAGGACAAAAAAGTGATCAGCTTGTGACGGTTTTGTTTTGCTGCAACGCTGACGGGTCAGAAAAAATGAAACTGACCGTCATTGGAAAAGCCCCGATGCTTCAAGGCAGCCGGTTGTTTTCCCTGCACATATAGAGCCAATAAAAAGGCGTGGCTGACGTCTGCTCTGTTTGTGGAGTTCGTCGCATACTTGACCATAGGATGTCATGCAAGAACAGAAAGTTTGTTTTGCTGCTGGTCCAGTGTGCGGCGCATCCAAAGCACATGACGCTACAGAGCATCAAAGTGGTATTCCTGCCCCCGAACGCTACTAGTCATTTGCAGCCACTGGACGCTGGCTTTATCAGAAACGTAAAGCACCACTTCAAAGGTTTGTTGGTGCGCCGCCTCCTTGCGAAGATTGACCGTAAGGACACAAATATGCAGATTAGTCTTGAATGCTGTACATTTTATTGCAGTGGCCTGGGAGTGCATCTCCCCCGCAACCATCGCGAATTGTTTCGCAAAGTGGGATTTTAAATCCACAGTGGCCACCACCTCAGAAGTGCCAGATCCAATTCCGGTTGATGTCTGGAACCAGCTTAGTGTTGACTGCAGTGCCGACGATTTCGTCATTGCGGAGGACGATCTTGTCACCTGTTGTCTGCGCACAGTGGAAGACATCGTGGAGGATGTATCGTCGCATCCTGGAATTTCGACCAGTGACGAAGAAGAAGACGAGTGCCAAAATGGTGATGACCAACCACCGTCGGCAGCCGAAACTATGCACGCTCTCGATATTCTGCGGCATGCTGCGACATCCGATACTGTGTGTGAGAACACTACAGCCCAGCTCTTCAGCTTCGAAAATTCTCTGCTGGCCGACCTCACAAAGAAGAAGACTCAGAAGGACACACGTGACTTCTTTCAACATAATTAAATGTTTTGTTTTTTTTTTTCCCCGTGTCTCATGGTTTCGGGGCAGATTTCGCTTGTTTTTTGGTGATACGAAATTTCGGGTGATACGAATATTTTCGCCTCCCGTTTAGATTCGTATCACTAAGATTCTACTGTAGTAAGTGGACCACAGCTTTAAAGACAGTTGCTTGTCAAAACACAAAATTTTTTTTTGCGAAAAAGTCCGTGATGGATGTCTGTTTTTGCAGCGCAGATCTGATGAGGGAGGTTTCCAGTTTATTTAAAGCAGAAGCATGTTCTTCGCCGAGGCCCTTGGCATAGACAAGTTGTCTGAGGCTCTATGTAGCCCATAGCTACAGGCGTGCTAATGGGTGCTGGCTCCGAAGTTTGATCCTCATCTGATTCCTCCGCGTCACTCTCGTCCCACACTTCAGAAACAATGCCCTCGTCCGTGCACGGTTTCGTGGTATCGGCATCGTCATTGACAAATAAAATCATTACAACCATTGTCATGACCCCCCATGTCAGAGTCGACCTGCCATAAATCGCCGCCGGGCTGGTCATCTTCCGAAGCATTAGGCTTGGCATCAGACACTGTGTCGACGAAGCCGGCTTTGCGGAAGCAGTTCCGCACGCCAGTGGCCGTCACTTCCGCCCTGGCCGCTTTCATCATCTCTACCGCTGAATACAATGGAGACTTTGTCTGATGGTTGATCAATAAATTCAAGATGGTGGCCACCATGAGAGAAGGGAGAAACATGGTACTGCGTAATCACAGCATATGCGAGAAGAAGAATTTGAACAGTTTATGAGAAGATATTAAAAAACGTGATTAAAGCACGGCTAATCTTCATCACAGAATCCATCGAACACTCTTCTAAACAAAAATTTGGTGAGGTTTAGCTCTTCCAAACCTACTTATACCCCTGTCACACGGCCAGTTTCAATCACCCTCAAGTCGAGGGTCTTCGAGATTTTCAATCGCCATCGAACTCGCCGCTGCTACACGGCAAATCTCAATGGCCATTGAAACGGTTCTCGTGTCTTACGCCACGGATGTGTGGCGCCAGAATCGCTACTTTGGATTTTGCAAAAATAAAAATATTTGATAAATGTATACTAAATGCTGAACTACACGCATACGCGAAAGTCGTTCAAAACCCTTTTAATTGCACGTACGCGACGGACATTGCTGTAGCCACTCTAATACAAGACGAGCCAAAACCCAGCCAATCCAACTGCGTCGGAGCGCTGCTTCGTCAGGCTTAAGACCTGGGAATTCGCCATGATATCTGAAATACAAGAGCTATTTGTCTCTTGAAACCTTATGCGAGGGTAAGAATGGGCAAATCGAAGGCGAATACAACAGCTTAGAACACGATATTGCTTTGAGGGATTAGCGACGAAGCTGTTATCGCTGTGAAGCGGGCGGGCAGGGGGCCGCCATGGTGTCAACGTTAAGTACGCAAGCAACGCAAAATTAGTGCGCTTAAAACAAGTCTAATATAATTTTAAAATAATTTTACAGACTGCTTGCATTAAATTTTATGCGAATAATGTTTGTTCACGTTTTTGCACCGTGAATGTGTCGTGTACGAAAGTGCGCTTGGCGCCGCTCGAAGCAACACTAGCAACCTTGGGCAGCGCTCGAAGGCCCTCGAAATCTCGATGGCCCTCGAAATACGCTACTCCGTTGACTCGATAGGCTATTGACTCGATCGCCATTGAAACTGCCCGTGTGGCAGCGCTCGATCGCCTTTGAGTCGATAGACTATCGGTTCGAGGGCCCTCGAAATGCCCGTGTGACAGGGGTATTATACGGAGCAACAGCTCTGCTCCGTTCCTTCGCAAGTCTAGCTTCTCGTTGCTCCTCGGTGTGAGCGGCTTGTTTAGCTCGCGTCCTCTGCAGTACACCTTCTCGTCGAGCTATATCGACTGGATGATCTGAAGCGGCTTGATGGCGACACCAAAGAGTTGACACACCCAGTCCGGCGCGCGTCTCATACATGATGAAACTGAAGCAGAAACTGCCAACATAGCAACTGTTACACCCTCTCCTAGTGACATGGTATCACAACGGCGAAGCCGAATAGCACGCGTAGCTGGGCCTCTCCCAGCCTGCCCTCTCCTAATCACATGGTATTACAGCAGCGGAGCCGGCGAGCACGTGCAGGTGCGCCTGTGCTTGGCGAGTGAAGTGGTCTGCCTGTGCTCTGGGGCCTCACGGTCAAACGCACATCAAGATTGACCTTGGGAGGCGTGTAATAATAGAACTTTCGGTCTAAATCACGAGGTCCAAGCACACCTTGGTAAAGGCGCCACGATCTTCAGGCACGGATGGCGATCCCATTCTCACTAGGCGTTGATGGAGCACTTCGTTCTCGTTGCCATCCAGGGAAGTGTTAATGCTGCAGCCTTTTAAGGATTCCTGTATAACAGCTTCCGATACTGCACCCATGCTCTGGACGCGAAGTTCAGGATATCTTGCCGCAACAGCTTCTGTCAGATCCCTTTGTTGGTTTCCTTTGGAAACTGCTTGACCTTGAAATTAGGCACATTGTCTGAATGATGTTATTGCCTCTTTCACACCCTTCCGTTACCTCTGTGATAAACGTCACAAATATTTCGAAGAGTGGGCACTTAATGTTTGGTTAATGTATTTTTGATGTTCTCCAGGATATGGGACATGATCGCATGGGCACTTGTTCAGGATTTTTAGGAAGATTCAAATTTTAAAGGAAAAGGGGGGTGGGCGCTTATTTGGGCATTGGCGGATGCTCTGTATTCTACGGTAGACCCAAGAGGGTAGTGAAGAAAAATTTTTGTTACTGGGATGCTTTACCCAAATGGTAGCTGTGACACTGAGCTGAGAGCACTGTTTGTTGTAAAAGAAGTTGGCGCAAAACTTGGACAAGGATTGAGAAGAAACACATACGACTGACAAGTATGTGTTTCTTCTTGGTTCTTGTCGAAGTTTTGCGCCCACTTTTATATCATTCAAAGCCAACTTGCCCGACAGCACACTCTTAACCTGTTTTTAAAGAGAAATTGGCAAAAATTAATTAGTATTTTAATGACTCTTCCAAGAACAGTTCACCACCAGCCATCTGCTGTGCTGGCTACATGAACGGATGCAGTTAATGCATTCCTGCTTTGTTATGCAGTCTGTTTCGTCCATCTCATATCCATGTCTCAGTATTCTTGGCCTCAGTATTCTTGGCCTGCATTTCATGAATTTCTGCTTTGGTTTGTCAAGCAGCTGGCACAGTACAGGAGATTGCTGATCAATTGCTGCCCGCAAGTGTATGGAAATAGAATCGTTGGGCAAGGCACACTATGCTGCTCTTTTTTTGAAAGATCAGAAGTTTACGGAATATGGATATGTGTAGTGCAGGCATTGCATTTCATGTGGGCGCCTGTACTCTTTGTTTTCTCAGTAAAACATAAATAAGAAAGAGGTGTGTTTGAGAACAAGAGATGCACAGTCGAATCCCGCTACAACGAAATTCACGGGACCCGTGAAAAGTTTTACTAAAGTGTAAACTTCGTTATTGTGAAGTGGGACCGGAACACTGCCTGACTGGACTATGTAATTCATGACCAACATTTATTTCCTAAAATTTGTCAGCATTGGTCTTTCATTGTATTGAAATCGGCGCTTTGGCCCAATTTTCATAGTGCTCCGGAAATGTCAGATCATTGGCATTGGTGATGATGAGCACGAAGCCTGTGTTTAGGCACAGCGCAGACAATTTCTGCAGTCTGTGCCTGCCAGCTATGGTTTTCATATTTCCTTTTCAAACTGAGAATGAATGCATGTAAAATGGAAGCAGCAAAATGTGAAGATTTTAGCTGAAGGAGAATGAATACTGGTGCAGAAGATGGTCACTTGTATGGTGCGAAGACTGGTGCGAAGGCATGGAGTTTCAATCAACGAAGCCTGTGTTTTTTTTCTGCAGGACCTGATACCTTTGTATTCGTGTGTTCACGTTTATCTCTCTCGTGTTTCATTTGACGTTGATGGCATTCAGTGAAGTGTTGTTCTTGGAGGTTATTAGTAGCAGCCAAACATGATATTTGGTTTGTATTACAGCAGGCGCTTGAGAATGCTTTGGAACAGGCCGTTTGATGATTTGCTGGACACGCTGAAGTTATACTTTGTCCTTTGTTTCTTGCTGTTCAAAAGTGTGCTTCTTCTGCCAGGGCTGGGCCTGCAGTGTGGTGAAATAAATAAGTAAATAAACTGCAGTCCAGAGTATATGTGCAGTGAACTTAAATGGATTAGTTTTGATGTGGGTGGCAGAGCTGCTCCGGAGAGGTGGTGTTAAATAGATAATGTGTTGTTTTTTCAGGTGTTTGTGCTTGACCTGCGGAAGTTATAACAGCCTCACTGGAGTGGATTGCAAGAGTGAGGGAATCAAAGCTGGCTCACAGGAACCGTGTTCTGCAGGCCTTGTGCGGTCTCCATTGCAGCTGCTCATCTCTCTTCCATCTTCTGTTGCAAGCCCACCAAGTGGTCTGCATTAACAGTTCAGTGCTGATGAGCATGCCGTGGTGGCCACAGACGTGGGCTGATGCGTGCCTTGGCGCGAGTGCACTTCACACATGCTGCCTGAGGAGTGGGCACTTGGGTTGCGCGCTAAAGTTATTTGTTCATGTTGAAATGGGAACCTCAGGTGGGTGCCGTCTCATGTGTTGTAAATAGCGTTAGGGTTTCTAATGGGAGGAGGGTTGGTCAGCATATTCTTTTTAACCTCATGTAGATATATTCATGTGTACATGGCTCCTCCAAAGCATTGTCGTTTAATGACTGAAAACTTGTCGGCATGTACAGCAAATGGCGCCGTCAGACTGGTGTGCAACAAATGCCCTGCATTACGGATATACAGGAGGGCGAGATTTCTTTTTGTGATTGATGCTGAGTAATGAGACTGGGCATGTTGGAAAGGTTGCAGTTGTGACTCTTAAAGTGACCTGAGGCAAATAAATGATATTACCTTGGTTCCTTGTCTGGTGTGAATGGCTTGAGCTTGTTGGTCTGGAGGCATAGGCAAAATGCCTTTCTGCATTTGATCTTCGGGGTGTTGTTGGAAAACTGGCTGTAGTTCAAGACTTTGGTGCACTCCATGATGTGGCGATTTCCTTGTTTAGGCACAGCGCAGACAATTTCTGCAGTCTGCGCCTGCCAGCTATGGTTTTCATATTTCCTTTGCCATTTTTATTTTCACCTTTTTTAACATTAAAACTTGGGTGGCACGCCATTGATGATCATGAAAGAAATGTTTATGCTCTGTCGCATATTGCATTAAACTGGGCGGGAGCCATGCTACATGTCTGCACTGTGCAGAGTTTTTTTACTTATCGTAATATTTTGCGAGCGCCGTCTCTGCTAGAATAAGGGATGCATGCCTGGGCATGCATCCTAGCTTGAATCGGGTTTTCCCTCACCAGGTCCTCCTGGGAAAGCGGCGCTGCGTGTTACCCTCACTTGCCGACGGCCAATGCGTGCGTATCGAGGGGCATCACATATAGTGTATGCATTAAATGGTTAAACTGACTCTTGACACTGAGAGAAGGGGGTTTCACCGCGAAGGAAGAGCGTGACTTTGGGTTCCACCTCTTGAGCTCTCTGCGCCTTTTTTAGCGTTAAAGCTCTGGTTCATTACCGAAGCTGAAAAACCTGAGGGATGTGTGAAGCCTCAGCCTTTGAAAGAGCATCAGTGCCAGAGGCCTTGCGCACCTGGCTGGTGATATCTTGCATGGGGTTGCCTTTGAGGCCGTGTTGCTTCAAGTGCTTTCGCACGTCCTACTCGGTTTAACTCAGTTAACCCGCCGCGGGGGACTGAGCTGGAGTACTCGTCTACTGAGCTGGGAAACCCGACTGCAGTGGCCGCGTTTGGATTGAGGCTAAGCGCAAAAGGCGCCTGTATGCTGTGCGATAGTGCTCGGTAAAGATCCCCAGGTGGTCGAAATTGCCGGAGACATCCACTATGGCACCTCTTCTTTTCTTCTTTCACTCCCTCCTGTATCCCTTCTATTAGGGCGCAGTTCAGGTTTCCATGGAGATATGAGAGACAGTTACTGTGTCATTTCCTTTCCTCAGAACTGAGTAACTGGGTAAAACCCCCTTTTTTTTTTTTTGCTTCGGTTCGCTATGAAAGCTACTTTTCTGGAGTTCAGAGCCAGGTTAACCATTTCTCTTGCTCCCTCTTAAGTGCTACACATACAGTACATTAAGCTTTCGGTGCAATGAAAGTATAAAAGTTGCACCGGTACTTGTTGTGCATGCTATGGTCGCACCCTCCGCTTAGGTGACAAGATGACGGCTGTTGTGACATTCTTTTTGGGACCACCTCTTGGCCTCAACAACGCCAGGCGCTAACAGAATTTTGTCTAACTGGGCTAGTAAGGGTTTCGCCTTAAAGTTTGTAAAGATAAGCTTAGCGCACTAAACAGCAAAAGGTGACTGGCATTAGTGGTCGAAAGATCTGGAAGCGGCAGGCCCGTTTTGGCGTCTCTGCGCATACGTCCGTACTCGGCCGCCTTCCACTTGCGGTGTTCAGTTCAGTCGTGTTCCCGGCACTCTTCACGGATGCTCTTTGAGCTTCACGATGCAGAAGCTGTGTCGCTGCAACGCCGCACCTTCTCTATCCTGCATAGAATCCATGGCACACCAATTGTGAGGACCAACCGCTACAACACGGTGCGGACGCAGGGGAAAAGCTGCGTGGAAATTCCCCGGCGAGTCTTCGTCACGACCTCTCCAAAACGAAGTAGATTGCAGCAGGGAATGCTACTCGAAAAGGCTAAACTAAAGCTAAAACAGCTATCGCTTTCAAAACAGCCACCGAAACAATTGCGCGCGATCACTAGCCAGTTTTGTCATCCTTGCTGCTTCTCCAGACGGCTGTGAGCCGGTTGTAACTCAGCACCTCTACCAGATCTCACGTAATGGTGACGGCAGTTAGGGTACCCCGAGGCACCTTCGACGGCAGTCTGGCAGCAAGGAGACGGAGAAAAGGGCTTCCAAAAGAAACTATTGTGTGGACCTGCGCTCACAAATCTGAATGGCTCGGCGGCAGCGAACAGAATGCCTACCGCTCTCGGCCGCGCTCAATTTAAAGCTGGTAAGGAACCATCGCGATTAGGCGCCAAAGCAGTAACAATTTGAAACAGTGTAGAATCAGTTGCGCGTGGCTGGGATCATTCATGATAAGTCTGGTCGCATATCGCGTCACAAAATAAGTGCCGGCGGTTCTGAGCGTGAACAAACTACAAAGATTCGTGGGATCACTCCCCTCTCAAAGAAAAGCAAAGGCCTCTCCCATGTCTCTCTAACCCTGTCATTCGCCAGCTGCGTGTATTGTATGCCCGCAAACTTCTTAATCTCATCCGCCCCGCAAACTTTCTGCTTCAGGCGCGCAACTTCTGGGCGTGAACGCCACCGCAGAAATGGTGTAACTCCATCGGAAACAACCTCGGTCAAGTTCTCCGATTCGACGAAGAATCTTGCATGGACCGTAGAAGCGGCGCAAAAGCGTTTCACCGAGTCCGCGGCGCACACACCCTCGCCGGGCTCGCATGCCGTGTGGCGTCGGCGTAGCTAGGTTGCAGGGTCGGGCGTCGGTACCTGTTGGCCCTTGGTCGTAGCTGGCCAAGTCGTCGAACTCCTGCACACTGAAGGTAGGCAGCGACGATGTTTTCATCGGTGACATTTGGGAGCATGGTGTCGAGCGCGATGATTGCATCCCTGCTCGGGACGAGCTTGAATGGTGTCACTTGGGCGGTGTTTTGCATAGCGGTGTTGTACGCAAAGAAGACGTAGGGGAGGAGGGCAACCCAGGTCATGTTCTGCGTCCACGTGCACATAGCGAGCCTGTCAGCGATAAGTCCGCTGCGCTATGAATGCTATGAGGACCAGTATGTAACTTCCACAACGTAGCTGCGGTTTAACCATTCAGAGTAGCATTTCATGATGGATTCTATCGTCACCTAAAGTCTACATCAGGTTTGATCTAGGGACCTTACTATCGTATCCAGGGTCGTACTGAAATACGAACTACCGGAGCGTGGCAAAGAGGAAAGGTGGTGTGCACGAGCGATATTGCCATGAATCTACACTGTTTACGCTCACAAGCGATGCGCCACTTGCCTTGCGATTGCAAGTGCTGCCATCAGTCAATTAAAATTATAACTGCCATCTGTCATAATGGGCATTCGCTCGCAATCCGGCGGGCAGGTTGTGACGCCACTGGGTCATGTGACCTAGGTGGCCCATCTGCTACTCGGGTATAGTGCTCTAGAGCACTTTAACCTATAGGTAACTGGAGGAGAAAGACAGTGGCGAAATCGGTGACTGGGAGTCAACCTTAGTTTAAGCGCGCTAAAGAAGGGTTCTTTGCTTTACTCTACCGTTATAAACGACTTACAAAACCAGTTTGCATTTCATATTTCTTAGCTTCACCTTATTGCATGATGATACAGAAGTTCAGAGGCTGTCGTGTCTGCTGCCGAAGACGACGGAGCTCGGTATATCGCGCACAAGGACACCTATCTCTTTATGTGTTGACAATGCGGTAGAGTTCGAAGTTATCTTTGCCGGAACTGAGCGGTGGGGCTTGGCTCAGTGGTTAGGGCGCTCGGCTACTGATCCGGAGTTTCCGGGTTCAAACTCTACCGCGGCGGCTTTGTTTTGATGGAGGCGAAACACTAAAGCGCCCGTGTGCTGTGCGATGTCAGTGCACGTTAAAGATCCCTAGGTGGTCGAAATTATTCCGGAGCCTTCCACTACGCCACCTCTTCCACGCAGGATGTCCTCCTTCAGATCAAAGAAGTCTTAACGCAAGTCCCGTACAATGACGAAAACGTTATGATGGCCTTAGACGTCAAAGGCGCTTTTGATAATGTAGGCTACGTACGCCGCCATCATGGAGGGACTCAACAATGCCAACTGCGGAAAGAAGATCCACGATTACACCAGGGCCTTCCTAAGCAACAGGACAGCCACGGTGGGAATCGGGGGTGCTCAGAGGAGAAAAAAATCAGCACGCCGCAAGGCTCGGTCATGTCACCGGTACTCTTCAACGTACCCAGGTGAAAATTTGCTGCTGGTTTTCTGCTGGGATCCTACTGGTTCCAGTAGTACTGGTTTATTAGCACATTCCCAGTAGCTACTGGAACCAGTAGGTACTGGGGCCATTAGCTTCCATACATGTAGCACCGAAACATTTCATTTAATTCTGTGTAGATAAATCATTCATGCAATATGTCCTTTAATTTTCGAAATTTTCTGAAACTTTGAAACAAATAGTAACTTCCTAAACGTTAAGCACGCACAAAAAGAAAGAGCAAAAAACTCAAAACCAATGGTAACTGGTAAACCCACCCTGCAGGACCATGCAAATCTACCCATAGTAGGAACACAAGTACAGCTTTAAACCCCATTTGAAAAGCAGCTATAGCAACAGCCCTATAATATACATACAACTTCCAAGTGTAACTCGTACTCACATTCTAATACCATATGGCCTGCCTCATGCTTACATAAGATGGGTCTCCCACAGGTGTTAGTGGGGAATGGTTAATAAACAATGCTCTCTCATTAAATTTTGACACTTCAATTTTTAGCGCTCGCAGTTGAATAGATTTAGCTGCAAAATTCTGTTAGCTGAAGGATATTGTTACCATGCAAACAAAGGAAAAAGGCCTCCGAAAAGAACAGCAAAAAGTCCTGATGCTGGAATTAGTGAAACCAACAGAAAACCAGTAAGCACCTTGCTGGAACCAGTACAACCAGCAATAAACCAGTAAGCACCCTGCTGGAACCAGTACAACCAGCAGAAAACCAGTAAGCACCTTGCTGGAACCAGTACAACCAGCAGGTTTCTTGCTTGCTCCAGCTGAACCAGTACAAACCAGTAGGTTCCCATCAACAACTTTTCACCTGGGCTATAGCGATGATAGAACTAGCAAGAAGACTCGGAAAGATCGAGGACATCGGCTTCGCAATCTATGCGGACGACATCACGATATGGGCCAACCAGGGAACGGTAGGGCAAAAAGAAGTTTACAAGAAGCGGCGACGTATGTGGAAAAGTATGTGAAAGAAAGAGGGCTGGCGTGCTCCACTGAAAAGTCGGAGATCCTCAGAATCCAGAGAGGGAAGAAAAACCCGGAGAATGTGGAAATCCTGCTCGAAGGAAGCCACATTCCGGAGAGGGAACAGGTCAGAATCCTCGGAATGTGGATCCAAACAAACAGGATCGAGATGCGGCTTAAGCTGGCTGCGACGCAATTAAGTGTCAAGAATGCATGGCAACCAGAGTATCGCAGAGAAGACGCATAAAAGAAAGCGACACTCGTGTAAGAAGTTTGATCATAAGTAGGGTGACCTACTCCATCCCGTACTTCCAAACAACCCAAGGGGGAAGGGACCAAATCAACGCTATCATTCGGAATTAAGGCGTATGAAACGGCCCTTCATCTGCTGATGCATACAGCAAACGAGAAGTTACTAGCACTCGGCATTCACAATACATTCGAAGAGCTGGAAGAGGCACAGCTAGAGACACAAAAGGAAAGGCTTGTGCAAACAAGAAGCGGCAGAAGAATCCTAGCAAAGTTGGGATACAACTTAAGAAAAATACTAGAAAAGGAAGCAGACATCCCCGACAACATCTGAGCCACTATCAAAGTCTGCTCGCTCCCCAAAAACATGGACCCAAACCTACACCCGGCTAGGAGAAAGGCGAGAGCAAAATACATCGAAGAAAAACTGTTGGGCAAAAAAAAAATACAGTATATGTGGACGCGTCCAAATATAGAGGAAGAGACGTGAGAGTGAGAATGGCAGCGGTAGCACTCAACTGGGAGGGTGCAGAATTTGCTAGCGCATCCATTAAAAACGGTACGGTTGATGAGGACGAGGAACTCGCAGTTTCTCTAGCGATCGCCGGAGGCAACCGGATCGGAAAATCTTTAACCATCCTAACGGGCTCGAAACAGGCGTGCAGGAACTATATGAAAAGAAGGATGGGCAAATGTGCAAGACAGGTCCTAGCACAAGTGGCTCCAAAAAAGGACCAAGCGAGGCATGTTATTTTCTGGGTACCCGGACATGCGGAAGTATGGGGCAACCGTAGGGCCGGTGAGACCGCTCGAGATTACACGAACCGAGCCTCTTCATCCACTCAGCCCGGAGGGGGCCTTGAAACGTAATGCCCACCTTCTCAGAAATCAACTATACACTACAGGGGCAGACAAGTTTCGCAGCATGAATAAAACGCACACAGAAGACAAGGAACAAACGACAGGACAGGATGCAGCACAGTCCTGTCTTGTTTGTTCCTTGTCTTCTGTGTGCGTTTTATTCATGCTGCGAAACTTGTCTGCATTATGAATAGCAGCCAACTAGGCCAAACCACCGTGTTACTTCAACATACTACAGGGGGGTAATGAAAAGATATCCGGAACCGCACTCTAGCCCGACTCATGAAGAGGCGGTCATATGGAGGAGGCTCTAAACAGAAACCCTAGCTAATCTTTTCCTATTAAATAAGATGTATCCAACGCAGTACAGGGACACGTGCCCCAAATGCGGAGGCAGACCCACGGTGTATCACACAACGTGGGAGTGCAATTACTGCGCCGCCGGCCAAAGACTTCCCGTAGTCCTTGCGAAAGTGCGTGACTTTCGACACACTTTTCGGGCGCAGCTCGGATAGCGAGGGCCTCTCCTGGGCTTTCCTTCCTCCATTCTCTTGCATATCCTAAAATATCGTTTCCAAAATGACGGCGCCCTTCGGACTGCTCGCTGGGGCTTGGATTCATCGTTGTTACTGCCGTTTTCAGTACATCCACTGGCGATAAACTGGGCACCGAGCATTCGCTTCATCTTTTCTCGCCTATAACAAAACGTATGAGCGACACATTTGCTTTATTTTTTTTAAAAGTGAAGAGTGTGTCTAATTAGTCCCAAAAAGGCGTGTCGGTTTGTTGACAAAAAAAAATGGTTCCTCTTCTAACAACCAGATGGCGCCACTAGGCTTCTACCCGTTCAGACTGCTGCGGCGACAGCGTTTCGATGGAGGCGAGGCGAAACGCAAAGGCGCCCGTGTGCTGTGCGATATCAGTGCACGTTAAATGTCCACAGGTGGTCGAAATTATTCCGGAGCCCTCCACTACGGCATCTCTTTTTTCACTTCCTCCTTTATCCCTTTCCTTGCGGTGCAGGTGTCCGCCGACATGTGAGATTCTGCGTCATTTCCTTTCCCCCCAAAAAAAACCAACCAACCAGCGCAAGTGGCGCACAAAGAAGCGTGAGGCCTCGTCGGCTGCTTCCCGGATATTGCAAAAGCATCCGAGTCTCCCGCACAGCAGCCTCTTCAGCAGCATGACGGCCTTGGGACTTCCGCTGAACCGGGCGGACCTGATAGGTTGACTCTATGCCCGGAACCAATTGGGTCGTAGCGCGTTTTGCCGGCGTCTAAATGGAACCTATCGAATTTCGCAGAAGGTTTAAACATGGCTTCCCTCTCTCCCCGCTCTTGTACATACATGATATACTCTTCTGGACTGGAGCGGGCCTTGCTAAAGTCGAGGATAGGTTTTGTCGTTCCCTAGATGTGGGACGGGATGCCTGATACGTGGACGTACACTACCGGGATTGATTTTTTCGGACATGGTCTCGCCTGCCGAGAATGTGGCAGAGCTTCAGCGTGTGCTGACATTGGCCGCGACTCAGCGAAACCACCTGGGCCTTCGTTTTAACGCCAAAAAATCAGCCCTTTTGCGATTCTCGTGTCCCCAGCTAGATGCAGCAGTTACGTACCCTTACCAACGGTGAACCACTTCCATGCCAGTGGCGGCAGCGGAGCCGCGCTCGCTCCTCCAGAAGCAATTGTAAGACTTGATGCATGTCTCCCGCGCTTCATAGGACGACGAACCAATGTCGCCATGAATGGCCTCCACGGGTACACGGCCATGGCATACAAATGCCACTCAGCCAACGTCGCGCTGTGCTCGCTCCAGACATGCCCTGATACCCGCTGAAATAGTGACCGCGGCGTTTTCGAACGTTAGTGCCGGCACAACCCTTTTCCACATTTCGGCAGCGGCAGGAAACGGTATTGCATTCCCACACTGACCGGCCGCGTAGGACCCGGCTTCCTGCCGTTGTTCGACTGCCTCCTTAACTTCCTTATTCCTCCAGCTTCGTGGTTTCCGCTTTCCTTTCCAGCAGTTTGCTACTTGTTTCATTAATGTACTGATGAATAGTTCTGATTACAATGCCATTTTTCCATGGGGCGTTTCTCTATTGCTTCCTCAACGCCTGCTATTAGCGCGATTCGTAGAAAATTGGTTGTTGGGGAAAGGAAATGGCGCAGTAGCTGTCTCACATATCGGCGGACACCTGAACCGCGCCGTAATGGGAGGGATAAAGGAGGGAGTGAAAGAAGAAAGGAAGGAAGAGGTGCCGTTGTGGAGGGCTGCGGAATAATTTCGACCACCTTGGGATCTTTATTGTGCACTGACATCGCACAGCACACAGGCGCCTTTGCGTTTCGCCTCCACCGAAACGCGGCCGCCGCGGTCGGTTTCGAACCCGGGTACTCCGGATCAGTAGCCGAGCACGCTAACCACGCGAGCCACCACTGGGGTCCGTCCTTCAATTTTGCGTTCTCTCTGTGTTTTCTGAATTTAAAGTTTGATTAGGGCTCCCATCTCCAGACTAATACGTTTATGATCAGTTCCCAGACTACTCCCACTCCTCGTTTATTTCCATTTTTTTTGCGAGCTTGCTATAGATTCCCTGCGACATTAGGCGGTAGTAAATGGTCGTCTGCCTGTTCCGGAATTCTCACGTGATTTGTGCCTTCCATTTAGTTTCTCTATTTGCGATAACTAAGCTGCACTGCTCACAGGTATACAGCATTAACTTCCCGTCACGATAAGTGTATCCATCCAGGCCCTTGATGTGGCCGTACGTGTCCCCCAATAGAATAACGTTAGCACCGTCTCCAAACTGTTTTGTATTGAGGCACGTAACTAGATCTTCGTTTTCTTGCTAGCATTTGCTGCCCCGAAATAAACGACCCCTAGCCATGTCATTTTACCCTGACTACCCAAACAAGCTCTTTGTGGTTTTATTATCTCCCAGTTGTGTTACTTGATATATCAGCATAACTACATACTTCTTCCACTCCAGCCACTTCACACTGCACCACTTGCGGAACCAGCCCCACCCGCACTCTATCACTATATCTGCCCACATCACATCTGGGTACCACCCATTCACACACCCACCTCGGCCACTTGGAAGATCGCCCTTTTGTCCAGGAGCTGGTGAACAGCTCAAGCTGATTGACCGGGGCTATAGGTTGGAGGAACGGTTCTTTTTTTTGTTATTAAACAAAATTTATCCTCCTCCTTCTTCTTATCCGCTGTTGTTCTGTTGCACCCTTCCCAGACATAGGCATCAATAAACGGTGGGTCTTAGATCACTGAGATGTGTCTCGCACAGAGCGTACACACCTATTTCTAACCACTTCGCTCTCTTTCTACCCTCTTGCATGTTTATGTAACTGATCCTGGTGTTACATTTCTTTTTATAGCGTTCTTCCTGAACCTTCTAGTGGCCATTATGTCGGACTCAGCCTCCACTTTTTTCTGCGCTTCCACCTACCCCTACGACCGGAGTCCCCGTTGACCTCATAAAAAACCTACTACTGCACGGACCGCCAGGCGCCAGCCGATCTCAGCTCTTACCCTCCCACTGTGCAGATGGATATAGAGGTCAACTAAAGGACGCTTAATTAACTAAAAATAACTAAAAACATAACATTTTTGTTTTGGGCACAAAATTATATTGCAAATTGAAGGCCGTCAACATCGAAGGCGAATCCTGTTTTTAAAATTTCTGCATCGACAATTTGGTTCGAAATTGCGCACTGTCACATTCTTCGACAGTTTGCTTTTCGTCGCTCTTAGCACCGCGTTCATGGTGCTCCCCGGGAAAGTCCCGACTGATACTCGCCCATCTCCCTTCATCCGCTCCACTATAGCTCCTGAGCACCTACTCATGTTTGAGCCACCAGCGATATGCTCCTGAGTACTCCCTCCCTCCCTCCTAATTTCAGGTTTCTGCCTCCTGTTGTCGCTGACGCGCTTTTGTCCTGTCCCCATGTCGGCTCTGACTGACCTCCTGGGATTTACATTGTTTCCTTTCTCTACATCACCTCCAGACTTCTTAGCTGCCACCTGTGAATAGCTGTGGATCCAGCCTGCTTCACCTACCTTCTGATCCCTGCCCAAGCCAGTGCAGGCCCCATCCACGTGACTCGCACTGGAATGTCCGCTATTGTGGTTTCTTATGGCAGTGTCGGCCATTTTTTCTTCGATTTAAAAGAGCTGTTCCTGAAGTTTCCGTTTGCTGCCTTTTCTGCCTCTAGCTTTCTTTCTAGGGCATACACGCATGACGCTAGCGTGGCGTTTTCTTGGTCAACCCTGTCCAGGCGTGCACTCAAAACGCAACCTAGCTTTGCACATAAGGCCCGCCGCGGTGGCTCAGTGGTTAGGGCGCTCGACTACTGATCCGGAGTTCCCGGGTTCGAACCCGACCGCGGCGGCTGCGTTTTTATGGAGGAAAAACGCTAAGGCGCCCGTGTGCTGTGCGATGTCAGTGCACGTTAAAGATCCTCTCTCTTCCTTTCTTCTTTCACTCGCTCCTTTATCCCTTCCCTTACGGCGCGGTTCAGGTGTCCAACGATATATGAGACAGATACTGCGCCATTTTCCTTTCCCCCCAAAACCAATTATTAGTATTATTATTTGCACATAAAATCCGCGTCTTCCGGTTCCTCTACCGATTTAAACCAGCGTTATATGTAAATATACTTTGATTCAAACCGCGTCTCCTCCAGGTTCACAAACCCCTCATGGTTCCTACATATAACCTTCCTTTGCTTAGAACGTGCACAGGCTCAAAACGCGTGCAAACGCGTGTTCAGGTAAATTACCATTGCTGCAAAAACCGACCACCCGGAAAGGGAATGACTAACTTTCGTTCATTCTTTTTTTGTTGTTTTATACCAAACAACATGACACAAGAATAAGCGCTGAAAATCTTAGCTGCCGACTCGAATAACCTGGCTGCAGAAAAAGTAAATTCTGCTCCCTAGTCTGCGCTTAATCTAACTAGCCTACACCTAAATATACCTAACCGTTAAAATATTAAAAGAAAGAACTCACCTGTTTGTCGCTGCCGCTTCGTTCCCGCTGTTGTCAGTCCGTCTGCTGCCGGTCGCAACAGCGCCGAATCTTGCGTCGCACCGCACGGCTGTCAACTCTATTCCATCTTCAAATGCCAGCTCCATTGCAACCACCAAGGAGCTCCTTCATAGTTGGTGGACTCAGACAGAGCGGAGGTCTCGCTAACTGTTTGATCGAAAGCGGACAAGCCTATAGTCAGATACAACTCGAGAACAGAGCGGCAGATGCCCCACAAAGGAAGCCCTCCAGCCAATGGCGTCGACCGATTTTCGTGATGCCGTGGTTAATCCGATTAAACCATGGTTATCCCACGTTCATCTGCCACCCCCTGCGATTTCACGCCAACAGGTGGGTCAAAAGGGAATCGGCCAAGGATTAGAGGGGTATAATCGGCCAAGGGGGAGAATCAGTTGACACCACTGACTGGAGGGGCTTTTTTAAGGGGCATTTGCCGCCTCGTTCTTGAGTTGTAGCGGACTATATAGTGACCGTGTGTGTGTGTGTGTGTGTGTGTGTGTGTGTGTGTGTGTGTGTGTGTGTGTGTGTGTGTGTGTGTGTGTGTGTGTGTGTGTGTGTGTGTTCTCTTTTTATTGCGAAGCAATACTACTTTAGGTCGCACTTCAGCCCGTTCCGTGGCGAGGCGGTGGTAGGCACCATTGACCTTTAGCGTGACCTCGCTGCGTGACGTCACACCACGTGACCTAGAGTGACGTCACACCAGCTGTGTAAAAACGGGGCCCCAAAAAACGCTAAGGCGCCCGTGTGCTGTGCGATGTCAGTGCACGTTAAAGATCACCAGGTGGTCGAAATTATACCGGAGCCCTCCACTACGGCACCTATTCTTCCTTTCTTCTTTCACTCCCTCCTTTATCCCTTCCCTTACGGCGCGGTTCAGGTGTCCAAAGATATATGAGACAGATACTGCGCCATTTCCTTTCCCCAAAAACCAATTATTATTATTATCTCACGCCGTCGCGAGGCGAGGCGGTAGCCAACAACGGCGGCCTAACTCCCGCTCCTCTCACCAGGGGCGCTACGGTCGGCGTGACGTCACACCAGCTGTGTAAAAACGGGGCCCCATCTCACGCCGTCGCGAGGCGAGGCGGTAGCCACCAACGGCGGCCTAACTCCCGCTCCTCTCACCGGGGGCGCTACGGTCAGAGTGACGTCACACTAGCTGTATAAAACAGCTCCGCTCCTCTCGCCAAGGCAGTCATACAGCCAGATGTTACGATGGTGCCTACGAACAAGGCAGCTCGGCAGAATGCAAAGAGGAAGCATCAGCGAGCTACGGAGACGGAAGAAGAACGACTTTCTAAGCGGCGTGCCCAGTATGCAGCTCGGCGACAACGTGCAACCTCCTCTGTGGAAACAGCAGAAGCAAAGGAAGAAATTACGAGTTTGCCCGACAGTGAGTCTCCTTCTACTAGTTCAGAACGCGACTAAACGGCAGAGGCGTGTCCAAGAAACACCGGCAGCAGCGGCTCGAGAAGGAACGTGCGTTTCGAGAGAAGGAAAACGAAAAGCGAAGAAAACAGCGTGCACAAGAAGAGAGAGAGAGAGGGGGGGGGGGGTTATTGATAGGAAAAGGCAGAGAGGTTGGCCTGAAAAAGAAATATCTGGCCTGCTACTCTGCTCTGGGGGACGGGAAGAGGAGATAAAAGAAGGTCACGATGGGGGACGATGATGATGGGAGGAGGCAGATGAAAAACTACTTTAAAAAAAAAAACAAGGCACACTTTCTGACATCAGAAACGCGAGACAAGCGTGCACAAGAAACACCCCAGCAGAGACAAGAGCGTTCGAAGAAAAGACAGGAGAAATCTCTCACCAAGGCTGGCCCGACTCAACCCGAAGGACACATTGCAGTAGAACGACGTGAAGAACATGCGAGAAGAGTAAAGGAGTTTGAGCAAATATTTGGCACCGTCGGCCAATCGATACTGGAAGATTTTGTAATGGGCACGCTGGCGAGGGAAATGTTTGTCGGCATACACGGATTCGACGGACGACTTCCTCTTAGAGGATTCACTGTAAGCCATAACACTAGCATAACCCAAGACTACCACCAGCCATACTACCAGCTGATCCGAGAATAACACACTATTGCATCGTAATCACCAGGCCTAACCAAGCTAAGCCACGGCCGTTTTTTTGTTTTGTTTTTTGGCTGGACACTACAACGTGAACACCCTTTCCAAAGGATTTCCAGCATGGACATCATCATTGCGTCTCTTTGCATACGCTGAACAAAATGTGCGAATGTGGCTTGCGTAACGTCCCGGAAAATGCTTGCGTTTAGCGTACGTGTGCGTGCATACGCTCATGGCACGTATAAAGCGTTGATCTATGCTCTTTTATGACCATGTCTTTTCTGACCAGATCACACGCAGACGACGAGGCGCGTAGGAACACGTTTAATGCGCTCTCCTGAATGACTGAGGTGGTCTCTACCTTCCTAAGTGCTGCAAAGAATACTTATAAGATTCTCACAAGAAACAAGATCGACAACTAGGCACAAGGCAGACAACAGGACATAAGACAGACAACACATACGACATGCCAAAAACATGACAGTACAGGAAACAAACAACACAACAGAAATTTTCTGTTCTAATGCTGTTGTGCTTTTTGACTGGGTGACTTTACATCTATAGATAGAAAGCTGCGCATTCATCCCATGTATTCAAGAGGACAATGATTGAGCGTGTCCATTATTCAACCGTTGTGTCATGTGATTGCGCGTTTGCCTCTTGAAAAAAGGCTCCAGCTGTGCCTCTTGTAAGCATCAACCGAAGCGTTGTGTTTGCAACATATCAGATGGCATGTAGCGCCTACTGAGGCGCGTGTACGCTGTAACTTTGTCGGATGATATTTTCTTTGCATCCTGCAGGGATATGAAAGTAAATATTCTAGTAATCTCCGCGTCTGATGGCCCGCACTCATCGCTATATAACCGTTTATCACTGGAGCAGACAAGCCTGAACAGCGTCAAAACATATCAGAATGGCTGTTTGGTGCACGGGACATGTGCCTTATCCAAAGAAGATTGTGGCGGCTACCCGAGCGATAGTCCGGCTCGATGTATAGCTTCTCTGCGTGTACTAATTGTAACGCCCCGATGGTGCCGATAGCCGAAATACTGCGGCAAGCCTCTTTCATGTTTTATTTTGTGTTCGTAAAAAAAAGAATTGGGTTATACTTTTTTACCACCGTATGAGATTAACCCGCAATGTAGCCATATTTCCATAGAGGAGCTTTTGGCTTAGCACGAAAGCACTACTTCACTATCAAAGCTGAAAAAACGCAACGTAAGTGTGAAGCCTCAGCCATCGACCTTTGACACAGAGAGCCAGCGGCGGAGGCCTTGCGTAGCTGCTCTGTCAACGTTGAAAACTGAAACAGCAACGGTGTCTGCTCAAACGCCGCGGTGACTTTGCTATTAAAACAGTTAAAAATCCAATTCTTAGATGTTTTGGGCGATATTTTCAGCAGTCATGCAGAGCAAATTCCGACCGTTCTGCAAAAAAGTGTTCTGTCCACTATGAGAGTTGGAAGATGTCAGCGCGCTGGCGTGGACCACTTTCTGTGCCCAGTTTTAACCCCATGGTTTCAGCCAGCTACGGTTTCCCACTTATTTTTAATCATTGGCTCAAGTTACACGAAACACCCTCTATATATAGCTTGCCAGCGAGAACTTGCAGAATAATGAGATCACAGCTATAAATGGCTATCTTAGTAAACCAACAGTATGTATCAGTCGGTGGTCTGACCTCCTTCAGGGTTAATCGATAACTCAGTTATCGATTAACCTTGAAGAAAGTCTGACTGTCTATAGGGTTGCCGTTTAGTTGTTACTCATTTATTCTGCTATTTCTCTCTGGGCCATTAACGCAAGCTACAAGCACGCATGTAAGCTACTAGTTTGCATGCGTGGGTGCGTGCGTGCGTGTGTGTGTGTGTGGGGGGTGGGTGTTTATTTGTATGTGTGTTGTAAACAGTTTTTAGTTCTTTTTATGCACTCTTTTTTCTTAGCATCGTTTCAGGCGTCCATCTAGCACGTGACAGATAGTGCGGCTGGAAGCCCACTTTTTTTCATGTTTTAACAGAACCACTTTGTCAAGAAGGGGGTTTGGGCCACAGCCAGAGGGAGGAGCACAGGAAACGGCGCTCTTTCTTTTATTTCAAACACAATAAGGGTTGGGCTGGCAGTATGGTATAAAGAAAGTCACGTGGGGAAATCTACCCTGCGGCAGCAATTAGTCGCACTGTGTACCTCTAATATTCTTGTCCTTGAAGCACTTGTCACGGCACATTTGGTCGGTTGGAGTAAAATAATAATAATAACTGTTTTTTTGGGGGAAAGGAAATGGCGCAGTATCTGTCTCATATATCGTTGGACACCTGAACCGCGCCGTAAGGGAAGGAATAAAGGAGGAAGTGAATGAATAAAGGAATAGGTGCCGTAGTGGAGGGCTCCGGAATAATTTCGACCACCTGGGGATCTTTAACGTGCACTGGCATCGCACAGCACACGGGCGCCATAGCGTTTTTCCTCCATAAAAACGCAGCCGCCGCGGTCGGGTTCGAACCCGGGAGCTCCGGATCAGTAGTAAAAAGGCCGGCCTCGCTTTCAGCGCGAAGCTCGTGAGTAGGTGAGGGGGCAAACACGATGACCGTAGTGCACGATTCGCACTCGAGATATGAAACATTTGACAAAATGAATGAGAAAAGAAAAACGGCAAAAGCGAAGGCTAGTTTGGGATGCCCTGTGTGTGGCGTCAGGAAGAATAACATAACACATACAGACAGACACACGCGTACTTTTTTCATTTTGAATGAGTTGGCCTTAGCTACGGCCAAGAATGCCGTTTGATGAAGACGTTTCATGCTTGAAACGGCCTACGTTCGTCTGTGCTGTGTAGCAGCACAGTACATGCGGCAGTTCTGGCCTGTAGTGCTTATACTACATTCGTATATTTCCCTTGAGCAGTTGTGCGTGGAAGACAGTATATATTGCGCAATTCTTCGAATCCGCTATGCTTGCACATGGACTGAGCTACGATGACAGTCAAAGCATGGGATGCGTCTGCGAAGGCTTCGGGAAGTGTTGGGATTGCCAAACCTACACAGTTACGAGAGGGACGGGGGTCGCTACAGACAGAGCTGAGGCCCTTCTTGGAAGGTGGCAGTGGGGAGGGCTGCGTTATTTAGCGGCGCGGCAAGGTAGCCTCTCCGAAGAAACGGACTGCAAGGCACGTCAACAGCCGGGGGCCGGACCGGGGCTTCCCGCCTAAGCCGCGCCGTGCGCTAACTCGATTAGCAGCCGCGGCCCTGTGCACGTCGGCGTCGGGAGGAACATTCTGGACAAGCTATTTCACCGCCCACTCTTTGTCAGCCGGCGTACGTAGCTGGGCCTCTCCCACTTCCTCCTCTCTCCACGCGTCCATCCTCGCAGGGGAAAAAGTTACCTCCGTCGGGACCAGTATCTCCCTCCCCTTTCGTAGCAACAACCACCACCACCAGTTACCTCCCCGGTACATCCCACACACATGGGCGAGTGGATATCGCTAGTCTCACGCATCACCATTTGTCCACTTGCTGCATATACCAGGTGTTTCAGGGAAGGTGGTAACTCGTGTTTAAAAATGGGGTTTTTGAGGCAAACAGGAGCTCTTTCCGGCATTGCAATGCATTGTAATGCCAGTGTTAGCAGACGTCAAAAAACAGGCGAATAATTTTAACTAGCTAAGTCATTAACTAAGTTCTAATAGTTAACTTTTTAACTGTTACCAATAGGCATCTGACTGTAAATAGAGATTTGAAGCCGGCCGTTAATAATAGCCATATCAGTTTTTTAGAATTTCGAAAATGCCATTACTGTCGCCGCTGAGGCACGACAAAATTTGGCTACATCGTGCTAAATACATGTACTTTCGAAAAGTATGCAGGCAAAGCAACCCCTCAAGTGGTCGTAACTAGTCGTAATAGGCAGATTTTGTCGTGCCACAGCGACGAGACTAATGGCGTTTTCGAAATTCTAAAAACTGATATGGCTATTACTAACGGCCGGCTTCAAATCTCTAATTGCAATCAAGTGCCTATTGGTAATAGTTATAAACGCAACTATTAGGATTCGGTTGATCACTTAGCTAGTTAAAATGATTCCCCTGTTTTTTTGACGTCCGCCAACACTCATATTACTGATTCAGATTGCTGGTCACTGGCCAAAGTTAAAAGATGAAAAGACGTTTCGGGAGCACTACGGCTCCCTTGTTCACTATGAAGCAATCGGCGCACGGATACGTTCTTTTGTAGCACCCAGTAGCGTTTTTAATGATCTAGCATAGATAGGATGTAGAGTTCCGTCGTTCCTGTTTAATGTGTTAGACGATGTCTGTATGATAAGGGACTCAACATTCTGCCGTGCTGATGTGTTCTTTTTTGTTGTCAATATCTTTGCTTGACCCCAATTAATCTCGTGGCCGGATTCTTGCACGTGCTCTGCGATGGCGTTAGATGCTGCTTTCTGTTAAGGACGTCGTTCTGGTGCTCTCTCAGGCGTCTCCTGAAGTCCTTTGTTTCACCGATATATATTGATCAGCAATCGGCGCAGTCAATCTCCTACACAACACCTGGAAATCTTTCACGAGGGAGCTTGTCCTTCACATTCACCAGTTCTGTTCGCACCTTGCCAGCGGGGACGTGCGCGATGTTGACGCCATGCTTGCGGAAAATACGTGCAAACGCTTCGCTAATTCCCGCTACGTATGGGACAGCAGCTCGTTTTTCTTTTGGTTTTTCTGTGCTCTCGCGTTCTTCGGAGGCAGGCTGATTCGCTGGCATTCTTCTATCGGTGTTCCTGATGAAGGAAAGAGGGTAGCCGTTTCTTCGAAGATCAGACTCTATTCTTTTCATTTCGCTCTTTAGATTGGCATCATGACTGCAGACCTGTCTGGCACGGTTGATCAGGGAGACAACCACAGACCGTTTGTGAGCGACTGGGTGCACAGAACTGAAATGTAAATATCTTCCAGTGTGCCTAGGTTTGCGGTAAACATTAAATACAAGGCCAGTCGGAGTACGTGTTACCGTGGTGTCCAGGAATGGGAAGCAACCGTCGGTTTCTTCCTCAAAAGTGAACTTGATTGATGGTTCAATGGAGTTCAGGTGGTCCAGAAAAAGGGCCACGTGCTTGCGCTCTAGGACACAGAAACAGTCGTCCATATACCTTAGAAATATTTTTGGTCGCCGCTGGAAAGTGGTTAGGGCTTTGTTTTCGATTACTTCCATCGTGATGTTCGCCGCTGTCACCGAGATTGCTGCTCCCATTGCTGTGCCGAAGGTCTGTTGGTAAAAGGTGCCATTATAAGTAAAATAGGTGTTAGCGAGACAGAAGCGCAAGAGCTCGCAAAGCTCTGCTGCGTCGAAAGTGGTCCGATCTTGCCATGAGCCCTCATCTTCGAGACGTTGCCTGCAAGCTTCAACGGCCAGAATGACAGGTACGCTGGTGAACAGTGAGCAGACGTCGAAAGACACGAGCATGTCGTTGTCTTCAGGGACAATGGCTTTTACCTTGTCGATGAAATCGGACGAGTTCTTGACGTTCGTTTCTGTCTTTCCAACCAGTGGAGCCAAAACACCGTGAAGGTACTGCGACAGAGAGTGCACAGGAGACCTCCTGAAGTCTACTATTGGGCGTAGAGGGGTGCCTTCTTTATGAACCTTTGGAAGCCCGTATATGACGGGTGCCGAGCCGTTCGTACAAAGCAGCTGATAGTAGAGGCGTTTCATGGATGGTGGAAGGCCCTCGAAGATTTTTGCAAGCATTTTCTGAGGAGACGTCTGCACCTTTGACGTGGGGTCTTTTGGTAGTCGGCGATAGGTATTCTCGTCCTGCAGCAAGGCTTCCATTTTTTCTTGGTACGAAGAGCGGTCAAGGATTACCGTGACATTGCCTTTATCCGCAGGAAGGATTGCAATTTCATCGTTAGCCTGTAGGCTACGAATTGTCTTGCGTTCGCCTTGAGGCAGGGAGTAGTCTGGTGACGTCTTCTTCATACGAAACAGCACACCTATCGCCTTCGTCCTTCGTCTAGAACGTCTCGGTCCAGGAGTCGCACCGCTCCTTCGACGGCACAAGCAACCTTTTGTGGGTTCGGAACTTTCCCTTGCTTGAAGTTCGAACCTCGGCTGAGTAGCTTAGCCTCAGCAGGTTTCAGACTGTAGGATGACAGGTTCTTCGTTTAGAAGATCGTTGTTGACCTAGTGCCTGTTTCTTTTTCAGCAAGTAAAGCTTGCATCTTCTGTTCTTGTGATTTCGAGTGCTTCTCCACTCTTCTGCGCATTTCCTGGTTGGCGACTAATTGAACGCTGGCGAGTATTTCCGGAGCGATAAACTCCAGCTGACGTTTTGCGAAGAACAAGTCCGTCTCCAGGGTCTGTCTGCATAGGTCGAACGTCAACTGCTTCAATTGAAGCAGTTGACGTTCGACCTTTGCGACGACCTGGAGACCGAAGCGGGTTTTGACGGGTTTCTTCAGACGCAATGATTTCGGTATAACTTGAGAAAACTTGCAATTGAGGTTGAAGTGCAAATGCGTGCGAAATGCAGCGAGGCTGCCGGAGACGCTTACAAAACGACGAATTCCGGTGATGGCCGATTGTCCAAACTGATGGCGCAGGTTGATGTAGTCGAGGGTTTGACGGCATACCGTCTGGTCAGGAATCATGGTGATGCAGATTGCTGGTCACTGGCCAAAGTCAAAAGATGAAAAGACGTTCCGGGAGCACTACGGCTCCCTTGTTCACTATGAAGCAATCGGCGCACGGATCCGTTCTTTTGTAGCACCCAGTAGCGTTTTTAATGATCTAGCATAGATAGGATGTAGAGTTCCGTCGTTCCTGTTTAATGTGTTAGACGATGTCTGTATGATAAGGGACTCAAGATTCTGCCGTGCTGATGTGTTCTTTTTTGTTGTCAATATCTTTACTTGATCCAAGTTAATCTCGTAGCCCAGTGTTAACAACTGCTGTTTTTTAAGTGGTATCCTACTATAGACGCGAGGCGCCATAACAAACCGAAACTCTTTTGGCCGCCTGTGGCGCCACCAAGCATCCGTTTTCTTTGCTTCCAACATTCAGGTTGTCTTTTGTCTGTCTTCCTTGTGTGGTAAAAGTGCACTATTGGTTTCAAAACAAAACGTACTTCAATATTGAACCACGCAACCTTCCTTTGTCAGCCTCAGAGATTCATGGCCTCCATAGAGTAAGGAAAATTCCTCCAAGGTGGCGGCTCTTGTCCTATGACGTCACCACGCTTGTACTTGCGAAATTGGCCTGTGGCGGTGATACCTGTATTTTGGTTCTTGGTATTTTCTACCATACAAGAGCCTTGTTTTCAGTTAGAGTGGCATTTTTTTTGTGATCAGGAGCTGGTATTCTAACGATACAAGTCAACTTCAATTTCTCCTCAGTGTCCCTTTAAGATCGGGGATCGGCGGCTGCATCTGTCACTGCAAAGCCGTGCGTAGTTTCGCACATTATTTTCTTTTTTTTAAGCACAGCTCCGGCCTTTACGGTGCAGAAATGAGTATCGGAAATATTTTTGTTATTTATTGAAGTCTACTGGGTGAATGACGCAGCTTTTGATTACCTCCTTACTGTGGCATCTGATACGCAACTAAAAATGGGGCTGAATTTTTCTCCTGCCGCGTTCCACTTCCGGCAACGAGCTATAACGCCGCTGGACGTTTTTCTGCGGCAATTGCAGCGACGTGACACACTACCGCCACTCACAGCTGCAACTGAACTGACATCCACATCCGGGGTTTCGACCAATCAGGTGAGGCCGAAAATGGGTGTCGATAACGACGCAAACTCGGAATACGGGTCCGGGTTGGGCGCGTGCTCGCCCGCGCTCACGTGGCCATATCCTGTGCGCACACTAAGGCTCGTGCTTTGTGCAAACCTTCATCGTCCTCGGGCGGGTCAGGCTAGTGTGCGTCGTAGGCACCCCGCGCGGTCGGAAGCCGCCGCCAAACGGCTCGAAACGCCTCGAACGCTGCGCGTAGCCGGGAAGAGGCAGCCAGCGCTGGTTTGAACATGTGCCGCTTTGAACAAAGGGAGCTCGTGCTAGAGACGCTGCCCGCAAACGCAATGCCGGAAACCATCCGCGAGTGTGTGCATCCAAAATTCATGCACAACAAGCGATGTCACAAAAAAAAAATCAACGCAACGTGGTCATGCGGCGCAGGTCTTGCTTAGTGTAGCGCATAACGCGACATAACGTAAACTTCGTCAGTTTTCCAGTGCTTTCCACACTGTGACGGTCGCCACTGCGCAGTATCCCTCCACGACTTCCCGCCTCCGTCCTTACTGCCTATATCGGGTGTCCCAGAGAAGCCTGGCAATAATTTTTAATAGGCTTTTTCAGATATAAAGATCGCTTCTGCTTCATAATACCGGTGTCAGCGGAGACCAGAAATAAGGTGTAGCATGTTAAGTGGTAAGCTGGTTAATTTTTGATAGGTAACATTTGAAATATTACAGTTAGGAGCCTGGTTGCAATTAGAGATTTGTATAGTGGGCCATTTGTAATAGCCCGGGTTCAAACCCGACCGCGGCTGCTGCGTTTTTATGGAGGCATAACGCTACGGCGCCCGTGTGCTGTGCGATGTCAGTGCAGGTTAAAGATCCCCAGGTGGTAGAAATTATTCCGGAGCCCTCCACTACGGCACCTCTTTTTTCCTTTCATCTTTCACTCCTTCCTTTATCCTTTCCCTTACGGCGCGGTTCAGGTGTCCAACGATATATGAGACAGATACTGCGCCATTTCCTTTCCCCCCAAAAAAAACAATCCGCCTTTTTTCACGACGCGACTGCGCATGCGCCCACCCCCTGGCGGCGGTGTTGAGAAACATATTGGAAGGGTCGCGCGCTCCACTCAAGACCGGCCGTAGAAGTGTAAACAAACCGGCTTCCTGCGCGGTGTGCGTTGCTGCAGCCGTCGCGCGTTCAGCGCGACGCATTTGGCGATGCCTACGACATGTGTTACATACGGCTGCAATGCCCAATATGTAAAGGGAAGCAAACTCGGATTTTTTTCGCTTTCCGAACGCTTCCCGGGACCGCCTTCGACGCGAAGCGTGGATAAAAGCAGTTCGCCAGCTCGACGATCATGGCCGGCCTTGGGCACCGTCAAACACTTCAGGACTGTGCGCGAATCACTTTGTGACAGGTACGGACGAGGTACTCTGGTTAAATGCGTGTGCAGTCTATCACGAAATGTTTTGCTCATGGGCAGGGAGGCCTCGCATGTCACCGCCGCACCCAGACTTCGTTCCGACACTTTTTGCTTTCTCAAGCAAGGAGGCCAAACGGGCAAGTTCTGTGGGCCGCAATCAACGCGCGATGGAGCGAACAACGAAAAAGAAGCTACGAGAGCATTCACGCATTGGGCTTAAATTTTGTCGTAATCTCCTATGGAAATTTCCTTGTTTATGCCACTACACCTTGACCAAAACCCCCGTGTGGGTATGTGCGATGTATTAAGAGGCAGAAGAAGAAGATGTGCGTTATGCGTGTGTTCGAACCATATCCATGATGAAGAGCTCTGCGTGGTATCGCCGGAATGGATTATGTGCGCCTCTCGCGCTCGTCTTTATGGATGCGCACGCTTGTTTAAGCTATGCAGCGGTGTGCTGTGGGAAAAATAAAGTGAAATGCTAGCAGACCTGCCATGTTGCGAGCACGGTTGCGCTTTTATAGCTCATGTAGCTATTCGGCAGCGCTTGAGCACAAGGATTGTGAAAACTGTTGTCCCAGTCGTTTTCAGTGCCACGGCGCGCACGATGTAGTATCCACATTTCATGGATGGCAGGCATATACAGCTGAAAACGCCAACCGCACTGATCGGGGATATTTCATTGAACATTGTGTTCCGAATGTAGCCTTCATCTCTGAAGCGGCGGCCCTTGCTCAGCTGGCGATCGCATCGCATGCCGGATGACCGGAGATACAGAAGAATTTGCTCTTCGGTGGGCACTGCAGCCTGCCTCGGACTTCGCACCCAGCCATCAGTCAATCCTAGAAATCCTCCAGGTACCAGGTGCTGCCCAGGACACGCCATCGTTGACAGATGCCAACAAAACGGGCTCCGCAGCGGCACTCAGTGCGGCCGGGTTGGGCGCACAGTACCCTTCCAGTGAGATTCGAGCGCTGTACGCGAGGTGGCAGCACAGGAAAATGAAAAAGGCGGATTGTTATTATTATTATTATTTGTAATAGCCATACCAGTTTTTGGACTATGAAAAAAATGATCTGCGGTTCAGGTGTCCGCCGATATGTGAGACAGACACTGCGCCATTTCCTTCCCCAAAAACTAATCTTCAGTTTTCATTTTGGCGATGTCGCTGAATGAATTATAGCCATCTCAAGCCAAAACACGTGCTCCTTCGTAAAGAACGCTGGCGAATGCAAACACCCCCCCTCCAGCGCACGTCGCTCCGTGGCGTACGTATCACGTAACGCTTAAAGCAACGTTTTGCTTAAGTTACGCTTTCTCTGGAGTGTGGCGTGAGCTTTGAGCAGCGTGCAACAGCGAGCACTTCAGCGTGGGCGGGGGCAAGAGTGGTCAGGTGGCACATGCGTCACGGACTGGCGTGCGTAGGGTGGGTGAGGAGGGGGGGGGGGGTCGTTTTGTGCACGGTGTAAGAATAACATACTGTAGTTTTGTGCTCGCCGAAGAGGCGCGCTTTCGAAATCGAGCGTCTTTTAGCTCCAGATGGCCAAAGCAGCGTCTGTTCGTGGTTTGCGGCTTATGGGGGTTTAACGTCCCAAAGCGAGTCAGGCCATGAGGGACGCCGTAGTGGAGGTCTCCGGAAATTCGACCACCTGGGGCTCTTTAACGTGCACTGACATCGCACAGTACGTGGGCCTCTAGAATTTAGCCTCCATCGAAGTTCAGCCGGTGCGCTGAGAGCAATCGCGTTTTCAAATTCCAAAAGCCGGTATGGCTATTACTATAATGGCCTGCTGCAAATCTCTTGTTGCAACCAGGCGCCTAGCTGTATTTCCGACCGACGGTTAGGGGAATGAATGGGGGTTTAGGCTACAGCCTTCTCCCCGCCATTTTTGACGGGTGCAAATTAAAGTTACTTCCCCCCCCCCCTCTCTCGCACCTAAATTTTGAGCAACCGTTCGTCGTACAGTTCCGGATGGTGTCATAGCATTTCTCTTTGCCTATAGCTTACATGTTTTAGTCAAGTTGCAGGGTAGCTTGCGACACGGGTTCGGATCGATGACATATATGCACCTTCAACTGCATGCTTTCTGAGACTTTACCTTTTAAGGCGCGGTTGAGGTGTCTACCGAGATGTCAATATGTGAGCTACTACGCCTTCTCAAAAACCAATTTTCGTTTTAAAATTGTGACGTAACCGGAAATGACGAATTGGTGAAATATGTCGTAACTGTAATGCTCATGCGGTGTAATATGTCGTAACTGGACTGGCGATGCGGTTTAGTATGTCGTAACCGGAAACGACAAAGTGTTGTATGCCGTAGCCCGAAACGAACTGGCGTAGCATGTCTTAACCGGAAATGGCGAAATGCCACACTGCACGTTATGAGTCAGAAAAAAAAAATCATCAAAGACATATGCTTTGACATTCCTCCACGTAAGCAGACTTAAGTGCCCTCAGTATTTTTTGTGTTTTTAGCAGCGCTTTTCACACAGCCATGGCAATAGGTTAACACAACATCCATGCGCCAGTGTGGAGCCCACAGTATGGCCATAAACGTAAGAGTAATCGAATTTTCTAATTACCGCAGTGCTTGAACTGTGCGGTCAAAAGTGAGATAAATCTGCATACTAAACTCAAGAAGAAATGGATAATCAAGTCAGTTAAAACCATAGTGTGGGCACGTTGAATACTCATGAAAATTTAAAGCAGCCCGATGAAACGGGGACGACGAAGAAACGTAAAAACGACAACACTAGCATTATATTAGTCCTCAATTTTGCTCGCTGCTATAAATCTTCAGCTCAGTCGAGGTTCGCACTAAAAATGTGTGAACAAGAATGTGGCTGTTTTCAGTACGGATTTCCGCTTGCAATGATTTCTTCTAGCCCAAGATACCGGCAATTTGTCTCAGGAGACGAAAGATCGACGCCAAGGCTGGCGCGGCTGCCGGATCATCTCCGAGGCAGCCATATTGGAATTGTATCATCATCGTCGATGATCTCTACAGCTAAGGCAACAACATTTGAGGTGCAGCTGTCAGAAGAATGGCTTTCGCCGCAAACATGTCACGCGTTACGCGGACGTGTTCGCTCTGCGACTATGTCTGGAGTTGTATAGAGGGGTGCAGAGGGCGTACTTGGTACACAGTTGGCCATATATCTTCAATTCTGGTGTGCCAAGGAATCCAACAAAAATAGCAAGAACTGATTCCGTCGCTACATGAGAGCCATAGCCATCTTCTTGCAGCAGCGGTATAGACTGAAATAACTCCAGTCTCAGAACCATCCGGCGCTTTCGCATAGCTAACATGGCAGTACGAGGTAAACCGCGGTTTTAGAACTTGTTCAAACTCATCAAAGAGCCGCGCAAGGGATGGATGTAAAACTCCACTCACAGCATTACGCGCATGTGTCCAGCCCACGTATGGCCATAGCACACGCCGAGATTAGGTGTCCGGGTCCTGCGACGCAAGGAGGGCCTCGCATTCCTGCCGTGTTCCGGTGGCGGACTGTCCCCGCGGGACAAATTCGACAGGGCAGCCAAAGAGGATGTGGTCCAGGATGGCCTGCGATTCTCCGCAGAGTGCGCTCTGAGGAAACGGGGCGGTAGTGGTACAGAAGCTGAGGGGTGCGAAGAGTTCGGGTCTGGAGTCGCTTCCAGAGGATTTGCTGGGAGTGGGACAGGCGGGGGTGTGGAGGTAGGCAGGGGAGGCCACGGTTCCCAGAGTTCCTCGCAGTGACTTGCCAGCTAGGCGTGCGTGGGGTGCTGGGAGCTGCGAAACAATTGCGGACGCGCTCGCAATGCGTCTCTGTTCAGGAGACGTTTGGTCAGAACGTTACATTCTTTCAAATCTAGAAGTAATTCCTGACTAGGACTCTCGCAACGATCTCAAGAGGGATAGAAGCGCGAGTCTGTATGGAAACGGGTGCGGCAAGAGGAAGTGAAATGAGCTGGGAATGACAACCCGCCGAAAAAGAAAGCGGCGTTCGTAGCAGCAGGTTCCAGGAGGACGCGTCGAGCCGAGTAACGGAAAAAGCGCTGCCTGGCCGCGGGCTAGGCATGCATGAAGCGCGAACAATGCGTTATGAAAGGAGCGGGTCGTTGGAAGCCGTGTGAACCAGGCGCCCTCCGCTGGTGAGTAGGGAGCGCCTCCGTCCGAGGAGCGGCTCCCGGCCGTCGCCTTGGAACCCCGGAAGGACCCAGTGCGACCTCAGGCGAGCCGGAGCTGACTGTCCCCGATGTGTTCGAAAGAGGAGGGGCCTGGGAGATTTCATTCCACTCTTTGTGCGCCCATGCCGGACGGTCATCACGGCGCCGGCCGACACCGTACGTATACGGACTCTATGGAGCACACTCGTAGACCTATCACGCGAGAGCAGCTTGGATAGTCGTCTCCCGCGAGCTCGGTCGAGCACGTTTGCGCCAGTAATGAATAACGATAGCTCTGCTAAATGACCGTAGTTGCATCAGTGCAGGAACCGCTCTACGACGTTTCGCCTCACGTGCGGGAAATGAAGCGCACGTTTTTGCACGTGTTTGGCACGATGACGCGCGCTTGTGGAGCTTTACTCAAGTACTGTGCCGGAGGCTCGTGCTCCCTAGTCTTGAGTATGCCTCTGTTGTTTGGAATACTGTCTGCTACACCTGTATCCTACTCCTTGGAAACGTGCAAAATCGGTTCTTCAGGAACGTCACGCCTCCTCAAAACTGCTTACTCGCTCCTCGAGAAGACTACAGCGCTGTCCTGCGCTCCCTAGAATTAAACGGTATTGAGGAATAGACGGCATTCGCGGGATCTTGTTTTTCGGTATAAATGCACCCATGGACACACTGACTGTATGCACCTAGCATCAGTGGTAAATGTCCACGTGCCTGTATGACGGGCTCTATAAGACGAAGACCTGTTGACTTTCCGAGCCACTTATGGTTATCCTATTGTTTTTTTTTTCGTCAGTTCATTTTTTCTCATTTCCACTCGTCACCGCGTGCAATAATGCACCATGTCTTTGGCTGTTGGTAGGCGCTTTAAAATAAATAAACTCACAAATGAAAAAGTTGTGTCCCAAACGGGGAGAAAAGGCAACCATCCCCCTTGAGTGTTTACCGTTCCGGTTGTCGACAAATGCGGCGCGTGGCGTCGGCGTCCCCGACAGGTGCAAAACATCTCTCCCCTTCGGAGTCCCGGCTCGCCGGCGAAGGGGCGCGGCCCCTCCCGACGGGCATCCCCCCCCCCTCCCCCCCGACGGGCACCGCCTGAATGGACGGCTCCGTAGGTGGTGTCGGGGCCGCACCCGATGGCAGCCCTCAGCGCGAGGCACAAAAGCGGGAAACGGGTTGGCACTAGTCGCAGCCAGTGTTCTCACGCTGCTTATCCCCCGTGGGATCATTAATGTTACATGCTAGCACGAATACAGCCAAAGCACCGTGCATCGTGTATGCGAAGGCGACAAGGCTCCTCCGTTGTCAGGAGTGGCATCGATCTAGCGATGCTGAGCAGAAATGTAAAATATCGAGAAAATTTTCAAAGGTCGGAAGAAAACGTTTTCTTTTCCTGATTTTTTTTCTTCAGAAAAATATGAAACTTCAGGGGGAAAAAAACAAGAACGCATAGTTTCATTAAACACATTTATTTTTTAACTCAGAAATAAGTAAAGAATTGTATTTTTGCACCCAAAACGAATATGCAGCAAAGCCTTTTCAGGAAAAGGTGGTATACTACGTACAATGCAGTCGACGTTAAGCATCGCGTCAGTCTGACCCGTCACTGCTGGATAGGGAAATGCTTGTCCGTGCACCTTTTCGAAACCACGTTGAATGTTCGAGCGCACATACACAAGTTTTTGCACGCGCTTTCCTGCAAGCCTGTTGAGCAGTTTCATGTGTATATTGCCGAACTGTGACCCGTTTTACATGAGGCAGACGATGGGATTTGGAGCAGCCGACGTGCGACTGGCTTTAGCGGTCGCTTGCTACAAAGTCCTTGCCACCGTATGGACGGCTCCAGATGTTCACTTAGACGGCATTTTACAGTGCGTAGCGAAATGATAATGTGCCGAAAACTTCGCTTAGAATTTTTTAAAATCTTTTTCCCGTCTGAGAAATGAAAATAACAGATAGACACGGTTTTCTTTCCCAATTTTTCAAGTTTTTCTTCTGGCACTTACACCTCCAAGCCAATCACTCTGCGCTTGCAGAGACGTCCAAGGTATAAGCTAAATTCCGAGATATTGAGTCTTTAAGTCCTACTTTGCTTCCAGTTGCCTCAGACCTCTCGATCGACAATTTTTTTCGTCATCGTGTTTATTACAGTGATACAATTTTCTGTCTGCATGAGCTATGCGCGAACCATTATGAAAACTGCGGCAAATCAGCACGATGCGTAATATGTCTCACCTAAGCAACCAAGCACGAGAAAAGAAGCAACACAGAGGACGTCATTATTACATCATAATGCGATGCACCTAAGCAACGAAGCATTAGAAGAAAGGCAGTGAAGAGCAAAGCACTAGGTGTGAGTGTCACGCCGGTTCGAACTCGGTCTGGGCATAAAATTCTTCTAGATGAACAATCATTCTGCGGAAGTGCTCTTTTACAGAAACAACATATTCGCAATGTTGGTCCATCATGCTTATTTTCCAGAGGCTGTCTAATCCAATTAGAAAGAGCATGTCTAAGGGTTCATCAACAAATGGTAATGCAGTGAGGTATCGTACGGAATGCTGTGTTATATTGTCTTTTTTTTTCAACGTCCATCACATGATATCCCAGAAGACTATGGCATGTGGTGTCTCTTTCTTGTCTGTGTCCTGATTTGCGCAGCCGTTCATTTCATCATGCACCAACTCGCCCCCCAGGCCGTTATTCTGGAGACTATCGCATCTTTACGATTGATGAAACAATGCTCAATCTTTTCTGGAGCATCATAAATGTGGCAATTTACCGTAGACACAACATTGTCCCTTTTCTATAACCATGTTTTTACGGGCAATATCTCGGTGTGTACCTGTACACGGCGAGAGGGGCATTTTACGTACTATTTTGACGATCAGAAACATTAGACGACGTGATGAGATTCGATAAAACATGAACTAAAGACTTGCTAAAATGCACGCACTGTTGGGTGTGTAGTGTCACAAAAGAATATGAAACGTGAAGCTATCAGTCGGACATACAGGTGGATTAAACCAATGAGACCATCGCTTACAGGCCGGAAAAGGTTACCACGTCTCATAGATTGAGCAGACAAATCCCGCACAAGAGTAGCGAAAACTCTGTGAAAGCGCTGCATATAAAGACTTACGTTATGAATAATTTTGAAACGTAATAAATTTTAGTGGCTAGATATAGATTACAGGCGGTCTCCCTGCCAGAAATCGAGAGACGATGGGGGACAAAAGTCTGAACATAGCACTGAAGAGCCTGGCACGCGGTATTTCCAGTAAAGTGCACTATGTGCTCAAGGCGACGCCAAGGTACTTGGGTGACCTACGTGTCCATTGCATACCAGCATATTCAGCCGGTTTCGATCCCCACGTACCAAACCAGAGACCGCAGCTCGTAATTACAACAATTTAATTCAAGCTCCTGACATTGAATCAAAGTCCTCACTTAAAAGAATAACCTCATCGATGTTTGGCTTATCAGCGCAGAAAAGTGCGAGGTCACCTGCTTAAAGTAATACTTTCATTTCGTGACCCATAATACCAAAGCCACTTAATTGCGGCCCTGTGTGTATTACAGTTGTGGAAAGTGGAAAGGGGCGTGGACAGCCTCGATTCACAGAGGACTGAATGCGGACTTGTGATTAACAATCAAGCGCGTGGAACAGTTTTTGTAACAAGGGCGTATCCCTGTAGAAAGAAATGAACCAAGATTGTCGTGATTCAGAAGAAAGAGATAAATGGTCCACTCGATCGAACGCCTTTCAGCAGTGCCCATAAGCGCCCCTAGAATATTGCAACATCGTACGCGCTACATGTATATCAGATTGCTGACCGTCCCCTCAAGCCACATGCTTGATGAGGTCCTATCAGGGTAGGCTGTAGCTGGTGTGATAGAACTTTAACAGAAAGATTATAATTAACATTATGAAGCGTAATAGCTGCTCAGTTTTTGCTATTAAGACAATATGGCTTTTGGTAAATGACTGTGGCGAAAATTCTCAACAACTTGGAGCAGGACAGGGAATAAAACTGATTTAAATGTCTTCTAACGTTCCCCGAAGAGGTCGTCAAGTCCCAAGGTTTTCGAAAGTGGCAGTCGATCTGTTGTATTTTCCAATTCACCACTAGTTACCGCGTACTCATCATCAGAAGGTGGCGTAATCGTAGACACCTAGCGTGCTACATGAACATCATTAGCATGCAGTGCTTGAAGTGGCAGCAACTGCGCAGCCTCTTGTGCCTGCTGCGTAACATGGTAGCCTCACGAGCTGCGCTCTGGATTTCTTGATCATATTATTTCATCCGTTTGTTCTGTGCCGCGGCTGTTTTCGAGTGGTTAGGGCGCTTGGCTACTGAGCCGGAGTTCCCTGGTTCAAACCCGGCTGCGGCGGCAGCGTTTCGATGGAGGCAAAACGCAAAGACGCCTGTGTGTTGTGCGATGTCAGTGCACATTAAAGATCCCCAGGTGGTTGAAATTATTTTCGGAGTCCTCCACGGGTTCGAGTGCCCGAACTGTGAAGACGCGCCCTCTACGTTTGACCCCTTCCGACTACGATGAACAAGGAGGACCATAATGGCCGGCGACAGGCGTGGGCGGATGCCCTGCACCGCCACTACGGCTCAAAGAAACACGTCTTCTACGTCGACATTGCAGGCCCCTACCACTCCAGCGGGGAATAGTAGACGGCTGCAGTCATACACGAGGGAAAACAGGTGGACGGCCTCTCGTTCAGAGCGCCCAGCTCAACTGATGCGGATGAGCTAGCGATCGCCCTCGCAGCCTCCCATCCCGACCCAAAAATATCCTCACAGACTCTCGCGGAGCCTGTCGTAACTTTGTGTTCGGTTGGATCACGCCACTTGCTCGCCAAATTCTTCCCCACAGTACTCGCGACTTCGATCCAACTCATCGCTCAATCATATGCGTGCCCGGCCACCAAGGCATGTCAGGTAACGAAGCCGTCCATGAGGCAGCCGGCGCACTCACTTACCGGGCACCAGGCGTTCCTTGTGAGGACCTTAACCCAGATCACAGCCCTCTTCTTTATTTTAAAAATATTACTGAGCACTGTAGTGCCGAACACCGGCGCTACCCGGTTCCTATGAGGGGACTGGGTAAAGCTGGCGAACGAACTCTCCTTAGGCTCTTTACAAACACCCCGCTGTGCCCGGCGGTTCTCAAGCATTTTGATTCTTCTTTTGACGCCCGCTGCTCATTCAGTGGGGAAGTAGCCGACACCTTTCACATGGTTTGGGCAAGCAGGCAAAATCCTAATCCTTCTCCAACCCCCCTCCCCCCCATCACCCCTTCTCCTACCCGAGAGGACTGGGAGGAACTATCGGGCCAACAGGCCCTGGTTCGGCGGATCTGCGCAGCGGTCAGGACCAACGGGGTCCCGGAATGGGGAACTCCGCCTTGAACTGTAAGGGGCGAGGCCCAGTAGGGGCCTCTCCCCAAGCACCTCCCAGTATATATAGCTAAATAAATGCCTTCCACCACCACCTCCACCACGGCACCTCTTTCTCTCTTAATTTCAACCGCTATTTCTACCTTCTCTGAGTGTCTGCACCCTCTGAAGATCACCCATGAGCTTCCGGTTGAGGGCACTATTCGGTTTCTTGACCTCAAGCTGGTTTGTTGGATATATGAGCCCAGAGCGGAGAAGCCCCTATTACCCTTTTCGTCTGCGCATACGAGGCTGGTCAAGCGAGGAGTCGTGAAGACGTGCTTTTCAAATGCAGTTAGCAAGACCTGCGCATGCTTGATGAAAAGTAGTTTTTATAAGCAGGTGGGCCGCCTCCGAGCAGCAGGATTCCCGAGACACTTATTAGTTTCGGTCGCTGAGAGCTTGCATCAGCAGGAAAAGGCCAAGAAGACTGGAACTGATGGCGAAGGGGGCAGCAAGTTAGTGGTGGTGCCATATATCCACAAGCTGCCACACTCCCTCAAGAAGGTAGCACAAAAAGTGAGAGTGAAGGTGTATATGTCTGCACCAGAAAAATTGTCCCGCATTTGCAAGGGAACCTGTCCCGACAGCAGGCTTCAGAATAGTTGCACGATTCGGCATAGGAACCCTTTCGTGCAGTGCACTGAGGAAAGTCTACAGTATCCCGCTTTCATGCGGCAAGGCGTACATTGGGCAGTCAGGCAGATGCCTTAATGAGCGGTTAAGTGAGCACCATAGGGAAGTTAGGGATGGCGGTTCCAGCAATATGGCAAGACACTGTCGTGCTCATAAATGCAAGCCTGGTTTTAAAGAATGCGAGGTGATTGGCAGAAATGCGGATAGATTAACCATGGAAATTATCGAGGCTGCCGCAATCGAAAGAGCTGGACCTGAAAGCTGCGTCAGCAGCCTGTCATTGTCGCTGACAAAGAAAGATATGGCATTTTTGGTTTTGGTTTGTGGTTTATGGTGGTTTGACGTCCCAAAGCGACTCAAGCTATGAGGGACGCCGTAGTGAAGGTCTCCGGAAATTTCGACCACCTGGGGTTCTTTAACGTGCACTGACATCGCACAGTACACGGGCCTCTAGAATTTCGCCTCCATCGAAATTCTAACACCGCGGCCGGGGAATTTTTGGACTCGGAGCAGTATGCCAACCGGTGAAGTGTGTTGCATGTGCTTTTTTTAAAGCTTTTGTTCAAAAATTATTTTGTCTAATCTTACAGGTATCGTTCTTTTCTTCATGTATAAATTCTGTGTGCACCAAATAAAGCCTTAGTGGAAGTTTATCGCTTGTGTTTGTCCCCTGTTTTGTTGCTGTGTTATGGATCATAACGCATACCCACTAGCCCGAACCATCACCTTGTTAAGTTCCTTTAGATAGCAGGCGAAAAATACCCCGTCTTTTGTTCTTTCCCAAGATTCATAGTGACATACATATGCATCGCGTGCATATATATTAGCAAAATAGAAATGAATGGCAAAAAAAAACAGGATATGGAGCTCGTATCAGATAACAGTAATGCATTCACCACATCAAATACGGCGTTATTAATGGCTTTTTCATTGCGCAGTTGGGCACGTTTGTGCTAAAGCTTATTTCGAACAATCATTAATTAGAGTACCACCCCATGTTTCTGCGATGATTCTTTTTCCCCATATGCTTAGCAGTAACAGTTTGGTGACAAAGAAGGATGCATATTGGCTGAGCACACAATGGCTATTTCAGAATATGCGCGCCGGGTTCCATTAACAACGTAATACGCAAGAAAATGCCATGCGACAATGCTTATCTTCAGGATGTACTTCAATGAAGTGAGCTCGTTTGGCCGCGGGCCCAAGAAACGAGCTTATTCTTTTCTGCGACTTAGACATAGCTAGCATACTGCTCTCGTTATTACCCGAGTGCGGTCATATTCCGTCTAGAAGGCCAACAACCTGAACAACGGCAGGTCAGCAGGGTACTGCACAATGGGAGTAGATACCGTCACTTAAGCACTTCAGATTCTTAATGCCATTATTTTCAGAGTCGGTGCAGCACATCCACATTTAAGGCTATTATATGAAATTCACGACGACTAAAGTGCTTGCGAGGTAGTCAAAAACTCCACCTGAATATAAGCAGTGCTAATGAGCACAATGTCTCGGGAATGTTGTTGTAATGTAATATAAAAATTATTTTGCAGAAAATACCGTTGTTCTCGCTACACACTCCAAAAAACTAAGCTCGCATGTCGACACCCGCACACAAGCTGAGAGTATCTGTCAGAAGTGCTCGTAAAAATGGCACTTTTGCATCGAAAATGTCGTAGAGATGCTTCGTCTGACTAGAAGTTATGAATTAACCATCTGCTACTGGTTAGGAAGTTGGTACTAACATAGCTGCATGTTTTTCTTCCTGTGGAATGGGTATGAGAGTACATAGTGCTCGGGCGAATGAGTTGTGGTCAACTCAGTAGGTCGCGAATGGCACTAAGGCTAATGCCATTAAACTTATGCGTGTGGCACCGCACGAATGTCATTAAAGGTTAAGGCGGTAAGCACTTGACTGCATTAAATTTGCCCACGCGGCACGAGTATTAGGCGCGCTCGCGCTAACATATGGAAAGGCAATGCAGCTGAATAAAAGGAAACATAGATGACAAAACAATGCAGAAACAGATCAGTGATCCCTCCTTTATCCCTTCCCTTTCGGCGCGGTTCAGGTGTCCGCCGAGATGCGAGACATCTAGATACTGCGCCATTTCCTTTCCCCAACAACCAATTTTCAATTTTCAATAACGCACACGCATGTATGTGAAGCAGCAGAATGTGTGAATGTTGTAACATGTGCTCAAACATGGGGTCTGAGGGATGGACGGAAACAACTTTTATTATAAAAAAAGGAAAGAAAAAATCTTCCAGGGTGGTCCCCTACTGGTCCAGGAGTCCACGGGCTTGTGCCTCACATAAAGCCCGACCATTTCTGGCCGGCGGGCTGAGCGGTCCGTAAAGCAGCCTCCCAGGAAGAATGAGTGGGATTGGTGATGGGGGGTACTTACTGCCTGTGGGGAAGAACATTCCCAAAGGTAGTGGGAAAAGTGTGTCTGAGGGAAAGCTGCTGTCAAGCTTTCCCCCGGTTACAGCGTAATACGAATTCCAATTTATTAGCTGAGCATTAAGAGAACTTCCGGTAAAATAAGTTCCGGTAAAAGATTTTTATGATGCATGTTCAAACTTTTGCAGAGATTAACAATGTTTGCATTAATTAGATTTAATCTGTTAAGGAAGGAAACAGAAACACAAAAACAAAGGCTTTAGACATACACTAATGATGTTGATAAGGCACCTTTCGGAATTTCTCTATTTGGTGAACAATTTTTTTTCATCCAACTGCCAGAATACATTGAGATCTCCGAGGCACACTCAAAGCGCGTAAAGAAATTCAAGGCACAAGCTGCAACGAATTTATGAACGTTTATACAAGCACACCTGGCGAGTTCATCGATGACTCGCAGGCTGCAGACGATATACGCGCTAATGTCAGGTCGCGCACGAGTGCGCAGAAGAAATTCTTGACCAAAAGAACGTCATGAACGCAGCTGTCGTAAAATAACTTGTGTGCCGAAGCCATGCAGCTAGATGGATACGAATGCGTTCGACAGTGTTCTGATCCTGCTCCCATCACGATGGACCCACTTGGCCAGGCACGGGGGACAGGCTGCTTCTGCGAAAAACCGCTTTCACCAGCGTCCGAGATTTCTGCACCTGCGGAATGTCTGTCGAGGCCGGGGACTACACGTCACCTCCCACCCCCCGCCTCTGTTCGGGAGCCTGCCGTCACCTGACCTTCCTACAGCTGCGGTTTCGTCGAATCCTGTTTCTGCCTTGTTGGCCTTGCTTCTCTGCCGCTCCTGGAGGCTCGAGATGGATACCAAAAACCGACCAGCGTTCGCGTCTTCGCGAAGGTCAAGGAAAGAAAAAGAATACCCCTAGCAACAGCCTTGGGATACATTTTTGACGACACGGCCCAAGGGCAGCGCCGTATGAAGAGACGTGCGAATTGTCTGGAAAAGGCGGGAACTGGAGGTGAAAACGCTGTTTAAGAGCGTCCGACTGCCTCGTCTGTCGTATTCTCCTTGTCGTGGCCTGCGTACAGCTGTGCCGTTCTCTAGACCGGACACCACTTGTCTCCATGCGGGATCTATGAGGAGTGCGATGGCTAGGTACTGGGCGCTGCCAGACACTCGACACATCCGCCTTAAACGGCTGGATCCGGCGATGACCATTTCTGTTCCTCGTGGAATACCGCGCCCTGTTGCATGCATGATCCATAGATTGCGTTTAAATGTCGCTTTCACGCGCAGGTACTTGCACTTAACAGGACAAGCGGACTCCCCGGACTGTACGACATGTGGCGTGCTAGAGACTGTCGAACATGTTTTAGTGGCGTGCCCAGCATATGCACGAGAAAGACTTACGCTAGCATCTCCTTTGAAGTCTTTTGACACAAGGCCCCTCTCGGAGGATTTGATCCTCGGGGCTTGGCCAGATAGTTTGAAAACTGTACAGGCAACCCGGTTCGCAACAACTGACGGCACCACCGGTGGGTTAGAAGCCGAATACCGACAACGGCTAGCGATGGTTCGCTGGTTTCTCTGAGAGACGATATCGAGACATTGACCTCCATCGAACGGTATCAATAACTCCGCGTGCCTCGAGATACGCTGTTCAAAGAAGAATTGACTGTTAGAAAGTGTAATATTCACCCATGACACATTTGAGTGTCGCTTTGTCTTGGAATGGATTTTGATTCCACGCGAGCTTCGTGGAATGAAGTTTTAGCTGTGTATATACTCATCGAAAGTCATGAACGCTTTTTCCATCTTAAGCCTTATGGAAACCTCACACGTCATTTTCCCCGCCCCCTCCCCCACTCTCCACACACACACACTTTCTTTTGTTTACAGCGACACAATAAATGAAGTCTGCGAAAAGAAATGTCAATATTTTGCAGGTGAACTTGGTGCGCTTGCAGCATGTGGCAAGCGCACATCAGCGAATCACTACTAAAATTCCCAGCTGGTCAAACACAGAGCCCTGCAAACAAGCAAACAGAGACCACATAAAAAAATTCACAGGGAAACCTATTTACCACATCTGTTGGCAATGCGATCGCATCTGAAGCTGTTGATACCTCTACTGGAAGTGACGGCACTTCCGATCTGCTGACGTCACTTCCTTCTAGCCAATGGGCGAATTCGATGATTGACGACTCATTTCTTTCCCGATGAGTCTTCTGGTGGACGCACTGCGCATGGGAGAAACGATGAAACGGAGCCGGCGCCGCCGCGACTGTCGTACACCCCTACGGTGCCTCGATGCCAGGCCGCTCGAAGGAAACGGCGCCATCCTCTCTCAAGACAGAGGCCGGGCGCTCAGCTCACTAGGTAGCTATTTGGTCGCCGTGCGCGTGCCCACCGAGCTCTGGCAGTCTCGATTTTACAGCGACAGATGTTCGCCTCGGCATGGATCACGACATTGTCTTTAGTCCGCAGGGCGAAGGAGTGAGGGGAGAATAGGGAAGGGGAAGCAAGAGGCGAGGGAGTAAGGTCTGTTGGTCGGTGCCAAACGCCTGCGAACGCAAGGGCTGAGGCGAACATGATCAGTTGGACAGCACGAGAGCGCCGTGCATTAATGCGCTCGTGACGCGGTACGCGCGAGTTCCGTAACACACTGAGCATTCGACATCACGTTTGAGCATGCACATTTGGGATAACAGCTTGCGCCTTCGCACAGGTATACTGACGTTCGCTGGCGAAGGTTCTGAGCGACAAGGTCCGCATATTCCTATAGACCCAAATGTACGTTCGCCACCTACATCGAGGCCTAACAATGTAGGCGTGAACATTAAGGTGTGCGTTACGCCGAAGCTGTCGCTGAAACTTGCGTTACAAGTGTTAACCATCGTTTTATCTTTTTGCTCGACTCTTGTCCAAGCTTTTCATCGCCTCCCGACAAACGCGTCCCAGAGTAGCAGAGAGCAAACCCTAGAAGTTATCCGGCGAGCGGGCCTGCCTTGAACAGAGCCATTGTTTTCGCCACCGTGCTGCAGCTGACCGTCATTATAGGCCCCGCTCGAGCGACACGCACGGTACTCTGTTGGGAAGCCAGTGGAAATCAAAGGGTGGCAAATGAATTCAAGGAGGACCACAGGGATTCGACTATAAAATTGCGTCTTCCGGCCAGAAATGGTGCCTTCGTTGGCCGAAATAGAGACGCGCTAGAACCAAACGGGCCAACTACGCCTTGAATGACGCTGGGACGACAGCGGTAAACCAGCAGTTCCTGTGCCGAAGGACATCCGCCAATTGTGCACGAAGGACACGATGGCACTAAGCGGAACACGTAGCTGAAACTGTCGCTTCGCAGGATTGCTGAGAGTGCATTGCTCATACATGTTGCTGCCCAGTCGTGACGGTTGCGGAAAAGCCCTCCGCGGTTAACTATACGGGACAGGCCGAACATTTCGAGGTTAGCAGGAGCGACAGTCAAAAGGACGGGTTTCCCCAAACAGGGATGAATGAGGGCTCCAGGGCGCTTCCAAAAGTCGGCCGCGGGACGCGGGGTCGATTTTCGAACCGGGCCGCGCAAATCGTAGAAGGCCTCGGCTGGTGTCGCCGGAATGGTGTCCCGCGGAGTCTGTTCGTAACGCGCTTTGTGCTCGCTCGCAAAGCGGCACGCGAACGAGGTGTCCGTCGGGATGGAAATTGCGGACGCATCTATAAAGCTCAGCTGTTGGACGTCCCCGGCCCGAAGGAACAGCCTCCTCAGTCGGGCAGGGCGTGTTCCCTTTCTGCCGCATCGACCGGGCCGGCGCCGCTGCGGGTCGATCCCGCGCCGCCCCGCCGGCGCCCGCCTTAACGGGCCACGGCGCCGCGCCCTGGGCGCGCCGCGGCCATCGATTGACCCGGGGCGCCGCTGCGGCGCTGGCGACGGCGGGACTCAGCGGCGGCAGTCGGACAGCGCGCCTTTTGTCGGCGGAACACGCGCCAAGCCTGCCCTTTGCGGGCCGAGCAGTGAGCGCCGCCAAGTTTGCCCTCTCTCGAAGAGCGCCCCGACAAGTTAGAAGAATCAACTGGCTCGGACGGAGAACGAGCCCTTCTCGGCAACTAACTCAGAGTTGCTGATTGTAAAGTACTTTCTCTTTGCGGATTCCCTGGATGCGGTCCCCCCAGGAGTCTTCTCAGCGCGTGTCACGGACACCCTCACCGCAGTCCTTGCTCCCTCGTAGCTTCGTAGAAATTTACGCTCCAAGGAAACCCCAGTAATAAAAGGCATGGAAGGGAATGTTTCAAGTGAAGAATTCAGACTGCATTTTTTTATAATTAAAGTGGTACGCGTTCTGACCCTGCATCACGGCTTCGTTTTCGCGACTTTGAACCTGCAGCCTGCCGTAGCAGGAAGCGATAGCTGGCTCATATTGCCGGAAACATCGAGCGATAAGGAACGGGGGTCGTTGGTGCACGAAACATGAGGTCAACTTCTTATTGCGGCGAGGAAAAACTGCAGCAAGGCAGACGTCGAAGCGGAGGGCACCTGACTTATCCTCAGCAGGGCTAGCACGATGAGAGAGTCGACGAGACGCTCATCGGGCTCGCTCTGTTTCCATTAGCTGCATAGCGTGTGAGAATCGGTGAGATATACGTATGACAAACGAGCGCAGTTCTGCACCCTTCCAGCAGGCCTTCGGTTGACACGTGTGTAGAAGGGTGATTCACGGACCCATTATCGCAGCAGAATAACTCCGCTCGAGAAGGGATTAAGAATTTCGCCGTGTGTTGCAACTGCTGTATCATCATGTGAGGCGGAATAAGGTGGTGCTCAACCGACGGATCGATGTGCAGGGACGGGGAATAATGCAGCGCTCAGTGTGGCAGATCCGCCACTGGCGGGCCAGCCTCTCTTACACGAGGTCTCAGCTGCAGTTTGCGCAGCTGTGGGTCAAACGCCCTCAAACTAGGGCTGGCACCACAGGTGCCCTGTTGGACAAAAATACCAAGCGCAGTGCACCACATCAGATTTGGCGCGCTGCGGGAAAGAGATGACCACCGCTTGCCAGGTGGCACTGAGCGGCAAGAGGCAACAGCGCAAGAGGCAGCTTCGGCAGTGCTGTCAGCACCTCCGAACCGTACACTAAGTTTAGAATTTTTTTTACGCCCGCAAGTAGTTGGCGACACAGTTATTTACGTCGTGTGATGGGTGTGCGGTTCCCTTTAGATCATCTCCCAAGGTCAGCTGGATGTGCTACAGTCTTTTCAGGCGCAAATTTTGTTTTTATCGAAAACAATTATCTTTCAGCCTGAATAGTATATTCAGAGGTCAAGAAAGAAAATGTGTTAGCTTTCCAGCGTGATAGACCAGCGGGTAAGTTTTTACAAGGATGTCCAAGTTCAGTAGAGTGTTAGACTGGTTAGAAACAGTAACATGGAAATGCCCGGATTTGTTAAGTAAGCAATCGACGGATCGTTTAACCACTTTGCGTTTCTAAGATGCACATTACCCTCGAAATCGATAAAAATTAGTCGATGTTATCACTCGCGGCAATATCTGTCTGCAAAAAAAAAAAAAAAATGTCGGACGGCATTCTAACCAGCTCACCGCTTTGTGAGATATTATGTACTGCGTTCACTATATGGCGCAAAAATCAACTTATTGCTACAAGAAGGATACTAACTTGGACAGTATAACAATGATATAATTGCTGTGTGCAGCATGCTTTACGGATATTTACGGATACTGCTGTCTTAACCGCGAAATATTGCAGTATGTTCATGGTATATAGTCAAACATACAAGCTTAATCTCGGAGAGTCGTCTCATCACCTACGAACCTCTTAGCTCACAGTTGAGTCTATTCTGATGAGTAATTACTCCCTCAACGCAAGCAGGAATAGGAGACTACGAAAATTTAGCAAGTTATACGGGGCTATATAACATGAAAATGCAGAAAATAATAACGTGTCGCATAATTAGGCAATGGAAAAACATACTGGTTACACCAAATTTCCAGCAGGTTACGCCACTGCTCAATTGTACAAAGAAAAAAAACTATTCAAAACGACCACATGTGGTTTCAGTGGTATGATCTTTAAAGGGCCATTACGCCGGGTTGTACGCGCGGAAGACTTGGTAAACGAGATGAGCGCTATATGATGACAGTATTTAAAATTTCAACGTTGTGGGTACGATGAGACGTTCGTACGAGCGCCTGTGCGTCAACTGTCTAAATGATACCTTCCGAGCATTTGAGGAAAGCGAAAAAAGACGGTCGTACACCTTGAATATTAACTGAATCGCTTTGTTCAGAAAGGCTTCAAGGCTACAGATGTCACTGAAGGAACGGGAATGGGCACCATACTACGGACGTGTATTCTAGCATGGGATACACTAAGGATTTCTATGCTGTTAATCTTCATTCTTTCATGGAGTAGTTTAGTGTGTGGGTGGTGTAACCGAGTTTTTTTTTTTAATGAAATTTCGATCAGGTAAGGCAGACATGTATGTGCCATTTGAGGTCAGTTGCGAAAGTGACGCCAAGGTATCGAACTGTTTCACACCCTCAAAATATTGTTCGTCATCTGCTCTGTGGGTATTGGAAGCTGTTTATTTATGAATCTCATAGTGCTATCTTTCATTGCATTAATTTTCATTTGCCAGCTGTCGCTCAAGGCCTAGAAAAAAACGCGTAACTGCTGTCGGTCCTGTGCATAATTAAAGTTACAGTAGAGAACACAGGCACCAGCAACATATAAACGCAGTTTGACTAAAATTTTGTCGGTGTTAAAATGTACAACAGACAGGAGGGACACTAGCCTGAGATGGCCAGTGGACTCTGACGTCCCTCCACTCCGCCCGTTGTTTATTTTGTGTTGTCAAGAATCCCATCTTCCCTGCTCTCTCTCTCTGCCTATAACCCTTGCTGTGCAACTAATGCAAATAATAAAAAAGCGGGCGTAATGTATAGGGGGACCGTCCTATTGCAACTTCTGCTGAATTTGACCGTATACGCTGTTAAAAGTGACGAATTGTGATCTGGCCGAGCAGTCTTTTTAATTACAGACTCCGTTTATGCAGAAGCTTGTCATGACAAACAGTGTCGAACGCTTTCACATAGTCAGTGAAGGGGGCGCATAGACCTGACTATGCTTGTTAGCTGCTGCTGAGTCAAGTCATGATTGAATTCAATGAGCTGAGTTACCATGAAAAAACCGGAATGAAAACCATGATGGTGCGGATTCATGATACTGTTCGTAGATAAGTTCTGGACGTCGTATTTGTGCATAATACACTCTGAAAGCTTACACCCAGTGCTTGTTAGTGAAACAGGCCGGTGGTTTGAGACGAGTTGTTTGTTGTTAGATCTGAATATGGGTACAGTACTTGTGGTCCTCCGAACACGTAGAACGATCGCAAGGTGGAGAAATTTCGTATGACTATTCGACATGGCGTAATTCACTAAGATCACCTTTTAAAGATGTGTTCGGAATCTTATCCTGTCCTCTTATCAGTAACGCCAAGAAGCGTTACTAAAATATTAGGTAGATTGGGGCAATGCAAATTGGGCAAAGGCACCCTTGGCAAAGGCACCTTTGAAATAATCAGTTGTTAAAACTTCAGATATGATAACAGGGTCAGAACAAGGCTGGTCATTAACGACGAGGGTTGTGCTAGGAGTGGGCAAGCAGGATTCATCGTCTGCCAAAGCTTGGACGGGTTTTCTTTAAAAAAACGTCCATAATTAACGCGCTGTTGCAGTAAAAGTTTATAGCTTTGCGCGTTTGAGTTTTTAATGCGAGAGAATTTAACGACTGCTCTAGTGCTACTTATGGCGTTTTCGCACTCGTTTACTACGACGAATGTGTTGGATAATTTTCCTGCTGTGCAAGGATTCCTTTTTATGCACTTCAGTGAAAGGCCGTGAAAATGCCCAAGTAGCGCGGCAACTTTAGAGAGCTCAGAAGTATCGAAGTCATCGATAGAAGTTGCCAGCAGATCAATGATGAAGTTTTAAAAATCTCGACTGAACCTGCGAAGTTTTATGGCCAGCTGTATATATACGTCAGCAACCTTCGAATTCACAAAAACAACCTCTTGACCGGACTCTTCAACAAGTCTGCAGGTACAGCCGCTTTCAACAGTGTGTACTTTATATAGACAAGATCCAGAAGCAAGCTTTCGCGGGTAAGAGCATCGACCACTTGAGTTAGGCTGAATGAGACCGATAGAGAGACAGGCAGACAACATTTTATCGCGTTCAAAGGATCGACACTCAATAATACAGGAGACGATGGGAAAACAGCTCATGTCACGCCAGCTATAGCCCAATCCGCCACATCAGTGAATACAAGGAACGTTGAAATCACCAGCTGGCACTATTCTTCCAAGACTGAGCCTGTGTTAAGCAATGCAATTGCTAACAGCAGCAAATAAATTCAGTTCAGAATTGGGAAATTGGGAAATGGTAGCTATGGTTACAACTTATCCTTGCAGTTTAACCTTGCATCATATTGTTTCCTTATAAACTCAGTTTTCCTCAAAAGCACAATAACCAGGAGGCAAAAAAGTTCACAGGATGGTTACGCTTGTTACCGCAACGCAAATTTACAGCGCCGCTGTTAGTTGTCAAGCTACGGCTGGCTTCCATCCCGTCCATTTTCCTTTTCTCCTCACTATTACCTTCTTCCGCCAAGCCAAGGATGCGCGCCACGAGCCCGTAACTCTTCCCCTTTCTCTAATTCCCTCTCTCTTTCGTAGCCCCGTTGTGGTGACCCCAATAAAGGAGGCAGTTATAGGGCTACCCAATCCCTCCTTTCCACTACCTTCCCTTCCACAACAATCTCACATGCAATGAATGTTGAGCGTTAGCTGGCGCGAGGGCAGGAATTTCATAAAGCACGGTTTGGTTTGAGGGGAAGTGCGAGGAGTGGGAGTTTTGAGCGCTGAACTGGGTGCTTACGCGTTCGATGACCTTGATTAATTCTCTTTGAAAGACGTGATTGGTACAGCTGTTTCCAGAGGCGAGGGTGCAGGCGTACTACTGGGGAGAGTGGGAGAGAGAGCCTGGGCTACCATAGATATCGGTAGTGGCTTTCGCTCACTGCTTCCCATCTGTGCCGAGGTACTCAAAGCAAGTCCTCCCTTTCCTTCTCATCCTCTTACAGGAGACGACGGTCGTATGGTGACATTAATAGCTGAAAAAATGGCGAATTTAACGCTTCGGGCTTCAATAGTTAACATTCAACAGTGTTACCTTTATTGTCGAAGTGATAATTTATAATTTTTTAAAGCGATGTTAATTGCCTCGGGGCATATAGAGAACATGTAATGATGAATGACAAAAGTATGGTTCAATAATTGATGAAACGTTTGCCGATCTAATGAACTCTAGGGGTGAGCGGTGATGCGGTCCCTGTGTCCAAGCACTATAATATATATATATGATGGGAGACCCGCTGCGGCCAGGTGTCGGATTCTCGTCGGCTTCAGTATCGGGGAAAACCCACAGCAGGGGGTGTATATCTGCTTCAGTAGTCCGGAACTTGCAGACTGACATCTTGGGTGGGGACTGAGCCCACTTTGGGGTTACGACAGGAGTGAGGGCAACCCCGGCCAAGATTCTCTGAAGTGCAACCTCCTCTGCACGGGTAAGACTGGCGCGGAAGGTTACCGACCACACGAAGGGACTAGAGCGCCTGTAAGGCGCCGGAGGTGCTCCTTTCTTGTTAAAAGAAGAGTGAAATCATCCAGATTGAGTAACCGAGGCAATGACGAGGTTGGGATCGCCAGACGAGTCCCAGAATTTGCATTGCTTCGGGACTCAGGAGGACACGTAAGAACCATCACCATCATCATCCTCAGCCTGATTACGTCCACTGCAGGACAAAGGCGCCTCTCCCATATCTCTCCTGTTAACCCTGTCCTGTGCCAGCTGCAGCCATGCACCCTATCCTCGCAGACTTCTTGATCTCATCCGCATACCTAACTTACTGCCGCCCCCTGCTATGCTTCCCTTTGCTTGGAACCAAGTCTGTTCCGCTTAAAGGCCATCGGTTATCTTGCCTTCGCAGTACATGCCCTGCCCAAGCCCATTTCTTCCTCTTGATTTCGATTAGGATTTCATTAACCCATGTTTGATCCATCACCCACTCTGCCCTCTTCCTGTCTCTTAACGTTACACCTATCATTGTTCTTTCCAAAGCTCGCTGCACTGTCCCTAAGTTGAACCATTTCCTTTAGCCTCCGTGTTTCGTCCCCATATACGAGTACCGGTAAGAACCACTCGATACGAATTGGCTGCGGTATGCGAGCCACCAGATGATGGATGTTCTGGTAGATTTCTGTGCTGAGATGGACGCATCAGACTAGCCGCCGTTACCATGCTCCCTCCGTAGGGAGCAAGGTAATGGCGGCCGCTGAGCAAAGCGCTTCTTGGACAGTAATGAGCTGAGCACATGAAGAATAAGGCTCCGCGAGTCGAAACCTGGACGCCTTATTGATGGCAGACTTGCAAGGGCAGTAAATTGAATTTGTATCGCAGGTGTGGATGCTTGCATCCACAGTCTCGATGGAGCAGTGGACATTGGGGCAGGTGGGCATCTTGTTCAGTGATTCGGTCGCGAAGGAGCGACGCCGCATGGGTGGACGTTGGTCGCCGAATACTTGTTGGTTTCTTAGCATGGGGGTGCGCTAACTATATTACAGAAGGGACGACACAAGACGACAAGCGCTTGTCGTCTTGCGTCGTTCCTTCTGTAATATGGTTAGCGCACCCCTATGCTAAGATGTACGACCAACTAGCCTCCTTTAAAGCTTTGCTATTGTTGATTTGTTGTCGCTGAGTTGAGCAAAGTAGCATGGGGGGGAGAGGCAGCGGCAGTGTGGAGTGCGATAAAGTATCAGCACTGGCTGAGTGCTCGCGTTGCGTGCGAGACGTCCGTAATCTTACAAGCACCATGCCTCTGCTGAACCAGCTCATCTAGTGTGTTGAGCTGTGCATTCTCTTGAAACGCACAATCGGGGGTGGTGCGGGAAAGGCAAATGCTGACCCTCATAGCCTCCCGATTCACGGCTTCAAAGCGATCCCATTGTGCCTTTGTCAACTGCTAGAATTGGCTTGCTAGACAAGGCGAGTTGCACAACCGCCCTCACACCATGATTCCGTGCAACACAAGAGTGGGCGCCGCCTGTCTTCTAGAAATGCGTCTATTAGACCGAATGTCTGCATCATTGCTCTGTGATCATTTATTGCTGTTTGCTTGCCGGTTGTTTTGGCTGGCAAATTTAGTGACATTGTCCCATGACATCGTCCATCGTCCCACGGACACCGAAGCGGTGGCCTCTTGCATGGAGTGGGGATACGCCTCGCATGCGGGAGGCGCTGGGTTCTATCCCCAGTGGCGTGGGGTACCTACCGGTTGTTCATCGGGTGCGAAGTTTCTCTCGGCAAGGTGCTCGGCTCGTCAGGGGTGAAATGCTTAAAAATGCTCTTTGGACACCCTGTCCCCCTTCTATAGGGATCGCTGATATGTCGAACCTCTAAACCCGCAATTTACGGTAAAGCATATTTTACGTGTCACGTGTGCGGGGCATTTTCACAATGGTAATTGTATATGGGACACATCCGCCGAAACCGCGCTTCGTTCCGTTCCACAACACTGCCGTCAAAGCTAGGGGAGCACAGCAAACCTCCGTGGAAGCTATGGTGAGCAAGGTGAAAGGCGCGGCCACCCGTGCATGAGGCCCCATGGATATTCATCCTGGATTCTACGACCCACGCCTCCCATTGGCTATACACATTGGCTATACAGTCTTCGCAGGATGTTTTCATGGGAGACTTTTCAATATGTATGGCGGCGTCTTTTTTCGAGCTTTACCTGATGACGATGAAGTTAGCGTGAGGCACGGGCTATGTGCTGGGAGTAGTCACGTGATCGCGGACGACTCGATGTCGCCGCCTCTCGGCACTGGAGGCCACGGAACTTCGCTTTGGCACTGGAAAAGTTGACAGCGCTGACACAACGCTGAGTAATGAGGGGCACTCAGCGTTAGCACTATCACCCGCCCACGCTGGTGACGCTTCACACTTCATTGATAGCGCAGCTCGATGCACGAGCATCCTGCCCAAGACGCACACACTGAGTGCCTGTACAGAGGTGCAGGATATATACCACTCAGAGTGGCGCCAAGCTGAGGGATAGTGACGTCATGCGCACTCTAGCAGAGAAGAAAAATACTAATAAATAAACAACATTACCACGAACCAGGAGGAGGGCAGCCGCAGACTTAGAAAGGGACCTCAGCACGGCCCAGTTCAATGTCAAAAACCTAGTCTAGCCCGAGAGCACTCTTCACGCGACTGTGTCCGCTTCGTTGTCCTCGCGGCTCAGCGCGGAGATGGCGCGGGTCAGACGCGTGGCATTAGTCCCCCCCTCCACACACACACACACACCCATGAAAGTAAAGCATCGTCCCGATGCGGAACAGGCAAAACAAAGTAAAAGTAGACAGGAAAATTGGAGAGGAAAGCTGAGACATACAGTCCATAAGGACAGGAAGCCGAAAAATAATAAGTCACAATAACATGCTGAAGGCAAGAGAGCATTTAAAATATAGTGTGAAGGGCACTTCGGTCTAGTCACGCGAAAGGTACGGCTTCAGGCGGACCACATGCACAATATCACTTCGTGGTCGCCGACGGGCGAAGGGCACAGTTCCATCAGGAACGACTTCATTATTCACGTTGCCGACGCGGCGGAAGACTTTTTACGTTCCGAAATTGCGGTGCAGCAAATTTCGGACAGCCCTTTTTAGCGGGCAGGGGACCACACCCATACCGGCGCACCTGGGTTATAGTCTTTGTGGCGGAAGTTGTAATGTCGGGCGTCCGTGTTTTGCTATACGTCTTGATGTGCGAGCGAGCTAGCTTGCGTGCTTGCTGGGCTTGTTCGACGAAGTAGCCCGCGTCTGGTGCGACACCGCCATCCTCGTACGGGAGCATCGCGTCCAGCATCATCCGCCCTCCTCTTCCGTAGACAAGACAGAACAGATCGTTTCCTGAGTTGCGGTGTACGCGAAGGTGTCGTACGGAGATATCATGGTCCCATGCACGTTTTGTGTTCTACATCCACGTACATGGAAATCATATCCGCCAGGGTCTTAGTGAGGCGTTCTGTCTGGGCATTGTATCCAGTTGTTCGATGGGCCGTGTGGCTCAGCTTGAAAATGTCGTACACAAGCTGGCTGTAAATGCCTCGCTCTGGTCAGTAAGGATGACCGACGGGGCACCATGTCGAAGCACTATAGCGCACATAAAGGAGTGCGCAACTCCGAACGCCGTGCCTTGCGGGAGAGCCTGCATTTGAGCGTAACGCGTCAAGTAGTCCGTCGCGACTACTATCCACTTGTCGCCCGCCGACGATAAAGAAAACGATTCGAGAAGGCCCATGCCTACTTGCTCAAACGGTACGTGCTTGGGGAGGCTTGATGGACTGTCACAAGCCAGACGGTTTCAGAGGCGGTGTCTTGCTACGCTGGCATTCCTGCGCAACGTTTTACGCACGAGGCGAGTTTGGGCCAATAATTGTGCCGTACTTAGTGTTCTCGCAAATCGAAGATGTCGGTTCGTCGTGCCAGGCGAGCAGGATCTCGCCGCGGAGAGCGGCTGATATTACCAGACGGGGGAGTCTTTTCTTGTACAGCACGCACCCCCCCCCCCTCTCTCTCTCTATCTCTCGAGGCAAAGGGATGGTAGCCCGCCAGCCAGGTAATTGGATAGCGTTGGATGTCGATGTCGACCTTCCAGCTGTTCTATGAGCAGCTTCAACTCTTCGTCGGCACGTTGCCTTGAAATAATGTCAGACGAGCTAACTGTTCCAAGGAAATTGTCTTCTGCGATGTCTTGATAGGGCAACGTCGTGTACCGGTGACCAGGCTTAAGAACGATGAAAAACGTAAGGCCCAACGTGGTAGTCGTCCACCTGGGCCTTTTAATTTCGTCAACCAACACAACGAATGGTGATCGGTTATGATCTGAAATGGTCTGCCGTACGGGTATTAGTTATAGCCCATACTACCGCCAAGCATTCCTTTTCGCTTTTGGAATAGTTGCATTCAGCCAGTGAAACCGCGGATAGCATAGGCGATCACTTATAATGCGAGATCATCACCACCATTAGTAACTTTATTTCCACATTATGGGGCTAACACCCCTGCTTTAGACGGCAGCCAGGATCTCGTAGGCGCTGGCAGCGTCTTCGGCCAGTTGGAATATCTTTGCTTGAGTCTCTTGGTCGGAGCTGATAGATAGGTCTTCCACTCGTCTTTAGACTTTATTGATAGTTCCCCAGCGGGAGTCCGAGGTCATTCCCATATTATATGGTCGAGCGTGGCCCTGGCTTTGCATATTTTAAATTTTTCTGAGAATTGTATATGGCGCTCCACATAGCCGGACTGGGGAATGTGCTTGTTTGTAGGCGACGCCAGTTGACGGCCTGACTTTTACTGAGTGATTTGGCGGCCGGCGGGTACCTTGCTCACCCCAATATGTGGTGTTGGAGGATATCTCTGCATGACCGCAGGCAATCGCGCTCCGTGTAGCTTTCAACCAGCATTACTTGGCTCGAGCTAAAACCCCGCCGTCGCCAGAAAGCCGCGGCAGGCACGCGTTGCAGAAACGGAGCCCGCGAATGACGTCATCCCCCCTGCTGGAAAAATAAGCCATCGTAAGGCATCGAGAAAGGCCAGTCAACTTTAGCTGTGAATGTAAACAGGTTTGGAGACGCCCATAATCCTTCATGTGGTGCTATATACAATAACCTCTCAGCTGGATAACAAAGAACAGACCCTTCCCTCATGTGGACTGGGAGAGGGGTCACCTTCCCGACAGACTTTATGTGGTACATGTGCACAGCCCTTACAAAAATGGTCTATAGACAGTCTATATAGTTCTTATAAACTCTGCTGCCTTCCTATAGATATTTATTTTCTATTCAGTATATAGACTGTATGTAGACAAATGTCTACTAACATTTGTATGGCCATAAATCTATAGATTTTCCATGGACTGCCTATAGGATTTGTATTGCCTATAGACTGTCCTCTAGGGTTTGTCTATAGACTTTATAGACTTTATAGTGGTGTGTCGGCTCCGCGAGATACTACGCTAGGAAATACGTTGCACACTGCCGTATTAATGTAAACGCGGCTTATGGAGTCATCATCCGAAATTGAAACGCTCGCGTCTACATCATCAGGCGAGACAGCAAAGTGTGGCCGGAGCCGACAGTTCGCTGCCGACAAAGTGCAAGACCATTCAAACGCAGCGAAACGTGCATAGGGAGTGCTGCAGCGAAACCATGTTCACCTCCCAAGCCCCCCGACGACAACTCAGCGACAAAAGTAAATACTCTCACATGTATGTACGCGTCATGAGAATTGCTTAGGTGCATCCATAATTTTTTCGGCACCGTTCGGGTGCTGAACAAGGACCGCTCTATGGCCGACATTGCTCGCGTCCGTATGAATTTCGGTGTCGGCATCATCGTCGGAATGTGCCAGTACCGGCGGCGACTGCAGCCGACTTCGCAGGTCTTCAAAAGCGGTTTTCTGTTCAATCCCCCGCAAAAATGGTTCGTCATCTCGCGTAATGCGCGTCAGATGAGTGGCCAGCTTGGCAAAGTTTGTTGATGAAACGCCGGCATAGCACGAGCAGAGGCCCAGAAATCTTCGTACCGCTTTTTTTTATCAGTGGGAGCCATAAATTCCGCATCTGCAGCCATTTTCTCAGGGCAAACCCGAATTCCCTCGGCGTCGACGACGTGCCCGATCAATTTAGTAAAACCAAAATGACATTTTCGCGGTTCGAGGGAGAAAATAGCTGACCGGACGGCTTCTATAGTACTATTCTAAGTCGCTGCAGATGTTCCTCAAAAGTTGTTGAAAAAATGATTACATCGTCGAGATATACGAGACATGATAGCCACTTGAGACTGGTGAGCATCATTCCCTGGAACGTTTCCGACGAACAACAGAGCCCGAAGGGGAGCACACGAAATTCTCTGAGACCGCCAGGAGTTACAAAGGCAGTTTTTTTTCTCGGTCCCTCTCGTCAGCGTCTATGCTCCAGTATCCGTTTCGTAGGTCGACCGAAGAAAAGTACTTTGTTTGGCGAAGTATGTCAACGAGGGAGTCGTCTGTACGCGGCAGCAGAGAAACATACTTTTTCGTCACGCTTTTTGTGTCACGAGCGCAGGTCAGGCGCGTGGCAATGTCATATTTACCGCCGAAAATGCCTTCGCTGAATATTCCGCTACACAGCGGTGACCATTCTGAGAGTTTTTCGTCTGTGACAAATGTGGGCACATACTTCCATGTGTTTTCGGGCAGTGCGTTTGGAGGCAGCGTTCTGCCCTGTGTAAGGCTTACCGGCGGCCAAGTCTATAGCAATGTCTGCTCGTTACGGGGGCACAGGTTGATCTCTACATCCCCAAAGAGAATCAACAAAACTCTGGAAAAAATCAGCCAGGCAAGATAATGTGTCCGACAACCACAGAATACTCTTGGTGGACAGTGGGCAGAGAAGCTGCAGCAAAAATCGATCATATCACTTCGGTAACAGTAGTCAGGTAAATTTTTACCAATCTAGCACGAGGAAAAAACTGTTTGGTGAGCATTTATCCAGCAGTTCTGCTTCCCGGCCTGCCCACCCCCATTGACAGAAGTAAAAAAAAGGAAAGAAAAAACTAATCCACGGTGGATCATTTGAAACCGCTAGCATTTCCTGTTCCGGCTGATTCTGTTGTAGGCAATGCCCATATATGCGGAAATGGTCAGTATCTACTTTACATTCATACATCGCCGGGAGTCCTCATACCACTCCAGGAGCAGTGGTCGAGCGGTTAAGCGACGAGCCATTGGTTGCTCCCCCTGATCACCTGGCCTCCCGCGAAGGTGGCAACCTGCCCACCGGATTGTGAGCAAACTGCCCACCGTGGCAGGTGGCAGTCAAATTCCCGAGCGGTTGCTCGGGAAGGGAAACCTGGGTCTAAAGTATGTTATATCCGAGGTGGCCATGCGTGACGGCGGTGGCCATTTCGGACTGCGCAGACTTTTTAAATGCCAATGCGTTAAAAGAAAGTGTGCGTGTTTCATGAGGAAATAAGGTTCTATTCCCTGTGGACACCAGTGCTACGCAACGATGAAAGGAAGACAGGGAGAAAAGGTCGCCTCCAGCGGGACACATTCGGTGGTGTCCTTCAGTGCAGGGAGCTGATGACGAGAAACCTCTCTCGCCGGCCGGTTTGCACGATGTCCGCACGGAAATTACCAGCCGAGCACACCATTGAAGACGCAGTGCAATACTCGCGAATGTTCTTCGATGCTCAGCGACACAACTGCAGCAGCATCATTTCACTTGGTCACAATAAGCTAGAAGCACTGCACTTAGAAACAGCGCGATGAAACGCGGACAACACGAGCGCTGTCGTTTCTTCGCCGTGTCGTTTCTTCGTGTTGTCCGCGTTTCATCGCGCTGTTTCTAAGTACAATGCATTACCAACTAGCCCGGAACCTTGCTCTTCTGAAGATAGAAGCACTGAGTGCCGTTCCAGGAGCTCAGTCCAAGCGCTCGGCCCTGACCAACACTTGCAAATGGAAATAGTTGGCTAGGATATATGAAGAAAAGCTCGAGAACACTGCTGGTGGACCGCTGTGCCACGGAGTTAGCGTGATTAAATTGGGCGGGGGCCGCGCTCTACGTATTCGAAACTTTCCAGATAGCGCGAATACGAACAATCGATAACGTCGTATATACAATCGGCCACGCGCGGTTGCGGTCGTTCGCGGACAATGTGGTCGCGATAGCGAGAATAACTCGCGTGGCGAACAAAAGCCGATAAGCAGCGTTTCAATTTCAATTCAATTCATTTCAATTCAATTTTATTCAGGAATGCATGTGAAAAAGATGAATACAATAAAAGTAGTACAGCAGGAGGTCCCCTAGTACATGACTGTCGGGGGGACCTCCTAGAACAAAACAAGTGAGGTAGAATAACAAATAATGGGAAGCAGTGAAGTACGTAATTAGTGTTAAGATAAAACCTACAGAAAACAATGGTGGCAATAAAGGTAAAAGCAACGGTAACAATAAAATCTGTAATGAAAACAAAATAAGCATGTAGAATATCAACTTAGTTACATAATACAGCATACAACCAAAAACTGGGATATTGCTGTCTAGATGCCGAGTGGTTGAGCATCCGATAAACAAACAAAAACAACAATAAAGAAAGAACAAAGGCGTGAAGGAGTAAACATGTCAGGGCGATATGCATATGTTCCCTGTGAGGCACCGCTGTTAAATCTGTTCAGAACCCGTCACTGTAGATCAGTGGCTTTTGCGTCCATTTGCTAAGCATGGTCGAATCGTGGCAGCGGCCGCCAAGACGGCTGAGCCGGTGTTCCCGGGTTCGAACCCGGCTGCGGCGGCCGCGTTTCGATGGAGGCGAACCGCAAATGCGCCCGTGCGCTGTGCGTCGTCAGTGCACGTTAAAAATCCCCACGAGGTCGAAATTATTCCGGAACCCTCTACTACGGCACCTGTTTCTTCCTTTCTTCTCTCAGTCCCTCCTTTATCCCTTCCCTTACCGCGTGGTTCGAGCGTCCACCGAGATATGAGAGACAATTACTACGCCATTTCCTTTCCTCAAAAACCAATATCATTTCGCCGCAAATCGAAGCAGGTGAGATGCAAAATCATCCATGTGCTGTGCAATGTTTGTCAGAGGACCCCACGTGGCCGAAATACCGCAAGGAAGCTGAAGACGGGGTTAGAAAGAAGGATAGAGAACCTCATACATCAAAGGGTTTGCCACTAGAGAACTATTTTGGGCTCAGTTTGTGAGATTTCTTCAGATATTGTGACAAAAATTGAACGTTATGTCGGCTTCCCTCGGAGTCTACCTCGCATGCCATTGGCTGGAGAGCCTCCTTTCAGGGGGAATTTACTGCTTCGTTGTTGAATTTTATCCGGGTCACTTGTTCCGAACTTGGTCGGAATGCGGTGCCTTTGCTCTTCGCCGAAGAGGGCGCCAGGCAGCAGCCGGGCAAGACAGCGCGGGACGTCGTGGCCCCTGGTCTACGAAGTGGGTGGCTTCCTTCCCTGTGAACGGTGGTGCCACGGCGGCCCTCCTCACATTTTCCGGCGCGATTCCGCTAGTAGTGCTACCGTTCTCCTTTCGCCGGCATGACCCAGATTAGGAACGAACTTGCTCTGCGCAAGTCTAACTTCGCGGTACGTATATTATCCCTCGAACATTTTGGACAGAAATTTACTTGGCGCTTAATTATGTCGGAAAAGCTTGTTCTTCTTACTTACGTTTATCTCCCCGCAGCTGCAATACATCAGAAGGAAGTTTGATTCTGTCAAACCACGCACTACTTGGAGCGGATGTGGCCAGGTTGTGAACTAATTGGGGCCTTCCTCGTGCGCTGAATCCTAATGCTGGAAGATTCGTGCCTTCTTGCAAGTTTTCCGATCACAGTGCATACGCCGTCTTTTCGTAGCGATGCGGACTTTCCTGTTTGTCGAACAGGCAAGAACGTGTTTTTCATACTAGTCAGTCGGTTAGGTAAAATTGGCTACTCAACTTTCAGCCTGTCGGAGGCACGAGGGTTATTCGAAGAAGTGCCAGATGAGCGTGAAAATTTCGCATTTCGCGTGTTTCTCCCGGAGTTTGGAAAACACAGTAACGCTAGTCTAATTCGTTTTGAGGTAATCCCAGAAGAGAGACTTCCCGCTTCGAATTGTTAGTCGATTCGGTCTCTCTGTGTCATCAGCTAACCGTCCTGGTTAGCATATAGTTGACGACTGCCCCGGACTGGCGGCGGTGAATTGAATTGAATTGAATTGAATTGGCTATTGCGGAAAGGAAATGGCACAGTATCTGTCTCACAAATCGGCAGACACCTGAACCTCGCCGTAAGGGAAGGAATAAAGGAGAGACTGAGAGAAGAAAGGAAGAAGGAAGTGCTGTAGTGGAGGGCTCCGGAATAATTTCGACCACCTGGGGATCTTTAACCCGGGTTTGGTCCGCGGACAGGGGCGAATTTTCCTTGAACTGCGAGGTTTCTATGGAAGCTGTGCAGTTGTCTTTTTCACGCGTTTGGCCGTGCCTGGGTGGTACTGATGAATAATCACTTAATTATTATGCAGAAGCATAGAAGCGTCATCGGAGCAAAAATGCGGTGTCGTCCCGCGTTGTCCAGAAAAATCTTGATTGGCTGGCGGGCAGCGCCATCATCCGTGACGTCATCAGAGCGGAGAAATCCCATTGTCTGGCGGGACGTGCCATCACCAGGCCGAAGAATGCCCATTGGCTGTAGAAAAGCGATCGGTATTGCCTGTGTGAAGCCTCCTCCTGCCAACCGTCGCAGGTGGTGTACGGGAAGCGCAACCTCAGACTCGCAAGACCAAGCAGTCACTTCCGACAAGGGCATCAACAGCTTCGTATGCTATCACAGTTTCCTGTGCTTTTACACAATATTAACGAAAATGGCAGGTTTCGCCGTTGATTTGGATGTGCTAGTTTAAAACTCGTAGTGGTTAATCTCGGGCATTTGAGAATGTTCTCAATGTAATTGGACTTAGTATTTAGATTCACTTATAATGCAAACCTTTTAGACACTACAGAAACATGTCTCCGAAAACTGAGAATTGCTAGAGTAACTCCTATCTTTAAAGAAGATGGTTCCGATATATCTTTTCAAACTAACGCCCTCTGTCAGTTCTACGAGTGATATCTGAAATATTTGAAGGAGTTATCTACAAAACCTCATGTCGTTTTTGATACTCACTAGCTCACAACAAAAGGTCGCAGATTATTTCCGAAGCGGAAGCAGACTGAACAGGCATTAGATTATATCGAGGGTAAGATAACTGGTAACAGAGAGAGAGAGAAAAAAAAACACTTGGTCTGTCTTTGAATATCCAAAAAAGCATTCGATTCTATATATCATGGCCTTACTGCGGAAGTTACTAAATAATGGTATTCGCGGCGTCAGTTTTGAGCTTCTAATTCGGTATTTACATGATAGGTATCAAATAGTACGAATTGACAATACAACATAAACACAAATGAAATTATTACAAAGTGTCCTTCAATTATAGGCTCAGTATAGGACCATTTCTTTCTCTTGTTTACATAAGTTATAATGTAGCTATTCCGAATTCCCCTGATTTTATTATTTGAAACAAATGTCTGTTTTACAGCTTAGGAGTTAACAATTGAATGAAGTGCTAACTACATGTATTTGCTCTCCTAATGGTTCTGAGAAAATATAAATTGCAATTAAACACTAAGAAGACCAAATATGTAATTTTCAGGACAATTATTTAACTACTTAAGAGAACACTGAACATTATAGTTTGCAAAACAGTACCTCGTTAGGTCTCGAGCAAACATTTCTTGCAATGTGATTCCAACAAGGCATAAGGTGGACTGTGCATGTCAGCCACCTGCGTGCAGAGCGGGCGCAAACCGTAGGCTGTTTCAATAAGGTAAAGTGCTTATTACGTTATGGCTCAAAAAACTAATGTATAAACCACTTTTGTATTCTAAGTTGTGCTATGAAATATTGGTCTGGAGAACAACTTCGTTGAGGGACTATAAGGAGATTTTATTGTTACAAAAGGAAGTTCTTAGGTGGTTTGAAAATTACCCGCCACGGTGGCTCAGTGGTTAGTGCGCTCGGCTACTGATCCGGTGTTCCCGGGTTCGAACCCGACCGCGGCGGCTGCGTTTTTATGGAGGCAAAACGCTAAGGCGCCCGTGTGCTGTGCGATGTCAGTGCACGTTAAAGCTCCCCAGGTGGTCGAAATTATTCCGGAGACCTCCACTACGGCACCTGATGATGATGATGATGATGATGATGATGATGATGATGATGATGATGATGATGGCCTCTGGTTGAATGGCACGTACCCACAGTGGGGGATTGGCCAGGGTACATTGTTGATACAAATACACACATGGGTAAGGAGTGGCACCTCTTTCTTCGTTTCTTCTTTCATTCCCTCCTTTATCCCTTCCCTTGCGGCGCGGTTCAGGTGTCCGCCGATATATGAGACAGATACTGCGCCATTTCCTTCCCCAAAAACCAATTATTATTATTATTATTATTATTATTATTATTATTATTATTATTATTATTATTATTATTATTATTATTAGGTGGTTTGAAAATTACGCGGAGAATTTTCAGCGACTGCAAACCGCTCCTCTCTTTCCAAAATATGGAATGTGAAAAAACGATCAGCTGTATTATTTGAAGTCACTTCATACTTTCACGGACTAGAAGACGACAAAGTGGGCAGTGGCGCGGCACGGAGTGCTCTCGCTAGGCCCACCGCCATTAAAATCATTATATCGCCATCTCTCATGTAGTCCTGTCTTCACCGGCTTGCCGTCACGTAACAATATGGTATATGTAAAAAAAGAAAAGTGCATGGTAGCTACTGCGGGTGTTATGTAGTTTAACAGCTCGTACGGGTCTGACCTCAGTGGTGGGTGTAAAGGAAAATTGATCGTCATATTTTGCCTCATATTGCCTACGGGGCACAACCGTATGCCCTGGTGTCGAAATGATTTAGACCTGATAACACACACGCGCGCACGCACGCACACGTACATGTGTGGGTGTGTGTGAGAGGGAGAGAGAGAGATAAATCACCAGCAATTGAAAAAGCATAACAGGATTTAATTCACGACGTTTCGGCTGGAGACCATCCTTTTTCTAGTGTGCTACAGCGTTCAGAACACGCTGCTTTTAAAGAGCGCGCGAGGCACAGGAGTAGCCTAAAGCACCAGTGCAAACTATATGGGGGGGGGGGGGGGGGGGGTCAAGAGCAGGGAAAAAGACGAAAATGAAGAAGAGAATCGATGACAAGTTCAAAAGGTGGTCTCCCAAAATTGGAGGCAGGTGTTCAGATGGAGAAAACACGAGAGAAGGACAAACAAACTAGAGAGACGAGTAGGAGGGGGATTTTAAAGTCTTTCAGCAGGCGGCCATGTTGTCGGAAAATTCCTTTCCCCAGCACTTCATGGCTTTCGCAGAAAGACAGGGGAGTGACCTTCGACTTTCCGCTCATTGTCGCATTTTGGTGACGAGCGTGAAGCGCTTGACCCCTGCGCACCGAGGAGGCAACATCCAAGAGAGACGGGTAGGATGGAGACCAGGAGGAATGCCAGGAAAAAAAAAATGCAGAAGACATCAGCCAGGAAAAAAAAATGCACAATACTTTTAAGAATGCTTTTCAGAGACTGCACGAGAGAATACAAAATAGGAGATCTGCAAAAATCACAAGTTTCTTCTTAATCTGTACACGAGCATTCAAAAAAAAAAAGAGAGAGAGAGAGAGAGAGAGAAAGAAAAACCCCACAAAACCCACAAAACACAAAAAGACAAGGCCAACAACAAAATCAACACCAGAAAGGAACTGCAGTGAGACAAATGGAATTGAAAAACAATTCAGGGTAAGCAAATGCAATTGTCCAATCTGCATTAGCACGCGCAGAACAGCAGGGCAGTTCATGACAGTGTGACGAAAAGAGGGACATGGTATAAAAAGAGAAAACAGTAATAAGAGGACAAAAAGGGCAAAAAAAAAACACTAACTGTAAGTGCGTGACAATAGTAGTGTCATGAAAAAAAAAAGAAAACGACGTCGGCTGCAGCGCTTGGCACGAGTACGCTTTCTGCCGCCCGTTCTGTCAGTCTCCGTTCCCAACATTGGGATAATTGTTGTTTACTCTGTTAAGGGTGTAAGCATGATACTCGCCCTACTGTTTCGTTGATGCCTCTTGAGACTGCGTCAAACCTGTGAATCAGGTACGATTCACAGCTCTCGCTGCGAAGTACAGTAGCTGTGAAGTTATCGAATGGATGCCCAAGGTTGTTTACGTGTTTTGAAAGTGGGAGATTTGGATGGTGTCCGCAAGTTTGATCTGTGGTTCTTGATGGGAATTCTGAACGGTGCAACTGTTTGTCCGACGTACTGAGCTTTGCAGGTGCCACATTCCAAGAGGTAGATAACTTCAGCGCTGTCGCATGAGAAGTTACCTTTTATCTGGAAGGAGAAGGATGACGCTGTGCTTTTAGCATGTAGTTGTCGCCATCATCGGACAGAGTTTACAGCTATGTTTATTGCATTCCGCAGATCCTCTGAAGCTGCGGTTGCCAATTGTAGACGATGTTATCATATCACGGATGTTCCTTGCACGCCTATGCACAACGCGGGGGGGGGGGGGGGAGCAGGGGTAACTTCATCATTTCACCCTGTTGGTGCGCGTATATATATATATATATATATATATATATATATATATATATATATATATATATATATATATATATATATATATATATATATATATATATATATATATATATATATATATATATATATATATATATATATATATATATATATATATATTAATATATATATATATATATATAAAACTTTCTTCGCAACTGTTTCAGAGCACATGCAGAGTGAACTGAATGCATAATTATATAATGATATAATGATTAGGGATTGGGCTTTTCTGTAAAAAAAAGCGACATAAGTACTCACTGTGCGTCAAAAGCGCAAAGGCCGGAAGTAGACGGAAAAACAGAATATGGCGGGAAACAAAAACCGAATAAAGATTTCAAAACGCAGCCGGAACGATTGCAGCTATGACATGTGGGAGGCAAGACAGCTCACTTCCTTGTCAGACAAGGTCTCAGAAGAATGACTACAATTTCTACATTCAGGATAAGAGCGTGGCATGCATTAGTCATCTTTCTGTGACCTTGGCTAACAAGGAAATGAGCTGTCTTGCCTCCCACTTGTCATAACTGCAACCTTCCCTGATAGGTTCTAAAAAAGAAAAAAATCTTTTTCAATTCGATGAGTTGCGATAAGGCAAAATTTGGGCCGGCTGCTATACAAAGCCATGTAGGATATTTTCACGCAGCAGCGTGAGCAGATTCTTATTATTGTCCGTCAGCCGCTTGGAGAACTCTTCCTCCCTTGTGGCCGTGAGTCGCATTTTCTGTAATATTCGTATCATAGAGCCTTTTCTCCTGCGCAAATCCACATCAGGTGGCGAACATCGACCTCAAGGACACTTCGGGCATGTGCTGAGTCCTGCGTCTTCTTGAGAACCCCATCGAACGGCGTATGGGCCGCCCCGGCCGTTATCCTTCCTCCTCCAATCGCGTTAAGTTATGAGGCAAGGGTAAAGTGAATGGGCGAATTAAGACATGTGCACTTTTTCTTGAAGAGGATGTTAAGGTGGGAAGAGCGGAGCGGGCTTCAAAAGGGAGGCTGATGGGGGATGCATTACTTTCCGCAACTTGGTGTGCGAGGGTGTCTGATTTCCCGTGGTCTGCGTTCGCGGCATTTTCATGCATCCGGTGTACCTGGATGCATTTATTCGCTTATTGAGAACATGTATCCCCTGAGAAACACTTAGTGTCTTTGCCACTTTTTTCAGTTGTTTCGAAGTCGCAAAGGAGTGTGTATACATATGGACTTCTGTTATATGTACTATGTTATTTATGGCTTCAAGAGCATCGCGGGTCCGGTTGGTCCGATATGAATTCACGATGTATGTTTAGCTCTGTGTGTTTCGGGCTAGTAGCTGCTGTTCCACCACCCTGTTCTATGATCGATGCGTCCTTTATGCTTATACACGCCCCTGGACATACACCAGACAGATTTCGAGTTGTCGGCTTCACTTCAAGACGAAGTTTATTCGTCTTGTTAATCGTTATAGTCCCGAATGCCCATATGCAGAGAGGTCTGCCATCTTCGGTGTTTGTTCACACTGGTGTCTGTTCACTGGTACAGCTCACACCATGCACAAAGCGGTAGAACTTCCTGCAGCCAAGCACTACATTGGTCCAGAGCCTGACTTATGGATAGGCTGGTGCTGTGGAAGCGTTCGGCCGATGATGAATGCAGACATCGTGTAATCCGCCAGCAGATGCTGAGCCTGCAGAACCCTTGCCTATATTCACATTCAAGAGAGCAGCTGAAGATTAGCGAGGTACCAAACCAGCCGTGGTTGGTGTTGATATTTCTGAGTCCGCATCTCAAACCTATGTGATGAGGCGTATACTATGGAGGGAGAAGACATGAAAGGTTTAAAGGTTGCGGTGATGGCCGAATGTTCTGCGAGGTCGGGAAAGGAAACTGATCTGTTTGCGCCAGCGTTGGCTCGAATCCCACCGGAGGCGCTGGGTACGGGAAATGTTTTTTTTTTCTGCCAAGTACTATTCGGACGAGAAACTAGTTGAAGTTTCGCTTTTAGTTTATTCGTCAGCTTCGGTACGATACTTGCCTGGGTTTGCCGAGAATGAGAGCTATTTCACGCTGAAAACCTGCGACGGGTCGTCTCGATAGCGGCGCGCGTACCGCCAGTTAAGACTGGGCCGAAGCCGCGTGTCTGACTCCATCTGTCAGGCGCGCCACAAAAGGAAGCTGTCAGCACTGCGACACAATTGCGATTCGGCGCGCGAGTGATCGCCACTCGAGACGAGCGAGACAAAGGCTCCGCCAGCTGCGTCATCGCTCATGGACGACAAATGGATAGCATTACGCGCGCCGCTTGATAGAAGCGCTCTTGAATCCGAGTGAAGATTGCAAAAGCGCGTCTCTTGTACACACACCTCGCCATTCACTGCCCTTGTCGCCCACATCTCTCGTGGCTCCTGGGGGGAATCATCGCTGCACCGAACCTTATCAAGGTGGTCAGCCTTTGCACGGCGAGGCTGCCGCAGCCGGCGGGTGCTCAGCCTTTGCAATGAAGCCCTGGTGAGGGGTACGCGGCTCATTCTTTGGACGCCACAGGCCACCCGACAACTGCAAAATCGTCGGAGGAGGCTGCGTGCCCATGCAATTTAGCCAAGGCGTTGCAGTGGGATGGTATCTCTCTGAACAATGTACCAGTTGGCGGCAGTCACGACCCTATCACGACTCTAAGGAACTGATGGGAATACCTCCATCCCAGTGTGGTTGGTGACTGTGGGACCCCTTTTTCTCCTCTCCTTCGAGCGGTGCCTCACGGGAAATGCTGAGGGGCTTCTTGTGGCAGCAGTGATCGGAGACAACCCCATGAATGCGGCCGGCTAATCAGCGAGTATAAAGCGCCAAAAACTCTCGCACATTCCGACTGTGTGACGCACAGAAGTCGTTGACTGATATGTGTGCGTGTCCCGGCACTAGGCGGGGGGTTTGCCCAGGTCTACTAACAACGTTGAGGCGAGGGGTCCTGCTCCATACCCCGGAACGACTTTGTAGCGAAGCGGGTTTCCACACATGCCCTCGGTTGTGTCCACGGAGATGCCGATGCGAAAGCAAAGAGCGTACGCTCCCAGCTTCGGCGCTCTTGGCGTGCGCCGGAACGAGCGTAGAAAAGAGGTATGCACCTACATGCTCCTGGCGCTGGCTCGCTCCCCCTCCCGACCCGACGGAAAGAATTTCAAGCCATGAAGTAAAGGGTTTGGGGGCGCTGAAAGGACAACTTAAACCGCGAAGAAAAGCTCGGGGAACGTGAAAGAGCTTCAAGCCATGAAGAAAAGGGTCACCGAGAGCCTCGCGGTCCTCCGATTGTTGTAAACCGAACCCCGCTTCCAACGCGTACGCGAGCGTCCGTGCGCTGGCGCCGATATCTACCATGGACAAGATATCCGCACCTCACCGAGGTTTGCTGGCGTCTCCTGCAGTGCGCATGCGCGAAGCGGTTTGGCCTACGCCAAGAGCGGCGATGCTCGGCGCGTACGTTCTGGAAGCAATCTTGGAGTTTGAACTTAACGGTTTCTTAAGGGTAACGGAGTGGATTCCAAGAGGAGGCAAGCGTAGCAGGCGGCGGCAGGAAGTTAGGTCGGCGGATGAGATAAAGAATTTTTTCGGGGACATGGTGGGTGCAGCTGGCAAAGGACAGGGTTAATTGGAGAGGCATGGGAGATACCTTTGCCCTGATGTGGGCGTAGGCAGGCTGATGATAATGATGATGATGCTTCCGTTCACGATCTCGTGGTCCGCGCTACGCTTCTTTGTCGCCACGGTCTGCTGTGTCTCTGTGGCTTCTCAAGCACTGGACGTCACTAACTGGGATTTCGTATCGCTCCGGACATTTATTCTTTATGCTGCGTTATCACGTCGAACTATGTGCTGGGGGACCAACCGCACCCACCGAAACGAAAGACAAGAAGGCAGGCGCCTCTCTCCACCTGCTCGCATTCTCTTTCACTCCTCAGCTGACAATGCCGTCGACGCCGTGATCTCGGGAATCCGGGTGTAAGCAGCCGTTCCTGCAGGAGCTATACAAGTCGATAGTACCCGGGATGTAATCGTGCTTTCTCAACCTGCTTCTAGCCGCCGCGGTGGCAGAGTGGTTACGGCGCTCGGCTGCTGGCCCAAAAGACGCGTGTTCGATCCCGGCCGCGGCGGTCGAATTTCGATGGAGGCGAAATTCTAGAGGCCCGTGTTCTGTGCGATGTCAGCGCACGTTAAAGAACCCCAGGTGGTAAAAATTTCCGGAGCCCTTCGCTACGGCGTCTCTCATAGCCTGCAGTCGCTTTGGGACGTTAAACCCCCATAAACCAAACCAATCTGCTTCTCTCACTCATCGAGCCTGTATCGCTTCATTTTAGCTGCCAGCCTTCATGCTCTGAATAAAAATTGTTCGACGCTCGTCTTGACCTGCCTGTAGTGCAAGTAAGGCAAAAGCGAACGAAGCGGATGCTCCGCGCCTCGGCTGCAGCGATTTGGAAGAAGCCGAGAATTTAATGCCTGTGGAAAAGCTCACGCCTGGTGGCCAAAGTACAGTAATTTGCAGCATTTTAAGCACATGAATCGTTCTTGGACGCGGCTTTACTGCTTACTCATGCATCTGCAGTTGAAGCTTTTCGGTGGAGCCACCATCGCATGCGCATTTCCATGTCAGCATAAATATGCGTCTCCAGGGGCTCCGGAACAGGGGGGGGGGGGGGGGGGGGGGGCACGGTTGCCCCCCCCCCCCTCCCAGGTCTCTAACTTTTTGCACTCAGATCAGATTTCTGATAAACGCTTCAATTCTAGGATGTTATAAATGTAAAGCACAGTGGGGTTGACCTCGTTGGCTTCATAGCCAACCTTAAAACATTTAATGTCAGTAACCTAAACCAATCATGTCCCAACACAAATTTTTAATTGACTGAGGTATGTTCATGAGCATGATTATTACTACCACTGAAACAGTATGAACAAATTTTTTTAGCGCAGTTGATCACTCCTCATATGGACGTCTTTACAATGACAACGTCTTTACAATATATATATATATATATATATATATATATATATATATATATATATATATATATATATATATATATATATATATATATATATATATATATATATATATATATATATATATATATATATATATATAGTTGCCTATTTCAATTGAAGTTTTATGTCGATTGCTAATCCGCTTTTGAACCGCCAAATATGAAAAAGTAAACAAAAAGTAAATAAGATCGAATAAACGCTTAAATATAACATGGAATAATTAAGCAAACAAGTAAAACAACTCGAAGACCTGCACCCCCCACCCCCTCCCCACTTGAAGAAAGTTCCGGAGTCCCTGTGCGTCCCTATATAGGCCAGTCGTTGACGATTCTTAATGATGAATGTTTGTCGCTCGATCTTCCCGGTGCGAGGAAGAAGGGACGAAGCGAAATAATAATAATAATAATAATTGCTTTTTGGGAAAGGAAATGGCGCAGTATCTGTCTCATATATCTTTGGACACCTGAGCCGCGCCGTAAGGGAAGGGATATAGGAGGGAGTGAAAGAAGAAATGAAGAATAGGTGCCGTAGCGGAGGGCTCCGAAATAATTTCGACCACCTGGGGATCTTTAACGTGCACTGACATCGCACAGCACACGGGCGCCTTAGCGTTTTTCCTCCATAAAAACGCAGCCGCCGCGGTCGGGTTCGAACCCGGGAACTCCGGATCAGTAGTCCAGCGCCCTAACCACTGAGCCACCGCGGCGGGGCCTCTTTCGTTCCGAAGCGAAAGCCTGATTCTCCATTCTTGACCAACGAATGCCCCGGACAGCGCAGAAACCGCGACGAATTCGCTTTAAAGCAAGCGGAGCGGCTCTGGTTGGTAGACCGGGATCTGCTTGCCGATCAAGTATACATAAAGAACCCCTATGAGTTTCTTTAGTACGCATCAAATACCAATATATAGGGGCCATAAAATTAGTTGCTGATGCTATTTGTCATCTTAAGTGTACGGAAAAACGTGTGCTGAAATAATGATAATTTGTTTTTGGGGAAAGGAAATGGCGCAGTATCTGTCTCATATATCGTTGGACACCTGAACCGCGCCGAAAGGGAAGGGATAAAGGAGTGAGTTAAAGAAGAAAGGAAGAAAGAGGTGCTGTAGTGGAGGACTCCGGAATAATTTCGACCACCGGGGGATCTTTAACGTTTTGCGCTATGCTGGTACTTTTGCGGTCTTCTGCAAAAGACCTGTGGCTGGAGCCTTTGTGGTTGTACGTACATACGCATGAAACTCCTCTAGGAACAAAGCCTTAGCCTTTGGTTTACTACGGAATAGGCACCAAGCCATAAAATTCTCGCGGGTTTGGATATGGTGCTTATCGTGCGGTGGTGGTACTGTTCAAATCTGCCATACCTCTGCTCGATGTAAGCACTGAAAGACTGAAAAAAAAAAATGGGATTGTGTTCCTGGGCCTGCACTCAGCTCTGACTAGTGTTGAACTCAGCTCTCACAATATGGGAATTAGATTTAGTTTTCGAGATCAGTTAACTTTTCTGGGGCAGGCATTTACCCGCCTTTTCTTTTATTTCGCTTTTTCCTGTCAGAGGGACTCTAAAATGGGGAAAATGAGGGATAACGGCATGCGGTGTTCTCGGGCTATGATATATTTCTGCAGCGCGCATGGAAAAAGCTTCTATAGAGTGGGTCAGCCTGGTGAGCGTTGACTTGCGAGAAAACCGAAAAGCTGGGGAGTGAATTGATGTTGCGATCCCGTAGGTGCAGTTTTTGTCACTGAATTTGAAAAAAAACAGCAAAAAGATGTGACGCTGAGCAACAGGAGAGGACTTTGCACTGCAGTGGACATGCTGACATTTATGATGGCTGTCTGCAGCTTGTCAAGAGAAAAAGTTAAAAAAAACGCGAAAGACGTGGAGGTAAGAATAAGCGTTTATCTGAGTCCGAGTCTCGAACACGGTCATTCTGGCACACAGTATAACAACCGATTGAATGGGGAGATGCGTCAGCGAGCCCTTGACATATGCGTGGTTACAAGACGCCCTTTTACTTTTTGTTGGTTTCCGTCTCGCCGCCAGCAGATCTTCCGTTTCTACAGAACGGCTTAAGCCTGTTTCACATGGTGCGACGGGAACGAAAAATTACGGCCCGGTCGCACTGTCGTTGCGACGGTAATCGCAGCCGCCGTTTCACATGACAACGATGAATTCAGTCGGTGCCGTCGGCACCAGCGCCCTAGCGTCGGTGCGGCCTTTCAGTGGCCGAAAATTCTTCGGCTGCAATAAATGTCAAACATCGTGGCAGGCGTTGATTTCGTAATCATGAGTAATAATATTGAGCCGCGATGTATTATTAAGTTCAATAAGACGTTTTCGAGATTTTCCTGTCATGTCGCTGAGGCTCCTATTGGCTGACTACTGTGGCCATCGCTGCGACCGCACCGACGCTGCGACAATGCGACCAACTTGTTGAAAGTCTGTCGCAGTGGCCCTGCGACGAGAACGACGCGCATTTCTGTCGCACACCGGCAGAAATCGCACTGCGCTGCGGCAACAATCGCATCATGTGAAACGGCATTTAGCCGCGAGTTCGCACCTGTCGTACAAGTCCGCTTTTCGCTGAACCGGACACCTTTGCCGCTTTCCCCATCAGGCTGAAGGCGCTGCCCGCTTTACCACGTCCGGCAGGCTTGGACTGGGCGGACTTTGCCCAACATTCGAAACGGGTGGCAGAAAGCCTGCTGGAACGAGATACCCACCTGACGTGGCGAATCTTTCTTTGTCTCTTCGGCTCCGCAAGCCGCAAAAAGAAAAGCGGGCGCCATATCTGCTTTGGCCAGCAGTCGGGCCGACGCGACCAGCAACGCACGCGCACTTCCTTCCGCACGGCCCTGAGCAAGATCGACACAAATCGAGCTCTGTCAGTCCGAGTCAGCCTGAGCGAGGCGCCCGTGTCCGCGCGCATTTATTTCTCTCTCTCTCTCTTTTGCCACAAGCAGCACTGATGCAGTCGCTGCTATCCCGCCGTCAACACTACTCCGTCGCTGAAGCGGTGACCTTACAATATTCACTACTTTTTTTCGACATGCCGACAATCTATTCAAAGATACAAAAAAAAAAATGGGCTGGCAGAATCTCGCATTCTCCTGTGAGCCTTTGGAAGCTACCTCGAAGGACCTGTCGTGGTGGACGTATATTTGGCGTCGGCTGCTGACGAATCTCTGACGCTGAGGCCAAATTCGTGAACAATAGTCTGCAACTAAACACGCGTAAAACAAAGTTCATACTTCAAACCCAGTCAACAAAGTTACTAAAGAAATCCTCACACTTAAATTCAGAATGGAACACATTGAACAGGTACATTTTCAGAAATTTCTAGGTGTCTGGTTCAGCGAAGATCTATTCTGGACTCCACATATTAATCACCTTCTAACTGATCTTTCCCGTGCTGTGGGCTGTATGAGCCGTATAGCTCCACTTATCCCTGTCCGGCTGAAAAAGACTATATTATACGTTATTTTCCTCACGGCTACTTTACGCAATATTAGTGTGGGGCACTACGACTAAAGGAAATTACGACAGGCTGCTCGTACTGCAAAAACGCGTTCTACGTCTATTTGAGAATTATAGAGGTAGAATACGTGACCTACCAATCCAGGCCACTCTTCTTAAGACATGATATATTACCGGCCAACAAAGTGTATTACTCTAAACTGATGCAATTAATCCATAAAAAAAACTTTACACTAGATTTACAGATATATCGCCACACTATAGCTTTCGAAACCATACACATAAAACAAGAAAAGTGAGAACAAATTATGGGAGACAGGATGTTGATTATCAAGCAACAAAGTTATTTAACCATCATGAGTCCTACATTGATATTACGCTACCATTTAAGCCCTTCAAATTACAGTACAAAGCATTCCTAATGATTACTCATATCTTATGTATATAGCTGCACTCACATGCCCATGCAAATCACCACTCTTGCGAAAAGTTTTTTTTTTCATGTTTCTGTTAACATGTTATCCAGCGGTTTCTTTTTCTCGCCAGTGTGTTGTCGCGGATCCTCTGATGTGCTTTCGAACGTTGCGTTAATCGACAGCCAGCATTTTATGTTCATATGTACTTTATATTTCATGTCTATGTGTACACCGTTTCATCAGGAGAAATCCCTGCAAATGTATTGAAGTCTTGCCTGCTCCGAACTAAAGATGGGAGTCGAGGCCTTGTCAGGCTCCATGCCTTTTTCCTCGTCTTCCACTTTCAACTGAAAGGAAATAAAATGGTCTGAATCTGAAACTCTGATGAGGAAGCCGTGTCCCGACGCTCAGGAGAACGGATGTTGTGCCCTCCTCGCCGCCAGCGCAGTCCCTCCGCAGAGGCGCATCTAAACATCTCCGCCTTTCGCTCTGCTTCAAAGTGGCGATGATTAACTGCTTCACCCAATGCAGTGACGACTGGTGCAGCACACGTACACACACTGAGAGGCCACTCGTGTCTCATTACCTCGCATGTACGGAAACGCCCTCTGTGAAGTACCGCATTGAAAGTGTGAACGCCCTTGAGGGGCAGTTAGCTTCAACAAAACCAAGATGGAGGCACGATGGCTCTTAGAAGTGAGGCCTTTCATTATCGTCGCTCCCAAGTTGAGGTCCGCAGACCCTGCTCGAAGGGTTGGTGGGGAAGCAGCAGGCAGAGCGTCGAGGAGCACTAGTAGTTCATTTTGCGTAGTTACAGTTAGAAGGGAAGCACCCAAAATCAATCCGTCCAGCTCTATTTAACAAGCCCATGATCGCCATATTCCTATAGCTGGCGAAGCTGACTATTGATCTGTGTTCAGTGGTCAGCGGGGCCCCACCACATCAAACGTCACTAAACACATCCCCGCCGTTCTTTTGGTGTTGAGGCAGGAAGGTTGATGTTGAGGGAGGAATGGGTGGAGTTGTCACTGCCACGAGCTACCGTTGTTCCCGCAGCAACGTTGCCTTGTCAGGAGGTTTTTTTTTTTTACTTGAGGGCTCTAGGCACCAAGGGGGAACTGCATATGGTACGACGGGCAACGCCGCCGTCATCCATCTGCAACGTGGCGGTTGGAGCACGTCGACTTGGTCGTGTCCGCCCCTCATCACTCGCCGCCGAATACGGAGTTTATGCATCCTTCCGTCTTTTTACTAGCTGGAAAAGGAGGCCGCCGCGACATAGCACTATTTCTCGGACCTGACGAACAGACAGGCAGACGGGCGGCAGTCTTAACTGCCAGTTTTCTTCTTTAAACCCATAAACCAAACCCCATTTAACTACCCTCTTATATAATATAATTGGTTTTTGGGATAAGGAAATGGCGCAGTATCTGTCTCATATATCGTCGGACACCTGAACCGCGCCGTAAGGGAACGGATAAAGGAGGGAGTGAAAGAAGAAAGGAAGAGAGAGGTGCCGTAGTGTAGGGCTCCGGAATAATTTCGATCACCTGGGGATGTTTAACGTGCACTGACATCGCACAGCACACGGGCGCCTTAGCGTTTTTCCTCCATAAAAACGCAGCCGCCGCGCAACTATACCCTCTTGCCCGTCTCCATTTTCAAGGCAAGGAGCACCGTGCTAATCCTGCAACATCGATCTTACCTCAATGGGCCAGCGCAGCTTTCGCCTGGGCCTCCCGGTACCCCAAGGATGGCGTTTCCTGTCTCTTTCCCTTGACCTTGCTGCTTCGTCATGTCTTGTATTGCCCCGAAACTAAATCTTCCATACCTGCGCGCGTCTACCTCGGACGCTCTAACAGCTGGGCGCCCCACACCAGCTGTTGTGTGCAAAGTGCGGCGCGCGTGTGACCATTGACTGCCGAGTTTCCCGTCATCAGCACACGCGCGCCGCGAAGACAACTGACTTTTTGACTGTTTGTGTAAATAATGTATATAGTATATTTATTTTGTATTTATAGTGTTCACTTTTATTGTTTTTATGCAGTGTATATCTATTTTATGTAGTGCACTATTTACCTCCCCCCATGTCTTTCTTCTGTCCCCTCACCTCTTTTATTTCATTTCTCCCACCTGCCTGCTATTCTTTCTTTCCGCTGCCCCAGCTCAGGTGCCGCCGCACGTGATGGCAGATGCCGGGGCTAGCAAAAATCTTTTACCTTCCTTTTATGTTATTTTAAATAAACCACTACTACTACTACTATACCTGCGCCGTCGGCTACTGATCCGGAGTTCCGGGTTCGAACCCGACCGCGGCAGCTGCGTTTTTATGGAGGCAAAACGCTAAGGCGCCCGTGTGCTGTGCGTTGTCAGTGCATGTTAACGATCCCCAGGTGGTCGAAATTATTCCGGCGCTCTCCACTACGGCACCACTACGGCACGTATTTCAAAGTACGGGCGAATGTTCCACATAGTATCTATTTGTGTGCGAACCATGGCACAAACGCTCTTCTGATGGCAACACCAGCGAGTAAACGCAACCTCCTGTCCGTGGTCTACCCTCCCCGTTGTTGAAACTCCGTGGTGTGGAGAGAATGAGACCGAGCGAGATCACCACTCGCCTGGTCAGCAGGGCGCACAGGAAGAGCTGCCCGGTGTAAATTCGCTCCGCGAGTGGGATCTTCCCGGCGGACGCTGCATGCAAACTTCTTGAATGGGACTGAGTGGCACCGATGTTTACTCAAGTGGCTCTGAACTGACTTGCTGAAGCGCCAAAGTGTCGTTTGGATTGAAGAGAATTATTTGTTACCGCGCGCGCTACATAACTTCTCTCTGTACCGACGGCTGTGCACGACGAAGCATGCAGCACGTCGACATGAGCGCCCGCAAGGCTCGGATGCCACACTTACCAACGGAACATTTTCTCTCTCAGTTCTTCCTCCCTGCTCGTAACGTTAGTGGGGTAATTGTTAGCGGAGCGTTTCTAGTGGACTCACTCCTGCCCTTTCGCCATCCTCCGTAGTGTGGGGAGGAAGAAGCGAACACGACCGCGCTTGGCCGTGAGCTCCTTTCAGCGTCCCGAGGCTCCCTCGACACGCCGCTCACTTTCGACGGAGGCGAAATTGGGGGGGGGGGGGGGGGGGGGGGGGGTGTAGGGGGGGGGGGGTGGGAGGGGAGGAATGTGGCTCAAGTAACTATCGATAAAGACGTGCCCACAGCATTGCTTTCGCGCGTAAAAAATGAATGTGGATTAGCTCAGCTAATCCAGGATATAAAAACCGAAAGATGTCGGCGTTCACTGTGTTGATTGGCGTTGACAATGTTCTAGACGGCGATGGCTTTGAGCAAAGGAAGGGCGCATGACTGACTCCCTAGATATGCGAACGCCTCATTCGTGCTTTGATACATGTGGTGGTGGTGAGAGAGAGAGATGTGGCCTGAATGCATTAGCGCTGACAGCGTTGTGGCTGACATGCGACACTGCAGCAATAGCTAGGCCGCAGCGTTCATTTGGTGATCAATCTCTCGCGATCAACCATTAACTGCATGCCACATCCCTGGGTGGCAGGGAGGGCGCGCTGCCTATCCAGTGTGCGGAACGCAATCAAAGCAGGCTTTTGCAGTTGGACTCCAGCACCACGTACATGAAAGCGAGATTGAGGTCTCCACTGACCCACGGAGCCGGTTGTGCGCCTTTCCTTTCGTGAAAATCAACTGAAAATTGAAAAAAGTTGGATTTTGAGGAAAGGCCCGGCGCTGCTGCGCAGCGGCGGAACACCTGTGGCTCGGTGCTACTAGTGGCGCATGCGCAGTAGTCACTAGGGAGCGAGAGAGAGAGAAATATCCTCGGCGAGGCGCGCGTTGTGACGTCATGTGCCTCCTCGGAGCACAGCCACGGCGAGATCGCAAGTTCGCGGCCAGTAAAGCTTTCGCTTTGAAACTGAAAATTGAAAGTTGCGTTTTTAGGACAGCCCCGCCGCGGTGGCTCAGTGGTTAGGGCGCTCGACTACTGATCCGGAGTTCCCTGGTTCGAACCCGACCGCGGCGGCTGCGTTTTTATGCAGGAAAAACGCTAAGGCGCCCGTGTGCTGTGCGATGTCAGTGCACGTTAAAGATCCCCAGGTGGTCGAAATTATTCCGGTGCCCTCCACTACGGCACCTCTCTCTTCCTTTCTTCTTTCACTCCCTCCTTTACCCTTCCCCTACGGCGCGGTTCAGGTGTCCAAAGATATATGAGACAGATACTGCGTCATTTCCTTTCCCCCTAGAACCAATTATTATTATTATTATTATTTAGGAAAGGCGCGCGACGCTGCGCAGTGGCGGAACAGCACAGTAACCGTCTCACATATCTCGGTGGACACTCGAACCGCGCCGTAAAGAAAGGGATAAAGGAGGGAGGGAAATAAGAAATAGAAAACTGAAAATTGAAAGTTGCGTTTTGAGGAAAACAGCAGCGCTGCGCAGCGGCGGAACACCTATGGCTCGGTGCTACTAGTAGTGACTAGGGAGTGCGAGAGAGAGAGAAATATCGGCGGCGAGGCGCGCGTTGTGACGTCATGTGCCTCGTCGGAGTACCGCCACGGCAAAATCGCTAGTTTGCGGGAAGCCTGAACTCCAGTACGCGAAAACTCACGCGAACGCGAAGGCGGCAAGCGACGCCGTCGCGTGAAGCATTTTTGCCGTGTCGCCTGTCACGTCGCTAGGATCTGCGCCAACAGAAAATTTCGCTTGTCGCCTGGAAGTCCCCCACGCGATTGGCCAATCAGAGCCCCACACAGCCGTTTCCGGTTTGTCCATGGTTTGTCGCGGGTACATCTCACGAAACCCTACCCGCGCGTCGTCTTGGTCATCTCCACCGTCGCGAAAATATTTGCTTTTGTAGCTGTGAGGCAGACCCGCATGATTTAAATAATGAAAACAGTCTACTTGTTGGTTACGGGGCGCTAACAGCATTTGGAGTGGGCCACACGAGCGGGCGTACTGCAGGGAGAGATGCGTGTCGAGCCGCGGGTACCGGCGCTCGATCCACCGTGCCGCTGCGCTCCAACTGTATGTATATATGTGCAGAAACACTCGCGGCGCTCATTCTCATTGGTATATTATAGTTTGCTCAATTACAATCAGATTGCGGTGACAGTATATGGCAGTGTTTTTACTAAGCCGGAGTGCACAGGAACCGAACGAAAGCACACCTCCCCCGTCAATACATGATGTGACTTCTCCGCAAGCGCGCCGGCTTGGTTATCTCCACTGTCGCTACACCACTCCCGTAGAGGAAATATTTCTTTTGCCCTGGCTATGAGGCACACACACAAAATTTTGAGAGAGAACAGGTTACGGGCGTGTTTATTAAGCTCGTGCGCCCAAAGCACGGAGTCCGCTTTTTACGTCGCGGGTGCACGTCGCCTACCGCCTTCGCTTGCATGGAGGTTGCCCACTAAGCGACGGAGCGACCTCGCCTCGTCGCGTCGCTCTCTTTTTCGCGTACATGGAGTCCAGGCTTAAAGCTTTCGCTTTTTAAAGTCCGCTGTCTCTGTCCGGTAGCTGCAGCCACAGGGGAGGACGGGCATGCCGGAGAAGCATGTGTTTATGGTGGCCCGCATCGACTTCGTTTCTGTCTGTGCGGCAAACGGCTATTCTGTTTCTACCTCCAGGATAATTTCGACCACCTGGGGATCTTTAACGTGCACTGACATCGCACGCCCGTGTGCTGTGCGATGTCAGTGCACGCTAAAGATCGCCAGGTAGTCGAAATTATTCGGGCGCCCTCCACTACGGCACCTCTTTCTTCCTTTCTTCTTTCACTCCCTCCTATTTCCCTTCCCTTACGGCGCGGTTCAGGTGTCCGCCGATATGTGAGACAAATACTGCGCTATTTCCTTTCCCCAAAAACCAAGTTTTATTATTATTACTCCAGGATAACTTCGCATTCTCTCCAAGTTTCTGGTGGTTGGCCCTGCGCTAATAACTCCTGGAAGGCCAGCCAACGAGTGGACAACGAGTGGCCGTCTCAAGAGCGTCCCGCTTAGATCACCTGGACAGCTCCTTTTCCTCGTGCAAAAAGTGGACCTTGACTGGAACGCCCGTGTCCGCAGAACGCGTCACGAGCTGGCAGCTCCATTGTATGGAGGCGGTCCGTTACGAAACGCAAGTGCGCGCAGCGCAGGCTCGAGTACATCCCCATGCGGGGTCACCCCCGCCGACAACCACGCTGCGGTGGTCTTAACTGAAGCAACTAGTTGTTGCAATATATTGACGCTTCTGGCTGTATTGTGCGTTTCTCAGTGCCTGAAATTTTACCCCTTCGGTTTATTCTCGGTCACGTGAATTCTTTCGCCTTAGCTTCCCTGACTGGAGTTGCGCTCAAACCGTACAGTCCCGGAAAAGCGCCTCTGGCCTACCCGGTCCGCCTAGCACCTCCTGCGTTCCGCAAACTGTCCGCGCGCGCAGCGAACGGCGGCGGCGCGCCGCAGCGGTGGGCGCTCTCTCCCCCAGCCCGCAGCGGCAGGCGATGCGAGCGCCCCCGCGTCCGCCAGCGCGCCCTCCTCGGCGTCCCGGGCCAGTCGCGCGCCGCCGCTGCCGGTAGTGAGGAGTGGGCTTTCGCTTGTGCCGCTGCAGCCGCCGCCGCCGCCGCAATCGCCGCCACCGCCAGCGTCGGTAGTGTGGGCCGCCGAGTGTGTGTGCTTGTGTTGCCGGACGCTGGGACGGATTAGCGGATCTCTCCGTGGATGAGCGCCTGACGGGATCGACGCCTGGGTAAGTGCGCAGAAATGCGCGGTGGGGCTCAGCTTTTTGTCGCGAGCACGTGGCGGCCGAAGGAAGGGCGCGTCCACTGCCTCCGTGGCGAGAAAGGGCGTGGTTGAGGCTCTTCCGGCTGGCTCGTTAGCTGCGCCGCCATCGTCGCCAACTGCGCGCCCTGTCAGGAAATGGAGCCTCTGCGGCGGCGCGGCCATCTCGCGTGTCTAATGAATGACTCAGAGTGGGATCCGGAACTGGCTTCCGCGCCACGCTGTGCCTGCACGTATACACTTTGCCGACGACGGCGAACGCGCTGTGTGCCGATAAGGTTCTTATCGTGGTACGGCTGGCGGGCGGCCCGGCCGCGTGGGTTGGCCTCGCGGAGCCCGGTTTCTGGGCTAATCGCCCGTCGTTCCCGTTCGAGGACTGGCCGGACGGGTTGCTACCCTCGGCCTCAGCGGAGAAAGCGCACTTTCCACGCGCGCTTCCGGCCTCGCCGACGGATGGAGCTTCGGCGCGTCGCAAAAGTTGACAGCTGCGACTCATTCTTGGCAAGATATCCTGTTGAGGGAACGAAACGAGGTTGAACGGCAGCCAAGTGTGAGCGCTGGGCTTGAGCCAGTGTTGCCGGACTCGTCTGCATGGTCCGGAATGTGGGTCACGCTGGACGGTCTGACCACCCACGGGTATTTCGCCCCGTCTGTGCTTGGGGGAAGGGGGGGGGGGGGGGTCTGCTGGACGAAAGGGCCCCTCGTAGGTGGCTAGGGAACAGAGCGAAAAGAGAAGTACGCTGGCCGCCTCGCACAGCCAGATATGTCTCGGTGCAGGCTCTGGTTGCTTCAGCGGATGTCGCGCAAGATTCGCCTTCCGGCCACCGATGGGCGCGGTGCCGTCCTTTGGACAATCTTTCAGGCGCGCCATCTGCCAGTCCGGTCACGGAGGCACCGTTGCGAAAAATTCAAACCAGCTTGGCGCATTTCCCCGTTCAAGGAGAGGGCTTGCGAAACCCTGCGCCACGTCGCGCGTGGGCGACACCGGAAAGCAGGCTATCTTCTTGTTTTCACTTGGCGCCGTTCCCATCGCCTCGAGATGCACCAGGCCGGCCATCCTGCATGGTCAGCCGGCGCAGACCGAGCTCTCGATCGGTGGCTGCGTAAAATCCTGACATGGAGGGATATTTTAACGCATGACGGTGTCACCACTCGGCGCCGACTTTGAGCAGCGGATATGACGCACTGTTCAGGCGCGTGGTGATCGGTTGGGTGCTCTCTGTGCCGCGAGATTTGTGTATTGTAACGGTACTAGGTTATTTCTCACTGGCTCGTGTGCGCCTTAGAAAAGAAGTTACTGGATTGCGCCATGACGAGAGTAGCGATCTCCACTCTGCAGGAATCGCGTTGCTCCTTCGCAGTCTCAAGTTTCACAAATGCATCGCCCGCGTGTAACTGTGGAGACGTTCGCGAGCTTTCGCCACGTGCTCGGATAAGGACAGTCGCTTCGTTGGGAATCGCGTGGAAAGAAGCCACGCGAAAACCGAAGGTAAACTGCGCACCCATGCCCTCGGTTCGTCACTAAATGTTGGGACGGCGATCACGTTGTAAAAACGTCTCCATGTCGGCGATCGCTTCCCGCCTCGGTCGAAAGGTGTCGGTAATGAGCCTAAAGCGATATTGACCGCAATTCTGACGCATTCAGTCTCTTGGGTAGGGTCAACTGTAAGACCTCTACGTGAGCGCTACTAACTGCGTTTGGTTCTAGCAGCAGTCAGTCGATCAGGGCGACGCCACTCGGGGTGTTTTCAGCTGGCCCTACCCACTTGACGTCTAGTGGGTGACTGACGTCACCTGGGCGTGTCCTGCCTGTCGTTGGGCTTGGCCGAGTGAAGTCTCTACTCTTAAATAAAGTATACTAATTCCCCAGCTTGGCCGACCTAGGGAGTATTATTATTATCGAGCTCAATATTTTGCGAAGCAGAGGTGATATGCCCATCAGCGCTCCCTTTGCCCAAATTATTCGCGGGACCAATTGAGGTCTAGTCGATTCGCGAATATTAAGTCTTTTACGGTATTCAAATAAACGGTGCTCATGTCAACGAGGCACGACACACCTGCTCCTGCGTACTCCTCTCATGACTCGCTGTGATTTTCATTCTTGGGCCGAGGCGGTATGACGTCTGGCTCGGTGGGGAGTTCTCCGGATGTCGTCACGCTATGACGCGCGCTCAGTGGGCGGAGCAGCCTCCAAGTTTGAGGAACAAGGCCGCGACATTGGAGCAAGTTTTGCGTGACGCTAGGGAGAATGTTTAGTTTAGTTTATGGGGCTTTAACGTCCCAAAGCGACTCAATCTATGAGGGACGCCGTATTGGAGGGCTCCGAAAATTTCGACCACCTAGGGTTCTTTAACGTGCACTTACATCGCACAGTACACGGGGCTCTAGAATTTCGCCTCCATCGAAATTCGGCCGCCGTGGCCGGGATCGAACCCGCGTCTTTCGGGTCAGCAGCCGAGCGCCATAAAGAATGTCCAGTATAGAAAAATTACGCTCGAAATACGAGCAAGCGCTCGGAAATGGCCCGAAAAAAAAAATCGCCGTTCGTGAAAAACGCCAGCCAGGAAGGGCTCAGAATCGGCCGGTTCAGGCGCATGTGCTACCGCTTGGCGATGGTTTATTATGATAGTGTGGCCTTCCTTTTGAAGCCGACGGGCGCCTAAAAAAAAAAAAACAATGGTTTCCTCTCATGCTAAAGTAGTTAATTATGTGCACCGTTCTGCAAAATAGTCTTTCACATTTGTAGCCGGGAAACAAACCTATGTAGAGATCGTCTCACATGTGGGAAATCCAGGGGCTGCCCTTTTTAGTTGTGTAAGCATCAGGCGTGGGTCTTTTCCTTGTCGATTAGGGCAGTGCCGTCACCAGTGCACTTTCCGCTTGTGAGAGCGATTTTACGCTCGCTGCACTGCGACGCGCGTTTATCGATCGGCATTTTTGTCCACTGGAGCGACCGATCCCGGTCAGGAAGCCGTGGAATTAATTCCCTGTCGGAGAAACCGGTGCCTCGGCGAGCCGTGCCTCACTGTGAGATTAGTGTGAATCTCGGCACTAAACGCAGAATCCCCGCATTACACCCAAACATATTCCCGCTCTGCTGGGAACGCCGCACACTGTATCGCACTACATGGGCTTGCCAAAGCATGCAGGCCGCCCCCCCCCCCCGAGAATCCCAAACCCACAATCTGAGCAGTGCGAGTCAAGTCTAGAAGACCAAAGGCAGCGGGCGCAGCAAACATCGAAGGCCGTAGGAGTCCTGGACACCAAATCTCTTTATTGAATAAAATGCTTATCACCAGAGAAGAACTCGTCATGAAAAGCAACTTCGAAAGAAAGGATTTTGTAGATGAACGAACCTAGAAATGGAAAATAACTGAAAGGAAATGGTAATAACAGTAAAAAATAAACAAATTCACTCTTCCAATCCGGACAGTCTACTTCCTAGACCAGCATCTCACCACTAAGGCATGCCGTCGATGTATTTTTTTGGATCGCGGGACATGTCAATACTATTGGCAAGTCAATATGTATGAAAATATACTGTCCACGCGTACAGTGTTACAGTGTGGCATTCCGGTTATTGTCCCGCGCCTGCGTACTGGCGCCCCGCTATTATGCCCCTAACCGGTAGGGTTACCCTATTCTGAAAACCTCTATTCTAGACTGCGGGGTTTCAGGTCCCGAAGCAGCACATAGGCTATGAGTTTTATAATAAACTGCACATCTCCAACTAAAAACTAATTTTGAGACGCGCTGCAGCACAGAACTTCACCGAAAAAAAGAACAGCGCGCGATATTCAAAGAACTCATCACGAACGGCTACCCAAAAAACTTTATTCAAAAAACCATTCGCCAAGAAATCAACGCACAAAGACCAATGCCACCACCAAAATACGTCACTCTACATTATGTCGCAGGTGTCAGTGAAACCATCGCCCGAATCCTGAATAAAGGGGTCTCCAGGTTGCGCACAAGCCCACAAACACTGTTGCGCTTTGCCCGCCTGTTCCCAAAGACCTGCCGCGGAGAGAAAGAGCCCAAGGCATTGTCTACAAAATTCCTTGCGCCGACTGCGACACAAGGTACATCGGCGAAACCAAAAGTCTCAAAGAATTCGGCAACATAAAAACGACGTCCGCAACTTCGCAAGAGAGCGCAATCCTGTAGCCGAACATTCCGAGGACTCAGACCATAGAATCAACTTCGAAGAAACCAGCATCCTCGGAACCGAAACAAATTACCACAAAAGGCTCCTTCTGGAATCCTGGCACATCCAAACCACCCCGAACAACATCAACCGCGCAAAAGGAAATGACGAAAGCTTCAGAACCTCGCGCTCACGCACGTTGGTCGTAAAAATTTTGATCTTAAGTGTAAGAAAGGTGTTGTAACAGGCGTCATCATAAACTGGTGGTAAGGAGAGACAAAACGTTACTGAACACTAGTGCACACGCGCCTCGCAGGTATGCCAATACGAACACGTTTACCCTCGCCGTTTCAGCTCCCAGATTGCACAAGGTGTCTGTATTCGTACGTAATGGTCGGCGCATAAACAACGGCAAAAAGCAAGCGGTTTATCTTCGAACAAGTGGGCACTCGGTGGAACTATATAAGGACTGCAGCGAGCGAAAGTTGCCGAGCAACCGCGTGGTCCGTCGTTAGATGCGTGCGTCGTCAGCTTGCGAGGCTTTCTTTAAACGCGCCTCAGCAAAAGAAAAGGCACACGTTTCACGGCTTTGCCACGATTACTTCGTTTACGCACTGTAACTGTTTCTCTGCCCCCAGCCCTATGCGACAAGACTGCGTCGCGATCTCCTTTAGGACAACACTGCCAGCATATCACAAGTGGCCATTTGCCATTCCGTTCACTGCTTGGGCGTCCAGTGCCGCTTGGCGAGCATGACCGGAAGGACAGGACCGATGGAGCGTGCTCCTGCCCCTTTAGGCAGGGCGCCAAGAGACAGTATCCAGGATCACCGCTCTCTTGGGCTCCACCTCGAAGAAGTCTCTCTGGGCCAGCTGCCGGAAGAGTTAGTGGCCGCACGGGTGACACTCGGGCGGATGTCTGGAATGAACCGCGTCGAGTTCTCGGCGCAGGCCACGTGGCGCAGCGCCCCCTTTGTTGTTTCCGCTTCGTTGGCTCGCTGCGATGCGAAGCTTGATGGGGTGCCAAGTACGAACGCCATGGAAGTATCGCGTCAGAGAAGAAAGACGTTCGAATAGATCTTAAAGCACGTGTAAGCATCTATTGAAGCATGGTTCTCGGAGAGCTTCGCGAACTGCATCGTCAACGCGAGCGACGACTGCGCCAAGGGCCGGAGTTGCGCAGAAACTCCAGATGAAACAACGGCACCAAGGTCGGGGAGTGCGCGAAGCCACGATGGTGCCGTTCGGCCATTCGAGCTTAAATTTGAGCCTTGCGTGTTTTGGCCTGCGAGCAGGATTCCAAAAGACGCTGCAGCGAATGTCAGCGGTACACAGCTGTACGCGCTCGACCGCCTCATTCGTAGCGACGTTGGTTTAAGCGACCAGCCCGAATCTTTCATTTTCGCCTGGTAACCATTTTCATTTTTCTCGAGGAGCGAATCGCGGAAAATGATCGTATCACCCGCGAAGCAGAGAGAATGAAGGAATGCGGCGTGAACGAGGCACGCACAGTGCTCCGATCTCGGGAAGCGGTGAGGCCAAGCGCGAAGCTGGTTTGTGCTCCACTCGACGTCCGAGGGAGGTCGGCTTCTTGTACAGTGCAGTCTTCGGCGCGAGGCGTTCCCTCTCCTACGGTGGCGGGTAGGCCGAGGGATCCGAGAACGGCTCGTGTCTGCGTGTGCGAAAAGAACAGCTGTATGATATTCCTAGCAGTTTCAGCTGGCACGTGGTTGGCGCGAACGTCGCCCATGCAGCGGGAAACGCCGTCCGCTGCTCGCCGAGTCACGAGGGGGTTCTCCGGAGGGCGCCCCGTCGTTGCTCGGTGGCCCCGTTTCGGAACCGGTTGTCGGGCAGCGAAAGCAGTTTCCGCTTTCGCCGCGGCCTCCTTGGGCCGCCCGGAAGGCGCCCCTGCCCGGCTGCCCCCAAGGCGGTCCTTTGAAACGCTGTTTGCTTGTCTCCCGCTGCCTCTGTCGGTGAGTGCAGCCAGTGGACGCCTACTGCGTTCAAGGGTTTCCGAAGCGCCAAATTTCGCACCTCATCCCGGTATGCGGTGCTTGCTCGCCCACGTGGCGTGTCTGGATCCGCAACCGGAAAAGTACCCCAGCCGCTCCGCTAACCCTTCCGGAAGCCGAGGACGCCATTTTGACACAGTGGCCCAGACAGAGGCTGCGAACGCGCTCACGGTCAAGGCTTGTAACAAGGCTACGAAGACTGGAAGAAACGCTGGAAACGGTGTGTTCGGGAAGGACGTACCGCCCGGTAACTTTTCTGTCATAAGCACGAGGAGTGCTTTCGCTTCGTCCTGCCAACAACGTTGGCGGCGCCCACACTGCGTCGCTCAGCGGAGCCGAGCGCCAGTAGTTTGGAGCTGAGGCACCATGTGTTTTAAAAAGTGGGCTGTGGAGCTCCAGTAGTCAGCTGTTTTGCTTTTTTTTGTGAGAGCCAAATGAAGCATGACGGTTGTAAAGTATATATATATATATATATATATATATATATATATATATATATATATATATATATATATATATATATATATATATATATATATATATATATATATGAAGGGAGCCAGCAGTCGCCGAAACCAAGGTGCTAAGGGAAGTGTTTATTTTTTTTAATGTGTAGTGCTAATCAGTGGTATAATAATACTAAAATTAATCTATCGCCTAAAGAAGATTACTTATAAAGCAGCAGAAAAAACTACCATGCCGCCGGTGTGAACCGAACCCACGACCTCCGAATATCGCGTCCGGGGCTCTTACCAACTGAGCTACGGCGACGGCTGTCCAATCTGCTGCTCTCCTGGGTATTTATGTTTATTGGGTGTAAGCGAACCTTGAGAGTGTTCACCAGCGCCACCCTCGCCCATAGCGGCGGACGTAGCACGTCCTGTATTACCGCGAGTGTGACGTGGAACGTCATCTAACGGCGAGGGCGGAAACTGTGCGAGAGCCCTCTTATGCTACCTATGGCATCAAGACTGCCAGAAACGAGAACCTCGTTAAGCAATTAGCAGAAACTGTAAAGGAAATGAGGGACTCGTTTTGACAAACTTATGAAGGGAGCCAAAAGTTTCGGTGACTGTTCGCTGCCTTCATAAGTTTGTCAAAACGAGTCCCTCATTTCCTTTACCTTTTCTGCTATATATATATATATATATATATATATATATATATATATATATATATATATATATATATATATATATATATATATATATATATATATATATATATATATATATAGCGAAATTTATTGCCGCAGGGCATCAATAATGGGTGAAGATGTGATGAAATATGTAGTAGTTTTAAATGAATGGAAAAAGGCTAGCTGATTTGATGAAGCCCAGTATAGAACAATGGTATGGTCCCTGCGTCCAGGCAATGTATGAAGCTGGGTTGCTTTGTGAAAGACCCGCTACCATCAGGTGCCGGATCCTTGTAGGCTTGAGAGCTGGGCAGTCCCACAGCAAGTTATGAATGTCGGCTTCAATATCCTCGTGTTTACATATCGGACACCCTGGCCGAGGAAACAAATCTCGATGCTGAGGCCACTTCCGAGAATTATATATTTGACAGCGTGAGTAAGCAAGTGGCGGGAAACGTCCAGAACCTCTAAAAGTTGGTGGTAAGGACAATACCATTTGTGCTGTTTAAATGCATGCCTGGACGTTTTAATAATCATACAAATTTTAGTTTTATACTTTTATAAAATGTTCCCTTGTAGCTGCATTTTACGCATTAGCAAATTTCTAGTCTGTTATGAGCAGACATTTGATGCAGGATTGGAACTATGAGGTTAGCACTTATAACTAGATCAATGGGAAGACTTGGATGGGAAGAATATCATTGTGTTGCCTGGGAATATATTGTATCAGAATCTGCTAACACTGTCATTGACGAGACGGAAGAAAGGAAAGGCAGGGAAGTTAACTAGGCATGACACTAATTGGCTGCACTGTATATTGGGAGGGGAGGGGAACAAGAGGAATAAAATGTATGGGCGGATTTATGGGTCATTTTTGGAGGGGCAGTGCCAATTGAACGATGTATTTCTTAGAATATTTTGTTGAAAAATGAGGTTCAGCATGGTTTTCCTTTGCAAAATTACCGCAGCGGTGGCCAAGTGGTTGAGCATCCACCTCGCATGCGGGAGGCGCGGGGTTCGATCCCCAGTGCCGCCGGGTACCCACCGGTGATACAATGGGTACAAGCTTTCCCCTGGTCTGGTGCTCGGCTCTTTAGGGTGACATGCTTGGGAAATGGATCTTTGGCCCTACCTTGAGAAATGGAAAATAGCTTGTGCCATGGCGCTCTTTTGCCGTAGGTGCCCTTGTGCCATAAAAATCTATAATCGTCATCATCATCCTTTGTAAAATATCTCAATTAAAGCAGAGGGGGGGGTCCCTACATCACCTCATCGTGAAATGGATTGGAGAGACAAAAGTTAAGATGGTTTGAGACAGAAATCGTGAGATCATTGACAAAAATGCTGGAAAAAGGCTGCATAAAAGGCTATCGTGTGGCCAAGAATTTACTGTTGCCTGGCGCAAATTGTCTTCTGCAACTCAAATATATGGCAGATTGTGAACACACTGTCAAAACACTGTTTGGGAGGTCTTTCTAAGCCTGCGGTTGATCGCATACCACAGGTTCAATGCATATGAACAAATTTGACGTCCATTTCCTAGAATCCGAGGCCTCACTTAGCTTCTCTTCTAGTGACTGCGACTTCAGATCGTACACTTTTCAGTGTTACAAATTTGCTTTGTTTGCTTTCTCACTACGGAATAAGTAGCCTACTGCACAAACTAAACAACAGTGCTAGTGTAGAGGATGGGATAAAATCACTCTACAAACTCAGTTTCCTGTCTAATTAGTCAAATACTCTTGTAACTTTACTGCAAAATACTCTAGAAATGTTTAGTGTTCAGAATGCTTGATTTCAGAGTGGTTTTGTTATGAAAGCTGTAGGATATATTTACTGAGAATTTTTCAATCAGTCAATGCACCCGTCTTTTTATGTATCCTGATGCTAGAAACCATGATCAGCGAGCGCAATAGCGATTGCATGGCAGCGAAATTGATGGACTGAAAAGTAATATATTCCCAGCCTCTGGATAGTAATTAAACAGCCTTAGTGTTGTGCTGCGTTCCTTACAATTTACACCTAAAGCTGTTACAGTGAAGTGACATGCGTTTCATCGACAACCGCTTTAGTGGGACGTGCTTACAAGAAATGCAAAACTACAACGCCATCTTCTGACAAAAGTCCAAAGCACTTCATTGAAGAAAAGATTGCTGCCTTTTATCAAAGGGCACAATAGAGAGATGATAAACTAAAATAAAATTTGACGAACACTTCTGAAAGAAAAAAGCACGAGTGCTTAACATAAGACTAGTATTTTACCAAGATGTGGTCACATGGGATATACGGCAAGGATTCACTAAAGGATGTCATTTCAGCTTGTTTTATGGGATTTTAAATGGCAAATTAAAGCTATAACTCCTAGTTTTATCAATATTATAGTGCTAAATTCTTATGATATGAGGCACAATCTTTTCATTTCCACTGTAATCTCATGATAAGTGTTGGTCAGTTGTCCGTCTCTTCACCAGTTGTTACCTAGCACCTGGGGTTAGCATACATAAACCAGACCAAGTGGGGCATAAGCCATATAAGATACGGTATCTCCCAGGAATTCATATCTGAGCCATTACTTTTCAGCTATATAGACATGCCTGTACGCCGGCGACAGGAGCATTTTTTTTTTTCTGAAAACGACTTTGTTATCCTTAAAATGAAAGCAGACATGTCGCTCACAGGTCTTCCATTATGACTTCAGGCTTCAAGTAAACTTCAGTGCAAAAGGAACTTAGTTTTGCATCAAAACAACTATTTTGCAACAAAAATTGTGATGCAATCGAACATGTTGCATCATGGAGGCTCCTTGGAATATTATCCTAAGACAACCTAAATTGTTCATTACACATTGATAATTTTCGGAAATCTTGCGAGCTATTGAAGTTATATGTAAACTTAAGACTTGCCTTTTTGATTAAAAAGCAGCTCTTTTATACACTTGACCATTCTCAAATTCATTATCACCATTATGTATAGGGAACAACAGAAGCTTATTTAAAATGCCTAGACATATTACAAAAGAAATGGCATGCACCTTACTGAAAAGATGGCTTATCTACGTCACTCTGGTCCACTTTTCAGCAGACAAAAAGCAATAAATAATTCAAATGTTATCGATGATAGATTCACGTTAACTGTTTAAAATGCCTCTATGCCTGGTATACATGCAAATAGATTTGCATATATGTATATAGTTATTAAATCCAGTGTGATTTTGCTCCATTTGCCTTTACAAGGGGAATGTCAGAGTTTAAACTGAAACATTATAAAGACATTGTTTTGTTTGGGTCAAAGGTTATTTGATTGTTGTTATTGTGATTTTTTAAATGTTTCTCAAAGATTATGGATAAACTTAAATTAATTTTCTAACATTTAAACATCACCCAAGCAATTAAACAATTATAGAAGAAATTGAAATAACATTGCAGGGGCATACCCAAGAAAAGTAAAAGCATACATGTGCACTTGTAGTGTCAGTCAACTTTGCATGAAGCAAGCTTCTAAGAACACTCATGAACACTCACGAACATCACCCAAGCAATTAAACAATTATAGAAGAAATTGAAATAACATTGCAGGGGCATACCCAAGAAAAGTAAAAGCATACATGTGCACTTGTAGTGTCAGTCAACTTTGCATGAAGCAAGCTTCTAAGAACACTCATGAGCTCTGCAACAACTACATAAGACTTGTAACACTTGTGCACTCATCTAATTGGAATTGATCTCCTGGGATTATGCTTATATACTAAGAATTTTGTTCTTTTGCATTATGGGCTCGACACAGTTTTAATGCTTAGTATTAATAGTACAACAAACTGCGTATATGTTACATTTGCATGTTCAATCTATGCTTGGATATAATTTTCAATTATGTATTGAATGTTGCATAAAGTTGTGGATAAAGGTATATTATACTCTTAGTTACATTACAGCAGTGTTCATTTTTTAACACTAGATTTAGTTTTGTTCTACATGTTAAATTAATGTTTGAACACAAAAATGTGGCAGTATTTAATTTTAACATTAGGTTAATAATGTCCACAACACTTGAAATCATGAAACACTCATAACAAACAACATATAACCTTTTTGGATCAGCACAATATGCAATACAAAACTTGCAATAAAGAAAAGATGTGTATGCAAACTATGATGCACAGATGTTAACACATCAAATTCCTCAGTTTTTAAACAATAACCCTGTTGTTCTGATCATGACAAAGTCATCAATTCAAGCTTTTGAAAGGATGTTCTGTATTTATTGCCACTTCAAGAAATATATAGTTTATACATTAATCTGGACTCCCTTTTATGTGCAGTTTGTAAAATATTTGTGCATTGATTCTTTACTGTATCATTGTTCCTGATTTAAAAGTACGAGTTTGTTTGGCCGAGAGCAATGACGTGATCAAGTCAGAGCTGTCGTGATTCGATGCTCGTCGAGGCACGTTGGAAGCCTGTGCGCCGCTGCGCAACGTTCGGGTCGGATAGCGGCCGAGGCCTTCGTTGGCGGTTTCGGCCAATCAAAGGTTTTGCGGGACAAAGGCTGGTTCGGCTCAATTCGGCCGGAGCCACGTGAACGTCGTGTTCAAGTGGAGCAGAGCCACGACGCTTGCGGGTCAGTCGGGAAGGAGGGGCCTGTGCTGCGATCGCATAGCATAATTGGTTAATAATTGTTTTTTTTTTTTTGGGGGGGGGGGAAGGAAATGGCGCAGTATCTGTCTCATATATCGTTGGACACCTGAAGCGCGCCGTAAGGGAAGGGATAAAGGAGGGAGTGAAAGAAGAAAGGAAGAGGTGCCGTAGTGGAGGGCTCCGGAATAATTTCGACCACCTGGGGATCTTTAACGTGCACTGACATCGCACAGCACACGGGCGCCTTAGCGTTTTTCCTCCATAAAAACGCAGCCGCCGCGGTCGGGTTCGAACCCGGGAACTCCGGATCAGTAGTCGAGCGCCCTAACCACTGAGCCACCGCGGCGGGTTAATCGCATAGCAGGAGGAGGCGGTTGTGGCAACGCCAATCCTGGGTCATCAGGCGAGTGTTCTTGGTGGGCGCTGCTGCATAACGGAACACTGCGGGTCGATTTGAATCGGTGGCTGCGATGGATGAAACGTCTGCGTCCGCAGCTCAGACGTCGCGTGTGGGAAGGCGGCTGGTTCAGCAGAGGGGACGTAACCACTATTGTCTGAAAGTGAGGGGAGCACCAAGGAAAGCTTTGCCACTTTGGAGCAATGCTTCCCTTGGTAGCGGCCGGATACGGGCCGCGGAAAAAAATAAAAATGAGGAACCCTCCCGGTGCAGCGGCTGACACTCCTTCCGCGCACGACTTCCGTCATGGTGGCTGTGTGCTGCCTCACTTCCGAGAAGCTTTCGTTTTTGAGCGAGTTGCGAAACTCTAGTGCCTTCTAAATTCTGAGTGAGCCTGCATTTCTGTGCTTCTTATGGATTTCGGGCACATTTTGGTCAGCTTATGGGCAAGGCGTAAACCACCACGGTTTCGGCAATACAACACGAAGTCCGTTGACAGCTGGCGCGCATCTGGAGTGTACGTATTAAGGTCGTCCCCTTGCATAGTGTGGCAAGCCGATGGTGATGCCGTGAGGCTGTCGGGGAACCACAGGCAGCTACGACCAAAGTTTCGGAATTGCTTGCCTCCGAGCTCCAGATCCTAAACTGGTGACTGCTCCCAGTGGCGGCCAATTCTGTCGAATCAATGAGGCTTCTCTTGGCTAGTGCGGCACTTACTATGAGGCCTCGGCACCGATGCCAGGGGCCTTGCATTTGCCGCGCGAGGTAGTGCGCGGAATCTTGAGGGGCTCGCTACCTCCTTTCCCGGTCCCGAGCACCTCGTAACACTTGTGCTACACCAGGGTCTGTTATCGCCGCCTTTCCCACCGCGAGGGGCGGGGGGGGGGGGGGGGGGCTGCGCAGCCGGCCAGCACGTGCGTGTTACTACTCCTCTGGCAGATGAGGTCCCCACAGCCGTTGTGCGTACTTGTTTGGAGGCGTTCAGAGCTGCGGACGTTCCTGCATCTCGTCGACGGGAGCGCTCGACGACGACACGGAGTTCGTGCCTGCAACTGGCTCGCTCTCACAGCTGCGACCTCCCCTCTGCGAATTCCCTGCGCCACGGTCTAAAAATCTGCTGCATGAAGTGCGGACGATGGATAGAGTGAATGCGTCGCCATGATGCTCTGCCACCAGGCACGTAGCCAGGATCTTTTTCCGTGTGGGGGGCGAGCAAGTGTGTTATGAAAGTTGGCTCGCAAAGTCAGGTTCGAGACACTGCAAGCGGCTGTTTTCGACAACGTAGTAATTTTTTCGTTCTTATTAATCTCGGGCCACGTTTTATCGCGGGAAGCACTTGTTTCCATTACCAGTGCGAATGCGCGCAGCTTTTGCGTGCTTTTTTTTTCCTTTCTGTCACCGGCGTATAGCTCTAGGACTGACGTGCGGGGCAGTTGGCAGGCTCACGGACTGAACGAGCGTGCCGGAGCCCTTCATGGATCGGTGTGGAAGAATGCGCCGTAATTATTCTCCCACGGGTGACAGTGCTGGGCTGTTCTCGGTCTCTGGCGCCGACCGCGCGGCTGTTCTAACGTATTGTAGGGCCGCGTTTTTTTTTTGTCCACGTGTGCATCGGCACCTGAGTGGCAAGAAAGCTCCGCGCTCGTGGCATGCGGAGGAGCAAGGAACAGCGGACGAAGGAGACTCGGCCAGCATGCGGCGCCTGTGTGGCCCCTTGAGCCTCTCGCTTGCCATGATCCCTCCCATCGCGACGCACTCGCGAAGTGTTTCCCGCTGACCAGTATCGGTTCACTTCTCGGTGTCTTCGGAGAACACGTACGCCGGCTGAACGCGGTACAGGCACGTCCACATAGCACGCGACTGTCCTGGCGACGCGGGCGAAGCGGAAGTTCGCATGGCAACCCACGCCAGCCAAGCAAGGTCGGAGTATGGTCCCATAGTCGGGGCTTCACTTTGCTGCACTTAGTCGCGCGAGAGCCTCCGTACGGCTGACCTCGGGAGTAGAAGGCTATAGGCGGCGCCTTTTCCGGTGCCCCTCATTAACCGCGCTTCGTTTATGGCGCATATGCTTGGTATGTTGACCCAGTGTAAAATACGATTAATCGCGCCTTCTTAAGGGCGCATATATTTATCATATTGACCCGGCATGAAAGACAGCCGCGGAATTTAACGTATTCGCAATACGGTTGAGAAAGTTGGCGATCACACTCGGCGCGTCGCACCCGTTTCTCAAAACCGTCGCTGAGTGGTGACACCTCCAGCAAATCCTCAGTATTGGCGCAAGGACCGACGCTACTAGCGTCGCCGTGTCCAACATGCGCTGCTAGCGAAGAAAACGTGCATGCTCAGCCTACGCGGAATTAAACCGCGTCTCCCATTCTTGCGACCATTGGACATGACGTCCCTGTGTGAATCTCACCGATCCGGCGATCGTGCTCGGGGAGTGTGGCGTAAGCGAAACGAGGTTTGGAGCGCTCCACAATTTGTGTCGCAGGTCGTCGCATGGGAGCGGAGCGCGGCGCGTGAGGAGCAGTACCAGCAGCAGCAGCCCTGGGCCCGGTCGGGCCGTCCGCAGCCGCCAGCGTGGCGACGCCGCCCAGTCCGCCGAGCCCGACGTCGGTGCCGCAGCCGGCGTCGTCGCTCGTGCTGGCCACCGCGCCCGCCTCGCTGGTGGCAGCCAAGGACTCGCGATGGCTGCAGCTCGAGGTGTGCCGCGAGTACCAGCGCAACAAGTGCTCGCGCCAGGACGCCGAGTGCAAGTTCGCCCATCCGCCGCCCAACGTGGAGGTGCAGAACGGCCGGGTCATCGCCTGCTACGACTCCATCAAGGTGAGCGCGCCAAAGAAAACGGATCGCCCGCACCGATACGTTTTTAGCCGCGCGCTGTGTCACCGAGTCGCGCGGAGGCGGCTGCTAAATCGGGCCGCTGCCGCCCCTTTCTCGCGCGCCCCGACTTGTTTAGTCTTGCGGACGCACGCGTGCCTCTTTTTGGCCGCCGGGCCGCTTTTCGTATTTCGGGAAACGGCCATCGCTGCTGCTGCGGAGCCCCGCGCTGGACGTCGGCGCTTCCGCCGCCCTTGGGCGACCGCCCGGAAGCTTGCGTAACTGGCCTTGGACGCTTCCTCGGCGACACGCGTCTCATTAGCGGCCGCCCGTCGCGCGACGACGCCATGAGGTGGCTCCGTCATCGAAGGCGCAACTTTTCCTGCTTGCGCGATCCACTGCGACGCCGGCGCGCCCTCGTGCGGCCGCCGCTTCTCGCCCGCGGTGTCGCGCTCGCGAGCATCGCGTTGCTCAAGGAATGCAGCCGTGCGCTCCTCCTCTGTCCCTGGGAGGGGGATTTCGTGACGTCACTGGGTGCGGCTGCCTGCCCCAGCCAGTGACGACATCACTGCTCCTCGCTGAACGTCACAGAGGTGCTGCCTCAGTGCCGAAATCAAGATTCAGGCGACGTTGCGCTAAAATCGGGGGTGGATAATTTTTTTTTTGACATCAACTTCGGACCAGGGCGGGAGGTGGCGCCACCTTGCCTAGTACATTGAATTGCCGAACCAACGCCAGTCTCCATGCGGCGTGGTACAGAAGGTGATCCCGTACCTAAGATTTGTTCCACCCTGACTAATCAATGCGTCTAATAGAGTGACGTGCTCAATTTTAACGTATCCTAGGCTCTCATTGTCTGGGGTTCCGAGCTATTCCAGAAGTATGTAGTTTGTCTTTTTTTAACTGTCGGTTCTATTGTGGTTCGTTACCATTCTAAGCTGTAGTTGAGTTGCGTTTCCAAAGTCAGCACTAAGGCTGTTTCGGAAAGCCGTCTGCGACCACTACTTCCGGTTCCAACTTTCTCCCCCTGCTCGTTTGTCTCGCGCTAAGCCTACCTGCAAATCATTACCAACTGGCCCAAAATTCCACTTTGTTCAGTCTCACTCTAACTGCGTGCTGCAGTGCAGCCAAAACAAAAATGGGCATATTAATGCCCAGACGTAACTTACAAGATTGTCTATTTCGGCTCTCAACGTCATGCACAGCACACGTTGGTCTTGCGGTGATGTAGTACAAACAGCGATGTCGCAGCACAAATTAGTTCGTGAATAAACGATGCCACCATGTAAGGCGACTGCGATAGAACAGGTAAGCAGTGGGAGAAAATTGAAGCGGGTAGTAGCCAGCAGACGATTTTCCCTTCGATTCCTTACGCAGTCTTCACAAACGCACCGCCCCCTTTTTCTTCCTGCTTTCTAAGCTGTATTATTTTCATTTCTATGACGGTTGATGAAAATTTTCCCTTTCGCACATACTCCACCAGTAATCTAGGCTTCTCGTCTCTGCTGTTGATATGTTGATTTCGTCTTCGTCGTCTCCCCAAAGCCGGGGCTTCGGAAAAACTGCCCGTGTCCTCTCCTCGATGTCTGGACCCTTACGCATATATCACATCATCGTCTCCGTGCTCATATTGACTTCCGTATTGATTTGAACATCTTCGACGGAAGACCATCTGGTCGGGTTTGAAATAAAAGTTGAGAACCAATACGTTTTTGGACTATCTCCAGGTGTTGCTCAGGAGATTTCGCAGCTTCACGTCGGTATTCCCTTCACGTCGGTATCACGTCAAGCCTGTTCCCAGGAACATGCATCCGGAGCGAAGTGTGGGTAGAAGAAAGGCTTGCCTGCTGAGACTCATTCGTGATGAGAATCAGAAGGTTGGCTTCGCCGATGCTTCTTTTAACGAGGAGGGGAAGGTGTTTACCGTAGTTGTCGTGGACAATGAGGGCAGTGTCGTTAACGCTGCTACCGCTCGGACTGAAGGCCAGAGTTCGCGGAGCAAGCGGCTATTGCTCTCGCCCTGGTTGACAGGCGCAGGCCTTTTGTATATAGTGATTCAAAGTCGGCCGTTAGGGCCTTTAAGAAGGGTTCGGTGGCTAAGGTTGCTTTTAGAATTATGCAGACCTGTGAGATCTCTCAATACTACTTACGTTGGTTCCCTGCTCACCTTGGGATGATTGAGGGGAGCCCCTCCGAATCTCAGTGAGTCCGCTCATGAGGCAGCGCGAGATCTTACCCTCCGCTCTGCCTCGCGCCACGGCGTGGCGGTATTCTCCGAGAACAGAGACTCCCCTTCCACATACAACGAGATCACGAAGTATTACCTTCTTAATCGCAGAATTTACGGTTTGCCGCATCCTAAAGTAAACAGGGCTCAGTCACTTACATTACGCTTACTACAGACTGGTATACTTATCCTTGCCCACGGAGGTTTTATCCTGAGACATATACAGAGCCTTATTGCCAGGATTGTGGTGCTTTAGCCACGCTCGAACATATGCTCCGGTCTTGCGAAATAATTGACGAGTCGGCGATCAAGGACACGTCCAGGTGGGAGGCTGCATTTCGCAGCGCGTACCTGGATGAACAATTCTGGGCTGTCCAGCAGGCTCACGACGTGGCCTTCCGGTACCGATGTGCGAGCGGCCCGCTTAGTGGTTAATTATCACTACTTTCAGGACCAAATAAAGTTTTTCACCCATCCATCCGTCCCTTTTTCAGGGGTGACTGAAGGGCGAGCAAGCAGCAGCAGGGAGCGGCCTTCGCTTTCCCTTCGTTATCACGTGGCGAAGGCCATTGACATACCCGGAGGGGAGCGTGTTCCTCCCGCAGACCTGTTTACTATACGCTTTGAGAGCCGGATGTGCCATGACTCGACGCGATGCTACGCCCTTTGAAGGGATTACGTTCCACGGCCAACGCGCCTTCACTTCTTCGAAGGGGATATTGTGGTGTGCGCGGTGCTCGGGGGGGGGGGGGGGGGGGGGGTTTGTGCTCATTGACTGGACGTCATTTTTGGGTTGCCCGCTTCCCTGATTGAGGTTTATCGTCTCGCACTTGGAGCATGGAAATTTGTGGATCTTGTGGAATTTTGGGCGCGCTGTCTTTGCAGCTGTAGCCTGGCACACTCAGTTCCGTGTAGTCGTCCTGCTTCCCTCTCCCGGACGGGGATAACAGAAAGGAAGGTAGAAAGGAAAGGCGCCGAGGTTTTGGGCGAGGAGAGAGGAGTCGGGGCAGCGCGAGGGGAGAGCGGTTAAAAAAAAAATCTGGAAGGAGCTACGCGGCCGGCCTCCGGAAGCCAAGGCTTCTTGAATGTTCTTTCCCCCTCTGTCTCGCTCCGTACATGCTATAGTCGGCTCAACATTGGCCCTGAGCACGATTTTTACACCGTGGCCCTGACCAATAAAGTAGTAGTAGTGGTTTTTATTAAAATAATAATAAAAAGGAAGGAAAATATTTTTGCTAGCCCCAGCATCTGCCATCGATACTGTAGCACCTGAGCTGGACCAATAAAACGCGCCGCGCGCTTACTTTTGGCTTTTTATTCTTTTATGACGACGCTCCAAAACTGTCACTTGACGCTCCATCCTGGGTTTTTCTTCCTCCATGTTGAGCGCGCGCATAGGTAGTTATTGCGGCGAGCAGAACAGACGACAAACGCTGTCGGGTATTTCTGCGAACGCCGGCGTCGAAAAAAATCTCCACGTCCCACCTAAGACCTTGGGTTCCCTTCACTTCTCGTGAATTTTTCCAAATGCCCCCCGAAACGATGTTTTGCTCTGTGCTTCTCGTTGTTACGTTTCGCAAGAGGATCGCCCGATCATCTTGGACGAACTACCCGTTCCCAGCAGCAGGGTTCGCAGCTCTCCGACAGCGTGCCCCCAGCGAGGCGGACCGCATGTGACACGTAGAGGCAGCCCGTCGAACACCTCATTTTCTTCATATCAGCGTCTGCAAGCTTTTCTACTGTCATGCGGAGCTTCGCAAGAAGCCAGGAAACTATGTGTTCGTTAGGGGTGTGCGAATATTCGAAATTTTCGAAAAACGAAACCAATTTCCTTCTATTCGATTTGCCGATCGAAAGAATTGTGCATACTCAATCGAATTCGTTCTAAAGTTTTCGGATAGTTTTCGAGGCTTTGGCTGGAAGCTTCGATAAGGACACACCGTTTTTTTTTTTTTGAGACTGTTTCAAGAATGGGACCCACTCCGACGCCGCACAACATCATGCTGCCGCGATCTATCTCTCCAGAAAGGATCGAGGGTTCAGCGGCGCGGCGCGATCCATTCATAAGGCCCTCATGATTTGGTGACGCGACAGGGCCCAGCCAGGTCTAACAAACCGTACCTTCATGGCCGACTTCGGAGGCCCTAGCTCCAACTCGTGATCTCGCCCCTCCCGTCAAGTGAAATTGGCGCTAGTTCTCTGCCCTCGTCGGTAGCGAAAAGGTTCTTTTCCTATGTGAATGTGATGACTGTCGTAGAGTTGATATACTGACTTCGAGTCACGTGTCCGCTAGTGAAGATAGCGTTGCGACTTTTAGAGCTTTAAGTCTCGGCCACTAACACTTTGCTGTTTTGCGCGAATATTCGTTTTGTGCGTATATTGACACAACGAGGTAATAACCTCGGAAATATTGGATTCGTGTTCGTATTGGACAATGGCAGCCTTACAGGAATGCGTCGTGAGTCACGTGGCCTGTAAGGACGCGCGCTTACGTCCCCTCCCAGATACAGCGTGTGAAAGGACAGGACTTCCCGTGCCAGCGACCAATGTCACGTGATATTTTAATGTCAAAACTTTTCCGCCTGTAGGGAATATAGGACTTCTCTAGGCGACGTGCAGCGTGTACAATTGCGTGTTCTGCGCTGCTTAGAGAGCTCCCATTTTTATTTTTGCCATGAGGGTAAACCGAAGTTTTCTGATCCTTGGCCAGTGTCGGCCTCGGCGACCACCATCCGAGTACCGGAGGCCCGACATCTCGCCCGGCCACCCTACCCGTGGGGTTCGCGCCCGCAGTGAGCCCAACGCAGCAGCGTGCTTGAAGAGACGACCAATCCGTGTCCCCTTGTGCTACGTTGTTGTAGCTCCATGATGAGAACCCAGAGTCTGCCTTGCGGCCGTTATATAGTTAATTTCAAGTCTTTATGGCACGACTGATTTCAAGCACAGTACCGCGTTCGGGTCTCAGCTCTGAAATCATCCGCAGTCCTCATATAGCTTCATATCTACCGAATGTTTCAGCGAACATTCAAAAATTCTTCCGTAACAAAAATGAGATCTTTTAGCAACTAACTGGCAGCTGCAGCGGGTGTCGCGTACTATAAAAATCGGACTAATTAAGGTACTGGTTAAGCAAATCCACTAATTAAGTTTCTAATTGAAGCAATCCGTCGGTTAGTGTCAATGTGGAGTTCGAAGCCATGGATAAGACAATGCCATCTCACTTTTTGAAGCGAAGACAAAGCCGTTCTCCAAAGCTTTGCAGCGCGTGGAAATTCTGCGCTTCTTTTCCGCGCGAAAAAATTCGAGCTGCCTGCTCTATTGTACCATGGCACGCACTTTCTTTGGCTCCGTCGCCTAGACGGGGGCTCCGTCGCCTAGCCCGTCTGCGCGAGCGAGCCCAGGCGACCAGGTAAAGTCACAATTTATGCGCCGACGGGGGTGCATGCAGTGGCGGCGCCTTGTGGCGCCTCGTAGAAGCAGCAGGGAAAAAAAATTAATACAAAATGCAACGCCCGGGCAGGCGGCTTCGGCGCGCTCTCCGCCGGCGCGCGCTCAAAGCAGACGACAAGCAGCCGACACGGGTGTTTGCTTCAGTGGGCACGCCGTGACGTTGTATTTCAGTAGTTCCTTTCCAGGCCGCCAGGCGCCGCCAGCAGGATAGTGGCGCCGCGGGCTTGTGACCTTTTCTGGTCGCCTGCCACGCTGCACTTGATCTGTTTCCGCGTCTTCTTTATTGGGGCCGGTGCGTGCGTGGACCTCGCGTGCTCCTGCGAGTGCCTACAAGATGCTATCACTACACCTGGCTATTGTCCCGCAGTTCACTGAGGAAACGTCGTGGATCGACACGTGCAGCGAACTTCTCCCCCATTTTCGCCTGCCATAGTCGGCAAAAATGGCAGACGAGGAGGCTTGGCCCATGCGCGCTACGTTACTGGAAGAAGGTCCTGCGCGGAAGCAGTAATGTGCATGACGCGGCACAAGAGCGCATGCATTTCGTATTGGGCTCCGTAGGCACTGCAAACACGTCATCAGCAGTTGACGCGTTATCAGCACCTGGTTTCCTCCGCGCCTGATGCGCTCATTTCGGTTCTGTGCTGGGAAAAAAAAAATAACGCTTGGATTTCCTCGCACTGCAGAACGTTGCAGAATGAGTGTCTTCGTTTCAAAAACTGATGTGTCATTGTAGTGTTCATGGCCTCTGACTTCCATTGTTACTAACCACCAGACTGTGCTAATTGAAAATAATGATTCGTAAATTTTAGTTTTAGTTCCAGAAAAGTTCCATGACTCGGTTTTATTTTTTTTTTTTGTAATTTTTTCAGCTAAATGCAGTTTACTATTAGCGCTCGTGTTTGTGCGGGACATAATCTATTTTTGATAATTATTTTCGTAGAGAGTAATTAAGTACAAGATGCACTAAAACTGTTTAAAAAATGAGTTATGTTTTTCTCATTTGTTACGCTTATTTTGTCGCGTACATTACAATATGCGCAGCACTTCCGTATACGTGCAAGACCTGCCTATGTCAAAATATTCAATATCACGGCTACGTACCATTTCGAACTTGCCAGAGCCAAGTAGAAAGGACGTCGCTAGCGTGGTTAGCGCTTGATGGTATGATGGAAATAAGGCGCCTGGTTAGTGTCCGTGTTGTGGTCTCTCGCCTCTGAAACGTACTTTTCGAACATATCGTCATGTTAATTCGTGCCACGAATAACATTCGTCAGGAGGTTTCAAATTATCGTCTGACTGAAAACACCTATCCGGAGTAAGCGCAAGATATCCGCTCAGTTTCGTTCCCCGTTCTCTAGAAGGCGCAATTTCGGGTATAAATCGGATTTAACCCGATTTTGAAGAAAATTGTTCGGAATGCAAGAAAGGGCCCTATATGACTAATAAGCGAATCTCAGCTTCGTCTTCGTTACGTTCGCGTATTGAGATTCTTCTGTCTCGAGGCGCAGCGCCCCCGGCGGCTACTCGCCGATCCCCTGCTGGCCCCTTCTAGGGGACGATGTCCCGGGAGTTATTTGCGCACGATGGATTTAATTTTAATCGCGCTTTTCATGAGCGGACGATCCTCCACTTCAGCTTGGTCATCGTCTACAGCCCAGTTGCCGCGGGCGCGGTCGCCCAGCAAATCCTCCCCCTTCCCTAGCTTGCATCCCCACTCCCCCGGGGATGTCCAACCTTTGTTAGTGGCACAGCGCAGGTAGAACTCCCTCGAGACCAGGTCCCCAGCCAGTGCATTGAGGCGCTCTGAAGCAGCCGTTAGTTGTCCCAGGACGACACTGGTGGCGAGAGCTGCTGCTGCGCTGTTAAGCCCCGACGTCGAAACCGGGGCCTCTTTGTCCCCCGGGAGGAGCGTGCGAGAATCGGCCGATCCGGGAGGGCTGATCGGTCGTTCGAATCAAGTTTCTTGCGAGAAAGCGTCAAGGGCGCTCGAGGGCCTGTAGCCGAGCAGGCTTGTTGGCGTCCGTTGGGTTTCGCGGTCATTCACCGCGCATGGGGGACCCCTTTGAGCGGCGTGAATGGCTGCTCGCCCATCAATGAACTCTCCCGCGGATCGGGTTGACGGTCGAAAGCGCAACGCCGCTAATCGGGCACAATGGCGGCGCCGGTGGGGAGAGCAGGCCACAATGGCGCCCCGTCCCTCATTAGGTGCGCGCGGGCGTGGCCGCCGGCCGCGCCCCGCGCTCGATATACACGGCCGCTCCTCGGTCGCCGCTGTCCGGCGAGACCCATCCTGGGCCTGGTGAATAACGTTCCTGTTTCCTCAGGTCTGCGCGAATGCGACACGTCCAGCATAAAGCCCCTCTGTCCACCAAGGTGCACGTTCACAATCTCACCTGACCTCCGCCGTGGCACGGATGCCGAGTGTCATCGTGTGTGAGGAAATAACAGGGTCTTGCGTGTGCACGGTACGGTCGTGTTGCAGGTTGCGTTGACAGCATGGGACCAAATGCAGCGGTCGCCCCCGCTTCGGCGCGATAGCTTGCCTGTCAGTCAAGCTATGAGCTCCATGTATTTGAGAGAAGTTTCTGCAACCTTCGCGGAAAATATACAGCCAACCGGTTTCGCGTTGGTCCCGTACAGTGCCGCTCGTTTTACGTCGCCCCTGTGGCGAATCTCCAAGCTTGGGGCTTGCACAGGTGCCACATGAGCACCACCGTGCGCACGACAGTCGAGGCGTTATCGCCCTAGCAGCGGCAGCACCCAGTGACTCGGTTCTGTCAGCTTTTTGCACTGCAGCGTTTTCCATTACCAGCTCCCTGGGGCCGTAATCGCTGTGCACCCTTATCTTGTCTTCTTTATGGCCGCCGTAATCGCGCAGATGTGTCGTGACTGAGAGGGAACTCCTGGTTAGAGCACTCCTCTCCTGGACGAGGGCGCAGCTGGGCTGACATAAGGAACTTTCTCGCTAACATCTTTCGATAGGCGTTCCCTGCCGGACTGTGCGCTCAACCTTCGTTTTACGGCTAGGAAAAGTCTAGTGGCGCCACCGCGGCAAACTTTTCGTGCCTCCGCTGCGCGGGACTCAGCCAGAGGCAGAAATTCTCGGCGCGAAGGGCTAAACCCTAGTCGCCGTGAAAGGTGCGCGGAGAGTGGCGCGCAAACAAGAGCAATTTTTAATTTCTGCACGGGGAATAGACTGCACACGCGGACGGCGTCACTTCTTGCCACATTCGCGAGGTTCGCTCGCGAAATTGTTGAAACGACATAAGGTTGGCGCAAACACAGGCGGCGACTCCGACTAGGAGTGGGATTCCCCCTTGCTTCGGTACACGAACAACGTGAGAATCCGCCCGCTCAGCTGCCTCTGCGGTACATTGAAACGTCGGATGCAAGTCGTGGATTTCACCGATTCGCGAAAGGTCCGTGAGGCACTCTACTCTCTGCGTGCAAGCTGCGCTTGGGCGTGACGGGACCTGTCTTTCGAGCCGAGGGCAGAGCGGATCGGGCCGAAGGTTTTGAGGCCGGCGCAATGCAGGGATGTCGTTGTTTACCGGTGGGACGCACTTCGGCAATTTCACACTCCCCGAGGCGCACAAATATTCGCGCTGGGAATGTTTCTAAGCAGTTACTGTTTTCTAGGCCTCTCGAGTGCCTCGAAAGGCCTTCAGCCCCGCGGCGGTTGGCGCACTTTGTGACATTGCCTCGGCAAGTGTCAACGCTCTGGCTCCGAAGATTCTGTGTCGAGTCGTCGCACACACTGACGGGAACATAATGCCCAGCAGCGCGCCGGGACGAGAGCCAGTTGGAGACGAGCTTCGCACACACTGGCGTGCCAGATATAAAGAGGACAGTGCGCCTTTGTCGAAGGCCATTTCTGTGGACGAGGGACACTCGGGTGAAGGGAAGGACGGCAGGCGAGTCTCGCGCAGCAACTTTTATGGAAATGCAGATGACACGTTTTTCGCCGTTCCCGTGGTCCCGAGAGTTGCAAGAACCCTCGTGCGGGGACGGTGCCAGCTCGGGTCCCGACCTGCGGTTGCAGCGCACCGCGGGAAAGATCCGATGCCTTCTTTAGGTCTCGGGCGAGGCCGGCTTCCGCAGGTGTTGTCGTTTCGCGGGCTGCCATGGCGACGCGGATCGATGGGCGGCGCACTGCGACTGGCTCACACCGGTGTCTCCGAGAGGGTCCCACAGTGCGAAAGTTCGCTGCTGGTGGCATGACTCGCTGCCTTCCCACGACACAAGGGCCGAACCGAATCTTCGCTGAATTCAGCTTTTAGATGACTCGAGGCACGCTGCCGTTGACATATGTTGAGCTCCGCCGCACACCGTCATTTGTGCGCGACTCAGAAAACTTCAGAAGAAAAGCACCCTCAGCAACCGGTATAAGCTGTGTTAAAATCTACAAAGATTAGAACGAACCACGTCCTACTGAAGCGGGCTATCGCTTTCAAACGGGATTTCTTGATTCAATGCGGTCGCAGACCACGGTTGCGCAGCCCTTTCAGTTTCCTCTACGGATGCGCCTCGTGCGTTCGACGCACGATCTCTGCAGTGAGCGTAGCTACGATGCACAATTCTTGTCCTCCAGCGTCGATGAGGAATGCACAAATGGAATTAAATACGCGAACCTGCGAGCACTACGCCAGCTCTTTGTTTCCGAGCATGATTTATTGCGGAAGGTTAAAAAAACAACACAGTTGTACAGTAAATTAGTTCGAGCAGTTGAAAGCAGCCCTTGCTCGTTAATTAAGGCTAATGCTTTGTCGTCGGGTGCTTTCGTCGGCCAAAACGCATCGATGCCAGCGCACTTTTGAAATGGTCGCACTTGACACGCCACCTGCGCTGAAATGCGCGCCACTTTTTGGACAGTATTTTTTTCTTGAATGTAGACGATTAGCTGGCGAACCAACCCAGACTGGTGCCAGTAGTCCATAGTGTCGAGACGACGAACTAGTAGCAGAGAGCACCGCAGCTTTGTAAGACGAAATTGAAGGAAACAACACGTTGTGTGCAGTGCGTTTTTGGCGAGTGTAATAATGGGAGCAGTGAGTAAGATAGTTCAAGAGCTTGCGCCTGCAGTGTGGTGTAGCTATGAAGCGCCGCACGGCCCGTTTGTCTGCACATTGTTACGCACCTGCTGACCGAGCCTCTCAGCGCTTCTGTGTTCGAAAGCCTCGAACAACCAACGCTGTCGATCCCAACAGCGTGTTCTCTGCAGCCAGCGTGATTCTCACAGAGGGGAAACCGCAGTCGCTTATTTGCGCCAGAATTTCATGCCCTGGGCGCAGATGAAGAACGCCTTCCAGGTATGGAACGCGGAGCCATCCACTAAGGCGCCCCGATCTTCCTGTTTTCCTTTCCTCCCACTGCGCTGTTCGGGGCCTGAATTGTGTGTGTGTCCACCCGCCGCGATGGCTCAGTGGTCAGAGCGTTCGGCTAATTAGCCGAACGATCCGGGTTCAATCCTGGCCGCGGCTGGTGCGTTGCGATGCGCAAAACGCGCCCCTGTGCAGTGCACGTCAGTGCATGATGAAGATCCCAGGTGGTCGAAATTGTTGCGGAGCCCTCCACTACGGCACCTCTTACTCCCCGTCCCTTCATTCATGGCGTGCATGGTTGAGATATGCCCGCCGAGAATTGAGACAGTTACTGCGCCATTTTCTTTCCCCAAAAACAAATTTTGAGGTTTTTGAGAAAGGGAAATGTCGCAGTAACTGTCTGGCTTATCTCAGCAGAGATGCGATGTCAGTGCACGTTAAAGAACCCCAGGTGGTCGAAATTTCCGGAGCCCTTCACTACGGCGTCTCTCATAGCCCGAGTCGCTTTGGGACGTTAAACCCCCATAAACCAAACCAAACCAATCTCAGCAGACACCGGAACCGCGCCGTAAAGGAAGGGATAAAGGAGGGAGTGAAAGAAGAGTTGCCGTAGTGGAGGGCTCCGGAATAATTTCGACCACCTGGGGATCTTCTACGTGCACTGACATCACACCACAGGAGCGCATTTTGCTTTTCACCTCCATCGAAACGCGGCCACCGCGGTCGGGTTCGAACCCGGGTACCCCGGCTCAGTAGACGAGCGCCTTACCACTGAGCCACTGCGGCGGGAGATTTCCCTTCTTGGAAATGCGCACTAAACAGGTTCTCCGGCGTACTGTACCGTTCGGAAAATACGGTAGCCGACTTTTTCTTGCTTCGACAGCCAGGGCGACAATGATCGTGATAGGCAGTGAGACTGAAACATGGTGGTGGCAGCGACTATAATTGCGAAGGGCAAACGTTTGCGTCGTTGGAAGGAGTTCCGCCGCATAAATGAGCACACCTCGCGGCTGCTACATCACTCGTGTTTCCGGATACATCGCTAAAACAGTCAGCTTTCGATCTAGGCGCAACGCAAAGGCGCCTGTGTGCTGTGGGATCGATATTAGCGCACGTTAAGAACCCCAGGTGGGCCAAATTAATACGGGGCTCTCCACTACGGCGTCCTGTAGAACCCATGAGTCGCTCGCAATTATTTTTTATTAATAGAGTGGCGAAGGCCCCATTTCGAAGTCGCAAAGTGCACGACAGTGTACTTAAACATCTCGAAGCGTACGATTTCATTCCGGGTGTGTCAAGAGGGAACAACTTTCTCCGCGGCCAATCCATTCCATCTGTTTAGCTTTGGAAGTCAGCCAAAGTGTCGCACTGCTGTGTGCCTTATCCCCGACGGTGAAAGTCAAGGGCGCTTTTCTTGGCACCGGGGAAGCTCGCTACAGTTTCCCAGGACGTCTGTAAAAACAAACGCGATGCGCGCCTCTGCTTGCGACATTTAATCAATGCGTCTGCTCTGCTGTTGCTGATGGCGAACGCTAGCAACGCATTGTCCGCATCACACGCATCTTGAGCCTCGCTTGTAATTTGACGCCAGCTGAAGCTATATACGGCAGCAGAAGTGGACAAAGGGAAGCTTGCAGGAATCTAGCGCTGCAATCGCTCATTGTAATTTTCATTTCAAAGTGAAGGGGCAACGCAGCTGGCGGTGGGCCTGGGACCGTATTCTATTACTGTCCATTGTCCATTTGGCCCTCTTCCATTGGTAACAGAGAGATACCCGTGGCTGCCAAGCGTCTGTGGGAAGCTACTCGACCATTGGGTGGTTGGCGTCCGCACCTCACCGTTGGCTGCGCAGCCAATGGTGAGGTCCGGTTGCCAACCACCCAGTCGCTTCCCACAGATGCTTGAATACCGCGGGTATCTCGCAGTGACGAATGACAGAACCGTATGTACAGACGGTTATGGACGGAAATCATCAATCATTTTTTAAAATCGATTCCACGGTTTTCTTCAGCCGTTCTCCGTAGATTTTACTTGCTCGCAACGATGTCCAGCCCAGGTCCCCCTGCACTGCCTCATTAGTGGTTATGCCGTGAGCAACTAGTGCTAAACCCAACTGTTCTTAAGTTTGTTTCTAGCCTCTATTTCGCTTCTGACTTTCGGAACGTACAATACCTCATTCCCCGTTGGTTCCTTTCCAAATATCTATCGGCACTTCATAATGCTCTGTGCTTTATTATTGCGGCATTTCTCTCACCTTTCGCCCAAATGGCCTGGTCGTGCCTTTCCCTGCATATCTTGCTTTCGTTTTCCAATACCCACAGACGTTTGTATTTTCCCCAGGGTGTATGACGGCCTTGTGTTGTGAACGCCTGATCAGTGGTATCGTTGAGCATCCGGTTTAGGTAGCACTACCTAGCGATAAAAAGAAAGGAAAACACCAAGAACACACACTCAACACGCGTACAACACTACAAAATAAAATTAATGTGGGTTAGCCCAGCTAATCCAGGATATACAAAGCGAAAGCGAGGTTGAGGTTTCCACTGACTCACGGAGCCCGTCGCGCGCCTTTCCTTTCGTGAAAATGAACGGTCTTTGCAAAGTTGTCAACGCCAATGAACTCTATGAACGCTGTCGGCTCACTTGTTTTGTTTGGGTTTTGAGGAAAGGAAATGGCACAGTAACAGTCTCACATATCTCGGTGGACACCCGAACCGCGCCGTAAAGGAAGGGATAAAGGAGGGAGGGAAATAATAATAATAATAATTGGTTTTGAGGGGAAAGGAAATGGCGCAGTATCTGTCTCATATATCGTTGGACACCTGAACCGCGCCGTAAGGGAAGGGTAAAGGAGGGAGTCAAAGAAGAAAGGAAGAGAGTGGTGCCGTAGTGGAGGGCTCCGGAATAATTTCGACCACCTGGGGATCTTTAACGTGCACTGACATCGCACAGCACACGGGCGCCTTAACGTTTTTCCTCCATAAAAACGCAGCCGCCGCGGTCGGGTTCGGATAAAGGAGGGAGGGAAATAATAATAATAATTGGTTTTGAGGGGAAAGGAAATGGCGCAGTATCTGTCTCATATATCGTTGGACACCTGAACCGCGCCGTAAGGGAAGGGTAAAGGAGGGAGTCAAAGAAGAAAGGAAGAAAGAGGTGCCGTAGTGGAGGGCTCCGGAATAATTTCGACCACCTGGGGATCTTTAACGTGCACTGACATCGCACAGCACACGGGCGCCTTAACGTTTTTCCTCCATAAAAACGCAGCCGCCGCGGTCGAACCCGACCGCGGCGGCTGCGTTTTTATGGAGGAAAAACGTAAAGAAGAAAATTGAAAGTTGCATTTTGAGGAAAGGCGCGGCGCTGCGCAGCGGCGGAACACCTGTGGCTCGGTGCTACTAGTGGCGCATGCGCAGTTGTGATTAGGGAGCGAGAGAGAGAAATGCGCCGTGTGACGTCACTGCTCCTCGCGCATGCTCAGCACGGCTATCCAGGAATCACGCGAAACTGCTCAACCTGCGGCCAGTAAAGCTTTCGCTTATCCCCCATCTCCTGTTCTTTTCGTTTGACTATGGTGCGCATTTTTTTTTTTGTTCGCTCGCTGCTTTCTCGATATCAGCACTTTGGACAGCAGCGCTTGCCTTTCTGATAGCTTGAAGCGGAGTTATCAGTGCCACCCCCAGCGTTGCTCTTATTAGCTTTCATTTGCTTGCTCTTCTTTCTAGTCCCCCCCCCCCCCCCCCCCACGCGAAAAGCTTGCACCTCAAGTCCCTTCCCAATAATCTCCGCCATGTTTCGACACCGTCGACCCGAAAGGAGTATTTCAGGAGTAGATTAAAATATTAAACATTACGATTTCAGCGTTCGCCTTCGACATTAATGGAACACCAGTCCCACGCTGTTCACACAAAGAATGAAAATCGCATGTTTTATTTGCGTCGCAGAACCAAAACTTAATGCCCCAGCAGGACATAGTGGTATGACAGTTGCGCTATTGATTGTAGTGTACATAAAATCTAGTTCGTCCACTTTATGACTGAAAGCGGGGATGAAGGAGAGCCCTGACTAGGCTCGTTCAATCCTTCGCAGTTAGCCACATAACGTACGTGGCCGCCTTCCACAACTGGATGCCGAGCGAACGTAACAGATAGACGCCACCACACGCAAGGCGTATAGGGCGGCACTCGGTCTCCTAGGGAGCACGAGCACCGAAAAATTCATGGCGCTGCGAGTCCACAACACGCTGGACGAAATAGCCGAATCACAGAGAACGGCGCAACTCGAGCGTCTCTCTGAAACGAGAACCGGAAGACAGATACTACGGGACCTTGGCCTCGAGCCGAGGGAAGGCACGCAGCAGAAAGACGTACCTATACCGGACAGCATCAACAGAAAGCTCAGGGTGTGCCCGATCCCGAGGAACGTGAACCCCGAGCACAACAAGGAGCGGAGGCTGGCGAGGTCCAGGGCTCTCGTGGACCTCCACGCCAGAGAAGAAGGCGCCGTCTACGTGGACGCGGCGGAGTATCGAGGGGGCAGCGACGCATACGCGGCGGTGGTTGTCGGGGCATCGACGGGTGCAACGAAGACCGCGGCGAGCGTCCGGACTCGAGAAGCGCACCGGGCGGAGGAGGTGGCCATCGCCTTGGCCGTCTCCGACCCCGGATGCACTAAAGTGTTGTGTGACTCTAGAACGGCAGTGAAGAACTACGCCAAGGTATGCAGTGAGGCCGCGCGCATACTGCGCAAGGCCGAAGACATCGGACGCAAAATTGATGTGGTGATCAAGTGGTTTCCGGCCCACATGGGCAGTGACGTGTCGGAAAGCGGGAACGTGAGCCGCAACGAGACGGCCATCTCGGCCGCGCGAGGACTAACCAACCGCGCGGCTGCAAGCACGGCCGACTCGGAGTGTTGGTCGCGGTGCAGTGCCAAGGACAAGATGACCACCTTCAACGAAATAGTGAAATGGTACAGACTGAACAGACAGACTATGCCGCCACCTCACCCGGGCTTACCCGGAAGGAGGCAGTGTTATACAGTTACAGACGGGGTCCCTGCTCACCCCGGTGCTAGCTAAGCACGTGTGTCCGAGTGTGTACGCGAGTGACGTGTGTAAACTGTGCGCGAAGGAAAGAGCCACCGCGGCTCACATCCTTTGGGACTGTAGTGTAAATCCGCGAGAAGACGACTATCCCGCTGCAGCTAGAGGCTGCAATGAGGAGCTATGATCAAGAGACAACTCAAAGCCGCCCAGCAGGTCTCGGCAGCTCTAGAAAGGCAGCGACCGAGCGAAACCGAGAAGGGGGGGCAGCACCCCCCAGGAAGGGGGTGGCGGCCCTCTCGGACCCGCGGAAGTAGCGAGGGACCAGGACCTCGAGGAGCACAACGCACGAGACTGACTTAGTGGCTGCGTCGCGGTAAAAGCTTGTCCTCCCTGCGTGGAGGGAGCCTAACCGATTCTGCAGGCATTTTCAATAATGTTCTCTCTCATTACCAATTAAAGAAGTTGAGGCAGTGCCTATAATTTTGTGTGGTGTTACCTCACATGGAGACTAGAAGAACGACGCTGACTGATGTTGATACATATTTATCGGGGCTTAGCACGTGTGACGTAAACTGTTTATCAGAAAACTGCACAGAGGTTTTAAAAACAAGAACTGTGGTTGTTGAACATGTTCTGCAAGAAGCTACCTCAGCCTGCTGCTTCGACATTGCCTCGTTTTGCAGGCAGGAATCGAAGGACTCTTTCAGGCAATCTCAACAAAAGCGCATTGCAAGTTTCTACGACGGTGATTACACCAGTCTGTTTGCTAGCTGATAGACAGAAGTAATAAAAAGTAGGAGGCTGGCTGCTCCAGTAGCCGGCCATCTGTTCGGCAGCATATTGATGCGCAATCTCGTGGCGTGCACGGAACGAATGTGCTTGGTCACGATTTTTTTTTCGGTGGTGCTGCAATCTCTGCTACTCTCGTTGTGAGAAAGCTTTTTGTCCAAGTGTTCCCTCTTTCCGTGGCAAGTCCTAGGTCCCTTTGTCACCCCTGCCCTGTTTCCGCGCTCGACGCCCCTTTGGCACTCCTTTTGTGACTGGAGACAACTTGGACTGGGTTTTTCGGCAGTTGATCCGCTGATGACGATTGCGATAATGCCGACAGCGATGAACGCATTTATGGATTGATTAATGATGGGGTTGCTCTATACTGGGCACACATGAGGGTAGTAAAGAGCAGGGCCGGTGGCCACGTGCCATCTGTAGACGCACCTGCCGCGCAGCAGTGAGTACATTGTCAGCGCTGCGCAAAATTCGTTTAACCCTAGACTCAAGGACGTACGCTTGCGAACCAGTCCATGCTTGAGGTTGCACATTTTCGTGTGACTAGAAGATGCACCTAACTACGTATTGTCCCGCAGTTCGTCGCTTCGTGGGTATACGGCATTTAAACGCCGGTCGCGGAAGAACGGGGGCAGCGGCCTCTTCCACATTTTGCCTACGCGCGCCTTGCGAAAATGGCGGGCGGTAAGGTTTGGCGCATGCACAGGACGTTACTGGAAAAAGGTTCCGCCCTCGTGATATGGCTGCCACGAACCTAGCCGCTGCGCGTCTGCTTCTGGAACAGTCTCGCGCTTGGCTGTCGCTGGCACTTTTCCCTCGGGACGTCCATCATCATGGTATTTTTGTTGCGAAAGCAGCACTACGCCAGCCAGCGAGCCATTTCGGCTCGTCGCGCACTTCAACCGCATGCGTATGCCGTGGCCGACGAACGACCTTCAGCCGCCGTTGCCTAGCAACGCCGCAGCCGCGCTCCAACAGATGGCGCCGCTGCCGTCGCCGCTCGCTCCACCAGATGTGCTCCGCTGGGGTAGAGGGAGAGTAGGTGTCGCCTCGCGGGGGCCATATATATATATATATATATATATATATATATATATATATATATATATATATATATATATATATATATATGCGCGCTTCGCCTCAGATGACTCATACCTGATTTAATATCTGCAGCGGGTCCTTGGACCTAAGATATTAAACTATTTTTGGAGTATGCCGGTGTGCTTGGCTTGAAGCACTCTGGCACGGGTCGGCCCGGTATTGCACTGCCTCCGGGATCGGCCCGGGGCATATTAGCGCGGCGTGTCTTTTCTTTCACTCTTTGCTCTCCTATCCATTACCCCTCCTACTTTCAGCATGTGGCAGCGAGCGTGGCTCGGCTTGAGCCAGTAGGCAGGCCCGTGCTCTTTCCTTTTCCCTTCTTCCTCTCAAAGACATTAGTCAGTCAGTCAGTGGATTCTATAGTCGTTATGGAGAGCGCGGAAGAGAGGCAACAACGAAAGAACGAAGCGAGGAAGAGAGAACGCGCTCAAGAGACGGCAGAATCAACGCGCCGCACGACTCGAGAAGCGTCTTAACGAAGATGCGGCTAGAAGTCGTGACATGTCCGGTTTGTGTTCTCGAGAGCGTCGGATTGAGACGCTGCGTAGACGACGTGCCGAGGAAACGAAGCTTTCGCAATTCAACTAGGGTTAACCAGAGCTAAACCACAGCCAATTTCTTGCTCCCGCACAAATAACGCGACTCGGACCGATACTTTGGATATTCCTTCTGCGCCTACTTTCCGGAGGTAAGGGCAGATCCAGAACACGTTTTATATTCATTTAACACTGTCATTACCTCCCCTTATTCTCCATTCCTCTTGTAGTGCTTTGTCACGAGGAAATTATTGGCGGCCTTGAGTCGCTTATCGTATGGTCCCGCGGTACGAACCCCTCGGTGGGGGCTGTCGCTTCGTTCCCAGACTGCAGCTGTTTGATGAGTTTCATGCAGCGGTAAACAAGTGTTTCCATCCTTGACTTCCGTGTGTCTTCTTTCGCATCACGAATGTTGTTCACGTCAATACAGTACGAATGTTATTCGCGTGAACTATACATACGCTGCTGGTTCGCGTATGTATGCAGCGCGAAACAAATGTTTCCCACCTTGACTTCCATGTGTCTTCTTTCGCGTTACTAATGTTATACGCGGCATAGAATATCAAGACTGGGATTCGAACCCTCGGCACTAGGCTATCGCCGCAGCCGAACAAGCTCGTTGTTGCTTTAGTGGCATGGCACATACCCAAGATGGGGGATAGTCCAGCGTTCATTGAGGAGGGCCTAGAGAAGTGGGTGAACTGGTGTCAAGCTAATAGTGTTAAACTGCAGCGCGCGCGCGCGCGCGCGCGCACACACACACACACACACACACACACACACACACACACACACACACACACACACACACACACACACACACACACACACACACACACACACACACACACTGCATTGCAGAGCGTCGTCTTCATCAACTTCCATCTGCGGTGCGAACACCTTTCCTTAATTTAGACTTCCTTTAGAAAGAAAAGACTCATTACTGGCTCCTCTGAGTCAGTGAACACCTCAATCGCGCTTTGAGGTATGTGATGGTGGTGTCCACTTGTAAAAAAATGGCGCGTTCGCACAATATTTCGTGCTTAGCATTGCTAAACCGCCAGTCAATTTTTTTTTGTAGCGGGAGCTACACTAGGCTACTAGCCGAGCATTTCGCGGTACAGGCGAGACGCCAGTTGTGCGCATGCGCTGCCATGGTACGTGCGGGAGGCCAGTTGAGCGCATGCGCCGTTACCATGGCAACCGGAGAGGAGGAGTGGGTGCTCCACTCAATTTGTCGTTTCCCTCCCTCCTTTATTGTTTCCTTTACGGCGCGCTTCGGGTGTCCACCGAGATATGTGAGCATTGTACATGCGGAAGGCCAGTTATGCGCATGCGCCGTTACCATGGCAACCGGGGAGGAGTGGGGGCGCCGCGCGCTTCGTCGTTTCCCTCCCTCCTTTATCCTTTCCTTTACGGCGCGGTTCGGGTGTCCACCGAGATATATGAGACGGTTACTGTGCTTCGCGCGCTCGCGGCGCCATCTGGCATGACGTCACACCGCGCGGCTCGCCGCCTCCGCCGTTTGGTATGACGTCACACCGCGTTGTCTCACCTCAGTTATCTTACTTTTTCCAAATTGCGTTTTTCAAGCTGCTGCAGTGAAAATGGGCCTGAAATAAGGATTTTTAGTCTTTTTGAGGGAATTTTCAGTTACAGCATGTAACATACTCTGCCAGGAAATGCCAGGGGGAAAAAAATGTGCGGCTTGAGCATTTGACCGAAACAAATAAATAATTGTAACGTTTGGTGCTACGTGGCTTCGCTACTCGACGAGCACAGTGTTGTCCAAAACTGCGAAACGCGGCAGTGGATGTTTCAGAGGGCGGCATTTCGTGGGGCGGGCGGCTGCCAGAATGGGCTGCGAGGCCACGCGGATTCGCCCGCCACGCCCGCGTCGAGGCAGCCGTTCTGCGCAGTTGGTGCAAGTTGACTGTTGCGGCACTCAACACAAATTTTTGCTGTGTATCGTAAGTGATTTCGTGCTCCCGTAGAGCCTGCGAGCGTAATCGAAAGGTCTGAGCTGCGTTCGAGGGGCTACCTACACTCTTGGCCATGCAAGTGCCAGCTTTCGTGGAGCTCGTTCGTGGTGGCGTTGCCTGCCACTAGTTCATCCAGCACCGTTTGCCCATCTCCATGCAGTAACAGTGGCCGAGGTTGCGAATGTTCCGCGGTGCTTCGTTTTTAGCACGTAAAGAGTGCAGCTCTGTGCGCTGCGCGCAGGAGGGCGAGCGGCGGAGCTAGACTGGGTCACGCGCGAATGTATTGATTGATCTGGGTCGAGCCGGCTGTGGCGCTCAGCTGCAGACTCCCCAGGTCGCCTTTGGAAGGCGGTGGCTGGTAACGCGTGCTGCCGAACCTTGCGTGGAAGCAACGACGGACCGTCGCCATGCCGCAATCGTTGGTTCCGCTTCAGGGCCGGCCCAAGCGCCGCGTACGTGACGAGTCGCGGCCGTGTTGTGTTCAAGGCACGTTGCCACGGCAACCAGCTTGGCCTAGCCATGAATGGTGTGGGCGTGTGCATGTGCGGTTGTCGCATGACTACCACTGGTCAAATCCGCATGCGCTGTAGTTCGGTGCTGACGCACAGCTCACACGGTCGTCTGGAAGCTGAATTTTACCTCTTGCCGTAGCGTCTGTAGGGCACGCACTGTTTCCTTGTCATTCGGAAACGAAACGGAACGCTGAAAATAACAGCAAAATTAATTATCTAAAATGCAACCTTATATTCAGTAGGGTCATTCCATGCGAAACGTCCCGGGCCCCAAAAGCGACCATCACTGATTTTGTTGAAAAAAATTCAGGTAATTGTCGATTATGTGAATACCGTTTTTCTAAATTATTTTTGCGGGAAAATTTTTTTTCTCACACCTTTCGAAGTTTTCGCGAACACGCGAAAGTTGCTTGCACGTAAATATTTTTAAATCGGGTGTGAAAGCAGATTGAATAACAAATTCTGTTTTATATCATCGCATATGCGTCGTTCTTTGATGCACCGTCATTAGTGCCCCCATATAAGAGTTTGCTGATTTTTTTTCCTGTACAATAAAGACGCAAAAAATTGTGAATTTTCAGAATTTTTTTATTATAAACGTCCATGTTTCAGTCACAATAAATTTTTTCACTGTTAACTTGGTGGTAGAGTTGCTGCCAAAAATATTTTGAACTTTCTTTAAAGACCATTTGTTAAGAAAATCAGTCCGAAAGTTGGCAAAAAGTGATTCTTTACTTAGATTGAGACCTAAATTGAGCGTAAAGGTCCGCGGGATAGAAATACTTCATATAATTCAGTAAACACATACACTTATTAGCTTGCAATCCACAATCCACAAGCACAAATACTTCTCCTAACACACTCGAATTTTTAATGTCATATGCCTTCACTGCCGTATTCACCTTTGGTGGACTTTCATGTCTCTGGTGTGGAATGTGAGAACTTCTGGTCTGGGAAAACTGCGAAGTCCGTTTTTAGTTTGTTTTTAGTTTTGTAATTTCCTTTTTTTGGCCTGAATCCTGGCTTTTCTTAAGTGCTTATATAAAGACTGAAACTTATTTATTGAGGCCATTGTTGTCATCCTCACCAAGGTGAAATTGGGGAAACTGAAAAACATGCAGATGCGAATGAGGTGTCATGCGATAAAGCTCATGCTTTCCCTGTATGCAGTTAGCTAAGCATTGTCATTTGTCAGCAGTGAAACTTGCATACTTCTGTGAATGCCCTGTGAAAGAAATGCCTCACTGTGGCAGCTATAAATAGGCTGTGGTAGCCTCTTCAGGAAGGCTTATCCTGTCTGTTGTCGTCCCGTGCAGGGTCGCTGTAACCGGGAGAAGCCGCCCTGCAAGTACTTCCACCCGCCACAGCACCTGAAAGACCAGCTGCTGATTAACGGCCGCAACCACCTGGCCCTGAAAAACGCACTGCTGCAGCAGATGCCACTGCAGGCCATGCTTCCTGGACAGCTTCCCACTGCGGCCGTGGTAAGTCCCTACTGGTACCTGGGACACATGCAGAGGCAGCAGCAACTGCACCAACAGCAGCAGCAGCAGCAACAGCAGCAGCAGCAGCAAAGCTACGCGCTCTTCAACAGCTCCCTCGCTTCAGCCAAGGTAACAAGTGCTGTGTGTACCCTTACTGCTCTCGAGGAAACTGCTTTCATCTGAGATGGTCAGTTGTCTTGACCAATGGTGGCCTTCCCTGCCAACTGACATTGGGGCATTGGCATGAATAGATTGGCCACTTAGAAGCATAAGAGCATGTCTTCTGAGGCCATCTGGAAATATAATGGCTATCATGTGGTCACTGACCATCAAGCTTAAAGCATTTTCCTTGTCTTCCTGCTTTTGGCTCTGTTCTCCCTACAAAGGCACTGCGGTGCTACTGGCGCTCAATGATCATTGGCATGGCTTCCTCCTTTTGTGTAGGAATTTGATTTCTGCTCTGCCGACACAGCAACAAGCCACACTCTCTGGCAGCTCAAAAAAAGAAAAGCTATGCATGAGCCTTTTTATACTTTTGCTTGTTTGTTTGAATGGCTTAGTTCTCTGAAACTAACCATGAGCATTCTTATTGCAGAATGCTGTCTTGTCGTTTGTGCTGCAGTGTTCTGAGGATAGGCTGCTGCCAGCAATGTGTTCTGTGCACCCCTAGCTTGTGTAACTGATCCCTGACCTCGCGTGAAACTTGTTTTAAGCAGTTATGGGAACACCCGAGCTCTTTTACTGCTCACAGATGAGAGTGAGCTTACTCGTTCATTGGATATGAAAGCTGTGTAGTGTGGCTGGCGTGAGCAGGTCGCCACTCTGCTTAGCAGGGCTGAATTCCTGCACTGAGGAGGAACAACTCATAGCTGCTCTCACCCTTGTCTCTGTTTCTGTCCTGCCCTTCTGCTAAGCACCTTTTCCCTCCTTTTTTAACGTGTGCATGGACTGTGCGAAGTGTTGATGTTTGACAGCATGTGCAGTGTACAAACATGAGGCAGCATGCTCATTGCAGGCTGTCGAGTTGTGCCATCAAGTTTTCTGTGCCCAGCCAAGGCCAGCCTAAATTTCACCAAAGGGCAGCTCAGGAGGATTTTTGACAGTCGAACATTTTAGTAAAGCTTGTACGGTAGGCTTTCCAACATCTGACCACCTGTACACTATTTCAGCACAAATGCATTTTAAACTTCTTCATTTTGTGACCTCAGTTGGGGCGATTTCAGTGGGAAACCCACCGTATGTGACATTGCAAACTCTCCATCCATTGATTCTTGCTCCATGCTTGCTGAACAGTAAAATACTAAGCTTATTTTCAGTCATTTTAAACATTTTACGAATGGGATTGTTGCACGCAATTGCCACTTCAGCCATTCATCGTGCACACAAGAATTTGCTGATTCTCCTTATGACACCTACTGGGTCAAATGAAGCACTTCCATCAGCTGTGCTGCCCACTTTCACGTTGAGGGCTGCTGCGGTGGCTCAGTGGTGATGGCGCTCGGCTGCTGATCCGAAAGACGCGGGTTCGATCCCCGCCGCGGTGGTCGAATTTCCATGAAGGCGAAATGCTACAGGCCCATGTACTGTGCGATGTCAGTGCACGTTAAAGAACTCCACGTGGTCGAAATATCTGGAGCCCTTCACTACGGCGTCCCTCATAGCCTGAGTCGCTTTGGGACGTTAAACCTCCATAAAACAAAAAAAACTTTCTCGTTGACAGCAATTTGAAAATTGCTTTCATGCTTCGAATGATGGTTTATTGCGGCTTTGAGATGAGGTCCAAGAAATACAAGGTCATCTACTTAGGACATCCAAAAATTCCCCAGAGCGTTGCCCTTTAAGAAGTAAGAGAGATTTTGGTGACATATGGCTTTTGCAATTTGATGTACTGCTAATGTGACATGTTTCACATTACAAAGCGTTAATTAGAGCTTGTAGATTGTTTTCAAAATCCCTAAAGAGGTGCACTATTCCATTACCCACAGCTGCCACTGTAATGAAGTTCACTGTTGGCAGCAAAATCGGAAGTGAGCACATTTGTCGCTTTTGGTTCCAGAAGTCCTTCCTTTCCCAGTTAGGTGCCTTGTAGCTCAAGCACGCCGTTTCTCCTCTTGCAAATTCTGTCACCCTGAGCAAACTTGTGCCACAACATAGTGGTTCTCTAGGGGAACGGAAGCCAGTGCATAGTGATCATTTATTGATGAGCTGCAAATTTTAACTCTGCAAAGAATAGACGGTCTCTTGGCAGAGGTGTTTTCACAGCAGTATAGAGCAACGAGGAAATGCTTCCAGTTTTTGCATGCAGCAGCATCTGTTTCTTGTTCTGGCAGCGGTGTTGATTCGATGTAAAGAAACATCTTTCCTTTTTGTACATAGCACTGTGGAAGGTGCCATGCCAGGCCTGAGACACTCGGTCTCCCAGTCCTGAGCTGAGCAGAAGCTAGCGGCAGCTAGCGGAAGGCAGCGCTCGTAGCGTTGAATGCTGTCCCTTTGTGCAGCCTGACTTGTCACACTTCTTTCCTAGGGAAAAGCCTTTTGTAGAGCACAAATGTCTGGATATTTTGTGAGGTGAATCATTTACATGTTCAGTGGGACTAGTTCTTAGAGTTGCCTTTAGCAGTGCGTGTTCAGTACAGAAGAAGGTCTTCCTTGAGCACTGGTGGTATTCACCTGCTATCCTTTAGCCCTGCGAGTCATGGTTGAACTAGTGGAGATTTTTTTTATTGAAAAATTTTGCTTATAGCCTGGAATTTTTCCAGTTTTTCTTTCTTAAGTTTTTCAAAAAAGTGGAATGAAACCTTCCTAGTTAATTCTCCTGTGTGTTCTTTCTTAGTTGCCTCCCTGTTTGTCATATCCATACTCTCTGGCTATACTGGCTGTAGGACTATCACTCTCTATTAGAAATGGAAAGTCAGACCGCTGGCTTGTGTTGATCCTGAAAGTGCAACTAATTTGCTGTTCCACATTCTGCATGTGCATTCGTGCACTGATGAATGAGTACCCTTGCTTTTAAAGAAAAAGGACCGGACTGTGGCTATAGAATGTGAATAATCTTATGTTCTTTAAGATCAAGGCTAGAAGTGGCAAGTGAGCTCACCTGCTTCTTGTCTATTAACGGGTGACTTCAGATAAGATCATTCACTGAGTGGCTGGTCAACATCTTTTGTTTACTTGATATTTTTGTCATTGTCTGATGACTGGGAGTAACAGATCAGCAATTATAATGGCCCCGAAAAAAAATCTCGAAGTACAAAAAATTACTGGTCACACAGAGGCAGCCTATTTGCTTATGTATATTGCCATTTTTTTCTTCTAAATAAAAATTTATTTTGAAGACGTACATGCCTGGCAATTTTAAGAATAAATGTATGAATGCCGTGGAGTGTGGCCAGTGAATAGTGTCGATTTTAAAATTTACAACTTTTTATAAAATTAGTCAAACTTTGCGCACAAAAAGTTTTTCTCTTGAGAACTGCAGAGCTTCTGAAAATGCTGTATAGCTTTCTTTTGTAGCCATATGGCTGCGCTTTGGTGGACGCTAATGAGTAATTACTCTCTTTTTAATTCTACTCCACATTGGGGGTTACCCGAAAATACATTGCACTAACAGAGTATTTTTGCTGGCATTGAAGACTTTATCTCAGGGGCGGGAAATATAATAGGTGGGAACATTTTTCATTATATATGAAGCAACCTTATGTGTTAAACAGTATAAAATTTGCCGATACATTTTTAGTGGTAAGGGTACACCTTTTATTGGCAAGCTTTATGTAAACACGGAACAAAAGCGTTGGATGGCAATTTTTAAAAATTAACAGGACGCGTACAAGCGTGTAACATGAATGTTTGAGTGTTAGCTTAGGTTTGACAGCAAAGAAAGAAGCCATTGAAGGAAGAAGTAGGTACTAGATTGAAGATGTCAATGAGCCACCTTTTGCATGATCTGAAGTGACCCTTAGAGGCCTTTCAACCATGGTTTAGGGATCCTATTTTGTTAGTTGTTGGTAATATTGAAGCCTGGCTCACTCAAAAAGTCTGCTAGTTTTGCTAAAAAGCTTCTGCTGTGATGCACAGCAGCTGTGTATGATGATTGTATTTCTGTCAGTTAGTGACTGCATAAGCATGGATGTACCGTTGCATGGAATCCATTGCCCTACTTAGTCTTGCTTTATGGGGCTCCTGCCTTAGTCCCATGTTTCATGCATGCTCTACCTTAATAAAATTGAACCTCATGTTTCAGTGCCTCTGGTTAACAAGCTTGGCTCTGTGTTGAGGTGCACAAGAAGTATACTGACATTAACTGTTTATGAACAACTCAACAAATGTCACTAACCTGCCCATTGTAGAAACAGCTTGAGACCCATGTATAGGCTTGCGCTCTGTTTTTTTTTGGCAAGAACTGTGCTCATACATCGGAAGTAAAATGTTAATAGCACCTAGTAGTAGTTAAAAAAACTTACCGTATATTGCTGCATATAAGTCGAGCCCCCCTTTTTTTTGTATACAAAAATGACCATCTGAAATTTGGGGGTCGACCTATGCATGGAAGCAACCTATTTGCGGAGTGTAGGGTGATGTCGGCTAAATTGTTGGTAATGTCCATTCTCAGCAGGATGCATGGAACTCCATGTGCAAAAAAATATCATTGATTTGTGTCCAAATCTGTATCACTAATGAAAATTCAAATTGCCTGTTTGCCTAGCTCACTCGCACTGGCGACCTCTTTCTGGGATGTGCGGTAAATGGCATGATAGAAAAACTTGTGGTAACCTCCAGAGCATGCATTGCATCGAAATTTGAAACTACAGGACCGTTGGCAGTGCAGTTTGGCACTAGTCAGCAGGGCTGCATGCAAGTGAGTAGGGCAGTATGGGCCCCTGCTTTATCCCCTTTAACCTTTCCCCCCACAACCATTGGCCTTGAGCTGGACACGTGGAAACTGGGAAACTACACAACAAAGAGTGCGGTGGCGCGATTGTGGCCATTGGTTTATATTTAGTCAACTTTTTTTTTTTTTTGGCTTGTGAGGGTTTACAAGTTGGGGAGTCAACTCGTATGCAACAATATACGGTAATTTCATAGCTATCTTTGCATATAACCTAATTCTGAGCACAGGTTGCACCATTACATCTTGAACACTGCACCCTAAATGCAGAAAAGGTAAATTTCCACTCAAGACTCTCGTTGCATAAACTTTTGGCACCTGCTGTCACGCTCTTGTGGTCCTGCAGTTGCCAATGGCGGGCACTCCAATTTCTCAGCCAGTCTCAGTGGGAGGGCTTTATTCGCAGTTGAATGGAAACGCACTGTGTCTATTCCAGGGGCTCCTCCTATTCTACCTGGAGGCCCCAAAGCTTGCCAAGAGGCCTCCAAAGTGGGATTACCTACTCGCCCTTTGTTAGAATGGGTTTAGAGTGGATAGCATGTGTGAGAAACCAACTTGGTACGGGTCAACTGAGTCGCTGCTAAGTTAGGTAAATTGTTAGCACCCGACCGGTTCGTGCACCACGTGTCGTCCGGGCCCATGGGTGGTCACATTGGGCAGAGCAGTTTCAGCTGTGCAAAAATCCTGATAGGTCTTTTCCGGGTTTGTCGTTCTGCTCTGAGGAATAGGCAATGTGTAGCTCTTGCGGGCTTCCTTTCATGTCAGAGAGGCTTGCACAAAATCGTGTGGCGCTGTAAATAGAAAGAACACAGCTGTGCCATTTCCGTGCAGAGGTGTGGTCAAGCCAGGTGGACTTTCTTCAGCTGTGTATTGGCATACTTTGTCTTGTCCCCCATCTTTCAGTTAAGTTCCTCTGACGCAACCCGTGTGGTAATGTTGCATTTAGAGGGACATTAAAGGGAGATAGCAAACTATGCAAGACAATATGCTAGACAGTTAGATTTTTCCTCGTTAACACTACCAACATTTTTTTCTGCATGGAAAGATGGCTGCATTGCTAAAAAAATCAGAAATGAACTGCCCGATACCCTCGCACACTCAGGGCCCCTGAGCCAGGAAAGGTTATTCACTTTTATGACGTGCATTTGATGGGGCTCTCCAAGCATGAATGCCGTTGAGAGCTTGTGGTTCTGAACTTGCTGTATATGACAGCTACACACAGGCAGAGTGCACAGAATGCAAAATGAAAGACTGAGCGCTCGTGTTTGCGTGTCATCCTTTTGTCTGTCATGTGGTGTGCACTGTTTTAGTTATGAGACTATACGCATTCTTGGCTATGCCTGCTGTGCGGCTTTGCCCTTGCTTCAGTGGTGTTTGCCCATTGACGGTAATATAGTATTGCACGAGATAGTGTTGCACGAGAAAGTGATGACTGGATCATGGGCAGCGAAGGATTCAAGTCACCAGGTGCAGTTGCAAGAATCCACGAAGGGTGTGCCCACATGTGCTTCACTTTTAAGGCTAATCAAAGCTCTGTTTTCTGTAAAAGTGGCTCATTTTCTGTCATGCAACGGCCCCATCAGTCTAGCTTAGCATGACTTAGTACTCCCCTTTAGTGTCCCTCATATGCCAGCTGCTGCGCCGCTTGATATTTGCTGAGTGAATGCATTCCATTAGTCTCACCACGAATAGAAAGCAACCATCAGGTTTGTTTCCGCACTGATTGAGTTATCTGCCTTCTGAATAGCTGTGGAAAAGGCTGATATTTCGCTAGGGTGGCAAAATGCAGCCACATCATTATTTTATCCTGCATTTTGCTGGTATTTTTATTTATGGTTACTGATGCAGTATAGTTGCCATAAATGTCTTCAGGCACCTACAACTCTGTATATTGATTATCATACTCTTAAACCTGTTTTGCAAGCTGTATAAATTTCTTGTTCATTTCAAATGGTCTGGACTTGCATTCTTTCTTGAGGTTTGGTTTCTAAGATATTTTTTCTTGTTCTGGTACAGTGCAGCTTTGCGCAACCAGCATTCAGTTCACCATGGCAGCTTTCAGATTACTCCACATTCACCTTGAGACTGATTGGATTAGGGTCGACAGCATGTGATTTCAAGAAAGAAACATGCTTCCTTTTGCTGCTTTTTGTGCAAAGTTTAATTCCTTGAGGAGCATGCTATGCTTGGTAAGCCTGTGGTTTCCACTAATGCACTGCGTAACACAAGCCTGCATGGTCGAGTGCATGAGTCTTCCTTGTCAAGTCTGTGCTGGCCTTGAGCAGTCTTGCTCGTGCGGGATCTGCCCCCTTCCAGCAAGGACAAAGGTAGGCACATTTTTCGTGGCACTAGTGTGCTTTCACACAAGGCCCAGCTGAGTTCGTTTTTGGAGTACTTTACTTTTGTGTACTATGAAAGCCAAATGCAGGCTTGGATACATCTGTACTGTTGCACATTATCCTGTCAGCACTTCTCAAGCCACTGTAATTGAGAGTTCAGCCACTGCAATAGGTGGATACTTGACTGTTTTGTCTGAGGTGCAGCTCAATGGGGAAACGAGAATAGATTAGCAGCATTCTGTAAACGACTGATTTTTGCAAATTCGGCTAAATTCACAGTTTAAGAATATTTCGCCGGCTCTAAATTTTGCAAAACAAGTGGCAGGCCCTTAGTGCTCCCATCTTTCCCGTAGGTGTGCAAGCTTTCAAACGCGGCAGAGGCAGGAACATGGCTCTGCGCCATGTCGTGCCCCAGTTTCACAGCCCCGACCATGGAAGTAAGTGATCAGCTGACAGAAAACACACTGATGGCTGTTCTTTTCGCAAAAGGGCATTTTCGGAGGTCATTCAAATGCGTGCTGAATTCGCAAGTCTTGCTAGGGCCTAAACATCAATTTTTTCATAAACTCACCATGCTCAATGCAGACTCTTGCTTACAAACACCATCTAAAGCTTTGGCGGCTTTTGTGCTTGTCGCTGGGTTCCAAACATTTCCTGGAGCGGGGCTCAACATAACAGAAAAACAAAAAATGAACAGAAAATCAGTCTTTAAGTAAGATTATCTTTTAAACGCTTCCCTTTTGTGCACCCACTGGTTGAGTCAGCCATGATGACCCAAGAGGACGAGAAATTACTGTGCATGCTGTTCTGCAAGCGAATGAGTCAGCAGGAGGTGTTAGACATGCTTTCCATCTCTATTTGTAGGTAAGAACAATGCACCAGTCGGATAGGAAATTCTTTTGCGGAATTGTTTTGGTCCACCGTCAGCTTAGTACCAGGGCAATGCTTTCGCAGCCAGAAAATTGTGTCGCGATGACAGGCCTGGTCAAAGAGGAGGATGAAGAGCGGTTTCTGTGGTGGCTGCCACCAGCTCCTTGCTTTTCCGTTGCACCTGTGTCTATATATATTTGCTGTTTTTTGCACGAACATCTTCACTTAACAATTTGTCGACATTCTGCCAAATTATTCACAGGACCAAATTTTCGTGGGTTGGATGCAAAACACAACAGTTAGATCATTTACAGTAATCAGAGAGTCTCAGTGGAGGAAAAGGGGGCTTTTTTTTTCTCACTCAGTTAGGTGCACAAGAGAGCATCCCACATTCGGGTCATTGCAGTTGGATTGAGGCTGGACCACCAGGCGTCCCTGGTTGTAGGGGAAAGGTGGTGCATGGGCCGGACACTGTATGTGTGTATGGTCAGGGTAGGCTGATTAGGTCACAAAAATCAGATAGGCAGTGTCCTCTATGGGTTGTTGCCCTGGGGAGCTTGCTTGTGCTGTGGAGGGCAGGATGGAGGCATCACACTTATGTGTGGGGCTTTCGTGGCACTGCTGGGAGAGGAGCTGGTCAGGGCAGGAGGACTCATGCTGGGCAGCTTGTGAAACTGCCAGCTAAATTGCACAGCTCCCTTCAGAAAATGTTGCTGTGTGTAATGCATGAGGCAGCTGGCCAGTCAATTCCCTCTGGAGGTGGCTGAAAAATTTCGCTTGATACATGCAAGTTATTGCTTTTTTGTCAAGTACCTTATGTCAAACACAAGCAGCGCTTGCTGGCAGACCGTCTGTATATCGTGAACATTTTGCAAAGTCAGCATTAGCAGGCTAGTTATATGAAGATGTTGTCGTTTTTGAGAAGTTGTGCTGGAGTCCCTACACATATTAGCAGGCTAGGTACGTGAAGATGTTTTTGAGAAGCTGTGCAGTAGTCTCTACACACTAATAATTCACTTCCTTTTATCTGTGAGAACTGAAGCACAGCCACCATCTTTCACTTTTTCATTATACATTTTTAAAACGCATTTTAACACATTGATATTTCATGTAAAACATTTAACAGTGGATCATAACGCACCTGTCTGTAGCTTTACTGCAACAGAAATGTACTGCAGACACTCGTGTAAGGCCACATTTTTTTGCTGAGATTTTGAGGGTGGGGCCCTCCATGAAAGCAGCATTTTTCTACTGACTGCAGTAGAATTCAGATGCCACAAGCTTAGGTGTGCCTCACTGTGGCATTTGCACAGCGAGCGAACATTGAGATAGTGTTTTTATGCTTTTATGCTTTCTGTTGAGAGCACTTGGCACATAAGAGGAGTTAGTTGTGATGAGGCATTGCGGCATGGTGGTGAAGCCTTAGCGTAATACAAATAGTAGCAGTACACTGAGTGCTGGGGAATCCAGATGCCACAAGCTTGGGTGTGCTTCATTGCGGATTTTGCGCAGCGGGCGAACATTGAGATGGTGTTTTTATTCTTTCTGTTGAAAGCACTTGGCACATAATAGGAGTTAGTTTCACTGAGGCATTGTGGCATAGTGGTGCAGCTTCTGCATAATACAAATAGTAGCAGTACTAGATGGAGTCTGAATGGAATGACGTAGTGTCAGCACGGTTGTGCCACATTTCACAGGTAGCTGTCACAATCCAGCAGCTCCCTGCAGAACTTGCCATGTGAGGTGAATTGCACACACACAAACCATGGTTGCTTTTTGCCAAATTTTTTACGTAATGGTGGCCAAGTTGGGGTAGCCCCTGTATTTGGGCTAGTGTTCTCCCTAGTGACAGGCTAGTGTTCTCCCTAGGAACAGCACGTCTCCCAACTTTAAATGAAACCTGTGCAAAGTCCCAGTTGTTTTTTAATATTAATATTTTTATATAAGGGTTCAAAGGCAAGTGCTTGTAACGTCAGAACAGATTTGAAGGGGAGATTTGGGGGCTTGCTTTTAAGGTTTTAAAGTTAGTCTCTCAGTTTTTAGAGCCATTAACCTGTGTTCAGCTTCCACAGTAATGTATGGGTAATAAAGTTCTGCCAGGTTGTTGTTGTGCTTAGTTCAATGCTTTTTCAGAAGTTAGCTAGATTTTTTTATGGTGCCAAAATTCTGAAGTGCTGATGGTGCTCATACCCAAACTTGTTTCAGAATCAGATTATTCAAGAGCTGGTGATAAGATAGAAGTAAAAATTTATAGTACATATACAAGTGGGGCACAACAGTGTCATGTCATGCTGTAATTTTACTTGTGTGGCTTGTTAATTAAAGTCATCGCATTTGAAAAGGGTTTCTCGCAGTGTTCCTTGCATTAAAGAAGTGGAGGCTTGCATATCAGACTGAATATTTGGGCTGTGCAATGAGTGCATTATGAGCAACTTTGAATGTCTACTATTGGCATTAAAACTATTCCCATCTTGCTGCAACTGCTAGTCCCCAGCTAAGAAGTGCTTGTAGTAGTCTGTCTAAAATGAGGCAGATGGGATTCGCAGATAAAATGGTTTAATGAGGAACTGCTTCATTAGGTTTTTATTTGTCCATGCTTCTTGTTTGACACTGCACATGGTCATTCTTTTGCATTGTTTGCAGCCATTTTGTATGAGAGTGTATCAAGGTTGTTTGTAGTGTGTATTGCAGAGTACCACAGAGGAGCACTATTCAGGTGCATGTACAGGGGGAGCTGGTATAAAGCTGACAAGATTTCTTTTAAGGGGGTCATGACATGGTTGTTCGAGTTAGTCCATGACACAGTACTGGAGCATGTTATTCTATTTCTAAGGTGCTCTGGATGTGTTATTTGCACCAAAATCAGCAACTAAAATTTTGACCGTGAAGCTCCGCTCATCAACAGCAGTCGCCGTTTTGGAATGTTCATATAACGCTTCAAGATGATGCCTGCCACTGTATTGTCTGCAGTGCTGGCTACAATAACCTGCTCACACGCTGCACTAACACTTTCATCTGGAAGTGGTGCCTTGGCTAAAATTCATTGCGACTCCTGACGACTACTTCTCATAATAGCTCACAGCTTGTCATGCTGCGGAGCTGCATCCCATTTGTACTCCACATTCAACTTCTGCATGGCCACAGATTGTTCACACCTGCGTGCCTTGCAGTACTGTTGCTGATTGACTGCACTCTAGGCTAGCTTGCTGCAGCACGAGGGCTTGATGTTGTGGCAAGAGCACGTCCTGCATGCAAATGCCAGGACAATATCAGTTTGGTATCACTGCTTCGGTTGACTGCTTCAGTTGCACTGCTTGATGGCTTTTTGCAGAGCATGCATGCAGCAACAAAGGCTTTGATCACTGCTCCTTTCAGGCTGTGACTGTGACTCAAAGTTAAAATTAAATTTTAACTATTGGCTTCATAATGTGGGGACTAACAAGGTAACAGTTGCCACACAGTGCCCTCGTTCTCAGCAGTGCACATTGGTGAAGGCAGGCACGGTCCGAGTTGCTTCGCACGCAAGGGAGCACTTGGCTGTTGAAGGAGGACCTCTCTCATAGTGCGTGGATAATACAAATATACGATTCAATGATGCAAGATTTTGCCACCAGCTTCTGCTTCCGTGTCCACAAAAATATTGCCTAATTCTGCAAGAAGTGGGTGCTGAAACTTGCATGTTGTGTTGAAGCTTTACTAGTAGCCACTGTCGACTATGTGCCAACAGTACAGCACAGAGTTCCTCCTAGGTGCTGTTATGCAGCAGGTAAATGCAAGGCTAGTGTCTGTTTATGATGTGAGTGGTCACAGTGAGAGGACAGTTCATTTAAAATCTGTTCCACATCAAATGAATTCAAACTTCAAGGAATGCCATTATTGCATATAAGGAATAAAATGCAGCAAGAAGTTAATGCTTGGAAAACAAGTGTCATGGCCCCTTTAAACTCGCGTGCTCGGTTCTACAGTGCAGGCTGCAATTCACAATTGTCTTGGAATTCTGAGGGGTACATGGAACTGATTGCATGTGTTTCTTTGTTTATTCAGGCTACCAACCCCTACATGCCAGCACTGACAACAATGGCAACGGCATCTTCATTTGGACACTATTTGACACCTAGTCCTGTCCTGCCAGGCATGATGACTGCGGACACTGTGACAGCTCCTCTGAGCGTTGTACCCGCTTCACTTGTTTCCCCGCAAAAAGTGGCGCGCACTGACAGACTGGAGGTGAGGAGTTCCCTAGTATTTTCCAGGCAGATGCCATCCTTTGCCTCCTCCTTTATGTGGTCCTTTGTAAAGATTTCCATGTAGCAAAAAATGAGTAGAGAAGTTTAGACAAAAAAAAAAAAGCCAACTTTGGAGCTAGCGGTCACTGGAGGAAAGATATGACAATTCTAGTTTTTTTTCACGCTGCTGCATTGACCTTGCATCAAAGAAGGTAACAGCTCAATAACCGCAAGTGCAGAATGCATTTTAGCATTTGCAGTTAGCCTGATACTATTAGCCTAATACAAAAATACCTTGTAAAGAATGCTATGTTTCAGTTCTTTTCATGGCAGCTTGATACATTGCATTTAGTGGGAAGGTTATTCATTTCTTGCATTGGTGTAGTCCGCTCCTTTTTTAATGCACAAGCTAAAAAGGCTACGGAAGTGTACTGTTGGCCTTGCAAGTGTAAATGCATTACTTCCAGAACAGCCGAGAGTCTCAGATAAGAGAAACAATGTTCTTCATAATGTCATTGACAGAGGGAGAGGCGGAAGAGTGCAATGGCACAAGGGTGGGGCACAGCAGAAGTGGACAAGTGGGGCCTCACAGTAGTGGAAGAGCATCATGCCTTGATTGTCCTCTTGTGCCATGTCCCGTGTCCTTGTTCAATTTTTTTTAATTTTTTTATTTATCACATACTGCGGACATATTTATCACATACTGCTTCATGCAACTTTGCAGCATTCAGTGTGGTTCTCTAGCAGTGGTAGTAAATGCTTTCCAGAAAGTAGAAGTGGACAACTTGAGGCCACAAGGTGCCGTGGTCACAGTAAGATACTGACAAAGCAGCTGGTTCTTCTGAGGTTCCTGGTTGGGCTCGTAAGCTGAGTGCATTCTCTGCCCTGTTAGGTCCTCACCCTGTGACCTCAGCAAGGTACTGTTGACGACTTACAGAAAAGGGTGTAGCCGGCTGAGGCTATTGAATAAGACCACCCCATTTTGACTACCGCATACTTGTGCTTGAGTCCGCTATGGACAATGAGGAAAGTTATGCATGGCTTTCTTGCACGCTCCAGCTGCCACTGCTTTTGCTTTTCTGCAGCAGAGCTGTAGCAAGCTCTTCCTGCCAAAAGCTTTGTTGTAGTGCTTCAGGAGCCTCTTTGGGGAACATATTTCAGGCATCAGCCATCAGAAGAGCAGTAAAGCTATTGCTTTTTGTTGACCTTTGGCCTTCCAGAGGGGACAGGCGTTTGATGTGGCGGGAGAGTTGAGTGGTGGCTGTTTGTGGTGGGGCAGGTGTGCCGGGAGTTCCAGCGCGGCACGTGCAAGCGGCCCGAGACGGAGTGCCGCTTTGCACACCCGCCCGAGCACGTGGCGGTGGACAGCGGGGACGGGGCGGTCACCGTGTGCATGGACTTCGTCAAGGGCCGCTGCTCTCGGGACCAGTGCCGCTACTTCCACCCTCCCCCGCACCTGCAGGCGCAGCTCAAGGCCACGCAGAGCCGGGCTGGCGCTGCCGCTGCTGCTGCCGCCGCTGCTATGGTAGGCACCGCCGCCTCCTCTGGCACAGCCCTCTCCTCCTTTCTCCCGGCTTGCGTGCCCTCTCTCTCTCGTGTGTATCAAAAAGAGCGCTCTGTGGGCCACGTATAAAGCGTCATTCCTGCGTCCAAGGCATGGACGTTGATGCCACTTTTTCTCTGGGTGGTTGTGGGGACCTTTCTGTTAGGCACCTTGCTTTGTATGGCCTGCTGCCCAGCCTGCTGTCAGGGCCAGGTTGCTGCTTATGCCGTCTGCACACTGCACGGCTGCCCTTGCATTGGCAGAGGAGCTTGCTTGCGTGGCTTGTAGGCGAGTCTCCGCTGTGGTGCACTCCACATGCCTCTCGGCAGCAGTGAAGCAGGCGCTGTCAGTGACCACCTCAGCAGATCTAGAAATGGCAGGCTACATTTAAGGCTAGTGGCAAATCTGGCCTCTTCCGAAAGCAAGTCACTAGTCAAATGTCTTGATTCAGTTGCTAATTTCGATGGCATTTTTGTCTGGATGCTAGATGTATGAGGGATGCCAAGGGTGTGAGGGAGGCCCGCTCAGCCAAGATTCTTCAGGTACTGAACAAGGCCTGCATGCTGGGAGCCGAAACATCATCCTTTTAACACAGCTGGTTGGCGTCCATGCCTTTCCTATGCCAGATGTAAAGTGGTGCCTGAAAAGTGCTACGTAGTTTGCCAGCAGTGAACTGTGAAATGAACCAAGACAATTAATTGTTCATGTCAGTTTGTGTCTTGTTGACATAAAAGATTGGTTCAGTGTCAAAGTAAGACACACTTGTTAAATCCTAGCTGCCGCACCTGTCGTAGTGCACAGAAGTTTTACTTTGTTGCAGGCAGCGAAAAAGGTGCGCTGCTGTCTGTGTGTTATGGAAAGAACTTGCAGTCTTTGGAAAAGGGGGGTGAGCAGTGTGTTCTGTGACCAAGATGTGTTTATGGCTTTCTTTGCAAGTGAGAGGTGCCAGGCACAGGTTTTTTCTGCTTGGCTGCTGTCTGTGGTTGTGCATGTGTACTGTTGGACCATGTGCACGCACTGCAGAGTGCTGTGGGGGGGGCCTTGCCCTCCCGGCAGCGCCCTGTGCTTGGCGGGCCCTAAGCAAAGCAACCCTGTTTGTCACACCAGGCGACAGAGGGAGGAAGCACCGATGTCGGATTACAAATGTACACTCAGGTATTTGAGCCCTTTTTTTCCCTGGCATGCCCATTGTGTGGTGGTCCCTATTTTCAAATGTATTCAGTGCTAAGGGGGGCCCACCAGAGTGTGCAACACAGTCGGATGGGCGACTAGAGTGGTGGCTTTTCTGCCACTGTTGTTTTTGCTAGTGTGTTGAACGACGATAGTACGGGAAGGCAGCATACACGGATATTTTTAAAGAATAAATTGACGTCTACTTCAAAGAGTGCTACATTTTTTAATGTGCTGTGCAGAGCTGTAGCTATGTGTTGAAATTTAGCCACCAGCTTAGGTACAGCTTGTATTGGAAAAACATGCGGGAAGGTCTTCCCATTTCATTGTTGCCTAGCACTGCTGCTTTCCTCAGTGTAAGGTAACTAACAGTGCAAGCACATTAGCACATTCTGTGCCATTAACTTTTTTCCTAGTTTAACAGTAGTTTCACTGCATGCACAGAATCTCCTTTGCTTTTACTTGTGCTTGTGCTCGTGATCTGCTGCTTTCTTCTTTTTTTGAGCTTAGGGGGCATGTAAGGCAAGTTTTCTGATGATTTTCATGCTTGCTGGAGGCATAGGCCGGATGGTAGGGAATTTATTGCAATTGAGAAACAAGTCTGGATTTATATGCCACCTCTGGTCACTAGGGTATGTCATGTTCATGTGTGGAGCTGTGGTTGCTTTCGGGCAGCATGGCTGCCACGGAGTGTTTCCCATGACCTTGAGATTGCCACTTTGCCTTGTGGAAGAGGACGGAGCAAGGAGGAACACACTGTGGGAGCAAAGCCGTAGGTGGTTGGTCTTAAAAGTTGCGGCTTCAGTTTCACAGCCGTCACAATTTTGTCGTCTGTTTCTTGCGAAAGAGGTATCTTTCAGTTGTTAATGGGCGAGATTATTCTTGGTAACTGACGGGCATGCTGCCATCCCACTCTGTGGGCACAAGCACACTAGCCGACCAAGCCGTGCTGTTGGCAACAGAGACGTGACACGTGCTGATACAGAGAGCATGTCTTGTCGTTAGAAACAATAACACTGGCAAGCATTAGACAGCAAGTTCTTTTGATAGACTATTCAATAGAATGTAGGCCAGGGATAGGGATGCTTTTGGTCCCCCAGCCAAGGGAAAGGCCAAAAAATAGTTTTTAATGAGTCTGAGCTAGGTCATGAATCTGACACGCTCTCTTGATAACTAATGTAACTAATGAAGGACCGGTGCAAGCCAGTCATGTGAGGAAGCCAGGCTTTGTGGCCCCATGAACTGTGGTGTAGTTGAATATCACCGAAACTTTAGGGTCTCTTACCGCGACTAAGTCCTGTCCAGCTCAATTATTCACCACAAAATTGTGCCCGGTTCAGACTAGCCATGCGGAGCATTGGCAGGCTGCATGCTATCCGTCGGAGGCCAGTGTCGTTGTCTTGTCTGTTGCATTTGCACTTCTGATTCTGCACCTTGGCTTCATGTCATTTGACTGCTGTAACTGCTGAATGCTTCGCAAGGATGAAGCCGTATTTTATTGGCATGGTTGTGTCAGTTGCTGTTCTAAATCCCAACCAGCCTTGGCTGACATTCCCCCCATTTCAGCAGTATGGCAATTACAGCTCAGTTTTGATATCACAAAGTTATTTGGGAATCATAGTAATAGTCTGGGGCAAAGGTTATTTTCGAGTACATTGTGATTAATTCCTGCCAAGGAAATGCTGTGTATTGTGAATGCTGCCAGCACAGGAATGCAAGATGTTTCATTCGAAGTCATCTTGCTAGCTTCTACTTGCAACGTCATGTCATACTAGTTGCTATATTTTGACTCATTTGTGAGCAGCACACTCTTAGTATAAAGAGTGAAATGTTGCATTGCTACAAAACTACTTCAATAGTATCCACATGAATGCAGATTTGGCAGCTGCTGATGAAGATGCTCTGAAGCACTCTTCTTTGGTAACAGTGCAAAAAAAAAAAAAACGGACGTGAAGAGAGAAAGGAACACCACGATTGGCGACTTTGACCTGGAAATTTTCGTACGAAATGCGCGCGTGCACACACACACGCATGTACACTGTTACCCCTTCTCAAAGAGTCAAAAGGTCACATGAAAGGACATTACCAGACAATTGCCCCTGACTTCCAGGTAAATTTATTAAATACTTGCTCTTGCACGTGACGGCACCCTCCTCACTATGATGCGGCTTGATCAGCCTGCACGTCTGTCTGGTCTTTGTGGCTGCTGCATAAAATCATAGTTATGAAAAGACTCAATGCATTCGCAGTCATGGCAGTGTAGACTAAGACATATTGATGCTACATTCTACGATGAACTACTTTTGGCAAATGGTAGCACGACAATGTCCTATCTGGCAGTACTAAATATAGGGCTACCATGCACACTGGCTGTTGTGTGCAGTCTTTATGGACAGGGCTTCACTCCTGGAGGCATAAGGTTCAGGTGCTATGGTGAAATGTTAGTGTTAGCTCTTGTGAGGCACTTCAGTAATTAAACTGAGTAAGAAGTGTTGCCGGGCCTTGTTACAATGAGCTTTATGGCCTTTAGTTTGCCTTACTGCTGATTTCTAGCTGAGGTGAAGCATACAGAATGGGTGCAAGCAGAGAAACGTTGCTCTTGGTGGTGATCGTGAAGATGCCATCAGCAACAGACTAGGCGAGCCAACGCAGTCGTGGTACAGTGGCAGGTCGAGAGCATGGTATTACGTCACTGCCCATTTAACGCATCCAGCAAGCACTGTCTCCTAACTGTGAGCATATTGAGCTGTTAACGTGGTCAGCTTCTCGCAGGCAAGGGCTCTCTGTTTGCTTTGGTCGCCCACTTTGGTTAGGCTCATGCTTGCTTCTTTTTTCCTCCTTGTTCCGTCCTAATGGCTGATGAGATTCTGTGTTAGTGGAGACTAAGGCTACCATGGCTGGCCTGCACTCTCTGGTACAGGCTGGCCACACATAGCAGTGATGCTGTTCCTTGGTGTCGTACCGTATCTATGCAGATGCGATGCCAACTTCCGTGCTGAGTGGAGAGCTTTTGGTAACTTGCTCTCTTCCGTCACTCCCTTGTGGGGGCAAGGATGTAGAGGAGGTTGCATTGGATGTGCATAAATGCGGTACCTGCATGCCGTGTCCCTGGGCTGGCGGTGCAACCTCAGCTCTGCCGGGCGTGTACAGACACAAGAATGCTGTTTTTGGCCGACCTTTTTAATGATTGCTCTCTTTGTTTCTTTTTTTTTTACTCCTTCCTTCCTCATTTTTGGTTCCTTTTCGACGCATTGCTGCTTGCTGCCATGCGCTGTGCCTACCCGCCATCCAAAAACAAAACCGTCTGCCTCTGCATACTAATTTAGCCGGGCCTGGGAGATCCTTCCGCGAGCAAGAAGCGCCCCCGAGAGACTGCAGATGAAGTTGTCCTGGTACTCTCCCCCTTAGAGCTTCTGCATGCTTCTCTCTTGGCCTCTCCTCTCTGGAGGGCAGAGGGCTGGTTTTGTGATGTGTGGACCAAAGAGGGCGACAGGCACCGGGGGAGGAGGGGCCGGTGTGCATGGGCCGTTTGCACGTGCCGGGCTCCCTGCTTGCGCCGCCAGCGTGTGGCGCCCGTTCCCCACGGGTTGTGCACGCAGAGAGGCTCTTGCACTGGCGGCTTGGGGTTGTGTGTGATTAACCCGTGGCACCACTTGCATTGTGTGTCCATGTGCTGCATTGGCTGCTCTCATGATCTGCTCGTCTCCTCCCCACCAGCACACTCTGTGGCGAGGTGCACACGCTCTCTCTCCCCTCGTTAATGCGGCGTCATGTGCTTGGCTTGGTTCTCGAGAAATGTGCAGGGGTTGTCGCTCAGAAGATAGGCTGTCGTGCTCGCTTCACTCGGGAGGGGGGCAGGCTCTGTGGCAACCTCAAACAGTGAGCAGCCTGTTTAATCTGCAAAGGCATGCCCTCTTGGAAACGTAGTTCTCGCACATGCCTAGACTAGCTTTCGAGTAAGACATTTTGAGATGATTCCAACTAAGGTAGTCGCTTCTCTGCCGCCCCAAGGAGAGTGCCTTTTCAAAATTGCGCATTGCTGTTGTGTGCCCTCTGTCGCCCTCTTTGGTTTTGAGTTCAAGTGCACTCGAGTGATCTGCTTGGCGAACACAACTCGAGCAGCGGCATGCTTCTGCTGCCACCTTCTTTCCATACCCCCAGGGGCACGGAAAGGGGGTGGCAGAGGCATGTGCTCTCTTGTGCTCCAAGGGCAGGTCATGGTGCACTGGGTGAGAATGGCGCTATTGTTGTGGGAGTGCTGTGCACGCAGGTTTGGCCCTTTTGCAGACTGGCCTCATTCCTTGTGAACCAGCGCGAGCTTTTCTTTTTTTTTTTGTTCTTTTTTCAGTATGTTGGCTGAACTGATCATTCAGTGCTGCTTGCATTGTTTACTTTTGGTAATGGCCACCACTTTTTTAAGAATGGCATGGCGTTATATTTTAAACAGCGTCACAAGGTGATATCCCAGCCTTAATAAACGAGCAGCTGGTCCCTTTGGGGATGCCGCTGCTGGCAGTGCACATTGATTACTCTCAGGTTTCCACCAATAAGGAGAGGGGAGCATTCAGGCCCTTGTTTACCAACTACGGAAGTTATTTGCTCCATGTGCATGTTTATTGTAAGTGCTTGCCAGCTGCTCAACCATGCTGACATCATTTGCTACACCAAAGTAGGTATCAATTGGCTCATCCACATGGACGAAATGCAGTAAAAACGACAGTCCCATGTGGACAGCCTGTGATAAGCACATCTGCTGCAAAGCTTTCTGTAGGTCGGAGAGGCGATAAAGTAGGCTGTGCTGCTTACGTTTTTCCACTGTGTGTACTTTTCATTCCTGAACACTGTACATGTTGTCAAGCCCTGTTCTTAGGGCAGTGTGTGGAAGCCAAAAGATATACTTTGGTGGGCATCATTTTTGGTGATAAATTACCTTCTGCTTCTAGTCTTATAGTATCACCCATGTAATATACCAGTATTGCCTATCAAGCGTACCACACAGTAAAGCAGATATCTGGGGCTCTTTGTTCTCAGTTTTTTTATGTTTCATCTGGAGGTGGAAATCTTATGTTTATTTCTTGATTTAAAAAATCTGGTAGAAGCCGAGTATTTCTGGAAAATGCCTGACATTTTTGTTTTGTTTTTAGTTTTTTTTTACAGTTAAGAGTTAAACCATAAACACTGGCCTTTTATTTCTCAGAGGAGCTATAAAAACCAGATGTTAAGGCCGAAATTCTCAGGAATTTGCATTTTGCCTTTTTAATATTTGTTATGAAATTTCATTGCATCAACACTCCTGTGCCCGTTCTAGACAGCCCTGCATGCACTCTGTCTGTGCTGGTAATTTCTGAGCATCACAGTTGCCATTTGGCAGAGGCACCACTGCCCGAGAGCTGCTTAGCCACTTGCAGGATAGTGCTTGGCGCTATGATGATGTATTGTATTTTGTGGTCTTGCTTTTATTGGGTGCTGTCTGATCTCATTCGGAAATGGCCTTCAGTGACAAGGGCTAAGCGGGAATGAAAGGAGGGTTTCAGGGTTGCTGCTATGTTCTACACAGTAGCTCAGTGCAGCTGTAAAAACACATTTCAAGCAGTTAGTTTCTGGATAGAAATGGCGAGCTCAGTTGTACATAGCGCCTGCTGTCATCACAGTAATGTTCTCATTACACACTTTAACACCTACTCCACATCCTCGCTGGAAGGCATCTTTCCTTTACGGGTGCAAGTGTAGGTGTATTACACTGTGCACGGACAGCAGCATTTTGTGGCCCGTAGAAAGTCAAATATTTTTTTGTGTGCGTCGGCGTAGAAATTTATCTCAGGTGCGGCACTTGGTACAAGTTTACAATGTTCTTGCATAATAAAGTGTTAGCATTACAACTCTGTAGGAGCATAATTCTACTGCATTACATATATTTAATGGAGTTTGTAGGCTGTATGCAGGTTGAAGCTTTGCCTAGTACAAGTTATGCAGAGAAGTGAAAAGTAGTCTTGGGCTGGCTTGCATAAAAGAGCAGGCTTCTTCTTTTATTGTGCACTAACTGAGCATGCATCATTGCCTACTAAGAGCACATCCTGCATCAATACAAAAGCAGCTGAGCGCAAACACTGGTGGAGGTGCACGTACTATGGGCGCTGCATTTGTTCAAGTCTCCACACTGGGGGTGTATGCATAGCTTCACTCAACTGCAGTCATGCTAGAGACCATTTTAACAAAGCAAGCAATATGCTCATCACCAGCCATGAAGATGTAAGTGCAATGGGTACAACAAATTGATGGGCACAACACAAAACGCAGTGCAATTATACATTTGTTTCCAGTCTATCTTGAATAAATGACCTTGAATTCTTGTGGGGGTACTGACGACACACTTAAGCACAAGTCTACTTGGGTGGCATCCAGGTTTCAGTACACACAGCCTTTGGAAAAGAAACAGCTCTTGTCAAAAATACACAGGCCACTTCACATATGGGTTGAGTAGCCTGCGGTGTTGTTGCCGCTTTGCGGTTGTGGCATGTGAGAACGGTCTTCCTCTCTCTGAAGCTTGGGAATGCTACGGGGTCCCGGGCGGCACTTATAGGTTGTTTTCGTGACCTCACTGCCAGCATTGCAGCACTTTTCACTTCTTAATGGTCATATTCTCGGCATTATCTTTCTGTCCTTCTATAAGTGCTCTGTTTGGATCAGTAGCAAACCCGCTTGTTGGGCAAAATTCTCTCTTTTGCTTGGTCAGAGAAGAACTGCGCATGCAGCTTGCATTTACACTGAGTGCCACCAGGGTGCGTGCTGACAAAGTGCACTTGTTCTGCATGAGGAAAACAAGCTTTGCAGCCTTTTGTGGCTCTCACAGAGTGGGAGAACATTTTCCCACTTCTGTTTTGCTCTGAGCATCTGATGACGACAACTGGGGAGTCGCAGCCGCTTGCTTAGATGCCCGATGAGTGCTGTAGCTAACTTTTCTTTGTCTTCATCATTTGCCAAATTTTTGCCTGGTACCATTGTTAAAATCCTTGAGAAGACCAATATGGATTTCATTTTTTGCCCAGGCTAAGTTTAGGGGAGCTAAAATTGGCTATGAAACGTCCATTCTGCTCAGTAAATTTGACAATTGTGGTTTCACATCATATTATGGTGGGCAAACTGATCATGTTTGCCCACCAGAAAATGATGTGAAACAATAATTGTTTGCCCACCAAGAAACCTTTGCAAAAACCTTTTTAATGGCATGCAGATAACAGGGTACAAGGATAAAGGCTAGATGTTTAGTAAACGATGAACATGAAATCTAGGACTTACCATGTGTGCACCAACTTCACGTTGCTAAATGTGTTGAGCATACCACGGCAGTATAGTTTTCTCTACACATGCAGGTACAGTCAGTGTCAGCATTACTAGCACAATTTCACTGCATTTTTTTTCTGGTTCCTCTTCTAGTTCTTTGGTAGCTTTCTTTGGCAGTGAATTTCGCACTCTTCAGAATTTCGTCATTCTGGTTTCTCACTGCTGTTCATTCTGAGGGTATCTGTGGTAACTTGGTTTGCATCCAGCACATTTCAAGTGCACAAATATGCTCACACAAAAGTGAGCATTGCATTGCCAGCTGGGCAAATATCTTGCTATTGGCAGTGTAATGAATGTGGTCTGTTTCTTCTTTACAAATGCGATTTTTAAGAACAGCTGCAGGGTATATCTTGCAGGGCAGTATTTGAATATCTCACAAGCAAGTTGCTTTTTCTTGGGAAGGAACTACTGCGCATGTTAATCAACAAGATGTGTGATTGGTTATTTATTTATCTCTCCAACATTTTGCCAGCATTACTAGTATGGCAGGGTATGCCTTGGTCCACTC